>NC_141876.1:326619469-327869469 GCF_056163025.1 Triticum urartu
GCGGTAACATAGCCAATCAACGGTTTGCTAGGACATGGTGGGTTAGAGGTTTGACATGGCAATATGGGAGGCTTGAAATAAAGTGGTAGGCATCGTAGCATTGGCATAGCAAAAGAGCGAGCAATCTAGCATAGCAAAGATAGTAGTGATTTCGAGGGTATGATCATCTTGCCTGCACAGTTGTCAGAGTTGACTGGATCCTCGAAAGCAAACTCAACGGGCTCCTCGTTAGCGAACTCGTCTCCCGGATCTACCCAAACAAGACAAACAAGCAACAAGGACACAATCAACCACATGCAAAGCTCAAACAACATGATGCAAGGATGATAAGCTATGCGGGATGCGATGCGGGATGCATATGCAAGATGTGACAAGGAATGCATGAGCCTGGCCTCAACTTGGAAATCCAAGTGTGCCACTGGAAAGATGAGATGAAATCGCTTGAAAACGATCTAAAGAACGCCGAAATCGGAGTTACGGTTTGGAAATGGCAAGCAAAACAAATATGACACCGGTCTCCGATTTGCAGCAAGTAGCCATCTAAATGCAATGAGATGAATATGCTACAGCACCCAAACATGACAACAAAATACATGGAAGGGATGCACTAAAGATTTTTAACAAAAGTCTAGCACTGAGCTACGGCCAAATCATCCATTAACAGGTTCAAACAAGCATGGCAAAAATGCATATGGCAAACAGATTTCAGACTTAGTGAAATTAACACTTGTCTGGAATTTCAGATCAGGTAGCCCTCTTTGGAGCAACAAAACTACATGCTACAGGACCTGAACATGGCAAAGTAAAGCATGTCATGGAGTTACTCAAAGATCTTAACAAAAGTCCCTTAGTGACCTTGAGCCAAAAGGGATCAGAAAATACAATTGCAAGCATGTGAACATGGCAAAAACATAATCAGATCACAGACTTAGTGAAAACTGGAGCATGCTGAAAACAGATATCAGGTAGGCATGTTTACAAGCTCGATGCACTCACTGCGGAGCAAGACATGAAAAGCTAAGCATACATCTATCAAGAACACACAAAATGCAAGATAGACATGGCAAAAACAATAGCATAGCATGCACGGGTCAACTACAACATCATCGGCAAAATTGCAAACAAGTTGACAATCTGCCCAGATTCACAAAGTAGCAAAAGTAGAGCTCGATTGACTCAAGCTAGGGTGCTCATAATTGCAAACAAAGACATTGATGGATAGAGCACCACAAGATTAACAAAACATCCTTACTGATCATCCTCAAAAGAGGCACGGATCACTCGAAAACAACATGAACATATGGCCATATGAAATAAACAAGCTAAGGACTTAGTGGAATTGCTAAGTCCCTGAAATCGGCACTACCAAGTGCCTCACTTCGCAAGCTTGCACTAGTCACCACACACATCACAAAAATACATGGGTTGTACCTCTGGAAATATGACAAAACCCTTAACAAAACATATGTAGAGCTCATGGGCATATCATGCACACAATAATCATGGCAAAAATGACAAATATGCAAATGGAGTAACAGATCTGACAATTATCTCAAGTAGCCCTCTTCTAACAGCATTTCGGGCATCAAGATGAACTCAAATGAAAATGATGCAAGGGAATGAAATGATGTACTCTCTGAGATGAACAATTCGATATGCCATATGTCCAAAACGGAGCTACGGATGCGGAGATACGATGCTATGAACATGGGCACTTTGACTAGGGTTAGGAACAAAAGTCAACCGAGAGTCTCCTCAGATCCAGATGCAGCGCGCGGATCGAGGCACCCAGGAATTACTGTAGACGCCGGAGAACTCGCCGGAGCGGAGGAGGCCTGCCGGAGTCGGGGTAGGGCAGGGTGGCGGAGGCGGCCGACGAGGCCGGGCGGCGGAGCCGCGGGCGGCGGGGCTCGGCCGGCGCGGTGGCGGAGTGGCTGACCACGGCGGCGAGGTGGCGGCGCCCGCTGGTGAGGGAGGCAGGCGGCGGCGCGGCGAACGTAGGCGGCGGTGGCGAGGAGGCGCGGGCGGCGGGGAAGCAGCAAACCGGCGGCGAGGCGCGCGGCGGCGAGGAGCTCGGGCCGCGGGGGCCGGCCTTGGGCCCCGGCGGGCCCGCGCGGGATGGCGGCGGTGACGTGGCAGGCGTGGAGTGGGCGGCGGCGAGGTGTCCGGCCAGGGCGGACATGTCCGGCCGGCGCGGAGATGATTTTTAGGGTTTCACACGAGGGGGATCCGGATTTTCGGGGAGAGGCCTATTTATAGGCATAGAGGGAGCTAGGAGAGTCCAAATGAGGTGCGGTTTTCGGCCACGCGATCGTGATCAAACGCTCTATATGATGGAGCAGGTTTAGGTGGGTTTTGGGCCAAATTGGAGGGGTGTTGGGCTGCAACACACACGAGGCCTTTTCGGTCCCTCGGTTGACCGTTGGAGTATCAAACGAAGTCCAAATGATACGAAACTTGACAGGCGGTCTACCGGTAGTAAACCAAGGCCGCTTGGCAAGTCTCGGTACAATCCGGAAATTTTCAAACCCCACACACGAAAGAAAGCTAGAAATGACCACCGGAGTAGAACGAAGGGCCGGAATGCAAAACGGACAACGGGGAAAATGCTCGAATGCATGAGATGAACACGTATGCAAATGCAATGCACATGATGACATGATATGAGATGCATGACAACGACAACAACACACGGAGAAAAAAACCCGAACCTGAGAAAATAAAATAACTTAACGCCGGAAACGGCAAGAGTTGGAGTACAAATTGGGAAAGTCATATCCGGGGTGTTACAACACTCCACCACTACGAAAGGATCTCGACCCGAGATCTAGGACTGAAAGAACGCCGGGTACTCAGAACGGAGGTGATCCTCGCGTTCCCAGGTAGCTTCATGGTCGGAATGGTGTGACCACTTGACTTTGAGGAATTTGATTGACTTACTGCGAGTCTTGCGTTCAGTCTCTTCAAGAATAGCAACGGGGTGCTCACGATAGGAAAGATCTTCTTGGAGCTCAATGTCCTCGAAGTTGACGGTGCGGTCAGGAGTCTTGAAGCACTTTTGAAGCTGAGAGACATGGAACACATCATGAACATTTGCAAAGTTTGAAGGAAGCTCGAGTTGATAGGAGAGATCGCCTCTCTTGCTGACAATCTTGAAAGGTCCCACGTATCTGGGGGCAAGCTTCCCTTTGATACGGAAGCGACGAGTACCTTTCATAGGAGAGACACGGAGGTAAACATGATCTCCGATCTCGAAAGCCAAATCACGGTGCTTACTATCATAGTAGCTCTTCTGACGGGATTGGGCTGCTTTGAGGTTATCTCGAATGACTTTGCACATTTCCTCTGCCTCTGTGATTAAGTAATTTCCCAAAAGCTGACGTTCACCGGTTTCAGACCAGTTGAGAGGGGTACGGCACTTCCTGCCATACATAATTTCAAATGGGGCCTTGCCCGAACTTGCTTGAAAACTGTTGTTGTAGGAGAATTCAGCATAAGGAAGACAATCCTCCCACTTCATGCCGAAGGAGATCACACAAGCCCTGAGCATATCTTCAAGAATCTGGTTGACACGCTCGACTTGACCGCTAGTTTGAGGATGGAAAGTTGTGCTGAAGCGGATGTTGGTGCCCATGGCCTTCTGAAAAGAATCCCAAAACTTGGAGGTAAAGATGCTGCCACGGCCTGAAGAGATCACTTGAGGAATACCGTGCAGAGAGACAATCCGAGAGGTATAGAGTTCCGCCAATTGAGCTGCAGTGATCGACTCTTTCATAGGCAGAAAGTGAGCCACTTTGGTGAGTTTGTCGATGACAACGAATATAGCATCATTGCCACGTTTGGAGTTTGGAAACCCAGTCACGAAGTCCATCTCAATGTGGTCAAACTTCCATTCTGGAATGGCAAGAGGTTGGAGGAGACCAGCTGGCATTTGGTGTTCTGCCTTCACTCTTCTGCAGACATCACATTCATTCACGAATTGAGCAATCTCGCGCTTCATTCGAGTCCACCAATAAGCCTGCTTGAGGTCCTGATACATCTTCGTGCTCCCAGGGTGGATGGAGAGGAGAGAATTGTGAGCCTCGTTCATGATCACTTTACGAAGGTCACCTTTGGGCACAACAATACGATCCTCGAAGAAGAGAGTATCCTTGTCATCAAGGCGGTAGCACTTGTACTTGGGTTGACTCTTGGCAATCCCAATCTTCACCTTTTTCACCATAGCATCAAGAAGCTGGGCTTCGCGAATCTGATCTTCCAAGGTAGGAGAGACTTGAAGGTTGGTGAGGAAACCTTGAGGAACAACTTGCAGATTAAGTTTGCGGAAAGCTTCACAAAGCTCGGGTTGATAAGGCTTGAGAATCAGACTGTTGCAGTAAGCCTTTCTGCTCAGTGCGTCAGCAATCACATTGGCCTTGCCTGGAGTATACTCGATACTCGGATTATACTCTTGAATCATTTCGACCCATTGAGTTTTCCTGAGGTTGAGATTAGGCTGAGTGAAGATGTACTTGAGACTCTTGTGATCAGTGAAAATGTCCACTTCTCTTCCCAATAGAAGATGTCTCCAAGTCAAAAGAGCATGCACAACTGCCGCCAACTCGAGATCATGAGTGGGGTAGTTCTTCTCATTAGGCTTCAACTGGCGAGAGGTATAAGCAACAACTTTCTTCTCTTGCATCAATACTGCACCAAGACCTTGGAGAGAGGCATCACAAAAGACCTCGTACGGCTTGGATTCATCAGGCGGAGTCAGAACTTGAGCAGTGATCAATTTCTCTTTCAAAGTGTTGAAAGCAATGTCACACTCCGGAGACCAAACGTACTTGACGTGCTTCTGGAGAAGATTTGAGAGAGGCTTCACGATCTTAGAAAAGTTTTCAACGAATCTTCGGCAATAGCTTGCGAGACCGAGGAAGCTACAGAGTTGCTTCAAGTTCTGAGGAGGTTCCCAATTCACAATTGCAGACACCTTCTCAGGATTCACGGCAATGCCCTTGGCAGAGATGATATGACCAAGATAAAGAACCTCATCGAGCCAAAATTCACACTTGGAGAACTTGGCGTAGAACTGATGTTCCCTCAGCTTATCAAGAACCAAACGCAAGTGCTTGGCATGATCTTCCTTGTTCTTTGAGAAAACCAGAATGTCGTCGAGATAGACCAAAACGAAGTCATTGGTGTAGGCGTTGAAGATGAAGTTCATCATGCGAGAGAAAGTCGGAGGAGCGTTGACGAGGCCAAAAGACATGACAGTGTATTCATATGAACCATAGCTTGTCCTGAAGGCCATCTTGGGAATATCTTGCTCACGGATTCGAATCTGATGATAACCCATACGGAGATCAAGCTTGGAGAATACTTGGGCACCTTTGAGTTGTTCGAACAGCTCATTGATGTTAGGAAGTGGGTATTTTTTCTTGTTGGTCTTCTTGTTCAATGGACGGTAATCAACATAAAGTCGGTCCGTTCCATCCTTCTTCTTCACAAAAAGAACACCACAACCCCACGAAGAAGAACTAGGTCGGATGAGACCCATTTTCTCTTGAATATCGAGTTGCTTCTTCAGCTCCTTCAACTCTTCAGGTCCGAGCTTGTAGGGACGCTTGCACACAGGTTCCGTACCGGGCTCAAGATCAATAACGAATTCTACTGGCCGGTGCGGAGGCATTCCTGGAAGCTCTTCTGGAAAGACGTCTTGATATTCGCAAACGACTGGAATTTGCGAGATAGCATCCAGTTCACCCTTCTCATTGAGAGAAAACAGATGGATGGTATCATCACGAGCGGCAAAGACAATTACATCCTCAGATGAATGAGTCAATTGAATCTGCCTGGCTGCACAATCAAGCCGAGCCTTGTGCTTAGAAAGCCAATCCATTCCGAGAATAAGATCAATATCCGAGTTACCAAGAACCATTGGGGAAGAAAGGAACTTGTAGTCGCCCAACGTGATAGTAACATCTGGCACTTCCAGACTTGCACTTAAACGTTTGCCAGGAGAAACGATATCCATTTGTTTACCCAAATGAGAAGAAACAAACTCATGCTTGGTAAAAAATGGCTTTGACATGAAACAATGCGATGCACCAGTGTCAAAAAGAACTTTTGCAGGAATATCATTAACAGGAAGGTTACCCATGACGACATCTGACGAATCCTCTGCCTGAGCTACGTTCATCAAGTTGACCTTGGCGTTCTTGGGGTTATGCTTGACCACAGCTGTACTTGCCGATCTGACAGGAGAAGGAGGAGGAAGACGCCTCTGGTTGGAACACTTGTTGGCATAGTGACCCTTCTGTTGGAACTTCTTGCACGTGACCTCTGAAAGCGACGGTGATACGGAGCACTCGATCTTGGAGGTTGAGACGAAGTCTTGTTCTGAAAGCCAGGGTTGGGTGGGTGGGAAGATCCACTGCCACCTTTGCTCTTCTGCTGATACGGCTAATGGAACGGAGGAGAAGGAAGCCAATACTTCTACTGCTTGGCCACTTGAGTAGAGGAAGAAGGAGTAACATCTCTGACTCGCTTCTTGGAAGCATCACACCTCAATTGAGCAGCCTCTTGCTTCAATGCCATGTTGTAGAACTCATCGTACCTCAAGGGCTCAAAGAGAACAAAAGCTAGCTGGATTTCTTACCAACATATAGTCTTCACATCCGAACAAAATGAACGAATGCATTCCTCTTGAAATGGTCACATATCCATAAATTGAGAAGCCACGTAGAATTAAGGTAGAGAAATAAATCAACAAGGTATGAATCAAGAACGAATAATTGGTAAGAAATCCCAATCTCAAACCAATATCCGTGGAAGAAGAACTAGAGCTACAAGAATTCCCACCTATGAAACTCCCGAACCTTTCCGGTTATGCAATCAGGTGTTGGGGATACAGGGGAAGCATAATATCTCACCCAAATCTAGCAAATCCTACATCCAGCTGTACCCATCCTTCAACACATAACCGAGAGAAAACTTCGGAAACCATCTACCTGAACCTTCGAAAAGCATCCGTTATACAAGTTATGGCGATACTCCCGAACTCCCGTCCCAGTACTGGGAGGCAGGCGGCGGCGCGGCGAACGTAGGCGGCGGCGATGAGGCGCGGGCGGCGTGGAAGCACGGGCGGCGGGGGAGCAGCAAACCGGCGGCGAGGCGGGCGGCGGCGAGGAGCTCGGGCCGCGGGGGCCGGCCTTGGGCCCCGGCGGGCCCGCGCGGGATGGCGGCGGTGACGTGGCAGGCGCGGAGTGGGCGGCGGCGATGTGTCCAGCCAGGGCCGACGTGTCCGGCCGGCGCGGAGATGATTTTTAGGGTTTCAGACGAGGGGGATCCGGATTTTCGGGGAGAGGCCTATTTATAGGCATAGAGGGAGCTAGGAGAGTCCAAATGAGGTGCGGTTTTCGGCCATGCGATCGTGATCAAACGCTCTAGATGATGGAGCAGGTTTAGGTGGGTTTTGGGCCAAATTGGAGGGGTGTTGGGCTGCAACACACACGAGGCCTTTTCGGTCCCTCGGTTGACCGTTGGAGTATCAAACGAAGTCCAAATGATACGAAACTTGACAGGCGGTCTACCGGTAGTAAACCAAGGCCGCTTGGCAAGTCTCGGTCCAATCCGGAAATTTTTAGACCCCACACACGAAAGAAAGCTAGAAATGACCACCGGAGGAGAACGAAGCGCCGGAATGCAAAACGGACAACGGGGAAAATGCTCGAATGCATGAGATTAACACGTATGCAAATGCAATGCACATGATGACATGATATGAGACGCAAGACAACGACAACAACACACGGAGACAAAAACCCGAAGCCGAGAAAATAAAATAACTTAACGCCGGAAACGGCAAGAGTTGGAGTACAAATTGGGAAAGTCATATCCGGGGTGTTACAACAGTCCACCACTACGAAAGGATCTCGACCCGAGATCTAGGACTGAAAGAACGTCGGGTACTCAAAATGGAGGTGATCCTCGCATTCCCAGGTAGCTTCACGGTCGGAATGGTGTAACCACTTGACTTTGAGGAATTTGATTGACTTATTGCGAGTATTGCGTTCAGTCTCTTCAAGAATAGCAACGGGGTGCTCACGATAGGAAAGATCTTCTTGGAGCTCAATGTCCTCGAAGTTGACGGTGCGGTCAGGAGTCTTGAAGCACTTTCGAAGCTGAGAGACATGGAACACATCATGAACATTTGCAAAGTTTGAAGGAAGCTCGAGTTGATAGGAGAGATCGCCTCTCTTGCTGACAATCTTGAAAGGTCCCACGTATCTGGGGGCAAGCTTCCCTTTGATACCGAAGCGACGAGTACCTTTCATAGGAGAGACACGGAGGTAAACATGATCTCCGATCTCGAAAGCCAAATCACGGTGCTTACTATCATAGTAGCTCTTCTGAAGGGATTGGGCTGCTTTGAGGTTATGTCGAATGACTTTGCACATTTCCTCTGCCTCTGTGATTAAGTCATTTCCCAAAAGCTGACGTTCACCGGTTTCAGACCAGTTGAGAGGGGTACGGCACTTCCTGCCATACAGAATTTCAAAAGGGGCCTTGCTCGAACTTGCTTGAAAACTGTTGTTATAGGAGAATTCAGCATAAGGAAGACAATTCTCCCATTTCATGCCGAAGGAGATCACACAAGCCCTGAGCATATCTTCAAGAATCTGGTTGACACGCTCGACTTGACCGCTTGTTTGAGGATGGAAAGCTGTGTTGAAGAGGATGTTGGTGCCCATGGCCTTCTGAAAAGAATCCCAAAACTTCGAGGTAAAGATGCTTCCACGGTCTGAAGAGATCACTTGAGGAATACCGTGCAGAGAGACAATGCGAGAGGTATAGAGTTCCGCCAATTGAGGTGCAGTGATCGACTCTTTGATAGGCAGAAAGTGAGCCACTTTGGTGAGTTTGTCGATGACAACAAATATAGTATCATTGCCACGTTTGGACTTTGGAAACCCAGTCACGAAGTACATCTCAATGTGGTCAAACTTCCATTCTGGAATGGCAAGAGGTTGGAGGAGACCAGCTGGCCTTTGGTGTTCTGCCTTCACTCTTCTGCAGACATCACATTCATTCACGAATTGAGCAATCTCGCGCTTCATTCGAGTCCACCAATAAGCCTGCTTGAGGTCCTGATACATCTTCGTTCTCCCAGGGTGGATGGAGAGGAGAGAATTGTGAGCCTCGTTCATGATCACTTTACGAAGGTCACCTTTGGGCACAACAATACGATCCTCGAAGAAGAGAGTATCCTTGTCATCAAGGCGGTAGCACTTGTACTTGGGTTGACTCTTGGCAATCCCAATCTTCACCTTTTTCACCATAGCATCAAGAAGCTGGGCTTGGCAAATCTGATCTTCCAAGGTAGGAGAGACTTGAAGGTTGGCGAGGAAACCTTGAGGAACAACTTGCAGATTAAGTTTGCGGAAAGCTTCACAAAGCTCGGGTTGATAAGGCTTGAGAATCAGACTATTGCAGTAAGCCTTTCTGCTCAGTGCGTCAGCAATCACATTGGCCTTGCCTGGAGTATACTCGATACTCGGATTATACTCTTGAATCATTTGGACCCATCGAGTTTGCCTGAGGTTGAGATTAGGCTGAGTGAAGATGTACTTGAGACTCTTGTGATCAGTGAAAATGTCCACTTCTCTTCCCAATAGAAGATGTCTCCAAGTCAAAAGAGCATGCACAAACCCAAGTTCAATGGACGGTAATCTACATAAAGTCGGTCCGTTCTATCCTTCTTCTTCACAAAAAGAACACCACAACCCCACGGAGAAGAACTAGGCCGGATGAGACCCATTTTCTCTTGAATATCGAGTTGCTTCTTCAGCTCCTTCAACTCTTCAGGTCCGAGCTTGTAGGGACGCTTGCACACAGGTTCCGTACCGGGCTCAAGATCAATAACTAATTCAACTGGCCGATGCGGAGGCATTCCTGGAAGCTCTTCTGGAAAGACGTCTTGATATTCGCAAATGACTGGAATTTGCGAGATAGCATCCTGTTCACCCTTCTCATTGAGAGAAAACAGACGGATGGTATCATCACGAGCGGCAAAGACAATTACATCCTCAGACGAATGAGTCAATTGAATCTGCCTGGCTGCACAATCAAGCCGAGCCTTGTGCTTAGAAAGCCAATCCATTCCGAGAATAAGATCAATATCCGAGTTACCAAGAACCATTGGGGAAGAAAGGAACTTGTAGTCGCCCAACGTGATAGTAACATCTGGCACTTCCAGACTTGCACTTAAACGTTTGCCAGGAGAAACGATATCCATTTGTTTACCCAAATGAGAAGAAACGAACTCATGCGTGGTAAAAAATGGCTTTGACATGAAACAATGCGATGCACCAATGTCAAAAAGAACTTTTGCAGGAATATCATTAACAGGAAGGTTACCCATGATGACATCTGACGAATCCTCTGCCTGAGCTGCGTTCATCAAGTTGACCTTGGCGTGCTTGGGGTTATGCTTGACCACAGCTGTACTTGCCGATCTGACAGGAGGAGGAGGAAGACGCCTCTGGTTGGAACACTTGTTGGCATAGTGACCCTTCTGTTGGCACTTGTTGCACGTGACCTCTGAAAGCGGACGGTGATACGGAGCACTCGATCTTGGAGGTTGAGACGAAGTCTTGTTCTGAAAGCCAGGGTTGGGTGGGTGGGAAGATCCACTGCCACCTTTGCTCTTCTGCTGATATGGCTGATGGAACGGAGGAGGAGGAAGCCAATACTTCTGCTGCTTGGCCACTTGAGTAGAGGAAGAAGGAGTAACATCTCTGACTCGCTTCTTGGAAGCATCACACCTCAATTGAGCAGCCTCTTGCTTCAATGCCATGTTGTAGAACTCATCGTACCTCAAGGGCTCAAAGAGAACAAAAGCTAGCTGGATTTCTTCTCTGAGACCATCCCTGAACTGGTATATCATGCTCTTCTCATCAGGGACGTCCTGCTTGGCAAAGCGGGCGAGCTTCTGGAACAACTTGTTGTAGTCATAGACAGACAAAGAGCCTTGCTTCAGATTGCGGAATTCCTCACGCTTGCTTTCAACCACGCTCTGAGGGATATGGTGAGCTCGGAAATCTTGACGGAATTCATCCCAAGTGATAACACGTCCACCTCTGGAGTCCTTGTACTGCTGGAACCATTCTGCAGCTTGATCTTTGAGTTGGAAGGAAGCGAACTTGACAAAGTCCTCAGGCCTGATGTTACTACACTTAAAATGCTTGCACAGATCCACAAGCCAATCGTCAGCATCGGTTGCCTCAACACAATTGCTGAAAGTCTTTGGCCCGTTAGCAAGGAACTGGTTGAGTGTAGCAAAGTGATTCTGATTGTTGCCTTGGTTCCCTTGGTTGCCTTGATTGCGCTCTTGAAGAATTTGCATGATCAACTGTGTGTTTGCATTGGTTGTGGCCATCACAGCTAGCCATGCCTTCGGAGGAGGTGGAGGTGGTGGCGGATCAGGATTCGGAGTCGTGCGCATTGGAGGAGCCATCCTGAAGAGGTTGACATCCATTAGCACATTGATAGACAAATATTGAAGCTGAATCCAATGGAATGAAAATTGCAACATATAGTCTTCACATCCGAACAAAATGAACGAATGCATTCCTCTTGAAATGGTCACATATCCATAAATTGAGAAGCCACGTAGAATTAAGGTAGAGAAATAAATCAACAAGGTACGAATCAAGAACGAATAATTGGTAAGAAATCCCAATCTCAAAACAATATCCGTGGAAGAAGAACTAGAGCTACAAGAATTCCTACCTATGAAACTCCCGAACCTTTCCGGTTATGCAATCAGGTGTTGGGGATACAGGGGAAGCATAATATCTCACCCAAATCTAGCAAATCCTACATCCAGCTGTACCCATCCTTCAACACATAACCGAGAGAAAACTTCGGAAACCATCTACCTCAACCTTCGAAAAGCATCCGTTATACAAGTTATGGCGATACTCCCGAACTCCCGTCCCAGTACTGGGTGGCGTCGAGGTTATCTCACCAACGAACTGCATAAAAGAGATTTTCGATGTCGGCGTACTAAACTCAGGTATTCCAGAACTGCAACGATAAAATTATGACGACAACACCTCAGAGCTCAACTCCCCGGGACACTTCCACAAAACCCCTGACAGGAGGCACCAAGACAATGTTCTCATCATAAAACCATCAGAACGATTCCAGGATACCCGCGTGATCCTAAATTTTTTTTAGTGAAATTTGAGAAGAGAAGAGTCAAAACTCTACGTCAAGATGCCTTACCAGAGCGATGAGGAGACTGGGAAGTGAAAAGAATTCCTAACTCTCCGATATATAATTCCTAAATGACTCAAAACATTTTTCTAGAAACAACTCGGCCGCTAAAAACGATCAAGCAATGGGGCTCCTAAGGTCGGGGAAGGCTCTGATACCAACTTGTAACACCCTCGATGCGACTATAGCTCCCACGTGTCGAGGCACGACTTAGAGACATAATCGCATTGAAGGCATATGTCGCAAGTAAGGTAATCTTTACACATCCCATGTAATATAATAATAAAGGGGAGAGAACATAGTTGGCTTACAATCGCCACGTCAATCAAGGTACATAAATAACATTACATCATTCAAAACACTCATGGCCTGACTACGGCGCCAAAATAAAAGATAACCCAACATGCGACATGGTCCCGATCACCCCCAATTGGGCACCACTACTGATCATCAGGAAAGGAAACATAATAACGTTGAGAGTCCTCATCGAACTCCCACTTGAGCTCGAGCGCGTCACCTGGAGCGGAATCATCAGACCCTGCATCTCGTGTAATAGTAATCTGTGAGCCACAGGGACTCAGCAATCTCGCACCCTCGCGATCAAGACTATTTAAGCTTATAGGTAAGGCAAGGTAAGAATATATGTGGAGCTGCAGCAAGCGGCTAGCATAATATGGTGGCTATCCTATTCGCAAAAGAGAGCGAGAAGAGGAGGCAAAGCGCGAGCGAGAAACTAGAGAACAACCTGCGCAAGCATTACTCCAACACCATGTCCACTTCCCGGACTCCGCCGAGAAGAGGCCATCACGGTAACACACTCAGTTGATTCATTTTAGTTAAGTTAAGGTTCAAGTTATCTACAACCGGACATTAACAAATTCCCATCTGCCCATAACTGCGGGCACGACTTTCGAAAGTTCAAATCCCTACAGGGGAGTCCCAACTTAGCCCATGACAAGCTCTCACGGTCAACGAAGGAATAGACCTCCTCCCAAGACGTTCCGATCAGACTCGGTATCTCGGTTCTTCAAGACACTTCGATAGGTTAAAAGAAGACCAGCAACACCGCCCGAATGTGCCGACAAATCCCGATAGGAGCTGCACATATCTCGTTCTCAGGGCACACTCAGATAGGTCAAGATACGAGTAAAACCAACCCTCAAGTTCCCCGAGGTGGCCCCGCAGGCTGCCCGGTTTGGACCAACACTCAGAGGAGCACTGGCCCGGGGGGGGGGTTAAATAAGATGACCCTCGGGCTCCGGAAACCCAAGGGAAAAGAGGCTAGGTGGCAAATGGTAAAACCAAGGTTGGGTATTGCTGGAAAAGCTTTAATCAAGGCGAACTATCAAGGGGTTCCCATTATAACCCAACCGCGTAAGGAACGCAAAATCCGGGAATATAACACCGATATGACGGAAACTAGGGCGGCAAGAGTGGAACAAAACACTAGGCGAGAGGCCGAGCCTTCCACCCTTTACCAAGTATATAGATGCATTAAGATAACATAGCGATATAATGATATCCCAACAGGTAAATAAATGTTCCAACAAGGAACGGCCTCCAATCTTCACCTGCAACTAGCAACGCTATAAGAGGGGCTGAGCAAAGCGGTAACATAGCCAATCAACGGTTTGCTAGGACATGGTGGGTTAGAGGTTTGACATGGCAATATGGGAGGCTTGAAAGCAAGTGGTAGGCATCGTAGCATTGGTATAGCAAAAGAGCGAGCAATCTAGCATAGCAAAGATAGTAGTGATTTTGAGGGTATGATCATCTTGCCTGCACAGTTGTCAGAGTTGACTGGATCCTCGAAAGAAAACTCAACGGGCTCCTCGTTAGCGAACTCGTCTCCCGGCTCTACCAAAACAAGACAAACAAGCAACAAGGACACAATCAACCACGTGCAAAGCTCAAACAACATGATGCAAGGATGATAAGCTATGCGGGATGCGATGCGGGATGCATGTGCAAGATGTGACAAGGAATGCATGAACATGGCCTCAACTTGTAAATCCAAGTGTGCCACTGGAAAGATGAGATGAAATCACTTGAAAACGATATAAAGAACGCCGGAATCGAAGTTACGGTTTGGAAATGGCAAGCAAAACAAATATGACACCGGTCTGCGATTTGCGGCAAGTAGCCATCTAAATGCAATGAGATGAACATGCTACAGCACCCAAACATGACAACAAAATACATGGCAGGGATGCACTCAAGATGCTTAACAAAAGTCTAGAACTGAGCTATGGCCAAATCATCCATTAACAGGTTCAAACAAGCATGGCAAAAATGCATATGGCAAACAGATTTCAGACTTAGTGAAATTAACACTTGTCTGGAATTTCAGATCAGGTAGCCCTCTTCGGAGCAACAAAATACATGCTACAGGACCTGAACATGGCAAAGTAAAGCATGTCATGGAGCTACTCAAAGAGCTTAACAAAAGTCCCTTAGTGACCTTGAGCCAAAAGGGAACAGAAAATACAATTGCAAGCATGTGAACATGGCAAAAACATAATCAGATCACAGACTTGGTGAAAACTGGAGCATGCTGAAAACAGATATCAAGTAGGCATGTTTACGAGCTCGATGCACTCACTACGGAGAAAGACATGAAAATATAAGCATACATCTATCAAGAACACACAAAATGCAAGCTAGACATGGCAAAAACAATAGAATAGCATGCACGGGTCAACTACAACATCATCGGCAAAATTGCAAACAAGTTGACAATCTGCCCAGATTCACAAAGTAGCAAAAGTAGAGCTCGATTGACTCAAGCTAGGGTGCTCCATAATTGTAAACAAAGACATTGATGGATAGAGCACCACAAGATTAACAAAACATCCTTACTGATCATCCTCAAAAGAGGCACGGATCACTCGGAAACAACATGAACATATGGCCATATGAAATAAACAGCCTAAGGACTTAGTGGAATTGCGAAGTCCCTGAAATCAGCACTACCAAGTGCCTCACTTCGCAAGCTTGCACTAGTCACCACACACATCACAAAAATACATGGGTTGCACCTCTAGAAAGATGACAAAACCCTTAACAAAACATATCTAGAGCTCATGGGCATATCATGCACACAATAATCATGGCAAAAATGACAAATATGCAAATGGAGTAACAGATCTGACAATTATCTCAAGTAGCCCTCTTCTAACAGCATTTCGGGCATCAAGATGAACTCAAATGAAAATGATGCAATGGAATGAAATGATGTACTCTCTGAGGTGAACAATTTGATATGCCATATGTCAAAAATGGAGCTACGGATGCGGAGATACGATGCTATGAACATGGGCACTTTGACTATGGTTAGGAACAAAAGTCAACCGAGAGTCTCCTCAGATCCAGATCCAGCGCGCGGATCGAGGCACGCCGGAGTTACTGTAGACGCCGGAGAACTCGCTGGAGAGGAGGAGGCCCGCCGGAGTCGAGGTAGGACAGGGAGGCGGAGGCGGCCGGCGTGGCCGGCTGGTGTGGCCGGGCGGCGGAGGCGCGGGCGGCGGGGCTCGGCCAGCGCGGTGGCGGAGCGGCTGACCGCGGCGGCAAGGTGGCGGCGCCCGCCGGCGAGGGAGGCGGCAGCGGCGAGGAGGCGCGGGCGGCGGGGAAGCATGGGCGGAGGGGAAGCAGCAAACCGGCGGCGAGGCGCGCGGCGACGAGGAGCTCGGGCCGCGGGGGCCGGCCTTGGGCCCCGGCGGGCCCGCGCGGGATGGCGGCGGTGACGTGGCAGGCGCGGAGTGGGCGGCAGCGATGTGTCCGGCCAGGGCGGACGTGTCCGGCCGGCGCGGAGATGATTTTTAGGGTTTCAGACGAGGGGGGTCCGGATTTTCGGGGAGAGGCCTATTTATAGGCATAGAGGGAGCTAGGAGAGTCCAAATGAGGTGCGGTTTTCGGCCACGCGATCATGATCGAACGCTCTATATGATGGAGCAGGTTTAGGTGGGTTTTGGGCCAAATTGGAGGGGTGTTGGGCTGCAACACACACGAGGCCTTTTCGGTCCCTTGGTTGACCGTTGGAGTATCAAACGAAGTCCAAATGATACGAAACTTGACAGGCGGTCTACCGGTAGTAAACCAAGGCCGCTTGGCAAGTGTCGGTCCAATCCGGAAATTTTTAAACTCCACACACGAAAGAAAGCTAGAAATGACCACCGGAGGAGAACGAAGCGCCGAAATGCAAAACGGACAACGGGGAAAATGCTCGAATGCATGAGATGAACACGTATGCAAATGCAATGCACATGATGACATGATATGAGATGCATGACAACGACAACAACACACGGAGACAAAAACCCGAACCCGAGAAAATAAAATAACTTAACGCCGGAAACGGCAAGAGTTGGAGTATAAATTGGGAAAGTCATATCCGGGGTGTTACAGCACCTCTACAAATCCCTACTTACCTCTATGAAGGGCCTTTCTTTTAGGTTATGCAATTTTTATTTTGAATTTGAGTCTCGATCTTCTCTTACAAAAGCACCAACTAGGAGGCACTATGATCGTACTTGAGCATTGTGAGTAGTTAATATGCAAGTGTGTTTCATGAATGGATCAATGATTGAGCATGATGGGCTAGGGATAGCTTATTTTAGCGTTGATATTTTGAAAGACATGGTTGCTTGTTGATATGCTTGAGTATTTAAGTTATCATGTCAATACTAGACTATTGCTTTCAACAATATAAAAGTGCAAATTTCCATGCTATAAAGAAAAGAATATGATATGACATGATAGGCAACATTCCACATAAAAAATTCTATTTTCATCACTTACCTGCTCGAGGACGAGCATGAGTTAAGCTTGGGGATGGTGATACATCTCCAACATATCAATAATTTTTGATTGTTCCATGTTGTTATATTATCAATCTTGGATGTTTTATAATCATTTTATATCATTTTTTGGTACTAACCTATTGACATAGTGCCAGGTGCCAGTTGCTATTTTTTGCCTTGTTTTTACATCGCAGAAATCAATACCAAACGGAGTCCAAATGCAACGAAACTTTAATGAGATTTTTTATGGACCAAAAGAGACCTAACGGGCCAAGGAAACGCCTCGGGGGTGCTCCGAGGGGACCAGAACCCACCAAGGCGCGCCTGGAGGGCTAGGCGTGCCCTGATGGGTTGTGCCCACCTCGGGTGCCACCGGACCGCCTCTTTGATCTATAAATACACCAACATTCCAAAAACCCTATGGGAGTCGATGAAAATCAATTCAAGCCATCGCAGAGTCCAGAACCACCAGATCCAATCTAGACACCATCATAGAGGGGTTCACCACCTCCATTGATGCCACTCCGATGGTGCGTGAGTAATTCTTTGTAGACCTTCGGGCCGTAGTTAGTAGCTAGATGGCTTCCTATCTCTCGTTTGATTCTCAATACAATGGTCTCTTGGAGATCCATGTGATGTAACTCTTTTTGTGGTGTGTTTGTTGGGATCGGATGAACTTTGAGTTTATGATCAGATCTATCTTTTTATATCCATGAAAGTTATTTGAGTTTCTTTGATCTCTTATATGGATGATTGCTTATAGCCTCGTATTTCTTCTCCGATATTTGGGTTTTGTTTGGCCAACTTGATCTATTTATATTGCAATGGGAAGAAGTGCTTTGTAGTGGGTTCGAACTTACGGTGCTTGATCCCGGTGACAGAAGGGGAACCGACACGTATGTATCGTTGCTACTAAGGATAAAACGACGGGGTCTATCTCTACATAGATAGATCTTGTCTACATCATGTCAGCGTTCTTATTGCATTACTCCATTTTTCCATGAACTTAATACACTAGATGCATGCTGGATAGCGGTCGATGTGTGGAGTAATAGTAGTAGATGCAGGCAGGAGTCGGTCTACTAATCTTAGACGTGATGCCTATGTAATAATCATTGCTTGGATATCATGATGATTATTTGAATTTCTATCAATTGTCCAATAGTAATTTGTTTACCCACCGTTTTCTATTTTTCTCGAGAGAAGCCACTAGTGAAACCTACGGCCCCCGGGTCTCTTTCTCATATTATTTTCCTTTGCAATATGCTTTTCCTTAGCTTTTATTTTCAGCTTTATTAAACCAAAAAATTACTTGCTGCACTTTATTTTATTTGGCATTCGATCTATCAATATTAACAAATTTCTCCCATCCACGTGCCAATTTCTGGCGCCGCTACCCGAAAGGGTTTGACAACCCCTTTTACACGTTAGGTTGCGAGTATTTGTTATTTGTGTTCAGGTGTTGTTTACATTGTGCTGCTTGGTTCTCCTACTGGTTCAATAACCTTTGTCGGCGTCCTGGGAATGGGGGTGCCCAGACTTGCCTGCCTGCGGCCCACGACGTGGCTCCGTCAGTGGCCCGGTACGGCCCAGTTTCAGCAGCAACGACACAAGACCCTCCCGAGGGGCCAATACTCGCGAGGTGGACGACACCAAGACCTCCTTGGGGGGCGGCCTGACTAGGCTGGCTCCCGAGGAGCAGAGATATCAAGGCAAGGTGCACCTCACGAGGTTCAAATGACGTGAGCCATGACGACCAAGGCCAGGTGGGCGCCAGCGGGTGTAGTGTACCAGTTTCCCCTTTGGTGCCAAGGAGGCAAGCGCAGGCGTGGAGCCCGAGGAATCAAGCAAAGGTTTCTATATTCGTGCAATGAGACCAAGACCGCTAGGGCGACAGGATGGAGGTCACCGCCGAGCCCACTATAGCGTCACCACCAGAGCCTTTGCAGGCGAAGACTACTTTTGTCAGGATAACTTGTACTAGTTGCCTCCCTTTGAATTTGGCCGTTGTGGGATCAATTCCCGCCTACATTTGGGAAGAGGACCAAAGCCACTATAAATAGGACTTAGCCTACACCCAAGTGGAGGATCGGATCATTCAAACCATCCTCACACCCACTAGCTCATAATCTCAAGAACACATCACCTCCTGGGGTTGTTCGACCACTCTACTAGTTCATCCTCAGCCCCTCGAGGCAATCCACCACAAAGTTGGAGTAGAGTATTACACAACAAGGTGGTCCAAACCAGGACCAACAGTTGTGTCTCTTGTCCCTTGGGTCCATTGAGCTAGGATGTGGAATCGTTGGGCCAACGGGTTGGGAAGAAGGAGTTCTTCGTACGCACCCTAGTGTTCGAACCTCTCAAGGGTCTGCGGAGCGCTTGATCCGACATTTGGTGCGCTATTTAGAGGTGTGTCAAAGCTTCTCTTCCGTTGATCAACTCGCTGCTGCTCCACCGTCTCCATGGTTGATGCTCGTGAAGCCCGTGTTGAGCGTCGAGCCCCTCTCGCCGCGCGTGTCGCCGAGACGGCGCCCATTGGTGGGCCTCCCCGTCGTTCTCTATCACCTGCCACCAACGCCGTCACCGACCCGGTGGGGCATGAGCAGCAAGCTTCGTCGCAGCACCCCTCCATGCGGCGGGACGGATGCACCGCCAACCCGTCGCTGACTCAGGTCGGCTCGTCATCTCACGGTCTCCATGGTCCGGCGAACGCACAGGTTGTGTTTCTCATGTTACGTGAGCTCATGCGCTACCGCCCGGTCGACGACCTCTACGAAGACTGGTTGGACCACATCGCCGAGATAGTTAGCGTGGCTGGGGGCTCGCCTACACCATCCCTCTCGCTACCTCATCCGCCGCGTGCTACAGGTGACGTAGCTCATGGAGCACCTCCGCCACCTCCCCGCCAGGACGTCGCCTCGTTCCAAGACACACGGCCCCACGGCGTGACCCACCACACCGGGCACCCGCGCACGAAGAAGAAAGCTGCCGGGAGGTCCAACAGCTGCAAGAAGGGGCTCCCGCGCTCCCTCTAGTGCCACGTCAAGACCGCGCGCCACCTGAATGCTGGCGCGCGAGCAGCAAGATCAGGCTCCACCTTCACGACGAGCTCCGGTCACCACAGCGGGATGTCGCGCCTTCACCCCTGAGCTGCGTAGCGTCGTCTGGCCAGGCAAGTTCAAGCCTGACTTGCCTCCACGTTACGATGGCACTCGACCCTGCGGAGTTCCTACAGCTTTACGAGCTAAGCATCGAGGCGGCTAGCAGCGACGAAAAGGTCATGGCGAACTGGTTCCCCATGGCCCTCAAGGATGGCGCGCTCGTGGCTCTTGAATCTGCCCGCATGATCGATCTCCTCCTGTGGTGAGATGCGCGAGCGTTTCGTCGCCAACTTCCAGGGCACTTGCGACTGCCCGCCTGCCATGGGTGACCTGCTGCACATCAAGCAGCAGCGAGGGGAGACCCTGCAGAAGTACATCTAGTGCTTCAGCAGCATTCACCTCAAGATCCCCAAGGTTTCTGACGGAGCCATCATGTCGGCGTTCTCCGATGGTGTCCGTGATATCAAGATGTAGGAGGAGCTCGCCGTCCACGAGGATCTGTGCACGGCTCTGGGGATGTTCAACATGGCTACCAAGTGCGCAAGAGCTGAGGAAAGGAGCCTCTCCCTCCTCGAGATCCTGGCGGCTGGCCCAGAAGACAAGAAGGCCAAGGTCAA
Organism: Triticum urartu; assembly: GCF_056163025.1. Classification (NCBI taxonomy): domain Eukaryota; kingdom Viridiplantae; phylum Streptophyta; class Magnoliopsida; order Poales; family Poaceae; genus Triticum; species Triticum urartu. The sequence continues at coordinate 326,640,254 of NC_141876.1, forward strand.
GAAGTGAAGCGCGGCTGCGACCACCAAGAGTCATCCAAGAGCAGTCGTCTATTTTGCGTCTTCCACAATGTACACAGCCACAACAACAATGACTTTCAGGAGCTCAGGGCCATCCGCGACGCGTGCCTTGGTAGATGCCCCGAGCGCAACAATCAAGGCTACGGACGTGAAGGAGGCAGAAGTGGAGGACGTCGGGACGACTGCTGCCCCCGCCAAGAGTGGCGCGACTAGCCTCATGAGGATCGCTGGCAAGACTAGCCTCGCGAGGGTGCCTGGAGAGACCAGACTCGGGAGGACCATCCTCAGGGCAATGCTGGCCTCCCTCCGCTGCCACCACCACCAAGAAGGAACGACGAGCAACACTAGCACGAGGGGCTGGGGGCTTCCAGGAGCCTCGCACCATCGCCTGCATCTTGGGTGGTGCTCAGGCCCCAGCCTCCCACCGCATCTTCAAGCAGTTCACTCGTGAGGTGAACGCGGCCCTCCGCAGGCTCAAGGCCACACATCCATTCAGGTGGTCCAAGTGCACCATCACCTTTAGCTCGTCCAACCAGCTCAAGTGCACAGCAACTGCCGGCGCCCTCCCGATGCTTTGCTCGCCCATCATTAGTAATGTCCTTGTCACCAAGACCCTCATCGATGGTGGTGCGGGGCTCAATGTTCTTTCCATCGAGACGTTCGACCGCCTCCAAGTGCCGTATGATCAGCTGTAGCCCACCAAGCACTTCTCAGGAGTGACCGACGGCTCCACCACCCCGATAGGGCAGACCCGCCTCCCTATAACCTTCGGCCAGCGCGACATATACCGGACCGAGCTCATCGACTTCGACGTCACTCACATCCGCCTCCCGTACAACGCTATCCTTGGGTATCCGGCCCTGGCTAAGTTCATGGCAGTAACCCACCGTGGCTACAATGTTCTCAGGATGCGAGGGAACCGTGACATCATCACAATCGCCTGCGAGGAGAAGGACATGGTGTGCTCCCTCGAGCATGCCTATCAGGCTGCGGCGATTAAGTACCCACACAACGAAGGCGCCATCTACCCTCCTGAGGCTGTCCCCAAGAAGAAGAAGCAGCTACTCCGCCAAGAGCCTCAGGAGAGCGGTGTCTCCAGCGGCACCACCTTAGGATCTGCGCCCACAAATGGGGTCCCGCCCTCTTGTGCATAGGAAGGCATGCCCGGCACCCTCCTCAGGCTGGGCTCGGGGGCTCTCTTCTGGAGGGCCCTGAGCATGAGGGAGGCGGTTGGGCAAGGCTACCTCTTGAGCATGCGTTGGTTTTCCCTTGAAGAGGAAAGGGTGATGCAGCAAAGTAGCGTAAGTATTTACACAAACAAACGAAAACCTCGCAACCAAGGTATCAATCCAGTAGGAGACTACACGCAAGTCGCCTAGTACCTACACAAACAAACGAAAACCTCGCAACCAACGCGATAAAGGGGTTGTCAATCCCTTCACGGTCACTTACGAAAGTGAGATCTGATAAAGATATAAGATAAATATTTTTGGTATTTTTGTTGTATAGATTGAAAAGTAAAGATTGCAAAATAAATAGTAAACTAGAATTGTAGATCGGAACTAATATGATGTAAATAGACCCGGGGGCCATAGGTTTCACTAGAGGCTTCTCTCAAGATAGCATATATTACGGTGGGTGAACAAATTACTGCCAAGCAATTGATAGAAAAGCACATAGTTATGATGATATCTTGGCATGATCATGAATATAGGCATCATGTCTGTGTCAAATAGACCGAAACGATTCTGCATCTACTACTATTACTCCACACACTAACCGCTGTCCAGCATGCATCTAGAGTATTAAGTTCATAAGAACAGAGTAACGCATTAGGCAAGATGACATGGTGTAGAGGGATAAACTCAAGCAATACGATATAAACCCCATCTTTTATCCTCGATGGCAACAATACAATACGTGCCTTTCTGCCCCTACTGTCACTGGGAAATGACACCGCAAGATTGAACCCGAAGCTAAGCACTTCTCCCATTACAATAAAGATCAATCTAGTACGCCAAACCAAACTGATAATTCAAAGAGACTTGCAAAAATATCAAATCATGCATATAAGAATTCAGAGAAGAATCAAATATTCTTCATAGATAATCTTAATCATAAACCCACAGTTCATCGGATCTCGGAAAACACACCGCAAAAAGAATTACATTGAATAGATCTCCAAGAACATCGACGAGAACTTTGTATTGAGAACCAAAGAGAGAGAAGAAGCCATCTAGCTAATAACTATGGACCCGAAGGTCTATGGTAAACTTCTCACAAATCATCGGAGAGGCTACGGTGTCGATGTAGAAGCCCTCCGTGATCGAATCCCCCTCCGGCAGATCGCCGGAAAAGGTCCCCAGATGGGATCTCATGGGTATAGAAGGTTTTGGCGGTGGAAAAGTGATTTCGTGGCTCCCCTCGATGTTTTCAGGGTATAAGAGTATATATAGGAGAAGGAAGTAGGTCGGTGGAGCTACGAGGCCCTACCTCGTGGCCACCTCGTTGCTTCCTTGACCTCCACTCCAAGTCTCCTGTATTGCGTTTGTTCCAAAAAAGATCCTCGCCAAGGTTTCATTCCGTTTGGATTCCGGTTGATATTCCTTTTCCGCGAAACACTAAAATAGGCAAAAAGAAACTGCAACTAGCACTGGGCCTCCGGTTATAGGTCAGTCCCAAAAATAATATAAAAGTGCATATTAAGGCCCATTAAACATCCAAAACAGATAATATAATAGCATGGAACAATCAAAAATTATAGATACGTTGGGCATGTATCAGCACCCCCAAGCTAAATTCCTGCTCGTCCTCCAGTAGGTAAATGATAAAAACAGAATTTTTGATGTGGAATGCTACCTAGCATAATTTTCAATGTAATTTTCTTTATTGTGTGATGAATATTCAGATCTGAAAGATTCAAGACAAAAGTTTAATATTGACATAAAAACAATAATACTTCAAGAATACTAACCAAGTAATCATGTCTTCTCAAAATAACATGGCCAAAGAAAGTTATCCCTACAAAATCGTATAGTTTGGCTATGCTCTATCTTCATCACACAAAATATTTAAATCATGCACAACCCTGATGACAAGCCCAGCAATTGTTTGATACTTTTGATGTTCTCAAACTTTTCCAATCTTCACGCAATACATGAGCGTGAGCCATGGACATAGCACTATAGGTGGAATAGAATGGTGGTTGTGGAGAAGACAAAAAAAGGAGAAGATAGTCTCACATCAACTAGGTGTATCAATGGGCTATGGAGACACCGCTCAATAGATATCAATGTGAGTGAGTAGGGATTGCCATGCAACCGATGCACTAGAGCTATAAGTGTATGAAAGCCCAACAAAAGAAACTAAGTGGGTGTGCATCCAACTCGCTTGCTCACGAAGACCTAGGGAATTTTGAGGAAGCCCATCATTGGAATATACAAACCAAGTTCTATAATGAAAAATTTGCACTAGTATATGAAAGTGAAAAAATAGGAGACTCTCTATCATGAAGATCATGGTGCTACTTTGAAGCACAAGTGTGGAAAAAGGATAGTAGCATTGTCCCTTCTCTTTTTTTCTCTCATTTTTTTATTTGGGCCTTTTTTCTCTTTTTATGGCCTCTTTTTTTTCATTCGGAACCTCATCCCGACTTGTGGGGGAATCATAGTCTCCATCATCCTTTCCTAACTGGGACAATGCTCTAATAATGATGATCATCACACTTTTATTTACTTACAACTCAAGAATTACAACTCGATACTTAGAACAAATTGTGACTCTATGTGAATGCCTCCAACGATGTACCGGGATGTGCAATGAATCAAGAGTGACATGTATGAAAGCATTATGAATGGTGGCTTTGCCACAAATACGATGTCAACTACATGATCGTGCAAAGCAATATGACAATGATGAAGCGTGTCATAATAAACGGAAAGGTGGAAAGTTGCATGGTAATATATCTCGGAATGGCTATGGAAATGCCATAATAGGTAGGTATGGTGGCTGTTTTGAGGAAGGTATATGGTGGGTTTATGGTACCGGCGAAACTTACGCGGTATTAGAGAGGCTAGCAATGGTGGAAGGGTGAGAGTGCGTATAATCGGTGGACTCAACATTAATCATAAAGAACTCACATACTTATTGCAAAAATCTAATAGTTATCGAAACAAAGTACTACGCGCATGCTCCGAGGGGGATAGATTAGTAGTAAAAGACCATCACTCGTCCCCGACTGCCACTCATAAGGAAGACAATCAATAAATAAATCATGCTCCGACTTCATCACATAATGGTTCGCCATACGTGCATGCTACGGGAATCACAAACATTGACACAAGTATCTCTCAAATTCACAACTACTCAACTAGCATGACTCTAATATTACCATCTTCATATCTCAAAACAATCATCAAGTATCAAACTTCTCATAGTATTCAATGCACTTTATATGAAAGTTTTTATTATGCCCATCTTGGATGCCTATCATATTTGGACTAATTTCATAACCAAAGCAAATTACCATGCTGTTCTAAAAGTCTCTCAAAATAATATAAGTGAAGCATGAGAGATCAATAATTTCTATATAATAAAACCACCACCATGCTCTAAAAAGATATAAGTGAAGCACTAGAGCAAAATTATCTATCTCAAAAGATATAAGTGAAGTACATAGAGTATTCTAATAAATTCCGATTCATGTGTGTCTCTCCCAAAGGGTGTGTACAGAAAGGATGATTGTGGTAAACTAAAAAGCAAAGACTAAAATCATACAAGACGCTCCAAGCAAAACACATATCATGTGGTGAATAAAAATATAGCCTCAGTACAGTTATTGATAGACGAAGACGAAAGAGGGGATGCCTTACGGGGCATCCCCAAGCTTAGGCTTTTGGTTGTCCTTGAATTTTACCTTGGGGTGCCTTGGGCATCCCCAAGATTAGGATCTTGCCACTCCTTATTCCAAAATCCATCAAATCTTTACCCAAAAACTTGAAAACTTCACAACACAAAACTCAACAGAAAATCTCGTGAGCTCTGTTAGTATAAGAAAACACACCAACACTTTAAGGTACCGTAATCAACTCATTCTTTATTTATATTGGTGTTAAACCTACTATATTCCAACTTCTCTATGGTTCATACCCCCGATACTAGCCATAGATTCCTCAAAATAAGCAAACAACACAAGAAAAACAAAATTTGTCAAAAATAGAATAGTCTGTAGCAATATGAATGTTTTGAATACTTATGTAACTCCAAAAATCCTGAGAAATTAGGACAGCCTAAATAATTTCTATATTGATCTACTTCAGTTGGTATCCATATTTTATCGCTCTCTGGTAAAAAATAAAAATTATTCTCGTGACCGCATACTTTCTGTTTATTTCAGCAAGATCAAATAACAATCACCCAAGAAGATCCTAAAGGCTTTACTTGGCACAAACACTAATTAAAACATAAAAACATAATCATAAGAGAGGATAGATGATTTATTTATTACTAAACAGGAACAAAAAGCAAGGAACAAAATAAAATTGGGTTGCTTCCCGACAAGCGGTATCGTTTAACGCCGCTAGCTAGGCATAAAAGCAAGGATAGATCTAAGTATTGTCATCTTTGGTATGCAATTCTTCAATTCAACACTTATAACCCTTAGGAGTTTCCTTATTTTTATTGATGATCAAACTCCTAGGAAATAAATCAAGATAATCATTTGTAGCAAAAGGTTCCTTGATAGCGAAAAAATTGGGGTGAACGCTTATTGATTTGAGATCCGCATTCTCCTTACTAGAAGATTCACCCTTATTCTTAGGAACATACATAAACTTAGCAACTTTGGTAGGAGGAGGGTTTGAAGTGTTTCTCACGGCAAAAAAGGTAGACCCTAAGTTGGTAATAATATCCTCAAGTTTATCAATTCTAGTGGAATCTTGATCTATCTTTTCATTAACTAAGGGTTCTTCTTCTCTCAAATTTTTCAGAGTAACTCCTACCTTAGATCCATATTGAGTAATTTTGTCATGGATCATTTTATCCAAATTCTTAATCAACTCTACAATGGCAACTTTATTTTCGGTAATTTCAAACCTTTGCATCACATGTTCCAAAGATAAAATAGTTCAATTAACCAAGAGAGGTGGTGGGCCAAACAAATATATCATAGCATTATAAGAATCAAAAGTATGGCTACCCAAGAAATTCCCTCCGGTAATGGTATCAAGAATATATATGTTCCAAGGAGTGATGTCTACATAAAAATTGCGAAGAAGAACAGAAGTAGATTGCTTCCTAGTGGATCTATTCTGAGCAAAATTCTATACCCAGTATCTTTTAGATTTTCTCCCTCCCTTTGTTTAAAATTAAGAACTTCATTATCGGGAGTGTTAACAATGATAGGAGAACTAGCCATGAGGGCAAATAAATGATCTAACACAGAGACACACAAGAGGCATGTGAAAAAAGGCGAACGGAAAAAGGGTGAACGGAAAGAGGCGAATAAAACGGGAAGGGTGAAGTGGGGGAGAGGAAAATGAGAGGCAAATGGCAAATAATGTAATGCAAGCGATACGAGTTTGTGAAGGGTACTTGGTATGTCTTGACTTGAGTGTAGATCTCCCCGGCAACAGCGCCAGAAACGGCTAGTTGACGGGAGATCAAATCTTAACTTGACTTGGTGCAAATCTCCCCGGCAACGGCTCCAGAAATCCTTCTTGCTACCTCTTGAGCATGTGTTGGTTTTCCCTTGAATAGGAAAGGGTGATGTAGCAAAGTAGCATAAGTATTTCTATCTGTTTTTGAGAACCAAGGTATCAATCCAGTAGGTGATTACACGCAAGTCGCCTAGTACCTGCACAAAGAAACAAGAACCCCGCAACCAACGTGATAAAGGGGTCATCAATCCCTTCATGATCACTTATGAAAGTGAGATCTGATAAAGATAATAAGATAAACATTTTTGGTATTTTTGTTGTAAAGTAGCCCTGGGGGCCATAGGTTTCACTAGTGGCTTCTCTCAAGATAGCATATATTACGGTGGGTGAACAAATTACTGCCGAGCAATTGATAGAAAAGCGCATAGTTATGATGATATCCAGGCATGATCAAGAATATAGGCATCACGTCCGTGTCAAGTAGACCAAAACGATTCTGCATCTAGTACTATTACTCCACACATTGACCGCTATCCAGCATGCATATAGAGTATTAAGTTCATAAGATTAGAGTAACGCATTAGGCAAGATGACATGATGTAGAGGGATAAACTCAAGCAATATGATATAAACCCAATCTTTTTAACCTCGATGGCAACAATACAATACGTGCCTTGCTGCCCCTACTGTCACTGGGAAAGGACACTACAAGATTGAACCCAAAGCTAAGCACTTCTCCCATTGCAAGAAAGATCAATCTAGTAGGCCAAACCAAACTGATAATATGAAGAGACTTGCAAAGATATCAAATCATGCATATAAGAATTCAGAGAAATATCAAATATTGTTCATAGATAATCTTAATCATAAACCCACAATTCATCGGATCTTGGCAAACACACCGCACAAAGAATTACATTGAATAGATCTCCAAGAACATCGAGGAGAACTTTGTATTGAGAACCAAAGAGAGAAAAGAAGCCATCTAGCTAATAACTATGGAACCGAAGGTCTATGATAAACTACTCACACATCGTCGGAGAGGCTATGGTGTTGATGTAGAAGCCCTCCGTGATCGAATCCCCCTCCTGTAGATCGCCCAAAAAGGTCCCCAGATGGGATCTCACGGGTACGGAAGGTTGTGGCGGTGGAAAAGTGGTTTCATGGCTCCCCTCGATGTTTTCAGGGTATAAGAGTATATATATAGGCGAAAGAAGTAGGTCGGTGGAGCTACAAGGGGCCCACGAGGGTGGGGGGCACATCTGGCCCCCCTGGGCATGCCGCCCTACCTCGTGGCCGCCTCGTTGCTTCCTTGACCTCCACTCCAAGTCTCCTGGATTGCGTTTGTTCCAAAAAGGATCCTCGCGAAGGTTTCATTCCATTTGGATTCCGTTTGATATTCTTTTTCTGCGAAACACTAAAATAGGCAAAAAAACAACAACTGGCACTGGGCCTCTGGTTAATAGGTTAGTCCCAAAAATAATATAAAAGTTCATATTAAAGCCCATTAAACATCCAAAACAGATAATATAATAGCATGGAACAATGAAAAATTATAGATACGTTGCAGACATATTAGGCACCACATGGAGGCATGCTTCATCGCACGCTTCCCTCATGAGGGCACAAGGCAGAGGGTGCAAGGTGATCAGGAGTTCATCACCAAGAAGACTGAGGAGCTTCAAGAGGCGAGAGCCATGCGTGGTGACCATCACCCACCACCTGGTGCAGCCCCTTGTCCTAGCAAGGACAATGAGCTGCGCGTCTGCGTCAACATCTGAGGGCTCAACAGAGCTGCATCTCAGGAGCACTTCTGGCCTTCGCGCGCTGGTCGGTGTGAGGGCCCACCTCACATCTATGTTCGCATGCCTTTTGGCTTGCCGAACACGGCTGTCACCTTCCAGCACTGCCTGCGAAGCATCGTGGCTGCTCAGGAGGGCAGGCACCATGCGGTCCTGGCGGAGGTGGCAACGGTTCTTCGCGAGCCTCCCGAGGTTCAGGACCCAGGCAGGTCGTGAGGAGAAACCTCTTCAGCGTGTATCTTCAGCTACTTCGACATCTCTTTAGCAACGACACCAGGTGACATTTTCCAGTTTATTCAGTTGGGGGCCCCTGAGCTGCATTATCCCTAGGTCCCATGGGCCTGTCCCTGCGACATGTATCCTATTGCATCTTTGATTTACCTTGTTGGGGGCTCCCCTCGGGCTGCATCATCCCCAGGCCACGTGTGTCTGTCCCTGCGGCATGTATCGTTCTTGCATCTATCAGAACTAGCTTTATCTCCTTCCATAAGATGATTTATGTTATCACCTTCTTACCTGATGCCCTTCGTGGCTCCCCGCATTGCTAACCGGTCTCTCGCTCATCTACGGTGGCTACACATGCTTGCACGACGCTTGTGCTCGGGTCCGTCCCTGCATCGCTGATAAACCTGCAAGATCGAGCTCTGGCTCGTGGCTTGCTCCGCACCCATCACATCACCAGATCCTCAGTTCCTTCATCTTCTTAAGGAAAGATCAGTGGCAGGACAGCAAACGCAATTATGGGTTATGCTCTCCTCTCGTACTAACCCGCATGGATCTCCTAAGCTCAACTACAGGCGGCCCCGCTGGCCGTCCCTTTTTTTACGTGATTCGCTTGCGCGTTAAAGGGGGGTTCCTGAGCACCGTGCCTCAGGATCTCTTACTCACTCTCCGGCCCTCACCCCCTGGCCTTGACCACGGCATCACGACCTGGCATACCAGCGGCGGCTGAGCCTCACTGGAGGGTCGGGACCCCAGGATGCAGAGCATTCAGATGAGCGAGGAAAGGGGAAACCAGCCTGGCTCTACCTAGTAGCATCGCTGCTGAAGCATGAATTGGGCTTTGTGCAAGGAATCACCACAGGCTCGCCAAAAGATAAGTCACCCATGCATAATGAAGTGAATCTCTCTGTCCGAAGTCCTCCGCTCTCAAAAACTCGCTCCGGCAGTACTGCTTTCCTTTTCGGCCTCCAGGGAGCTGCTTGCATGCCAAAGGGGACCTCTTGGGCATCGCGCCTCTGGAGCTCTTACCGGTCCTCGGGCCGCTCACCTCCTGGCCTTGACCCCGGCATCACGACCTGGCATACCAGCGATGGCCGAAGCCTGCCTGGGGACTAGGACCTGACAGTGTAGAGTGCTAAAGCTACCATAAGAACGGAAAGAGGGAGTGATGCCAGAGAGAGACACGCAGCCACAATCTCATGTTAAGGACAATAAACGGTGGAACAAAAGCATTATAGGTTTTTTACATACCCCCACGGGGTTCGTTTCGATTCCTCGCAGGGAACAAAAGGAGAAGAGCTTCAAGAAGCCCCAACTACGGGCATCGCCCCTGACGCCATCATCAACAGTGGGCCATGTGAGGCCGACAGCAACCCCAACCAGATCACCGTCGGTGCTGGACGGAGGTCGCCGCGGTGCTCCGAGCACGGTGAGAGCTCGGGGGCACGTAGTTGTCGTCGCTCGACTCCGGAGACTCGCTAGGCTCGGGACAGTCATTGGACTCCCAAGGGTCATCGCTGCTGCTGGAGGAGCTGTTGGCAGGACCAACGACAGGCACTGCGTCCGTCGCCTCACCATGCTGACGGTCTCCTCTGGGAAAGCACTCCAGGCGGTGGCCTTCCTTGTTGAAGACCAAGAAGAACATCATGGAGGCGCTGTCATATTCTAAATGGATGGCAAGGGCCCCCTCCACGCGCGGCAGGCGCAGGCAACCTCACTTTCGGTGTCAAAACCGGTGGATCTTAGGTAGGGGGTCCCGAACTGTGTGTCTAGGGTCGATGGTAACAGGAGACAGGGGACACGATGTTTACCCAGGTTCGGGCCCTCTTGATGGAGGTAATACCCTACGTCCGCTTGATTGATCTTGATGAGTATGAGGATTACAAGAGTTGATCTACCACGATATCGATGTGGCTAAACCCTAGAAGTCTAGCCTGTATGATTGTGATCGCCTCTACGGACTAAACCCTCCGGTTTATATAGACACCGGAGAGGCCTAGGGTTGTATAGAGTCGGTTTACAAAGGAAGGAATCTACATATCCAAATGCCAAGCTTGCCATCCACGCAATGGAGAGTCCCATCCGGACACGGGAGGAAGTATTATGTCGTGTATCTTCATAGCCCATTAGTCTGGCCGATGTTACATAGTTCGGACGCCCGAGGACACCTTAATCCAGGACTCCCTCAGTAGCCCCTGAACTAGGCTTCAATGATGATGTGTCTGGCGCGCAGATTGTCTATGGCATTGCAAGGCGGGTTCCTCCTCCGAATACTCCAAAACGGCCTTCGAATACAGAAAACGTGTTCGGTTCTACAAAACAAGTTCCACACACACACATAGAGAGTATAATATTTTACGAGTCCAATCCACTAAAAACTTTTTGTAGCGTGACATCACGTCACTACCCGGTCATTAGTATGAACCGTTTTTAGCCTCCCGCTCCATGTTTCAAGATGCGATTTTCATGGCACGTGTTGTCAAAGCAGAGATCGTGTGCCCCTATTACGGGATTTTCATCAATACGGGCGTGGGTAATCCAACCGCCCCATTGGCACAATTCTAGGGAATAGGCAAGTTTTAAGGCTCATGAGGAGGCTTTCGATATTCATTGCCTTTATAAAGGGGCACAAACCCATCCTTCTGCCCTACGCCCACCTCTTCCTCAACTTTCCCAAACTCGAGCTCCAGCACCCAGGTTTCAACTTAATCGCTCCAAGCCTCCCAGTCATCCCCGGACCCAGCCTTCAAGGCCGGTGGGTGGCCTCCTCTGTCACAGAGGAGGATATCATGAAACTCCAGGCGGCAAGATACCTGACCGCGGAAATCCTCCATAGGCTCCCGGCTAAGGGGCAGGTTATTCCTACACCCAGATCCGGCGAGAGGGTCATATTCGTCTCCCACTTCCTCCGTGGGCTAGGGTTCGCTCTCCATCCCTTTGTTCGTGGTCTCATGTTGTATTACAGCCTAGATTTTCATGATCTGGCTCCAGACTCCTTTCTTCATATCTCAGCGTTCATTATCATGTGCGAGGCCTTTCTCCGCATTCCTCCACACTTCGGCTTATGGCTCAAGATCTTTAATGTAAAGCCGAAGGTAGTCGACGGGGAGCAAGCAGAGTGTGGCGGTGCTATGGTGAGCAAGCTCGCCAATACTCTTTATCCAAAGGGCTCCATCATGGAAACTTCCAACCTATGGCAGCGGGAGTGGTTTTACATCACCGAACCCCGTGGTACCAAGTGGGCAGCTACACCTGCGTTCCGATCTGGCCCTCCATTATGAATCGTATCATGGATTAATAAGGGGCTGGACTAGGGATTGATTGACGAAGCACGGACGATACAGAGCCGTATCCTGAGCCTCCTTGAAAAGGACACTGGCCTCATCAATGTTATCCAGGTAATGATAGTCGCCTCTCCGCATGTGGGAGTTCAATCCGGAAGGACCACGGACCCTTCAACACTTCTTCGGCACAATGTATAGAGGGATGTGGAAGTTATTCTTTGGGACCCAGACGCAGTGGCCGGATACAAACAAGGACATCGGCCTTGACTGCAATCATCTGGATACCTCGGTAAGCACTCGACTCCTGAACACAACTTAGTTGATTATCCCGTATCAGTGTACTGAGATACATGTCTTTGACTAGGGATGGATAAAGAAGGTGGAACGAACTATGTGTTCGGCTCCGCTTCCTGAAGACTCAGCGGATCCTGTGTTAACAAGGATGCTGGCCCCGGCGCCGTATCAAGGGCCGGCGAAGGAGGACAAAGAGGAGGGAAAAAAGGCCAGGGGTGGCTCCCACCCTAAAGGTACACCGGACGCTATGTCCAGGGAGACCGGAACTCCCTCTTCTGAAGGCGAAGGGGAAGAATAAGCTGATATCCCTTCTCCCTATGGGAAGAAAAGGACCAGCTCTGAAGATTTGAAGGTGGAGGCTTCCAAGAGAGGGAAAATGTCCCTGACAGACGGTTCAGGTTCGGAAGACGACATGGCCGCAGAGTTCCTCCGTAAGTAAACAAGGGTATTCTAGACATATCTCGTTCTTTTTAGGTGACAAGGGTAACATCTTAAATATATGATTGCAGTCTGGCCCGCAGTCTTCCTCAACAGTCCTCCTTCTCAGGTGACTTGCTTTCGGAGATGATGGAAAGCAAGACGCCTCCACATGCTTCCTCGCCCCTTAGGGCGGACGACTTCAAGGTGTCATCCCGGAGGGTCTCCCCCGATCATAAGTGGCGTGGGGGCAATGAAGGCAATGCCTGAAGGTGATACTTCGGTCATGAAGGGTCCGGGGTGTGCAGCCCCTACGGGGACCAACAATAAAGGCCCCGGAGTATCCGGTGTATAGCTGAAGACAACTCTAGGGTCGAGTGAACATATCCCTTTGAAGGGAGTACGTACTCCTGCAGCCGCTTCCAGGAGTCCGGAGGCGCCAGATACATTAATGGGGATGTCGCAGGATGCGTCCATCTCAGAGGAACATCGTACCTTAATGGATATGGTAGTTGAGAGGATTCTGTCCGCAAGAAGTGGATTGAATGAAACCTTCACGGTCCTACTAAGAGGCTTTAAGGTATGCAATGTAATATCTTAACCGCTCTTTACATACCGAATGCGCATGTGTGTAGATAGTAGCCCCTGAGACTCTGGTCGACTTCCACATGGAGGTGATCAGAGGATCAAAAAGATATGCTCAGGAAATGATGTGATTAATTTGAAAACAGGCTGGTATGTCAATGGCGACTGCCCCTGCTGTGGAAGTTATAGATTTAAAGCAGAAACTTGAGTCAATGGATGAGGACATTAGTCTTATCAACAGACAGCTCGACAAGGCACAAGGTATGTTTTGGGGCCGTCGGCTTTTGCATGTATACTAATATGAGCATGAGGCTGAAAATTATATACTGGGACATGCATAATTGCAGATGGTGCTGCTGCGGATGAGACCCTCCGGGCAGAAGTTGCCCGGGCCAAGGAGCAAACCAGAGTGAGCAATGCGGCTGTCGAGAAGGCAGCTGCTGAGTTAAAGGCCGAACAAGCCGCTCGGCGCCAGTGCGAGGAGAGAATATCTACCATAGCGCGAGAGCTGAAGGCAGCCGAACTCAACAAGGCTTTAGAAGAGCTGCGAGAGGCACGGTCCGAGTCTAGAGCAGCTCCGGAGGAGATCTGGGAAGTAGGGGAGATAGCGGCTGGTAAACCCTTTCTATTACAGACTATATTCGGTGATCCAAAGTATGCCCTGCATAATCAAATTTCGAGGTCTCTAGACTCATTCTTGGACCTGCCGAAGAGTGTCGCCGATGCGGTGCAGTTTTATCAAGCGCAAGACGAACGTGCAGTGGAGAAGCTTTTCTGGTCACAGTTCAATGTGCCAAAGCGTCCATCGTTGTTGAACGAAAAATGGCCTAGTGGGATGAGCTCCACAAGGTGTCCAGAGCTGCCATGAAGGAAGTCGTGGTCCGGCTGTGGCCAACTGAGCCAATTCCGAATAGTTATTTTGGTTTCGTGCAGTAACCTGTTGATGCGGTGTCGCGTGTCGATGCTGTTAAACGTTTGGCGTGCATTGAAGGTGGACGGATGGCCTTTGCCCGCGTCAAGATGTACTGGATGAAAATGAAGGCCGCCGATGTTGCAGCAAACAGTCCACCAGAGGGCAAGGACAATCGCACGCCATAGCTTTATTTTGAAGATGTCCTAGAGGGCGTCCGCTTGATAGAGGGTCAGTGCTCAAAGAATATTATGTTCGAGTGAATGTATCGGAATTGTGATAACAATATTATGATATATTAAGGCTGTATTATATTTATGCGTTTTAACTGAAAGGCATTTCCTCCTGTGCAGCCTTTTTTTATAATCTTAAGGTTTGCCAGTCGTCGGCTTGAGCCCCCTCGCATATAATGCGGGGGTGTTCGGAATAGCAACTGACTACACTTGACCCAACGTCTTGGTCCGTGAAGGAGGTGTCAGTGCGGCGAACTAGGCAATCAGACTATAGGGCTTTAACACCTTCACTTAGCCATAGGAGTTTGATGGTGGGTCTACGATATAGCCCCTTGTATGTACGCGGTTAGCGAATATGGCTGCGCTACATAGGTGACCGGAAAACGGTCCTTCGTGTTATACAGAAGAAATCGCAAAAGATTTTAATAAGTCGCCGCATCATGATAGTCAGTTCTTGGCTTTCTCTACTAAGGTGCTTAACCAGGTGAACCGGAAACACAATCGTAGTAGTTCTCCCTTTACTACCCTAGCCGATAGAGCGGAACATAAGGTAGTAAGCACAGGAGCCGGGCAACCCAACTATTGACCAAAGACATGATTCAGAACTGATGCATATAATGCCAAACCTCGTGACGCCGAAGTATGTTGTAGAGCTGTTCGGACTTGCTGGCAATTTAATATGTTGCCGTATTGAGCCCCTGTCGATTAGTGCCTAGGTGTGCATGTGAAACCACCGAAAAGGTAAAATGCAGTTCTATCAGGAAAAAGTAAATACTGAAGACGAATTATGCCCACTAGAATCTGATTGACATGTCGAGCGCAATCTTACACATTATAACACATCTGCCCAGGTCATTTTACATGCCAGGGGTCGAAGGCTGAGGAAAAAGGTTACATCCAGGTTTTAAATAGAGTGTTTGGTCTACAAAAAATCTTTTGGACCTCCTGTCGCACGTCTGCGCTACGTTTGCCTTAGCGAAGAGGATTCCTTAAAAGGAGCAATCTTCGGTTGCCTGGAAGAAACTGGGCTCCGAAAGAGTCCTTGCAGGTCGATAGGGAGAACATGTTTTCATTCATCTGTGACAAAAGATAAGAAATAGTTTTCAAAAGAAGGGAGAAAAGCTGTAGGAGGACGAATCATGTTGTAGGTCTGTTCGCATTGTGCCTCCACCGACGACCAAGGTATTTTAAGTGCATAATTATGCATGCACAATGTGAACTTCGCGGGCATATGCGGCAAACGACGGAGGCGGAACTGCTAATCTAGCTCGAAAATTGACCGATCTTGTGTAGTAGAGGACGGTGGTTTAATGTCTGATAAGGCATGCGGTTTAACGAGTCCGCTTTGTACTTCGGCTGTGATGGCCGTGGTATACTCCTCAGAACGGAGGGGTTGTTCCTTTTTTCCAGTAATGGTTATGACGCTGCGTGGACCAGGCATCTTAAGCTTTACATAGGTGTAGTGTGGGACCGAATTGAAACGAGCAAACGCGGTCCGCCCAAGAAGTGCATGGTATCCACTATAGAACGGAACAATATCAAAGATCAAGGCTTCCCTTTGGAAGTTATCCAGCGAACTAAAGACGACTTCGAGTGTGATTGAGCCCATACAGTGAGCTTCTTCACCAGGTATTACACCGTTAAAGGTAGTTGTGGTGGGATGGATCCTTGAGGGATCAATGCCCATTTTGCGAACAGTGTCTTGATAGAGAAAATTAAGGCTACTGCGCTGTCCAGAAGGACTCGTGTGAGATGGAATCCATCAATGATTGGTTCGAGGACTAAACCTGCCGAACCCTTGTGACGGATACCTGTTGGGTGGTCATTGTGATCAAAAGTGATCGGACAGGCTGCACAAGGGTTAAATTTTGGTACGACCGGCTTTATGGCATAGTCGTCTCGTGGTACGTGCTTGCGCTCCCTCATAGGGATATGCGTCACATATATCATGTTTACTGTGTTTACTTCAGGGGGAAATTGCTTTTGTCCCCCGGTGGTTGGCTGGCGAGTCTCCTCGTGTTCACTGTCACTAGGCGGCCCCTTCCCTTTCTGTTTGGCGTTGAGCTTGCCTGCTTGTTTGAAAACCCAAGAATTTCTATTAGTATGGTTGGCGGGTTTATCAGGGTTGCATGAATTTGATAGGGCCGGTCCAGTATCCTATCTAAACTGGATGGGCCATATTTGTTTGCCTTGAATGGCTTCTTTTGTTGACCGCATTTGGAACCACTGAATCCGGCGTTGACCGCCATGTCTTGGGTTCCTACATTATTGTTTTGACGCTTGTTCTTTATTGCGTCAAGGCTTGCCAGTGCCGTCCCTGACCTCAGAGATGCCAGGATCGTTGGTGCTATTGTTTCGGCGGGCCAGCCAGCTGTCTTCTCCCGCGCAGAAGCGGGTCATCAGTGCGGTAAGAGCTGCCATAGACTTAGGTTTTTCTTGGCCGAGGTGACGGGCCATCCATTCATTACCGACGCTGTGTTTAAAAGACGCTAGGGCTTCGGCGGTCGGACAATCGACGATTTGGTTCTTTTTAATTAAAAACCTAGTCCAGAGCTTCCTGGCTAACTCTCCGGGCTACTGGGTGATGTGACTGAGGTCATTGTCATCCGGAGGCCGGACATATGTACCTTGGAAGTTGTCGCGAAAGGCGTCTTCCAGGTCTTCCTAGTTGCCAATCGAGTTTTCTGGGAGGCTGTTTAGACAGTACCAGGCTGGTCCCTTTCATTTTAGTGGGAGGTATTTGATAGCATGAAGATCATCACCGCGAGCCATATGAATATAGAGAAGAAAATCCTCAATCCATACCGCGGGATCTGTTGTTCCATCATGCGATTCGATATTCATAGGTTTGAACCCTTCTGGGAATTCATGTTCCATTATTTCATCAGTGAAGCAGAGGGGGTGTGTGGCGCCTCTACATCGGGCCATGTCGCAACGTAGCTCGGGTGGAGTCTGTCTGCGGTTTTCGGCCCGGGCGTGATTATGCTTGTCACGTCCGGCTAGATAACCATCGTCGCGCATCGGTACATGCCCCCGTGATCCGTAGATCGATCTTATCTGACCTACTTTCTTGTCCAGCTCTTGCCGCAAGTCGTATGTATATCCCCGAGCTGTTATATCTCTACCTATACGGCGAGGTAGTATGGGCTGGTGTTCGGCTTTAGTTGCCATTTTGTCTCGGCCATGAGGTGGTTAGTCAGCCGAATTACGCGTTGATGGCGTGGGCTCGAGAGCCTCGTCGTCAAATTGGGGTAGCAGTTTACGCTTCGGGTAACTTTTGATTGGGCGCTCTAGGCCGTATTCCTCGGCTGCCAGGACATTAGTCCACCTATCGTTGAGCAGATCTTGATCATCTTGAAGTTGTTGCTGCTTCTTTCGCAGGCTCCTTGTAGTCGCAATTAGCCGGCGCTGAAAGCGGTCCTGCTCGAGAGGTTCCTCAGGTACGATAAAGTCTTCGGCACTGAGGCTCACCTCGTCCTCGGAGAGTGGGAGATAATTACTCTCCTCCGAGTCTTCGTTTACGGCCTGTTCGTCAGGGTTAACTTACCCATCTTCCCGATCATCCTGTTTGAAAGTTGGATCGACGGAGTCTTCTTTGTCTTCGGCATCATCTGAAGTGTTGTTGTCTCCTGTGCCGGTATTGCTGTCTTTTCCACGGCGTGATTTAGAGCGGCGCCACTGGCGTTGGCGCTTTGGCTGTATCTCAGGAGGCTTATTCCCGACCGGATCTTCTTTATCATCGCTGTTACCCTCTTTGGGTGTGTCCACCATGTACACGTCCTACGAAGAGGTGGCCATTCAGCGTCCAATAAACAGCGGGTTTTCGGCTTGCTCCTCCCCAGCATCGTCGTCCACACCGTCGATGTCTCCGGAGCCCTAGTCGAGCATGTCAGTTAAGTCCTCGATAGTGGCTATGAAGTGGGTGGTGGGTGGGACGTAAAACTCCCTGCTCTCAGCCCCTAGTTCGCGATGGGCGTAGTTCGTACATTGCTCCTCTTTAATGACGAGGGATCGCATCAAGTTCATAGCCTCGCTTAAAGGCGAGGTTTGACCAGGGAGAAGGACACCCATGGAGTACGGCGGGAGGGAAACTCCTTGGCCGGGCTCACACGATGCTCACTCCGAGGGTTCGGAGCCAGTGTCCGGAGAAGTGTCCGACTTCATGATACTTGCCAACGACACTACTTCCTCCGGTTCTCCCATGCTGGGCTAAGTGGCCGCAGATAGTCCGGCGGGCTTAGTAATCCCGTCTTCGGACCTGGTAATGCGCTCCGGATCTAAGGCCGGAGTGGAGGTAGGGGTCGTGAACCCTTGGAAGATCAAGTCTCCTCGGATATCAGCGACATAGTCCAGATTTCCAAAACTAATCTGGTGACCGGGGGCATGGCTGTCGATCTGCTCTAGATGGCCAAGCGAGTTGGTCCGCAGTGCAAAGTCGCCGAACACAAAGATCTGACCGGGGAGGAAAACCTCCCCCAGGGCAGCATTGTTGTAAATGATTGATGAAGCCATTGAACCTTCTGGTGGCGACACAGTGGAACTCTCAATGAAAGCACCAATGTCGGTGTCAAAACCGGTGGATCTCAGGTAGGGGGTCCCGAACTATGCGTCTAGGGTCGATGGTAATAGGAGACAGGGGACACGATGATTACCCAGGTTCGGGCCCTCTTGATGGAGGTAATATCCTACGTCCTGCTTGATTGATCTTGATGAGTATGAGGATTACAAGAGTTGATCTACCATGAGATCGATGTGGCTAAACCCTAGAAGTCTACCATGTATGATTGTGATCGCCTCTGTGGACTAAACCCTCTGGTTTATATAGACACCGAAGGGGCCTAGGGTTGTACAAAGTCGGTTTACAAAGGAAGGAATCTACATATCCGTATACCAAGCTTGCCATCCATGCAAAGGAGAGTCCCATATGGACACGAGAGGAAGTCTTCTATCTTGTATCTTCATAGCCCAGTAGTCAGGCCCATGTTACATAGTCCGGACGCCCCAGGACCCCTTAATCCAGGACTCCCTCCACGCCGCAAGCACAGGCGACCATGAAGAACAACGTGGAGGCGCTGTCATACTCAAAATGGATGGTGAGGGCCCCCTCCATGCGGTAGGCGCGGGCGACCTTGCCCCATCCACGAGTCATGAAGATCTTGCCTGGGGAGATGACCTCAACCTCCGCCCCCGAGGCCGGACTGCAGCATCCGGCGTGCTGCAGCCATAGCTCGAGCGGCCCCTCGGAGGCATCTCTTCGGTGAAGAACTGCGGGAACCGGATCCACATGCGCGGTGGCGTTGCCACCCACATCACGAACTCACGCAAGGAGCCTCTGACGTGGGTTCGCAGGCCAGACGGCCGCGCGGCCCCAGCCTGGTCCCCGCGTCCACGGCTCGCACGGTGTGGAGCACTGCCGCCTTCTCCCAAGCCTTGCGCCCGAGCGTACAGAGGGAGTGGGAAGCCAGGGGGTGGTCGCTCGTACCAAGGCCGCGTCACCTCCTACCTCGCCCCGACATTGTGAGGGTGCCAGGACCTCTTCTTCGGTGGGAGTAGCTCAGGCTCCCCAATGGGGGTCTTTCCTTTTTCCGCTGCGGAAAAATGCCTGATCGGCGCCATGGGTGCTTCAGCAAGTTAGCAAGATGGAGGGACCAGGAGGAGGAGGAAGAAACAGACTACGATAAGATAGAGATGAGCAAGGGGGTCTGCCCCCTCCCTCATTTATAGACAGGGGAGGCCAACCGCCAACCTCCACGATTGCACGTAATGATGATTTTCCTCTACATGCAGTGGAGTCTCGTCAAGTCAGGCGGTTGCGGAGGTAGCCTGGGGAAGCAGAGGCGGCCACGTTCCATCAATCGCCACGCGTCAACCAAGGCCGCAGGCGATTGGGGCCCGCGCGCTCCGCACTTCCCCTTTGGCTTCGCCTCGAAGCCAAGTTCAAGCACGCCTTGGGCCCCGGGGCTACCGTCGGCATCCTGGGAACGGGGGTGACCAGACGTGCCTGCCTGCGGCCCACAGCGTGGCTTCGTCAGCGGCCTAGTACGACCCAGTTTCAGCAGCAACAACACAAGACCCTCGCGAGGGGCCAAGCCTCGCGAGGAGGATGACACCAAGACCTCCCTGGGGGGTAGCCTCACTAGGATGGCTCATGAGGAGCATAGATATCAAGGCAAGGTGCTCCTTGCGAGGTTCCATGATGTGATCCATGATGACCAAGGCCAGGCGGGCGCCAGCGGGCATAGTGTACCAATTTCCCCTTTGGTGCCAAGGAGGCAAGCACAGGCGCGGAGTCCCGAGGAATCAGGCAAAGGTTTAGCAGGACGACAAGATGGAGGTCACCTCGGAGCCCACTACAGTGTCACCACCAGACCCTTTGCAGGCGAAGACTACTTTTGTTGGGATAACTTGTACTAGTTGTCTCCCTTTGAATTTAGCAGTTGTGGGATCCCTTCCTGCCTACATTTGGGAAGAGGACCAAGGCCACTATAAATAGAAATTAGCCACCACCCGAGAGGAGGATCAGATCATTCAGACCATCCTCACACCCACTAGCTCATCAAGCTCAAGAACACCTCACCTCCTGAGGCTGTTCCACCACTGTACTAGTTTATCCTCAGCCTCTCGAGGCAATCCACCACCAAGCTGGAGTAGGGTATTACACCGCAAGGTGGCCCGAACCATGATAGACTGCTGTGTCTCTTGTCCCTTGGGTTCGTCGAGCTAGGCTGTGCAATCATTGAGCCAGTAGGTTGGGAAGAAGGAGTTCTTCGTATGCACCCCAGTGTTTGAACCTCTCAAGGGTCTGCGGAGCACTCAATCCGACAACCTTGGTTTCATATCTGAGGGAAATACCTACCGCCACTGTGCTGCGTCATCCCTTCCTCTTTGGGGAAATACTGACCTAGCTTCAAGCGACATCACTTGCCCTTCTTCATCTAGCAGAACATCTCAAGGAGCAATCTTGTAGCTACCCATTGATCTTACTCATCATGCAGAGACCCCACAGAGCAGGACTACGGGTGTTATCTCCTCAGAGAGCCCCGAACCTAGGTAAGACTCGTAGGCGTTCGAGATCTCGGTCACTCCCGCTTCCAGGGCCCTATGACGTACTCCTGTCCCCATCCATGATAAGCCAACCCCTGGAATCAGTCGCGAGAATACCCTGACAGTTGGCGCCCACTGTGGGGCTAAGTGCACCATCGGCTGGAGACATGTTCTGGACGGGAACCTTTTTCCTCTGTAGCGAGCACATTGCGGCCAGCCTGATCAGCCAGCCCGGTGCCCCCGCCAGCGCTTGCACCAGCGCGTTGGTTGATGCAGGAGCAGCCTGCTCCATGAACAACCTCACCTACCTCGTCGGCAAGATCAACATATCTGACAAGCGCACGCCCAACGCAAGAGCGGCCTGCCCTGCGAGCTGCCTCGTTGACCTCCTTGGCACGCTCTGCATCGCTGACGAGCCTGCCTCCGACTTGGAGTCCGTTGGCTCCATCAACACCTTCATCGAGCCCGTTGAGATGCTCATCGAATCTGACGTGGCTTTCACAAATGCCTTCCCTATCAACGTGGTGATCATCGATGACCCGCTCCCTCCTGTCTCCAGCGGCGCCAACGCCGGCATCATCGCGGAGGTGATGGTCACCAGCCGCACCGGGGACTCCGTTGGAGCAGCCTTGGACCCGTTGCGATCTGCCTTATAGGACCTTGCCACCCCCGTCACTGCCAACGCTGACACGGCGACACTAGAAGCGTTCCGTGTCATGCTCCTCGACAGCGCCAACAAGATGGGGGCCATGAAGCGCCGCACTGAGGCTTGCCAGCGCGAGATCAACCGCATTGCACGCAGCACACGGGCTGCTGGCGAGCGCAGGCGAGCCGGAACAGTTCGTAAACACGGCGCGGCCATAGCCAGCATGCTGGGACACGGACGCCCAGTCTACGCTACTCAAGTGGAGAACCTGTGCGCCGCCCGGACGGCAGCAAAAGAACTGGACAACCTGGAAGGTGACAAGCGGTGCAGCCAAATGGCACGCCTCCAGGAGCTCCTTGATGCTGCAACCACGTAGCGAGACGCGTGCCATCGCGTGATGGAAGCCGACAAGGAAGCTGAAAACCATCCCCCCCTACAATGATCATGGAGAAACCTCCCGATCCCCAATAGGCGGTGGTCGCGGTCGGCAAGACCCAGAGCCGGTAGCTAGCCGCAGCCAGCGTAATCGTCTTACGGTCATGCGCAGCCAACATGGTTGTCAACGAGTGGGGGAACGGTGGCATGATCATTTGCCTCCTCCTAGTGGGGAGAGGCTGCCCTCTCCGCCGCCTGTGGATCATCCGACTCTCAGAGGCGAGCTGGGCCCCCATGAACGAGTTGAAGAGAACGATGCGTGCCACCAGATCGAGCGGCTCACTCGATCCCTGGCCGTATAGGAGGAGGATACGATCGACCCAGCCTGCTTCGGCCCCCGCATTCACGACGAGCCCTTCCCCAAATGGTTCTCGCTCCCTGGAGATACTACCAAGTACATCGGCTCCGTGAAGCCGGAGGACTGGCTGGTCGACTACTGCACGGCCGTCAGCATAGCAAACGGCAACAAGCGTGTTGCCATAAAGTATGTTCCGCTCATGCTCCAGGGCATGGCCTGGACATGGCTGAACATCCTCAAGCCCTACAGCGTCAATAGCTGGTTGGACATCGCCGATGTCTTCATCCGCAACTTCACCAGTACCTAGAAGCATCCGCCCAAGCCTCGCAAACTCTCCATGTGTGTTTAGGGTCCGACTGAGTCCATCCACTACTACCTAACGCGCTGGGCCGAGTTGCGCAACTCCTACAAAGGGGTGCACGAGGTGCAGGACATTGAGTACTTCATCGTCGGGTGCAGAGAAGGAACTCTGCTCAAGCACAAGCTCTTGTGCGATGAGCCGGCTACACTAGATGAGCTCCCGATTGTGGCGGACAAGTACGCCACAGTCGACTCCTCCATGAAGTCGGAAATCCGGGTTGATGCATCCAGAAAGGTGCTCCTGTCGGCTCCTCACATGCCGGCTGGTGACTCCAACCGGCGCCAATAGTCAAACAACAACAAGCGCAAGGCCAAGCAGCCGGCAAGTGGTAACAGTCGAAGACCAACAGCCGGAGGGGCAACTCGGCCCCAAGCGTCAGAAGGGCGGCAAGGCTGCTTGGCTGCCCACCTTCTCCTTTGAGAAAGCCCTCGACGCCCCGTGCAAGTTCCACAGCGGCGCGAAGCCGTCTAACCACACCACTCGGAAGTGCAACTAGCTCGCCCGGATTGCCAAGGGCGAGGGCCTGCCGACTCCTCCAGCCGGCCTGGCGCTACCGCCTCCTTCGCCGCCGGAACCCCAGCCAGTCGGCATGCTTCAAGATGAGTTTCCTGATGCCAACACCACCTACATCATCTTCACCAATGAAACCGACGACAAGCATAGCCGGTGTTAGCACCACCGCGAGGTTAATGTTGTCGCCTCATAGGACCCCCAATTCATGCATTGGTCCGAGAGGCCCATTAGCTGGAGCCGTGAAGACCAGGCGATCGTGATGCCCTTGCCGGGTGCTTATGCCATGGTGCTGGACTCCACCTTCTCAATGAAGAGGCGGGCTTGCCGCTTCTCCCGGATCCTGATAGACAGCAACAACAACATCAACGTCATGTACCTTGACACCATGGAGAAGCTGGGCATCAAGGAGAAGCATCTCCTGCCCAGTCGGATTGTGTTCCATGGCATCGTACCCGGACTTTCCTGCTTACCAATCGGCAAGATCAAGATCGACGTCCTGTTCGGTGACAAGCTCCACTTCTGCCGCGAGCCAATCTGGTTCGACGTGGTTGATATGGACATCCCCTACCACACGCTCTTGGGCCGGCTTGCACTGGCCAAGTTCATGGTGGTGCCGCACTACACCTACCTCAAGATGAAGATGCATGGTCCCAAGGGCATCATCACTATCACCGGTGACTACTGGTAGTCGCTCGCGTGGGCCGCTCCCAGCAATCGGCTGGCCGAGTCCCTCGTCATCACCGAAGAGAAGTGCCTCCTTGATCGGGAGGTGGCCATGGCCCGCGAGCAGCCGGCCATATCATCCAACCCCAAGGATGTGGAGGCCCAGGGCTCCTTCCAGTCGGCCAAGGAAACCAAGAAGATCGCTGTGGATCTGGCACACCCGGAGAGATTTGCTCTCATGGGGTCTAACCTCGAACGCAAATAGGAAAGCGAGCTCGTCGATTTCCTCCGTGAGAATTGAGGCATCTTTGCATGGTCCCCCAAGGACATGCTGGGTGTTCCAACGGATTTCCCCGAGCACAAGCTACATGTGAGATCGGATGCGAAGCTGGTCAAGCAACCCCTCCACTGCCTATCAGAAGAGAAGAGAAGGATTGTTGGTGAAGAGATCGCCCAACTTCTAGCAGGCGGCTTCATCATGGAAGTGTTCTACCCGGACTGGCTTGCCAACCCAGTCCTCATTTTGAAGAAGAATAACAAGGGTCGTATGTGTATCGACTACACAAGCCTCAACAAAGCCTTCCCCAAGGACCCTTTTGCCTTGCCCTAGATAGATCAAGTAATCGATTCCATGGCCGACTGCGAGCTGCTGTCCTTCCTGGATGCCAAATCCGGCTACCACCAGATCAAGCTGAACCCGGCCGATTAGCTGAAGACCACCTTCATCACACCATTCGGAGCCTTCTGCTACCTGACCATGACGTTCTGCTTGAGAAACTCCGGTGCCACCTTTCAGCGTTGCATGCAGAAGTGCCTCCGCAAGCACCTCGGCATAAATGCCCACGTCTATGTAGATGATATTGTGGTGAAGACGGAGAAGCGCGGCACCCTTCTGGAGGATCTCAAGGAGACCTTCGACAATCTGCGCCGTTCTCAAATCAAGCTCAACCCAAAGAAATCTTTCTTCGGAGTACCAGTCGGCCAGCTCCTTAGTTTCCTTGTCCCCGAGCGCGACATCGAGTGTAACCCCATGAAGATCAAGGCTATTGAGCGGATGTAGAGGCCGACCCGGTTGTGGGACGTCTAGAAGTTCACTTGGTGCTTGGCATCTCTTAGCCGGTTCATCAGTCAGCTGGGCGAGAAGGCCCTCCCCTTATACCAGCTGATGAAGAAGACCACTTGCTTTGAGTGGACCGACCAGGCGGACGAGGCCTTCCTCCAGCTCGACCAGATGCTGACCACGCCGCATGTCCTGGCTGCTTCGGCTGCTAAGGAGCCCATGTTCCTCTACATCGCCGCCACCAGCCGGGTGGTCAACGCCGTGATCGTGGTCGAGCGCCCAGAAGACGGCAAGGCACAGCCGTCCCAAAGTCCAGTCTACTACCTGAGTGAGGTTTTGTGCACCTCCAAGCAAAACTACCCCCATTTCTAGAAGATGTGCTACGGCGTGTACTTTGTCGCCAAGAAGCTCAAGTAGTACTTCCAGGAGCACACCATCATGGTCATCTGTACCGCCCCCCTTGCCGAGATCATAGGCAACAGAGATGCATCAGGCCGGGTGGCAAAGTGGGCCTTGAGCTGGCTCCCCACACCATCCTCTACAGGCCCCGCACCGCCATCTAATCCCAAGTGCTGGCCGACTTCCTAGTCGACTGGGCCGAGACCCAGTACTTGCCGCTAGCACCGGATTCCACTCACTGGCGGATGCAATTCGATGGCTCCAAGATGCGCACCGGTCTGGGAGCCGGCAACTTCCTCGCCTCTCCCAAAAGTGACATGCTCAAGTACACGTTGCAGATCCACTTTGCCGCCTCCAACAACGTGGCTGAGTACAAGGCACTCGTCCATGGTCTCCGGCTAGCCAAGGAGATCGGCATCTGCCGGATTCTGTGCTATAGTGACTCGGACTTGGTGGTCTAGCAGTCTTCTGGCGACTGGGATGCCAAGGACGCAAACATGGTGAGCTACCGATTCCTCGTCCAATAGTTCAGCGGGCACTGCGACGGGTGCGAGTTCCTCCACGTGCCATGGGCCAACAACGAGCAAGCTGATGCCCTGGCCTGGGTTAGCTCCATCCGGCAGGCCATACCAGCCGGCGTCTCCCTGCAGTGCCTGCGCAAGCCGTCTATCAAGCCTTCTCCGGAATCAGAGTGCATCTTCATGCCGGCTAGCCCAGGAGCAGTCGGATCCGGCTCGGGAACTTCAGCAGTCGGCCCGGGGACTTCGGCAAGTGGACCGGGGGCTGCGGCACTCCAACCCGGCCTGGAGACTTCAGAACCTGGCGCGGGGACTGCAGCACTGGGCCCGGGGACTTCAGCAACGCAGCAAGCAACGGCCGGCTCCGATCCGCCGCCTCCCAACCCGATCGTCTCGGTACCGGTTGCCGTCATGACAGTGGTAGAAGCACCATCTTGGGCACAGCCCATCCTCAACTTTCTGGTGAGCCGAGAGCTACCAGCCGATGAGATTTTGGCCCGGCAAGTGTAACACCAGGTAGCAGCATAAACAATAGTAAATAGAGAACTTGTCACGTGAAGTGTGACTAGTGTCTTCTAGATTTGGCATAGCAATCCTCTGAGATATTCATCAAGGCGAATGCGGCCACCATGCCGCCTCGAGATCCCTCATTGCCAAAGCTTTCTGCCATGGTTTCTTCTGGCCGACTGCTTTGGACGATGCCAAGAAGTTGGTCCAGAAGTGCAAGGGGTGCCAACGCTTCAGCTCCAAGCAACACCTGCCGGCCTCTACAACAGACGGAGCAAGGACTTGAGTGGTCGACGCCGAAGGACGAATAGTTAACACAGGGTCGGCAAAAGAAACAAAAGCCCGAATTGGATCTCCGGATTGCTGGATCACTGGTTTTGATGCTGATGTCGACTGAGGAACCTTGCTGGCAGGCATCCTCCTGCTCGAAGTCCTGCTCTTCCATCCCGTGGTCTTCTGGGGTTCATCTTCATCATCTTCCGGAAGGTCAATGACCTTTTGTGGCGTTACAAAAGACTCAATCATAAGAGTTCAGTCGACCGTCGGTTCCATTGGCAAAATGAAGGCAAGAGTCGTACCCACTTTGGAAGTAGCCGCGTCTTTAGTTTCCTCATCATCTTCATTCTTGTAAATGTTCATGGAGGTCCCAGAAGTGGCAGCACTGAAAGTTTTAGATCCCACTCGGTCAAGCAAGAGAATGAGTCAAATGTAATATGGACGTTCCCCAGTGACACAAAAGCAAAGAGAGAAAGCAAGACACTTAAGCAGAAGCGACAGGAACATCCACCTTGATCCTAGGCAAGGCCTTCTGAAGCTTTGAATGGGCGGTCTTGAGCTGCTTGACGGCCTTTTTGGATGGCGCCGGAGACGAAGTCCGAGTGCGTTTTTGCACTTGTGCGCTTCGAGGGGCTGCCTTTTCTCGCCCGCCCACAAGGTCTTGAGATTGTTTAGATCGACGCTCTGAGCGGGGTGGTGATTCGACTTCCTAACTGCCACCCGAGTTGTCACTACCATCTTCATGGTCATCGGGGGATTGCCAGTTGCCGCTCTCGTATGTTCTCTCCGTTCCCTCCTGGACTTTCTCACCGTTCGGCATCAAATACATCTCAGTATAAATCTGCAAGGTGAGGAGTCAAACAGGCATCAATCAGATTCAAGGACAGTTGCAAGTCAGAATAAAAATACACTCGGTAACAAAGGTCAGACCTTTTCCGGCTCGTTTTCGGTGTCATATGGGGCAACTCTCCTGGACTCCCTCGGGTTGTCTTTATTTCTAGTGATGCTCCGCAGCCACCGCTCCACCATCTCCTTGGAGACTTCCTCTGGGTCAACCTGAGCGGTGTCGCTGGGGCCCAAATACATCCACATCGGATGATCGCGAGCTTGAAGGGGCTGGATGCGTCTAGTGAGAAACACTTCCAACAAATCCATGCCAGTCACCCATCATGAAGCAGTTGGACTACCCGGTTGACTACCATGGACACCTCTCCCTTCTCTAATGGAGTCACGATAAGAGAAGACGGTTGGCGGACTAGGTCCATGGTGAAGGGGGGAAGACCGATGGACTGACCGGGAGTCGGAACGTCTCGGCAGTAGAACCAGGTTGACTGCCACCCTCTAACTGAGTCAGGAAGGGTCATGGCTGGAAAAGTACTCCTATCCCTTGTCTGAATCCCTAAACCCCGCACATTTGGATCATGTGCGTCTTTTCGTCATTCAGACTTGCCTTCTTCACAGACTGAGAATGGCAAGTAAAGATGTGCTTGGACAAACCCCAATGCGGTCGACAGCCCAAGAAGTTTTCGCACAGAGAGATGTAGGCATCGAGGTATGTGATTGTGTTGGGGGAGACGTGATGATGTTGGGCACCAAAAAAAGTTCAAGACACCCCGGAAAAAAGGATGTGGAGGCTGAGTGAAACCCCGGTCGACATGATTAGCAAGGAGGACGCACTCACCCTCTTGCAGTCGAGGCTCGGTCTTGTTCCTCGGCAACCTCCAAGACCCGTGGGAGATCAAGCCTCCACTGGCCAGGTCCTCCAAGTCTTCCTTCTATCATGGAGCGGATCCAGTCCCCCTGGTTCCAACCAGGCGGCAGACCAAACCTCGACGATGACCCCCGACTCGTCTTCTTGCCTTCACCGCCGCCGCCTTCTTGCGCTCTAGGGCCGCCGTCTTGTCCTTGCCCATGGCGACGGATTGCTCGCGGGCGAGCAGAGACGACGAAGATGGCAGAGAGTGTGGTGGAGAAGCAGGGGAAGAAGGGGATGATTAGGGTGCATCATGCTTTGCCTCGGCCAAGACACTATTATGAGGCCACATTCGAGTGGCTGAAGAGTGGGCCCAAGCGATCTAATCATATCCCGCAGCAGGCGCTCGCCCGATAAGTGGCGGAAAAGGCGGCACAATAATTGAGGCATCCTCATCTATCCACTCTGTTTACTACGGCGTGCTCCGTCCCTCGCGCTTTCCTGAAATTTCAAATATGTGATATCATGCCGAATATTTCATACCATATCAACACTCGAAGTTTATCAGTTTAGCTCACTCGACAACCTCTGAATCAATAGAGGTGACTGAAACAAGATCGAAGCTTCAACATGATTCACAGACTCAGATAAAATACCTCTAAAGTAAGGAATCGAGTTGGAATCAACTTTAGCTCTTTCTTCACTCGGACCTCAATCCATTCGGGGGCTAATGACGATGCCATGTACCTAGGGTAGGGTCATAGGCCTGACCTAGATGCCTTACCCAAGGACACTGCCCTAAAGTCAAAGACATTCAAGATACAACAGAAGAAACCGACTGAGTTAACCAAGGAGTGCAATCCACTCGACCCCCAACCTCACTCGGAAATCCCAATTCCATTCGACCAAGATGAAGTCACTCGACCATACAAGAAACCACTCGGAATATAGAAGGCATAAAGTCACTCGGGATGGCAACGGTCAGGCGTCCAGTCTATAGTCTTAAAGATCTTTTATAGCTCTTTATAACTAGCATTACCAGTAATACCCTATCTTGATTTATGTTGAACCCTATGAAACGTGGGATGGCTGGGGTCCTGGCGCACTCTGTATAAGCCACCCCCCTCCTTTGGCACAAGGGTTCGCACCCCCTGTAACTCTCACGCATAATCCAGTCGACCAAGTCTCTAGGCATCGAGACGTAGGGCTATTACTTACTCCGAGAAGGGCGTGAACTCATAAACCATGCGTGCACAACCTCGCCGTAGCTAAGATCTTTCCTCCTCCTACGTACCCCCTATTCTATTGTCAGACTTACTCCCACGACAAGGACCTTATGCTCCAGCTGATCTAGCGGACAGCCGGCCAGCACAAGCTCTCGGCTCCTTGGGAGGGGCCTTTCATCATTTGCAAGGCCCTGGGCAACGAATCCTACTACCTCATCGACGTAGCAAAGCCTAGGGCTCGCAAGAGGGAAAATTCGGGCCAGGGGACGGAACGACCATGGAACGCAAATCTTCTCCGCTGATTTTATAGTTGATGCAGTGTATGTACCATGCTACCTTTTGTATTAAGAAAAGACAACAGGTCCCCTGAGGTGCACTCGGGGCCTACCCTTTTTTATCTATATGATAAGTCTCGTCTATGAATGTGTTATTTCATTCTTTCACCCTGCCCGGGTCCGGTCAGCCGGCCCGGGGGCTCGCCGCATAGACTTAAGTTGGAACCACCCAAAGTCGGCTAAGTATTGTGCCGACACCTAAGCCCTATCTTCGCCTCAGCTACAGCTCGTAGCGCGATTGTCCGGCTGGCAAGAGCTAAAGTCCGGAAACGATGTCCACACGAAAAATGACTAAGGAAGAACACGAACATGGCCCAAGCCGGCCACTCGCCTCACCTGTCCGGCTGCTCAGTAGTCGGTCGGCCGGCTTCTTGCTTGACTCATCACACTCTAGGAAACTGAAGTAACTTGCTTATTCTAAACAGCCAAGTCCCTGACCCGGCAACAGATCGCAGCGCGGCTGTCCGGCTGGCAGGACGACAGCCAACAGAAGGCAGCAAAAGAAAAAGCCACACAGAGCAAAGGCAAAACCAAGCCGGAACCCAGCAAAAGCACAAGCATGTGTGAAATAAATTATTTACATAGCAAAAGGCTCAAGGCCAGCATTCAATAAAGTTTCAAATACACCCCAGTGGGTGGAATTGTGCGTGATTAACCTGTTCATCCAAGTACAAGACAAAAAACTAAAAAGATACCTAGGCCAGGGGGTAGAAGGCGGCATGAATGGGTCGGCGGTGGCGGCAGCACCGACTGATGGGGCATCTCGTCATCCGGGGTGTCATCATCATCGTCCCTGTCCTCGCCCTCCTAGTCCTCGTCGCTAGAGGCGATCTCCTCCGCCGAGTCCTCCCCCTCATCCGGGTTCAGCCCGAACCAAGAGGGCGGCACCTTGGTGCCTTCTGCCGCCAGCTCCGGGATGAAGATGCCAGTGTCGGCGTAGTCGGCAAGGGCCGTCGCGTGTTTGACAATATCATCGCGCGCCACCTCCAAGTCCGGCCCGGCCTCCTAACGGAAGGTGGCCAGCTGGGTCAACCTCACGTCTGGATACCAAGCCTTGACGAACTCCAGCGTTGCCCGAGCGCCTGCCCGAGCGGCGGCGCCCTTCCAGGCCTCAAACCGCTCGTCCGCCACCTCTAGCCAGTCGGCGGTCCGACTAGGAGTCCCAGGAATCAGAGTATCCGGCCAGAGCCCCGCCAGGACCTGCGACTCAACGCGTTGAAGACCGTGGAGCAGACGGTGCGCTGGCTCTAGGCGCATCTTGATGGCCAAGAGCTGCTCGCCTGGATTTCGGGGCTGATTCGGTGGAATGACTGTGCCCGCCCACCTCCGCCAGCTCGTTCGCAGGCCGGTCGCACTCCTTGGTGGCCTGGCTGCGCTCCTGCTCCTTGGCATGGAGCTCGCTCTTGAGCTTGCCCACGTGCGTCCGCAGCTGAGCGGCGACCTCTGCCAGAACAAGAAAGAAACGTCAAGCATCCACATAAGACAAGAAGTTGTAGGAAGATCCGGCCCGACTACTCCGCAGTCGGCCCGAATCTCGGGGGCTGCACCAAGTGGGTGCGCTAGTGCACCCCCACTGAAAGGCGGCCTACTTACCATGACTCTAGTTCAGATCAGCGGTCCGCTCGGCCATCGCCTAGTTCTAGAAGTTGTAGGCAGCCGCACACAAGTTGTGGTAGTCCTGCAACAAAAGCAACACTTCAACATTCAGAGCACGGCTTGAAGTTCCAACCCGCCTGCTCAACAGCTGGCATGGAACTCGGGGGCTACACCCAGTGGGTGCGCTAGCGCGCCCCCACAGAAGATTACAAGAATTGAAAGCAAGATCAAGAGCATACCCAGACGACCGTTTGCCTCACCAACAGCTCGTTCCTGGACTTCAGGAGGGTGGCGCCGTGGGCGTTGAACTGGTCCAGGACATCCTTTTCCGCGACATTAAGTACGGCCGAGCCTGCTCCCAACGTCCAGTCAGGCCGAGCGGGAATCTTAGCCTCGGTATCAGGCGCCGATGAGCTCGCAGCCCCAACCTCCATCGGCCTCGGCGCAGAAACCGCCCGCGCTAGACGCCGGCGCATGAATGCACGGGTCGGTACAGCCCGACTCACCACCAACTCGGCGCCAGATGGCGGCACCTCCGGCACTTTTGGCTGGCTGCCCCACTCGCCACCATTCGACGTGCGCAGAGGCACTTCCGCCTCTGGAATGATGGGGTCGGCTCCTCCCCGCTCCAGGGCCGTCTGGTCGACGCCGGCGCCTCCAGTTGGCACCTGGGCCTCCTTCATCGGCGGATCAGGCTGCTGCGGGTTGGTGGCTCCCGAAACCACGTTGCGGGTCGGCTCCTCCACCCGCTCCGCGTCTGCTGCCTCCGCCTCTGCGTGAGCCGCGACGTCCCGCTCCTGATGCGCCTCCCGCGCGTTCCTCTCCATCGCTTCCCGGAGGGCGGCGGCTGGGTCTAGGTGGCGGGCATCTTTAGGGCCGCCCGCTGCCCCAATCACCGAGGTGGACGGGGCTCGTGACACGAAGAGGGGAGCCTTGCAAAGAAAAATGAAAAGTTTGCGAGAAAGAAGCAAATACACGACAGAAACCCGCAAGA
This sequence comes from Triticum urartu, assembly GCF_056163025.1. Taxonomy (NCBI): domain Eukaryota; kingdom Viridiplantae; phylum Streptophyta; class Magnoliopsida; order Poales; family Poaceae; genus Triticum; species Triticum urartu. Next base: position 326,673,239 of record NC_141876.1, read on the forward strand.
GAAGAAAAGCCAAGACAAAAATGATCAAGACCAGCCAAAACACTTATGCGGACACCATCGGGCGCTGCTTCGGGGTCCTTCGGATGGCGTCCACCTTCAAGGCCTCCTGCCGCTTGGTCGCGGCGGCCGTTGACTTGGCCTTCTTGGTCGGCCGGCTGCCGAACATCCCCACATCGGCATGGCACTTAGGCGCTCCGGGTGCTCCAGTCGGCACCCCGGCCATTGGCGACCTCGACGAGGAGCCGACTGACGTCCTATCGGCACCTTCAGGGCGGCCTTGCCCCTCGTCGTCTTCATCATCATCCAACCAGTCCCGGACTTCGCTGCCTCCTCCTGCGCCGCCTCCTGTGGCTCCGCCTGCTCCATCGCTGCTTCCTCCGATGGCGTCATCCTCCTCCATCGCGGCCGCCCCCATCTCAGGGTCGCCCATGTCGCTCAGTTCGCCGTCCGGATACCACTGGTGGCCGTGATCTGGCTCGCCGCCTGCCATCTGGCCAACGAAACGCTATGCCGCATTCGGATGGTCAGGTCTGATGAAAAGCACCTGCTACCTCTTTTAGCACTGCGTTGGTTTTCCCCGAAGAGGAAGGGATGATGCAGCAAAGTAGTGTAAGTATTTCCCTCAGTTTTTGAGAACCAAGGTATCAATCCAGTAGGAGGCTACGCGCGAGTCCCTCGCACCTGCACAAAGAAAATAAATCCTTGCAACCAACGCAAATAGGGGTTGTCAATCCCTATAGGGCCACTTACACGAGTGAGATCTGATAGATATGATAAGATAATATTTTTGGTATTTTTATGATAAAGATGCAAAGTAAAATAAAGACAAAGTAAATAGCAAAGTAAATAACTAAGTAGTAGGAGATTGATATGATAAAGATAGACCCGGGGGCCACAGGTTTCACTAGTGGCTTCTCTCGAGAGCATAAGTATTCTACGGTGGGTGAACAAATTACTGTTGAGCAATTAACAGAATTGAGAATAGTTATGAGGATATCTAGGTATGATCATGTATATAGGCATCACGTCCGAGACAAGTAGACCGACTCCTGCCTACATCTACTACTATTACTCCACTCATCGACCGCTATCCAGCATGCATCCAGAGTATTAAGTTAAAAACAGAGTAACGCCTTAAGCCACATGACATGATGTAGAGGGATAGACTCATGGAATATGAAGAAAACCCCATCTTGTTATCCTCGATGGCAAAAATACAATACGTGCCTTGCTGCCCTTACTGTCACCGGGAAAGGACACCGCAAGATTGAACCCAAAGCTAAGCACTTCTCCCATTGCAAGAAAGATCAATCTAGTAGGCCAACCAAACTGATAATTCAAAGAGACTTGCAAAGATAACCAATCATACATAAAAGAATTCAGAGAAGATTCAAATATTATTCATAGATAGACTTGATCATAAACCCACAATTCATCGGTCTCAACAAACACACCACAAAAAGAAGTTTACATCGAATAGATCTCCACAAGAGAGGGGGAGAACATTGTACTGAGATCCAAAAAGAGAGAAGAAGCCATCTAGCTAGTAACTATGGACACGTATGTCTGAGGTAAACTACTCACACTTCATCGGAGAGGCTATGGTGTTGATGAAGAAGCCCGCTGTGATCGATGCCCCCTCCGGCGGAGCTCCGGAATAGGCCCCAAGATGGGATCTCGTGGATACAGAAAGTTGCAGCGGTGGAATTAGGATTTTGGCTCCGTATCTGATCATTTGGGAGTACGTGGGTATATATAGGAGGAAGAAGTACGTCGGTGGAGCAACAGGGGGCCCACGAGGGTGGAGGGAGCGCCTGGGGGGTAGGCGCACCCCCTACCTCGTGGCCTCCTGTTACGTGTCTTGACGTAGGGTCCAAGTCTCCTGAGTTGTATTCGATGAGAAAATGACGCTCCCGAAGGTTTCATTCCGTTTGGACTCCGTTTGATATTCCTTTTCTTCGAAACGCTAAAACAGGCAAAAAAATAGCAATTCTGGGCTAGGCTTCAGGTTAATAGGTTAGTCCCAAAAATAATATAAAAGTGGATAATAAATCCCAATAATGTCCAAAACAGTAGATAATATAGCATGGAGCAATCAAAAATTATAGATACATTGGAGACGTATCAAGCATCCCCAAGCTTAATTCCTACTCGTCCTCAAGTAGGTAAATGATAAAAACAGAATTTTTGATGCGGAGTGCTACTTGGCATAATTTTAATGTAATTCTTCTTAATTGTGGTATGAATATTCAGATCCGAAAGATTCAAGACAAAAGTTCATATTGACATAGAAAATAATAATACTTCAAGCATACTAACAAAGCAATTATGTCTTCTCAAAATAACATGGCTAAAGAAAGTTATCTGTACAAAATCATATAGTCTGGCTATGCTCTATCTTCACCACACAAAATATTTAAATCATGCACAACCCCGATGACAAGCCAAGCAATTGTTTCATACTTTTGACATTCTCAAAACTTCTTCAATCTTCACGCAATACATGAGCGTGAGCCATGGATATAGCACTATAGGTGGAATAGAGTGGTGGTTGTGGAGAAGACAAAAAGGGAGAGATCGTCTCACATCAACTAGGCGTATCAACGGGCTATGGAGATGCCCATCAATAGATATCAATGTGAGTGAGTAGGGATTGTCATGCAACGGATGCACTAGAGCTATAAGTATATGGAAGCTCAAAAAGAAACTAAGTGGGTGTGCAACCAACTTGCTTGCTCATGAAGACCTAGGGCAATTTGAGGAAGCCCATCATTGGAATATACAAGCCAAGTTCTATAATGAAAGATTCCCACTAGTATATGAAAGTGATAACCTGAGAGACTCTCTTCTATGTAGATCATGGTGCTACTTTGAAGCACAAGTGTGGTAAAAGGATAGTAACATTGTCCCTTCTCTCGTTTTCTCTCATTTTTTTTATTTTTTTTCTTTGGGCTTGTTCTCTTTTTTTATGGCCTCTTTTATTTCTCTTTTTTTTCGTCCGGAGTCTCATCCCGACTTGTGGGGGAATCATAGTCTCCATCATTCTTTCCTCACCGGGACAATGCTCTAATAATGATTATCATCGCACTTTTATTTTTCTTACAACTCGATACTTACAACAAAATATGGCTCTACGTGAATGCCTCCGGCGGTGTACCGGGATATTCAATGATGCATGAGTGATATGTATGAAAGAATTATGAATGGTGGCTTTGCCACAAATACGATGTCAACTACATGATCATGCTAAGCAATATGACAATGATGGAGTGTGTCATAATAAACGGAATGGTGGAAAGTTGCATGGCAATATATCTCGGAATGGCTATGGAAATGCCATAATAGGTAGGTATGGTGGCTTTTTTGAGGAAGGTATATGGTGGGTGTATGGTACCGGCGAAAAGGTGCGCGGTATTAGAGAGGCTAGCAAAGGTGGAAGGGTGAGAGTGCGTATAATCCATGGACTCAACATTAGTCATAAAGAACTCATATACTTATTGCGAAAATCTACAAGTTATCAAAGAAAAGTATTACGCGCATGCTCCTAGGGGGATAGATTGGTAGGAAAAGACCATCGCTCGTCCCCGACCGCCACTCATAAGGAAGGCAATCAAAAAATAAATCATGCTCCGACTTCATCACATAACGGTTCACCATACGTGCATGCTACGGAAATCACAAGCTTCAACACAAGTATTTCTCAAATTCACAACTACTCAACTAGCATGACTTTAATATCACCATCTCCATATCTCAAAACAATTATCAAGTATCAAACTTATCATAGTATTCAACACACTCATAAGAGAGTTTTATTATTAATCTTGCATACCAAGCATATTAGGATTTTAAGAAAATTACCATGCTATTAAGACTCTCAAAATAATCTAAGTGAAGCATGAGAGATCAATAGTTTCTATAAAACAAATCCACCACCATGCTCTAAAAGATATAAGTGAAGCACTAGAACAAAATTATATAACTCAAAAGATATAAGCGAAGCACATAGAGTATTCTAACAAATTCCAAATCATATATGGCTCTCTCAAAAGGTGTGTACAGCAAGGATGATTGTGGTAAACTAAAAAGCAACGACTCAAATCATACAAGACGCTCCAAGCAAAACACATATCATGTGGTAAATAAAAATATAGCTCCAAGTAAAGTTACCGATAGAAATAGATGAAAGAGGGGATGCCTTCCGGGGCATCCCCAAGCTTTGGCTTTTAGGTGTCCTTAGATTATCTTGGGGGTGCCATGGGTATCCCCAATCTTAGGCTCTTGCCACTCCTTGTTTCATAATCCATCAAATCTTTACCCAAAACTTGAAAACTTCACAACACAAAACTTAAAGTAGAAAATCTCATGAGCTCCGTTAGCGAAAGAAAACAAAAGAACACTTCAAGGTACTGTAATGAACTCATTGTTTATTTATATGGGTGTTATAACTACTGTTTTCCAACTTCTCTATGGTTTATAAACTATTTTACTAGCCATAGATTCATCAAAATAAGCAAACAACACACGAAAAACAGAATCTATCAAAAACAGAACAGTCTGTAGTAATCTGAAGCTAGCGCAAGATCTGGAACCCCAAAAATTCTAAAATAAATTTCTGTACGTGAGGAATTTATCTATTAATCATCTGAAAAAAGAATTAACTAAATATCACTTTCAAAATAAAAATTAAAGCAGTTCTCGTGAGCGCTAAAGTTTCTGTTTTTTACAGCAAGTTCAACAAGACTTTCCCCAAGTCTTCCCAACGGTTCTACTTGGCACAAACACTAATTAAACACAAAAAACACAACCAAAATAGAGGCTAGATAATTTATTTGTTACTAAACAGGATCAAAAAGCAAGGAATAAAATTAAAATTGGGTTGCCTCCCAACAAGCGCTATCGTTTAACGCCCCTAGCTAGGCATAACAAGCAAGAATAGATCTAGGTATTGCCATCTTTGGTAGGCAATCCATAAGTGGCTCTCATAATAGATTCATAAGGTAATTTAATTTTCTTTCTAGGAGAGTGTTCCATGCCTTTCCTTAATTTAAATTGGAATCTAATATTTCCTTCTTTCATATCAATAATTGCACCAATCGTTCTAAGGAAAGGTCTACCTAGAATAATAGGACATGAAGGATTGCAATCTATGTCAAGAACGATAAAATCTACAGGCACATAATTCCTATTTGCAACAATATGAACATCATTAATTCTTCCCATAGGTTTCTTAATAGTGGAGTCCGCAAGGTGCAAGTTTAGAGAGCAATCATCAAAATCACGGAAACCTAACAAATCACACAAAGTCTTTGGAATCGTGGAAACACTAGCACCCAAATCACATAAAGCATAGCATTCATGACCTTTAATTTTAATTGTAATAGTTGGTTCCCACTCATCATAAAGTTTTCTAGGGATAGAAACTTCCAATTCAAGTTTTTCTTCATAAGATTGCATCAAGGCATCAACGATATGTTTAGTAAACGCTTTATTTTGGCTATAAGCGTGAGGAGAATTTAGCACGGATTGCAACAAGGAAATACAATCAATCAAAGAGCAATTTTCATTGTTAAATTCCTTGAAATCCATAATAGTGGGTTTAGCAACATCTAGGGTTTTAATTTCCTCAATCCCACTTTTATCAAATTTAGCATCAAGATCAAAAGATTCAGAATTCTTGGAACGCCTTCTTGGTAAAGGTGGATCATATTCAGTCCCATCATTATCAAGATTCATATTGCAAAACAAAGATTTAATAGGGGACACGTCAACAACTTTTAGATTTTCATCCTTATTTTCATAGCAACTCGGTTTAGCGGCCATCTTATTAACTAGGGTAGCCTGCTTATCCGAAATTTCAGCAGTTAATTTCTCAAGATGAGAAAGTTGGGATCTTAAGCCATTGAATTCTTTAGACATATCATCAAGCTCTTTATTCATAAAACTCATAAAACTTTTCTGTTCTTTAAGCTCGTTTGTGAAGAAACTATTATGTTCGAATTGCAAAACCATGAAACTCCTAACATTACTTTCGATTTCTTCTAACCTTTTAAGGTGAAGGTCACCAAATTTAGGTAGAGCCATCATATAAAGCAAGCAAACTAACACACAAGCAAACAAAAAGCAAGCGAACAAAAGGAGGCAAATAGAGAGGGAGGATAGAGAGAGAGAGGGCAAATAAAACGACAAGGGTGAAGTGGGGGAGAAGAAAACGAGAGGCAAATGGCAAATAATGTAATGCAGGAGATAAGGGTATGTGATGGGTACTTGGTATGTTGACTTTTGCGTAGACCTCCCTGGCAACGGCACTAGAAATCCTTCTTGCTACCTCTTTTAGCACTGCGGTGGTTTTCCCCGAAGAGGAAGGGATGATGCAGCAAAGTAGCGTAAGTATTTCCCTCAGTTTTTGAGAACCAAGGTACCAATCCAGTAGGAGGCTACGCGTGAGTCCCTCGCACCTGCACAAAACAAATAAATCCTCGCAACCAACGCAAATAGGGGTTGTCAATCCCTATAGGGTCACTTATGGGAGTGAGATCTGATAGATATGTTAAGATAATATTTTTGGTACTTTTATGATAAAGATGCAAAGTAAAATAAAGGCAAAGTAAATAGCAAAGTATATAACTAAGTAGTAGGAGATTGATATGATAAAGATAGACCCGGGGGCCATAGGTTTCACTAGTGGCTTCTCTCGAGAGCATAAGTATTCTACGGTGGGTGAACAAATTACAGTTGAGCAATTGACAGAATTGAGCATAGTTATGAGAATATCTAGGTATGATCATGTATATAGGCATCACGTCCGAGACAAGTAGACCGACTCCTACCTGCCTAGTACTATTACTCCACTCATCGACCGCTATCCAGCATGCATCTAGAGTATTAAGTTAAAAACAGAGTAACACCTTAAGAAAGATGACATGATGTAGAGGGATAGACTCATGGAATATGAAGAAAACCCCATCTTGTTATCCTCGATGGAAAAAATACAATACGTGCCTTGCTGCCCTTACTGTCATCGGGAAAGGACACCGCAAGATTGAACCCAAAGCTAAGCACTTCTCTCGTTGCAAGAAAGATCAATCTAGTAGGCCAAACTAAACTGATAATTCGAGGAGACTTGCGAAGATAACCAATCATACATAAAAGAATTCAGAGAATATTCAAATATTATTCATAGATAGACTTGATCATAAACCCACAATTCATCGGTCTCAACAAACACGCCGCAAAAAGAAGATTACATAGAATAGATCTCCACAAGAGAGGGGGAGAACATTGTATTGAGATCCAAAAAGAGAGAAGAAGCCATCTAGCTACTAACTATGGACCCGTAGGTCTGAGGTAAACTACTCCCACTTCATCGGAGAGGCTATGGTGTTGATGAAGAAGCCCTCCGTGACCGATGCCCCCTGCGGCGGAGCTCCGGAATAGGCCCCAAGATGGGATCTCGTGGATATAGAAAGTTGCGGCGGTGGAATTAGGTTTTTGGCTCCATATCTGATCGTTTGGGGGTATGTGGGTATATATAGGAGGAAGAAGTACGTCGGTGGAGCAACAGGGGGCCCACAAGGGTGGAGGGCATGCCTGGGGGGGGGTAGGCGCGCCCCCCTACCTCGTGGCCTCCTGTTACGTGTCTTGATGTAGGGTCCAAGTCTCCTGATTTGTATTCGATGAGAAAATCACGTTCCCGAAGGTTTCGTTCCGTTTGGACTCCATTTGATATTCCTTTTCTTCGAAACCCTAAAACAGGCAAAAAAACAGCAATTCTGGGTTGGGCCTCTGATTAATAGATTAGTCCCAAAAATAATATAAATGTGGATAATAAAGCCCAATAATGTCCAAAACAGTAGATAATATAGCATGGAGCAATGAAAAATTATAGATACATTGGAGACGTATCAGCACTGCGTGAGCAAAAAAGGGAGACCAGATACTAACCGCGGGCGGCGGGTTGGCGCGGCTGAAAGGCTCCTTGACGAAGTGCCAGTCCTCCTCGCTGAGCTGGCTGCTGTAGATGTAGTTGACATGGTGGACGACGTCCACTTCCGGCAGCTCCTTGGTCAACATCCGGCTCGGGTCCCGGTGGCTGCTCATGTCACATATCAAGTGCGGCCAGAATTAAAGTGGTGACACCCGGAGCTGGATGAAGGCGGCCAGCAGGTCCACTGGTTGGAGGCCCTGCGAGTCCGTCATCTCCTCCAGGCGGTCGAGGACATTGACAATGGCGGTCGACAGCGGTTTCGGTTGCTGACCCCAGTTGTTCCGCGACTCAGGAGGCGGGTCGGCTGCATAGTTTGGTAGGTTGACGTAGTCACGCTTCGGGTGCAAGTTGTAGACATAAAAGTAGGATTTCTACCATAAGTTGGCCGAGTCCAGCACGGCCACAAGCGGAAATTAGACCACGGTGCCGGTGCACCACACGGCGACGCAAGCGCCTAACTGGGCCGCCTCGCCCTAGCGGCGGTACCGAGCTTCAAATAGAAAAACCTGCCCCATAGATCGAGTGTGAGCAGGACACTGAGGTAACCTTCACAGAAGGTGAAGAAGGCGGAAAGGAGGACCATCATGTTTGGTGTCAGGTGGTGAGGCTGCAGACGGGAGTGGTTGAGGAAGGAACAGAAGAAGTCCCTCGCCGGCAAACTGAAGGCATAGAGGAAGTGGCTGTGGAAGACGACGAACTCGTCGGCTTCCGACGCCGGCGTGATCTCCCGCGCGTCAGGGATCCGCACGCCAACGTCAGCATGGACCCTACGCCCCAATTGAATTATTTGTTTTGCACTAACGCTAACCACATTTGTTTTTGCAAGTGTTTGTTGTCCTTACTCCTTTTGCAGGAACCACACGACGGTGCAACATTGGAGTGTGACGACTATGAGCTTCAAGATGATGACTACTTGGTGAACGTCCACTTCTACATGGCAACACCATCTATTTACCATGGTGATTTGGTTTTTGATCCGATGATGGATCTTTTCCAAGGGGCAGGGGATGATGTGGAGCATCCTATGGACATCACCATGTCAAGACTCCGTTTGGCGAGTGACACATGCGACATCTACTTCACATATACAAAGGTGAATCATCTCCTTTACATGTGTTCACTTGACCCCTTCGAAGATGGTATACTACTTGACACTCCTCTCGTGTGCATGCATAGGTATCATCAGGGCACCACGGATGACGAGGATGAGTGCAAGCGCAAGTGTACGCCTACACCATTCGTCAGGGAAGCTTGGAAGCGACGACGGAAGAAGACAGTGCAAATTTTGCACTACCGGACTGTCCGGTCGCCCAACCGGACCGTCCGGTCCATCCAGATAGCAGTTTTGGTCTGTGCAAAAATTGCACTACCTGACAGTCTGGTCCCACAAGCGGACAGTCCGGTAGTACAATTTCTGTACGCCCAAAAGTTTTTTTTCCACCGGACTGTCCGGTCCCCCATACCGGACTGTCCGGTAGTGCATCTACGAGCCCGATTTGGGCAAGGCCCATGTAACTTGTTCTTCGTGTTCTTCGCGTTCTTTGGGATTCCCCCCTCCAATTTGTGAAATGTCTCCACTTAGGGTTCCACCCTACAACACAACCTCAGTTGGACCTTTATAGTTTCTGTACCCTCTTTCATGTACTTATGGTATAGTGTTGTGAGTACATTTAATAGATAGCCTATTAAGTTCTCCACTTTTAAAGTATCATTGTTTTTGTAGCGTTTTTTCTTTTATCCGTGTTGCAGAGCTAAATTTATTTTATTTTATTTTATTTTAAAATTATTTCCTACGAACATATATTTTGACTTTTCTATATTAAGTTTTCGAACTTTTATCTTGTAGTTTATATTTTTTTTCCCTGCGCTCTGGTTTCTTCAACGGGCTTTATGGAGTGGGGTGAGAAAAATTTGGAGACGAGGGAGGCTTCCAACACGCATGCATATTGGGCCCTTTTCCGACCCAAATGGCACATGCACGTGACTGTGCATTATTGGTTGCGCTTGCGATGTGAGCTTAGTCCCACCTCCCGCTTGACGAGGGGGCTCTCGGCTGGTTTATAAGCGATGCCGAGGCTCATCGGTCTAACTCCTCTGTATATTTACTTGAGCGCTTATACACGGTGCACGCTCTCAGTTCCATGACCTATGGGCCTTGGTTGGCTGGCCCCATGTAGTGTGGATTACTATGGATTCGCCAACGGTTCCACTTTGGGCTTGAGTCCAAGTATCCTCCTGTGTAGGGCTGGCATGTCCTCAGGAGGTCAACTTTTTGTTCAAAACTAGTACCTGACTGCTCCAGTGATTTGGACCAATGCTTTTGCTGTAGTTCTTGTGAATTCTCTTGGATTATGTAAGCATGCTTTTATTAGTACTGAATGTTCTCGATGGCTCGAACTGATATCTTTTCATTGAGTTTTTCCCTTCTTTTTGTTGTGATTATTCTAAAGGGTCTTCTGGCATTAGTTAGTATCATAGTACTTGCGTTTAAACTAAGTTGTAATGAGAGTTCAATTGTAATAGTATTGCTATTCTTAGAATGTCAGTGATCAAGGAATGTGAACTGATGCTTCCTGTTCCTTTTTATTGTAGTAAATTTGTAATGTGCGTTCAAGTGTACTAGTACTGTCATTCTCAGTATGTCAGTGACTAACGAAATGTGTAATGATGGTTCTTAACTTTTTCGTTGTAGTACTTACTAATTTTCTAGCAACTAGAAGCAAGATCTTGTTAGTATTGAATGTTGTCCTTGGCTGGAACTTAGTGTTTTAGTGTGATGACACCTTGTTGTTGGAATTATTTTTAGTGTTCTTCTGAAACTATTTAGTGTGATAGTACTGTTGTACAGGACTAAGCCGTACTGAGCATTGAAGCGTAGTATTGTTGTTGTTGTTCTTAGTCTGCCGGTGTTTGTGAAATATATGCTGCCACTACAAGTCTATGTTAGTGTTGTCACTGATCGCAGTTGCAGGACGGGAGTGCTGTTGGGGCATGTTTTGTTCATATAGACATAGATCATAGGGATGACAATAGTACATGAAGTACTAAGGGTTTTGTTTCAACTTTGAAGCGGCATATCCCAAGGGATTTGTTCTTACAAGCATTGTTAAGCAGACCAAATTGTACTGATTGTTTTCAACGTTTTGTTTTCCACAAAATGCTGAATCCAAACTACACATGAAACATACTTGTGTGATTAGTTGCTCCATAACTAGTGCTGAAGAGCAGCCACAAAGTTTCATTGACAAGCTACTTGAACATCAAATGATGGATAGACAAAATAGGAAGCTAGAAAACTTGTTCAACGAGATAAGCAAACTATGTACTTGATGACATAAGCAAACTTGTTCAACCCTGACAAACATGACATAAGCAAACTGGTTTAACCTAACAAAAGCAAACTACATATTTGAAACAAGATAAAAGGACAAGCCACTACTAGAGAAAAGCCTAGAAGTAGCACAAGTTAAATGCTTATTAGTAGCGGGGGTGGCTGCACTACTGATATGGCGCTACAACTAATGCTTATATGTAGCACGGTTTGACCCGCGCTACTGCTATCTAGGGATAGCAGCAGTGTCGGTTTGCAACACGCGTTGCTGCTAATAGCTGCAGCGCCCTTGAACAAAGAGCGCTACTACTAAGAAGACAATGCTGCTAAAGCCATACCGCACGCTACTATTATTAGTTTTCGAAAAAAATCTGCTCCATATTTTGTGCTGCTGAATTTTGATTAGGGCTTTAACAATAATCTCTAGCATATCATACACATACAAATGTAATCATAACATATACATACAAATAGTGTCATCAAATCAAGTCATCATCATAATCATCATCCAACACAAAGTGGTCTCTCGTCATCATCTCAAAAATAGTGATACAAGTCTCGAATACTTGCAACTACATCGTCATCCATCTAAACAATGGTATACACGAGAAGAGCTATCACTATGAGTGAGAGCAGAACTATGTTGTACATGAGGCGGCGGTTATGAGTCCTATCTCGCGCTAGCATGAACCTCAAGTAACTAGCTTCTTCTTCTTGTTTGCTTTTGAAGCCTTTATGGCTGACGCCCGAGAACCCATCCACTTGCGCCTGACACTCAGGCCACACGTCGTACACTCCCGGAACCTTCTCGTTGTACATGACATAGCACTTCTTCTTCGCCATGAAGAATCTAGGTACCTATTAGAGATGCATCTTCATCAAGAGAATGTATGATCATATGCAACAAAATATACTAGACCAACATGAAAAAGAAAGGGTTAGCAACTAGATGCAACATATAGGACGCAAACTAATTAACTAGAGGTACGCAGGTCATCGTACCAAAACTAACAAAGTAGCGTTACGCAAGTTCGGCAGGGACCATGGACATCACAAAGTTTCATCGCTACAGAAAGTATACGAGTTCAACCAACACATATCATCATCATCGGCATCGTAAATCACTAGAAGTTCCATCCTTCCATATCATCAAGGATGGACCCTAGCTTCTTGAACGGCATGAGGTCATGACGTAGCATGCCTATGCGAGTTCGTATGTCAGCTCATGATATAGGGCTGTGGTGGAACATCCCCTTCTCATCGACGACTTCTTTCATGATGATCGTCGCAATGTCCCTTTGGATGCGAAAGAAGTCATCTCTAAGTTTATAATCCGCTTCTCCATGAGATTCTACCCGGTTGCTGATATGATCATCATTTCTGCTTTTCATGCGAAGCTTTTGGTGATCCGTGATGAACTCAATCGTGAGATGGAGGAGGTAGAATCCATCTTTCTTGCTTGGTTTTGGGACATGGATGCAACAGAAGTTAGTTTTATGTGAGAAACCCAACTTCTTGTTCCTTTGTTTCCTGATCTACAGGTGGCCACCCCTAATGCTGAAGCCATGGAGAGCATCATCTAGAATATTCATTATGTGGGTGTAGTCCTTCTTCTCTAAGTTTCTGGTAGGGTCGAAATACACGGCGTGGGAGACTCGCGGGTAAAGAACGATAAGGATGGCACGCCCGTTGCTCCGGGGAAAAAGACACCTCAAATAATTCTCCATATGAGCGAGAAGGAATGATTGAAATGTACGAAAGGGTTTTCTAGAACTTACTTACTTTGGATGATAAGGCGGGAGGAAAATTTCCTGGTACTTATTATGTACCATGCAGTTTCAGAGGTACTCCCTAGCAGTTTCACGCTCAAAGTCGTCGAGACTCAAGAAGAACTCGTGCATGTGGTTCGTATCCGCCACAAAGATTTGCGAGACTTCTTCTCTCTTCATGACCGAGCTCATATGTAGCGCAAAAAGGTGCACGATTGTAAAATCGATATGCCTTGTCAGAAACATCTCGAGTATATGGTGAAATCGCAGGAAGAACACCTCCGCGGGCCGTGTGTCAACGTAGCACTTCCCCTCAAGCACACGAGCCGTGTATGTTAGATATCCTGGATCCTCCGAGTCTAATAGGATTTTCTCAGTTGACAGCTGATGACCGACAAGTATAGGGGATCAATTGTAGCTCTTTTCGGTAAGTAAGAGTGTCATACCCAACGAGGAGCAGAAGGAAATGACAAGTAGTTTTCAGTAAGGTAGTGTCTACAAGTGCTGAAATTGTAAGTAGCGGGTAGTTTGATAGAAAGATAGTTTGTAATGAGCAAGTAATGATAATAGTAATAAGTATGCAGCAAGGTAGCTCAATCCTCTTGAGGAAAAGGACAGGCCAAAACGGTCTCTTATAATAAGCGAAGGGTTCTTGAGGGTACATGGGAATTTCATCTAGTCAGTTTCATCATACTGGTTTGATCTGTGTTCGCTACTTTGATAATTTGATACGTGGGTGGACCGGTGCTTAGGTGTTGTTCTTACTTGAACAAACCTCCTACTTATGATTAACCCTCCCGCAAGCATCTGCAACTACGAGAAAAGTATTAAGAATAAATTCTAACCATAGCATTAAACTCTAGGATCCAATCGATCCCTTACGGAATAGTGCACAAACTGGGGTTTAATTTTCTGTCACTCTCGCAACCTACCATCTATTTACTACTCCACAATGTATTCCCTTAGGCACAAATATGGTGAAGTGTCATGTAGTCGACGTTCACATGACACCACTAAGGGAATCACAACATACATACTATCAAAATATCGAACACATATCAAATTCACATGATTACTTGCAACATGATTTATCCCGTGACCTCAAGAGCGAAGGTAACTACTCAAAAACAACAAACATGCTCATGATCAGAGGGGTATTAATATGCATAATGGATCTGAACATATAATCTTCCACCAAATAAACCATATAGTGATCAACTACAAGATGTAATCAACACTACTAGTCACCCCCTAGCAACAATCTATAGTTTCGGTAACAAGAGATGAACTAGGGTTTGAGATGAGTTGGTGCTAGTGAAGATGTTGATGGATATTTCCCTCCCCAAGATGGGAGACTTGTTGTTGATGATGATGACGATGATTTCCCCCTCCAGGAGGGAAGTTCCCCCGGTAGAATCACTCCCTTAGAGGGTAAAAGTGCTCCTGCCCAAGTTCCACCTCGAGGTGGCGGCAATTCATCCCGAAAGTCCTCTTCTAATTTTTTCTAGGTCAAAGTGACTTATATACCAGAAGATGGGCACTGGAGGTGGGCCGAGGAGGCCAAAACCCACCAAGGCGCGCCATGGGGGCCTGGCACGCCTAGGTGGGTTGTGCCCACCTGGTGGCCCCCTCTAATGTTTATTTGCTCCAGTATTTCTCAAATAATCCATAAAAAATCTCTTTAAAGTTTCAGCTCATTTGGAGTTGTGCAGAATTGGTGGCCTGACGTAGCTTTTCCCGGTCCAGATTTCCAGCTGCCAAAATTGTTTCTCTTGGTGTGTAAATTCTGAGAGAAAGGGCCTTAGAATTACTCCAAAAAGCATTATTATGGATAAAAACATTATAAATAACAGTAAGGAAACATGATGCAAAATGGACGTATCAACTCCCCCAAGCTTGTCCTCAAGCGAAAACCGATGTTGAAAAACATGTTCACATGCTTTGAGAGAGGGGTGTCGATAAAAACAAAATATGTCATAGAAGCATCATGTTGATTATTATAATAGCAACAAAATTTAACATAGGACTTTTATAATAGAACTTTTATCATATACTTCTCATGATCAAGTAATAGTTCATCACACAATCGAAGTATAAATCAAAAACTCTATTAGAAACCAACAAACTATGTTCTCAGTCAACTTTGCAACTACAATTCATCAGCTTTTCAGGAAGAGTCGCGTTCGGAGCCTTTAAAGCAAGTCCACATACTCAACCATCATATAGTCTTCTATGATTGCTAACACTCACCTTGTACCCATGAGCAAAACGTTTCAACCAAACACATAGAAAGATAGGGGCTTATAGTTTCGCCTCCCAACATACTCACCTCAAGGGTGATGTCAACAATAATAACTCATGCTATCTATATTCAACTGGACATATATGCCTAGATCTTTCCACACCACATGATGCTTGCCAAAAGAGAAAAATAAAAGGAACAGAGAGAAAAACTTTGACTCTTTACATAAAAGTAAAAGATAGGCCCTTCTCAGAGGGAAGCAAAGGTTGCCATGTGCTTATTTGTTTGTATGCTTAATCCCTTAGTGCCAGAGAATGTCATGTTTTATTGCCCCTTAAGATGACAACTTTTATTATGCAGCCTATCGCATTTATTCTTTTGTCATCCAAGTTTGTACAATACTCAATTTTCTCTTACACTAAATGATCCACACCTTTAGAAGCAATTTTTATTGCCTTTTTGCACCAACGACAACTTACTTGAGGGATCTCGCTCAATCTCTAGGTAGGTATGGCGGACACTTGAAAAAGATTTGGGTTTATGTGTTTTTGGATGCACAAGTAGTATCTCTACTTAGTACAAATTTTTTGGCTAGAAAAGATAGGGGGCAAGCACCACCTTTTAAAGGATCTATGACAATATGACTTCTATGTGAATATAAACAAACATAAACCGTTAAGTTGTCTTCCTTGTCCAACACCAACAATTTTGGCATATAATATTTTGATGAGGGCTCACAATCACAAGCATAAACAATTTTGGTATATCTATATGTGCATCTTATCTTCCCTTATTAATTCTTTCATGAGTTGCATCATTAACTAATGCTATGTTTGTCAATCTCTAATAAAAATTTCTACTTATTAATTTCCTTATGTGGTGCCATCACCTACCATATGATTAGTGTATAATAATTTCATTATGTATTTCCTTTCTTCATTTATTTCCTTTCTCTTTTTCTTAATTTATTTATTTTCTTTATTTGGAACATGAAAGTAAAGAGGTCAAAAACTAAAACTAACTGTAGGATCGAAAGTATGTCTAGAGGGGGGTGATTAGACTACTTGACCAAATAAAAATCTAGCCTTTTCCCAATTTTAGTTCTTGGCAGATTTTAGCTATCTTAGCACAAGTCAAGCAATCTCCACACAATTCAAGCAAGCATGCAAAAGAGTATATGAGCAGCGAAAAGTAAAGCATGCAACTTGCAAGAATGTAAAGGGAAGGGTTTGGAGGATTCAAACGCAATTGGAGACACGGAAGTTTTTGTCGTGGTTCCGATAGGTGGTGCTATCGTACATCCAGGTTGATGGAGACTTCAACCCATGGAGGGTAACGATTGCGCGAGTCCACAGAGGGCTCCACCCACGAAGGGTCCACGAAGAAGCAACCTTGTCTATTCCATCACGGCCGTCGCCCACGAAGGACTTGCCTCACTAGCGGTAGATCTTCATGAAGTAGGCGATCTCCTTGCCCTTACAAACTCCTTGGTTCAACTCCACAATCTTGTCGGAGGCTCCCAAGTGACACCTAGCCAATCTAGGAGACACCACTCTCCAAGAAGTAACAAATGGTGTGTTGATGATGATCTCCTTGCTCTTGTGCTTCAAATGATAGTCTCCCCAACACTCAACTCTCTCTCACAGGATTTGGATTTGGTGGAAAGAAGATTTGAGTGGAAAGCAACTTGGGGAAGGCTAGAGATCAAGATTCATATGGTTGGAATGGAAAATCTTGACCTCAACACAAGTGTAGGTGGTTCTCTCTCAGAAAATGTGTATTGGAAGTTTAGGTATGTTCTGATGGCTCTCTCGATGAATGAAGAGTGGGTGGAGGGGTATATATAGCCTCCACACAGAATCTAACCATTACACACAATTGCCAAACTCGGTGGGACCGAATGGTTAAACTCGGTCGGACCGATTCAGCAAACCTAGTGACCGTTAGGATTTTCGGTGGGACTGAGATGCAACTCGGTAGGACTGATATGGTTAGGGTTAGGGCATAACGTAATCTCGGTGTGACCGATTACACAAATTCGGTGGGACGATTTTGGTAATAAGCTAACCAGAGAGTTGGTCAGGTAAACTCGGTGGGACCGATTCGCTCATCTCGGTGAGACCGAAATGTTACAAAAGGGAAACAGAGAGTTTACATTGCAATCTCGGTGGGACCGATCGCTCATGTCGGTAAGACCAAAATGTTACGAAGGGAAACAGAGAGATTACAATCCCATCTCGGTGAGACCGAGATCCCTATCGGTGAGACCGATTTGCCTAGGGTTTGTGGCAATGGCTATGACATTTAAAACTCGGTGGCGCCGGATAGAAAGAATCGGTGGGGCCGAGTTTGACTTTTGGTTTAGGTCATATGTGGATGTGGGAGAGTAGTTGAGGATTTTGGAGCATATCACTAAGCACTTTGAGCAAGCAAGCCATTAAGCAACACCTCATCCCTCCTTGATAGTGTTGGATTTTCCTATAGACTCAATGTGATCTTGGATCACTAAAATATAAAATGTAGAGTATTGAGCTTCAAGCTTGAGCCAAACTTTTTGTCCTTAGAATTTTGAGGGATCCACTTTCCTCATCCATGCCATGCCATTCATTGAGCTTTTCCTGAAATATTAATCTTGGAATAATGTTAGCTCAATGAGCTATATGTTGTTAGGAATTACCAAAACCACCCAGGGATAGTTGCACTTTCAATCTCCCCCTTTTTGGTAATTGATGACAACATATAGATCAAAGCCTCAACAAATGATAATAAGAGTGAAAGATATTGTTGCTTTGAGAAGTATGTGAAAAGCAAGAGCTCCCCCTAAATTTGTGCATATCTTAAGATTTGATTTGGAATGCAAATGCACAATGAGTTAGGATCATGGGTTACTCTTCCATGTCACATACATCTTGGTGGAGCGCTCAAAATGATAAGAATTAAATACATGCACTCATCACCAAGCAAAGTGAATGATCATATAAGGATAAGTAAGATAATATCATCTAACAAGCATAACTGTAGCTTATGATCAACCACATGATCATCAATATCTCACAGATAATAGCATAGTATCTCAAGCAATCAAAAGACAAACAAAGTTCAAGCACCAAAGCAAGAGAGAATAAAAAGCAACGCTCTCTCTCGAAGCCTATGATCTATACATTTTTCTCCCCCTTTGGCAACAAGTTACCAAAGAGTTCATAGAAAATGCATAGCACTAAAACGTCTCTCAGGCTTGGTCTTCAGGTGGTGGTGTCCGGAGAACGCCAAGGACGAAGGCTTTAGTCGAAGTAGATGGAGCTGATGGAGTTGGTGCTGGAGCTGGTTGCGCTGGAGCTGTAGCTGGTGCAGATGAAGTGACTCTAGTGTCTGGAACAGGCACTGCAGTAGATCTCTGAGCTCGAGGCACTCTGGCAAATGCATCAGTGGTTGTCTTGCCCTTCCTCTCCTGCATGTCATCCTGTAGCTGCTCCACAACAGACTGAATCTCAGTTACTTTGACATCTAAATCATAGAATTTTTGTTCCAGGATTCTTTCCAGTCTCTCCTGGTTTTGAGTTGGGGTGGCCAACCCCTTCTCAATCCTTAGAGTTGATGCTATCAAATAACCAAGCTGGTCCTGCTTGCTTTTCAAAAAGTACTCAGATGCCTCCTCTTGAGTTGGCATCTTGGCAGCCTTCTCTTTCTTTGCTTTCTCCTTCTTCTCTTGAGCTTGTACTGATGATGGTTCATTCTCATTCATCACAACTTGATTGTCCTCAAAGTCAGGATAGATAGGCAAGTGTTCCTTATCCAACAAGTATGTGCTTGTGCCCATCTTTGAGTTTATTAACTCCTGGATCTGTGGGGCATATCCACAACTTCTTTTCTGGTCAGCTGCAGTCCTCTTGATAGTCTCAACTATAAGGCTCATGGCCTTGAACTTCTGTGGCACATCAAATATATGTAGCAAGTTAATTGCATGGCCTCTGATCATTCTGTGATCACCAGACTTGGGCAAGAGAGTGTGACTAAGGATCCAATTGATTGTAGGCAGCCCTGACAGCAAGTGTTTTACTGACCCAAACTGGTGAGTCTCAAGATCATCTTCAGGAATCTCCTTGTACATGTTTGCCATAGAGTTGTGATCCATCTTCTTCTTGGCATAGACATCCAAGTCATCTTCTTCTTCCTTAGGAGCATTGATCAGATTTGCCCATTCCTCAATTGTTGAGTGGTACCTTGTACCTTCAGACATCCATACGATCCTGCCATCTGGATAGAAGTGTGTTGTGGAGTAGAATTGCATTATGAGCTCCTCATTCCACTTTGTGAGCTTCTGCCCAACAAAGTCTGCAACTCCACAAGCACTGAAGCTGTCAAACACACCAGGATAGTGTTCCTCATTTTCCTTGATACACTTCCAGTCGACCCACCTCATTTCACACACTATAGGCTTCTTGTCCAGCAGCACTGTCTCATAGAAATCCTGCTGTTCCTTTGTGTGGAACCTGTAATCAACAACAGTTCTTCTCCTTGTAGCATATGGGTCTGTCTCTCTCCATTTCCTCAATCCTGAGTCTATCCTGATCTTCATGTTCTCAGCCACAGGATGAGCATCATTGTGGTCTGGAATCTTGGGTTTGTGCTTTCTCAGGACTTGTCCTACATCATCTTCATCAGTAGCAACTTCAGGCACTGGGGCCTTGTTCTTCTCAGCAGCTGGTATACTCCTGGTATTCCTCTTAGGTGCACTCTTGGGCTTGGAGGCTGCTTTGGGTTCTTCTTTGGGCTTTGATGAAGCAGCCCCTGTCTTGATAGCATCACCCATAAGCTTCTGGGCCTTAGGTGCTGGTGCAGCAACCTCTTCTTCCTCTTCCTCTTCAGAATCTCTCATGATTGAGGATCTCCCAAGCACTCTAGCAATGGTCTTTTTGATCCTCTCCTTCCTCTTCTTCCCTTCTGCAGCAGCTTCTTTTGGTTCAGATTCCAAAGGGACTTGAGTAGACGCTCTAGCCTTTGACACGGGTTGTCTTCCTGCTGGCCTTTTGATCTTCATCCTTGGCTTAACTGCAGCAGCAGTGCTATATTCCTTCTTAACCACTTTCTTCTTTGATGTGGCCTCATCCTCAACTGCCACATAGTCTTCATCCTCAGACTCTGAAGTTTTCTTCTTCCTTGTTCTGGTGGCAGCTTTGGGCAAGTTGCTGGGAGTGCTCCTGCTACCATCATCTGAACTGCTAGAGGGACTAGTGCCCTCACTCAGGTGAACCTGCTCCTCCGACCTGTTCTGGCTGTCACTCTGATCAGACATATTTCAAACACTGACAGCAGACCCTGTGAATAGATTGTAGATGAGATAGAGTGGATGAGCATCACAAAATACAGCGATTTTTTCAAAAGAATGAGTCAAAAACTTAGTTTTAGTTTTCCACAGAAATCATTTCGGATCAACCGATTTGTAAAGTCGGTGATACCGAAGCAGCTGTTGGAACCTAAACTAGTGAACTCGGTCAGACCGAGTCACAGTTCGGTGGCACCGAGACTGCTAGGGTTTCACAAAGTCCTGAACTCGGTCACACCGATTTGAAATTCTCGGTCAGACCGAGAACCACATGTGCAATGGCCTTGGCCGAATCGGTGGGACCGAGTTCTGCAACCCAATGGGTCCGAGATGGTTTCAGCAGAAACCTAACCCTAAATTTTCAATTCAACTCTAATCTACGGAGTGTTTTGACTGGATAGAAGCGTTTCAATCGTGGTAAGAATCATAATGAACACAATGTGCTAGGAATCGGACGGGGATAGCACTGTGATCGAGTCCATACCCTAGTTCGGCGATGAATTCGCTACGGCGGCAACGTCGGGGAAGAATTCCGTTGACAGCGGCGGAGACCAGCGACAGGAGGCAGCTGGCGACGAGGAGGACGATCCGGAGACCCAGGAGGCAGAGCGAGCTATGCGCGGGCAAAGGGGTTTCGGAGAAATTTCCAAAATTTTGCCCGTGAGTATATATAGCCCGACCCTGTCGGTGTGACCGAGTGGAACAACTCGGTGGCACCGAGATGCATAACTGTTGACAGTTACAGCAACTCGGTGTGACCGAAAAGTTCAAATCGGTTGCACCAAGATTGAAAACCTAGATCGACTTAGTGATCTCGGTATGACCGAAATGGAGGAATCGGTCAGACCGAAAAGCACAAAGAAGTTTTGGAAGTTTAAGTCTATGACGAATCGGGGACTCCTAGTGCTCCTCACACAGAGTGGTTCGAATCTGACTTGATCAAATTTGTGATGTAGCATGAATAGAGTTTGAGACGAGAAAAGCATAGATAGCTAGAGAGGGTTCTTAGGCATTCTTGTCCATCCACTTGGCAAAAGAAAAGAAAACCAATCAATCAAAACAACAAGTGGATGTCCTCGAATGAGTAAAATATGCAACAACATGCTCACACAATAAAATGGCAATTGAAATATGTGGCAAAGCATGCACAACCAATTCTAGCATCTATCAAACAATTTGCAATGACTAGGTCATCTATATATGAGTATATTGACTTAGGAATCAAATGAGAACATTTGATCATAGGTCATACTCATCCTTTAAGCACAAGTGGGGTTACCACTTTTACATAAACCATTGTTGTGTTCACACCATTAGAGTTGCTTTAGCTCAATTCTTAGAGTAAAGCTCCCCCTAGATGTGAGAACCCCCCTAATAGGGATGAACTAACCTTGGGTTTTGTCGATGATGACTTCATGTAGATGTTGAAGATGTGGATGGTCAATGTTGATGTAGATCATTTGAAGCTATCCATTGGAGTGAGTTGCACTTTCAATACCTACACGGGTTAGTCCCACAAGGAACAAACAAGGATATCCATAGACATAAAGTGATGCACACACAAGATGATGTCTATGAAAGCTTTTAGGTTACCTTGTCCCTTGTCTTACCAACAAGAGGGTTTGTGACTCCTTGAACTAGTGCAAGATGTGGAAGTTGATTGCACTTGTTCTTGCCGAGATGATAAGAGTGAAGTATGTTGGCGGAGTCACCCTCAAGAACTCTCTAGTTCTTCTTCTTCGGGATCCACACCATCTTGATGGGAATCCTCGGTGTTGTAGTTGTACATGATGAAGTGGAACTTGAAGTAGTCTTGGGAACCCACTTGACCAAGGCCTTAGGAGCTTCTTCAAATGCATCAATTTCCTCTTGAAGCTTGTCCTTACCTTTTTCCTTGTGGTCTTGTGGTGGAAGATCATCTTGAGCTTGTGTCCCTTTGAGAGAAGTAGGATCATACTTCTCTTGTTGAGGAACATACTACGTCTTGGGGTATTGATCTTCTTCCCACTCAACTCCATTGGCATTGAACTTTCGTTCAAAACCAACACCTTGATTCTTCCGGTCCCTTCCTTGCTTGCGTACAATTTCCTCGAATTGCTTACTTCCGGCAAGGCTTTTGTAAACACCTTTCTCTATAATTCCCTTCAATAAGCTATTTTCTTGCTCAAGTGTAACTTGGCTAAGAGAATCATTAGTGGAATCAAGAGAACTACTAGAAGCAACAATATTGTATTTAGCATGATTATTGTTACTACTAGAGGAAGAATCTTTCTTGTTCTTGTTACTAGACTTGACTTGAGGCATGTAAGTGGATAAGAGTAAACGCTTGGCAATGTAAGAAGAACTTTTCTTACGAAGATCATCATTGATTGCTTTTAAGAACTCATGCTCTTGCTCAAGGTTGAGCTTTTCAAAGCGCAATTTCTCATGAGTCCTTAAAAGTTCTCGATGATCTCCTAAGATAGTTTCATGAGCTAACTTAAGAGTGTTTAGTTCTTTAGTTAGAGAATCAATCTTCTCCTTATCATTGTCATTCGTTTTATCTTGATTAGCATGATTAATTGACGTTTCATCATAGTATTCATCACTAGAGTTGTCAACAAGTAAATCATCATCACCTAACAAGTCATCTTCATCACTATTGAAATCAACATACTCGGGGTGTGATACCTTTGGGCCTTTAGCCATGAAGCATGTTCCAACTCCTTCATTTGGTGAGTCAAATATGTCGTAGGAGTTGGTTGTCACAAGTGCTAGACCGGCAACACCTTCATCTTGAGTATATTCGGAGTCGGAGTGATAGCTTCTCTCGGAGTGGTTGTTGGAGTCGGAGCCGGATACCCATTCACCAACATGAGCTTGATGTATTCATTTTGTGTAGCTCCTTGATGACTTGTCCTTTCTTTCCGAATCCTTGCTTCTCCGTGAGGGTATTCGTTCATAATGATCATCTCTACTCCTTCTTTCTCTAGATGGTGATTCTTCTCTTCTACTTCTTCTCTTGGGAGAATCTTCTCTTCTCTTGTAGGGGGCCATACACTCATTGGAATAGTGTCCAGGACTTCCACAATTGTAGCAGTTTCGCTCTCGACTAGAAGATCTTTTGTCATTTTAGGACCTTGACTTGGAGCTTCTCTCTTTGCTTCTACTCTTGTAGAACTTGTTGAAGTTCTTCACCACTAAGCTCAATTCTTCATTGAAGGTTTTTTTCTCACTCGGTGATGTGGGGTCTTCACACGAGTCTTTGTAAGCACCACTTGATTTGTTGTGATGTTCCTCTTTATCCTTGAGTGACATCTCATGAGCAACAATTCTTCCGATGACTTCTGTTGGCTTGAGATCTTTGTAATTTGGCATCATTTGGATCAAGGTGCACACGGTATCATATTTTCCATCCAAGGCTCTTAGGACCTTCTTGATGATGAATCTATTTGTCATCTCTTCACTCCCTAAGCCGGCAATCTCATTTGTGATAAGAGCAAGCCTAGAGTACATTTCAGCGACACCTTCACCATCCTTCATTTTGAACTTGTCATGTTGACATTGAAGCACATCCAATTTGGATTTGTTGACGGAGTCGGTACCTTCGTGCACATCAATCAAAGTATCCCAAATTTCCTTTGCATTCTCAAGACGGCTGATTTTGTTGAATTCTTCGGGGCACAATCCGTTGAAGAGGATATCACAAGCTTGAGCATTGTATTGTAGCATCTTCAACTCATCCGCTGTAGCTTCACGATTTGGTTCTCTCCCAACAAAGAATTCACCTTGCATGCCAACACACACAATAGCCCAAACGGCGGGGTTATGTCCAAGAATATGCATTTTTCATCTTATGCTTCCAACTATCAAAATTAGTACCATCAAAGTAAGGACCTCTACGGTGATAATTTCCCACGCTAGACGCCATACTCTCCTAGGTTGTGAAACCAAGGCTATGACCACCAAAAGCTATGGAAATCAAAGCAAATGGAGACCAAAGCTCTGATACCACTTGTAGGATCGAAAGTATGTCTAGAGGGGGGTGATTAGACTACTTGACCAAATAAAAATCTAGCCTTTTCCCAATTTTAGTTCTTGGCAGATTTTAGCTATCTTAGCACACGTCAAGCAATCGCCACAAAATTCAAGCAAGCATGCAAAAGAGTATATGAGCAGCGGAAAGTAAAGCATGCAACT
This sequence comes from Triticum urartu, assembly GCF_056163025.1. Taxonomy (NCBI): domain Eukaryota; kingdom Viridiplantae; phylum Streptophyta; class Magnoliopsida; order Poales; family Poaceae; genus Triticum; species Triticum urartu. The sequence goes on from NC_141876.1 coordinate 326,698,070, forward strand.
TGCAAGAATGTAAAGGGAAGGGTTTGGAGGATTCAAACGCAATTGGAGAGACAGATGTTTTTGTCATGGTTCCGATAGGTGGTGCTATCATACATCCACGTTGATGGAGACTTCAACCCACGGAGGGTAACGGTTGCGCGAGTCCATGGAGGGCTCCACCCACGAAGGGTCCATGAAGAAGCAACCTTGTCTACATCATGGCCGTCGCCCACGAAGGACTTGCCTCACTAGCGGTAGATCTTCACGAAGTAGGCGATCTCCTTGCCCTTACAAACTCCTTGGTTCAACTCCACAATCTTGTCGGAGGCTCCCAAGTGAAACCTAGCCAATCTAGGAGACACCACTCTCCAAGAAGTAACAAATGGTGTGTTGATGATGAACTCCTTGCTCTTGTGCTTCAAATGATAGTCTCCCCAACACTCAACTCTCTCTCACAGGATTTGGATTTGGTGGAAAGAAGATTTGAGTGGAAAGCAACTTGGGGAAGGCTAGAGATCAAGATTCATATGGTTGGAATGGAATATCTTGACCTCAACACAAGTGTAGGTGGTTCTCTCTCAGAAAATGTGTATTGGAAGTGTAGGTATGTTCTGATGGCTCTCTCGATGAATGAAGAGTGGGTGGAGGGGTATATATAGCCTCCACACAGAATCTAACCGTTACACACAATTTGCCAAACTCGGTGGGACCGAATGGTTAAACTCGGTCGGACCGATTCAGAAAACCTAGTGACCGTTAGGATTTTCGGTGGGACTGAGATGCAACTCGGTAGGACCTATATGGTTAGGGTTAGGGCATAACGTAATCTCGGTGTGACCGATTACACAAATTCGGTGGGACCGATTTTGCTAATAAGCTAACCAGAGAGTTGGTCAGGTAAACTCGGTGGGACCGATTCGCTCATCTCGGTGAGACTGAAATGTTACAAAAGGGAAACAGAGAGTTTACATTGCAATCTCGGTGGGACCGATCGCTCATGTCGGTAAGACCGAAACGTTACGAAGGGAAACAGAGAGATTACAATCCCATCTCGGTGAGACCAAGATCCCTATCGGTGAGACCGATTTGCCTAGGGTTTGTGGCAGTGGCTATGACATTTAAAACTCGGTGGCGCCGGATAGAAAGAATCGGTGGGGCCGAGTTTGACTTTTGGTTTAGGTCATATGTGGATGTGGGAGAGTAGTTGAGGATTTTGGAGCATATCACTAAGCACTTTGAGCAAGCAAGCCATTAAGCAACACCTCATCCCTCCTTGATAGTGTTGGATTTTCCTATAGACTCAATGTGATCTTGGATCACTAAAATATAAAATGTAGAGTCTTGAGCTTCAAGCTTGAGCCAAACTTTTTGTCCTTAGAATTTTGAGGGATCCACTTTCCTCATCCATGCCATGCCATTCATTGAGCTTTTCCTGAAATATTAATCTTGGAATAATGTTAGCTCAATGAGCTATATGTTGTTAGGAATTACCAAAACCACCCAGGGATAGTTGCACTTTCACTAACTTTATTACATAACTTGCACACGATTACTATGATAGATCACTAAGCAAACTTTCAAATAAGAAAGGATCGAACCAAACTTTATTTCATCCAAAGCAAAAGATTGAACTAAGATAAGTAAAAGAAAAAAGATAGTGGGATGATACGATATCGGGGCACCTCCCCCAAGCTTGGCGGAAGCCAAGGGGAGTGCCCATACCCGATACTCAATTCTCCTTTCGGTGGTGAAGGGGATGATGGTGGTGATGAAGGAGAGATCTTGTCCTTGGAGAATCTTGAAGAGACCATAGTAGATGGAATCTGACAGAAAACAACAAGGAAAAAGAGAATAGAGGATTTCTCCGTGATATGGTGATCAACAGGTTCGGGAAGTATATATAGAATTTTTATTTTGCATGACATGTATATGGTAGAAAAACGGAGTAAGCGAGGTGTCCCAGGTGGGCACAACCCACCTGGGCATGCCAGGCAAGCCTGGCGCGCCCTGGTGTCTTATGCCCACCAGGGGACGCTTCCTGGAAGTTTCTTTATTTCCAAAATTTTGAAATATTCCAAAACTGATAAAAAATATTTTTGCAGATTTTTCGGAGTCCGTTTACTTACCGTATCATGTACCTCCTTATTTTCATGATTCTAGAGTGTTCTAGAAGGACTCTTTTATGTGGTTTTGAGGTGTCAAAGTTTAGATGATACTACTTTCAACATTAATAGGCGTACCTGAGATATAATGCTTTATCCGTTGCCTATTGACAACCTTAGGGGTAGTGCTTTCGAAATTATTTATTTCGATGGCTCTAGACCGGTAAACCTCCTCAATGACATATGGGCCTTCCCATTTCGAGAGGAGCTTCCCATCAAAAAATCTAAACCGGGAGTTGTACAAAAGAACATATTCTCCAACTTTAAACTCACGCTTTTGGATTCTTTTGTCATGCCATCTTTTAACTTTTTCTTTGAATAACTTTGCATTTTCATAAGCTTGGGTTATCCATTCATATAATTAGCTTATATCAAATAGCCTCTTTTCACCAACAAGTTTGAAATCATAATTGAGTTCTTTAACTGCCCAATAAGCTTTATGTTCTAACTCAAGAGGTAAATGACAAGCTTTTCCATAAACCATTTTATAAGGAGACATACCCATAAGATTTTTATAAGCTGTTCTATAAGCCCAAAATGCATCATCTAATTTCTTCGACCAATTCTTCCTGGACCTATTGACAATCTTTTGCAAAATCAACTTTATTTCTCTATGGCAAAGTTCAACTTCACCACTAGACTGAGGATGATAGGGTGATGCAATTCTATGGTTAACATCATATTTGGCAAGCATTTTACGGAAATCACCATGAATAAAGTGTGAACCACCATCAGTCATTAAATATCTAGGGACTGCAAACCTTGGGAAAATAACTTCCTTAAGCATTTTAATAGAGGTGTTGTGATCAGCACTACTAGTTGGAATAGTTTCTACCCATTTAGTAACATAATCAACAGCAACCAAAATATGTGTATACCCATTAGAGGAAAGAAAAGGTCCCATGTAATAAAATCCCCATACATCAAAAGGTTCAACAGAAGAGAATAATTCATAGGCATTTCTCGATGCTTACCAATATTACTATCAGGACCCCGATTCCAAGTCACATCGATCTAGCCGGTAACACCTCATATCACTTTGCGGCCTCACGCACGGTATCCCCACGGGTGTCGCCTTACCATGGCCCGGGACCATTTTCCCTTTTGGCTCACGTATATGATAGTGTCTCTAGCATCCATATGACAGAGAACCCGGGCCGACATGGCTAGTCGTGAACCCAAAGCGGCACAGACCTATGGGGACAGGCATACATGAATCACATCGAGCATGTCGGTCAACAGTGTGTGAATCCGGGCTGTATCACTGGGCTAACAGGACTCCGTGAACCCGGGCTGTAGCAGGCTAGGAAGGACTCCAGATTTCACCGCGTGACATTTCCCCGAAGGGACAGACATAGGAACGATGTGAAACACAAGCCGGCCAGTCAAGTGTCCTGAGCAGTAGTGCTGGGCTAGCAGGACTCCGGTGAACCGGGCTGTAGCGGACTACTATGGCTCAAGGAGCACTAGACTACATTTCCCCATAAGAGAGGCTGCCAAGGATAAACAACTAGATTGTCGGATCCCACACATACCAAGCATTTCAATCATACACACAATATGCTCAATATGTGCAAATATAACATGGCATCACAACAAAACTCTACCACTCAAGTACTTTATTTAAAGGCTCCGGAGAGCCATACATAACATGTTCATACAGGTAGGGGTCACAGGACCTGACACTCAAGTCATACAAGCATACAAGCACATGCGGAAGCAAATAAGTCTGAGTACACACACAAGAAAGAAAGAAGGCTTGTCGAAGCCTGTCTATCTACATAGGGCCCTCCATGGCCAGAATCACCACCTGGGTGGCAAGTTACTCATCGACGTCGAGGTCTACGTAAAACCCATCGGAGGGGGCGGTGTTGTCGTCTGAAAACAGTAATTAAAGCAACATGAGTACAAAGGTACTCAGCAAGTCTTACAACAGATCCTACTATACATGCTTATTCTCAAGAAGGTGGTGGATTTATTGCTGCAAGCCAGCTATGACTCTTAGTTAAGCTATCCTATGAGACACCACTGTAAATAGATTCCGCACACGAGTCCACTAATCACCAACACAATACTCCACCAGGGATCCTCCCTTGTCATGCTACGAGAGGGCCATCCTCGGTACTCACACTTATCTTGAGTCTTTTAGTAGTAACCATTAACTTGTCTATGAACTGTATAGGCAACCAAGTAGTCCTTTACCGCGGACGCGGCTATTCGAATAGTTTTATACCCTGCAGAGGTGTACTGCGTCACACATGTTTGCACCACTTAGCGTCTGCACACGACATGTGCTCGGCAGACTTCAAGCGAAAGCCGACGTGGGTGTAGACCACGACCTGACTAACCACACGAGTCTCTAGTCCAGGTTTATCGCCTATTCGGGTTCCATCCGCAAGGAAATCCGGCCGGGGTGTCCTCAACGGCCCCAAACGATGTGTACAGGGCCCCGAGATGCCAAACGGGCTCCCGACATACCCGGACACGGTGTATCTACCGCATCATAGCCCACCCCTAGGGTCAGCGCTACGCACGGCTGCCAACACATAACCTACAAACACCAGAAACTAGTTGCAACTCCTGGACAGAGGACAAGAGGGGTGAGTAAGTCGAGTAGGGTCATATTTCAGGGCCCAATGTGTGGTAGTAGCTGAATCTTAAATCACGCATACAGATGCCAATTCTTATGGACGGCCTCAATGAAACAACCCACCATGTACTCCTACATGGTCTCTCATCGATACCTTTACCAAAAATGTTCAACACATCCCTCACATTACCGACGTAATCATTTCACTCTAGCCCATCACCCAGATGAACCAGACCTGACACAACTCTAAGCATAGCAGGCATAGCAAGGTAGGAAACACATACATGGCTCAATCAACTCCTACACATGCTAGTGGGTTTCATCTAGTTACTATGGCAATGACAGGTCATGCAGAGGATAAGGGTTCAACTACCGTAGCACACAGCAGTTTGAAAATGTTGTTGTCTTAATGCAGTAAATGAGAGCAGAAGCGAGAACATGGGATTGTATCGATATGATCAATGGGGCTGCTTGCCTGATGGAGTAGTAGTAGGGTACTGCCCTTCAGCTGGATACTCGGAAATATCCTTGGAGGTAGAACCTACCACAAAAGACACCACAGAATACAATCATCACATGGCAATATGCAACAATATGATGCATGCTATGACATGGCAATATGAGGTGTCCTGCCTAATGCAATGTGAAACAAGTTGGTTTGGGTCCATTTGAATCAAAGATTCAAATGGAAGCTTATGTTCTTAAGCATTATAAGTGTATTAGCTTGTTTCACCTAAACATAAATGTTAAACTGTTTTGTCATGCATGAAACCACTACAGATGGAAAGATTGAATTTTTCTGATCAAATTTTATATATAACTCTTTGCATTTGGAGTTACAGATTAAAAGTTATGAATTTTTGAAGTTTGTAATATTTTCTGGAATTTCCTGTATAAGAATAAATCCAGTAAATGATTTATTGTGTTAGCATTGCGTCAGAGTGACGTCAGGAGTCAACGGGCCGGTCCAGGTCAAACCTGACCAGTGGGACCTGCTTGTCAGTAGTTAATTAACTAACTAATTTTTTTATTAGTGCTAATCTAAGTTAATTAGCAGGGCGGTCCCACGTGTCAGAGACTCAGGGGAGGTCAACCTGGGCCCACACGGGGTCAAACTCACCGGCGTTTAGCCGCCGGCGAGGCCAGACGCGGCGGAGCAGCGCGGGTTTTGCACTCCGGCGACCAAAAGGACGGCAGAGACCATCTACATGATGCGGGGAGTGAGCCGCGTCGAGTGGTGGCAGTGGGTGGAGCTGGGGTGGACGGAAACGCCGCCAGCGACGAGCGTTGCACCTGCAGGAGTTCGGGCGAGGTCGAACTAGTCGCTAGGAGGCACGGCGAGGGGCGTGTGGGGGTGCTACGAGCTCCTGCGAGTGCATTGAAGACGATGGCGTGCTCGGTTGCGAGCCAACGTGGCTGTGGCCACGACGGCGACGTGCGGTGGCGGCGGTGGGTGCGGCCGAGCATGGTGCGTCGCTGCGGTGCTCGAGAAGTTAAACGGAGAGGATGGGGAGGTGGCTGAGCTCACGGGGGTCGGGGACGAGCTGATGTGGCGGGGATGGCGAAGGGGATCTCCGGTGGCCGGAGTTGGGGAAGACGGGGTCAGGGCGATTCCAGAGCGGGCGAGCGCTCGGGGCTAGGCCTGCTCGATGTAGTCGACGACGGCGGAGCTTGTGGACACGATGGCGCGGCGCAAGGACGACGGAGGGCGCGGCTATGGCGACGGTGCGGCGGCAGGGGCGTCGGCCATGTTGTGGAACGGCGAGGGAGAGGCGTTGGGGCCGAATGGAGGGTCCAGGGGGTCGGGGCGACGACGTGGAGGTCGTCCAGACGTCAAGGGGCGCGGGCGGCAAGCAGGTGGCGCCGTGGCGAGCTCAGGCACGCCGGCGTCACCTCCCGGCCTGCCTGGCGGGGAAGAAGCAGCTGGCTGGCGGGGCCAGCACAGTGCTGGGCCGCCAGGTGGGCCGGCTGGTGACTTGCCAGGTTAGTTTCTTTCTCTCTCTTTTTCTGTTTTTTTATTTATTTTGTTTTGAGTTTTGAAATAGTAAAAAATACTATTTCATTTAGGAAAAACCAAAAAATATTCAGAGGCACATTTGAAAATATTCTCAACAGCCTAAAAATACTTTCAGGATTATTTGGGAATTTTAAAATATTTATAAGATTTAAATTGCCCAAATGCAATTAGTAATGAATTAATCCAATGACCTTATGATGTCCTAGAAAAGTGTGCACCATTTTTGTCAAAGCTTTTAACCCAAGACAAAAAGGGTGGACTTTTTAGAAGGGCATTTCAGGTTCATTGAAAAAGTTTTTAGTAAACCCTAGTTGTTCCAGCGGGGTGCTGGGGGTTCTGTCATCCCCATTTCTGTTTTCTGGGAAATTAAACATGACGCAACACTCTAATGCATGAACTAGCTAGGGTGTGACAACTCACCCCCACTCAAAAGAATCTCGTCCCGAGATTTAGGATCCGTTGTAAAGAAGGTGGGGTACTCGAGTCAAAGACGATCCTCCCTTTCCCAAGTGGCTTCTTTCTCAGAATGGTGTGACATTGAACCTTGAGAAACTTGATGTTATGGCGTCAAGTGGTACGCTCAGCTTGATCAAGGATACGAACGGGATATTCCCGATAAGTGAGATTATCTTGTAGATCAAGCATTTCGTGGTCCACTCCATGGATAGGATCCGCGAAGCAATGCCTGAGTTGAGAAACGTGGAAGACATCATGAACTCTGGAAAGATGCGGAGGTAGTTCCAATTGGTAGGCAACTTCTCCTCGTTTGGCAAGAATGCGAAAGGGTCCAATGTAACGAGGAGCCAATTTGCCTTTGATACCGAAGCGATGGGTTCCCTTTAACGGAGTAACCCGGAGGTAAGCCTTCTCGCCGACTTCATAAGTCATGACCTTATGTTTACGGTCATATTGGCTCCTTTGACGAGATTGTGCTGTTTTCAATTTCTCACGAATAACGCGAACCTGCTCTTCTGTTCCTGAATCATATCCGGGCCAAAGAGTTGCCTTTCCCTGGTTTCTGACCAGTTAAGAGGCTGTAACACCCTCGATGCGACTATAGCTCCCACGTGTCGAGGCACGACTTAGAGATATAATCGCATTGAAGGCATATGTCGCAAGTTAGGCAATCTTCACAACATTCCATGTAATGTGATAACAAAAAGGGAGATAACATAGTTGGCTTACACTCGCCACGTCAATCAAGTACATAAATAACATTACATCATCCAAAACACTCATGGCCCGACTACGGCGCCAAAATAAAGAGAACCCAACATGCGACAACGGTCCCAATCACCCCCAACTGGGCACCACTACTGATCATCGGGAAAGGAAACGTAGTATCATTGAGAGTCTTCGTCGAACTCCCACTTGAGCTCATACGCGTCTCCTGGAGCGGAATCATCAGGCCCTGCATCTGGTGTAATAGTAATCTGTGAGCCACGGGGACTCAGCAATCTCGCACCCTCGCGATCAAGACTATTCAAGCTTATAGGTAAGGCAAGGTAAAATATGGGTGGAGCTGTAGCAAGCGACTAGCAAGTCTGGTGGCTATCTTATTCGCAGAAGAGAGCGAGAAGAGGAGGCAAAGCACGAGCGAGAAACTAAAGAGAAACCTGCGCAAACATTACTCCAACACCGTGTCCACCTCCCGGACTCCGCCGAGAAGAGGCCATCACGGTAACACACTCAGTTGATTCATTTTAATTAAATTAAGGTTCAAGTTATCTACAACCGGACATTAACAAATTCCCATCTGCCCATAACCGCGGGCACGGCTTTCGAAAGATCAAATCCTTGCAGGGGAGTCCCAACTTAGCCCATGACAAGCTCTCACGGTCAACGAAGGAATAGACCTCCTCCCAAGACGTTCCGATCAGACTCGGTATCTCGGTAATTCAAGATACTTCGACATCTTAAAACAAGACCAGCAACACAACCCGAATGTGCCGACAAATCCTGATAGGAGCTGCACATATCTCTTTCTCAGGGCACACTCAGATGAGCCAGACGTCGGGTAGGCCAGCCCAGAGTTGCCCCTGGTAGCCCGGACATCGCTCGGTGGGACCAACACTCAGAGGAGCACTGGCCCGGGAGGGTAAAGTAAGATGACCCTTGAGTCTGCAGAACCCAAGGGAAAGAAAAGGCTAGGTGACAAATGGTAAGACCAATGTTGGGCATTGCTGGAAAAGCTTTAATCAAGGCGAAATATCAAGGGGTTCCCATTATAACCCAACCGCGTAAGGAACGCAAAAATCCGGGAACATAACACCGATATGACGGAAACTAGGGCGGCAAGAGTGGAACAAAACACTAGGCGAGAGGCCGAGCCTTCCACCCTTTACCAAGTATATAGATGCATTAAGATAACATAGCAATATAATGATATCCCAACAAGTAAATAAATGTTCCAATAAGGAACGGCCTCCAATCTTCACCTGCAACTAGCAACGCTATGAGAGGGGCTGAGCAAAGCGGTAACATAGACAATCAACGGTTTGCTAGGACAATGGTGGGTTAGAGGTTTGACATGGCAATTTGGGAGGCTTTCAAACAAGTGGTAGGCATCGTAGCATTGGCATAGTAAAAGAGCGAGCAAACTAGCATAGCAAAGATAGTAGTGATTTCGAGGGTATGATCATCTTGCCTGCACAGTTGTCAGAGTTGACTGGATCCTCAAGCGCAAACTCAATGGGCTCCTCGTTAGCGAACTCGTCTCCCGGCTCTACCCAAACAAGACAAACAGCAACAAGGGTACAATCAACCACTTGCAAACTCAATCAACACGATGCAAAGATGATATGCTATGCGGGATGCGATGCGGGATGCCAAATGCAAGATATGACAGGAAATGCATGAACCTGGCCTCAACATGGAATTCCAAGGGTGACACTGGAAAGATGAGATGAAATCGCTTGAAAACGATATAAAGAACGCCGGAATCGGAGTTACGGTTTGGAAATGGCAAGCGATTCAAAATTGACACCGGTCTGCGATTTACAGCAAGTAGGCATCTAAATGCAATGAGATGAACATGCTACAGCACCCAAACATGGCAACAAAATACATGGCAGGGAAGCATACAAGATGCTTAACAAAAATCTAGCACTAAGCTACGGCCAATTCATCCATTAGGAGGTTCAAACAAGCATGGCAAAAACGCAAATGGTAAAACAGATCTCAGACTTAGTGAAGTCAACACTTGTCTGGAATTTCAGATCATATAGCCCTCTTCGGAGCAACAAAACAACATGCTACAGGACCTGAACATGACAAAGAAAGACATGGCATGGAGCTACTCAACAATCTTAACAAAAGTCCCTTAGGTACCTTGAGCCAAAAGGGATCACAAAATATACTAACAAGAACACGAACATAGCAAAAACATAATCAGTTTTCAGACTTGGTGAAAACTGGGACATGCTGAAACGTAACTCACGAAGGCATGTTTACGAGCTCGATGCACTCACCACGGTGCAAGTCATGGCAAGACAGGCATACATCCATCAAGAAGGCACAAAATACAAGCTAGACATGGCAAGAACAACGGCATAACATGCACGGATCAACTACAATAACATCGGCAAAATCGCAAACAAGTTGACGATCTGCCCAGATTCGCAACGAAGCAAAAGTAGAGCTCAATTGACTCAATCTAAGGTGCTCCATAATTGCAAACAAAGACATGGATGGATATATCACTACAATATGAACAAAACTCCCTTACTGATCATCCTCAAAAGAGGCACGGATCACTAGGAATCAACATGAACATATGGCATCGTGAGATAAACAATCCCAGGACTTCGTGAAATCACTAAGTCCCTGAAAACAGAATTAGCAAGTGCACCACATTGCAAGCTTGCACAAGTCACCACACACATCCTAAAAATACATGGGTTGCACCTCTGGAAATATGACAAAACCCTTAACAAAACATATGTAGAACTCACGGGCATATCATGCACACATTAATCATGGCAAAAATGACAAAAGTGCTAAACGGAGTAACAGATCTGACAATTAACTCAAGTAGCCCTCTTCTAACAGAATTTCGGGCATCAAGATGAGCTCAAATGAAAATGATGCAATGGAATGAAATGATGTACTCTCTGAGGTGAACATTTTGATATTCTATATGCCCAAATCGGGGCCACGGATGCAAAGTTACGGAGCCTCGAACAGGGGCATATGGATCAAGAATCTCAGGACTTGGCAAAAAAACAACCTCGCGAAAATTAGGGTTTACTGTAGCCGTCTCGGGTCCGATCTGGATCGGGGCGCGCAGAGCCCGAAGATCGCCGTCGAGCCTTGCCTGCTCCGGCGAGCGAAGAAGCAGCGGGGAGGCGTGGGTCCGGTCGGTGGGGGCGGCGGCTGGCGGCGCCGGGCCCGGCTCCGGTCGCCGGAGTCCCGCGGCGGGGCGGCGAGCTCCGGGCGGAGGTGGCTCCGGGCGGCTTCGGGCGGCGGGCGTTGGTTCGGCGGCGGGGCACGGCGGGGTCCGGCCGGCGAGGCGGCGGGGAGGGGAAGAGGCGGCGCGGGCGGGCGCCTCAGGCCCGGCTCGGCGGCGGGGAGGGCCGCGCGTGGGCCTCGCGGGCCTGGCGCGGTCGGCGGCGAAGCGGTCCCCCGCGGGACAGGTGGCGCGACGCGGTTGGGCGGCGGTGGCGGCGGACGTTGTCCAGCTCCGTCCGGACACGTCCGGCGGCGGCGGAGACGGATTTTAGGGTTTCGGAGGGAGGAAGGAGATCCGAAAATGGAGGGGCCTTTATATAGGCATAGAGGGAGCTAGGAGAGTCCAAATGAGGTGCGGTTTTCGGCCACGCGATCGTGATCGAACGCTCTAGGACATGGAGCAGAGTTTGGTGGGTTTTGGGCCAAATTGGAGGGGTGTTGGGCTGCAACACACACGAGGCCTTTTCGGTCCCTTGGTTAACCGTTGGAGTATCAAACGAAGTCCAAATGGTACAAAACTTGACAGGCGGTCTACCGGTAGTAAACCAAGGCCGCTTGGCAAGTCTCGGTCCAATCCGGAAATGTTTAATCCCCACACACGAAAGAAAGCTAGAAATGACCACCGGAGGAGAACGAAGCGCCGGAATGCAAAACGGACAACGGGGAAAATGCTCGAATGCATGAGACGAACACGTATGCAAATGCAATGCACATGATGACATGATATGAGATGCATGACAACGACAACAACGCACGGAGACAAAAACCCGAACCCGAGGAAATAAAATAACTTAACGCCGGAAATGGCAAGAGTTGGAGTACAAATGGGGAAAGTTACATCTGGGGTGTTACAGAGGCGTTTGACATTTTTGTCCATAGAGAACTTCGAAAGGAGCTTTGCCCAAGATAGCTTGATAACTATTGTTATAAGCGAACTCCGCGAATGGAAGGCATTTCTCCCAATCCATTCCGAAAGAGATGACATAAGCTCGGAGCATATCTTCCAGGATTTGATTTACTCGCTCTACTTGACCACTTGATTGGGGGTGGAAGGCGGTGCTAAAAGAGAGACAAGTTCCCATAGCATTTTGGAAACTTTCCCAATATCGAGAGGTGAAGAGACTCCCACGGTCTGAGTTCATTTCCAATGGGACACCATGAAGAGACACTACTCGGGAGATGTATAGGTCAGCTAGCTGGCTAGCGGTGATACTCTCACGAACAGGTAGAAAGTGGGCCACCTTGGAAAGACGATCGATCACGACGAAGATGGCATTATTCCCTCTCTTGGTCCTGGGAAACCCAGTAATGAAATCCATACCGATTTTATCCCATTTCCACTCAGGAATAGCCAAAGGTTGAAGGGTGCAAGAAGGCCGTTGATGCTTTACTTTAACATGACGACAGACGTCGCAACTAGCAATGTATTGAAAAATTTCTCTCTTCATCCTAGTAAACCAAAACGTCTGGCGTAGGTCTTGATACATTTTAGTACTACCGGGATGAATGGTGAGAGGGGATTCATGAGCTTCCTTAAGAATCAACTGACGTAGATGTTGTTTCTTGGGAACTACCAAGCGGTTCTCGAAGAAGACAATACCTCGCTCATCCATGGAAAAACATTTAGCAACTCCGCTAGCGATGTTTTCCTTAATTCGGGATATGCCCTTATCAAGCTTCTGGGCAGCTATGATTTGATCCGTAAGGTTAGGCTTCGCCACCAGGGTGGATAGGAATCCTCGAGGAACAATGTGAAGGTTAAGCTTACGAAATTCCTCATGGACAAGTGGTTGACTTTGTTGTAACATCAGGTTGTTAAAATAAGATTTACGACTTAGCGCATCAGCCATGACATTGGCTTTGCCCGGGGTGCAAGTTATTCCTAAGTCGTAATCCGAGATCAACTCGACCCAACGTCTTTGCCTGAGATTCAAATCCGGTTGGGTGAAGATATATTTCAAAATTTGGTGATCAGTGAAGATCTCACAACGATTACCGAGAAGGTAATGTCGCCATGTTTTAAGTGCATGGACTACAGCTGCAAGCTCTAGATCATGTGTGGGATAGTTTTCCTCATGGGGGTGTAATTGCCGTGAAGCATAGCCAATTACCTGACGATCTTGCATGAGTATGCAACCTAGTCCTTGTCGCGAGGCGTCGCAATAGATAATAAAGTCCTTGGAGAAATCTGGTGGTACCAGTACGGGAGCAGATGTTAGGCGTCTTTTCAGTTCCTGAAAGCTGAACTTGCACTGTGGGGTCCACTCAAACTTTTTATCTTTCTTGATGAGTTCAGTTAGAGGTTTAGCAACCTTGGAGAAATTCTCGACAAAGCAGCGACAATAGCTCGCTAAGCCAAGGAAGCTCCGAACTTGCTTGACCATCTCAGGTGGGGTCCAATCAAGGACAACTTGAACTCGCTCAGGATTGACAACAATACCCTTACCAGAGATTACATGGCCTAGATAGGTCACTTCTGGCAACCAAAATTCACACTTGGAGAATTTGGCATAAAGGCGATGCTCTCGAAGTTTCGTCAATACCAGCCTTAGATGTTCGGCATGTTCTTCCTCGCTCTTGGAGTAGATGAGTATATCATCGAGGTATACCATGACGAATTTATCCAAATACTCCATGAAGACTGAGTTCATTAACCGAGAGAAGGTGGCTGGGGCATTGGTTAAACCGAAGGACATAACGGTGTACTCGTATTGGCCATAACGAGTAACAAAGGCCGTTTTGGGAATGTCCCCGTTTTTTATTTTGATTTGATGGTAGCCCAACCTCAAATCCATCTTGGAAAAGACTGAGGATCCAGTGAGTTGATTATATAGATCGTTGATCCTGGGAAGCGGATACTTGTTCTTGATAGTGACCAAGTTGACAGGTCGGTAATCTACAACCATGCGATCCGTTCCATCCTTCTTCTTAACGAAGAGGACGGGGCAAGCCCAAGGAGAGGAACTAGGACAGATGAAACCCTTTTTCAAGGAATCATCGAGTTGTTTCTTAAGCTCAGCTAGTTCTAAGGGTGCCATCTTATAGGGTCTTCTACAAATTGGGATGGTTCCTGGAACAAGGTCTATCACAAACTCGACATCCCTGTCAGGTGGAACACCTGGTAGTTCTTCTGGAAAGACATCCGGGAAGTCTCAGCCTACCAGAATATCTTCAAGGACTGGAAGGGGGTTGGCATTTAGGGAGTAAAGCTGGCGCTTGGCCACTCGAGTTAAGACATTGACTGTCTTGCCCGATGGGTGAGTAAGTTGAACAGTTCTAGTAGAGCAATCAATCTTAGCATAATGGGCTGACATCCAGTCCATACCCAAGATGATGTTTAAGTCCGAGGACTTGAGAGCTATTAAGGATGCAAGGAAGACAAGTCTATCGACGAGAATTTCATTCCCATGGCTTACTCTAGAAGTTTGCCATCTAGAGCCAGGGGATTGAATTTCCATGGTAGTGGCCATGTCACAGAATGTCGTGTTATGCAATCGAGCATAGCTCTCAGATATGAATGAATGAGATGCTCCAGTATCGAAAAGAACAGATGTCGGATGGCAATTAACAAGGAGCATACCAAGGACGACGTTAGGATCATCATGAGCCTCCTCAGCTGAGACATAGTTGACATGGCCACGTGTAGTGGTGGCTGGCTTGGCGTAGAATGTCTTTCCCGCTGGCTTACCATGGCCAACGGACTTTCCACACTGGTTGGGATTGTTGTTCTGGGGACACTCTCGACTGTAGTGACCCGGCTCTCCACACTTGAATCATGTCACAACATTGGGGCGTGGATCAGCACTAGCAGCGGGGCCACCATAGGGTTTAGGCGGTGCAAACTACTGGTTGGGGCGAGGCACCTCAAAGGATGGCCTCGTAATGAACCTGGGTGGCAGCGCTGTGCTTGGAATCCACACATATCGCTTCTGAGATCCAGAGCCGGATGAGGAACCAAAATCACGAGAGTGCTTGCGTGAAGCGTCATAGTCAGATTGGCCTGTCTTAGCACTGATGGCTTTATTGACCAACTTCTGGAAGGAGGTGCACTCGTGTAGACGAAGATCACGGCGAAGCTCGGGGCTAAGTCCCTTGCGGAACCTTGCCTGCTTCTTAGCGTCGGTGGATACCTCTTCAGGAGCATAACGTGCCAGATTTCCAAACTCACGACTATAAGCATCCACAGTCAGTCTGCCTTGGGTAAAATTGCAGAACTCTTCCCTCTTACGATCCATGAGACCTTCCGGGATGTGATACTCACGAAAAGCCTCACTGAATTCAGCCCAAGTAGTGATTTGGCCGACTAGGCGCATATCCTCAAAGTTTTCCCACCAAAGGCTAGCAGGGCCTTCGAGGTGATAGGCAGCATAGGTAACCTTATCAGCTTCGGCTACGTTGGCAGAACGTAGCTTGTGGGTGATGCTGCGAAGCCAGTCATCCGCGTCGAGGGGCTCGACAGAATGATTAAACTTTGGTGGGTGCAACTTGATAAAGTCATTGATTGGCACCAAGTCATTTCGCTGTTGACGTGCAGTGTTCTGCTCAATCCGCTCCAGCAAGCGGTTTGTCTCACGCTTGTTTCTTTCTGCCTCCAGCATAACTTCGGCTAGAGAAGGCGGGTGAGGCAGATTTTTCACCCCTAGCTGCACTGGCTTCCCCCTGCTCCGGGGCAGCAGGGTTGCTGCGGGTGTTGACCATCCTAGGAAAAACAAGACAACGGTTTAGACAAGGATGGCACAAACTTGGCACGGAAGTGCAGAATGTAATGGATACCATGGAATGCTGAGATGTTCATTGCACGACATGGTAATATAGAAACTGCCATATATATACCATTGGTCATACACACCGTACATAGTTTAATACAAGCCCAGGCTAGAGTACAACTACGGTGAAAGACATTACATCTCATCAGAGGCATTCCAAGCTCCTATACATTATTTTTCTACACCTCCGGAGCGTGATACACACCAAGTCGTATCCCACGGCTCACGCAGGATTGTGGAGAATACAACTATTACAGTACTAGTGAAACTACTACTAGCTCCTACGGCTCCGTAGTAATCCTCATAAAAGTCACCACCAAAGCCTGGAAGCGGAACATGATCATCTGGGAACAGACGGTCCTGCGGAGCCTGCGGACCATAGGGACTCGGATGTGGCCTTGGTCCCACGGACGGTGGCATACGGGGACCACGAGGAGGGGTGATGCCTCCTACATCACGCCACTCCATACAATCTGGCAATCCAGACCGCACAGGGTACAGGTCCCTCAGGTCCATGTATCCTGCCTGTACAGCAGGTGCAAACTGAGTCAAAGTGGCCCAGTGATCAGCACGAGAGTTGAAAAGCTCCATACGCAAGGCCCGATTTTCACGGTCCTTATCCTTGAGCATCTCGGCAGTGGTGGGGAGTAGTGACTCATCATGTGTAGAGTCATAGTACAAAGCCTAATAGTACCCCTGTGCTCCAGGGAGTGAGGCTGGCATGTAGCGGAAATCGGTGTTCTGAAGCAAGGCTGTCCTTGCTCGAATGATAGTCGTCATTGAGTAAGCTGCATCCTGCACAGACATCCCAATAGTGACCCCAAGTCCATACGAGCAGTGAAGGGGTTCAGTGGCTCCAGGATAAGACGGATATATCCTGACGGTACAAAGGTACTGGCTCCGGTTGAAGTCTCGGAACTACTCCTCGACGGTATAATCCGGATACCACCGATAGCCTGTCTCGACCATCACTTGAACCAACATGGCCGGGTGACTGGGTACATCGAGGCACCGGGTCAGACGAACCACTTGGTTCTGAGAACGGGTGGCCATCTGAAAGCACAGAATAATGCAAAGGCATTAGAATTTCCTAGGTGAAATCGGATAGCATAATGGCTGTAAATGCTCAGAAAAAGATTTGAGACATTCACAACAGTTTGCAAAACCACTCAACAACATCATATAAAGGTTCTAATTCAACTGACAACATACTAAAAGTAGTAGAAACTGTACTGAGGCTTGTAACAACAATCCTATAAGCTACTGCGGATTAATAACACGTGAACCTGATAGAGAGAAGAGAGCCTAGTCCTTAACCCACGTAGAATGAGAAGAGAACGACTCAGATCAGAGGGCATAAGGTAAAGGAGTAAAAGAGCCTTACATTCCCTCCCACAATCAATTCCCCTACGTATAACTAAAGCATTTCTAGACTCGACATCGACCAGTTTGGCTCAACGAACCTACAGGCAGTCCGGCTCTGATGCCAACGCTGTCAGGACCCCGATTCCAAGTCACACCGATCTAGTCGGTAACACCTCATATCAGTTTGCGGCCTCACACACGGTATCCCCATGGGTGTCGCCTTACCATGGCCCGGGACCGTTTGTGCCTTTTGGCTCACGTATATGATAGTGTTGCTAGTATCCATATGATAGAGAACCCGGGCCGACATGGCTAGTCGTGAACCCAAAGCGGCACAGACCTATGGGGACAGGCATACATGAATCACATGGAGCATGTCGGTCAACAGCGTGTGAATCCCGGCTGTAGCACTGGGCTAACAGGACTCTGGGGAACCCGGGCTGTAGCAGGCTAGGCAGGACTCCGGATGTCACCGCGTGACATTTCCCCGAAGGGACAGACATAGGAATGAAGTGAAACACATGCCAGCCAGTCAAGTGTCCTGAGCAGTAGTGCTGGGCTAGCAGGACTCCGGTGAACCGGGCTATAGCGGACTACTATGGCTCAAGGAGCACTGGAC
Organism: Triticum urartu; assembly: GCF_056163025.1. Lineage (NCBI taxonomy): Eukaryota > Viridiplantae > Streptophyta > Magnoliopsida > Poales > Poaceae > Triticum > Triticum urartu. Next base: position 326,716,017 of record NC_141876.1, read on the forward strand.
TACATTTCCCAATAAGAGAGGCTGCCAAGGATAAACAACTAGATTGTCGGATCCCACACATACCAAGCATTTCAACCATACACACAATATGCTCGATATGTGCAAATACAACATGGCATCACAACAAAACTCTACCACTCAAGTACTTTATTTAAAGGCTCCGGAGAGCCATACATAACATGTTCATACAGGTAGGGGTCACAAGAACCGACACTCAAGTCATACAAGCATACAAGCACATGCGGAAGCAAATAAGTCTGAGTACAGACACTAGAAAGAAAGAAGGCTTGTCGAAGCCTGTCTATCTACATAGGGCCCTCCATGGCCAGAATCACCACCTGGGTGGCAAGTTACTCATCGACGTCGAGGTCTACGTAAAACCCATCGGAGGGGGCGGTGTTGTCTGAAAACAGTAATTAAAGCAACATGAGTACAAAGGTACTCAGCAAGTCTTACAACAGATCCTACTATACATGCTTATTCTCAAGAAGGTGGTGGAGTTATTGCTGCAAGCCAGCTTTGACTCTTGGATAAGCTATCCTACGAGACACCACTGTAAAATAGTTTCCGCACACGAGTCCACTAATCACCAACACAATACTCCACCGGGGATCCTCTGTCACATCCCTAGTTCTGGTATGACCTAGACCAGCTAGTCATTTGTGCATCATGTTTAAACTCCATTTAAATTTGAAATGGGGATTTGTGAAACCCTCAGAAATTATTTCTGGAAATAACTCAAATAAAATTTGCTCCGAAAAGGTCCAAGAAAATGTTCATGCTGCTCTCTCATAATATTTGTCAGAGTTAAAATTCAAACAAATATTATTAGGAGCTCATAGATATTTATTTTGGCCTTTTGGAATTAATGCAATAATTATTTGCATTGGATATATATATGTTATATATATAATATATGTCCAAAAATTATGCTAGTTATGGAGGAACTCTGGAATAGTACCATTAGCTCCTACAAAAATTGGCATAAGGAAATAAATTGGTTTAGCATTTTACTAAATCAGAAACAAATGCCAGAAAATAGAAAAGAAAACAAAAATGGAAAAAACCTTACCTGCACTTACCTCCCTGTGCAGCCTGGCAGCCCAGTGGCCCAACAGGCCGGCCCAGCCGACTGGCCAGTGCCAGTCGTCCTCCACCTCCCGCCAGGAGGACAGGGGCGTGTGCCCGCGGCGTGCACGCACGCGTCCAGCCACCTCCTGCCTGCCTGCCTCACTCCCCCGTCGCATTGGACGCCCTGGACGACGCCACGCGCCGCCCCACACCTCCCTCACTCTCTCCCGTGGCCTCCCCTCCTCTGCCGCTCTCTCTCTCACCCGCCCGAGCGCTGCCGTCAGCGCCGCTCGCCGTTGCCGTAGCCACCGCCTCCCCCTCGCCCTCTCTCCGTGTCTGCAAGCTCTGCGCCGCCATCTGCTACCTCTCCGTCGAGCCACGCGACGCGGGAAGCCCTGGAGTGCCTCCATCGCCGTCGTCTTCATCTTCGGCCGCCATGGATCCCCATCGCCGCCCCGCCGTCTCCAGTGCGTCCCCGAGCTCGTCGTCAAGCCCGTCGAGTCCGCAGTGAGCTTCTGCTCCGTTCCCCTCTTCCCGTTCCTCCGTTCTCGCGCCATAGCTCCTTCCCCCACCACGGCCATAGCTCCTCGCCACCAATCATGGAGCCACCGTGACCAGAGCCCGAGCCAGCCGCCCCCGAGCACCCAGTCGTGCTCCTGGTGCCACGAGGGTGCCGCAGAGCCCCTCGGGTGGCCTCCCCGTGCCCCGCAGCCCGCTCCCGCCCGTAGCCGTGCTCCGGCCGCCGCGGATGACCTCGCCGCGGTCGTCTCGGGCCACCCCACAGCCTCCTGCGTGTCCCGCTGGATGCGCGCGAGCCTGGGCATCGCGTAGGTGGTCTCCGCCGTGCGTTTGGTCGCCGAAAGGCGATTTCCGACGCCCTCCGCCGCGTCTAGCCTCGCCGACGTCGAGTCGCCGGCGGGTTTGACCGCGCTGACCAGGGTTTGACCTTCCCCTTCTGTCACTGACGCGTGGGCCACCCCCTGACATTTTAGTTAGTATTAGTTTAACACTAATTAACCTAGGTTAGTTAGCTAGTTAGTCGCTGACCAGTGGGCCCGGCGCCCACAAATCCTAATTGGACTAAATAAACCCCCCTGTTAACTAACTGAGTCACTGACGTGTGGATCCCACACGTCAGGTTTGACTTGGTCAGCGCCATTGACCTACTGACGTAAGCATGACACTGTGTTGACGCAATATATCATTATTTGGTTTAAAAATAAACCAGGAAATTCCAGAAAATGATATAAACTTCAAAATTTCATAGAAATTCAACCGTAGCTCAAATTGAAATAATTTATATATGAAAAATGATCAGAAAAATTCAATCTATCCATCTGTACCATTTTCATGCATGACAAACCAACTTATACATGCTGTATATATGAAAACACAATTATCGCATTTAAAGGGATTTAAATTAGAGTTGCATTTGAACCTTTGATTCAAATGGACCTCTTCCAAGTTGAATGCTAAATGCATTAGCTCAAAAGACATCACATATTCATGCCATATTCATGCATCATATTGTTGCATATGATTGTGTTTGATTGTCGACACCATTCCTTCTCGATAGGTCCTGCTTCGGAGATCGATCCAGAATACCTGTTAGAGGAGCTGTGCCCCCTGTTGATCTACCAGGCAAGCAAACCCACTTGTTCATTTTGATACAATCCTACTCTCTCGCTCCTGCTCTCATTTATTGCATTAGGACAACAACGATTCAACTGCTACTTTATGCTGAATGTGATTCACTTCGTTCCTGTGTCTGTCCCTTCGGGGAAATGTCACGTGGTGACATCCGGAGTCCTGCCTAGCCTGCTACAGCCCGGTTCACCGGAGTCCTGTTAGCCCAGTGCCACAGCCCGGATTCGCACGCTACTGACTGACATGCTCGATGTTGATTCATGTATACCTGTCCCCATAAGTTAGTGCCACTTTGGGTCCACGACTAGTCATGTCGGCCCGGGTTCTCTGTCATATGGATGCTAGCGACACTATCATATATGTGAGCCAAAAGGCGCAAACGGTCCCAGGCCATGGTAAGGCGACACACGTGGGAATACCGTGCCTGAGGCCGCAAAGTGTACAGGGTCCCGAGACGCCAAACGGGCACCCGGCATACCCGGCCACGGTGTATCTATCGCATCATAGCCCACCCCTAGGGTCAGCGCTACGCACGGCCGCCAACACATAACCTACAAACACCAGAAACTAGTTGCACCTCCTGGACAGAGGACGAGAGGGATCAGTAAGTCGAGTAGGGTCATATTTCAGGGCCCAATGTGTGATAGTAGCTGAATCTTAAATCACGCATACAGATCTCAGTTCTTATGGACGGCCTCAATGAAACAACCCACCATGTACTCCTACATGGCCGCTCATCGATACCTTTACCAAAACATGTTCAACACATCCCTCACATTACCGACGTAATCATTTCACTCTAGCCCATCACCCAGATGAACCAGACCTGACACAACTCTAAGCATAGCAGGCATAGCAAGGTAGGAAACACATACATGGCTCAATAAACTCCTACACATGCTAGTGGGTTTCATCTAGTTACTGTGGCAATGACAGGTCATGCAGAGGATAAGGGTTCAACTACCGTAGCACACAGCAGTTTGAAACGTTGTTGTCTTAATGCAGTAAATGAGAGCAGAAGCGAGAACATGGGATTGTATCAATATGATCAATGGGGCTGCTTTCCTGATGGAGTAGTAGTAGGGTACTGCCCTTCAGCTGGATACTCAGAAATATCCTCGGAGGCAAAACCTACCACGAAAGACACCAGAGAATACAATCATCACATGGCAATATGCAACAATATGATGCATGCTATGACATGGCAATATGAGGTGTCCTGCCTAATGCAATGTGAAACAAGTTGGTTTGGGTCCATTTGAATCAAAGATTCAAATGGAAGCTTATGTTCTTAAGCATTATAAGTGTATTAGCTTGTTTCACCTAAACAACAATGTTAAAGTGTTTTGTCATGCATGAAACCACTACAGATGGAAAGATTGAATTTTTCTGATCAAATTTTCTATATAACTCTTTCCATTTGGAGTTACAGATTAAAAGTTATGAATTTTTGAAGTTTGTAATATTTTCTGGAATTTCCTGTATAAGAATAAATCCAGTAAATGATTTATTGCGTCAGAGTGACGTCAGGGGTCAACGGGCCGGTCCAGGTCAAACCTGACCAGTGGGACCCGCATGTCAGTAGTTAATTAACTAACTAATTTTTGATTAGTGCTAATCTAAGTTAATTAGTTGGGTGGTCCCATGTGTCAGAGACTCGGGGGAGGTCAACCTAGGCCCACACGGGGTCAAACAGGGTCAAACTCGCTGACGTTTAGCCGCCGGCGAGGCCAGACGCGGCGGAGCAGCACGGGTTTTGCACTCTGGCGACCAAAAGGACGGTGGAGACCATCTACGTGATGCGGGGAGTGAGCCGCGTCGAGTGGTGGCAGTGGGTGGAGCTGGGGTGGCCGGAAACATCATCGGCGACGAGCGCTGCGGCTGCCAGAGTTCGGGCGAGGTCGAACTAGTCGCTAGGAGGCACGACGAGGGGCGTGCGGGGGTGCTACGGGCTCCTATGAGTGCATTGAAGACGATGGCGTGCTCGGTTGTGAGCCAACATGGCTGTGGCCACGACAGCGACGTGCGGTGGCGGCGGTGGGTGCGGCCGAGCTTGGTGCGGTCGTTGCGGTGCTCGAGAAGTTAAACGGAGAGGATGGGGAGGTGGATGAGCTCATGGGGGTCACGTCGAGGCAGTCGGCGAGGTCGGGGACGAGCTGATGCGGTGGGGACGGCGAAGGGGATCTCCGGTGGCCGGAGTTGGGGAAGACGGGGTCAGGGCGATTCCAGAGCCGGCGAGCGCTCGGGGCTCGGCCTGCTCGATGTAGTCGACGACAGCGCAGCTCGTGGACACGATGGCGCGGCGCGAGGACGACGGAGGGCGCGGCTATGACGACGGTGCGGCGGCAGGGGCGTCGGCCATGGTGGGGAATGGCGAGGGAGAGGCGTTGGGGCAAATGGGAGGGTCCAGGGGGTCGGGGCGACGACGTGGAGGTCGTCCAGACGTCCAGGGGCGCGGGGGACAAGCAGGTGGCGCCGTGGCGAGCTCAGGCACGCCGGCGTCACCTCCCTGCCTACCTGGCGGGGAAGAAGCAGCTGGCTGGCGTGGGCCAGCATAGTGCTGGGCCGCCAGGTGGGCCGGCTGGTGACTTGCCAGGTTAGTTTCTTTCTCTCTCTTTTTCTGTTTTTTTATTTATTCTGTTTTGTGTTTTGAAATAGTAAAAATACTATTTCATTTTGGAAAAACCTGAAAATATTCAGAGGAACATTTGAAATATTCTCAACAGCCTAAAAATACTTTCAGGATTATTTTGGCATTTTAAAATATTTATAAGATTTAAATTGCCGAAATGCAATTAGTAATGAATTAATCCAATGACCATATGATGTCCTAGAAAAGTGTGCACCATTTTTGTCAAAGGTTTTAACCCAAAACAAAAAGGGTGGACTTTTTAGAAGGGCATTTCAGGTTCATTGAAAAAGTTTTTAGTAAACCCTAGTTGTTCGAGGGGGGTGCTGGGGGTTCTGTCATCCCCATTTCAGTTTTCTGGGAAATTAAACATGATGCAACACTCTAGTGCATGAACTAGCTAGGGTGTGACAATTCGGCAATTGATATCTTTAGATCGTGGAAGCTTTTTCACCTCCAAGTTCTAGGACTCCTTCCAGAAGGCCATGGGCACCAACATTCGCTTCAACAAAGCTTTCCATCCTCAAACAAGTGGCCAAGTCGAGCGAGTAAATTAAATTCTCGAAGATATGCTCAGGGCTTGTGTCATCTCTTTCGGTATGAAGTGGGAAGATTGTCTTCCATATGCGGAGCTCTCCTACAACAACAGCTTCCAAGCGAGTTCGGGCAAGGCCCCATTCGAAATTCTCTATGGCAGAAAGTGTCGTACTCCTCTCAATTGGTCATAGACTGGTGAACGCCAACTTCTTGGCAATGACTTGATCACAGAGGCTGAATAAATGTGTAAAGTCATCCGTGGAAATCTCAAAGCCGCGCAATCGCGCCAGAAGAGTTACTATGATAGCAAGCACCGTGACTTGGCTTTCGAGATAGGAGACCATGTCTACCTCCGCGTCTCTCCAAAGAAAGGCACTGGTAGCTTCGGTATCAAAGGGAAGCATGCCCCTAGATATGTGGGTCCTTTCAAGATCATTGGTAAAAGAGCGACCTCGCCTATCAACTTGAGCTTCCGTCCAACTTCACAAATGTGCACGATGTGTTTCACGTGTCATAGCATCGCAAGTGTTTCAAGACTCCTGAGCGCACTATCAACTTCGAAGAGATTGATCTCCAAGAAGATTTTTCTTATCATGTGCATCCCGTTGCTATTATTGAAGAAACTGAGCGCAAGACTCGCAACAGGTCAATCAAATTCCTGAAAGTGAAGTGGTCACACCATTCCGACCGAGAAGCCACCTGGGAGCGCGGAGAGGGGAAAAGTTAGGGTTTCATCTGCGATTTTTTGGAGGGGGTGCATATTTATAGGTAGATGGAGGTAGGAGTGTCCAAATGAGGTGCGGTTTTCGCCCATACGATCGTGATCCAACGGCGGAGAACGTGGAGATGGTTTAGATGGGTTAATGGGATGTTTTGAAGGGGTGTTAGGCTACAACCCAAAGAGGCTTTTGCGGTTACCCGGTTAACCATTGGGGTATCAAACCGCCTCCAAATGGAATGAAATTTGACAGGCGGTCTACCGGTGATGGAGCAAGGCCACTTGGAAAATCTCGACCAATGCCAAGAACGTTTAACTCCTGCTAATGAAAAGAGACAAGAGGGGTGCGCCGAGTGCATGTGGGAGTGTCGGATTGCGAAATGGACAACAGGGAAAATGCTCAGATGCATGAGACAAACACGAATGCAAATGCGATGCACATGATGACATGATATGAAATGCATGACATGAACAAAATGCAAAACGAAAAACAAAAGCCCAACCATGAAGGGAATCTCATAACATAAAGCCGAAAATGGCAAGAGTTGGAGTTACAAATATGGCAAGTTACATCTGGGGTGTTACAAAAGTGTTGGGAACTCTAAGTCATTTTCTTTGGTGGGAAGGACACACGTCCTAAAATGTTTTTATCTCTAAGTTTTTTTCTTTGAGCTCTGGCACCTCTACAAATCCCTACTTACCTCTGCGAAGGGCCTTTCTTTTAGGTTATGCAATTTTTATTTTGAATTTGAGTCTCCATCTTCTCTTACAAAAGCACCAACTAGGAGGCACTATGGTCGTACTTGAGCATTGGGCGTAGTTAATATGCGAGTGTGTTTCATGAATGGATCAATGATTGAGCATGATGGGCTAGGGATAGCTTATTTTAGCGTTGATATTTTGAAAGACATGGTTGCTTGTTGATATGCTTGAGTATTTAAGTTATCATGTCAATACTAGACTATTGCTTTGAACAATATAAAAGTCCAAATGTCCATGCTATAAAGAAAAGAATATGATATGACATGATAGGCAGCATTCCACATCAAAAATTCTATTTTTATCACTTACCTGCTCGAGGACGAGCATGATTTAAGCTTGGGGATGGTGATACGTCTCCAATGTATCAATAATTTTTGATTGTTCCATGTTGTTATATTATCAATCTTGGATGTTTTATAATCATTTTATATCATTTTTTGGTACTAACCTATTGACATAGTGCCAAGTGCCGGTTGCTACATTGTTTTTACATCACAAAAAATCAATACCAAACGAAGTCCAAATGCAACAAAACTTTACTGAGATTTTTTATGGACCAAAAGAGACCTAACGGGCCAAGGCAACGCCTCGGGGGTGCTTCGAGGGGACCACAACCCACCAAGGCGCGCCTAGAGGGCTAGGCGCGCCCTGGTGGGTTGTGCCCACCTCGGGTGCCACCAGACCGCCTCTTTGATCTATAAATACACCAACATTCCAAAAACCCTATGGGAGTCGATGAAAATCAATTCAAGCCACCGCAGAGTCCAGAACCACCAGATCCATTCTAGACACCATCATAGAGGGGTTCACCACCTCCATTGATGCCTCTCCGATGATGCGTGAGTAATTCTTTGTAGACCTTCGGGTCCGTAGTTAGTAGCTAGATTGTTTCCTATCTCTCGTTTGATTCTCAATACAATGGGCTCTTGGAGATCCATATGATGTAACTCTTTTTGCGGTGTGTTTGTTAGGATCGGATGAACTTTGATTTTATGATCAGATCTATCTTTTTATATCCATGAAAGTTATTTGAGTTTCTTTGATCTCTTATATGCATGATTGCTTATAGGCTCATATTTCTTCTCCGATATTTGGGTTTTGTTTGTCCAACTTGATCTATTTATATTGCAATGGGAAGAGGTGCTTTGTAGTGGGTTCGACCTTACGGTGCTTGATCCCAGTGACAGAAGGGGAACCAACACGTATGTATCGGTGCTACTGAGGATAAAATGGCGGGGTCTATCGCTACATAGATAGATCTTGTCTACATCATGTCATCGTTCTTATTGCATTACTCCATTTTTCCATGAACTTAATACACTAGATGCATGCTGGATAGCGGTCGATGTGTGGAGTAATAGTAGTAGATGCAGGCAGGAGTCGGTCTACTAATCTTAGACGTGATGCCTATGTAATAATCATTGCTTGGATATCGTCATGATTATTTGAATTTCTATCAATTGTCCAACAGTAATTTGTTTACCCACCGTTTGCTATTTTTCTCGAGAGAAGCCACTAGTGAAACCTACGGCCCCCGGGTCTCTTTCTCATATTATTTGCCTTTGCAATCTGCTTTTCCTTTGCTTTTATTTTCAGCTTTATTAAACCAAAAAATTACTTGCTGCACTTTATTTTATTTGGAATTCGATCTATCAATATTAACAAATTTCTCCCATCCACGTGCCAATTTCTGGCGCCGCTACCCGGAAGGGATTGACAACCCCTTTTACACGTCGGGTTGCGAGTATTTGTTATTTGTGTTCAGGTGTTGTTTACATTGTGTTGCTTGGTTCTCCTACTGGTTCGATAACCTTTGTCGGCGTCCTGGGAACGGGGGTGCCCAGACTTGCCTGCCTGCGGCCCACGGCGTGGCTCCGTCAGCGGCCCAGTACGGCCCAGTTTCAGCAGCAATGACACAAGACCCTCCCGAGGGGCCAATACTCGCGAGGTGGACGATACCAAGACCTCCCTGGGGGCGTCCTGACTAGGCTGGCTCCCGAGGAGTGGAGATATCAAGGCAAGGTGCACCTCGCGAGGTTCACATGACGTGAGCCATGATGACCAAGGCCAGGTGGGCGCCAGCGGGTGCAGTGTACCAGTTTCCCCTTTGGTGCCAAGGAGGCAAGCGCAAGCATGGAGCCCGAGGAATCAAGCAAAGGTTTCTATATTCGTGCAATGAGACCAGGACCGCTAGGGCGACAGGATGGAGGTCACCGCCGAGCCCACTATAGCGTCACCACCACAGCCTTTGCAGGCGAAGACTACTTTTGTCAGGATAACTTGTACTAGTTGCCTCACTTTGAATTTGGCCGTTGTGGGATCAATTCCCGCCTACATTTGGGAAGAAAACCAAAGCCACTATAAATAGGACTTAGCCACCACCCAAGTGGAGGATCGGATCATTCAAACCATCCTCACACCCACTAGCTCATCAATCTCAAGAACACATCACCTCCTGAGGCTGTTCGACCACTCTACTGGTTCATCCTCAGCCTCTCGAGGCAATCCACCACAAAGTTGGAGTAGAGTATTACACCGCAAGGTGGTCCGAACCAGGATCAACAGCTGTGTCTCTTGTCCCTTGGGTCCATTGAGCTAGGATGTGGAATCGTTGGGCCAACGGGTTGGGAAGAAGGAGTTCTTCGTACGCATCCTAGTGTTCAAACCTCTCAAGGGTCTGCGGAGCCCTTGATCCGACATTTGGCGCGCTAGTTAGAGGTGTGTCAAAGCTTCTCTTCCATCGATTGACTCGCTGCCGCTCCACCGTCTCCAAGGATGATGCTCGTGAAGCCTGTGTTGAGCGTCGAGCCGCTCTCGCCACGTGTGTCGCCGAGATGGCGCCCATTGGTGGGCCTCCCCGTCGTTCTCTATCACCTGCCGCCAACGCAGTCACCGACCCGGTGGGGCATGAGCAGCAAGCTTCGTCGTAGCACCCCTCCATGCGGCAGGACGGATGCACCGCCAACCCGTCGCTGACTGCGGTCGGCTCGTCGTCTCACGGTCTCCACGGTCCGGCGAACGCACAGGATGCGTTTCTCATGTTACGTGAGCTCATGCGCTACCGCCCGGTCGACGACCTCTACGAAGACTGGTTGGACCGCATCGCCGAGCTAGTCAGCATGGCTGGGGGCTCGCCTGCACCATCCCTCTCGCTACCTCGTCTGTCGCGTGCTACGGGTGACGTAGCCCATGGAGCACCTCCGCCACCTCCCCGTCAGGACGTCGCCTCGTTCCAAGATGTGCGGCCCCATGGTGTGACCCACCACACCAGGCACCCGCGCACGAAGAAGAAAGCTGCCGGGAGGTCCAACAGCTGTAAGAAGGGGCTCTAGCGCTCCCTCCACCGCCACGTCAAGACAGCGCGCTGCCTAAATGGTGGCGCGCGAGCACCAAGATCAGGCTCCACCTCCACGACGAGCTCCGGTCACCACAGCGGGATGCCGCGCCTTCACCCTTGAGCTGCGCAGCGTTGTCTGGCCAGGCAAGTTCAAGCCTGACTTGCCTCCATGTTACGATGGCACGCTCGACCCTGCGGAGTTCCTGCAGCTTTACGAGCTAAGCATCGAGGCGGCTAGCGGCGACGAAAAGGTCATGGCGAACTGGTTCCCCATGGCCCTCAAGGATGGCGCGCGCTCGTGGCTCTTGAATCTGCCCGCATGATCGATCTCCTCCTGTGGTGAGATGCGCGAGCGTTTCGTCGCCAACTTCCAAGGCACTTGAGACTGCCCGCCTGCCATGGGTGACCTGCTGCGCATCAAGCAGCAGTGAGGGGAGACCCTGCAGAAGTACATCTAGTGCTTCAACAGCATTCACCTCAAGATCCCCAAGGTTTCTGACGAAGCCATCATGTCGGCGTTCTCCGATGGTATTTGTGATATCAAGATGTAGGAGGAGCTCGCCGTCCACGAGGATCTGTGCACGGCTCTAGGGATGTTCAACATGGCTACCAAGTGCGCAAGAGCTGAGGAAAGGAGCCTCTCCCTCCTCGAGATCCCGGCGGCTCACCCAGAAGACAAGAAGGCCAAGGTCAAGAAATGAAGCGCGGCTGCGACCACCAAGAGTCGTCCAAGAGTAGCCGTCCATTTTGCGTCTTCCACAACGTACACAGCCACAACAACAATGACTGTCAGGAGCTCAGGGCCATCTGCGATGCGTGCCTTGGTAGATGCCCCGAGCTTAACAATCAAGTCTACAGACGCGAAGGAGGCAGAAGTGGAGGATGTTGGGACGACTGCTGCCCCCGCCAGGAGTGGCGCGACCAGCCTCGTGAGGATCGCTGGCAAGACCAGCCTCGCGAGGGTGCCTGGAGAGACCAGACTCGGGAGGACCGTCCTCAGGGCAATGCCGGCCTCCCTCCACTGCGACCACCACCAAGAAGGAACGACGAGCAACACCAGCACGAGGGGCTGGGGGCTTACAGGAGCCTCGCACCATCGCCTGCATCTTGGGTGGTGCTCAGGCCCCAGCCTCCCACCGCATCTTCAAGAAGTTCACTCGTGAGGTGAACGCGGCCCTCCAGAGGCTCAAGGCCACACATCCACTCAGGTGGTCCAAGTGCACCATCACCTTCAGCTCGTCCAACCAGCTCAAGTGCACAGCAACTGCCGGTGCCCTCCCGATGATTTGCTCGCCCATCATCAGTAATGTCCTTGTCACCAAGACCCTCATCGATGGTGGTGCGGGGCTCAATGTTCTTTCCATTGAGATGTTCGACCGCCTCCAAGTGCCGTATGATCAGCTGTAGCCCACCAAGCACTTCTCAGGAGTGACCGACGGCTCCACCACCCCGATAGGGCAGATCCGCCTCCCTGTCACCTTCGGCCAGCGCGACATATAACGGACCGAGCTCATCGACTTCGACGTCACTCACATCCGCCTCCCGTACAACACTATCCTTGGGTATCCGGCCCTGGCTAAGTTCATGGCAGTAACCCACCATGGCTACAATGTTCTCAAGATGCGAGGGAACCGTGACATCATCACTATCGCCTGCGAGAAGGACGCAGTGTGCTCCCTCGAGCATGCCTATCAGGCTGCGGCGATTAAGTACCCACACAACGAAGGCGCCATCTACCCTCCTGAGGCTGTCCCCAAGAAGAAGAAGCAGCTACTCTGCCAAGAGCCTCAGGAGAGCGGTGTCTCCAGCGGCACCACCTTAGGATCTGCGCCCACGAATGGGGTGCCTCCCTCTCCTGCATAGGAAGGCACGCCCGGCGCCCTCCTCAGGCTGGGCTCGGGGGCTATCTTCTGGAGGGCCTCTGACTTAGACAACGTCATGAGGGAGGCGGTTGGGCAAGGCTACCTGTTGAGCATGTGTTGGTTTTCCCTTGAAGAGGAAAGGGTGATGCAGCAAAGTAGCGTAAGTATTTCCCGTAGTTTTTGAGAACCAAGGTATCAATCCAGTAGGAGACTACACGTAAGTCGCCTAGTACCTGCACAAACAAATGAAAACCTCGCAACCAACGCGATAAAGGGGTTGTCAATCCCTTCACGGTCACTTACGAAAGTGAGATCTAATAAAGATAATAAGATAAATATTTTTGGTATTTTTGTTGTATTGGTTGAAAAGTAAAGATTGCAAAATAAATAGTAAACTAGAATTGTAGATCGGAAACTAATATGATGTAAAGTAGACCTGGGGGGCATAGGTTTCACTAGAGGCTTCTCTCAAGATAGCATATATTAAAGTGGGTGAACAAATTACTGCCAAGCAATTGATAGAAAAGAGCATAGTTATGATGATATCTAGGCATGATCATGAATATAGGCATCACGTCCGTGTCAAATAGACCAAAACGATTCTGCATCTACTACTATTACTCCACACATTAACCGCTATCCAGCATGCATCTAGAGTATTAAGTTCATAAGAACAGAGTAACGCATTAGGCAAGATGACGTGGTGTAGAGGGATAAACTCAAGCAATATGATATAAAACCCATCTTTTATCCTCGATGGCAACAATACAATACGTGCCTTGCCGCCCTTACTGTCACTGGGATATGACACTGCAAGATTGAACCCGAAGCTAAGCACTTCTCCCATTACAATAAAGATCAATCTAGTAGGCCAAACCAAACTGATAATTCGAAGAGACTTGCAAAAAATATCAAATCATGCATATAAGAATTCAGAGAAGAATCAAATATTATTCATAGATAATCTCAATCATAAAACCACAGTTCATCGGATCTCGGCAAATACACCGTAAAAAGAATTACATTGAATAGATGTCCAAGAACATCGAGGAGAACTTTGTATTGAGAACCAAAGAGAGAGAAGAAGCCATCTGGCTAATAACTATGGACCCGAAGGTCTATGGTAAACTTCTCACACATCATCGGAGAGGCTATGGTGTTGATGTAGAAGCCCTCCGTGATCGAATCCCCCTCCGGCAGATCGCTGAAAAAGGTCCCCAGATGGGATCTCATGGGTATAGAAGGTTTTGGCGGTGGAAAAGTGATCTCGTGGATCCCCTTGATGTTTTCAGGGTATAAGAGTATATATAGGAGAAGGAAGTAGGTCGGTGGAGCTACAAGGCCCTACCTCGTGGCCGCCTCGTTGCTTCCTTGACCTCCACTCCAAGTCTCCTATATTGCGTTTGTTCCAAAAAAAGATCCTCGCCAAGGTTTCATTCCGTTTGGATTCCGGTTGATATTCCTTTTCCGCGAAACACTAAAATAGGCAAAAAAAAACTGCAACTAGCACTGGGCCTCCGATTATAGGTTAGTCCCAAAAATAATATAAAAGTGCATATTAAAGCCCATTAAACATCCAAAATAGATAATATAATAGCATGGAACAATCAAAAATTATAGATACATTGGGCACGTATCAGCACCCCCAAGCTAAATTCCTGCTCGTCCTCCAGTAGGTAAATGATAAAAACAGAATTTTTGATGTGGAATGCTACCTAGCATAATTTTCAATGTAATTTTCTTTATTGTGTGATGAATATTCAGATCCGAAAGATTCAAGACAAAAGATTAATATTGACATAAAAACAATAATACTTCAAGAATACTAACCAAGTAATCATGTCTTCTCAAAATAACATGGCCAAAGAAAGTTATCCCTACAAAATCGTATAGTTAGGCTATGCTCTTTTTTCATCACACAAAATATTTAAATCATGCACAACCCTGATGACAAGCCCAGCAATTGTTTGATACTTTTGATGTTCTCAAACTTTTCCAATCTTCACGCAATACATGAGCATGAGCCATGGACATAGCACTATAGGTGGAATAGAATGGTGGTTGTGGAGAAGACAAAAAGGGAGAAGATAGTCTCACATCAACTAGGTGTATCAATGGGCTATGGAGATGCCGCTCAATAGATATCAATGTGAGTGAGTAGGGATTGCCATGCAACCGATGCACTAGAGCTATTAGTGTATGAAAGCCCAACAAAAGAAACTAAGTGGGTGTGCATCCAACTCGCTTGCTCACGAAGACCTAGGGCATTTTGAGGAAGCCCATCATCGGAATATACAAGCCAAGTTCTATAATGAAAAATTCCCACTAGTATATGAAAGTGACAAAAGAGGAGACTCTCTACCATGAAGATCATGGTTCTACTTTCAAGCACAAGTGTGGAAAAAGGATAGTAGCATTGTCCCTTCTATCTTTTTCTCTCATTTTTTTATTTGGGACTTTTTTCTATTTTTATGGCCTCTTTTTTTCATTCGGAACCTCATCCCGACTTGTGGGGGAATCATAGTCTCCATCATCCTTTCCTAACTGGGACAATGCTCTAATAATGATGATCATCACACTTTTATTTACTTACAACTCAAGAATTACAACTCGATACTTAGAACAAAATGTGACTCTATGTGAATGCCTCCCACGGTGTACCGGGATGTGCAATGAATCAAGAGTGACATGTATGAAAGCATTATGAATGGTGGCTTTGCCACAAATACGATGTCAACTACATGATCATGCAAAGCAATATGACAATGATGAAGCGTGTCATAATAAATGGAAAGGTGGAAAGTTGCATGGCAATATATCTCGAAATAGCTATGGAACTTCCATAATAGGTAGGCATGGTGGCTGTTTTGAGGAAGGTATATGGTGGGTTTATGGTACCGGCGAAAGTTACGCGGTATTAGAGAGGCTAGCAATGGTGGAAGGATGAGAGTGCGTATAATCCATGGACTCAACATTAGTTATAAAGAACTCACATACTTATTGCAAAAATCTATTAGTTATCGAAACAAAGTACTACGCGCATGCTCCTAGGGGGATAGATTAGTAGGAAAAGACCATCGCTCGTCCCCGACTGCCACTCATAAGGAAGACAATCAATAAATAAATCATGCTCCGACTTCATCACATAATGGTTCGCCATACGTGCATGCTACGGGAATCACAAACATTGACACAAGTATCTCTCAAATTCACAACTACTCAACTAGCATGACTCTAATATTACCATCTTCATATCTCAAAACAATCATCAAGTATCAAACTTCTCATAGTATTCAATGAACTTTATATGAAAGTTTTTATTATGCCCATCTTGGATGCCTATCATATTTGGACTAATTTCATAACCAAAGCAAATTACCATGCTGTTCTAAAAGACTCTCAAAATAATATAAGTGAAGCGTGAGAGATCAATAATTTCTATATAATAAAACCACCACCGTGCTCTAAAAAGATATAAGTGAAGCACTAGAGCAAAATTATCTATCTCAAAAGATATAAGTGAAGTACAGAGAGTATTCTAATAAATTCCGATTCATGTCTGTCTATCCCAAAGGGTGTGTACAGAAAGGATGATTGTGGTAAACTAAAAAGCAAATACTCAAATCATACAAGACGCTCCAAGCAAAACACATATCATGTGGTGAATAAAAATATAGCCTCAAGTACAGTTATTGATAGACGAAGACGAAAGAGGGGATGCCTTCCGGGGCATCCCCAAGCTTAGGCTTTTGGTTGTCCTTGAATTTTACCTTGGGGTGCCTTGGGCATCCCCAAGCTTAGGATCTTGCCACTCCTTATTCCAAAATCCATCAAATCTTTACCCAAAAACTTGAAAACTTCACAACACAAAACTCAACAGGAAATCTCCTGAGCTCCGTTAGTATAAGAAAACACACCAACACTTTAAGGTATTGTAATCAACACATTCTTTATTTATATTGGTGTTAAACCTACTGTATTCCAACTTCTCTATGGTTCATACCCCCCAGATACTAGCCATAGATTCCTCAAAATAAGCAAACAACACAAGAAAAACAAAATTTGTCAAAAACAAAACAGTCTGTAGCAATATGTATGTTTCGAATACTTATGTAACTCCAAAAATCCTGAGAAATTAGGACATCCTAAATAATTTATATATTGATCTACTTCAGTTGGAATCTGTATTTTATTGCTCTCTGGTAAAAAGTAAAAATTATTCTCGTGAGCGCATACTTTTTGTTTGTTTCAGCAAGATCAAATAACAATCACCCAAGAAGATCCTAAAGGCTTTACTTGGCACAAACACTAATTAAAACATAAAAACATAATCATAATAGAGGATAGATGATTTATTTATTACTAAATAGGAACAAAAAGCAAGGAACAAAAATAAAATTGGGTTGCCTCCCAACAAGCGGTATCGTTTAACGCCGCTAGCTAGGCATAAAAGCAAGGATAGATCTAAGTATTGTCATCTTTGGTATGCAATTCTTCAATTCAACACTTATAACCCTTAGGAGTTTCCTTCTTTTTATTGATGATAAAACTCCTAGGAAATAAATCAAGATAATCATTTGAAGCAAAAGGTTCCTTGATAGCGAAAAAATTGGGGTGAACGCTTATTGATTTGAGATCCGCATTCTCCTTACTAGAAGATTCACCCTTATTCTTAGGAACATACATAAACTTAGCAACTTCGGTAGGAGGATGGTTTGAAGTGTTTCTCACGGCAGAAAAGGCAGACCCTAAGTTGGTAATAATATCCTCAAGTTTATCAATTCTAGTGGAATCTTGATCTATCTTTTCATTAACTAAGGGTGCTTCTTCTCTCAAATTTTTCAGAGTAACTCCTACCTTAGATCCATATTGAGTAATTTGGTCGTGGATCATTTTATCCAAAATCTTAATCAACTCTACAGTGGCAACTTTATTTTCAATAATTCCAAACCTTTGCATCACATGTTCCAAAGATAAAATAGTTCAATTAACCAAGAGAGGTGGTGGGCCAAACAAATATATCCTAGCATTATAAGAATCAAAAGTATGGCTACCCAGGAAATTCCCTCCGGTAATGGTATCAAGAATATATATGTTCCAAGGAGTTATGTCTACATGAAAATTGTGAAGAAGAACGGAAGTACATTGCTTCCTAGTGGATCTATTCTGAGCATTGCAAATTCTATACCTAGTATCTTTTAGATTTTCTCCCTCCCTTTGTTTAAAATTAAGAACTTCATTATCGGGAGTGTTAACAATGATAGGAGAACTAGCCATGAGGGCAAATAAATGATCTAACACACAGACACACAAGAGGCAAGTGAAAAAAGGCGAACGGAAAAAGGGCGAACGGAAAAGAGGCGAATAAAATGGGAAGGGTGAAGTGGGGGAGAGGAAAATGAGAGGCAAATGGCAAATAATGTAATGCAAGCGATACGAGTTTGTGAAGGGTACTTGGTATGTCTTGGCTTGAGTGTAGATCTCCCCGGCAACGGCGCTAGAAATGGCTAGTTGACGGGAGATCAAATCTTGACTTTACTTGGTGCAAATCTCCCCGGCAACGACGCCAGAAATCCTTCTTGCTACCTCTTGAGCATGTGTTGGTTTTCCCTTGAATAGGAAAGGGTGATGCAGCAAAGTAGCATAAGTATTTCCATCTGTTTTTGAGAACCAAGGTATCAATCCAGTAGGACATTACACGCAAGTCGCCTAGTACCTACACAAAGAAACAGGAACCCCGCAACCAACGCGATAAAGGGGTTGTCAATCCCTTCATGATCACTTACGAAAGTGAGATCTGATAAAGATAATAAGATAAACTTTTTTGGTATTTTCGTTGTATAGATTGAAAAGTAAAGATTGCAAAATAAATAGTAAACTAGAATTGTAGATCGGAAACTTATGTGATGTAAAGTAGACCCGGGGGCCATAGGTTTCACTAGTGGCTTCTCTCAAGATAGCATATATTACGGTGGGTGAACAAATTACTGCCGAGCAATTTATAGAAAAGCACATAGTTATGATGATATCCAGGCATGATCAAGAATATAGGCGTCACGTCCGTGTCAAGTAGACCGAAACGACTCTGCATCTAGTACTATTACTCCACACATTGACCGCTATCTAGCATGCATCTAGAGTATTAAGTTCATAAGATTAGAGTAACGCATTAGGCAAGATGACATGATGTAGAGGGATAAACTCAAGCAATATGATATAAACCCCATCTTTTTATCCTCGATGGAAACAATACAATACGTGCCTTGCTGCCCCTACTGTCACTGGGAAAGGACACTGTAAGATTGAACCCAAAGCTAAGCACTTCTCCCATTGCAAGAAAGATCAATCTAGTAGGCCAAACCAAACTGATAATTCGAAGAGACTTGCAAAGATATCAAATCATGCATATAAGAATTCAGAGAAGAATCAAATATTGTTCATAGATAATCTTAATCATAAACCCACAATTCATCGGATCTCGGCAAACACACCGCAAAAAGAATTACATTCAATAGATCTCCAAGAACATCGAGGAGAACTTTGTATTGAGAACCAAAGAGAGAAAAGATGCCATCTAGCTAATAACTATGGAACCGAAGGTCTGTGATAAACTACCCACACATCGTCGGAGAGGCTATGGTGTTGATGTAGAAGCCCTCCGTGATCGAATCCTCCTCTAGTAGATCGCCGAAAAAGGTCCCCAGATGGGATCTCATGGGTACAGAAGGTTGTGGCGGTGGAAAAGTGGTTTCGTGGCTCCCCTCGATGTTTTCAGGGTATAAGAGTATATATATATGGGCGAAGGAAGTAGGTCGGTGGAGCTACAAGGGGCCCACGAGGGTGGGGGGCGCGTCTGGCCCCCCTGGGCGCGCAGCCCTACCTCGTGTCTGCCTCGTTGCTTCCTTGACCTCCACTCCAAGTCTCCTGGATTGCGTTTGTTCCCAAAAAGATCCTCGCGAAGGTTTCATTCCGTTTGGATTCCGTTTGATATTCCTTTTCTGCGAAACACTGAAATAGGCAAAAAAACAGCAACTGGCACTGGGCCTCTGGTTAATAGGTTAGTCCCAAAAATAATATAAAAGTTCATATTAAAGCCCATTAAACATCCAAAACTGATAATATAATAGCATGGAACAATTAAAAATTATAGATACATTGCAGACGTATTAGGCACCACATGGAGGCATGCTTCATCGCACGCTTCCCTCACGATGTCACAAGGCAGAGGGTGCAAGGTGATCAGGAGTTCATCACCAAGAAGACCGAGGAGCTTCAAGAGGCGAGAGCCATGCGTGGCGACCATCGCCCACCACCTGGTGCAACCCCTTGTCCTGGCAAGGACAATGAGCTGCGCGTCTGCGTCAACATCCGAGGGCTCAACAGAGCTGCATCTCAAGAGCACTTCTGGCCTTCGCGTGCTGGTCGGTGTGAGGGCCCACCTCACATCTATGTTCGCATGCCTTTTGGCTTGCCGAATCCGGTTGTCACCTTCCAGCACCGCCTGCGAAGCATCATGGCTGCTGAGGAGGCCAGGCACCATGCGGTCCTGGCGGAGGTGGCAATGGTTCTTCGCTAGCCTCCCGAGGTTCAGGACCCAGGCAGGTCGTGAGGAGCAACCTCTTCAGCGCGTATCTTCAGCTACTTCGACATCTCTTTAGCAACCACACCAGGTGACATTTTCCAGTTTATTTAGTTGGGGCCCCCCTTGAGCTGCATTATCCCCAGGTCCCATGGGCCTATCCCTGCGACACGTATCCTATTGCATCTTTGATTTACCTTGTTGGGGGCGCCCCTCGGGCTGCATCATCCCCAGGCCGCGTGTGTCTGTCCCTGTGGCATGTATCATTCTTGCATCTATCAGAACTAGCTTTATCTCCTTCCATAAGATGATTTATGTTATCACCTTCTTACCTGATGCCCTTCATGGCTCCCCGCGTTGCTAACCGGCCTCTCGCTCATCCCACAACGGGGGATACACATGCTTGCACGACGCTTGTGCTCGGGTTCGTCCCTGCATCGCTGATAAACCTGTGAGATCGAGCTCTGGCTCGTGGCCTGCTCCGCGCCCGTCACATCACTAGATCCTCAGTTCCTTCATCTTCTTAAGGAAAGATCAGTGGAAGGACAACAAGTGCGATTACGGGTTATGCTCTCATCTCGTACTAACCCGCATGGATCTCCGAAGCTCAACTACAGGCGGCCCCGCTGGCCGCCCCTTTTTTTACGCGATTCGCTTGCGCGTTAAAGGGGGGCTCCTGAGCACCGTGCCTCAGGATCTCTTACTCACTCTCCGGCCCTCACCCCCTGGCCTTGACCACGGCAACGCGACCTGGCATACCAACGGCGGCTGAGCCTCACTCGAGGGTCGGGACCCGAGGACGCAAAGCATTCAGATGAGCGAGGAAAGGGGAAACCAGCCTGGCCCTACCTAGTAGCATCGCCACTGAAGCACGAATTAGGCGTTGTGCAAGGAATCACCACAGGCTCGCCAAAAGATAAGTCACCCATGCATAATGAAGTGAATCTCTCTGTCCGAAGTCCTCCGCTCTCATAAACTCGCTCCGACAGTACTGCTTTCCTTTTCGGCCTCCAGGGAACTGCTTGCATGCCAAAGGGGACCTCTTGGGCATCGCGCCTCTGGAGCTCTTACCGGTCCTCGGGCCGCTCACCTCCTGGCCTTGACCCCGGCATCATGACCTGGCATACCAGCGATGGCCGAAGCCTGCCTGGGGACTGGGACCTGACAGTGTAGAGTGCTATAGCTACCACAAGAACGGAAAGAGGGAGTGATGCCAGAGAGAGACACGCAGCCGCAATCTCATGTTAAGAACAATAAACGGTGGAACAAAAGCATTACAGGTTTTTTACATACCCCCACGGGGTTCGTTTCGTTTCGATTCCTCGCAGGGAACAAAAGGAGAAGGTGTTTGGGCTACTTAGGGATGGTTGCTTATTCATCAACCACCACCACCACTTCCGCATAGGCTTGCCCACCATACACTTCCGCCACACAACCTTAACCCACTTTTGTTTGAGTTGTGAGTTGTGTCTCCTAAGTTGTTTCGACTGCTTAAGGACGGTGACCTTCAACTCTGACTCACTTAACCCAATAACCCTCCACTCTCGCATTGCCTACTCGCAAAACCCATCATTTCATTTCCGCAATCCCATTTAGCTTCCGCAACAGCACCACTGCATCCCGCTACCACCATATGACATTTGACATTTGAGATTTTGAGTTCGCGATTTTTCCGTTTCCTAAGGTGTTACGGCTAATTAGGAATGGTTCTACATCAAGAACACCACCACTCATCATTGCAACAGACAGTAACCTCGACGGCATCATTGTACATTCTCCTTGCAATTGCATTGATAACCCCTAGCCTATTTTGCGTCACTTGCCTATCGAGACTAGCCATTTGAATATTGTCAGCAATGTTACTTGTGCACATTACTGATATACACCATCCATTGCATATATACCATATCATATTGGTATCATATCATCCCTTGTGTCAAAAGATTGTCCCCGTACATACACAATTGCTATCTTGGTTTGTGCATTTCACATTGTGGCCATAAAAAAAGCTTTTAAGCAAAGAAAAAGAGAGCAAAGAAGCTTGTAAGAAATACCCATAGCATCATACCACATTGCATATAAGATCATCTTGGGTCATCTTGAGAGGAACATCGGGAACCATATATACATAGCATAATTGGGATAGAAGTTGGTCCATTTTTTTGTCTCCTATAGGTTGTGCACAAGTGTCGTATCCGCCTATTGAGTAATCATGCTAGCGTCTCTCTAGAGTTGTGTAACAAGATCATTTTCCATGGATTCCACATTTTGTGCTCATTCCTTCGTTGCACGACCACATTTATCTATCCATGTGTGTGTTTCCGTGTGCCACATATTGCTATTGCTCTACTTGTATCACTTGCGAATTTGTGAATCTCTCTCAACATTATTGACTCTTGCTAACATTTTGCATCAAATTTTTGTGCCACTATCCTCACCAAGCTCCACCATAAGCTTTACTTGTGTAGGTGTGAGAAATCGACGAGATCGGTACCAATTGTGCTATTTCCTTGTTACATCATTGAGTGATCATTGATCCATTCTGAACATCGGTCAAGGTACATTTGGTATAGTTCTCTTCTTCCTTCCACTCATATTTTCTCGAGTCTTGTGATGGATGGGAAAGGCATTTCATCTTCGGTCTTCCACGACAATGATGGCGCGAACAACTACATCACCAAAACATCCAACTTTGGAGTACAACACGAAATGCAAGGTGCACAATCTACCTTGCGAGAGCGCCTCGACAACCTTGCCATTGACATACGACACTCCGAAGTAAGGAAAAGAAATTACATCGATACCAAGTTGTACGAGCTAAAGGATCAACTATGAGGCATGGTGGCCGACTACAAGTCTTCTTCCCCTTCATCATCCTCAAGGTGATGGCGAGCAAGTCGACCATCTTCGGAGCGCCCACATGATGCAAGCGCAATTCGTCAACGTCCACATCTTCGTGGCGACCATCATCACATTAGTGATTCACATCATCATGAAGGGCAAGTCACCTCCAAGCATCATGTGCATGATGACATCGAACGACATCTACTACGAGCTCAAGTACGACAAGGACACCATCATCATGAAGATGCTCGACATGCGCAAACCTACTAGTCCCAACAAGTTCTACATCAATTTACGGCCAAACTTCATGAGCAAAAGAGAAGACCACGAGACAAGCACCACCAAGGGGAATCTACGGATACCACCACCACTTCGGCATCTTCACTAAGTGCTAGCAAGGCATCTTAGCCTACTTCCCATGAGTACGCGTACATCGATATCATCAAGTACAAGGCGACCACCTACAATTGAGTGCGACACTTCCATGTTCGGAAGCCCCTCAAGGAAGATGGACGAGCAAGGGAAATTCCCTTTGGTCATGGAGACGAGCTACGAGATGCCACATCATACGGGCCTCATAAAAGAAGATGACAAGAAGGTCGAGCAAGGTCCATCCCCTTCGACCACGGCGATGAACATGAACCTCTTCAGAAACATGAAGATGGCGCCCCAACGGGACTCATACTCTGAGTCAAGCTACGAGACCGCACATGAGACACTATCTTAGGTTTCGGAGGAGAGTGATGTTTTACCACATCCCACGACATTCATCTTTGGAGGCATTATGGATGAGGAGGTTGAGCATGGGACTATCCCTTCAACCAAGGCGTCGATAGGAGTTGAGCATGGAGACATTTGCACCAACATCTCTCCGACACCCACATATGATGAGATGCCCCAATTGCCATGTGAGGAGAGCCAACACCCCATGTGTGGGACGAGTGACTCCACCATATATGACATTGAGTGCATTTCCTATGAGAGGATGAGTGTGACCACCACTAGCCCCATACAAGAGAGCATGCCACATATCGTATGTGAGGTTGAGAGCCATTTGAGTGGCTACACCAACCATACGAGTGAGAGATTCCAAGAGGGAGTGAGTGAGCCACAACACTTAGTGAGTGAGGTAGTTGACACGACATGTGAGGCCACTATGATTTCTAATGACTTGCCCTCTACTCGAAGTGTATTTTCTTCTTTGGTGCTAGGTCTCCTACATGACAACATGCCTATCCTCGACGAGTCCATACCTCCAATGGAGACGACGATGGCCATGGTGGACGATGATGCACCCCCTCATGCTTCCATCAAGATGAAGTTGACCACGACTTGGCCTTCGACACCTCACCTACAACACATGAGCGATTCTCCAAAGCTAACATAGGTGATGGTGCTTCTCTTGTCCCACTAGTGGACTATCTCACCAATGATTGCTTGCATGATGTTGATCCACCTATTCCCAGGCTTCATGCTAGTGCGACTTCCTCATGTCATGACTTACCAATTTATGATGAATATGATGATGAGCATGTTGAATTGCCTAGTTGTGATGCTATGCTCCATAGGATATCTTGTGAAAATTCTATCGGTCACGCCACGTTTGACAATCCATTGAACTTGTCATATGCTATGAGTGAGATCACCCATATTGCATCATTTCAATCTCAACATAGTAACTATGCATGCCCCATTAAAATAAACCCCATTTGATGAGGGCATCAATACTATTGTTGCACCCACAACCCCTACTACTACATATACTGGATCAATTACTAGAGCTCCCGCACGCCAATTAAATTATTAGGTACTTTCGTTTCTTGGTACTGATTCTAATGTTCATGAGAATATGATGCTGCCTAAATTGGATACATTTGTTTTGCTTACAAATGAAGGGCCTGTCGTGGAACAAGGGGAACAAGAACTGAGTTACAAGTGATGATTTCAGGACTTTAAAGCGACCATAAGGAGTGCATGAAGCCTTGCACGAAATGTACAAGATGCCACTTCATAAATTTCATCCAGAGGCTATTCTAGGTGCCGCGTCACCTAATTATTGGTATAGCCCCATGTAATTTTGAAATACTTAAGTATAGGCTGTTTTTAGAGTTCGTATGTGTGGGTAAACAAGGGTTAGACTTGGTTTCAGACCCCTCCTACAAGGGCCATGAATTCCCCCCCCCCCTCTTCTTCCATATATACAGCCCTTAGGGTGTCGCTTAGACTTTGGGTTTTGTTTAGATTAAAAGTTTGCCATGGCTGCAACTTCGCGTACTTCGTTTGTGTTCAACGACCAGACCAAGACGTCACAAAACCCCACCTTGATCAATAAAGCTCTCATCTTATATTCGCAATATCTTGATTGCAATCTTAGTTTCTTGCTTGTTCTTCATTTGCTTGCAGGAAATAGACCTTCGTGGTCAGGTTGATCATGCTCCGATGAGGTCAATAACCTCTAGGAGTTGGTTTAGTGATTGCTAAGGCGCGACGTCCTCGCACGTTCGTAGTCGGATCGTGAAAGTCTACTCCTCCAAAACGATAATCACCATCTCATCGAAAGAGGGGACACCTTAGCCCCCATCAAGTGGTATCAGATTTACAGGTTGCTCGGTGAGATTTTAGAGTTTTTCGTAGTTTAGATTGAGTCTGTTCTTCATACCTACAGTCCACGAAAAAGCCAACAAAATTGGGTTAGTTCATCATATCCGAACCAATCTGAGCCTTTGCATAATCTTTTTAGGGTTTTGCATTGTTGAATTTTTGATTGCATCGTCGTTTCGAGTTGCTAGTCTTACCGTCTAGTCCTTTAGAGTCTCGAGTTCTGTTCGCAGTTTGTCACGCCGCCGCCGCACCAACTTCATCACCGCCATATACCACCACCCCACCGTATACATCGCCGCGGCCATATACCACCATCCCACCATATACATCGTCGCTGCTATATACCACCACCCCCACCGTATACATCGCCGCTGCCATATGCAACCACCAATCATATACCACCGCCATATATCACCACCAATCCGAGTCCACATATACCACCATCATATACCACCACCAATCCGAGTCCACATATACTACCGCCATATACCATCACCAATCCGAGTCCACATATATCACCGTCATATACCATTATCAGTCCAATGTTCCACCCGATTCATCTCCGCCACCAGTCCTAGTCCGAGTCCAATATTTGTTGCTTTGTTTTTCGATTTCCAAATCACGCCATACTACTAGTCATGACCAGGTTGGACTTCCCAACATCAGTGCCACCCGTACAAGAGAAATAGTTCCAGTTTCAAAAAATGAGGAAAAAAGTCTAGCTAGGCAGTTTTTAGACCATTTGTAGACTTTCTCGAAAAAAATTTGTTGCGGAGCAAAAAAAGTGAAAAAAACAAAAAAATCAAAGAGTGCTCCTCCCTTGTTTACGTGTTGCGTCATGATTTTGTTCGTGTTCTAGGCTCACGTCTCTATTACGGTCTAACCTAGGACCAGCACAATATCATCGTTGAGCGTTTATTCAACTTTGCATCTCTGGATTGGTTATTGCTGACCCTTTTTGCTACCATATTATAAGCCTTCCTAGCTCCACATACATCTACGTCGTGTGTTTGACTCTCCCTGGTAATCACTATATCTAAGCTTTGAGAGTTTTGACTACAACGGTTGCCGATCACCACGTGCTGTTGGGTAAGAACTGGTAAGAATTTGAGATTTGCTTGACGGATTTGTGACATACTGCCACTTTCAAGTAGTCTATAGGATCATATTATTGTGTGTTTCTATTACTGCTAACCATGGCAGGACCACAAGCCGACGAGATTGACTCGAAGAACATGACGAAGAAGGAGATCCATGACAAATTTCAGCAAATGTTGAGTCAATAGGTGGAAGATGTCATGGCCACCTTCGAGAAGGCACTAGAGAGGATTGATGACGTTGAGAATACAATTGACACCAAGTTGGACACAAAGTTCGATGAAGTACTCGCGCATCTTCCATACCCACCGCCCGCTGCACCTGTCGCACCTCTACAGCAACAACAACAACAACAACAACAACAACAACAACATCGCCTTCCAAATCAAGTGGGACGAGCACTGCGCGTTCCCCTTGAGCCTGGTCAAAATTATGGTGCTGTTGTACCTACTGTTGATGCTTCTGTAGCTCCTGCTACTACTGCAGAGGTGGAGGACCATTACGAGGATGAGGTCAATCAAAATCAGAACTACGTGCAACCACCAGCACCACCACCACCAGGTCGTCCTCATGCATATCATCGCAACGATAGGGCTGGACCACCACCTAAGGTACGAGATCATGACCATCTTCCTAAACTAAAATTGAATATCCCACCATTTCAGGGTAGATATGTTCCTGATATATATATATATCTTACTTGGGAGTTAGAAACTGAACAACATTTACATGTTTACAATATCCTGAGGAGAGACGTGTTCCTGCTACTGTTTGTGCTTTCACTAGTTTTGCATGTGTTTGGTGGTCTGAACATTGTAGATTATATCCTATTCCGGCTACTTAGGCTGCTTTGAAAACTGCTATGGGTACTCGTTGGGTTCCACCATATTATCAACGTGAATTACTTCAAACATTGCAGCGTTTAAGACAAGGAAAAAATTATGTAGAAGAATAATATTAGGAATTACAAACTGGAATGATTAAATGTGGTATTGTTGAGGATAATGAAGCTATGCTTGGATGTTTAGTGGGTGGATTAAATAAAGATATTTAGACCATTCTAGAATATAAGGAGTATAATAATATCACTCATTTATTCCATCTTGCTTGCAAGCTGAACGTGAAGTGCAGGATCGACAGGCATTAGCGCGAACTAACTTTTCTGTAGGTCGATCTTCATCATGGACACCGCGTGCATCCTCTACTCCCACATGTCCAACTACAACACCACTGAGTTCAGCCGCCAATTCCAACCGAGATACAAGAAAACAGGCACGACCGCCACCATCTTCCAGGAGTACACCTTCCGATTCCGCACAGAGCTCTTCTTCATCCATGGCATCGACAGGGCAAACACATGATATTATTTGTCGTCGATGCAAGGATGGAGGTCATTATGCAAGAGAATGCCCATCTAAGCGTTTGATGATTGTTACTGAGGATGGTGGGTATGAGTCCGCTAGTGACTATGATGAGGAGACTTTGACTCATATTACAAGTGAAGAACACGGTGGAGATGATTGTGATTATGAGATGCAATACATGGTTGTTGAAGATGCTGACATGTATGAAAGTTTAGTTGTTTAACGTGTTTTGAGTGTGCAGGTTACACAAGCTGAGCAAAATCAGAGGCATAATTTGTTCCATACAAAGGGAGTTGTGAAGGAACGTTCTGTTTGCGTCATCATAGATGGAGGGAGCTCAACAACTTGGCTAGCATGGAGATGGTGGAGAAGCTATCTCTCACCACAAGACCACATCCACATCCTTACTATATCCAATGGTTCAGCAACAGCGGCAAGGTTAAGGAAACACGCACTGTTCATGTGCATTTTAGTATCTCTACATATGCTAATTATTTTGATTGTGATGTGGTACCCATGAAAGCATGTTCCTTATTACTTGGTAGACCATGGCAATTTGATAAAAATTCTATACACCATGCTAGAAACAAACAGTATACTCTTGTTCACAAGGGTAAACATATTACTTTGCTTCATATGACTCCTGATTCTATTTTGAAAGATGATATTAATTGAGCTAGTAAAGCAAAACATGAGCAAAATAAGAGTGAAAATCAGATTGTGGCAAAGGAATTTGAGCAACAAATGAAGCCTAATAACAAACCATCATCTCATATTGCTTCTGAAATTAAGTTGAAAAGTGGATGTTTACTTGCCACCAAATATGATATTGATGATCTAGATTTCAGCAAATCTGTTTGCTATGCTTTTGTGTGCAAAGAGGCATTATTTTCATTCGAGGACGTGCCTTCCTCATTGCCTCCTTCTATCACTAACATTTTGCAGGAGTTTGCTGACGTCTTTCCACAAGATGTGCCACCGGGATTACCACCTATTCGAGGGATTGAGCATCAGATTGACTTAATTCCCGGTGCATCACTACCTAACCGTGCACCATACCATACCAATCCAGAGGAGGCGAAGGAGATTATGCGTCAAGTATAGGAGCTGCTCGACATAGGTTATATACGAAAATCCCTTAGTCCTTGTGTTGTTCCTATTATACTAGTTCCAAAAAAGGATGGTACATCATGTATGTGTGTTGATTGTAGAGGCATTAATAATATTACTATTCGTTATCGGGATCCTATTCCTAGGCTAGATGATATGCTTGATGAATTGAGAGGCTCTACAATATTCTCCAAAGTTGATTAGCGTAGTGGATACCATCAAATTTGTATGAAATTGGGAGATGAATGGAAAACAACATTTAAAACTAAGTTTGGATTATATGAGTGGTCAGTCATGCCTTTTGGGTTAACTAATGCACCTAGTACTTTCATGATATTAATGAACGAAGTTTTACGTGCCTTCATTGGACGATTTGTGGTAGTCTATTTTGATGATATACTGATTTATAGCAAATCTTTGGAGGAACATTTATGTGATGTTTGTATTGCTCTATGTGATGCACGTTTGTTTGGTAACATTGGGAAGTGCACCTTTTGCACCGACCGAGTATCTCTTCTTGGCTATGTTGTTACTTCATAGGGAATTGAAGTTGTTAAAGCCAAGATTGAAGCTATTGAGAGTTGGCCGCAGCCCAAAACGGCCACAGAGCTGAGGAGTTTTCTTGGCCTTGCTTGTTTCTGTAAGCATTACGTTTTTTCAGAGATTTCAGCACCATTGCTGCACCTCTCAATGAGCTCACAGAGAAGGATGTGCCTTTTGTTTGGGGTACTGCACAGGAAGAAGCCTTCACGATATTGAAAGATAAGTTGACACATGCTCCTTTACTCCAACTTCCTAATTTTAATAAGACTTTTGAGCTTTAATGTGATGCTAGTGGAATTGGATTAGGAGGTGTGTTATTACAAGATGGAAAACATGTTGCATACTTTTCTAAAAAATTGAGTAGGCCTAGTCTGAACTATTCTACTTATGATAAATAATTATATGCTCTTGTTCGGACATTAGAAACATGGCAGCATTATTTATGGCCCAAATAATTTGGTATACATTCTGATCATGAATCTTTGAAACATATTAAAAGTCAAGCAAAACTGAACCGTAGACATGCTAAATGGGTTGAATTCATTGAGACTTTACCTTATGTCATTTAACATAAGAAGGGTAAAGAAAATGTTATTGTTGATGCATTGTCTCGTCGTTATACTATGCTTTCACAACTTCAATTTAAAATATTTGGTTTGGAGACTATCAAAGATCAATATGTGCATGATGCTGAATTTAAAGATGTATTGCTAATTGTAAAGAAGGGAGAACATGGAACAAGTTCGTCGTTAACGATGGATTTGTCTTCCGTGCTAACAAGCTATGCATTCCAGCTAGCTTCATTCGTCTTTTATTGTTGCAGGAGGCGCATGGAGGAGGATTAATGGGACATTTTGGCGTGAAGAAGACGGAGGATGTACTCTCTACACATTTCTTTTGGCCAAAGATGAGATGGGATGTTGAGCGCTTTGCTGCTCGCTGCACTACATGTCAAAAAGTTAAGTCACGACTCAATCCTCATGGTTTATATATGCCTTTGCCTGTACCTAGTGTTCCATGGGAGGATATATCTATGGACTTTGTTTTGGGTTTACCTCAAACAAAGAAGGGGAGGCATAGCATATTTGTTGTCATGGATAGATTCTTGAAAATAGCACAATTTATACCATGTCATAAAAGCGATGATGCTACTAATGATGTTGATTTGTTCTTTCGTGAAATTATTCGCTTGCATGGTGTGCCAAATACTATTGTTTCATATTGTGATACTAAATTTCTTTGCCACTTTTGCAGATGTTTATGGGCTAAGTTGGGGACTAAACTGCTTTTTAGTACTACTTGTCTCCCCCAAACAGATGGACAAACTAAAGTAGTCAATAGAACATTGTCTACTATGCTTAGGACTGTTTTGAAGAATAATAAGAAAATGTGAGAAGAACGCTTGCCTCATATTGAAATTGCTTATAATCGTTCATTGCATTCTACTACTAAGATGTGCCCTTTTGAAATTATGTATGCTTTCCTTCCTCGTGCACCTATTGATTTGTTGCCTCTTCCATCTTCGGAGAAGGTTAATTTTGATGCTAAACAACATGTTGAATTGATCTCCAAAATGCATGAGTTAACTAAGGAGAACATTGAGCGTATGAATGCTAAATATAAACTTGCTGGAGATAAGGGTAGAAAATGTGTTGTCTTTGCACCTGGAGATCTTGGTTGGTTACATTTGCGTAAGGATAGATTTCCTTATTTGCGCAAATCAAAGCTAATGCCACGTGTTGATGGTCCATTTAAGGTGTTACAGAAAATAAATGATAATGTGTATAAACTTGAGCTGCCTGCAGATTTTGGGGTTAGTCCCACTTTTCACATTGCAGATTTGAAGCCTTATTTGGGTGAGAAAGATGAGCTTCTATTGAGGACGACTTCATTTCATGAAGGGGAGGATGATGAGGACATCAATACCATTGTTACACCCACAACTCCTACTGCTACATATACTGGATGAATTACTAGAGCTCGCGCACGCCAATTAAATTCCCAGTTACTTTCATTTTTGGTAATGATTCTAACGTTCATGACAATATGATGCTGCCTAAATTGGATACATTTGTTTTGCTTACAAATGAAGGGCCTGCCATGGATAAGAGGGATGAACACTCGAGCAAGACCAAGCATGGAGATGATGTGATGCGCAAGGGGATCAATAACGGAGTTACAAGTGATGATTTCAGGACTTTGAAACCACCATAAGGAGTGCATGAAGCCTTGGACGAAATATACAAGATGCCACTTCATAAATTTCATCTAGAGGCTATTATAGGTGTTGCGTCACCTTATTATTGGGCCAGGCCCATGTAATTTTGAAATACTTAAGTATAAGCTGTTTTTGGAGTCCGTATGTGTGGGGAAGCAAGAGTTAGGGTTGGTTTCAGACCCCTCGTCCAAGGGCCACGAAATTCCCCCCTCCTCCGACATATATACACCCCTTAGGGCATCGTTTAGACTTTGGGTTTTATGTAGTTAAAAGTTAGCCATTGCCGCAACTTCGTGTACTTTGTTTGTGTCCAATGACCAGACCAAGACCGCTTATGAAACCCCACTTTTATCAATACTTCATCCATATTCGCAATATTCAGATTGTTTTATCATATTCTTGCTTGTTCTTCGATTGATTGCAGGAATAGACATTCGTGGTCAAGTTGATCGTGCTCCGGTGGGGTCAATAACCTCTCGGAGTTGGTTTAGCAATTGCTAAGGTGCAACGTCATTGCACGTTTGTAGTCGGATCATCAAAGTCGTATCCGCCAAATCGATAGTTATCATCTCATCGAAAGATCGGGCCCCTCGCCTCTATCAGTGCGCCACCCCATCACCTTCGGCTCGCGTGACAACTATCACAGCGAGCTCATCGACTTCGATGTGGCACACATCAGCCTCCCGTACAATGCCATCCTGGGGTATCCGGGGCTCGCGAACTTCATGGTAGCAACCCACCATGGCTATAACGTCATCAAGATGCCCGGCTGAAGCGGCGTCATCACCATCGCCTGTGACAAAAAGGATGTGGCCTTCTCCCTCGAGCATGCCTACAAAGCTACAACGGTTGAGCACTCTGACGACAAAGATGGCGCCACTCCTCTCGAAGCCATGCCCCCAAGGAAGAAGGAGCGGCTGCCCTCCCAAGGCTCCACCAAGACAACAAGGGCAACAGCTGACGCCGGTGCCACAGCCCCCGCGCTTGCCACCGATGCTCACCTCCCTCCAGCATAGGAAGGCGCGCCTGGCACCTGTACTGCCCAAGATGCGATTCTATCCCAATCACGTGATGAAGTCATGATTGCGGAACAAACGCATTTCGAGCGCATAGCAAGGTTGATATCATTACAACATACCATGTACTGAATAGATGAGAATACTAGATAGAGGCTTACACTCGCCACAAGCTACAACACGAATACATGGATACATCAATACATAGCAATCATCATACAAAAGAGCAAGATCCAACTACGGATGAAATCAAACAAAAAAGAAGAATGACATCCACCCTACTAATCCTAGGCTTTCGACCCGGAACCTATCCCTTGATCGAAGAAGAAGAACTCCAAACAAGCAAGCTTCACGCTCATGTCTGGTCATAGCATTACCTGTAGCTGCACATGTTGCTGCTGTAATCTGTGAGCCACGAGGACTCAGCAATCCCATTACCATGGGTATCAAGACTAGCAAAGCTTAATGGGTATGGAATGGATAAATGGTGAGCTCAAGCACTAAGCATTGTATGGTGGTTAACTTACTAGTACAAGAGTAAGAAGAGAAACTACGCATAACGGTCGCAACTAGTAATGATCAAGAAGTGATCCTGAACTACTTACAAGTCAAACATAACCCACCGTGTTCTCTTCTCAAACTCACTCGAAAAGAGATGGTCACAGTTACACACACGGTGGGTGTATTTTAATTCGGATCTGGTGTCAACTTCTCTACAACCAGATATTATAAATTTCCCATCTGCCACATAACCGCGGGCACGGCTCTCCGAAATATTTAACCCTGCAGGGGTGTCCCAACTTAGTCCATCAAGAACTCTCACGATCCGCGGAGGAAAATCCTCCATGCCAGGACAAACCGATCAAGCTCAGAATCCTGGTTGATAGAGGCGAGGGTGTCCCAATGTTTCGATGAGATAGTTATCGTTTTCTGTGGGAGCCGACCTTGACAATCTGACTACGAACGTGTGAGATGTCGCACCTTAGCAATCGCTAAACCAACTTCTGAGGGGTAATTGACCACCCCGGAGCACGATCAACCTGACCATGAGGGTCTATTTCCTACAAGCAAACAAAGAACAAGCAAGAAACTAAGATCGCAATCTGGGTATTGCGAATATAAGATTAAAGCTTTATTGATCAAGGTGGGGTTCTGTGACTCCTTGGTCTGGTCGTTGAACACAAACGAAGTACGCGAAGTTGCAGCTATGGCGAACTTTTAATCTAAAGAAAACAAAAGGTCTGAACGACTACCTAAGGCTGTATATATGGAGGAATAGGGGGGATTTCATGGCCCTTGAAGGAGGGGTCCAAAACCAACCCTAACTCTTGTTCCCCACACATACGGACTCTCAAAACAGCCTATCACTACTGCAGGATGGTCCAAATGCGACACTATGATCAGAGACCCTTCGACAAAACTGTGTGCGATGCCATAATCGCAAATGGTGGTGTAAAAGAACCGTAAAAAAGGTGCAAAACGTTTGCGATGGCGGAGCTATCAAACACAGTTCAGATTTTAGTTGTGTGTGCGATGCAGGGCATACGGTTCAGCTCAATGAACTGTTTGTGATGAGGCGGAACAAAAGAAACGGGCAGCCTGATCAACGCGTGTGCGATATAGAGCATACGGTTCACTCGGATGAACTGTTTGTGATTAGGCAACACAAAAGAAATGGTCAGTCAGATCAAGGTGTGTGCGATACGCGGAAAACAGGCCCGTAATCAGAAATGTGTGCGAAGGAAAATAATAACACAAACGATTGCTGCCAAAAAGCTGTGTGAATTGCTTTGTCTACAGTAGAATAACATGTATATATAACTGAAAAAAACATCCAATTACATAAGTGACTATATAGATCATTCGCACACACCTCAGTAAACAATTGCATGCATTCTAAAGTAGGAGAAACGATCATCTAGTCATCTACTTCTTGTGCCATACTTTGCCCGCAAATTTAACAAACAAAATGTTAATGCATGTTTTAAAAATTATATAACTGGAAACTATGTTCAAATACAAATCCAACTATATAATATTTGGCGACATGCATTCGTATTTTATTAGTTAAATCATACTTATAAACCAGGACGATGATATAGTAGGTAATTAAATCGCAAATGTTTTTTTATTAACCGTATGTGTACGTGGCCTTTCGTCCTCCTCTCGCACGTCTTGTCACCCCGCTGCCGCAGACGGCTTACAGCGCAATCTTGCGCAACGCGCGGGGGCGTTCTTTTGGCCAAACAGTGGCGCCAATGAATCGTCAGTGAGCCCGTTCCCGCACAACCTCGTAGGTTCCCGCACAAGCTTCCTGGCCGACTCGGTGAAATCCCCCAAAATACCAATGCTTAGCGGCCTGCTATAAAAATGCTCACGGTCGGCAAGTCCTGCGTCGCATTTTCCACTCCCTCCCTGTTGCTTATCTCGTCTTCTTCTCCCACAATCACCAATGGCACCGGTCCGTTGTCATCGCTCAGCCACTCTGCCATCATTAGAGGACAGCTCCAGCTGGGAGGCTACATTACGGCAGTGGCGCGGTCCCTGGCGTAGTGTAGTGCGCGTGGCGTCCCTGTTGGGTGTGCTCGGAACACCCACCACACGCTCCGCCGCGGTGCCTGTCGACAGCTGTTGATGGCTGCCGTTGCTGCCACACCACCGTCGAAATCCAGGGCCATCGCGCGCTCCGCACCGTGGCCTGAAGGCGGGAGGTAGCTGTCGTGGCCGCCACCTCACTTCCGGCCACTGTGTCCATCACCCGCTCCACCACCGCGGCCCGAAGGCGGGAGGTGGTGGTCGTGGCCGCCACCCCGTCGTCGGCCGCCATGGCCGACATCCCACCGTCGACCGCCAGTGTCGTCACCCGCTCTGCCGCTGCCGCCCGAAGGCGGGAGGCGGAGGTGGATGCTCGCAAGTACGTCAGCGACCTTGCGCGCTACACCGAGTTCTTGCGGGAGGAGGAGGAGAGCCTCGTCGAGCACACAAAGAGCCTTACCGCCGCCGTGGCCATGGCACACGCCGCCTCAGAGGTGAGGAATCATGTGATCTACGAGGAGAACCACCGCTTCGAGAGGGGTCGTCTGGAGCGGCAGAGGGTGTTCAAGGTGAGCGTCGCTATAGCTGCAACAGCGGCAGGAACCGTATTGCGGTTGCCCATCTTGTCAGCAGGCTCCTCTTCCTCCGCCTCTTACTGAGCGCGCTCGGCAGAGGAGAAGCAGCTGGAAGTAGTACAAAGCCCCTCCGCAGTAGTAGTAGTATTTAGGGGCTATTTTATTCGTTCCATGTGACTATAGATGTGGTGCAACTATACAACGTACTTAAAATTACCTAGTATATATAGTTGAACTAGCTATTTTCAGTACGTGGTTGGCAACAATTGGGGAAAAGTTTGGTCGGTTCAACTATCGAGTTGAACTGTTTGTATAAATTAAGAACGACTGCTTAATTTCTGAATGAAATCTATGCTTAATTACTGAATTTTAGTTGCAAAAATTAGATACTGCAAGTGATTTTTAGCTTCATATTTTGACAAATCGCAGTGCTACAAGGATTGACAAATCTTACCAAATTGTTTGTACGTGGTTGCACACGGGTCATCCAAAACAACCGTTTGCATTGAAGGGATGCACAAATCATGCGCTACTCTCGCTTTGCATATGGGTGTTCTATCTAAAATGTTTGCGATGAATAGCTGCAGAAATCCAGCTCGGCACATTTTCACTTGGCTTCCTGGGGAAGCTGTCGGTTTGCATATGGGTGTTCTAACTAAAACGTTTGCAATGATTGTTTTATATTTAAAAAGTGAATTAAACTATGGCTTAGGCGCCATTAATGGAGAGGATGCGAGCAAGGCGAGCGGCCATGGAAGTCAAAGGGCACGCTTCCAAGTGAGCCTGCGCAGCGTACATCTCGCATGCTTCCCGGTGAGCCTGTGCATTCGAGGATAGCTTGCATGCCTCTCAGTCAGCCTGTGCACCGGACGGCGCTCGTACGCCTCCCGTTCAGTGAAGGTCAAGCAGCTGTCCGCACGACACCTCCAATAGCCATAAAAACCAAGACATGTGGCGTCACGTGAATGGTTAACAGAACACACACGGTTTGAATTATACAAACGTTTGAGATACTAAAGTGGCAGCTATTTTTTAAAAATGCCTTTGTTGGCTATCATTATTCGAGTGCGCATTCTCTCAAATGGACACAAAAAATACCACATCATGCCAGGTGCCATTCCATGATAGCATGCCAAGTTTCATGAATTTCAGACGAGTTTTGGATTTACTAGAATTTAAAAACCAGGCATCTCAATGTTTTGCCGGCAATCAACGGTGCCCTGGCATTTGAAATTCATTCCTATTTGTTGCATGGGACCTAAGCATGCACGCAAGGACATAGATTTGATTTATCAACCAATTTATATGCACTCGAGCATGTGCATGTAGTTCAAATTTGAATTTTTCACATAAATGCATTGAAAACTCAGTTAATGCATAAAAATGTCCAAATAAACCCCAAAAAATCACACAACACTCCTATTGTTCTGTATTACCACGAGAAAAAAATTGAAAGCAATAAGAGGCAATGGATATCGTTTCGTCCCCAAAGGTGGGACGTTCCCTACTGAAAACCATCATGCTTGTTGTGAGAAGCTCCAATTTGTGAGAAGCATATACCCAAACCTGCCCCAAATGGGACAAAAATTTTACCACGTCATGTTGATGCCACTCCATGATAGCATGCCAAGTTTCATGAATTCCGGACGGGTTTTGGATTAACGATGCACTGGTGTTTGAAATTCATTCCCATTTCTTGCATGGGACCTATGCATGCACCCAAGGACACAGATTTGATTTTTCAACCAATTAATATGCATTTGAGCATGTGCATGTAGTTCAAATTTGAATTATGCACATAAATGCATTGAAAACTCAGTTAATGCATAAAAATGTCAAAACGAACTCCAAAAAATCACAAAAATTCACACAACACTCCTGTTGTTCTATGTTAACACGAGAAAAAAATTTGAAAGCAATAAGAGGTAATGGATATTGTTTCATCTCCAAAGGTGGCACGTTCCCTATCGAAAACCATCATGCTTGTTCTGAGAAGCTCCGTTTTTTTGAGAAGCATATACCTAAACCTGCCCCAAATTTGAATTTTTTTTTACCACGGCATGTTGATGCCGCTCCATTATAGCATGCCAAGTTTCATGAATTTTAGACGGGTTTTGGATTTACTAGAATTTAAAAACCGGGCATCTCAATGTTTTGCCGGCAATCAACGGTGCCCTAGTGTTTGAAATTCATTCCCATTTCTTGCATGGGACCTAGGCATGCACCCAAGGACACAGATATGATTTTTCAACCAATTTATATGCAATGGAGCATGTGCATGTAGTTCAAATTTGAATTATGCACATAAATGCATTGAAAACTCAGTTAATGCATAAAAATGTCCAAACGAACCCTAAAAATAACAAAAAATCCCACAACATTCCTGTTGTTCTATGCTGACACGAGAAAAAATTGAAATCAGTAAGAGGCAATGGATATCGTTTCGTCCCCAAAGGTGGGACGTTCCCTACCGAAAACCATCATGCTTGTTGTGAGCAGCTCTGGATTGTGAGAAGCATATACCCAAACCTGCCGCAAATGGGACAATTTTTTTACCATGGCATGTTCATGCCCCTCCATAATAGCATGCCAAGTTTCATGAATTTCAGACGGGTTTTGGATTTACTAGAATTTAAAAACCAGGCATCTCAATGTTTTGCCGGCAATCAACGGTGCCCTGGTGTTTGAAATTCATTCCCATTTCTTGCATGGGACCTAAGCATGAACCCAAGGACACATATTTGATTTTACAACCAATTTATATGCACTGGAGCATGTGCATGTAGTTCAAATTTGAATTATGCACATAAATGCATTGAAAACTCAGTTAATGCATAAAAATGTCCAAAAGAACCCCGAAAAATCACAAAAATTCACACAACACTCATGTTGTTCTATGTTGACACGAGAAAAAATTGAAATCAATAAGAGGCAATGGTATCGTTTCGTCCCCAAAGGTGGGACGTTCCCTACCGAAAACCATCATGCTTGTTATGAGAAGCTCCGGTTTATGAGAAGCATATACCCAAACCTTCCGCAAATGGGACAAATTTTATACCATGGCATGTTGATGCCCCTCCATAATAGCATGCCAAGTTTCATGAATTTCAGACATGTTTTGGATTTACTAGAATTTAAAATCCAGGCATCTCAATGTTTTGCCGGCAATCAACGGTGCCCTGGTGTTTGAAATTCATTCCCATTTCTTGCATGGGACCTAAGCCTACACCCAAGGACACATATTTGATTGTACAACCAATTTATATGCACTGGAGCATGTGCATGTAGTTCAAATTTGAATTATGCACATAAATGCATTGAAAACTCAGTTAATGCATAAAAATGTCCAAACGAACACCGAAAAATCACAAAAATTCACACAACACTCCTATTGTTCTATGTTGACACGAGAAAAAATTGAAAGCAATTAGAGGCAATGGATATCGTTTCGTCCCCAAAGGTGGGTCGTTCCCTACCGAAAACCATCATGCTTGTTGTGAGAAGCTCCTGTTTCTGAGAAGCATATACCCAAACCTGCCCCAAATGGGACAAATTTACACCATGGCATGTTCATGCTGCTCCATGATAGCATGCCAAGTTTGATGAATTTCAGACGGGTTTCGGTTTTACTAGAATTTAAAAACCAGGCATCTCAATGTTTTGCCAGCAATCAACGGTGCCCTGGTGTTTGAAATTCATGCCCATTTCTTGCATGGGACCTAAGCATGCACCCACGAACACATATTTGATTTTACAACCAATTTATATGCACCTGAGCATGTGCATGTAGTTCAAATCTCAATTATGCACATAAATGCATTGAAAACTCAGTTAATGCTTAAAATGTCCAAACGAACCCCGAAAAATCACAAAAATTCACACAACACTCCTGTTGTTCTATGTTGACATGAGAAAAAAATTGAAATCAATAAGAGGCGATGGATATCGTTTCATCCCCAAAGGCGGGACTTTCCCTACCGAAAACCATCATGCTTGTTGTGAGAAGCTCCGGTTCCTGAGAAGCATATGCCCAAACCTGCCCCAAATGGGATAAAATTTTTACCACGGCATGTTGATGCTGCTCCATGATAGCATGCCAAGTTTCACGAATTTCAGGCGGGTTTTGGATATACTAGAATTTAAAACACCAGGCATCTCAATGTTTTGCCGGCAATCAACGGTGCCCTGGTGTTTCAAATTCATTCCCATTTCTTGCATGGGACCTAAGCATGCAGCCAAGGACACATATTTGATTTTTGAACCAATTTATATGCACTGGAGCATGTGCATGTAGTTCAAATTTGAATTGTGTACATAAATGCATTGAAAACTCAGTTAATGCATAAAAATGACCAAACGAACCCCGAAAAATCACAAAAATAAACACAACACTCATGTTGTTCTATGTAGACACGAGAAAATAATAGAAATAAATAAGAGGCAATGGATATCGTTTCATTCCCAAAGGTGGGACGTTCCCTACTGAAAACTATCATGCTTGTTGTGAGAAGCTACGGTTCGTAGAAAGCATATACCCAAACCTGCCCCAAATGGGACAAATTTTTTACCACGGCATGCTGATGCCGCTCCATGATAGCATGCCAAGTTTCATGAACTTCAGGCGGGTTTTGGATATACTAGAATTTAAAAACCAGGCATCTCAATGTTTTGCCGGCAATCAACGGCGCCTAGGTGTTTGAAATTCATTCCCATTTCTTGCATTGACCTAAGCATGCATCCAAGGACACATATTTGATTTTTCAACCAATTTATATAAATTGGAGCATGTGCATGTCGTTCAAATTTGAATTATGCACATAAATGCATTGAAAACTCAGTTAATGCATAAAAATGTGCAAACGAACCCCAAAAAATCACAAAAATTCACACAACACTCCTGTTGTTCTATGTTGACACGAGAAAAAAGTCGAAAGCAATAAAAGGCAATGGATATCGTTTGGTCCCCCCAAAGGTGGGACGTTCCCTACCGAAAACCATCATGCTTATTGTGAGAAGCTCCGGTTTGTCAGAAGCATATACCCACACCTGCCCAAAATGGGACAAAATTGTTACCACGGCATGTTGATGCCGCTCCATGATAGCATGCCAAGTTTCATAAATTTTAGACGGGTTTTGGATTTACTAGAATCTAAAAACCAGGCATCTCAATGTTTTGCCGGCAATCAACGGTGCCCTGGTGTTTGAAATTCATTCCCATTTCTTGCATGGGACCTAAGCATGCACCCAAGGACACATATTTGATTTTACAACCAATTTATATGCATTGGAGCATGTGCATGTAGTTCAAATTTGAATTATGCACATAAATGCATTGAAAACTTAGTTAATGCATAAAAATGTCCAAACGAACCTCGAAAAATCACAAAAATTCACACAACACTCCTATTATTCTATGTTGACACGAGAAAAAATTGAAAGCAATAAAAGGCAATGGATATCATTTCGTCCCCAAAGGTGGGCGTTCCATACCGAAAACCATCATGCTTGTTGTGAGAAGCTCCGGTTTCTGAGAAGCATATACCCAAATGGGACAAATTTTCTACCATGGCATGTCGATGCCGCTCCATGATAGCATGCCAAGTTTTATGAATTTCAGATGGGTTATGGATTTACTAGAATTTAAAAACCAGGGATCTCAATGTTTTGCCGGCAATCAACGGTGCCCTGGTGTTTGAAAGT
This sequence comes from Triticum urartu, assembly GCF_056163025.1. Lineage (NCBI taxonomy): Eukaryota > Viridiplantae > Streptophyta > Magnoliopsida > Poales > Poaceae > Triticum > Triticum urartu. The sequence continues at coordinate 326,757,763 of NC_141876.1, forward strand.
TGTTCCTATTTCGTGCATGGGACCTAAGCATGCACCCAAGGACACAGATTTGATTTTTCAACCAATTTATATGCACTGGAGCATGTTCATGTAGTTCAAATTTGAATTATGCACATAAATGCATTGAAACCTCAGTTAATGCATAAAAATTTCCAAACGAACCAAGAAAAATCACAAAAATAATCACAACACTCTTGTTGTTCTATGTTGACGTGAGAAAAATATTGAAATCAATAAGAGGCAATGGATATCGTTTCATCCCCAAAGGTGGGACGTTCCCTACCGAAAACCATCATGCTTTTTGTGAGAAGCTACAGTTTGTGAGAAGCATATACCCAAACCTGCCCCAAAGGGACAAATTTTTTACCACGGCATGTTGATGCCGCTCCATGATAGCATGCCAAGTTTCATGAATATCAGGAGGGTTTTGGATATAGTAGAATTTAAAAACCAGGCATCTCAATGTTTTGCCGGCAATCAATGGTGCCCTGGTGTTTGAAATTCATTCCCATTTCTTGCATGGGACGTAAGCATGCACCCAAGGACACATATTTGATTTTACAACCAATTTATATGCACTGGAGCATGTGCATGTAGTTCAAATTTGCATTATGCACATAAATGCATTGAAAACTCGGTTAATGCATAGAAATGACCAAACGAAACACGAAAGATCACAAAAATAAACACAACACTCCTGTTGTTCTATGTTGACACGAGAAAAAAATTAAAATAAATAAGAGGCAATGGATATCGTTTCATTCCCAAAGGTGGGATGTTCCCTAGCGAAAACCATCATGCTTGTTGTGAGAAGCTATGGGAACTAAGCATGCAGCCAAGGAAACAGATTTGATTTTTCAACCAATTTATATGCACTGGAAGACGTGCAAGTAGTTCAAATTTGAATTATGCACATAAATGCATTGAAAACTCAGTTAATGCATAAAAATGTGCAAACGAACCCCGAAAAATCACAAAAATTCACACGACACTCCTGTTGTTCTATGTTGACACGAGAAAAAGGTTGAAAGCAATAAGAGGCAATGGATATCATTTCGTCCCCAAAGGTTAGACGTTCCCTACCGAAAACCATCATGCTTATTGTGAGAAGCTCTGGTTTTGAGAAGCATATACCCAAACCTGCCCCAAATGGGACAAAATTGTTACCACGGCATGTTGATGCTGCTCCATGATAGCATGCCAAGTTTCTTGAATTTTAGACGGGTTTCGGATTTACTAGAATCTAAAAACCAGGCATCTCAATGTTTTGCCGGCAATCAACGGTGCCCTGGTGTTTGAAATTCATTCCCATTTCTTGCATAGGACCTATGCGTGCACCCGAGGACATATATATTTGATTTTACAACCAATTTATATGCACTGGAGCATGTGCATGTAGTTCAAATTTGAATTATGCACATAAATGCATTGAAAACTCAGTTAATGCATAAAAATGTCCAAACGAACCTCGAAAAATCACAAAAATTCACACAACACTTCTGTTGTTCTATGTTGACACGAGAAAAAATTGAAAGCAATACAAGGCAATGGATATCGTTTCGTCCCCAAAGGTGGGTGTTCCATACCGAAAACCATCATGCTTGTTGTGAGAAGCTCCGGTTTCTAAGAAGCATATACCCAAACCTACCCCAAATGGGACAAATTTTTTACCATGGCATGTCGATGCCGCTCCACGATAGCATGCCAAGTTTCATGAATTTCAGACGGGTTTTGGATTTACTAGAATTTAAAAACTAGGCATCTCAATGTTTTGCCGGCAATCAACGGTGCCCTGGTGCTTGAAATTAATTCCTATTTCGTGCATGGGACCTAAGCATGCACCCAAGTACACAGATTTGATTTTTCAACCAATTTATACGCACTGGAGCATGAGCGTATAGTTCAAATTTGAATTATGCACATAAATGCATTGAAAACTCAGTTAATGCATAAAAATGTCCAAACGAAACCCGAAAAATCACAAAAATAAGAGGCAATGGATATCGTTTCGTCCCCAAAGGTGGGACGTTCCCTACCGAAAACCATCATGCTTGTTGTGAGAAGCTTCGGTTTGTGAGAAGCATATCCCCAAACCTGCCCCAAATGGGACAAAATTTTTACCACGGCATGTTGATGCCGCTCCATGATAGCATGCCAAGTTTCATGAATTTCAGGCGGGTTTTGGATTTACTAGAAATTAAAAACCAAGCATCTCAATGTTTTGCCGGCAATCAACGGTGCCCTGGTGTTTGAAATTCATTCCCATTTCTTGCATGGGACCTAAGAATGCAGCCAAGGACACAGATTTGATTTTTCAACCAATTTATATGCACTGGAGCATGTGCATGTAGTTTGAATTTGAATTATGCACATAAATGCATTGCAAACTCAGTTAATGCATAAAAATGTCCAAACGAACCCCGAAAAATCACAAAAATTCACACAACACTCCTGTTATTCTATGTTGACACGAAAAAAAATTGAAAGCAATAAGAGGCAATGGATATCATTTCGTCCCTAAAGGTGGGACGTTACCTACCGAAAACCATCATGCTTGTTGTGAGAAGCTCCGGTTTGTGAGAAGCATATACCCAAATCTGCCCCAAATGGGACAAAATTGTTACCACGGCATGTTGATGCCGCTCCATGATAGCATGCCAAGTTTCATGAATTTTAGACAGGTTTTGGTTTTACTAGAATCTAAAAACCAGGCATCTCAATGTTTGCCGGCAATCAACGGTGCCTTGGTGTTTGAAATTAATTCCCATTTCTTGCATGGGACCTAAGCATGCAGCCAAGGACACAAATTTGATTTTCAACCAATTTATATGCACTGGAGCATGTGCATGTAGTTCTAATTTGAATTATGCTCATAAATGCTTTGACAGTTAATGCATAAAAATGTCCAAACGAACCCCGAAAAATCACAAAAAATCACACAACACTCATGTTGTTCTATGTTGACACGAGAAAAAAATTTGAAAGCAATAAGAGGTAATGGATATCGTTTCGTCCCCAAAGGTGGGACGTTCCCTACCTAAAACCATCATGCTTGTTGTGCGAAGCTCCGGTTTGTGAGAAGCATATACACAAACCTGCCCCAAATGGGAAAAAATTGTTACCACGGCATGTTGATGCCACTCCATGATAGCATGCCAAGTTTCATGCATTTTAGACGGGTTTTGGATTTACTAGAATCTAAAAACCAGGCATCTCAATGTTTTGCCGGCAATCAATGCTGCCCTGGTGTTTGAAATTCATTCCCATTTCTTGCATGGGACCTAAGCATGCACCCAAGGACACATATTTGATTTTACAACCAATCAGTATGCACTGGACCACGTGAATGTAGTTCAAATTTGCATTATGCACATAAATGCATTGAAAACTCAGTTAATGCATATAAATATCCAAACGAACCCCGAAAAATCACAAAAATTCACACAACACTCCTGTTGTTCTATGTTGACACGAGAAAAAATTGAAATCAATAAAAGGCAATCTATATCATTTCGTCCCCAAAGGTGGGACGTTCCTTACCGAAAACCATCATGCTTGTTGTGAGAAGCTCCGGTTTCTGAGAAGCATATACCCAAACCTGCCCCAAATGGGACAAAAAATTTACCACGACATGTTGATGCCGCTCCATGATAGCATGCCAAGTTTCATGAATTTCAGGCGGGTTTTGGTTATACTAGAATTTGAAAACCAGGCATCTCAATGTTTTGCCGGCTATCAACGGTGCCCTGGTGTTTGAAATTCATTCACATTTCTTGCATGGGACCTAAGCATGGAGCCAAGGACACAGATCTGATTTTTAAACCAATTTATATGCACGGGAGCATGTGCATGCAGTTTGAATTTGAATTATGCACATAAATGCATTGCGAACTTAGTTAATGCATAAAAATGTCCAAACGAACCTCGAAAACTCACAAAAATAAACACAACACTCCTGTTGTTCTATGTTGTCACGAGAAAAAAATTGAAAGCAATAAGAGGCAATGGATATCGTTTTGTCCACAAAGGTCGGACGTTCCCTACCGAAGACTATCATGCTTGTTGTGAGAAGCTCCAGTTGGTGAGAAGCATATACCCAAACCTGCCCCAAATGGGACAAAATTGTTACCACGGCATGTTGATGCCGCTCCATAATAGCATGCCAAGTTTCATGAATTTCAGACGGCTTTTAGATTTACTAGAATTTAAAAACCAGGCATCTCAATGTTTTGCCGGCAATCAACGGTGCCCTAGTGTTTGAAATTCATTCCCATTTCTTGCATGGGACCTAAGCGTGCAACCAAGGACACATATTTGATTTTTCAACCAATTTATATGCACTGGAGCATGTGCTTGTAGTTCGAATTTGAATTGTGCACATAAATGCATTGCAAACTCAGCTAATGCATAAAAATGCCCAAACGAAACACGAAAATCATAAAAAATCACACAACACTCCTTTTATTCTATGTTCACACGAGAAAGAATTGAAAGCAATAAGAGGCAATGGATATCGTTTTGTCCCCAAAGGTGGGACGTTACCGAAAACCATCATGCTTGTTGTGAGAAGCTCTGGTTTTGAGAAGCATATACCCAAACCTGCCCCAAATGGGACAAAATTGTTGCCACCGCATGTTGATGCCGCTCCATGATAGCATGCCAAGTTTCATGAATTTCAGGTGGGTTTTGGATTTACTACAACCTAAAAACTAGGCATCTCAATGTTATGCTGGCAATCAACGGTGCCTTGGTGTTTGAAATTCATTCCCATTTCATGCATGGGACCTGAGCATGCACCCAAGAACACATATTTGATTTTACAACCAATTTATGTGCACTAGAGCATGTCCATGTACTTCAAATTTGAATTATCCACATAAATGCATTGAAAACTCAGTTAATGCATAAAAATGTCCAAACGAACCCTGAAAATCTCAAAAATTCAGACAACACTCCTGTTGTTTTATGTTGACACGAGAAAAAATTGAAAGCAATAAAAGGCAATGGATATTGTTTCGTTCGCAAAGGTGGGACGTTCCCTACCGGAAACCATCATGCTTGTTGTGAGAAGCTCCGGTTTGTGAGAAACGTATACCCAAACCTGCCCAAATGGGACAAAATTGCTACCACGACATGTTGATGCCGCTCCATGATAGCATGCCAAGTTTCATGAATTTCAGGCGGGTTTTGGATATACTAGAATTTAAATACCAGGCATCTCAATGTTTTGCCGGCAATCAATGGTGCCCTCGTGTTTAAAATTCATTCCCATTTCTTGCATGGGACCTAAGCATGCACCCAAGGACACATATCTAATTTTTCAACCAATTTATATGCACTGGAGCATGTGCATGTAGTTAGAATTTGAATTATGCACATAAATGCATTGAAAACTCAGTTAATGCATAAAAATGTCCAAACGAACTCTGAAAAATCAAAAAAATAAACACAACACTCCTGTTCTCCTATGTTGACACGAGAAAAAAATTGAAATCAATAAGAGGCGATGGATATCGTTTCATCCCCAAAGGTGGGACATTCCCTACTAAAAACCATCATGCTTGTTGTGAGAAGCTCCGGTTTGTGAGAAGCATATCCCCAAACCTGCCCCAAATGGGACAAAATTTTTACCACGACATGTTGATGCCGCTCCATGATAGCATGCCAAGTTTCATGAATTTCAGGCGGGTTTTGGATATACTAGAATTTAAAAACCAGGCATCTCAATGTTTTGCCGGCAATCAACGGTGCCCTGGTGTTTTAAATTCATTCCCATTTCTTGCATGGGACCTAAGCATGCAGCCAAGGACACAGATTTGATTTTTCAACCAATTTATATGCACTGGAGCAGGTGCATGTAGTTCGAATTTGAATTATGCACAGAAATGCATTGCGAACTTAGTTAATGCATAAAAATGTCCAAACGAACCTCGAAAACTCACAAAAATTCACACAACACTCCTGTTGTTCTATGTTGTCACGAGAAAAAAATTGAAAGCAATAAGAGGCAATGGATATCGTTTCATCCCCAAAGTTTCATGAATTTTAGACAGGTTTTGGTTTTACTAGAATCTAAAAACCAGGCATCTCAATGTTTTGCCGGCAATCAACGGTGCCTTGGTGTTTGAAATTCATTCCCATTTCTTGCATGGGACCTAAGCATGCAGCCAAGGACACACATTTGATTTTTCAACGAATTTATATGCACTGGAGCATGTGCATGTAGTTCTAATTTGAATTATGCTCATAAATGCTTTGACAGTTAATGCAAAAAAATGTCCAAACGAACCCCGAAAAATTACAAAAGTTCACACAACACTCCTGTTATTCTATGTTGACATGAGAAAAAACTTGAAAGCAATAAGTGGCAAAGGATATCGTTTGCACTTTTGCCATGCTTGTTTGAGCTTGATATTGAGTGAATTAGCCGTAGATCAGTGTTCATATTTTGTCAAGCATCATGAGTGGATCCCTGCCATGTATTTTGTTGCCATGTTTGAGCGTTGTAGCATATTTATCTTGATGCATTTAGAAGGGTACTTGTTGTTTATCGCAGACCGGTGCCATATTAGTTTTGCTTGCCATTTCCAAACCGTGCATCCGATTCCGGTGATCTTTATATCGATTCCAACTGAAATCACCTCACCTTTCCAGTGGAACTCTTGGATTTCCAAGTTGAGGCCAGGTTCAATCATTCCTTTCCAAATCATGCATATGCACCACATACCGCATCCCGCATATCATACCATGTTCATGTGTGGCTTGTTTACTATGTTGTGTGCTTCTTTCCAGTGTTGCTTCTTCGGGTTGTTTCCGGTAACGTCGTGATTGTGAGGACCCGTTCGACTACGTCCGTTTGTCTTCTTCATGGAGTCGTTCTTCTTCCTTGCGGGATTTCAGGCAAGATGACCACTCTTGCCGCCCTAGTGTCACAGCCCTAGAGTACCTGAGTGAAATAGTTGCATCTGCATTCATGCATCATGTCTAAAATTTCTGAAAGTTGAATTGAGGTTTGTTGAAACCCTCAGAAACCAGTTCAAAATTAATCAACATTAAAATGTCTTCAAAGAAATCCAAGAAAATGTTCCTCTTAGTCTCCGAAAATATTGGCAAGAAGTAAAATTCAAACCAATGTTTTTGGTATCTCAGAAACATTTATTTTGGGCGTTTGAATTAAATCAATAACTATTTGTATTGGATATATATTCTTTATATAATTAATATATGTCCAATAATTCTGGAACATTTTATGTGGTTTAGGATATTTTAGTTCTAGTCACATAATTATTTTCAGGATTTTATAAAATGGTTTGGTGTTAAAACTAAACCCAAAACAATTGCAGAAAAATAGAAAACTGAAACAATTTAGTAAACAGAGAAGAGAGAGAGAGCTTACCTGGGCCAACTCACCTGTGCAGCCACCTGGCGGCCCAAGTGGCCGGCCCAGCCCACCAGGGGCTCCTCCCTGTCGTCTTCCCCTTGCCAGGAGGACGAGCGCGTGGCCGGCGCGCGCGAGCACGCGTCCGGCCACCTCCTGCTTGCTCGCCGCTGCTGGAGACTACCCCGAGCGCCACGACACCCCCTGGACCCCCTCAATCTTTCCCCTCACTCCCTGGTTCTCTCTCCCTCTCTGGTTCTCTCCTCGCAGCCGCCCGAGAACGCCGTCGTCGCGCCGACGAGCACCACCGCGGCCACCGGGCACCCCTCACCCTTCCGCCGAGTTCAGAAGAACTGCCAGAACCTCCTCGTCCTCCCAATCGAGCTACTAGACGCCAGGAGGCCCTGCTTCATCGTCATCGCGGTTGTCTTCAACCGCGGGCACCCGAGCCCCTCGCCATCGATTCGCTGCACTCCGGCCGCCCTCGAGCCCACTGACCCTCCAAACGGACTCACGGTGAGCCCCTGAGTCATCTCCCCCTTTTCCCCTGGTCGTTTTTGACCTCTAGGGCATAGCCCCATCTTGGCCGAGAACTCCACGCCGCCGGTGATGTTGCCGCCAAGGCCACAGCCACCGCAGCTCGTGTCCGAGCACACCATCGTGCTTAGCACGATCCCATGAGCCCGCAGACAACCGCAGCGCCCCCTCCCGTGCTCTGTAGCGCTATCCCGAGGATGCCCGAGCTGCTGCCGCCGCTGAACCTCGTCACCGGCCACTTTCCGGCCATCCTAGCTCCTACCACCACCCCCAATGGATGTGCCTCACTCCCAGGAACCCGTAGGTGCAACCCACGGATCAAATGGTGCCCTGTAGAGCATTTCCGAGCCGCCCCGCCGTCACTGTCGTCGCCGGCGGCTAAACGCCGGCGACCCCTGACCCGTTGACCGGCATGGGTTGACCCACTGCCCGGTTTGACCTCCCCCTCTCTCTCACTGACTTACGGGCCCCGCCCGACTAATTACTCTAGTTAGCGCTAATTAGCTAGTTAGGTTAGTTGCTACAGTCGCTGACCAGTGGGCCCAGGCTAGTTAGTTAGGGCTAACTAACTTAGTTAGTTGACTGGGTCACTGACCAGTGGGTCCCACTGGTCAGGTTTGACCTGGTCGACGCCTTTGACCTGCTGACATCACCTTGACGTCATGCTGACGTAGCAATACATTTTCTGGATTTAGTTTAAATTATAATAATTCAGAAAATTCCAGAAAATGCCCGAAACTTCTAAAAATCATAGAAAATCAACCGTAACTCCAAATGAAATAAATTATATATGAAAAATTATCAGAAAAAATCAAGGAATCTGTTTATGGCATTTTCATGCATGTTTGAACAATGTTGTCCTCTGTTTTGGACAAAACAAATAAATGGCATTTAACTAATCATATATGGAGTTTGAATTTGAATCTTGTATTCAAACCAACTTCATTTAATTGTGTTGCTAGTTGCATTAGCTCAATCAACAACATATTGTCATGTCATTATCATGCATCATGTTGTGCATTGCATTGATTGTGTTCCTTCTCTATTGCCGGTGATTGTCCCCTCTCGGTAGACGCTGCTCCAACGCTGTGATCGTTGACACTGATGAAGACTCAATGTTATCTTCAGAAGTGCCAGGCAAGCAAAACACCCTTGTTCATTCCGATACAAACCCACTCTCTCGCTCCTGCTCTCTTTTACTGCATTAGGACAACAACGATTCAGCTGTACATGCTGCGGTAGTTGAACCCCTTCCTTTGCATGACCTGTCATTGCCACAGTAAATAGATGAAACCCACTAGCATGAGTAGGAGTTGTTTGAGCCCTGATGTGCCTACTCATTCATGCTTGTTTGTCATGCCTGCTATTGCATAGAGTCGTGTCAGGTCTGGTTCATCGGGGATGAACCGGAGGTGTGTAAACATGTCCTATAGTGTGTGAGCTAAGTGTGTGAACACAATTTGGTAAAGGTAGCGGTGAGAGGCCATGTAGGAGTACATGGTGGGTTGTCTCATTGAAACCGTTCTTAGGAACTGAGTTCTGTGTTTGTGATCCATCAAACAGTTACTACCACGCATTGGGCCCGAAACCAATGGACCCTCTCGGCTTCTTGATCACCCTTGTCCTCTGTCCAGGAGTTGCAACTAGTTTCTGGTGTTTATAGGATATGTGTTGGCGGCCGTGCGTAGCGCTGACCCTAGGGGTGGGCTATGTTGCGGTAGATACACCGTGGCACGGTGTACCGGGCGCCCGTTTGGTGTCTCGGGAACCCTGTTCACATCGTTCGGGGCCGTATGTGGAAACCTCGGCCGGACTCCCTACGGATGGAACTTGGATAGGCGATAAACCTGGACTAGAGACTTGAGTGTTTAGGTAGGCCGTGGACGACACCCTCGTTGGGCTTCCGCTTGAAGGTTGCCGAGTACATGTCATGTCAACGGCGGTAAGTGGTGAGAGCGTGTGTGAAGAAGTACACCCCTGCAGGGTTAACATCATCTATTCGAATAGCCGTGTCCGCGGTAATGGACTTCTGGGTTGCCTATAACAGTTCATAGACAAGTGAAAGTGGATACTTTAAAATGCGCAAGATAAGTGTGAGTGCTATGGATGGCCTTCTCGTAGGGAGACGGGAGCGGATCCATAGTGGTGTATTGAATGGTGAATATGTGGACTCGTGTGCGCCACCTCAAAAGAGTTACTTGCAGTTGTAGTTTAATATAGCCACCGAGTCAAAGCTGGCTTGCTGCAGTCAAACTCCACCACCCCCTTTATTGATACTGATGCATATGTAGCTAGTTCTGATGTAAGTCTTGCTGGGTACATTTGTACTCACGTTTGCCTATTTTATGTTTTGCAGAGAGACGTCAGTCTCGCTAGTAGTTCCGTGTGGACTTCGACGTTTAGCTTGATACCTCAGCTATGATCTTGTGCCCTCGGCAGGATCTGGTAGATAGTCAGGCTTCTCAGCCTTTTCCATTTGTAGATGTCTGTACCCAGACATGTTAAGCTTCCGCATGTGCTTTGACTTGTATGCTCTGAATGTTGGGTCATGAGACCCATGTTTGTAATATCTCGCTCCTCGGAGCCTAATGAATAAATACTGGAGTCGTAGAGTTATGTTGTGATGCCATGTTGTATTTACACATATCGAGCATATTGTGTGTATGATTGAAATGCTTGCTATGTGTGGGATCCGACAAGCTAGTTGTTTATCCTTGGCAGCCTCTCTTATGGGGAAATGTAGTCTAGTGCCTCCTTGAGCCATAGTAGTCCGCTACAGCCCGGTTCACCGGAGTCCTGCTAGCCCAGCACTACTGCTTAGGACACTTGACTGGCCGGCATGTGTTTCACTTCGCTCCTGTGTCTGTCCCTTCGGGGAAATGTCACGCGGTGACATCCGGAGTCCTGCCTAGCCTGCTACAGCCCGGGTTCCCGGAGTCCTGTTAGCCCAGTGCTACAGCCCGGATTCACACGCTGCTGACCGACATGCTCGAAGTTGATTCATGTATGCCTGTCCCCATGGGTTAGTGCCGCTTTGGGTTCACGACTGGCCATGTCGGCCCGGGTTCTCTGTCATATGGATGCTAGTGACACTATCATACACGTGAGCCAAAAGGCGCAAACGGTCCCGGGCCAGGTAAGGTGGCACCCGTGGGAATACCGTGCGTGAGGCCGCAAGGTGATATGATATGTTACATGCTAGATCGATGTGGCTTAGGATCGGGGTCCTAATAGCTTTGGTATCAGAGCCTGACTGCCTGTAGGATTACCAAGCCAAACTGGTCGAAGTTGAGTCTAGAAATGCTTTAGTTATATAAGGGAATTGATTGTGGAAGGGAACGTAAGGCTCTTTTTGCTCCTTATACCTTATGCCCTCTGATCTGAGTCACCCTCTTCTCTCCTACGGGGATTAAGAACTAGGCTTCTCATCTTTCTATCAGGATCACATGTTACTAATCCATAGATTCGTAGGATTGTTGGTCTCAAGCCTCAGTTCCGTTCCTACTACTTCCTTGTGTTCATAATTGGTCTCGGAACCTTGATATTATGATGTTGAGTGGTTATGCCACCATTTTGCAGGATGTCTCAAATCATTTTGAGCATTTACAGCCGTTATGCTGTCCGAGTCATCCCAGGTTTCTAAATAGTCCGATGCATTTGCAAATCCTTCCTCCCAGTTCCCGATGTCCTTTTGGGCCAGTTTACTCACACTAATCGGTGAGTTGAGGTACTTTGTTGCCTCGACATATATGTTGGAGCTATTACTATGACCCTAGGTGGTTTAGGGAGTCACCTAGTGATCTAGCCATGTTTAGTATCCCCAGTGTGTGATTCTGGCCATTATTCTCGAAAGCATCCCGTGATGCCATGTAGTAGTAGGTACTCTATTCATGGGTTCTTGAACCCGAGATTCACCCTACTTACCTCATGTTGATAGTGTTGCTAGTTCCTTTAGGATATTAGTAACCTTTGCGATAGTCCTCGAGATTCGTGGTACATCCTTCTTCCAATTATCATGAGCCATTCTTGGCAGGAGTTCTTTTGAACCAAAAGGTCACGACAGAGTGCTCCTGATGAGTTCTCCATTCTATGTTGTGACTCTGCCAACCCTACCTCTCTGCATGGTTATCTGGAAGAAAACCTGTTGAACTTGGTTCGACATATTAAGCTATGCATCCACAACTCAGAAAGTTATATGCTCCTTAAGTTGTCCATCTTCAGTTGTATTCCGACCATCTTCTATCAATTGATAGTCAAGAGTATGCATGCATTCGTTCATCGATGCCCAATTATTCTTGTGATCTGTCAAGTCATTCTATTCCAGAATGACTAGGAGAAACAAACTCCAGAACCTCACCATATCTAGGATTGGGTCAAAGCAATTGTATTCCGTGGATCAAAATGCCAATCCAGCTTTTGCTCCGCTCTACCTTGGAGTGTTACCATATTTATGTCAAGAGTGTCATGAGAATTGAACCACCTCTTATGAATTCTTGACACAGTAATACTTCTTGCCATCATTGTTCATTCCTCGGTTCCCGTGTTATTGTAACCTGAATACCGACAAGTGAACCATGATGTGTGAAATCAATACTCCTAGCAACCGCGTTGCTTGGTAGTTAATGGGCATTAACATCATCCTTAGCGTGTTGGTTATTGAATCACCATCCTAGGACTGATCGTGCTACCTAGCCCATTTTTGTTGGGGCACCCTTCGATCAATGAGTTAGGATTGTGTCAATCCCTCACTCTTTTGATCATATCATCTTGCCCTGAGAAGCAAGGTTGATCTCGAGCTTAGTAACATATCGGTGGTTCATGATTTTCCGAATATCTTCTCGGAAGTATTATCTGGTTGTCACCTGACCGTTATGTTGAGCTCGTGATCAAGCTGGTTTCTTGTAAACCACCCCTTCTCCAAGAATCTGTGTTGGATACCCCTGAGCTAGTTGGTTAAGCTGAACAGCAACTTGGAGAGTTGGAAGATAAAAGGCTTTGCCGAATTTGGTTCTTCCTGAAGGGATATCTTTGTGTTGTGTATGTGTTGAACAAAGATGATATCTTCACCATTTGGTCCTCATGATCAGTTGTTGGATCTATTGTCTTGTCAAAACTTTGACTTGAGTATGGGCTATCGTCAAGCCAAATCAGAACCAACGATGTTCGTAATGTTGTCTTACTCGTGGTTGATTCCTCGAGCATACACCATTACATCCTTTGGTCTGACCAATGCTACCACCGTGTTTACATGATGGTGGAAGTCCAGTGATATGGAAATCTCGATGAGTTGCTGTTGAGCCCATCAGCAGCATGCTGTCTCCCCCATGATTCATGTTGAACATCTAAGTTAGTATTGGAAACTTTGTAAGCAATGCTTTCGTGTTCCGTTCATGAAGTATATGTTTGGTCAAAGAAGTGACTTTCTCTAAGTTCGCGTGCACTAGGTGTAAGTTGCCGCCATGAATTTGAGAAAGGTTTGTTTTGTTTCCCTTGGAATCATCCCAAATCAGTCATGCATATGTGCGAAGTATTCTATGGTTTGGTAGATTAATTACCTCCACTCCATATGTGTTCCTAGCACACCAAGCCACTGATTGGTTTGTTCAAGGAGAAGAAGTTTCTTCTTAGGAGCTAGACTTACGCAAGAACTTCGATATCCTCGTTGATGGTTCCCCCTGAACTCGGTAGTGTTTCATTGTAAGACTACTATGTGGTCATGCTTGTCTGGGACAACATGCTCACATGTGTTTAGCAGAACCAGCTCATGTTTTGGAGCTTACTACCATAATCCATTTCCTGAGAATCTCACAATGACATCTCGTCGATTTGTGTTGCAAACCTTCATTTTCCTTTCTAGACTCGATGAGTCTGGAATATTCTGACACCAACCAGCTCTGAATCTCAGGCAGATATGATGGTTGGAGCATTTTCCAAGAACTATAATATTGGTGTCTCGATAACCGGTAAAGTGGATGTCGTGGCCAACACATCCAGCCGGAAGACCTATTATTGTAGTATCTCGATTGAAGAAAGTTGGCCACCTTTCCATGAGGATTCGTAGGATTTACCTCCATAGTTAATCCTTACGGATTCTTGTGCTCCCGAAGTCCGACCTTTTACTTGATGTCCTAGATACCAAACCATACCAATAAATGGGTTATCCTAGCACATCAAGGAGAACATTAGAAGTGGAGTGCTAATTGTCTCTCGGTTGATCATCCAGATTTTATTTCCTTGGCCTCGCTAAGGTGAAATCTGAGAAAGTGTTATCTTCCTTTGCATCTGCATCATCCATCACCATTCATCATGGTGGTATGTTGTGTTGCCAGGATCCTTGACATAGATATTGGTAAAACCTTGATGAATATGGAGATGCTCAAGTTCTTGAGAACACGCGTAAGCACTAGGATTTATCGTCGGCATTAACTGGGATCCGTTCTCGGTTTCTTCAATTATGCCATAACCTTTCAAATAGTGGAATCTCTCTCTACTGTTGGGTTTCTTCCCCAGTTACCAGAATCATTCCCAACATTTGCATTTTGTTCCCAGCCTGCACCTCAGTAGTTGTTGTTCAAGATCATCTTCAAAAGTGGACTTACCATGGGTCCCATCCATTTCTGATGATAAGCAAAAATCATCCATTGCGTTGTCTTCAACAAGATAGTCCACACCATCCATTCTAGTCCGTGTATGCCATCCCTTCGTACTCCGCCAAATGATTGTTGTGGTTTGCCTTAGGCTGGTATAAAGAGTTTCAATGATCTCTGAATCAAAAGTAATTCTTTTTGCCACTTAAGGGAATATTTCTGCGAGTCACCTTCCTTAAGATGTCTCGCTATGGTATCATGGCAACCCAACCCCTCGCTACGTTGACACCGTTCACCACCCTCCTAGGTGTGGGAATTCCGCTACTTACTTAAACCTTGTCATATGCTCATTTCCATCATTCTAGATGTGTGTATTGTGTCTCATCTCGACAGATGTCGCTATGTCTCATTCGGTGAGTTGATCGTCGGTTGCTCGATCTTCAAGAAGATCGATTCTTCGAGCGTTTCTTTTCTTCTCGTCATCGCATGGATGAAGATCTCAAAGGCAAGGATGTCAGAGTCAACGTATGCAACGAATCAACAACCCTAAGAAGTGCAACCTGGATCGTGAAGATTATGTTAGTTTGGGTTCCCCTTTCATCCTACCCTACACCTGAATCTCAGGGCAAGATTCTTGTTTAGTGGGGGTGAGTTGTCACAGCCCTAGAGTACCTGAGTGAAATAGTTGCATCTGCACTCATGCATCATGTCTAAAATTTCTGAAAGTTGAATTGAGGTTTGTTGAAACCCTCAGAAACCAGTTCAAAATTAATCAACATTAAAATGTCTTCAAAGAAATCCAAGAAAATGTTCCTCTTAGTCTCCGAAAATATTGGCAAGAAGTAAAATTCAAACCAATGTTTTTGGTATCTCAGAAACATTTATTTTGGGCCTTTGAATTAAATCAATAACTATTTGTATTGGATATATATTCTTTATATAATTAATATATGTCCAATAATTCTGGAACATTTTATGTGGTTTAGGATATTTTAGTTCTAGTCACATAATTATTTTCAGGATTTTATAAAATGGTTTGGTGTTAAAACTAAACCCAAAACAATTGCAGAAAAATAGAAAACTGAAACAATTTAGTAAACAGAGAAGAGAGAGAGAGCTTACCTGGGCCAACTCACCTGTGCAGCCACCTGGCGGCCCAAGTGGCCGGCCCAGCCCACCAGGGGCTCCTCCCTGTCGTCTTCCCCTTGCCAGGAGGACGAGCGCGTGGCCGGCGCGCGCGAGCACGCGTCCGGCCACCTCCTGCTTGCTCACCGCTGCTGGAGACTACCCCGAGCGCCACGACACCCCCTGGACCCCCTCAATCTTTCCCCTCACTCCCTGGTTCTCTCTCCCTCTCTGGTTCTCTCCTCGCAGCCGCCCGAGAACGCCGTCGTCGCGCCGACGAGCACCACCGCGGCCACCGGGCACCCCTCACCCTTCCGCCGAGTTCAGAAGAACTGCCAGAACCTCCTCATCCTCCCAATCGAGCTACTAGACGCCAGGAGGCCCTGCTTCATCGTCATCGCGGTTGTCTTCAACCTCGGGCACCCGAGCCCCTCGCCATCGATTCGCTGCACTCCGGCCGCCCTCGAGCCCACTGACCCTCCAAACGGACTCACGGTGAGCCCCCGAGTCATCTCCCCCTTTTCCCCTCGTCATTTTTGACCTCTAGGGCATAGCCCCATCTTGGCCGAGAACTCCACACCGCCGGCGATGTCGCCGCCGTGGCCACAGCCACCGCAGCTCGTGTCCGAGCACACCATCTGCTTAGCACGATCCCATGAGCCCGCAGACAACCGCAGCACCCCCTCCCGTGCTCTGTAGCGCTATCCCGAGGATGCCCGAGCTGCTGCCGCCGCTGAACCTCGTCGCCGGCCACTTTCCCGCCACCCCAGCTCCTACCACCACCCCCAATGGATGCGCCTCACTCCCAGGAACCCGTAGGTGCAACCCACGGATCAAATGGTGCCCTGTAGAGCATTTCTGAGCCGCCCCGCCGTCTCTGTCGTCGCCGGCGGCTAAACGCCGGCGACCCCTGACCCGTTGACCGGCATGGGTTGACCCCACTGCCCGGTTTGACCTCCCCCTCTCTCTCACTGACTTACAGGCCCCGCCCGACTAATTACTCTAGTTAGTGCTAATTAGCTAGTTAGGTTAGTTGCTACAGTCGCTGACCAGTGGGCCCAGGCTAGTTAGTTAGGGCTAACTAACTTAGTTGACTAGGTCACTGACCAATGGGTCCCACTGGTCAGGTTTGACCTGGTCGACGCCTTTGACCTGCTGACATCACCTTGACGTCATGCTGACGTAGCAATACATTTTCTGGATTTAGTTTAAATTATAATAATTCAGAAAATTCCAGAAAATGCCCGAAACTTCTAAAAATCATAGAAAATCAACCGTAACTCCAAATGAAATAAATTATATATGAAAAATTATCAGAAAAAATCAAGGAATCTGTTTATGGCATTTTCATGCATGTTTGAACAATGTTGTCCTCTGTTTTGGACAAAACAAATAAATGGCATTTAACTAATCATATATGGAGTTTGAATTTGAATCTTGTATTCAAACCAACTTCATTTAATTGTGTTGCTAGTTGCATTAGCTCAATCAACAACATATTGTCATGTCATTATCATGCATGATGTTGTGCATTGCATTGATTGTGTTCCTTCTCTATTGGCGGTGATTGTCCCCTCTCGGTAGACGCTGCTCCGACGCTGTGATCGTTGACACTGATGAAGACGCAATGTTATCTTCAGAACTGCCAGGCAAGCAAAACACCCTTGTTCATTCCGATACAAACCCACTCTCTCGCTCCTGCTCTCTTTTACTGCATTAGGACAACAACGATTCAGCTGTACATGTTGCGGTAGTTGAACCCCTTCCTTTGCATGACCTGTCATTGCCACAGTAAATAGATGAAACCCACTAGCATGAGTAGGAGTTGTTTGAGCCCTGATGTGCCTACTCATTCATGCTTGTTTGTCATGCCTGCTATTGCATAGAGTCGTGTCAGGTCTGGTTCATCGGGGATGAACCGGAGGTGTGTAAACATGTCCTACAGTGTGTGAGCTAAGTGTGTGAACACGATTTGGTAAAGGTAGCGGTGAGAGGCCATGTAGGAGTACATGGTGGGTTGTCTCATTGAAACCGTTCTTAGGAACTGAGTTCTGTGTTTGTGATCCCTGAAACAGTTACTACCACGCATTGAGACCGAAACCAATGGACCCTCTCGGCTTCTTGATCACCCTTGTCCTCTGTCCAGGAGTTGCAACTAGTTTCTGGTGTTTATAGGATATGTGTTGGCGGCCGTGCGTAGCGCTGACCCTAGGGGTGGGCTATGTTGCGGTAGATACACCGTGGCACGGTGTACCGGGCGCCCGTTTGGTGTCTCGGGAACCCTGTTCACATCGTTCGGGGCCGTATGTGGAAACCTCGGCCGGACTCCCTGCGGATGGAACCTGGATAGGTGATAAACCTGGACTAGAGACTTGAGTGTTTAGGTAGGCCGTGGCCGACACCCTCGTTGGGCTTCCGCTTGAAGGTTGCCGAGTACATGTCGTGTAAACGGCGGTAAGTGGTGAGAGCGTGTGGTACACCCCTGCATGGTTAACATCATCTATTCGAATAGCCGTGTCCGCGGTAATGGACTTCGGGGTTGCCTATAACAGTTCATAGACAAGTGAAAGTGGATACTTTAAAATGCGCAAGATAAGTGTGAGTGCTATGGATGGCCTTCTCGTAGGGAGACAGGAGCGGATCCATAGTGGTGTATTGAATGGTGAATATGTGGACTCGTGTGCGCCACCTCAAAGGAGTTACTTGCAGTTGTAGTTTAATATAGCCACCGAGTCAAAGCTGGCTTGCTGCAGTCAAACTCCACCACCCCCTTTATTGATACTGATGCATATGTAGCTAGTTCTGATGTAAGTCTTGCTGGGTACATTTGTACTCACGTTTGCCTATTTTATGTTTTGCAGAGAGACGTCAGTCTCGCTAGTAGTTCCGTGTGGACTTCGACGTTTAGCTTGATACCTCAGCTACGATCTTGTGCCCTCGGCAGGATCTGGTAGATAGTCAGGCTTCTCAGCCTTTTCCATTTGTAGATGTCTGTACCCAGACATGTTAAGCTTCCGCATGTGCTTTGACTTGTATGCTCTGAATGTTGGGTCATGAGACCCATGTTTGTAATATATCGCTCCTCGGAGCCTAATGAATAAATACTATAGTCGTAGAGTTATGTTGTGATGCCATGTTGTATTTACACATATCGAGCATATTGTGTGTATGATTGAAATGCTTGCTATGTGTGGGATCCCACAATCTAGTTGTTTATCCTTGGCAGCCTCTCTTATGGGGAAATGTAGTCTAGTGCCTCCTTGTGCCATAGTAGTCCGCTACAGCCCGGTTCACCGGAGTCCTGCTAGCCCAGCACTACTGCTTAGGACACTTGACTGGCCGGCATGTGTTTCACTTCGCTCCTGTGTCTGTCCCTTCGGGGAAATGTCACGCGGTGACATCCGGAGTCCTACCTAGCCTGCTACAGCCCGGCTTCCCGGAGTCCTGTTAGCCCAGTGCTACAGCCCGGATTCACACGCTGCTGACCGACATGCTCGAAGTTGATTCATGTATGCCTGTCCCCATGGGTTAGTGCCGCTTTGGGTTCACGACTAGCCATGTCGGCCCGGGTTCTCTGTCATATGGATGCTAGCGACACTATCATACACGTGAGCCAAAAGGCGCAAACGGTCCCGGGCCAGGTAAGGTGGCACCCGTGGGAATACCGTGCGTGAGGCCGCAAGGTGATATGATGTGTTACATGCTAGATCGATGTGGCTTAGGATCGGGGTCCTGACACCTAGTTTCTGTCATACCGGTGTTATGTTCCCAGATTTTGCGTTCCTTACGCGGTTGGGTTATAATGGGAACCCCTTGACAGTTCTCTTTGAATAAAACTCCTCCAGCAAGGCCCAACATTGGTTTTGCCATTTTCCACCTAGCCTTTTTTTCCCTTGGGTTAGGCCAGCCCAAGGGTCATCTTTATTTTAAACCCCCGAGCCAATGCTTGTCTAAATGTTGGTCCAAACTAGAGCCCCTTGTAGCGTCACCTCGGGGAAACTCGAGGGCTGGTTTTAGTTGTATGGATTGCTTATCCGGTGTTGCCCTGAGAACGAGATATGTGCAGCTCCCATCAGGATGTTGGCGCATCGGGCGTTCTTGCTGGACTTGTTTTACCATTGTCCAGGATGTCTTGTAACCGAGATTCTGAGTCTGATCGGGTCTTCCCACTAGAAGGAATATCCTTCGTTGACCGTAAGAGCTTGTGATGGGCTAAGTTGGGACACCCTTGCAGGGATTTGAACTTTCGAAAGCCGTGCCCTTGGTTATGGGCAGATGGGAATTTGTTAACGCCCGGTTGTAGAAAACCTGAAGTTGACCTTAATTAAAATACATCAACCGCGTGTGTAACCGTGATGGTCTCTTTCCGGCGGAGTCCGGGAAGTGAACACGGTGTTGGAGTAATGCTTGACGTAGGTTGTTCTAGGATCACTTCTTGATCATAGTTGTTCGACCGTGCTTTTGCCTTCTCTTCTCGCTCTCATTTGCGTATGTTAGCCACCATATATGCTAGTCGCTTGCTGCAGCTCCACCTCATACCTTTTACCCTTCCTATAAGCTTAAATAGTCTTGATCGCGAGGGTGTGAGATTGTTGAGTCCCCGTGACTCATAGATACTTCCAAAACCAGCTTGCAGGTGCCGTTGAACCGAGCAGGTGACACAACCAAGCACAAGGAGGAGCTCGATGAAGATCTTGTCCTTTGTGTTGTTTCTTTCTAGTTGATCAGTAGTGGAGCCCTGTCGGGACGATCGGGGATCTGTGTAGCATTTGGGGTAGTCTTCTTTTATTTTGGCTCCATAGTCGGGCCTTGATTGTATCTGGATGATGTAATGCTTTATTCATGTGTTGTGTGAAGTGGCGATTGTAAGCCAACTATGTATCTCTTTCCCTTATGTATTACATGGGTTGTGTGAAGATTACCTCACTTGCGACATTGCTTTCAATGCGGTTATGCCTCTAAGTCGTGCTTCGACACATGGGAGATATAGCCGCATCGAGGGCGTTACAAGTTGGTATCAGAGCATTCCCCGACCTTAGGAGCCCCCTGCTTGATCGAATCGTCGGCGTTGTTGAGTCTAGAAAAATGTTTTTGAGCCATTTAGGAATTATATATATCGGAGAGTTAGGAATTCTTTTTACTCCCCAGTCCCTTCATCGCTCTGGTGAGGCATCCTGACGTAGAGTTTTGACTCTTCTCTTCTCAGATTTCACTAAAAAAATTAGGATCGCGCGGGCATCTTGGAATCGTTCCGATGGATTTGTGACGAGAACATTGTTCTTGGTGCCTCCTGACATTTAGGGGTTGTGGCAGTGTCCCGGGGAGTTGAGCTCCGAGGTGTTGTCGTCACAATTTTATTGTTGCAGTTCTAGAATACCTGAGACTAGTTTCGCCGACATCGAAAATCTCTTTTATGCAATTGTTGGTGAGATAACCTCGACGCCACCCAGTACTGGGCGGGAGTTCGGGAGTATCGCCCTAACTCGTATAACGTATGCTTTTTCGAAGGTTGAGGTAGACGATTTCCGAAGGTTTCTTGGTTATGTGTTGAAGGATGGATACAGCTGATGTAGGATTTGTTAGTTTGGGTGAGATATTATGCTTCCCCTGTATCCCCAACACCCGATTGCATAACCGGAAAGTATCGGGAGTTTATCAGTGGGAATTCAAGTAGCTCGTAGGATATCTTTCCGACAGATGTATGATATGAAATTGGGGTGCGACGTCTAGTGGTCCACCTATTCACGGTTGGTTTTACAGTGGTCTCGTTGTGTCTTAAAGAGTCCTTGGCTATGCCGACTCGAGGACGCTTCGTATGTCATGTGCACTGCCTTGTACATGATGGTGCTGTACGATCGAGCCCGTGTAGGCCCCACCACGAAAACTTCGGACGAAATCTCTATCATATGTTTGTTCCATCTTATTCTGCAAGCCAATCCTTTGTTTTGTTTTGAGTTGTGGTATTCCAATTGCTTCAATGTCAAAATGTTGATTCCATACCTTCCCCAAGCGGTCTTCTCACACTCCTATGTGAATACTAATCCTTCTCGACCATCGAGTTTCTCATGTCAATCCTTTTCACCGGCGTGTTTTCTCTTCAAGTGGTTCCGACCATTTCAACGTCCGCAAGATCTATTATCAGTTCTTCTCAACGGTGTTTGTTTCATCCGTCTCCAAGTTGCCTTTGTTTTTCCCACCCTCCCACCCCTTTTTCTTCAGGGACTCAGATTTCTTAGTCAAGTATCCTTTTATTGATGGGAAGCCTCTCCATTCCTTTTCCGTCAATGATCTTACCGGTGATGCCCATGAAGATTCTAACAGAGCCTCAAGTTCGTCATTCTTCATTCTTTTCATCTCCGGTGCTTTCAAGTCAAGCTTTGTTGATCATATCCTTTCCTGGTTTCAATGCTTTCTCATGTCGGTGCAATTCTTAATCATTCACCTCTCGCTATTCATTTATTCCGGAGTGCTCAAGTTATCTCGAAGATTCGTGTCTCCACTCTACATTCGTTCAAGCTCTTTCAAGGATGTTATCTCATTCAAGTCATTTAATTCAACTGGCGCAATTCTCTCTTTTAAATCATTTCAACGGTGTTTCTTTTAAGTGGGCCCTAACCCACATGTCTTTTCCCGGGATCTTACCTGACTCTTCTTATTTTCCTGGAGCTATCCTTTAAATTCTTTTCTAAAGTTTGACGTAAGAATGATTTATCATCAGTCAAATGTCTTTCTCCAAGACCTTCCAAATTCTTTTCATCGTTGGTTCAACCTTTCCATTTTTTATCCCGGAGTATCTCAACAATTTGGTGGTGTTGCTCATCGTCATTCTCAGATTTTCAAGACCGAAGAAGAGTTTCTTTTAAATCTTGCACCAATCTCTGCCACCCTCCCATAATTGTTTCGGTTGTGAGAATTTCTTTTCACCCATCCGGAGCAAGTCAAGATTCTGTTCAGTTTGATTATCCGGAGCCCATCATCTATGATTTATTCATTCCAACTTTCAGCTCTCATACTCTAAATCATACCGGTGTCTAAATCAAGGATTCTCTAATCAGCTCGTAATCTTTTCGTTCTCATGGGTCTATATTCTCTCAAGCATCTTCGTTTAATTGCTAATTCTTCCCGGTGTTTCTTCATGTTTTAATCGTTCTTTTTCAATTCTTACAGTGGTTCATTCAAGAGTTCTCGTCATTCGTTATCATATCAATTTATTCATTGTTTTCAATCCTTACGGTGGTTCGTTGAAGACCTTATCAAGTTTGCGCTATATCACCCTTAATCCTTTCTACGGGAATAAGTAGTTTGCCAAATCCGTTTGCTCGTCATCAATCTAATTGGTGAAGGATAAGCATAATGTAATTCTTATTCTTGTTTCATCGAGTGAACTCAATTCCCTATTCTGGAGGCTCATCAAATTCTTGGTTTCAATAGCCCATCTTTCTTTTCCGGAGTTCCAAGCTCTCGCAATTATATCATCTCGGAGATACATATAAATCATTACAAGGTTTCACCTTGTGTTTCCAACTTCTCTTTATTTTCGTAATTCTTTTGTTTACCGGAGTTCTTCATGAAGGTTCTACATGATGGTTCATCAAGGATTTATATTCCTTCTCGAAGTGTTCTTTGAGATTCTTTTTTAAGGAGCTCAAGCTTTCTTCATATTGTAATCCGGAGTGCTATTCTCTCTTCTGTATCATTCGAGGTGATAATATATCATTCTTCTTTCACAAGAATGGGATATTTTAAATCCATCAACCTCTTCGTTGGAGTTATCTTGGGTTATGTTTCACCTAAAGCCTTCCCTAAGGATTGTTGCTATTTATGGTGCTTATAAATGATCCAAGTTCTTCTTTTGTCCTCCCGGTGAGATAGTTCTCGTCTCCTTGTCATAACAATCCAATCAAATCTTTTCCGTGAGTGGCAGAATTTCACCTCATAATTTTGAGTTGTCTTCCATAAGCCCACAAAAAGCTTATCCTTTCGTTGTTGGTTTTTCCAATAACTCCGTTCGACCCTTCTCCTAAAGATGCCTCTTCAAGCTCTTTTGTGGCAGAAGTTGGCATTTTCTTCTCAATTCTCCTATTTCAATTATCTATCTTCTATTCTTCCGTTCCGGAGGCATTGTGATGTTGCTCTCCTCCACCCATCTTCTCGGATTGTCAGGACCATGTTTTGTTCGTGCTTATCCTTTTAACCGGAGTGTTTTGTCCCTTTGCTCAAGCTCTTTCATTTTATCAAGTTTTTCATCTCTTTTAAACCGGAGTGCTGTCCGAGATTTTTCCTACCCCTTGTTCCATTCATTCAATAGTTACGGAGGCAGCGTATTGTGATTTCATCAAGTATCTTCTCATCTTATCAAGTTCTTATTCAGTTCTTTTTCTTTTCAATCGGAGTACTGCCCAAAGTTGTTTCTTCCTTGTTCCTCTTTACTAACGGAGTGTTTTCAACTATGTTCTTCTCCGTTGCTTTCTTTCTTTCAATTTTCTCAACCTCTCAAGGTTCTTTGGTTTCACTCATTGGCCAAAGAATCAACTTAGTTTTACCTCTTCTCTTTTCCTTCCGTTTTTCCCTCCGGTGCCATTCTAGATCTCGGGACGAGATCCTCTCATAGTGGTGGAGTGTTGTAACGCCCCGAGACTGATGTGCCAGGTGTCTTCTAGTTATTCGCTGTTGTTGCCATGTCATTGCTTGCGTGTCATGCATCTCATATCATGTCATCATGTGCATTTCATTTGCATACATGTTCGTCTCATGCATCCGAGCATTTTTCCCGTTGTCCGTTTTGCAATCCGGCGCTCCTATGTCGCCCGGTGTTCCCTTTTACCTATTTTCGTGTGCGGGTGTTAAATGTTTTCGGATTGGACCGAGACTTGTCATGCGGCCTTGGTTTACTACCGGTACACCGCCTGTCAAGTTTCATATCATTTGGACTTCGTTTGATACTCCAACGGTTAACCGAGGGACCGAAAAGGCCTCATGTGTGTTGCAGCCCAACACCCTTCCAAAGTGGCCCAAAACCCACCTAAACCTCCTCCATCATCTCGGTCGTTCGATCACGATCGCGTGGACGAAAACCGCACCTCATTTGGACCTTCCTAGCTCCCTCTACCTATAAATATGTGTCTCCCTCCGAAATTCTCACGCAGATGAAACCCTAAAAACTCCTCCGCGCGTCGCCGAACACTTCCTCCCGCGCCGGCCGGACATGTCCACCCCGCCACCACGTCGCCTGGACCAATCCGGAGCCGCCACCTCAGCGCGCTGCCCACCCGAGCCAACCGCAGGGCACCACGTCACCGCCGCCAGCGCCCCACATCGCCGCCGCCGCCCGGGGCCCAGATCCGGCCCGCCCCAGGGCCGAACCAGGCCGCGCCGGGCCCGCCCTCTGCGCCGCCGCCTCACACCTCACCGCCCTTGCTCCGCCGCCTTCGCGCCGTCGCCGGCGATCTACTCCGGTGACCGGACCGCGCGCCAATCGCGCCGGGCCCGCCTCCGCACCACCGTGGGTCGCCGCGCCGCTCGTCTTCCGCGGTGCCCGAGCCCCGCCACCCCTCGCGCGCCCCCGCGCCGAGCTCGCCGGCACCAGGAGCTCGCCAGAACCGCCGCCCGACCTCCAGCGAGCTCGCCGGAGCACGGGAGCCGCAACGCCGTCTGCTCTGCTCCTCCGTCTTCTCCGATGGGCGCCCGGCCTCCTCCGGTCAGATCCGGGCTAGGGATGGCCGGATCCGCCTCCTCCGGCGACTTCCTCGACCTCCGGCCGCCCCTTCCTCGTCTTCTCCAGCCATCCTCGTCTCCCACGCCGCCATTGACTTTTGCTCCGAGGTGGTGATATTTCTGCTAAGTTCCCCAGATTCCAGTATTTTTGGGCATTTTCATTGCATCATAACTCATCATCTGTGGCTCTGTTTTGAGCGTGTAGCATATCAACATGTTCGCCTCGACGAGTGCATCATTTCATCTCATTGCATCATTTTCATTGGAGCTTATCTTGATTCCCAAAATTCTGTTGGAAGAGGGCTATGTGAGTAATTTGTCAGATCTGTTTCAGCAAATGGCATTTTGTCATTTTTGCCATGATTAATGTGTGCATGCTATGATCCTGAGCTCTACATGTGTTTTGTTATATGCCATGCCATCTTTGCAGAGGTGCTTTCCATGTATTTTTGTGATGTTTGTGGTGACTAGCACAAGCTTGCAAAGTAGCATAATCGGTATTGCTGTTTTCAGGGACTTAGAATTTCACAGTCCTTGTCCTGATTTTGTTGTTATGCCATATGTTCATGTTGTTTCCTAGTGATCCGTGCCTCTTTTGAGGATGATCAGTATGGATGTTTTGTTAACATTGTGGCGCTCTATCCATCCATGTATTTGTTTGCATTTATGGAGCACCCTATCTTGAGTCAATCGAGCTCTACTTTTGCTATTTAATGTTCCTGGCAGATTGTTAACTTGTTTAGCGATTTTGCCAAGGATGTTGCTATTGATCCGTGCATGCTAGGATGTTGCTCTTGCCATGTCTAACTTCTATGCCATGTATTCTTGATGGGTGTATGCTTAGTTTGTCATGCCATTCTTTGTAGTGAGTGCATCGAGCTCGTAAACATGCCTACTTGTTAACTGTTTTGCATGCTCCAGTTTTTCACTAAGTCTGAATCTGTTTATGTTTTTGCCATGTTCACATGCTTGCATTTGTATTTTCTGTTCCCTTTTGGCTCAAGGTCACTAAGGGACTTTTGTTAAGTGCTTTGAGTAGCTTCATTTCATGCCTTGCTTTGGCATGTTAAGTTCCAGTAGCATGTAGTTTGCATGCTCTAAAGATTGCTACCTGATGATAAATTCCACACTTGTGTTAATTTCACCAAGTCTGTAACCTGTTACCGTTTGCACTTTTGCCATGCTTGTTTGAGCTTGATATTGAGTGAATTAGCCATAGATCAGTGTTCATATTTTGTCAAGCATCATGAGTGGATCCCTGCCATGTATTCTGTTGCCATGTTTGAGTGTTGTAGCATATTTATCTTGATGCATTTAGAAGGCTACTTGCTGTTTATCGCAGACCGGTGCAATATTAGTTTTGTTTGCCATTTCCAAACCGTGCATCCGATTCCGGTGATCTTTATATCGATTTCAACTGAAATTACCTCACCTTTCCAGTGGCACTCTTGGATTTTCAAGTTGAGGCCAGGTTCAATCATTCCTTTCCAAATCATGCATATGCACCGCATACCGCATACAGCATCCCGCATATCATACCATGTTCATGTGTGGTTTGTTTACTATGTTGTGTGCTTCTTTCCGGTGTTGCTTCTTCGGGTTGGTTCCAGTAACGTCGTGATTGTGAGGACCCGTTCGACTACGTCCGTTTGTCTTCTTCATGGAGTCGTTCTTCTTCCTTGCGGGATTTCAGGCAAGATGACCATACCCTCGAAATCACTTCTATCTTTGCTTGCTTAGTTGCTCGCTCTTTTGCTATGCCTATGCTGCGATACCTACCACTTGCTTATCATGCCTCACATATTGTTGAACCAAGCCTCTAACCCACCTTGTCCTAGCAAACCGTTGTTTGGCTATGTTACCGCTTTGCTCAGCCCCTCTTATAGCATTGTTAGTTGCAGGTGAAGATTGAAGTTTGTTCCTTGTTGGAACATGGAGATGTTGTTCCTTGTTGAACATGTTTACTTGTTGGGATATCACAATATCTCTTATTTAATTAATGCATCTATATATTTGGTAAAGGGTGGAAGGCTCGGCCTTATGCCTAGTGTTTTGTTCCACTCTTGCCGCCCTAGTTTCCGTCATATCGGTGTTATGTTCCCGGATTTTGCGTTCCTTACGCGGTTGGGTTATAATGGGAACCCCTTGACAGTTCGCTTTGAATAAAACTCCTCCAGCAAGGCCCAACATTGGTTTTACCATTTGCCACCTAGCCTTTTTTCCCTTGGGTTAGGCCAGCCCAAGGGTCATCTTTATTTTAAACCCCCGGGCCAATGCTTGTCTAAGTGTTGGTCCAAACTAAAGCCCCTTGCAGCGCCACCTCGGGGAAACTCGAGGGATGGTTTTAGTTGTACGGATTGCTTATCCGGTGTTGCCCTGAGAACGAGATATGTGCAGCTCCCATTAGGATGTCGGCGCATCAGGCGGTCTTGTTGGACTTGTTTTACCATTATCGAGGATGTCTTGTAACCGAGATTCCGAGTCTGATCGGGTCTTCTCGCTAGAAGGAATATCCTTCGTTGTCTGTGAGAGCTTGTGATGGGCTAAGTTGGGACACCCCTGCAGGGATTTGAACTTTCGAAAGCCGTGCCCTCGGTTATGGGCAGATGGGAATTTGTTAACGTCCACTTGTAGAAAACCTGAAGTTGACCTTAATTAAAATACATCAACCGCGTGTGTCACCGTGATGGTCTCTTTCCGGCGGAGTCCGGGAAGTGAACACGGTGTTGGAGTAATGCTTGACGTCGGTTGTTCTAGGATCACTTCTTGATCATAGTTGTTCGACCATGCTTTTGCCTTCTCTTCTCGCTCTCATTTGCGTATGTTAGCCACCATATATGCCAGTCGCTTGCTGCAGCTCCACCTCATACCTTTTACCCTTCCTATAAGCTTAAATAGTCTTGATCGCCAGGGTGTGAGATTGCTGAGTCCCTGTGACTCACAGATACTTCCAAAACCGTCTTGCAGATGCCGTTGAACCGAACAGGTGACGCAACCAATCTCAAGGAGGAGCTCGATGAAGATCTTGTCCTTTGTGTTGTTTCGTTCTAGTTGATCAGTAGTGGAGCCCAGTCGGGACGATCGGGGATCTGTGTAGCATTTGGGGTAGTCTTCTTTTATTTTGGATCCGTAGTCGGGCCTTGATTGTATATGGATTATGTAATGCTTCATTCATGTATTGTGTGAAGTGGCAATTGTAAGCCAACTATGTATCTCTTTCCCTTATGTATTACATGGGTTGTGTGAAGATTACCTCACTTGCGACATTGCTTTCAATGCGGTTATGCCTCTATGTCGTGCTTCGACACGTGGGAGAAACAGCCGCATCGAGGGCATTACACAATAAGAGGCAATGGATATTGTTTCATCCCCAAAGGTGGGACGTTCCCTACCGAAAACCATCATGCTTGTTGTGAGAAGCTGCGGTTCGTGAGAAGCATATACCCAAACCTGCCCCAAATGGGACAAAATTGTTACCACGGCATGTTGATGCCACTCCATGATAGCATGCCAAATTACATGAATTTTAGACGGGTTTTGGATTTACTAGAATCTAAAAACCAGGCATCTCAATGTTTTGCCGGCAATCAATGGTGCCCTGGTGTTTGAAATTCATTCCCATTTCTTGCATGGGACCTAAGCATGCACCCAAGGACACATATTTGATTTTACAACCAATTTATATGCATTGGAGCATGTGCATGTAGTTCAAATTTGAATTATGCACATAAATGCATTGAAAACTCAGTTAATGCATAATAATGTCCAAATGAACCCCGAAAAATCACAAAAATAAACACAACACTCCTGCTGTTCTATGTTGACATGAGAAAAAAAATTGAAATCAATAAGAGGCAATGTATATCATTTCATCCCCAAAGGTGGGACATTCCCTACCGAAAACCATCATGCTTGTTGTGAGAAGCTATGGTTTGTGAGTACCATATACCTAAACGTGCCCCAAATGGGACAAAATTTTTACCATGGCATGTTGATGCCGCTCCATGATAGCAAGCCAAGTTTCATGAATTTCAGGCGGGTTTTGCATAAACTAGAATTTAAAAACCAGGCATCTCAATGTTTTTCCGGCAATCAATGGTGCACTAGTGTTTGAAATTCATTCCCATTTCTTGCATGGGACCTAAGCATGTAGCCAAGGACACAGATTTGATTTTTCAACCAATTTATATACACTGGAGGATGTGTATGTAGTTCAAATTTGAATTATGCACATAAATGCATTGCAAACTTAGTTAATGCATAAAAATGTCCAAACAAACCCCGAAAAATTACAAAAATTCACACAACACTCATGTTCTTCTATGTTGACACGAGAAAAAAATTGAAAGCAATAAGAGGCAATGGATATTGTTTCGTCCCCAAAGGTGGGACATTCCCTACCGAAAACCATCATTCTTGTTGTGAGAAGCATATACCCAAACCTGCCCCAAATGGGACAACATTTTTACCATGGCATATTGATGCCGCTCCATGATAGCATACCAAGTTTCATGAATTTCAGGCGGGTTTTGGATATAGTAGAATTAAAAAAACCAGGCATCTCAATGTTTTGCCGGTAATCAACGGTGCCCTGGTGTTTTAAATTCATTCCCATTTCTTGCATGGGACCTAAGAATGCAGCCAAGGACACAAGATTTGAGTTTTTAACCAATTTATAGGCACTGGAGCATGTGAAAGTAGTTCAAATTTGAATTATGCTCATAAATGCATTGCAAACTCAGTTAATGCATAAAAATGTCCAAACGAACCCCGAAATATCACAAAAATCACACAACACTCCTATTGTTCTATGTTGACATGAGAAAAAAATTGAAAGCAATAAGAGGCAATGGATATCGTTTCGTCCCCAAAGGTGGGACGTTCCGTACCGAAAACCATCATGCTTGTTGTGAGAAGCTCTGTTTTGTGAGAAGCATATACCCAAACCTGCCCCAAATGGGACAAAATTGTTACCACGGCATGTTGATGCCACTCCATGATAGCATGCCAAGTTTCATGAATTTTAGACGGGTTTTGGATTTACTAGAATCTAAAAACCAGGCATCTCAATGTCTTGCCAGCAATCAACGGTGCACTGGTGTTTGAAATTCATTCCCATTTCTTGCATGGGACCTAAGCATGCATGTAAGGACACATTTGATTTTACAACAAATTTATATGCACTGGAGCATGTGCATGTAGTTCAAATTTGAAGCATGCACATAAATGCATCGAAAACTCAGTTAATGCATAAGAATGTCCAAACAAACCCTAAAAAATCACAAAAATTCACACAACACTCCTGTTGTTCTATGTTGACACGAGAAAAAAATTGAAAGCAATAAAAGGCAATGGATATCATTCCGTCCCCAAAGGTGGGACGTTCCCGATCAAAAACCATCATGCTTGTTGTGAGAAGCTCCGGTTTGTGAGAAGCATATACCCAAACCTGCTCCAAATGGGACAAATTTTTTACCACGGCATGCTGATGCCCCTCCATGATAGCATGCCAAGTTTCATGAATTTCAGGCGGGTTTTGGATATACTAGAATTTAAAAACCAGGCATCTCAATGTTTTTCCGGCAATCAACGGTGCCCTGGTGTTTGAAATTCATTCCCATTTCCTGCATGGGACCTAAGCATGCAGCCAAGGACACAGATTTGATTTTTCAGCCAATTTATATGCATTCGAGCATGTGCATGTAGTTCGAATTTGAATTATGCACATAAATGCATTGCAAACTCAGTTAATGCATAAAAATGTCCAAACGAACCCCGAAAAATCACAAAAATAAACACAACACTCCTGCTGTTCTAAGTTGACACGAGGAAAAATTTGAAATCAATAAGAGGCAATGGATATCGTTTCATCCCCAAAGGAGGGACGTTCCCTACCGAAAACCATCATGCTTGTTGTGAGAAGCTCTGGTTTGTGAGTACCATGTACCTAAACCTGCCCAAATGGGACAAAATTTTTACCACGGCATGTTGATGCTGCTCCATGAAAGCATGCCAAGTTTCATGAATTTCAGGCGGGTTTTGCATATACTAGAATTTAAAAACCAGGCACCTCAATGTTTTGCCGGCAATCAAGGTGCCCTGGTGTTTGAAATTTATTCCCATTTCTTGCATGGGACCTAAGCATGTGGCCAAGGACACAAATTTCATTTTTCAACCATGTTATATACACTGGAGGATGTGTATATAGTTCAAATTTGAATTATGCACATAAATGCATTGCAAACTTAGTTAATGCATAAAAATATCCAAACGAACCCCGAAAAATTACAAAAATTTACACAACACTCCTGTTGTTCTATGTTGACACGAGAAAAAAAATTGAAAGCAATAAGAGGCAATGGATATTGTTTTGTCCCCAAAGGTGGGACGTTCCCTACCGAAAACCATCATTCTTGTTGTGAGAAGCTCCGATTTGTGAGAAGCATATACCAAAACCGGCCCCATTTGGGACAAATTGTTACCACGACATGTTGATGCCGATCATGATAGCATGCCATGTTTCATGAATTTTAGACGGGTTTTGTATTTACTAGAATCTAAAAACCAGGCATCTCAAAGTTTTGCCGGCAATCAACGGTGCCCTGGTGTTTGAAATTCATTCCCATTTATTGCATGGGACCTAAGCATGCAGCCAAGGACACATATTTGATTTTACAACCAATTTATATGCACTGGAGCATGTGCATGTAGTTCCAATTTGAATTGTGCACATAAATGCATTGAAAACTCAGTTAATGCATAAAAATGTCCAAACGAACCCCGAAAAATCACAAAAATTCACACAACACTCATGTTATTCTATGTAGACAAGGGAAACAATTGAAAATAATAAAAGGCAATGGATATCATTTCATCCCCAAAGGTGGGACGTTCCCTACCGAAAACCATCATGCTTGTTGTGAGAAGGTCTAGTTTCTAAGAAGCATATACCCAAACCTGCCCCAAATGGGATAAATTTTTTACCATGGCATGTTGATGCCACTCCATGATAGCATGCCAAGTTTCATGAATTTCAGACGGGTTTTGGATTTCATAGAATTTAAAAACTAGGCATCTCAATGTTTTACCGGCAATCAATGGTGCCCTGGTGTTTGAAATTCATTCCCATTTCTTGCATGGGACCTAAGCATGCAGCCAAGGACACATATTTGATTTTTCAACCAATTTATATGCACTGGAGCAAGTGCATGTAGTTCAAATTTGAATTATCCACATAAATGCATTGGAAACTCAGTTAATGCATAAAAATGTCCAAACGAACCCCAAAAAATTACAAAAATAAACACAACACTCCCGTTGTTCTATGTTGACACGAGAAAAAAATGAAATCAATAAGAGGCAATGGATATCGTTTCATCCCCAAAGGTGGGACGTTCCCTACCGAAAACCATCATGCTTGTTGTGAGAAGCTCTAATTGTGAGTACCATATACCTAAACCTGCCCCAAATGGGACAAAAATTTTACCACGGCATGTTGATGCTGCTCCATGATAGCATGCCAAGTTTCATGAATTTCAGGCGGGTTTTGCATATACTAGAATTTAAAAATCAGGCATCTCAATGTTTTGCCGGCAATCAACAGTGCCCTAGTGTTTGAAATTCATTCCCATTTCTTGCATAGGACCTAAGCATGCAGCCAAGGACACAAATTTGATTTTTCATCCAATTTATATACACTGGAGGATGTGTATGTAGTTCAAATTTGAATTATGCACATAAATGCATTGCAAACTCAGTTAATGCATAAAAATGTACAAACGAACCCCGAAAAATTACAAAAATTTACACGACACTCCTGTTGTTCTATGTTGACACGAGAAAAAAAATTGAAAGCAATAAGAGGCAATGGATATTGTTTTGTCCCGAAAGGTGGGACAT
This sequence comes from Triticum urartu, assembly GCF_056163025.1. Taxonomy (NCBI): domain Eukaryota; kingdom Viridiplantae; phylum Streptophyta; class Magnoliopsida; order Poales; family Poaceae; genus Triticum; species Triticum urartu. Next base: position 326,791,003 of record NC_141876.1, read on the forward strand.
TCCCTACCGAAAACCATCATTCTTGTTGTGAGAAGCTCCGGTTTGTGAGAAGCATATACCAAAACCGGCCCCATTTGGGACAAATTGTTACCGCGACATGTTGATGCCGCTCATGATAGCATGCCATGTTTCATGAATTTTAGTCGGGTTTTGTATTTACTAGAATCTAAAAACCAGGCATCTCAAAGTTTTGCCGGCAATCAACGGTGCCCTGGAGTTTGAAATTCATTCCCATTTATTGCATGGGACCTAAGCATGCAGCCAAGGACACATATTTGATTTTACAACCAATTTATATGCACTGGAGCGTGTGCATGTAGTTCCAATTTGAATTATGCACATAAATGCATTGAAAACTCAGTTAATGCATAAAAATGTCCAAACGAACCCCGAAAAATCACAAAAATTCACACAACACTCATGTTATTCTATGTAGACGAGGGAAACAATGGAAAGCAATAAAAGGCAATGGATATCGTTTCGTCCCCAAAGGTGGGACGTTCCCTACCGAAAACCATCATGCTTGTTGTGAGAAGCTCTGGTTTCTGAGAAGCATATACCCAAACCTGCCCCAAATGGGATAAATTTTTTACTATGGCATGTTGATGCCACTCCATGATAGCATGCCAAGTTTCATGAATTTCAGACGGGTTTTGGATTTCATAGAATTTAAAAACTAGGCATCTCAATGTTTTGCTGGCAATCAATGGTGCCCTGGTGTTTGAAATTCATTCCCATTTCTTGCATGCGACCTAAGCATGCAGCCAAGGACACATATTTGATTTTTCAACCAATTTATATGCACTGGAGCAGGTGCATGTAGTTCAAATTTGAATTATGCACATAAATGCATATAAAACTCAGTTAATGCATAAAAATGTCCAAACGAACCCCAAAAATCACAAAAATAAACACAACACTCCCATGGTTCTATGTTGACACGAGAAAAAAATGAAATCAATAAGAGGCAATGGATATCGTTTCATCCCCAAAGGTGGGACGTTCCCTACCGAAAACCATCATGCTTGTTGTGAGAAGCTCCGGTTTGTGAGAACCATATACCTAAACCTGCCCCAAATGGGACAAAAATTTTACCGCGGCATGTTGATGCCGCTCCATGATAGCATGCCAAGTTTCATGAAATTCAGGCGGGTATTGCATATACTAGAATTTAAAAACCAGGCATCTCAATGTCTTCTCGGCAATCAACGGTGCCCTGGTGTTTGAAATTCATTCCCATTTCTTGCATGGGACCTAAGAATGTAGCCAAGGACACAGATTTGATTTTTCAACCAATTTATATGTACTGGAGGATGTGTATGTAGTTCAAATTTGAATTATGCACATAAATGCATTGCAAACTCAGTTAATGCATAAAAATGTCGAAACGAACCCCGAAAAATCACAAAAATTCACAAAACAATCCTGTTGTTCTATGTTGACACGAGAAAAAAAATTGAAAGTAATAAGAGGCAATGGATATCGTTTCATCCCCAAAGGTGGCACGTTCCCTACCAAAAATCATCATTCTTGTTGTGAGAAGCTCCGGTTTGTGAGAAGCATATACCCAAACCTGCCCCAAATGGGATAAAAATTTTACCATGGCATGTTGATGCCACTCCATGATAGCATGCGAAGTTTCATGAATTTCAGACGGGTTTTGGATTTCATAGAATTTAAAAACTAGGCATCTCAATGTTTTGCCGGCAATCAATGGTGCCCTGGTGTTTGAAATTCATTCCCATTTCTTGCATGGGACCTAAGCATGCAGCCAAGGACACAGATTTGATTTTTCAACCAATTTATATGCACTGGAGAATGTGCATGTAGTTCAAATTGTAATTATGCACATAAATGCATTGCAAACTCACTTAATGCGTAAAAATGTCCAAACGAACCCCGAAAAAGCACAAAAAATCACACAACACTCTTCTTGTTCTATGTTGACACGAGAAAAAAAATTGAAAGCAATAAGAGGCAATGGATATCGTTTCATCACCAAAGGTGGGACGTTCCCTACTGAAAACCATCATGCTTGGTGTGAGAAGCTCCGGTTTGTGAGAAGCATATACCCAAACCTGCCCCAAATGGGATAAAATTGTTACCACGACATGTTGATGTAACTCCATGATAGCATGCCAAGTTTCATGAATTTTAGACGGGTTTTGTATTTACTAGAATCTAAAAACCAGGCATCTCAAAGTTTTGCCGGCAATCAACGGTGCCCTGGAGTTTGAAATTCATTCCCATTTATTGCATGGGACCTAAGCATGCACCCAAGGACACATATTTGATTTTACAACCAATTTATATGCACTGGAGCATGTGCATGTAGTTCAAATTTGAATTATGCACATAAATGCATTGAAAACTCAGTTAATGCATAAAAATGTCCAAACGAACCCCGAAAAATCACAAAAATTCACACAACACTCATGTTATTCTATGTAGAGAGGGGAAACAATGGAAAGCAATAAAAGGCAATGGATATCGTTTCATGATAGCATGCCAAGTTTCATGAATTTTAGATGGGTTTTGTATTTACTAGAATCTAAAAACCAGGCATCTCAAAGTTTTGCCGGCAATCAACGGTGCCCTGGTGTTTCAAATTCATTCCCATTTATTGCATGGGACCTAAGCATGCAGCCAAGGACACATATTTGATTTTACAACAAATTTATATGCACTGGAGCATGTGCATTTAGTTCAAATTTGAATTATGCACATAAATGCATTAAAAACTCAGTTAATGCATAAAAATGTCCAAACGAACTCTGAAAAATCACAAAAATTCACACAACACTCTTGTTGTTCTATGTTGACACGAGAAAAAATTGAAAGCAATAAAAGGCAATGGATATCGTTTCGTCCCCAAAGGTGGGACGTTCCCTACGGAAAACAATCATGCTTGTTGTGAGAAGCTCCGGTTTCTGAGAAGCATATACCCAAACCTTCCCCAAATGGGAAAAAATTACCATGGTATGTTGATGCCGCTCCATGATAGCATGCCAAGTTTTATGAATTTCAGACGGGTTTTGGATTTACTAGAATTTAAAAACCAGGCATCTCAATGTTTTGCTGGCAATCAATGGTGCCTTGGTGTTTGAAATTCATTCCCATTTCTTGCATGGGACCTAAGCATGCACCCAAGGACACAAATTTGATTTTTCAACCAATTTATATGCACTGGAGCATTTGCATGTAGTTCAAATCTAAATTATGCACATAAATTCATTGGAAACTCAGTTAATGCATAAAAATGTCCAAACGAACCACGAAAAATCACAAAAATAAACACAACACTCCTGTTGTTCTATGTTGACACGAGAAAAAAATTGAAATCAATAAGAGGCAATGGATATCGTTTCATCCCCAAAGGTGGGACGTTCCCTACCGAACACCAGCATGCTTGTTGTGAGAAGCTCCGGTTTGTGAGAAGCATATACCCAAACCTGCCCCAAATGGGACAAAAAATTTGCGACGGCATGTTGATGCCTCTCCATGATACCATGCCAAGTTTCATGAATTTCAGGCAGGTTTTGGATATACTAGAATTTAAGAACCAGGAATCTCAATGTTTTGCCGGCAATCAACGATGCAATGGTGTTTGAAATTCATTCCCATTTCTTGCATGGGACCTAAGCATGCACCCAAGGACACAGATTTGATTTTTCAACCAATTTATATGCACTGGAGCGTGTGCATGTAGTTCAAATTTGAATTATGCACATAAATGCATTGCAAACTCAGTTAATGCATAAAAATGTCCAAACGAACCCCAAAAAATCACAAAAATTCACACAACACTCCTGTTGTTCTATGTTGACACGAGAGAAAAATTGAAAGCAATAAGAGGCAATGGATATCGTTTTGTCCCCAAAGGTGGGACGTTCCCTACCCCAAATGGGACAAAAATTTTACGACGGCATGTTGATGCCTCTCCATGATACCATGCCAAGTTTCATGAATTTCAGGCGGGTTTTGGATATACTAGAATTTAAAAACCAGGCATCTCAATGTTTTGCCGGCAATCAACGGTGCCCTGGTGTTTGAAATTCATTCCCATTTCTTGCATGGGACCTAAGCATGCAGCCAAGGACACAGATTTGATTTTTCAACCAATTTATATGCACTGGAGAATGTGCATGTAGTTCAAATTGGAATTATGCACATAAATGCATTGAAAACTCACTTAATGCGTAAAAATGTCCAAACGAACCCCGAAAAAGCACAAAAAATCACACAACACTCTTGTTGTTCTGTGTTGACACGAGAAAAAAAATTGAAAGCAATAAGAGGCAATGGATATCGTTTCATCCCCAAAGGTGGGACGTTCCCTACCGAAAACCATCATGCTTGTTGTGAGAAGCTCTGGTTTGTGAGAAGCATATACCCAAACCTACCCCAAATGGGACAAAATTGTTACCACGACATGTGGATGCCCCTCCATGATAGCATGCCAAGTTTCATGAATTTTAGACGGGTTTTGGATTTACTAGAATCTAAAAACCAGGCATCTCAATGTTTTGCCCGCAATCAATGGTGCCCTGGTGTTTGAAATTCATTCCCATTTCTTGCATGGGACCTAAGCATGCACCCAAGGACACATATTTGATTTTACAACCAATTTATATGCACTGGAGCATGTGCATGTAGTTCAAATTTGAATTATGCACATAAATGCATTGAAAACTCAGTTAATGCATAAAGATGTCCAAACGAACCCCAAAAATTCACAAAAATTCACACAACACTCATGTTGTTCTATGTTGACACGAGAAAAAAAATTGAAAGCAATAAGAGGCAATGGATATCATTTCGTCTCCAAAGGTGGGACGTTCCCTAACGAAAACCATCATGCTTGTTGTGAGAAGCTCCGGTTTTTGAGAAGCATATACCCAAACCTGCCCCAAATAGGAGAAAAATTTTACCATGGCATCTTGATGACGCTCCATCATAGCATGCCAAGTTTCATGAATTTCAGACGAGTTTTGGATTTACTAGAATTTAAAAACTAGGCATCTCAATGTTTTGCTGGCAATCAATGGTGCCCTAGTGTTTGAAATTCATTCCCATTTCTTGCATGGGACCTAAGCATGCACCCAAGGACACAGATTTGATTTTTCAACCAATTTATATGCACTGGAGCATGTGCATGTAGTTTAATTTTGAATTGTGCACCTAAAATGCCTAGTAAATCAATTTAATGTATAAAATGTTCAAACGAACCCTGAATAATTCCAATTCTTTTACGACACACATTGTCACATCCCTAGTTCTGGTATGACCTAGACTAGCTAGTCATTTGTGCATCATGTTTAAATTCCTTTTAATTTTGAAATGAGGATTTGTGAAACCCTCAAAAATCATTTCTGGAAATGACCCAGATAAAAATTGCTCCAAAAGGGTCCAAGAAAATGTTCATGTTGCTCCCTGAAAATATTGGTCAGAGGTAAAATTCAAACCAATATTTTAAGGAGCTCATAAGTATTTATTTTGGGCGTTTGGAATTAATGCAGTAATTATTTGCTTTGGATATATATTGTTATATATATATATAATATTGTCCAAAAATTATGCTAGTAGTTGAGGAGCTCTCGAATAATGCCACTAGCCCCAACAAAAATTGGCATAAGAAAATAAAATGGTTTAGTATTTTTTATTAGACAGAACAAATGTCAGAAACTAGAAAAGAAAAACAAAATAGATAAACGCTTACCTGTGCTTACCTGTAGCCTGGCAGCCCAGTGGCCCAACAGGCCGGCCCAGCTGACTGGCGCTGCCAGTCGTCGTCTCCACCGCGCCAGAAGGACGCCGAGCGCGTGCTCGTCGTGCGCACACACGCGCCGTGCCACCTCCTGCCTGCTAGCTTGCGTGGCGCCGCGGACAGACCCGCGAGAGCCGTCGGGATCGCTTTGACCGCCCTGCCACTCTTCCCCTCCTCTCCCTCGCTCTCCCTCACCATGACCGAGCGCTGCCGTCGCCGCAGCTCATCGCCGTTGTAGCTACCGGCACACCCTCACCTCTCCGACAAGTCCAACAGCTCCGCACCGTCGTCCTCGTCCTCTCCGTCAAGCCACGCGTAGCTACCGGCACACCCTCACCTCTCCGACAAGTCCAACAGCTCCGCACCGTCGTCCTCGTCCTCTCCATCAAGCCACGCGTCGCCGGACGCCCCGTGGAGTCGTCACCGCCGTCGTCTTCATCATCGCCCGCCGGAGATCGCCGACGACATCCCGTCGCCTCCAAGCCATCCCCGAGCGCGCTGAGATCACCGAAGGCCTCGCCGTGAGCTCCTCTACCAAACCCCTCTTCTCCCCCTAGTTTTGCGCGTTCCAGCTCCGTTCCCCGCCATGGCTGTAGCTCCTCGCCGCCGATCATGGCACCACCGTGGCCAGAGCCCGAGCCAGCCGCCCCCGAGCACTCAGTCGTGCTCCTGGTGCCACGAGGGTGCCACAGAGGCCCTCGGGTGGCCTCCCCGTGCCCCGCAGCTCGCTCCTGCCCATAGTCGTGCTCTAGCCGCCACCCCGAGCTCCGCTCCGGCGAGATCCGGCCACCCCGCGTCCTCCCATCGCCTCCCTGGATGCGCGCGAGCCTGGGCTTCGCGTGGGTGGTCTTCGCCGCCAAAATGGTCCCCGGAGCGACGATCCCGAGCCCTCCGCCGCGTTCTGCCTCGCCAGCGGCTTAACGCCGGCGGGATTGACCGGGTCCAACCCCCCTGCTGACCCAGCTTTGACCCTTGTGGTTTAATGACATGTGGGGCCCGGCCCTGCTAATTTTTAGTTTAGGATTAGTTTAATAGCTAACTAACCCTGTGAACTAACTGTGACACTGACGTGTGGACCCCACACATCAGGTTTGACCTAGTCAGCCATGTTTGACTCGCTGACGTCATGCCACTGTCATGCTGACGCAATATATCATTTTCTGGTTTAAAAATAAATCAGGAAATTCCAGAAAATGATATAAACTTCAAAAATTCATAGAAATTCAACCGTAGCTCAGATTGAAATAAGTTATATATGAAAAATGATCAGAAAAATTCAATCTATCCATCTGTACCATTTTCATGCATGACAAACCAACCTATACATGTTGTATATATGAAAACACACTTATGGCATTTAAAGGGACTTAAATTAGAGTTGCATTTGAACCTTTGGTTCAAATGGACCTCTTCCAAGTTGAATGCTAAATGCATTAGCTCAAACAACATCACATCTACATGCCATGTTCATGCATCATATTGTTGCAGATGATTGTGTATTGATTGTCGACACCGTTCCTTCTCGATAGGTCCAGCTCCAGAGAGTGCTCCAGAGTACCTGTCTGAGGAGCAGTGCCCCCCTATTGATCTACCAGGCAAGCAAACCCCCTTGTTCATTCCGATACAATCCTACCCTCTCGCTCCTGCTCTCTTTTGTTGCATTAGGACAACAACGATTCAACTGCTACTTTATGCTGCGGTAGTTGAACCCATTCCTAAGTATGTGTAGGAGTTGATTGAGCCATCTTGTGTTCCTACCATGCCATGCCTGCTATTGCTTAGAGTTGTGTCAGGTCTGATTCATCGGGAATGAATTGGAGTGTTACGATATGTTCTGGTGCTGAGAGTTAAGCGTGTGAACACGATTTGGTAAAGGTAGCGGTGAGAGGCCATGTAGGAGTGCATGGTGGGTTGTCTCACTGGAACCATCCTTAAGCACTGAGTTCCGTGTATGTTGTCCAATGACTAGCTACTACCACACATTGGAATGCTTAAGTGCCCCTCTCGACTTATTAACGAAGTTGATCTCTGTCCAGGAGTTGCAATTACTTTCTGGTGTTTGTAGGTAGTGTTAGTAGTCTACCAAGTGGCACCCGGCCAGGTGAGCTTGGGACAGACTAGGCACAGTGGCACGGTGTACCAAGTGGCACCCGGATGGTGGGCTTGGGAACCCTACTCACATCATTTGGGGCCGTGAGCGACACCCCGGCCGGATCTCCTTGCGGATGGAACCGGAATAGGCGATAAACCTGGATGAGAGACTTGTGTGGTTAGTCAGCTCGTGGCCGACACCCTCACCAGGCTTCCGGTTGAAGGTTGCCGAGGTACATGACGTGTACATGGTGATAAGTGGTGAGAGCGTGTGTGAAGAAGTACACCCCTGCAGGGTTATCATGATCTATACGAATAGCCGTGTCCTCGGTTATGGACTTCTTGGATGCTTACGTGGTACATAGACAACTTAAAGTGGATACACTAAAATGCTCAAGACAAGTGTGAGTGCTATGGATGGCCTTCTCGTAGAGAGAGGGGGATGAATCCATAGTAGTGTATTGATGTGGTGATTAGTGGACTCGTGTGCGATGCCTCACCTCAAAAAAGTTTCACGTAGTCGTAGAACAGGATAGCCACTGAGTCAAAGCTGGCTTGCTGCAACTAAACCCCACATTACCTTCTTGATACAAATGCATGTATGATAGGATCTGATGTAAGTCTTGCTGAGTACCTTTGTACTTACGTTTTCTTTATTTATGTTTTGCAGGTGAGACATCTGTCTCACTAGTAGTACCGCTTGGACTTCGACGAGTAGCTTGTTACCTCAGCTACGATCTTGTACCATTGGGAGGGACTTGTAGATAGTCAGGCTTCTCAGCCTTTTTCTTTTGTAGTTGTCTGTACTCAAACATGTAATGTTTCCGTTGCTTGTATGCTCTGAATGATGGGTCATGTGACCCCTGTTTGTATTTAGTGCTATGTAGCTCTTCTAAGCCTTTATCTATATGAGTTTGCGTTATGTTGTGATGCCATGTTGTACAGCACATACTTGCATGTTATGCGTACGTGTAACGTGTATTGTTATGTGTGGGATCCGACAACCTAGTTGTCTATCCTTGGTAGCCTCTCTTATGGGGAAATGTAGTCTAGTGCTTCCACCGAGCCATGGTAGTACGCTACAGCCGGGTTTACCGGAGTCCTGCTAGCCCAGCACTACTGCTCCGGAACATTTAGACTGGTCGGCATGTGATTCACTTCGTTCCTGTGTCTGTCCCTTCGGGGAAATGTCATGCGGTGACATCCGGAGTCCTGCCTAGCCTGCTACAGCCCGGGTTCCCGGAGTCCTGTTAGCCCAGTTGCTACAGCCCGGATTCACACGCTGCTGACCGACATGCTCGATGTTGTTTCATGTATGCCTGTCCATGTAAGTTAGTGCCACTTTGGGTTCACGACTAGTCATGTCGGCCCGGATTCTCTGTCATATGGATGCTAGCGATACTATCATATACGTGAGCCAAAAGGCGCAAACGGTCTCGGGCCATGGTAAGGCGACACCCGTGGGAATGCCGTGTGTGAGGCCGCAAAGTGATATGAGGTGTTACATGCTAGATCGGTGTGACTTAGAATCAGGGTCCCGACAGCTTTGGTATCAGAGCCTGACTACCTGTAGGATTTCCAAGCCAACCTAGTCAAAGTTGAGTCTAGAAATTCTTTAGTTATGTAGGGGAATTGATTCTGGAAGGGAACGTAAGGCTCTTTTTACTCCTTATACCTCATGCCTTCTGATCTGAGTCATCCCATCTTCCTACGGGGTTAAGGAACTAGGCTTCCTCTTCTGTCTATCAGGATCACGTGTTACTACTTCGTAGTCTCTTAGGATTGGTTGATCAGAGTCTTATTCCAGTTTTCGAGTACTTCCGGTGTAGTCTGTTTAGTAATATCTCAGAACCTTGAGTGATGATGTTGAGTATGGTGCTACCCCGCCTTTTGTAGAATGTCTCATTTTGAGCATTTTACTGCCGTTATGCTGCCGGAATTGTCCTAGGAGGTTGAGAGATACTAATTTCTTGTGCTACCTTCTGCATCCTATAGTTGATGTTGACTCCGTCCTTGGTTTCGTTTCTCAGGATGTCGTCAGCTAACCGAAGTTCTGTTGCTCGTAGTCGGAACCACGGAGATGGTAGGGATGAGGACCTCCCGACCAGTCTTCGTTCGCAGAGTTCATGTTAGAGATGGAGAGGAACAAGCGTGAGTCTAACCGCTTGTTAGCACGTATCAAGAAGAACACCGCACCCCAGTGCAAAGAGTCAGCGTCCATTCATGACTTCATTGGCCTGAAACCACCTACCTTCCATCATTCCATAGAGCCACTCGATGCCGATGACTGGCTCCGTAGTATTACTATCAAGCTGCGTTCTGCGAACGTAGCTGAAGGTGACAAGGTCACCTATGTTGCTTATCACCTGGAAGGTCCTGCTAGTCTTTGGTGGCAGGACTATGAGGCTATGCTTCCAGCTGGCCATATACCCACCTGGAGAGATTTCACTAAGGCTTTTCGCGAGCATCACATTCCTCAGGCTCTGATTGACCGCAAGAGAGAAGAGTTCTATAGTTTCACCCAGGGTAAGATGGTTGTTGATGCTTACATTAGAGAGTTTGAGAACCTCGCCCGCTATGCTGCAGAAGAAGTGTCCACGGACGCCAAGAAGCAGGCTAGGTTCCGGAAGGGTCTCAATCCCAAGTTGCGTCGTGATCTCCACTTGCATCATTGCAATACATTCCAGACTCTTGTGAACAAGGCCATTGACGCAGAGACAGCTCAGCTCACTTACGAGGAGTCTCGTAAGCACACCCGTGATTTGGGTTCTTCCTCCGGTTCTAGTTCCCAGAAGCGTCGGATTTGGGTCTCGAACTCCGCTCTTCCACCCGGTTATACACCGAGGCCTTCTTGTGTGGCACCTCACCTAGTTCAGCAGTATGCTACACTCATGCCTATTGGTAGACCACTTGTCAATGCGGGTCCACGTTCTACTTTAGGGACTTGCTTCACATGTGGAGAGCCAGGACACTATGCACGTGACTGCTCTCAAACCAACTATGCTCCACCCCAGCCCGAGGAGTCTGTTCTTCGTGGTAAGCCATCACGCAGGAGATCAATGTCAAGTCAACTTCCACTGAACGTGGACATGTGCATCACGTCTCAGCTAAAGACGCTCATGATGATCCGGATGTCGTTCTTTGTACACTTCTTGTCAACTGCCATCCAGCATCGGTTATGTTCGACACTGGAGCATCTCACTTCTTCATTTCTGAAAGCTATGCTAACTTGCACAACATTTCATTTTGTGATTTTCCCTCTCCACTAGTCATTCAAACTCCTGGATCCAAATGGCAAACTTCTAGTGTAAGCCATGGTAATGAAATCCTTGTTGACAGACTTGTATTCCTTGCATCACTTATAGCCCTCAAGTCTACAGATATTAACATCATCTTGGGTATGGACTGGATGGAAGCTCATTATGTCCAGATTGATTGTTACACTAGGTCTGTTCAGCTTACACACCCATCTGGCAAGATAGTCACTGTCTCCACCAGAGTTGCAAAGCGTCAACTCTATTCTCTTAATGCCAGCCCTCTTCTAGACCTTGAAGATATCCCGGTAGTCCGTGACTTTCCGGATGTCTTTCCAGAGGAACTGCCAGGTATTCCACCTGACAGAGATGTAGAGTTTGTCATAGATCTTATCCCAGGAACCGCCCCAATTTCTAGGAGACCTTACAAGATGGCACCTTTAGAGCTAGCTGAGCTCAAGAAACAGCTTGATGACTCCTTGCAAAAGGGTTTCATCCGTCCCAGTTCTTCTCCCTGGGCTTGCCCCGTCCTCTTCGTCAAGAAGAAGGATGGTACGGACCGGATGGTTGTAGATTATCGTCCCGTTAATTTGGTCACGATAAAGAACAAGTATTCCGCTCCCTAGGATCAACGATCTATATGATCAGCTCACTAGATCCTCAATCTTTTCCAAGATGGATTTGAGGTTAGGCTACCACCAAATCAAGATCAGAAATGGGGACATTCCTACGACGGCTTTTGTCACTCGTTATGGCCAGTACGAGTACACCATCATGTCCTTTGGTCTAACCAATGCTCCAGCTACATTCTCCCGCTTGATGAACTCGATCTTCATGGAGTACTTAGATAAGTTCGTCGTGGTTTACCTCGATGATATCCTTATTTACTCGAAGAACGAGGAAGAACATGCCGAACATCTTAGACTTGTGTTAGAGAAACTCAGAGAGCATCGCCTTTATGCCAAGTTCTCCAAGTGCAAATTTTAGTTGCCAGAAGTGACCTACCTAGGCCACGTGATCTCTGGTAAGGGCATTACTGTCAATCCCGAGAGAGTTCAAGCCGTTCTTGATTGGACTCCACCTGAGACAGTTAAACAAGTTAGGAGTTTCCTTGGTCTATCCAGTTATTGTCGCCGCTTCGTTGAGAACTTCTCCAAAGTGGCCAAACCTCTCACGAAACTTCTCAAGAAAGATAAAAAGTTTGAGTGGTCCCCACAGTGTGAGTATAGTTTCCAGGAATTGAAAAGACGCCTGACTTCTGCTCCCATACTTGTGCCACCGGATTTCACTAAAGACTTTGTTATCTACTGCAACGCCTCACGACAGGGACTAGGTTGCATTCTTATGCAAGATCGCCATGTGATTGCCTATGCATCTCGACAGTTGCATCCACATGAGGAGAATTATCCTACACATGATATAGAGCTTGCAGCCGTAGTCTATGCACTTAAGACTTGGCGACATTACCTTCTTGGTAAGTGTTGCGAGATTTACACCGATCACCAGAGTCTCAAGTATATCTTCACCCAACCAGATTTGAACCTTAGGTAAAGACGTTGGTTGGAGTTGATCTCAGATTATGACTTAGGTATTACTTACACCCCAGGCAAGGGCAATGTCATGGCTGATGCGCTAAGTCGTAAGTCCTATTGCAACAATCTCATGTTGCAGCAGGGCCAACCACTTCTCCATGAGGAATTATGTAAGCTTAACCTTCAAATTGCTCCTCACGGATTCCTTTCTACCTTGGTGGAGAAACCTACCCTTGAGGATCAGATCATTTCTGACCAAAAGTTCGATAGGGGTGTTATCCACATCAAGAGAAACATTAAGAAGGGAGTTGGTGGATGTTTCTCTATGGATGATCGAGGTGTTGTTTTCTTTGACAATCGCTTGGTGGTTCCCAAGAATCAACATCTGCGACAACTGATTCTTAAGGAGGCACATGAATCTCCTCTCATGATTCATCCCGGTAGTACTAAGATGTATCAGGACCTACGCCAGAGGTTCTGGTGGACTAGGATGAAGAGAGAAATTGCTCAGTTTATTGCTAACTGCGACGTTTGTCGTCGCGTTAACGTAGAGCATCAAAGGCCTGCTGGCACCCTTCAGCCTTTAGCTATTCCTGAGCGGAAATGGGATAAAGTTGGTATGGACTTCATCACCGACTTTCCCAGGACCAAGAGAGGGAATAATGCTATCTTCGTAGTCTTTGATCGTCTTTCCAAAGTGGCTCACTTCCTACCTATGCGAGAGAGTATCACCGCTAGTCAGCTTGCTGACTTATATATTTCTCGAATAGTTTCACTTCATGGTGTTTCACTAGAGATCAATTCAGACCGTGGTAGTCTTTTCACTTCTCATTTCTGGCAGAGTTTCCAAACTGCCATGGGCACCCATCTTTCTTTCAGTACCGCATTCCACCCTCAATCAAGTGGTCAGGTGGAAAGGGTCAACCAAATTCTCGAAGACATGCTTAGAGCTTGTGTGATCTCATTCGGTATAGATTGGGAGAAGTGTCTTCCCTTCGCCGAGTTTGCTTATAACAATAGCTACCAATCCAGCCTCAAGAAAGCTCCTTTTGAGGTTCTGTATGGACGAAGATGCCGAACACCTTTGAGCTGGTCATAAACCAGTGAAAGACAATTCTTTGGACCGGATATGATCCAGGAGGCAGAAGAACAAGTTCGTGTCATTCGTGAGAATTTGAAAACAGCCCAATCTCATCAAAAGAGCCAGTATGACCGCCGTCATAAGGAAGTGGCTTATGAAATTGGCGACAAGGCTTACCTTCGGGTTACTCCTTTGAAGGGTACCCACCGTTTCCGTATCAAGGGCAAGTTGGCTCCTTGTTACATTGGTCCTTTTCGCATTCTCACTAGACAAGGAGAGGTTGCCTACCAGCTGGAACTACCCCCACATCTCTCCCGAGTACATGATGTCTTCCACGTCTCTCAACTCAGGCGTTGCTTCTTGGATCCCATCCGCGGAGTGGACCACGAAACGCTTGATCTCCAAGATAACCTCACTTATGAGAGTACCCCGTCCGCATTCTGGATCAAGCAGTGCGTGTCACTCGACGTCATAACATCAAGTTTCTAAAGGTTCAGTGGTCTCATCATTCCGAGAGAGAAGATACTTGGGAGCGTGAAGATCATCTTCGACTGGAGTACCCCACTTCCTTTCCGCCAACTCCTGAATCTCGGGACGAGATTTTTTCGAGTGGGGCGAGTTGACACATCCCTAGTTCTGGTATGACCTAGACTAGCTAGTCATTTGTGCATCATGTTTAAATTCCTTTTAATTTTGAATGAGGATTTGTGAAACCCTCAGAAATCATTTCTGGAAATGACCCAGATAAAAATTGCTCCAAAAGGGTCCAAGAAAATGTTCATCTTGCTCCCTGAAAATATTGGTCAGAATTAAAATTCAAACCAATATTTTAAGGAGCTCATAAGTAATTATTTTGGGCATTTGGAATTAATGCAGTAATTATTTGCTTTGGATATATATTGTTATATATATAAAATATTGTCCAAAAATTATGCTAGTAGTTGAGGAGCTCTGGAATAATACCACTAGCCCCTACAAAAATTGGCATAAGAAAATAAAATGGTTTAGTATTTTTTATTAAACAGAACAAATGTCAGAAACTAGAAAAGAAAAACAAAATAGAGAAACGCTTACCTGTGCTTACATACAGCCTGGCAGCCCAGTGGCCCAACAGGCCGGCCCAGCTGACTGGCGCTGCCAGTCATCGTCTCCACCGCACCAGAAGGACGCCGAACGCGTGCTCGCCGTGTGCACACACGCGCCGTGCCACCTCCTGCCTGCTAGCTTGCATGGCGCCGCGGACAGACCCGCGAGAGCCATCGGGATCGCTCTGACCGCCACGCCACTCTTCCCCTCCTCTCCCTCGCTCTCCCTCACCGCGACCGAGCGCTGCCGTCGTTGCAGCTCATCACCATCGTAGCTACCGCCACCCCCTCGCCTCTCCGACAAGTCCAACAGCTCTGCGCCGTCGTCCTCGTCCTCTCCGTCAAGCCACGCGTCGCCGGACGCCCCGTGGAGCCGTCACCGCCATCGTCTTCATCACCGGCCGCCGGAGATCGCCGACGACATCCCGTCGCCTCCAAGCCGTCCCCGAGCGCGCTGAGATCACCGAAGGCCTCGCCGTGAGCTCCTCTACCAAACCCCTCTTCTCCCCCCTCGTTTTGCGCGTTCCAGCTCCGTTCCCCGCCATGGCCGTAGCTCCTCGCCACTGATCATGGCGCCACCGTGGACAGAGCCCGAGCCAGCCGCCCCCGAGCACTCAGCCGTGCTCCTGGTGCCACGAGGGTGCCGCAGAGCCCCTAGGGTGGCCTCCCCGTGCCCCGCAGCCCGCTCCTGCCCGTAGCCGTGCTCCAGCCGCCGGCCCGAGCTCCGCTCCGGTGAGCTCCGGCCACCCCGCGTCCTCCCGTAGCCTCCCCTGGATGCGCGCGAGCCTGGGCTTCGCGTGGGTGGTCTCCGCCGCCCAAATGGTCGTCGGAGCGATGATCGCGAGCCCTCTGCCGCGTTTTGCCTCGCCGGCCCAGCTGACCACCCCTGCTGACCCAGCTTCGACCCTTGTGGGTCAATGACATGTGGGGCCCGGCCCTGCTAATTTTTAGTTTAGGATTTGTTTAATAGCTAACTAACCCTGTGAACTAACTGTGACACTGACGTGTGGACCCCACACGTCAGGTTTGACCTGGTCAGCCACGTTTGACTTGCTAACGTCATGCCACTGTCATGCTGACGCAATATATCATTTTCTGGTTTAAAAATAAATCAGGAAATTCCAGAAAATGATATAAACTTCAAAAATTCATAGAAATTCAACCGTAGCTCAGATTGAAATAAGTTATATATGAAAAATGATCAAAAAATTCAATCTATCCATCTATACCATTTTCATGCATGACAAACCAACCTATACATGTTGTATATATGAAAACACACTTATGGCATTTAAAGTGACTTAAATTAGAGTTGCATTTGAACCTTTGGTTCAAATGGACCTCTTCCAAGTTGAATGCTAAATGCATTAGCTCAAACAACATCACATCTACATGCCATGTTCATGCATCATATTGTTGCATATGATTGTGTATTGATTGTCGACATCGTTCCTTCTTGATAGGTCCTGCTCCGGAGAGTGCTCCAGAGTACCTATGTGAGGAGCAGTGCCCCCCTGTTGATCTACCAGGCAAGCAAACTCCCTTGTTCATTCCGATACAATCATGCCCTCTCGCTCGTGCTCTCTTTTATTGCATTAGGACAACAACGATTCAACTGCTACTTTATGCTGCGGTAGTTGAACCCATTCCTTTGCATGACCTGTCATTGCCATAGTAAATAGTTAAAACCCACTATTATGTGTAGGAGTTGATTGAGCCATCTTGTGTTCCTACCATGCCATGCCTGCTATTGCTTGGAGTTATGCCAGGTCTGATTCATTGGGAATGAAATGGAGTGTTACGATATGTTCTGGTGCTGAGAGTTAAGCGTGTGAACACGATTTGGTAAAGGTAGCGGTGAGAGGCCATGTAGGAGTACATGGTGGGTTGTCTCACTGGAACCGTCCTTAAGCACTGAGTTCCGTGTATGTTGTCCAATGACTAGCTACTACCACACATTAGAATGCTTAAGTGTCACCCAGCCAGCCAGGTGTACATGGTGGGTTGTCTCACTGCAATTAGTTTCTAGTGTTTGTAGGTAATGTTAGTAGTCTACCAAGTGGCACCCAGCCAGGTGGGCTTGGGACAGACTAGGCACAGTGGCACGGTGTACCAAGTGGCACCCGGATGGTGGGCTTGGGAACCCTGCTGACATCGTTTAGGGCCGTGAGCGACACCCCGGCCGGATCTCCTTGCGGATGGAACCCGAATAGGCGATAAACCTGGATGAGAGACTTGTGTGGTTAGTCAGGTCGTGGCCGACACCCTCGCCATGCTTCCGCTTGAAGGTTGCCGAGGTACATGACGTGTACATGGTGATAAGTGGTGAGAGCGTGTGTGAAGAAGTACATCCCTGCAGGGTTATCATGATCTATACGAATAGCCGTGTCCTCGGTTATGGACTTCTTGGATGCTTACGTGGTACATAGATAACTTAAAGTGGATACTCTAAAATGCTCAAGACAAGTGTGAGTGCTATGAATGGCCTTCTCGTAGTGAGACGGGGATGAATTCATAGTAGTGTATTGATGTGGTGATTAGTGGACTCGTGTGCAATGCCTCACCTCAAAAAAGTTTCACGTAGTTGTAGAACAGGATAGCCACTGAGTCAAAGTTGGCTTGCTGCAACTAAACCCCACATTACCTTCTTGATACAAATGCATGTATGATAGGATCTGATGTAAGTCTTGCTGAGTACCTTTGTACTTACGTTTGCTTTATTTATATTTTGCAGGTGAGACATCTGTCTCACTAGTAGTACCGCTTGGATTTTGACGAGTAGCTTGTTACCTCAGCTACGATCTTGTACCCTTGGGAGGGACTTGTAGATAGTCAGGCTTCTCAGCCTTTTTCTTTTGTAGTTGTCTGTACTCAGACATATAATGTTTCCGTTGCTTGTATGCTCTGAATGATGGGTCATGTGACCCCTATTTGTATTTAATGCTATGTGGCTCTCCTGAGCCTTTATCTATATGAGTTTGCGTTATGTTGTGATGCCATGTTGTACAGCACATACTTGCATGTTATGCGTACGTGTAACGTGTATTGCTATGTGTGGGATCCGACAACCTAGTTGTCTATCCTTGGTAGCCTCTCTTATGGGGAAATTGTAACACCCTCGATGCGACTATATCTCCCACGTGTCGAGGCACGACTTAGAGGCATAATCGCATTGAAGGCATATGTCGCAAGTGAGATAATCTTCACACAACCCATGTAATATAATAAGGAAAAGAGATTACATAGCTAGCTTAGAATCGCCACTTCACACAATTACAGGAATAAAGCATTACATCAATCAAATACACTCATGGTCCGACTACGGAACCAAAATAAAAGAAGAACCCCAAATGCGACATAGGTCCCCGATCGACCCCAACTGGGCTCCACTACTGATCAACTAGAACGAAACAACACAAAGGACAAGATCTTTATCGAGCTCCTCCTAAGCTTGGTTGCGTTAACTGCACGGTCTCATCGACACCTGCAAGCTGGTTTTGGAAGAACCTGTGAGCCACGGGGACTCAGCAATCTCGCACCCTCGCGATCAAGACTATTTAAGCTTATGGATAAGGTAAAGGTATGAGGTGGAGCTGCAGCAAGCGACTAGCATATATGGTGGCTAACATACGCAAATGAGAGCGAGAAGAGAAGGCAAAGCACGGTTGATAAAAGTATGATCAAGAAGTGGTCCTATAACAACCTACGTCAAGCATAACTCCAACAACCGTGTTCACTTTCCGGACCCCGCCGGAAAGAGACCATCACGGTTACACACGCGGTTGATTCATTTTAATTAAGGTCGAGATTCAGGTTTTCTACAACCGGACATTAACAAATTCACATCTGCCCATAACCGCGGGCACGGCTTTCGAAAGTTCAAATCCCTGCAGGGTGTCCCAACTTAGCCCATGACAAGTTCTCACGGTCAACGAAGGAATAGACCTCCACCCGAGACATTCCGATCAGACTCGGTATCCCGGTACAACAAGACATTTCGACAGGGTAAAACTAAACCAGCAACACCGCCCGAATGTGCCGACAAATCCCGATAGGAGCTGCACATATCTCTTTCTCAGGGCACACTCAGATAAGACTAGCTACGAGTAAAACCAACTCTCAAGTTTCCCCAAGGTGACCCCGCAGGCAGCTCAGTTCGGACCAACACTCAGAGGAGCACTGGCCTAGGGGGGTTAAAATAAAGATGACCCTTGGGCTGGCCGACCCAAGGGAAAGAAAAGGCTAGGTGGCGAATGGTAAAACCAATGTTGGGCATTGCTGGAAGAGCTTTACTTAAGGCGAACTATCAAGGGGTTCCCATTATAGCCCAACCGCGTAAGGGACGCAAAATCCGGAAACATAACACCGATATGACGGAAACTAGGGCGGCAAGAGTGGAACAAAACACCAGGCATAAGGCCGAGCCTTCCACCCTTTACCAAGTATATAGATGCATTAAAATAACATAGCAATATAATGATATCCCAACAAGTAAATAAATGATGTTCCAACAAGGAACGGCCTCCAATCTTCACCTGCAACTAGCAACGCTATAAGAGAGGCTGAGCAAAGCGGTAACATAGTCAATCAACGGTTTGCTAGGACAATGGTGGGTTAGAGGTTTGACATGGCAATTGAGAGGCTGACAAGCAAATGGTAGGCATCGTAGCATTGGCATAGCAAAAGAGCGAGCAAACTAGCATAGCAAAGATAGTAGTGATTTCGAGGATATGATCATCTTGCCTGAAATCCCGCAAGAAAGAAGAACGAGCCATGAAGAAGACAAACGGACGTAGACGAACGGGTCCTCACAAACGCGACGTTATCGGAACCAACCCGGAGAAGCAACACCGGAAAGAAGCAAACAATCATGGTAAACAACCATCACATAATCATGGCATGATGCACAATCAAGTACGATGCATGTCCGATTTAAATATGCATGGCATGGCAAAGTGCACAAACAATCCTACAAATTAAGTGGAGCTCAATATGCAACGGGATGCATATTGACAAAACACCACATCAATTATTTAGTTCTCTCTCGTTTATGTACCCCAATAATATTAAATGTTGATTAACATGGCAAGAGGTGAAGTACAACAAAACTACCTATCTAGGCAAGTTTAAATGAGGCCGGAAGCAACGAACAACAATTCCGGAAAATCCTCATATGCATAATTTTAAGGTTTGGTACTGTTCTGCCCTAAACATAATTTTAGGGTTGTTAAACATGCAAAGTAAGGCCACCATGATAAGCTAGGCAAAATTCTACCCCAATTACATATAAAGTTTATTAAATTCGGAGTTACGGTTATTTAGTTATGAATTAAATCATTTTAGCATGGCATAGGAGCAAATTAATGCAAACAACATTTTAAGCATTTCAAACATAGATGAAAGTTGGATATTATTAATCTACACAAAATTCTGAGCAAGTTTCATATATAAAACATTTTAAACTGATGCACGGTTAGTGAGTTATTAGATGCATGAACTAGGAGGACTATTCTGCAAAACTAGCAATCCCTGAAAAAATGGGCAAAATCGCTCCGCAGAAAAAACATGAATCAGGCCGAATCTGGGCAAGCCCAACAGCAGAAGGAAAAAAAATGGGGCGCTGGGTGCTCTCTCACCACGGGCTTCGGCCCGGCTGGAGGGGAAGCAGGCCGAGGCGGGGGCGGCGCGCTGGGCCGGATGGAGCTGGCCTGGGAGGCCAAGGCGGCGCTGGGCCTTGGCGCTGGCTGCGGGAAGCTGGGCCGGCGATGCTGGGCCTTGGAGCTTCGGCCCATGCGGGGAGGAGGCGGAGGCGCTCGTCTCCCTCGATCCCGATGGGATCCCAGGAGGCAAGGGCGGCGGCGCCCGAGGTCAACGGCGAGGCGGCAGCGGCGGCTTGCCGTCGGGGAGGAGCAGAGGAGGCCCCTGAGGTGCGGATCCGGACGGGATCCGTCCATTTCCGGCCGCGATGGTGAAGATCCGGCGACGGAGGCAGCGAGGCGGCGAGAGTCGGCGCCGGCGACGAGGCTCGGAGGCGGCGGCGGAGGAAGACTCGGGCGGCGGCGGATCTGAGTGGCGGCGGGGAGACTCGGGCGGCGGCGACCGATTGGGCTCCGCGGGTCCGATCCGGGCCCGGCGGGCTTGGCGCGGTGGAGGGGGAGAGAGAGGACGGCGGCGCTGACGTGGCACGCCGTGGTTGGTCGCGGCGGGCGGCGCGGACATGTCCGGCGCGGGAAGAAACGTCCGGCGGCGCGGATCTGAGAATTTTTAGGGTTAGGGGAAGAATGAACCGCGAATTTCGGAGGGGGGTGTATATATAGGCATAGAGGGAGTTAGGAGAGTCCAAATGAGGTGCGGTTTTCGGCCACGCGATCGTGATCGAACGACCGAGATAATGGAGCAGAGTTAGGTGGGTTTTTGGGTCAAATTGAAAAGGTGTTGAGCTGCAACACACACGAGGCCTTCTCGGTCCCTCGGTTAACCGTTGGAGTATCAAACGAAGTCCAAATGATACGGAACTTGACAGGCGGTCTACCGGTAGTAAACCAAGGCCGCTTGGCAAGTCTCAGTCCAATCCGGAAATGTTTAATCCCCACACATGAGAAGAAGGTAGAAATGACCACCAGAGAGGAACGAAGCGCCGGAATGCAAGACGGACAACGAGGAAAATGCTCGGATGCATGAGACGAACACGTATGAAAAAAATGCACATGATGACATGATATGCAATGCATGACACGCAAGCAATGACAAGGCAACAACAGCGAATAACTGAACGACACCTGACACATCGGTCTCGAGGCGTTACAAAAATGTAGTCTAGTGCTTCCACCGAGCCATGGTAGTACGCTACAGTCGGGTTTACCGAAGTCTTGCTAGCCCAGCACTACTGCTCCGGAACATTTAGACTGGCCGACATGTGATTCACTTCGTTCCTGTGTCTGTCCCTTCGAGGAAATGCCATGCGGTGACATCCGGAGTCCTGCCTAGCCTGCTACAGCCCGGGTTTCCGGAGTCCTGTTAGCCCAATTGCTACAGCCCGGATTCACACGCTGCTGACCGACATGCTCAATGTTGTTTCATGTATGCCTGTCCATATAAGTTAGTGCCACTTTGGGTTCACGACTAGTCATGTCGGCCCGGATTCTCTGTCATATGGATGCTAGCGATACTATCATAAACGTGAGCCAAAAGGCGCAAACGGTCTCGGGCCATGGTAAGGCGACACCCGTGGAAATGCCGTGTGTGAGGCCGCAAAGTGATATGAGGTGTTACATGCTAGATCGGTGTGACTTAGAATCAGGATCCCAACACACATATAGTTGCATGTTCACTCCAGGTAAAAAGTCTAGCAATTCAAACACCGTCCATTGCCGCTGTGACCCCATTATGTAATTCAAATCAAGATGAAAAATCAAGTAGATCGCACACAATTTATTATCAGCAACCATGTGAGATGCAGCACAAAATATCCTGGAGCACCTCGTTGTATAGTACGCGTATGGCTTATGCAAGAAGGTGTGTCGGCTATAGTCCACAGCCGGCGTCTCAAGCACACTAGCTCGCTCCCTGTTCAATCATCACGGGTGAAAGATGGGCACGTGGACCCGCGTCGTGTGAGCAAGTTCGGCGGCCCACTCTGGCGAGAGCTTCTCAAGTGACAGCAGCAACATCTGCCTCGGGGATAGCGATTGGCGAGAGTAGCACAACAGCTGCCCGTTCTGAAGTGGCAGCCTTACACTACAAGAAATATGTCAACTTGCGACCATCACTATTGATCACTAAAAGGTCATTGTTTTTCATTTGCGACCTTTTTGTGACAAAAACAGAAGGTCAAAAGCTGGCGGTTGTAAACTACCTTCTCTGTGAGAAGGTCGTGGAATTCCACGACCAACACAAAAGGTCGTTGATTCTATGACCTTATGTTTTGGTCGCTAGCTCTCTGCCCAGGCCACGTCGGATCCGACGTGGCAATCTGATGTGGCAAAATTGCGACCACTTGAAAAGGTTGTTGATAGGATTCAGCCCGGTCTAGTTCGGTGTCTATATGGGCTGAGCCCATTAATTCAGCCAATTTAGTGTATTTTTTCTGTCAATTGTGGACACGTACATAGGCCTGGCCCAACAATTCGATTCTCTAGGCTGGTGTCTTTTTTTGTACATTTCTTTTTTGGGCCTAGACCATATTTTCTAGGCACCGGCCTTTTAACGGTCCATTTCTTTTCAAATTTCAGCCTTTTTTCCAACCAATATATTTATTTTAGGCCTTTTTTCAAAGCCCGAATAGATTTGGTCCAATAGGCATTTCGGCCATTTTTCTTTTGGGCTATATATTTATTTTTCTGGTCACTTTTAGTCAAGGAATGAATTTCAAGTGAATAAAAAATAATATTCTGAGTTAAGCGAGCAGGTATACATCAAGTTCAGCGAGCAAATATACATCAAATTCCTAGCATGTTCAGTAGTACATCAAATTTCTCAAGAATATTAGCATTACAAATTCAGTAATATGTAAAGCAAGTTGTTGACTGGGGCTTCAAGCTTCTTCGAATGTGTTCAGCCTAGAACTCTTGTAAATGAGAGGAATAGTCACATGTTTATAGTCTTAATATAAGCAATATTTGCTAACAACAAAACAAAACAATTAATTTAAGAACCATGCAAGAACCTAGGTGTCCAAATCAGATTATGCAACATCGATTGACACTAAAGACATAAATAGTCACCAGATGGGCATCAAATCATCACAATAGTTTCTCGACAGATGATAATCTCATCTAGCATCTGAATGTAAACTCAAGAAGCATGCATAGATTGTAGGAGGGGGCAAGCAATTAAAAGCTACAGAGAGAACACAAGTTCTAGGTACGTAGATAACAAAAGTAAGAATGAAATGGATGAAATGTACAATGCAATTTTACTATTGTTACAGAGCAAACATTAAAAATCCATGCTCAGTTATAAACCAATTATTGCAACTGATGATGCTGCACCATTCATAGGCAATCAGAGATGAAGGAAACAAAGCAAAGAAATGATCATCACCTTAAGCTCCTCAAGGGTAAAGCCTCTGCCAGCCCTCACCTTAATGTTGTACTTGTGGGTCTGGCATTGCACGATGGGGCGAAGAGGTCCAGAGGTAGGGCAGGGGAAGATCTTCACAGCCTTCTTCTGGTACTGTATGCAAAAAAGAACAGAATGTAAGATGGCAGTGAGTTAAGCAAGCACCACAATAACATAAACATGTTGTCAGTGGATTGGATGGTAACACAAACATCTACTCTGCTCTGTTGTAACAAACATGTACTTAACTCCTTACATACACCAGTGCAAGTGTTGTTCACATGTTACTACTTGATTCGACTTTATACATATAAATAGACATGACAATAAACTTGCATAAAGAGACGTCTAGTCTAGCATCAAACTAACTTACTGGTATAAAGAGACATGGATATTCATGGTAGTTGTACTAGAAAAAACTAACTGAACCAATGTCTCCACAGATATCATAGAATCAGAACAGATGAAGCTGACAACATAATATAACCAGAAGTCAATTGTATCTACTCATATTTTGTGTGTCCAAGTAGGTACCAATGAAAGTCACAATATCCTGTAATTGTTGAATGTCTCATGGTACAACTTGCATTGTTAAAATGCAATGAACCAGGATTTTAGTTACACATATGGTTAAAGAAACAAACTTAAGGAAATAGTTAGAATCTCATATCACCCATGATCCACTAATTTAGACTGGTATTATATCTTACAAATCGAACTGAAGAAGTTCATTTCCAGCCCAACTATAATCTCAGGCCAACTACTGTAAGATGCAGGAAGCATAGAGCTCACCATGGCTGTCATGTAGCCGACGTGGAAGAGGCAGCATGTATGTCCAAGCAGGATCAGCAGCACCAGCGGACGGGTCCAGGGTTGTCGCCGCTCCTCCTTGTGGATGCCGAGGTTGGAGACGCCGGATCCGTGCGGGCATCCACCTCCCATCCTTGCAATTAAAACTTTATATGTGAGAATTCAATTTTATCAATCTCTAAACTCTAGTCTAGTTTGATTCCTGAAAGGGGATATGAATCATCAAAAGAAAATCAAGGGGCCCTACCATTCCACTTTCCTAGAACAAAATGAGTACATGAGTATCAGCTATATAGGACTGATGATGCATGTACTACCTGGGAAAGAGCCACCAGCAGTATGATCTCTGGAAGATCCATCTCGATGCATTTCGCTACCTACATAGCACATTCATACTGTTATGTTATTGTTATCCCCACTGGTGTCAACTGCAGCCAGACAGAATTCAGAAGTGCAGAGATTTGTCATTTGTGTATGAACAAGCAGAAGGCTTACACTTGGGAATCCAAGCACGTAGATCCCAAATCCGAGGGCGAGGAGGTTGAGGGTGCGTTGGTGCTGATGCCGGAGCTTCCGCTGGGAACTCCAGCGGCACCGCCATTGGTGGCTAGTCTCCGGCGCTTCCTTTCTTCCCGGGCAAGAAGACAGACGAGACGAGGAGGAGCAGCGGTAGTTCGATGTGTGTTGGGTGGCCTGGCTGTAGCATGGCGGCCGTG
Source organism: Triticum urartu (assembly GCF_056163025.1). Lineage (NCBI taxonomy): Eukaryota > Viridiplantae > Streptophyta > Magnoliopsida > Poales > Poaceae > Triticum > Triticum urartu. The sequence continues at coordinate 326,816,399 of NC_141876.1, forward strand.
GCGGCAGACCTGGACATGGACCAATGAACAATGAACACTGTTAATGAGATACAACAAATGCAAACGGTTTAGAATAACACCAAGACATTCAGTACTGCAAGAAATTTCTGAAACTTCAGTTGCAGTAGTTGTCAAACAAAATATCAGTCCAGTAACCTTCAAATTAAATTATGATGGTTTACTGCAATGTGTTTTAGTGATATTGTCATACTACAGTATAATTGAAGCATCCAGGAGAAGGGGCAGCTGCAGGTGCTCAGCGAGCAGGCACAGGAAGACAAGGAAGGACCCGTTGCAGAGTACCCACCAAGGATGCGGAAGAAGAAATCAAAAGAAACGACAACCAATGCTCGCTCTGTTACTGTCCTGTAAACCAGCTAGTGTGTGTTGACTGTCTAATCTAAGACTTGTAACACAAAGTTGTTTCGTTCATAGGTGTGTTTGTGCCATCTGCGATGCTTTCAAAACAACAACCGGGCAGAGTTAGGCTTAGGTATTAAAATGACAAAAATAACAGCCTAAAGAAGCCGCTAATGCTTTCAAACAGCCACCAAGAAATGGAGCACTGGGTTATATAGTCTTGTATCTGTTTAATCGACGACACGACCAGCGAACACACGGCAGGACCAGCGAATCCTAGGAAGAAACCATGAAATGCGCACGGGTGTGGCCGAGAAACCTGCGCGACGGTCGACGGCGGACGATCGAGGGGAAGGGGAGGGGAGGAGAGCAGCACCTACGCGAGAGTCGGCCCGCCTGAGCCCGGAGACGGCGACGCGCGGCCCGGAGACGAGGATCATGGACTCGGCCTCGGCCTCCTGCGGTGTTGGGTTGGTCACGGCTGGCGTGGTTGCAAGCCGACGGCGCCGCCTCCTAGCCCGCGGTCCAGGTGAAGTCCATGGGGTTGTTGCCGCCTTCCATCAGAGATGTGAGAGACCAGGGGTGGGTGGCGGCAGTGATGTGAGAGATCAGATGCCACCGCTGGTGACCATGTCCACAACTGCCTCCGTCTCGGGCTAGTTGGATCTGAGAGTGGGGAGAGGGGAGAGGATCTGAGGTGCGGAGGGGAGGGATCTGGATCGAGAGCGCGATGTGGAGGGCGCCGCCGCCGAGAGGACGGGAGGCGGATGAGAGGGCCAAGTGGTGAAAGTGTGAGGGGAACGCCGGAGGGAGTGGGGTTGGGGGCGGCGGCGCGTCGAGATCCAGAAGGAGGAAGTGCAGGGCTGAGAGCGCTAGGGTTCGCTGCGGTGGGAGAGAGAGAGGAGTGTTGTGCGGTGGTTTTTTTTGAGGGGTAGCTCGCGGTGGGTGGGTGAGACCGTGAGAGGGTGAGGTGCCGGCCGTTGGATCCAGGAGGATCCGACGGTGATTTATCCATGATCCGCGTGAGAGGCCTGGACCAATCAAAACGTAGTATACATGTATGATATTTTGATCATTTAAATTGGTCATAATCGACTAAAAGTAAAGTGCTAAATCATGTTAGCTATTTTATTATAACCTGAAAATTTGAAAAAAAAATCTTCTCATTGTGTTAGTAAATTTCACTATAGTTTTCAGGAATAATCACTAATTGAAATAAGACAATTATTTTTAAAGAGTTACAAGAAATGAGTTTTTTAATCATTTTTTTTATTTTTTAGTGTCCAAAACGAGTTCTTTTATGAAGGACCTACCATATATTTGTTAAATGTGGACCAAATTAATTTTCTAAAATATTACGACATATTTAATGCACAATTGACAAAATGGTTGGATGCCAAAAGATTCGATCCACCTCTGGTGAAAAAGACAAATTTCTGTCGATTCAGTAGAAAACGGGTCAAACTTGAACTGTAGCTGCCTTATAGTTTGCTCTTTATTTTTTTTCTAAAAATCATTTTTAGGTATATAAGTATCTATTTAATCATAGAAATATCAAAAAAATTTCAAGATTCAAGCACTATCTAGGAACGGTCATGCCCGTCGTTCTGACCGCATTTTGAAACGGGCATAAAAAATTCAAAAAATTGGAAAACCTGCGCATTGTGTCATCATATGTGATCAAGTTACCAGGAAAACTAATAAACTTGTAGTGCAACAATTCTTTAAAAAAAATGTTCTCAAAAACGAGCTATCATGTGTGAAGATTCCTGACTTTCAAGCCAAATGATCAATGTTAGAGCCACATCCATGGCATAGCTTGTTAAAATGATCTCATATTCTGCACAATGGTGCATCTTGGAATTCCAAACAATGTTGCCTAAGGGAGTGTTCATTTTCTTTGCACGGAAAAATTCATTTTCCATTTTACGGGTGCCCGAATTGAGTTTTTTGTGAAGGACCTACCATATATTTGTTGCAAAAATGGACCAAATCAATTTTATAAAATACTATGCCATGTTTAATGCACAATTGACCTAATGGTTGGGTGTTAAAAGCCTTGGTCCACCTCTGGTGAAAAGACAAATTCCCGCCGATTCAGCAGGAAGCGGGTCTAATTTGGACTGCAGCTGCCTCATAGTTTGCTCTTTATTTTTTCCAAAAATCATTTCTAGGTACATAAGTATTTATTTAATCAGGGAAACATCAAAAAAATTCCAAAATTCAACCACTAGCTAGGAACGGTCAAACACGCTGTTTTAATCGCATTTCGAAACGGGCATAAAAAATTCAAAAAAATCAAAAAATTGGAAAACCTTTGCATTGTGTCATTATATATAACACCCTCGATGCGATTATAGCTCCCACGTGTCGAGGCACGACTTAGAGATATAATCGCATTGAAGGCATATGTCGCAAGTTAGGCAATCTTCACAAACATCCCATGTAATATAATAATAAAAGGGGAGATAATATAGTTGGCTTACACTCGCCACGTCAATCAGGTACATAAATAACATTACATCATCCAAACACTCATGGCCCGACTACGGCGCCAAAATAAAGAGAACCCAACATGCGACAACGGTCCCGTTCACCCCCGACTGGGCACTACTACTGATCGTCGGGAAAGGAAACATAGTATCGTTGAGAGTCTTCGTCGAACTCCCACTTGAGCTCATACGCGTCTCCTGGAGCGGAATCATCAGGCCCTGCATCTGGTGTAATAGTAATCTGTGAGCCACATGGACTCAGCAATCTCGCACCCTCGCGATCAAGACTATTCAAGCTTATAGGTAAGGCAAGGTAAAATATGAGTGGAGCTGCAGCAAGCTACTAGCAAGTATGGTGGCTAACTTATTCGCAAAAGAGAGCGAGAAGAGGAGGCAAAGCACGAGCGAGAAGCTAGAGAACAACCTGCGCAAATATTACTCCAACACCGTGTCCACTTCCCGGACTCCGCCGAGAAGAGGCCATCACGGTAGCACACTCAGTTGATTCATTTTAACTTAGCCCATGACAAGCTCTCACGGTCAACGAAGGAATAGACCTCCTCCCAAGATGTTCCGATCAGACTCGGTATCTTGGTAATTCAAGACACTTCGACAGGTTAAAACAAGACCAGCAACACCGCCCGAATGTGCCGACAAATCCCGATAGGAGCTGCACATATCTCTTTCTCAGGGCACACTCAGATGAACACTACGTACAACTAAAACCAACCCTCAAGTTGCCCCGAGGTGACGCTGCAAGTGGCTCTATTTGGACCAACACTTAGAGGAGCACTGGCCCGGGGGGGTTTAAAATAAGATGACCCTCAGGCTCCAGAAACCCAAGGGAAAAAGAGGCTAGGTGGTAAATGGTAAGACCAATGTTGGGCATTGCTGGAAAAGCTTTAATCAAGGCGAAATATCAAGGGGTTCCCATTATAACCCAACCGCGTAAGGAACGCAAAAATCCGGGAACATAACACCGATATGACGGAAACTAGGGCGGCAAGAGTGGAACAAAACACTAGGCGAGAGGCCGAGCCTTCCACCCTTTACCAAGTATATAGATGCATTAAGATAACAAGGTAATATAATGATATCCCAACAAGTAAATAAAAGATGTTCCAACAAGGAACGGCCTCCAATCTTCACCTGCAACTAGCAACGCTATAAGAGGGGCTGAGCAAAGCGGTAACATAGCCAATCAACGGTTTGCTAGGACAATGGTGGGTTAGAGGTTTGACATGGCAATTTGGGAGGCTTGCAAGCAAGTGGTAGGCATCGAAGCAATGGCATAGCAAAAGAGCGAGCAAACTAGCATAGCAAAGATAGTAGTGATTTCGAGGGTATGATCATCTTGCCTGCACAGTTGTCAGAGTTAACTGGATCCTCGAAAGCAAACTCAACGAGCTCCTCATTAGCGAACTCGTCTCCCGGCTCTACCTAAACAAGACAAACAAGCAACAAGGATACAATCAACCACGTGCAAACTCAAACAACACGATGCAAAGATGATATGCTATGCGGGATGCGACGCGGGATGCAAAATGCAAGATATGACAGGAAATGCATGAACCTGGTCTCAACTTGGAATTCCAAGTGTGCCACTGGAAAGATGAGATGAAATCGCTTGAAAATGATATAAAGAACGCTGGAATCGGAGTTACGGTTTGGAAATGGCAAGCGATTCAACAATGACACCGGTCTGCAATTTACAGCAAGTAGGCATCTAAATGCAATGAGATGAACATGCTACAGCACCCAAACATGACAACAAAATACATGGCAGGGATGCACACAAGATGCTTAACAAAAGTCCAGCACTGAGCTACGACCAATTCATCCCTTAACAGGTTCAAACAAGCATGGCAAAAATGCAAATGACAAACAGATCTCAGACTTAGTGAAATTAACACTTGTCTAGAATTTCAGATCATATAGCCCTCTTCGAAGCAACAAAACAACATGCTACAGGACCTGAAAATGACAAAGAAAGACATGGCATGGAGCTACTCAACAAGCTTAACAAAAGTCCATTAGTGACCTTGAGTCAAAAGGGATCACAAAATATACTAACAAGCACACGAACATAACAAAAACATAATCAGTTTTCAGACAGAAAAACTAGGACATGCTGAAACATAACTCATGAAGGCCTGTTTACGAGCTCGATGCACTCACCACAGTGCAAGTCATGGCAAGACAAGTATACATCCCTTAAGAAGGCACAAAATGCAAGCTAGACATGGCAAGAACAATGGCATAGTATGCACGGATCAACTACAATAACATCGGCAAAATCGCAAACAAGTTGACGATCTGCCCAGATTCGCAACGAAGCAAAAGTAGAGCTCAATTGACTCAAGCTAGGGTGCTCCATAATTGCAAACAAAGACATGGATGGATAGAGCACTACAATATTAACAAAACTCCCTTACTGGTCATCCTCAAAAGAGGCACGGATCACTAGGAAACAACATGAACATATGGCATCATGAGATAAACAAACCCAGGACTTAGTGAAATCACTAAGTCCCTGAAAACAGAATCAGCAAGTGCACCACTTTGCAATCTTGCACAAGTCACCACACACATCCTAAAAATACATGGGTTGCACCTCTGGAAAGATGACAAAACCCTTAACAAAACATATGGAGAACTCACGGGCATATCATGCACACATTAATCATGGCAAAAATGACAAAAGTGCTAAACGGAGTAACAGATCTGACAATCAACTCAAGTAGCCCTCTTCTAACAGCATTTCGGGCATCAAGATGAGCTCAAATGAAAATGATGCAATGGAATGAAATGATGTACTCTCTGAGGTGAACATTTTGATATGCTATATGCCCAAATCGGAGCTACGGATGCAAAGTTACGGGGCCCCGAACAGAGGCACTTGGATCTGCAATATCGGGAGTTAGCAAAAAAACACCTCCTAGGGTTACTGTAGCTGCCTCGGATCTGGATCGGGGCGCGCCTCCCGAGGATCGCCGGATCCTCACCGGAGCTCGCCGGCGGGCTGGTCGGCAACGACGGCGGCTGGGCGGCGCGGCAGGGCAGCGGGGCGGCGTGGTGGCGGCGGAGCGGCGCGGTGGCGGCGCGGGGCGCGGCGGCTTGCTCCGGTGGCCGGCAATGGCGCTCACGGCGGCGCGGCGAGGCAAAGGCGGCCGACGGCGGCTCGGGAGCTCCTCTCCCTGGAGCCTGGCGCGGAGGGGCGGAGGGGAACGGGCCCCGCGGGCCGGCGGCGGCGGGAGGCGACGAAGTGGGCACGGCGCCATGTGGCTTCACGAGATTGGCCCGGGCGGATTGGGCGGACACGTTCGGCCGTCCGGATTTTTGTCCGGTGGCTGGAGGAGGAGGGGGACTAGGGTTTGATCCGGAATTTTCGAGGACCTATATATAGGCATAGAGGGAGCTAGGAGAGTTCAAATGAGGTGCGGTTTTCGGCCACGCGATCGTGATCGAACGCTCTAGGACATGGAGCAGAGTTTGGTGGGTTTTGGGCCAAATTGGAGGGGTGTTGGGCTGCAACACACACGAGGCCTTTTCGGTCCCTCGGTTAACCGTTGGAGTATCAAACGAAGTCCAAATGGTACGAAACTTGACAGGCGGTCTACCGGTAGTAAATCAAGGCCGCTTGGCAAGTCTCGGTCCAACCCGGAAATGTTTAATCCCCACACACGAAAGAAAGATAGAAATGACCACCGGAGGAGAATGAAGCGCCGGAATGCAAAACGGACAACGGAGAAAATGCTCGAATGCATGAGACGAACACGTATGCAAATGCAATGCACATGATGACATGATATGAGATGCATGACAACGACAACAACACACAGAGGCAAAACCCGAACCCGAGAAAATAAAATAACTTAACGCCGGAAACGGCAAGAGTTGGAGTACAAATAGGGAAAGTTACATCCGGGGTGTTACGACACTCCACCACTACGAAAGGATCTCGTCCCGAGATCTAGGACTGAAAGAACGCCAGGTACTCAGAACGGAGGTGATCCTCGCGTTCCCAGGTAGCTTCACAGTCGGAATGGTGTGACCACTTGACTTTGAGGAATTTGATTGACTTGTTGCGAGTCTTGCGTTCAGTCTCTTCAAGAATAGCAACTGGGTGCTCACGATAAGAGAGATCTTCTTGGAGCTCAATGTCCTCGAAGTTGACGGTGCGATCAGGAGTCTTGAAGAACTTTCGAAGCTGAGAGACATGGAACACGTCATGAACATTTGCAAAGTTTGAAGGAAGCTCGAGTTGATAGGCGAGGTCGCCTCTCTTGCTGACGATCTTGAAAGGTCCCACGTATCCGAGGGCAAGCTTCCCTTTGATACCGAAGCGACGAGTACCTTTCATAGGAGAGACACGGAGGTAAACATGATCTCCAATCTCGAAAGCCAAATCACGGTGCTTACTATCATAGTAGCTCTTCTGACGGGATTGGGCTGCTTTGAGGTTATCACGAATGACTTTGCACATTTCTTCTGCTTCTGTGATTAAGTCATTACCCAAAAGCTGACGTTCACCGGTTCAGACTAGTTGAGAGGGGTACGGCACTTCCTGCCATACAGAATTTCAAATGGGGCCTTGCCCGAACTTGCTTGAAAACTGTTGTTGTAGGAGAATTCAGCATAAGGAAGACAATCCTCCCACTTCATGCCGAAGGAGATCACACAAGCCCTGAGCATATCTTCAAGAATCTGGTTGACACGCTCGACTTGACCGCTTGTTTGAGGATGGAAAGCTGTGCTGAAGCGGATGTTAGTGCCCATGGCCTTCTGGAAAGAATCCCAAAACTTCGAGGTAAAGATGCTGCCACGGTCTGAAGAGATTACTTGAGGAATACCGTGCAGAGAGACAATGCGAGAGGTATAGAGTTCCGCCAATTGAGCTGCAGTGATCGACTCTTTGATAGGCAGAAAGTGAGCCACTTTGGTGAGTTTGTCGATGACAACAAATATAGCATCATTGCCACGCTTGGACTTTGGAAACCCAGTCACGAAGTCCATTTCAATGTGGTCAAACTTCCATTCTGGAATGGCAAGAGGTTGGAGGAGACCAGCTGGCCTTTGGTGTTCTGCCTTCACTCTTCTGCAGACATCACATTCATTCACGAATTGAGCGATCTCGCGCTTCATTCGAGTCCACCAATAAGCTTGCTTGAGGTCCTGATACATCTTCGTGCTCCCAGGATGGATGGAGAGGAGAGAATTGTGGGCCTCGTTCATGATCACTTTTTGGAGGTCACCTTTGGGTACCACAATTCGATCCTCGAAGAAGAGAGTGTCCTTGTCGTCAAGGCGGTAGCACTTGTACTTGGACTGACTCTTGGCAATCCCAATCTTCACCTTTTTCACCATATCATCAAGAAGCTGGGCTTGGCGAATCTGGTCTTCTAAGGTAGGAGAGACTTGAAGGTTGGCGAGGAAACCTTGAGGAACAACTTGCAGATTAAGCTTGCGGAAAGCTTCACAAAGCTCGGGTTGATAAGACTTGAGAATAAGACTGTTGCAGTAAGCCTTCCTGCTCAAAGCGTCAGCAATCACATTGGCCTTTCCTGGAGTATACTCGATACTCGGATTATACTCTTGAATCATTTCGACCCATCGAGTTTGCCTGAGGTTGAGATTAGGCTGAGTGAAGATATACTTGAGACTCTTGTGATCAGTGAAAATGTCCACTTTTCTTCCCAATAGAAGATGTCTCCAAGTCAAAAGAGCATGCATAACTGCCGCCAACTCGAGATCATGAGTGGGGTAGTTCTTCTCATTAGGCTTCAACTGGCGAGATGTATAAGCAACAACTTTCTTCTCTTGCATCAATACTGCGCCAAGACCTTGGAGAGAGGCATCACAAAAGACCTCGTACGGCTTGGATTCATCAGGTGGAGTCAGAACTGGAGCAGTGATCAACTTCTCTTTCAAAGTGTTGAAAGCAATATCGCACTCCGGAGACCAAACATACTTGACGTGCTTCTGAAGAAGATTAGAGAGAGGCTTCGCGATCTTAGAAAAGTTTTCAACGAATCTTCGGCAATAGCTTGCGAGACCGAGAAAACTGCAGAGTTGCTTCACGTTCTGAGGAGGTTCCCAATTCACAATTGCAGACACCTTCTCAGGATTCACGGCAATGCCCTTGGCAGAGATGATATGACCAAGATAAAGAACCTCATCGAGCCAAAATTCACACTTGGAGAACTTGGTGTAGAACTGATGTTCCCTGAGCTTATCAAGAACCAAACGCAAGTGCTTGGCATGATCTTCCTTATTGTTGGAGAAAACCAGAATGTCGTCGAGATAGACCAAAATGAAGTCATTGGTGTAGGCGTTGAAGATGAAGTTCATCATGCGAGAGAACGTCGTAGGAGCGTTGGCAAGGCCAAAAGACATGACAGTGTATTCATATGAACCAAAGCTTGTTCTGAATGCTGTCTTGGGAATATCTTCTTCACGAATGCGAATCTGGTGATAACCCATACAGAGATCAAGCTTGGAGAATACTCGGGCACCTTTGAGTTGTTTGAACAGCTCATTGATGTTGGGAAGTGGGTATTTGTTATTGATGGTCTTCTTGTTCACTGGACGGTAATCAACACAAAGTCGGTCCGTTCCATCCTTCTTCTTCACAAAAAGAACGCCACAACCCCACGGAGAAGAACTAGGCCGGATGAGACCCATTTTCTCTTGCATATCGAGTTACTTCTTCAGCTCGTTCAACTCTTCAGGTCCGAGCTTGTAAGGACGCTTGCACACAGGTTCCGTGCCGGGCTCAAGATCAATAACGAATTCAACTGGCCGGTGCGGAGGCATTCCTGGAAGCTCTTCTGGAAAGACGTCTTGATATTCGCAAACGACTGGAATTTGAGAGATAGCATCCAATTCACCCTTCTCATTGAGAGAAACAGACGGATAGTATCATCACGAGCGGCAAAGACAATTACATCCTCAGACGAATGAGTCAATTGAATCTGCCTGGCTGCACAATCAAGATGTGCCTTGTGCTTAGAAAGCCAATCCATTCCGAGAATAAGATCAATATCCGAGTTACCAAGAACCACCGGAGAAGAGAGAAACTTGTAATCGCCCAACGTGATAGAGACATCCGGGACGCAATTGTTAGAAGTCATTTGCTTGCCCGGAGACACAATCTTCAATGGAACAGGAATCCTTTCGGTCACAAAATCATGCTTGGCCACAAATGGAGTTGAAATAAAAGAAAGCGATGCACTAGTGTCAAAAAGAACTTTTGCAGGAACATCGTTAACAGGAAGGTTACCCATGATCACATCTGGTGAGTCCTCTGCCTGAGCTGCATTCAGCAAATTGACCTTGGCGTGCTTGGGGTTATGCTTGACCACAGCTGTACTTGCCGATCTGACAGGAGGAGGAGGAGGAAGACGCCTCTGGTTGAGACACTTGTTGGCATAGTGACCCTTCTGTTGGCACTTGTTGCACGTGACCTCTGAAAGCGGACGGTGATACGGAGCACTCGATCTTGGAGCTTGAGACGAAGTCTTGTTCTGAAAGCCAGGGTTGGGTGGGTGGGAAGAACCACTGCCACCTTTGCTCTTCTGCTGATACGGCTGACGGAACGAAGGAGGAGGAAGCCAAAACTTCTGCTGCTTGGCCACTTGAGTAGAGGAAGAAGGAGTAACATCTCTGACTCGCTTCTTGGAAGCATCACACCTCAACTGAGTAGCCTCTTGCTTCAGTGCCATGTTGTAGAACTCATCGTATCTCAAGGGCTCAAAGAGAACAAGAGCTAGCTGAATTTCTTCTCTGAGACCACCCCTGAACTGGTATATCATGCTCTTCTCATCAGGGACGTCCTGCTTGGCAAAGAGGGCGAGCTTCTGGAACAACTTGTTGTAGTCATAGACAGACAAAGAGCCTTGCTTCAAATTGCGGAATTTCTCACGCTTGCTTTCAACCATGCTCTACGGAATATGATGAGCTTGGAAATCTCGACGGAAATCATCCCAAGTGATAACACGTCCACCTCTGGAGTCCTTGTACTGCTGGAACCATTCTGTAGCTTGATCTTTGAGTTGGAAGGAAGCGAACTTAACAAAGTCCTCAGGCCTGACGTTACTGCACTCGAAATGCTTGCACAGATCCACAAGCCAATCGTCAGCATCGGTTGCCTCAGCACAATTGCTGAAAGTCTTTGGCCCGTTAGCAAGGAACTGGTTGAGTGTAGCAAAGTGACTCTGATTGCTTCCTTTATTCCCTTGACTGCCTTGATTGCGCTCTTGAAGAATTTGCATGATCAGCTGTGTGTTTGCATTGGTTGCGGCCATCACAGCTTGCCATGCCTCCGGAGGAGGTGGAGGTGGTGGCGGATCAGGATTCGGAGTCGTGCGCGTTGGAGGAGCCATCCTGAAGAGGTTGACCACCATTAGCACATTGACAGATAAATATTGAAGCTGAATCCAACGGAATGAAAATTGCAACATATAGTCTTCACATCCGAACAAAATGAACGAATGCATTCCTCTTGAAATGGTCACATATCCATAAATTGAGAAGCCACGTAGAATTTAAGGTAGAGAAATAAATCAACAAGGTATGGATCAAGAATGAATAATAGGTAAGAAATCCCAATCTCAAACCAATATCCGTGGAAGAAAAACTAGAGCTACTAGAATTCCCACCTATGAAACTCCCGAACCTTTCCGGTTATGCAATCAGGTGTTGGGGATACAGGGGAAGCATAATATCTCACCCAAACTAGCAATTCCTACATCCAGCTGTATCCATCCTTCAACACATAACCAAGAAACCTTTGGAAACCATCTACCTCAACCTTCGAAAAGCATCCGTTATACAAGTTATGGCGATACTCCCGAACTCCCGCCCCAGTACTGGGTGGCGTCGAGGTTATCTCACCAACGAACTGCATAAAAGAGATTTTCGATGTCGGCGTACTAACTCAGGTATTCCAGAAATGCAACGATAAAATTATGATGACAACACCTCAGAGCTCAACTCCCCGGGACACTTCCACTAAACCCCTGACAGGAGGCACCAAGACAATGTTCTCATCATAAAACTATCGGAACGATTCCAAGATACCTGCGTGATCCTAAATTTTTTTTAGTGAAATTTGAGAAGAGAAGAGTCAAAACTCTACGTCAGGATGCCTTACCAGAGCGATGAGGAGAATGGGAAGTAAAAAGAATCCCTAAAATCTCTGATATATAATTCCTAAAAGACTCAAAACATTTTTCTAGACACAACTCGGCCGCTAAAAACGATCAATCAATGGGGCTCCTAAGGTCGGGGAAGGCTCTGATTACCAACTTGTTAACACCCTCGATGCGACTATAGCTCCCACGTGTCGAGGCACGACTTAGAGATATAATCGCATTGAAGGCATATGTCGCAAGTTAGGCAATCTTCACAAACATCCCATGTAATATAATAATAAAAGGGGAGATAACATAGTTGGCTTACACTCGCCACGTCAATCAGGTACATAAATAACATTACATCATCCAAACACTCATTGCCCGACTACGGCGCCAAAATAAAGAGAACCCAACATGCGACAACGGTCCCGTTCACCCCCGACTGGGCACTACTACTGATCATTGGGAAAGGAAACATAGTATCGTTGAGAGTCTTCGTCGAACTCCCACTTGAGCTCATACGCGTCTCCTGGAGCGGAATCATCAGGCCCTGCATCTGGTGTAATAGTAATCTGTGAGCCACATGGACTCAGCAATCTCGCACCCTCACGATCAAGACTATTCAAGCTTATAGGTAAGGCAAGGTAAAATATGAGTGGAGCTGCAGCAAGCTACTAGCAAGTATGGTGGCTAACTTATTCGCAAAAGAGAGCGAGAAGAGGAGGCAAAGCACGAGCGAGAAGCTAGAGAACAACCTGCGCAAACATTACTCCAACACCGTGTCCACTTCTCGGACTCCGCCGAGAAGAGTCCATCACGGTAACACACTCCGTTGATTCATTTTAATTAAATTAGGGTTCAAGTTATCTACAACCGGACATTAACAAATTCCCATCTGCCCATAACCACGGGCACGGCTTTCGAAAGTTCAATCCCTGCAGGGGAGACCCAACTTAGCCCATGACAAGCTCTCACGGTCAACGAAGGAATAGACCTCCTCCCAAGATGTTCCGATCAGACTCGGTATCTTGGTAATTCAAGACACTTCGACAGGTTAAAACAAGACCAGCAACACCGCCCGAATGTGCCGACAAATCCCGATAGGAGCTGCACATATCTCTTTCTCAGGGCACACTCAGATGAACACTACGTACAACTAAAACCAACCCTCAAGTTGCCCCGAGGTGGCGCTGCAAGTGGCTCTATTTGGACCAACACTCAGAGGAGCACTGGCCCGGGGGGGTTTAAAATAAGATGACCCCCGGGCTCCGGAAACCCAAGGGAAAAATAGGCTAGGTGGCAAATGGTAAGACCAATGTTGGGCATTGCTGGAAAAGCTTTAATCAAGGCGAAATATCAAGGGGTTCCCATTATAACCCAACCGCGTAAGGAACGCAAAAATCCGGGAACATAACACCGATATGACGGAAACTAGGGCGGCAAGAGTGGAACAAAACACTAGGCGAGAGGCCGAGCCTTCCACCCTTTACCAAGTATATAGATGCATTAAGATAACAAGGCAATATAATGATATCCCAACAAGTAAATAAAAGATGTTCCAACAAGGAACGGCCTCCAATCTTCACCTGCAACTAGCAACGCTATAAGGGGGGCTGAGCAAAGCGGTAACATAGCCAATCAACGGTTTTCTAGGACAATGGTGGGTTAGAGGTTTGACATGGCAATTTGGGAGGCTTGCAAGCAAGTGGTAGGCATCGAAGAAATGGCATAGCAAAAGAGCGAGCAAACTAGCATAGCAAAGATAGTAGTGATTTCGAGGGTATGATCATCTTGCCTGCACAGTTGTCAGAGTTGACTGGATCCTCGAAAGCAAATTCAACGGGCTCCTCATTAGCGAACTCGTCTCCCGGCTCTACCCAAACAAGACAAACAAGCAACAAGGATACAATCAACCACGTGCAAACTCAAACAACACGATGCAAAGATGATATGCTATGCGGGATGCGACGCGGGATGCAAAATGCAAGATATGACAGGAAATGCATGAACCTGGTCTCAACTTGGAATTCCAAGTGTGCCACTGGAAAGATGAGATGAAATCGCTTGAAAATGATATAAAGAACGCCGGAATCGGAGTTACAGTTTGGAAATGGCAAGCGATTCAACAATGACACCGGTCTGCAATTTACAGCAAGTAGGCATCTAAATGCAATGAGATGAACATGCTACAGCACCCAAACATGACAACAAAATACATGGCAGGGATGCACACAAGATGCTTAACAAAAGTCCAGCACTGAGCTACGACCAATTCATCCATTAACAGGTTCAAACAAGCATGGCAAAAATGCAAATGACAAACAGATCTCTGACTTAGTGAAATTAACACTTGTCTGGAATTTCAGATCATATAGCCCTCTTCGGAGCAAGAAAACAACATGCTACAGGACCTGAACTTGACAAAGAAAGACATGGCATGGAGCTACTCAACAAGTTTAACAAAAGTCCCTTAGTGATCTTGAGTCCAAAGGGATCACAAAATATACTAACAAGCACACGAACATAGCAAAAACATAATCAGTTTTCAGACAGAAAAACTGGGACATGCTGAAACATAACTCATGAAGGCCTGTTTACGAGCTCGATGCACTCACCACGTTGCAAGTCATGGCAAGACAAGCATACATCCCTTAAGAAGGCACAAAATGCAAGCTAGACATGGCAAGAACAATGGCATAGCATGCACGGATCAACTACAATAACATCGGCAAAATCGCAAACAAGTTGACGATCTGCCCAGATTCGCAACGAAGCAAAAGTAGAGCTCGATTGACTCAAGCTAGGGTGCTCCATAATTGCAAACAAAGACATGGATGGATAGAGCACTAAAATATTAACAAAACTCCCTTACTGATCATCCTCAAAAGAGGCACGGATCACTAGGAAACAACATGAACATATGGCATCATGAGATAAACAAACCCAAGACTTAGTGAAATCACTAAGTCCCTGAAAACAGAATTAGCAAGTGCACCACTTTGCAAGCTTGCAAAAGTCACCACACACATCCTAAAAATACATGGGTTGCACCTCTGGAAAGATGACAAAACCCTTAACAAAATATATGAAGAACTCACGGGCATATCATGCACACATTAATCATGGCAAAAATGACAAAAGTGCTAAACGGAGTAACAGATCTGACAATTAACTCAATTAGCCCTCTTCTAACAGCATTTCGGGCATCAAAATGAGCTCAAATGAAAATGATGCAATGGAATTAAATGATGTACTCTCTGGGATGAACATTTTGATATGCTATATGCCCAAATCGGAGCTACAGATGCAAAGTTACGGGGCCCCGAACAGAGGCACTTGGATCTGCAATATCGAGAGTTAGCAAAAAAAACACCTCCTAGGGTTACTGTAGCTGCCTCGGATCTGGATCGGGGCGCGCCTCCCGAGGATCGCCGGATCCTCACCGGAGCTCGCTAGCGGGCTGGTCGGCGACGACGGCGGCTGGTCGGCGCGGCAGGGCAGCGGGGCGGCGCGGTGGCGGCGCGGGGCGGCGGCGGCTTGCTCCGGCGGCCGGCAATGGCGCTCACGGCGGCGTGGCGAGGCAAAGGCGGTTGGCGGCGGCTCGGGAGCTCCTCTCCCTGGAGCCTGGCGCGGAGGGGCAGAGGGGAACGGGCCCCGCGGGCCGGCGGCGCGGGAGGCGACGAAGTGGGCGCGGCGCCACGTGGCTTCGCGAGATTGGCCCGGGCGGATCGGGCGGACACGTCCGGCCGTCCGGATTTTTGTCCGGCGGCTGGAGGAGGAGGGGGACTAGGGTTTGATCCGGAATTTTCGAGGAGGACCTATATATAGGCATAGAGGGAGCTAGGAGAGTCCAAATGAGGTGCGGTTTTCGGCCACACGATCGTGATCGAACGCTCTAGGACATGGAGCAGAGTTTGGTGGGTTTTGGGCCAAATTGGAGGGGTGTTGGGCTGCAACACACACGAGGCCTTTTCGGTCCCTCGGTTAACCGTTGGAGTATCAAACGAAGTCCAAATGGTACGAAACTTGACAGGCGGTCTACCAGTAGTAAATCAAGGCCGCCTGGCAAGTCTCGGTCCAACCCGGAAATGTTTAATCCCCACACACGAAAGAAAGCTAGAAATGACCACCGGAGGAGAACGAAGCACCGGAATGCAAAACGGACAACGGGGAATATGCTCGAATGCATGAAATGAACACGTATGCAAATGCAATGCAGATGATGACATGATATGAGATGCATGACAACGACAACAACACACGGAGGCAAAACCCGAACCCGAGAAAATAAAATAACTTAACGCCGGAAACGACAAGAGTTGGAGTACAAATAGGGAAAGTTACATCCGGGGTGTTACATTATATGTGACCAAGTTTCCAGGAAAAATAATAAACTTGTAATACGATAATTATTTTAAAAGAGTGTTCTCAGAAATGAGCTATCATGCATTAAGATTGAGGGTTTTCAAGCCAAATGATCAATATTATGGCCACATTCATGGCATAGTTTGTTCAAATGATCTCATATTGTGCACAAGGGTGCATCTTGGAATTCCAAACAATGTTTCCTAAGGGAGTTTTCATTTTCTTTGCACAGAAAAATCATTTTCCATTTTTCGAGTGCCCGAATTGAGTTTTTTTTGAAGGACCTACCATATATTTGTTGCAAAAATGGACCAAATGAATTTTCTAAAATACTATGCCATGATTAATGCACAATTGAAAAAATGGTTGGGTGTCAAAAGCCTTGATCCACCTATGGTGAAAAAGACAAATTCCCGCCGATTCAGTAGGAAGCGGGTCAAATTTGAACTGCATCTGCCTCATAGTTTGCTCTTTTTTTTTCCAAAAATCATTCCTAGATACATAAGTATCTATTTAATCAGAGAAACATCAAAAGTTTTCCAAGATTCAAACACTAGATAGGAACAGTCAAACCCGCCGTTTTGATCGCATTTCGAAATGGGCATAAAAAATTCAAAAAAAACAAAAAATTAGAGAACCTTCGCATTGTGTCATTATATGTGACCGAGTTTCCAGGAAAAATAATAAACTTGTAATACATCAATTATTTTAAAAAAGTGTTCTCAGAAATGAGCTATCATGTGTGGAGATTCAAGGTTTTCAAGCCAAATGATCAATCTTATGGCCACATTCATGGCATAGTTTGTTCAAATGACCTCATATTGTGCACAAGGGGGCATCTTGGAATTCCAAACAATGTTGCCTAAGGGAGTTTTCATTTTCTTTGCATGGAAAATTCATTTTCCATTTTTCGAGTGCCCGAATTGAGTTATTTTTGTAAAGGACCTACCATATATTTGTTGCAAAATTGGACCAAATCAATTTTATTAAATACTAGGCCATATTTGACGCACAATTGACCAAATGGTTGGGTGTCAAAAGCCTTTATCCACCTCTGGTGAAAAAGACAAATTCCCGCCGATTCAGTAGGAAGCGGGTCAAATTTGAACTTCAGTTGCCTCATAGTTTGCTCTTTATTTTCTCCAAAAATCATTTCTAGGTACATAAGTATCTATTTAATCAGAGAAACATCAAAAGTTTTCCATGATTCAACCACTAGCTAGGAACGGTCAAACCCGCCGTTTTGATCGCATTTTGAAACGGGCATAAAAAATTCAAAAAAATCTAAAAAATGGAAAACCTTCGCATTGTGTCATTATATGTGACCAAGTTTCCAGGAAAAATAATAAACTTCTAATACGACAATTATTTTAAAAAGTGTTCTCAGAAACGAGCTATCATGCGTGAAGATTTAGGGTTTTCAAGCCAAATGATGAATCTTATGGCCACATTCATGGCATAGTTTGTTCAAATGATCTCATGTTGTGCACAAGGGTGCATCTTGGAATTCCAAACAATGTTGCCTAAGGGAGTTTTCATTTTCTTTGCATGGAAAATTCATTTTCCATTTTTTGAATGCCCAAAATGAGTTTTTTTGTGTGAAGGAGCTACCATATATTTGTTGCAAAATTGGACCAAATCATTTTTCTAAAATATTAGGCCATATTTTATGCATAATTGACAAAATGGTTGGGTGTCAAAAGTTTTGATCCACCACTTGTGAAAAAGATAAATTTCTGCCGATTCAGTAGGAAGCGGGTCAATTTTGAACTGCATCTACCTTATAGTTTGGTCTTTATTTTTTATGAAAATCATTTCTAGGTATATAAGTATCTATTTAATCATAAATACATGGTTTGGTGGCGATACGTCGAGGTTTGGATGGTGGACGAGTGCGCCAACTCCAGAGCGCGTAAACTCGCATGCCCGCTGCGTGGTCACCACGTGGCTGTGGCGTTGCCATGTGTTCTAGGCGGCCTAGGCATGTCTAGGGGGTTGGGTACTCCCCACGCAGGTGCTAGGAATAAAATTACAACATAAGATTCTCACAAGGAGACCGAACTATGCTCAAACATGAATTAGCAGCTAAGTGTTTGATTAACGATACGGGAGATGCACGTGGCCAATGGGCGTGAGTTTTGGCTGAGGATGATCATCTACTAAGAAGACTGTCTTCACAGTTTTTTAGCTCAAAAGGAGGAGCCTAGGTGGTACTTGCTTCACAAAGTACCACACTGGACAAAAATATGAATGTTGAAGCTGGGCTCAAAATAATGAATGGATTGAGCTGAAATTTTGTGGGGGTGGTTATTTGGGCATAGGAAAGCACTGCAGAAAATTGATACCATTTGGACATGCCAAAGTGGTACTTCGTTCACAATGCTATTCCCTGGACAGAAACTTGGGAAAATTAGCGAGAGAAATTAGATAAATGAAATGAGCGCAAATTTTGTGTAGGTAAGTTACATAGGTATGGTCATGCCCTGGTAAATTTTCAGATCGTTTGGGTAAGCCTAGCTAGTACTTACTTCACAAAGCTTCTCTCGAGATAGAAACTTTGGAAATTTCCTGATGTAGCGACCAGACCTCAAACAGTATGATCTCTGTGCTCCGGTGTCATCCCTGGATCAGTAATGCTGACACCACACAATACTCGGAGGATTTATAGCAGAGTAGCAATCACACACTTATTACATCGAGTGTCTCAAAAGAGAACTTATTACAATAAATATGGCTTCAGGCCATCTAATAACGATAACAGCGGAAGGCTTGGAAGATAAGTGAGTCCATCAACTCCAACGGCATCACTGAGTATAGAACCACGACCTAAAAACTCCTTAATCGTCGTCTCAAAAGTCTGCAACATTAACGTTGCAGCCCGAAACGGGCAAGCACATGGAATATGCTGGCAAGGTAACACATAGAGAGTAATGGAATGAAACAGCTATACTATATGCATATTTGGCTGGTGGAAAGCTCTACGGTTACAGTTTTGCGTAAAGCCAATTTTCCCTACTTCAAAGGAATAAATTTATTTAACTATCATGGTGGTTGTTAAACATTGAGAATGGTTGACAGCATTCTCAATCCCAATTAAAAATCATCATTAAACATAACCCAACAAAATTAATTTAGAGTAACATGTTGAGATTCACATGATAATCCAAGTACTAGATACTAAAGATGTCCATAATTGGGGACACGGCTAACCATGATTAGTTTATTACACTCTGTAGAGGTTTGCGCACTTTTCCCCACAAGACTCGATCGCCTCCGTTTGGTTTCTCGCACTACATGGTGTTTGAGAAGACGGATGACCGAGACATAGTCTTTCAGAAGCGCTAGCACCTTACGATCGGGTAGACCGTACCACCTACATCCCCTACATCTGCTAGTCTACCACTGTAAGAGTTCGCACAACTTAGTCAACTATGCTAGAGCCCATAATAGCTTGTGGCTGCACACGTAAGTTTCTAGTATGAATAGTCTCGTGATCCCTTTGAGCCTGGGTGGTGGTCCAAAAGAAAACAGGCAAGTCCTGGAATACCCAGGTGCCTCAATCGACCCAGATGTGTGTTTAAGTTGCCACCTTAGATAAACCATTAATTAACAGTCTCACATCTGTCACGGATATCACTCACCCAATCCACGTCTACTAGTATAGCATGGCATAATAAGCAAACGTAGAAGTAACTCCCAAAGGTTTGATAATAACAGGTAATAGGTACTACCTCATCTACTTCCCATCCCACAATTTAATTAGATCCTAATCATGCAATGTGTGAGGATTGATCTAATGCAATAAAACTGGGTAGTAGAGAAGGTATGATCAAAGTGTTACTTGCCTTGCTGATGATCCGCGAAACCTAACGATTCGAAGTAACAGGCGGCGCACTCCGGGTATTCTATCGCAGACAAACAAACAAGCATCCAATAAGTACTCATCTAATGCACAGGTAAAACTCAAATAAGAGATCTAACCAGAAGGTTCAACTTAAGAACTCCGGTTGGCAAAAAGAATCAAATCGAACGAAGCAACGCAAATCAAACTGCGAAAGAAAACAACTTCGTTCTACTAATCTGGATCTAGGGCAAATTTTACAGTAGCAAAACCTTGTTTAAGTTGATTAAATGGATAGAGGGTTTCGAGACGAATCCCTAGCCGCTTGAATCGCCTGATTCTGATAAACGAGCGAAAAGTTAAACTAAAACGAAAATCGGATCAGGAATCGCGGATTTAATCCGAGAAAAAGAAAAACGACGAACGCCGATTTTTTTAGGCACGGAAAACGAGGCGCGACGAACCTCGGGCGGCGGGATCGTCGTCGGCGGCGGCTCCGGCGGCACGCGCTGATCGAGGCGGGGCTGATGGGCTGGGGCGGCTCGGGGCGGCGCTATTTAAAGACTGCTCCCGGGCGGTGTCCCGCTTGGGTACGGCCAGAAGTCGGTTCGTTTTTTTTAATTATTCCGCTCAGAAGAAAAAATAAAAATAAATACTAAACGGACTCCAAAAATTCTGAAATAAATTTTCACGGGCTTCTAAAATCAAGCCGCACAAGGTGAACATTTATTTGGGCCCTTAATGCAATTTTGAAAAACGCACATTTTTCCTAAATTCAAATAAAACACCGAAAAACTCCGAAATAAAATCTTATTTGATTTTTTATTCAATCCTCAATATTTCTTTATTTTGGGAAAGTCATTTTATTCCCTCTCTCATATTTTTGTAATAGAAATAATTGATGATAAAATAAATAAAATCAAATGATCCTATTCTCAAAATTTGAGAGAGCTTAAATATGAAAATAACGAAATCCCCAACTCTCTCTGTGGGTCATTGAGTTGCGTAGAATTTCTAGGATCAACCAAAATGCAAAATAAAATATGATATGCATGATGATCTAATGTATAACATTCCAAATTGAAAATTTGGGATGTTACAAACCTACCCCCCTTAAGATGAATCTCGCCCTCGAGATTCGGGTTGGCTAGAAAATAGGTGAGGGTGGTCTTTGAGCAAATCTTCCTCTCGCTCCCAAGTGGCTTCATCCTCCGTGTGGTGGCTCCACTGAACTTTGCAAAACTTGATAACCTTGCTGCGAGTAACTCGGCTGGCAAACTCGAGGATCTTAACTGGTTTCTCCTCGTAGGTCAAATCGTTATCCAACTGAATAGTTTCCAATGGCACTGTGTCTCTCAACGGTATGTCAGCCATCTCCGTGTGACATTTATTTAACTGAGAAACGTGGAACACATTATGTACTCCTGACAATCCTTCGGGCAATTCCAACTTGTAGGCCAGTTCTCCCATACGCTCCAAAACTCGATATGGTCCTACAAATCGTGGTGCTAACTTCCCTTTAACTCCAAAACGCTTTGTTCCCCGAAGTGGAGATACTCGAAGATAAGCTCTGTCTCTGACTTCGTAAACTGTCTCCTTGCGTTTAGAATCTGCATAACTTTTCTGTCTGGACTGGGCTACCTTGAGCCTATCGTGAATCAGCTTCACCTTCTGTTCAGACTCTTTAATCAAGTCAGGACCAAACAACTGGCGGTCTCCAAATTCGTCCCATGACAATGGTGTCCTGCACCTCCTTCCGTACAAGGCTTCGAAAGGGGACATCTTTAAACTGGTTTGATAACTGTTGTTGTAAGAGAACTCTGCATATGGCAAATTATCGTCCCAACTAGATCCGTAATCTAGCGCACAAGCTCTCAGCATATCCTCCAAAATCTGATTGACTCTCTCGGTCTGTCCATCTGTCTGTGGATGAAAAGCTATACTGAATTCTAGCCTGGTTCCCAAAGTTTCGTGCAACTGCTTCCAGAACTTTGAGGTAAACTGGGTTCCTCTATCTGATACGATACTCCTTGGAACTCCATGCAAACATACAATCCTGGCCATATATATCTTTGCCAACTTAGCACTGGTGTAAGTGGTCTTTACTGGGATGAAATGAGCTACTTTCATCAATCGATCAACTACAACCCGAATCGAGTCATAGCATGAACGAGTCCTGGGCAATCCCGTGATAAAATCCATGCCTAGCTTATCCCACTTCCATTCGGGTATCGGCAATGGTTGTAACAATCCTGCTGGCTTCTGATGCTCTGCCTTTACTCTCTGACATACATCACAAACTGCTACATACTCCGCTATATCCTTCTTCATTCTGGTCCACCAGAAAATATCCTTCAAATCCAGATACATCTTGGTATTTCCTGGGTGAATTGAATACGGTGAGTCGTGTGCCTCTTGCAAAATCAACTTCCTGATCTCCGGGTCATTGGGCACATAAACGCGGTCTTCAAACCATAGGGTGTCGTGCTCATCCTCACAAAATCCTTTAGCTTTTCCTTTGCTCAGTTTCTCCTTTATAGCGGCAATCTCTTTGTCAGCTTTCTGAGCTTCTCTAATTCTATCCATCAAGGTTGACTGAATCTCCAATGCTGCTACATAGCCTCTCGGAACTATTTCCAAACATAGTTCACGAAGATTTTCTGCTAACTCCCTTGGTATTTCTCCCGTCATTAATGTATTGACATGACTCTTGCGGCTTAATGCGTCTGCTACTACATTAGCCTTTCCAGGATGATAGTGCAATTTCATATCATAATCCTTGATAAGCTTCAACCATCTCCTTTGTCTAAGATTCAACTCCTTCTGTGTGAAGATGTACTTCAAACTCTTATGATCCGTGTACACCTCACAATGATTTCCAATGAGAAAATGTCTCCATGTTTTCAAAGCATGCACTACGGCTGCTAACTCCAAATCATGCGTAGCATAATTCAACTCATGAGGCTTCAGTTGTCTTGAGGCATATGAAACAACTCTCCCTTCCTACATAAGCACTGCTCCAAGTCCTCGACATGAAGTGTCGCAATACACCTCATAATCCTTGGTCTGGTCTGGAAAAATCAACACTGGTGAGGTAACCAAACGTTTCTTCAACTCCTGGAAACTAGCCTCACATTCCTCTATCCATATGAACTTGGTATCTTTCTTTAATAACTCCGTCATAGGCTTCGCAATTTTTGAGAAATTCTCAATAAATCTCTGGTAGTATCCCGCGAGTCCAAGAAAACTCCGGATCTCTCCAACTGTTGTTGGGGCTTCCCACTTGGTCACGGTTTCAACTTTAGCGGGATCTACTGCTATACCTTCTCCTGATATAACGTGTCCGAGGAATCCTACTTCCTTCAACCAAAACTCACATTTGCTGAACTTGGCATATAATTGATGTTCTCTGAGCTTTCCAAGTACCAAACGCAAATGCTCCTTATGCTCCTCTTCATTCTTCGAATAAACCAGGATATCATCAATGAACACTACGGCGAACTTATCCAAAAACTCCATAAACACTTTGTTCATCATGTTCATAAAATAGGCAGGTGCGTTAGTCAGACCAAATGACATAACGGTATACTCATACAAACCATACCTGGTGGTAAAAGCTGTCTTCGGAATATCCTGTTCTCGAATCTTCAACTGGTGGTATCCTGATCGCAGATCGATCTTGGAAAATACCTTAGCTCCTTGCAATCGATCAAACAGATCGTTGATCATTGGTAGCGGGTACTTGTTCTTGATCGTTACTTCATTCAATCCTCGATAATCAACAACCATCCTTAACGATCCATCCTTCTTCTCCACTAGAAGTACTGGCGATCCCCAAGGCGAAGAACTTGGGCGAATATATCCCTTATCCAGTAACTCTTTAGTCTGCTTCTTAATTTCCACCAAATCCTTTGCTGGCATCCTATATGGTCTCTTTGATATTGGACCTGTGCCTGGCAATAGCTCAATCAAAAACTCAATATCTCTATCCAGTGGCATGCCTGGCAACACTTCCGGAAATACATCGGGAAAATTCCTTACCACTGGTACTTCCTCCTGCACAACTCCTGTTAGGCAATTTACTTGAGTCCTCTTTGGCACATGCCGGGATACATACTTGATCCTTCTCCCTTCTGGGGTGGTAAGCAAAATTGACTTATTAGCACACTCAATGTTCCCTTCATACTTTGATAACCAATCCATGCCTAATATCACATCCAATCCTTGAGATTCCAATACTATTAGGTCTGAGGGAAAAACATAGTTACCAATCCTTAATGGTAATCGATCACACCATAGACTAGCCACATACTCTGCTCCGGGCGAGGTTACTAACATGGGTGACCTAAGGGCTTGGGTTGGTAGGTTATACTTATCCACAAATCCCCTTGAGATGTATGAATGCGATGCACCAGTATCAAAAAGAACGAGTGCAGTAAATCACTTAACCAAAAACTTTCCTATTACTGCATCAGGCTGAGCTTCAACCTCCTCCACGCTAACGTGGTTCACCTGTCCCCTGTTGAAAGGGTTCGGCTTCTTCCCAGAACTTCCATTGCTATTTCCATTTTGTAATTCAGGACATTCATTGGCATAATGTCCTGTCTTCGAACACTTAAAGCAAGTGACTTGGCTTAGGTCCTTCTTGGCTGGGGTTGAGGGGTTGGTGCGGTTCTGGCCGTTGCTTCCTCCGTTGCCATTACCATTCTTGGTGCCATTGTGATTGTGCGAGCTACCTCCTCCATGAGTATGCTGAAAATGTCCTCCCGGTCTAGGGGTAAAACATGGCTTCTGCTGAGCTCCTGAATTGTACTTTCCTTGTCCATACTTCCTCTTGCGATTTTCAATTTACTGCTGCTTCCCTTCAATCATAAGAGCACGATCTACCAACTCCTGGTAGTTGTTGAAGGTGGCTACCATCAACTGCATGCTCAACTCATCATTCAGTCCTTCTAGAAACTTCTCCTGCTTAGCTGCATCCGTAGCGACGTCATCTGGGGCATAACGTGCTAGCTTACTAAATTCCTCCGCATACTGGCCAACTGTCCTTCCTCGTTGGCGCAAGTTGTGAAACTCACGCTTCTTCATGGCCATAGCTCCTGACATGTGCAGTACGAAAAGCCTGCTGAAACTGGTCCCATGTGACAGTGTCAACTGGGAAAGTGGCGGTGAAATTCTCCCACCATGATGCTGCGGGTCCTTCTAGCTGATGTGCGACAAACTTCACCTTCTCCACATCTGTGCATCCTGCTGTGGTCAACTCCCTAGCTGTCTTGCAGAGCCAATCATCTGCTACTATCGGCTCGGTGCTACTGGAAAACACCGGCGGATTCAGCCTAAGAAAACGGGCTAAGTGGTCAACAGGTGGGGGTGGTGGTGGTGGGTTGTTGTTGTTGTTCCCCTGGTTCTGATTCTGGACTAGTAACTGCATCAATCTGTTTTGCTGCTGGATCAACTGGGTGAGCTCCGGTGGGAAGGCAAATCCGGGGTCATGTCTCGGAGGCATCTGAGGGTTTAGAAAAGATGAGATATAAGAATAGAGGGGGTCTAAGGAGAAAACACTACCCATATGCACATGAGGCAAAAGCAAACAATTCACTTCAATCAATCAAACAAGGGCATACAATCGATCTATCTATCGCAAAAGTGCTCGGACTACTATATTTACATGGTGGACTACTACTACTGATGAGGTGGTCTACTATAAATATTCTTTGGTTGCAGACTCCATGATATCTGCTCCAGCTTCATCAACATAGTCATCATCGCTACTATCTACTTCCGAATCGGTGCCGTCGATGATGATGTAGTCTTCCGGCTAATCTCCTGAGGTTCTTCGTCTTCATCTACTGGCGTAGGGTTTCCCATAAATATTCCAATCTTCTTGATCAGGTCGTCATTCTTCTCCACCAATACTTCAATTTCTTCTTCATGATCTTCACGTGTAGCCTTGAGTTCTTCCTCCAGTTCCTTGATTCTAGTCTTTGCCTTCTTCAGGTCTATCATGTCGGTGCACATCTGGTTCTCCTGTCGTCGAATGTGCTGGTTTAACTCCTGGATAAAAGCTGCGATTGATCTATCCTTCCTGGTGCTGATCATCTCCCAGTGTTTATCTCGGCGCCCACAAATCTGGTAGATAGTATCCTTGAGATCCTTGCGTTAGACTTCTCCAATGCGTCCCATGGCGATGTGAGCTGCCATGCTCTTTCCTAGACTCCAAGTTGGTGCATCAAAAGAAAATTCTATGGGCTCAGTGACTGGCATGAACGTCCTTCCTGGAACTTGAACTTGAATCATACAGCGCTCTTCTTCAGGTAAAGTGGCGTTGTAGGTTCCCGTGAAGCTTGGTACTCCTATGTTCAGGTATCTAGTGACTTCCTTCAAGTGTCGTCCAAAGGGTGTATCTTCATCCGGTTGTGTGAACTTTTTCCTTGCATCCGCCATCCTAAAGAGTAGAAAATATAAGAGGTTAGAAGAGAAGAGAGTGAATAGTGATCTAGGTCTTTAGCTTAGTGATCGTGTCCTACAGTCAGCGTGTGCTTTGATACCATCTTTGTAGTGTCCAGACCTCAAACAGTCTGATCTCTGTGCTCCGGTGTCATCCCTGGATTAGTAATGCTGACACCACACAGTACTCGGAGGATTTATAGCAGAGTAGCAATCACACACTTATTACATCGAGTGTCTCAAAAGAGAACTTATTACAATAAATATGGCTTAAGGCCATCTAATAACGATAACAGCAGAAGGCTTGGAAGATAAGTGAGTCCATCAACTCCAACGTCATCACTGAGTATAGAACCACGACCTAAAAACTCCTTAATCATCGTCTGAAAAGTCTGCAACATTAACATTGCAGCCCGAAACGGGTCAGCACATGGAATATGCTGGCAAGGTAACACATAGAGAGTAATGGAATGAAACAGCTATACTATATGCATATTTGGTTGGTGGAAAGCTCTATGGTTACAGTTTTGCGTAAAGCCAATTTTTCCCTACTTCAAAGGAATAAATTTATTTAACTATCATGGTGGTTGTTAAACATTGAGAATGGTTGACAGCATTCTCAATCCCAATTAAAAATCATCATTAAACATAACCCAACAAAATTAATTTAGAGTAACATGTTGAGATTCACATGATAATCCAAGTACTAGATACTCAAGATGTCCATAACCGGGGACACGACTAACCATGATTAGTTTATTACACTCTGCAGAGGTTTAGGCACTTTTCCCCATAAGACTCATTCGCCTCCGTTTGGTTTCTCGCACTACATGGTGTTTGAGAAGACGGATGACCGAGACATAGTCTTTCAGAAGCGCTAGCACCTTACGATCGGGTAGACCGTACCACCTACATCCCCTACTTCTGCTAGTCTACCACTGTAAGAGTTCGCACAACTTAGTCAACTATATTAGAGCCCATAATAGCTTGTGGCTGCACACGTAAGTTTCTAGTATGAATAGTCTCATGATCCCTTTGAGCCTGAGTGGCTGTCCAAAAGAAAACAGGCAAGTCCTGGAATACCCAGGTGCCTCAATCGACCCAGATGTGTGTTTAAGTTGCCACCTTAGATAAACCATTAATTAACAATCTCACATCTATCATGGATATCACTCACCCAATCCACGTCTACTAGCATAGCATGGCATAATAAGCAAACGTAGAAGTAACTCCCAAAGGTTTGATAATAACAGGTAATAGGTACTACCTCATCTACTTCCCATCCCACAATTTAATTATATCCTAATCATGCAATGTGTGAGGATTGATCTAATGCAATAAAACTGGGTAGTAGAGAAGGTATGATCAAAGTGTTACTTGCCTTGCTGATGATCCGCGAAACCTAACGATTCGAAGTAACAGGCGGCGCACTCCGGGTATTATATC
Source organism: Triticum urartu (assembly GCF_056163025.1). NCBI lineage: Eukaryota > Viridiplantae > Streptophyta > Magnoliopsida > Poales > Poaceae > Triticum > Triticum urartu. The sequence goes on from NC_141876.1 coordinate 326,844,487, forward strand.
ACAGACAAACAAACAAGCATCCAATAAGTACTCATCTAATGCACAGGTAAAACTCAAATAAGAGATCTAACCAGAAGGTTCAACTTAAGAACTCCGGTTGGCAAAAAGAATCAAATCGAACGAAGCAACGCAAATCAAACTGTGAAAGAAAACAACTTCATTCTACTAATCTGGATCTAGGGAAAATTTTACAGTAGCAAAACCTTGTTTAAGTTGATTAAACGGATAGAGGGTTTCGAGACGAATCCCTAGGCACTTGAATCGCCTGATTCCGATAAACGAGCGAAAAGTTAAACTAAAACGAAAATCGGATCAGGAATCGTGATCAGAAAAATCACGGATTTAATCCGAGAAAAAGAAAAACGATGAACGCCAATTTTTTTCTCTTTTTTTCGGCACGGAAAACAAGGCGCGACGAACCTCGGGCGGCGGGATCGTCGTTGGCGGCGGCGGCTCCAGCGGCGCACGCGGATCAAGGCGGGGCTGATGGGCTGGGGTGGCTCGGGGTGGCGCTATTTAAAGGCTGCCCCCGGGCGGTGTCCCGCTCGGGTACGGCCGAAGTCGGTTCGTTTTTTTAATTATTCCGCTTGGAAGAAAAAATAAAAAGAAATACTAAACGGACTCCAAAAATTCCGAAATAAATTTTCACGAGCTTCTAAAATCAAGCCGCACAAGGTGAACATTTATTTGGGCCCTAAATGCAATTTTGAAAAACACACATTTTTCCTAAATTCAAATAAAACACCGAAAAACTCCGAAATAAAATCTTATTTGATTTTTTATTAAATCCTCAATATTTCTTTATTTTGGGAAAGTCATTTTATTCCCTCTCTCAAATTTTTGTTATAGAAATAATTGATGATAAAATAAATAAAATCAAATGATCCTATTCTCAAAATTTGAGAGAACTCAAATATGAAAATAACGAAATCCCCAACTCTCTCCGTGGGTCATTGAGTTGCGTAGAATTTCTAGGATCAAACAAAATGCAAAATAAAATGTGATATGCATGATGATCTAATGTATAACATTCCAAATTGAAAATTTGGGATGTTACACCTGAGAAAGATTTACCAGGAAAATGTAGGTGAATATTATCATGTGGCAATGATTTGGGTATGGAATAGTGCCCAAAAAGTTTGAGGATAATAGGAGGGATCTGGATAACACTTGCTTTCCAATGTGCCAATCTGGCCATAAAATATAAATTTAACCATAGCTCACATAGATGATTTTACTGAGCTGCAATTTGGAGGAGGGTCATAATTTGGGCATATAAAGGAACTTTATAAATTTCATGTCATTTGGATATATAAAATGGTACTTCCTTCACGATGCTTCTAGGTGGAAAGAAACTTTGGAAATTTGCCTAGGAAGATTTACTGGGCAAATGGAGCTGAATTTTGTCACGAGGCAATGATTTAGATAGGAAAGAGTGCCCAAAATTTTTGAGGGCAATCAAGAATATATAAATAACACTTCCTTCACAAAGTATTATTGTGAACAGAATAGGAAAATGAATATTGATGAATTATTTTTGCACAAGGCAAGGAAGGATTTTTACATATTTGATGAAGATATGACCCAAATAATTTACGAGATTTTTTGGGGAATTTTGGGAATGACAGATATATAGGTTGCTTCACAACCCAGGGCAAAAATTGACACATGGACATGACACATAGGCAAAACTGATGAGGTGGCGCCTAGTCATAGCAATCCACCACAATTTACAAGGTTATGACCATCTATATTGGTTGTGATCAGCTAGAAATAAGGCAACAAACCAGTGTTGTCTGCTTTATTACCATTTCATGTAAGGAAATTATGACCTTTCTGACCAAAATGGTCGATATAGTTGAGTGTTTGGAGCCCCGCGAATAGCTTTTGACCAATTGATCTCAAATGGTCATAGATCTATGACCAATTCTTCCAGGGTCACTGACAGAAGGTCATTAGTTGACATATTTCTTGTAGTGTTAGCCCTGATGGAGGTCGCCCACGACCATGTCGAGGCCGCCCATGCCCAGATCCTAGCGGTCACCGCACAAATCGAACGAAGCTTCTCCGACAACGGTCGGCAACCCACGGCCGAAGAGCTGGCAATCACCGACAATGTTCGAGCAACCATCCATTCCTCCGTCGCATACCTTGCAACGACGGAGCCCATCCAAGCCCAGATCACGTCTGCCATGCCCAGCTCGTGGTGGCCTTTTCCAAAGATATGGTGGACGCGGATGGCGAGATGCTTGCCGAGGATGGTGCGATGGATGCCATGGAGCCCCTTCCCCAGGAGACCGTCGGGCGCGAGCTGGACATGGAGGCGGCGGCAGAGATCGACGAGCACCAGCCATAGTACTACTCTTTGTTTTGTTTAATTAAGAGCGCCGGTCTTTAATTTGTTAGAGTAATGTTTAGGTCAGCTAGCTCTGTTTAATTGCTGAACTTGCTCGATTAATAAGTGTGGGTGTGCTGTAGTCTCCTTTGTGTACCCAACTTATGCAATGACATGGATGACCACTGTAACCATGGAAATTCGAACCAAAACTTTTGACGTTCAAACTCATCACAGACGGGTGAAGCTATCTGAATTGTTTGTGATGTCCACATATCGTACACAGTTCTGAATAAGGGACCATGTCTGATGACACTTTGTGTGCCAGCTTTTTGGCTGAAGCGATTCCAAATTTTCGGCTTTCGCGGAAATATCTACCTCCCCGCCCACTCCCCCTAACCAAAAGCCACATTTCCCCTCTTTCCGCCTTCCTTTCCAAGTTGAAACCTTCACTCCTTGCTTGCAGCGCCGCCTCCTCGTCGGCGACCCTCCTTCACGCTACTCGGCCTCGTCTATCCAGGCAAGTAATCCACACCCGACCCGCATCCTCCTCGTCCTTCCACATCCCACATGCCCCGACCACCAGCGCGAGCGCGACACCTTCCACCCAAATCACCGACCCCTCCACCAAATATGCACCGCCCTAAGCCATGGTGCATGCAGTATAGCCAGGATCTCAAGGAGCATTTGGTAGCAGAGAAGCAAATCGCGGCCGCACGCGCGGATGAGGTCGCGATGGCTGCCATTCGTGCCGACCCCCTGATCTTGGAGGAGCACCTTGCCATTTTCTACGCCGGTTAAGCATGCTCGATTTACCCGTTGTGTGTGCTGTTCCTGCCTTTCCTTCACAAATTCTAGTGAATTGTGCTATCTAATTTTACCATGCAATCTGTTGCTCTAGTGTATATGTTCTATATGTCGTGTAGGGTGGTGCTCACTTGTTAACTGTTTTGTTAATTAGTTGTTGTCTTCGGTTAATTGTTTGGTTCAATTCAGCAAATGTGATGTTCAATTCTCCAGGCTGCAATTTTTTATTGTTTTCCATGTGAGAAATATATCAAATTTATCTTTACAAAATACATGAGACACAAATACAATTGCTATATTTCCAAGTTGTCAAGCATGCTTGGTTTGGTTATACATTATGCAACGTGGTGCTCAGTTAACGTTTTGTTCATTTTGTGTTGTGTTAGTTAACTATTTGGTTCAATTCTACAATGTGATGTTCAATAGTTGTGGATGCATTCTGTTATTATATACCATGTGAAGAATAAATTGTATTTGGCTATAGTAAATACATGGGAAACAAATACAATTGCTACAATTGGCTGTAGTTATCTGTTTGGTTAACTATATGATCTTCTATTAGGAGTATGTTATATTGTGCAATGTGGTGCTCAGTTAATGTTTGGTTCATTTGTTGTGGTGCTTAGTTAACTACTTGGTTCAATTCTGCAATGCGATGTCCAATTGTCGTGGGTAGAATTTTGTATTGTTGTGCATGTGAGGAATAAATCGAATTTGGCTGCACTTAATACATGAGAAACATATACAAGTGCTATATTTCCTAGTTCTTAATCATGCTTGGTTTGGGTAAATGGGTTTTCCATGTGTCTTGAATTAATCTGATGAATCTGCAATGTGCTTATTTTTCATCAACATATTTCACTAATAGCATGCGAACGCTTACTTAACCTGATGACTAACTACCTTATATGTGTTGCAGGGGAACAATGTGAAGCACTAAGGTTTACAATCGAGGTTAGCACGTGCATGGTCCGTTATCTAATAGCACATTATTGTGCAATTGCAGGAACCATTCTAATATCTTGGTTTTTTAGCAATTTGGTCTTGCACATGTAGGTCATGCTGTCAGAGGTTTTGACGCACTGTTCGATCCTTTTTGCATATGGGGAAATGATTTGTCCATGAATATTAATCAAATCAAGAAACTCAGAAAGATTGTTAGGATAAAGAAATTAGCGACGAAAAACAACAAGATCTTTGTCTGCACAATGAAGAAGACATCAGTTTACTACAAGATGGTACTAGCTATTATATGTTGCCTTTTTTATTCCTTTGCCCTATTTCCAATATAGAGAAGACATTTATGCACATCCTTGTATTCATGCCTTTCCAAAGCAGTTCACTAATGATTACCTCTCAACCCACCTCTATGGTTAGGAGCCGAGGAAGGTTTTCATACAACACCCACGGTTCAATATTGAAGTGTTCTTGAAGAGGACGAAGGATAGACGGTCAATCATCCACAGGCACTGGCCTAAAGTTGCAAAGACCTCCAACATGAATGAAGGCTCAATATTCGCCATATCCTTCAGCAGTTTTCTAGATGAGATGCATCTGTCTATATACCGTCTATGATGCTAATTTTGAAAGGTTCTACATGTTGCATGTTGAACTTGCTGCTGGTGCATTTGTGTAATGTGGTAGCTGAGTGGTGAAGCTATATCATGTTGTACTCTGATGTATTTCAATTATGAAATTCTGCTTCCTTAATAAGGAAATGAAATATATTGTGTGCTTAATATGAAATGTCAATTAGATTAATAAATGGATTATGAATAATCAGATAATTAGCCTGCTAATGGCGAATTAGACTGCTAATTGGGTTTGCTATTCCAAACGGTTATTGAAAAAAATACCGTGGGCGATTACCTCAGGCAACGCACACAGTTTCTAGGAATAAACCGTGTTGGATCAATGAACAATCACACACGACTTTCTCTTGAAAACTGTTAGCGTTAGGCCACCTTGCGCAATTGTTTACCACATAAAACCTATGTGTAGTGGACAGCCTTTGCCACACAGTTTCTTCTACAGACCATGTGTGATAAATTCAATAACACAAGTGATTTAACGAGAAAAATTGTGTGTGATGTACCTGTGAAACAGAAACTTTTTCCTTAGAGCAACTCTGTGGGATGTACATACGAACGGAAACGTTTAGCGGGGACTGACCGTGTGGGATGTACTTGCGACCGGAAACAATTTCGCCGTATAATTGTATTTTTAGCCCTAATGTACACATTTCCGTATTTGAGCGCTCGCTGGTCGCACACAACCTCATTTTGCCGAGCGTGTGTGCCAGGAGGGCATATCCCCGACGGTTTCTGGGTCTTGTGGGAAGGACCCCCCTGTCGCCCACACTCACTTGGCGACGGTTCTAAATGCCGTCGCGGAAAGGGGTTAAAAACCGTTTGTTTAGGACCGACAGGCACCAATGTATACTTAAGTATTTCGAAATTACATGGGCCTGTCCCAATAATAAGGTGACGCAGCACCTAGAATAGCCTCTGGATGAAATTTATGAAGTGGCATCTTGTATATTTCGTCCAAGGCTTCATGTACTCCTTATGGTGGCTTCAAAGTCCTGGTATAATCACTTGCAACTCTGTTCTTATTCCCATTGCGCATACCATCATCTTCATGCTTGGTCTTGCTCTAGTGTTCATCCCTCTTAACCATGCCAGGCCCTTCAATTGTACGCAAAACAAATGTATCCAATTTAGACAGCATCATATTCTCATGAACATTAGAATCATTTCCAAGAAACGAAAGTACTTGATAATTTAATTGGCGTGCGCGAGCTCTAGTAATTGGTCTAGTATATGTAGCAGTAGGAGTTGTGGGTGTAACAATGGTATTGATGTCCTCATCATCCTCCCCTTCTTGAAATGAAGTTGTCCTCGACGGAAGCTCATCTTTCTCACCCAAATAAGGCTTCAAATCTGCAATGTGAAAAGTGGGACTAACCCCAAAATCTGTAGGCAGCTCAAGTTTATATGCATTATCATTTATTTTCTCTAACACCTTAAATGGACCATCAACACATGGCATTAGCTTTGATTTGTGCAAATAAGGATATCTATCCTTATGCAAATGTAACCAAACAAGATCTCTAGGTGCAAAGACAACACGTTTTCTACCCTTATCTCTAGCAAGTTTATATTTAGCATTCATACGCTCAATGTTCTCCTTAGTTAGCTCATGCATTTTGGAGATAAATTCAGCATGTTGTTTAGCATCAAAATTAACCTTCTCCGAAGATGGAAGAGGCAACAAATCAATAGGTGCACGAGGTAGGAAACCATACACAATTTCAAAAGGGCACATCTTAGTAGTAGAATGAAGTGAACGATTACAAGCAAATTCAATATGAGGCAAGCATTATTCCCTCATTTTCTTATTGTTCTTCAAAACAGCCCTAAGCATAGTAGACAATGTTCTATTGACTACTTCAGTTTGTGCATTAGTTTGGGGGTGACAAGCAGTACTAAAGCAGTTTAGTCCCCAACTTAGCCCATAAACATCTCCAAAAGTGGCTAAGAAATTTTGTATCATGATTTGAAATTATAGTATTTGGCACACCATGCAAGCGAATAATTTCACGAAAGAACAAATCAGCAACATTAATAGCATCATCACTTTTATGACATGGTATAAAGTGTCCCATTTTCGAGAATCTTTCCACGAGAACAAATATGCTATCACTCCCCTTCTTTGTTTGAGGTAAACCTAAAACAAAGTCCATAGATATATCCTCCCAAGGAACACTAGGTATAGGCAAAGGCATATATACACCATGAGGATTGAGTCGTGACTTAGCTTTTTGACATGTATTGCAGCGAGCAAGAAAACGCTCAACATCCCATCTCATCTTTGGCCAAAAGAAATGTGTAGCAAGTACATCCTCCGTCTTCTTCACGCCAAAGTGTCCCATTAATCCTCCTCCATGATCCTCCTGCAACAACAAAAGACGAACAGAGCTAGCTGGAATACATAGCTTTTTAGCATGCAACACAAATCCATCATTAACGACAAACTTTTTCCACATTCTTCCTTCTTTACAATTCTGCATTACATCTTTAAAATCAACATCATGCACATATTGATCTTTGATGGCCTCCAAGCCAAATATTTTAAAGTCAAGTTGTGAAAGTAGAGTATAATGACGAGACAATGCATCAGCAAGAACATTTTCTTTACCCTTCTTCTGTTTAATGACATAAGGGAAAGTCTCAATGAATTCAACCCTTTTAGCATGTCTACAATTCAGTTTAGCTTGACTTTACGATTCATGATCAGAATGTATAACAAATTCTTTGGGCCATAAATAATGTTTCCATGTTTCTAAAGTCCGAACAAGAGTATATAATTCTTTATCATAAGTAGAATAATTCAGACTAGGCCCACTCAACTTTTCAGAAAAGTATGCAACAGGTTTGCCATCTTGTAATAACACACCTCCTAAGCCAATTCCACTAGCATCACATTCAAGCTCAAAAGTCTTATTAAAATCAGGAAGTTGGACTAAAGGAGCATGTGTCAACTTATCTTTCAATACCGTGAAGGCTTCTTCCTGTGTGGTACACCAAACAAAAGGCACATCCTTCTTTGTAAGCTCATTGAGAGGTGCAACAATGGTGCTAAAATCTCTCAAAGAACTCCTATAGAATCCAGCGAGTCCAAGAAAACTCCTTACTTGTGTGACCGTTTTGGGCTGCGGCCAACTCTCAATAGCTTCAAGCTTGGCTTTATCAACTTCAATTCCCTGTGGAGTAACAACATAGCCAAGAAAAGAATCATGCATCATGTAGAGAAATAAAAACATCATGTAAATGTTCCAAATGTTCTTGCGAAGATTTGCTATAAATCAGTATATCATCAAAATAGACTACCACACATCGTCCAATGAAAGCACGTAAAACTTCGTTCATTAATCTCATGAAAGTACTAGGTTCATTAGTTAACCAAGAGGCATGACTAACCACTCATATAAACAAAACTTAGTTTTAAATGATGTTTTCCATTCATCTCCTAATTTCATACGAATTTGATGGTATCCACTACGCAAATCAACTTTGGAGAATATTGTAGAGCCACTTAATTTATCTAGCATATCATCTAGCCTAGCAATAGGATGACGATAATGAATAGTAATATTATTAATGCCTCTACAATCAACACACATACGTGACGTGCATCCTTTTTTGGCACTAGTATAATAGGAACAACACAAGGACTAAGAGATTCGCCTATATAACCTTTGTCGAGCAGCTCCTGTACTTGACGCATAATCTCCTTTGTCTCCTCTAGATTGGTATGGTATGGCGCATGGTTTGGCAGCGAAGCACCGGGAATTAAGTCAATCTGATGCTCAATCCCGCAAATAGGTGGTAATCCCGGTGGCACGTCTTGTGGAAAGACGTCAGCGAACTCCTGCAAAATCTTAGTGACAGTAGGAGGCAAAGAGGATGGCACGTCCTCGAATGAAAATAATGCCTCTTCGCACACGAAAACATAGCAAACAGATTTGCTGAAATCTAGCTCATCAATATCATATTTGGTGGCAAGTAAACAAGCACTTTTCAATTTAATTTCATAAGCAACACTAGATGGTTTATTATTAGGCTTCATTTGTTGCTCAAATTCTTTTGCGACAATCTGATTTTCACTCTTATTTTTTCCTGTTTTGCTTTATTAGCTCTATTAATATCATCTTTCAAAATGGAATCAGGAGTCATAGGAAGCAAAGTAATATGTTTATCCTTGTGAACAAGAGTATAATGATTGTTTCGACCATGGTGTACATAATTTTTATCAAATTGCCATGGTCTACCAAGTAATAAGGAACATTCTTGCATGGGTACCACATCACAATCAATATAATCAGCATATGTAGAGATACTAAAATGCACACGAATAGTACGTGTTACCTTAACCTTGCCACTGTTGTTGAACCATTGGATGTAGTAAGGATGTGGATGTGGTCTTGTGGTGAGAGACAGCTTCTCCACCATCTCCATGCTAGCCAAATTATTGCAGCTCCCTCCATCTATGATGACGCAAACCGAACGTTCCTTCACAACTCCCTTTGTATGGAACAAATTGTGCCTCTAATTTTGCTCGGCTTGCGTGACCTGCACACTCAAAACACGTTGAGCAACTAAAATTTCATACCTGTCAATATCGTCAGCAGCCATGAATTGCGTCTCATGGTCAGAATGATCTACACCGTGTTCTTCACTTGTAATAAGAGACAAAGTCTCCTCATCATAGTCACTCGCTGACTCATACCCACCATCTTCAGTAACAATCATCACATGCTTAGATGGGCATTCTCTCGCATAATGACCTCCACCGTTGCAATGATGACAAATAATATCATGTGTTTGCCCAATTGATGGCGTGGATGAAGAAGAGCTCTGTGCAGGCCCAGAAGGTGTGCACTTGGCAGATAGTGGTGGTTGTGCCTGCTTTCTTGTATCATGGTTTGAGTTGGCGGATGAAGTAGGCGATGCTGCAGTAGGACATGTGGAAGTAGAGGATGTATGTGGTGTCCACGATGAACATCGTCCTGAAGAAATTAGTTCGCGCCAATGCCTGTCTATCCTGCACTTCACGTTCAGCTTTGCAAGCAAGATGGAATAGACGAGTGATATTATTATACTCCTTATACTTGAGAATAATCTGAATCTCTTTATTTAATCCACCCATAAAACGTGCAAGCATAGCCTCATTATCGTCAACAATACCACATCTAATCATGCCAGTTTGTAATTCCTAATAATACTCCTCTACAAATATGGTGGAACCCAACGAGTCCGCATAGCAGTTTTCAAAGCAGCCCAAGTAGCCGGAATAGGATATAATCTACAATGTTCAGACCACCACACACATGCAAAACTAGTGAAAGCACAAACAGCAGCAGCAACCCGTCTCTCCTCGGGATATTGTAATCATGTAAAATGTTGTTCAGTTTCTAACTCCAAAGTAAGATATATATCAGGAACATATGTACCTCAAATGGTGGAATATTCAATTTCAATTTAGGAATGTGGTCATGATCTCGTACCTAAGGTGGTGGTGCAGGCCTACCATTGTGATTATTTGCATGTGGATGACCTGGTGGTCGTGCTGGTGGTTGCACGTAGTTCTGATTTTGATCAACCTCATCCTCATAATCACCCACGTAATCGTCCTCCTCCGTAGCAGAAGCAGGACCCAGAGAAGCATCAACAACAATAGCAGCGGCACCAGAAGTTTGGTCATTGTCAAGAGGAACACAGCTCGGTCATTGGAGGGCTGTTTCGCGATGTGGAGGTGGTTGTTGTTGTTGCAATGGTGCAGGAGAGGCCGCTGATGGTTGTGGTAGACGCGCGAGTACTTCCTCAAACTTGGCATCCAACTTGTTGTCAATTTTCTTCTCAATGTCATCAATCCTCTCAAGTGCCTTTCCAAAGCTGGCCATCACGTCTTCCACCTGTTGACCTAACATTTGTTGAAATTTGTCATGAAGCTCTTTCTTCGTCATGTTCTCCCAGTCAATCTCGTCGTCTTGTGACCCTGCCATGGTTAGCAGCAATAGAAACACACAAGAATATGATCCTATAGACTACTAGAAAGTGGCAGTGTGTCACAAATCCGCCAAGCAAATCTCAAATTCTTACCAGTTCTTACCAAGCGGCAGGTGGTGATTGGCAACCATTGTAGTCAAAACTCTCAAAGCTTGGATAGAGCGATTACTAGGGAGATTCAAACGCATGACGTAGATGTATGTGGAGCTGGGAAGGCTTATAATATGGTAGAAAAAGGGTCAGCAATAATCAATTCAGAGATGCAAAGTTGAATAAACGCTCAACGACGGTACGGTGCTGGTCCTAGGCTAGACCGTACTAGAGACGCGAGCCTAGAACACTAACAAAATCACGGAGTGGCACAGAAACAAGGGAAAATCCCACTCTGGTATTTTTTTCGCTCTTTTTTTGTCCTCTTTTTTTGCGAAAAATCACTATAATGGCGAGTGTCTCAAATCTCTTCCCAAGTAAAATTGACAAGATAGGCATGAAATTTTTTTGACTATTTTTTTTTCAGAAATGAGGGCAGCGATGATGAAAAAGTGCGACAAAAAATCACTATGATGGAAAGTGTCTCAAAAGACTCAGAAAAGCCTAAAAACAGGATAGGGAAAAATTATTTTCGCCTGCCAAAATTTTGGCCTAAAAACTGCCAGGGGGTCTCCAGAATTTTTTTCCCGAAACCTACTCAGGCAAGGAAACACGGAACAGAAAATAGATGGATCTCGAAAGCAAACCTATTATGAAAAAGAACTCGTATTGGTGGTGGATATATGATGGTAGGATATGGCAGCGGTGGTGGTATATGGCAGCGGTTGGTGGGATATGGCAGCGGTGGTGGTATATGGTAGCGTTGGTGGGATATTGCAGCGGTGGTGGTTTATGGCAGCAGCGATGAAGATGGTGCGGCGGCGGCGTGACAAACTATGATAGAACTCGAAACTCTAAAGGACTAGATGCTAAGACCAACAACTAGACATGACGATGCAACCGTAAATTCAACAAAGCAAAACTGAAAAAATATTATGCAAAGGCGCAGATTGGTTCGGATACGATGAACTAACCCTAGTTTTTTGGCTTTTTCGTGGACTATAGGTATGAAGAACAGACTCGATCTAAACTACGAAAAACTAGAAAATCTCACCGAGCAACCTGGAAATCTGATACCACTTGATAGAGGCGAGGGTGTCCCGATGTTTCGATGAGATAGTTATCGTTTTTTGTGGGAGTCGACCTTGACGATCCGGCTACGAACGTGCGAGACGTCGCGCCTTAGAAATCGCTAAACCAACTTCCGAGGGGTTATTGACCACGCCGGAGCACGATCAACCTAACCACGAGGGTCTATTTCCTGCAAGCAAATGAAGAACAAGCAAGAAACTAAGATTGCAATCTGGATATTGCGAATATAAGATGAAAGCTTTATTGGACAAGGTGGGGTTCTGTGATGCCTTGGTCTGGTTGTTGAACACAAATGAAGTACGCGAAGTTGTAGCTATGTCGAACTTTTAATCTAAACAAAACCCGAAGTCTAAACGACGCTCTATAGCTGTATATATGGAGGAAGAGGGGGGAATTTCGTGGCCCTTGGAGGAGGGGTCCGAAACCAACCCTAACTCTTGTTTCCCCACACATACGGACTCTAAAAACAACCTATACTTAAGTATTTAGAAATTACATGGGCCTGGCCCAATAATAAGGTGACACAGCACCTGGAATAGCCTCTGGACAAAATTTATGAAGTGGCATCTTTTATAGTTCGTCCAAGGCTTCATGCACTCCTTATGGTGGCTTCAAAGTCCTGAAATCATCACTTGCAACTCCGTACTTGTTCCCCATGCGCATGCCATCATCTCCATGCTTGATCTTGCTCCAGTGTTCATCCCTCTTATCCATGCTAGGACACTACTAGGGAAATGCTTATACACAGGAGTTCACCAGTAGCGCTTGTTCAAGGAAAGCGCTGCTGCTACATGCCAGTAGCGCTTCGGCAGCATGGGCGCTGCTACTATGATCGTAGCAGCAGCGCTGAACCTATAAAATGTGCTACTACTACGATTGATAGACCATTCCAGGTATGCTAGGGATAGTGGTAGCGCTCACTTTTTGAAAGTGCTACTACTATGAATCTTAGCAACACTGCTTTTTCCCCGACTAGCGCTACTGATAAATTCAGTCCCCCTCCTAGACCAAAGTTTAGTCCCACCTCGCTCCGCGAACATAATTTTTACCACCTTAAATATGGTGCCTCTCAAACCATCACAGCCAGTTGGTCTTCATTGAACTCTATGTGTAGGATCTGTTGCCGCAATAGGAATCTTTGCTGGTTCTTAAATCAGCGAAGATTCCTATTAACAATTCAGATTCTACAAAAAAAATCGATGATGACCAATGCATTTTTTCATTTGATGCCTTTTTTACATGCTAATGATCATAGCCTTAGTAGTAGCGCTGGTTAAGAAAAAACGCTACTGCTAATGATCATAGCAGCAGCGTTGTTTATGGACAAGCGCTACTACTACGGGTATCTTATGCACGCCACACGCGTCCCTCACTCTCCCTCACACACTCTCATCTCCACTAACCGCATGTCGCCGCCGCCGTCGCCCCCAAGGTGCTGCCTCCCTCCCTCCCACCTCCTCTTGCCGCCCTCCCCTCCCTCCCTCCCTCCTCCTCCTCTCGCCGCCCTCATCTCTCCCTCCTCCCGCGGCCATCCTCTCTCCTCCCTATCCGCCAGCGGCCCCTTCCCATCCTCCTCCTCCCTCTCCAGCGGACCCCTCCTCCTCCTCCTCCCTCCTCGCTCTCCTCCTCCTCCCTCCTCCTTTCTCCTCCTTCCCTCCTCCTCCTGGTCTCCTACCACCTCCTCGTCCCCCTTTCTGTTTTAGTTTTTGTTTTAAGTAAATGTAGGTTTTTGTTTTTAGTAAATGTAGGTTTTTGTTTTTAGTAAATGTAGGTTTTTAGTATATTTTCTTTTTAGAAATTTTGAATAAGTACTTAGAATAGAATAAGTAAATGTAGGTTTTTTAATAGAATTGGAAATTTTTAGAAATTTTGAATAAGTAATTTGAATAGAATAAATTATGAAATTGAAAAAATAAGTAAATATTGGTTTTTTGAATAGAATAGGAAATTTTTAGAAAATTTTAAAAGAATAGGAAATTATAAGTAAATTTGAATAGAATAATTCAATGTAGCTTATGGAGTTTCACTAAGTCCTAAGATGACGATAATAATGTTTTTGTTTATACTTTGTTTTTGCAGAGATCAAGGAGCCCCTGCATCATCCCCGCCGCCATCCCCGTCACCAATCCCCTCCGACCTCGATCGAGGTGAGACCAGCCACCGCATGTTGTTAATTTAATTTAGCTATTTTAGGTGTTTAATCTTAGAATAACATAGTATGAACCCTAGTTATGATCGAAGCATGTTTAAAATGTAGGTTTTTAATTAGGTGTAGTTAATAGAATTTAGGTGTATATCTTGAATGCTTATTGAATGCTCATATGATGTAGATATAAACATGTATATCTTGTGTTGCTCAAATAGGATATGTGCTTGCCCAAGTGGCCGGCCATGTTTGCAGGTTACACCTCCTATAGTGGCCTATGTTTTGCCGGAGTGCTAACTAATTTCCGTTCCGGCAAATTTCAGGTGCTCGATATGTCCTTTTTTAGTGAAGGCCATGCCGGATTTTTCCGTGAATTCTGGCATGACTTGTGCTAGAATATGTAGGAAATATCAAGTGTCCTGGATTTTCTCGAAAAATAATTAAACGACATTTCGGGTTGACTTTAAGTCTGTCGAGGCTCCATCACCGAAGGTCGAAAAATTAGTGAGGGAGTGTATCCACCATGTATGAGAGAGGACGAAGACGCCGACTATTGTCGTGGGGGTCATTTCTCCTTCTCTTCCTTGTGCTAGACCATTGTTATGCACTAGGGAAAGGAGGAGTAACAACCATCACCGACGGTCGCAAATGTCAGAGAGGAATCATTGAGGGAGAGTCTCCACCATATAGACTCGGCAGACCGATAGTCAACCCGTGATGAAAAATAATGATCTAATTTAATTTTTATAGTACATATATTGAATTGTACAAGTTTAATCTTTGAATTATGAACATAGGAAATGTCATCAACGGAAGACGAAAGTCTCCCGGGGGAGTGCAGCTGGTGCAACAACGACCGAGGTCTATGCGATAGGCCTCACCTGGACGAAGATCAGCGCTTCAGCATTAAGCTCCAGGAGACCTTCGATGTTGACACAGTACTCAACGACGAAAATTGTTTTTTTCGTAATTAAGCATGACTTCAACTATTTCAACGTGTAATTTCATCTTTTACAATTTGAGTAGGTTATCCCATGCCATGCAAGACGCTATGTCTTGGAGAGGATGGGTTTTGAAGACCATGAAAATTTTGAAACAAAGAAAATTCACCTAAGGACCCATCATGATGTGGATTTTGAAGTAAATCTGTATAATTCTGAGAGCGTAACCCATTTTGGTTGCAAAAATTGGGAAGCACTTTGCAAGATGTATGGTTTTTATGAGGGTATGCTTGTCACCATGGATCTTGGTGATCCTAACATCGACCAAGACAATATGGACATTTGGGTCCTTGTCGATACGCTTCCAATTCTACCGCTATGCGAGTTTATCAAACATAGTTATTAACTAATTTATATTGTTCATTTCAAAATAGTTGACAGCTTATTTCCATTGACAGCTTACTTTCATTGTTCAAACAATGTGCAGAACATGGTAGACAGAACCTACTACACCGATGGCTCTAAGTTAACTTATCAGAAGAAAAATCATTTGGTCGCATTTTGTGCTGATCATGAGAATTACAATATCTATTATAAAACTCTTCCACATTATGGTCAATATGTGCCACTAGTGCACGTGTTGAACTACAGTAACATCCATGGAGATGTCATGGTAAGATTTTTGCAGTATTACGACATCCGTGCACCTTTTGCATAAATTCTTCTAAAACTTAACTACATTGCTAACTACGAAGTTATTACTATGTTTTTCAACAGAAAATCCCGAATGATTGTGTGCCTCATCTGATGTATCAGAATGGTCGCCTTGATGTTTTGAACATACGGCCAGGTCATCATATGAATCTCACCTGTCCATATTGGATTTCTAAAAGATGTGGAGACATGAAAATCAAAGAATGGAAAAAATGTATGGACAGTCGTAAGGAGGTACTTGGAAGCAACATTGTGCGAAAGGCAAGAATTGAAGATAGGATAATCTCCATTCTCCATAATGGAGAGTCAGGGCCTATCTTGTTTTGTGCTATTTTACCTAAGAGAAGGTAGTAGGTCCTAGTTAATAATACTCATGATCATGTGCTTAGAACAACTAAGTAGGATTGGTTAGATGGCTATGATGATGATGTGGTATCGAGTAGAAGTTGTATGATCGATGATAATAAGTATGACTTGTTATTATGATACCAATGATGAGTTATTTATTATTATGATCGATGATGCATGATGCTAGGTTGTTATATGAGCATGATTACTTATTATATATAACAGTGGGTGAAATGAACCTGGATTAGATTCAAGTGAAGCCAACATGTGGTGCACATCGAAAGTACTACTAATCCAAACTAGATCAAGTTTGGATTAGAGTAGTACTTTCGACATGCACCACATGTTGCCTCCACTTGAATCTACTCCATGTTCATTTCACCCACTGTTATATATAATATGTAATCATGGTCATAAAATCATATGATGAAAGTACTGTATATAAAACCACACAATGAAAATAAGCTGTATTTTTTAAAAATACAGGAAAATTTAGCAGCAGCGCTTTTTAGAACAAGCGCTACTGCTACTTACAAGTAGCAGTAGCGCTCCCTTTCCAGCACTACTGCTACTAGTTAGCTGTAGCGCCTTAGTGGTAGTGCTGGACCCAGCGCTACTGCTATGCATATTTCAAGCGCTACTACTAGGGTTTTCCCTAGTAGTGGGCCCTTCATTTGTATGCAAAACAAATGTATCCAATTTAGGCAGCATCATATTCTCATGAACATTAGAATCATTACCAAGAAACGGAAGTACCTGATAATTTAATTGGCGTATGCGAGCTTTAGTAATTGGTCTAGTATATGTAGCAGTAGGGGTTGTGGGTGTAACAATGGTATTGATGTCCTCATCACTGGTCCACAAGACATTTCGACAATGGTAAAACAAAACCAGCAAGACCTCCCGACACCCTAATAGTAGCCGCGCGTATCTCGTCTCAGGCCATGATCAGATTGTCCAAACTTCCAGTAGACAAAAAAAATGTTGCACGGGCTAAATCTGGGAATTGGGCTGGAATAGGGCACTAGGTTGGAGGTTTCTCACCATGGGCCAAGCCCAGTCGGTGAAGCGGCTGGGTTGCGTCTGGGGCGCTCGGGGCCGTGGGCGCCGTCACGATGGAGCTGGGCCTGGTGCGGTCAATGTGCGACTGCACCGAGTGAGCTACTGTTGCTCGTTACTAAAGAATGGAGAACAGAAGTAGTAACAGGTTCATGGCGATGCAGAAGACGATGCTAGGGGAGGTTCTGGTGATGGGGTCGGCGGGAACCGGCGACTAGGCGTTGGAGATGGCCGAATCTGGGCCAATTTCGGTTAGGGAGGCGAGTTCGAGATGATCCGGCAGCTGGTGCTTCTCGGAGGTCACCGAACAGAGCAGGTCAACAGGGGTGGCGACATGGGGGCTTGGGCTGGTCGAGGTATATGGCGGCTTGGGTGACAAGGGAACGGGTCGGCGCACTTGGACGATGGAGCTCGACGCGGCAATGGCTCGACGAGGAAGTCCATGGCGGTGGACGCGATTGACCCGCGACGAGGCTTGCAAGGTGAGGGAGGTAGGCACACGCACGCGTTCGAAGTAGAGGAGGCGGGCGGGTGATGCAGCAAACCGACTTGGCAGGGCGGTGGAGAGGTGCAGCGACCTATTGGTGGTGGTGAGCTCCGGCGACAACGAACTGCAGAAGACGGCCTTGGAGCGCTGGTGCTCGAGGCGAGGGGCATCTCCTCGAGGAGGAGGAAGAAGCAGGGCATGAAGGTGGTCCTGTAGGTCGCCGTCGAGGCTGTTGGCCACGCGAGAAGACGAGGCAGAGCACTCCTGCTCGGCCTGGGGAACAGAGGGGGCGGCGGTTGTGGTTGGTTGGGCACGAAGAGCAAGGGGGAAGGGTGAGATCCCGAGGAAGGAGGAGGGAATGGATAGGGGTGGCAGCGGCTAGGAGGATCCCTAGAAATTAGGGATTTGGTTTCGCTTTAGACTAGGTGGGCTATATATACAGATTAAAACTAGGGTTGGACCCTTCGATTAGATCAGACGATCAAGAAAAATAGGCTAGGGAAGTCCAAATGAGAAATCGAAGATGTTTTGGGGATGTCTGGGGATGATCCGGACCCATCGGTCAAGACAGGACGATTCGGGTTCGGGGAAGTTTCGGACGCGGGTGAGGGGTCGATGGACTGTGCAAAGAGGGGTTAGGTGGTTTGACAAAAGGGAATCGACAAACCGGTTGGTGAGAAAGGCGAACTGAGACAAAGGAGAAGTGGCCACTACGAACGGATGCAAGTTTTAAATAAAACATCCAAATGCAATGAGCATGATGCGATGATGAAATGCAACAGAAAACTAAATCACACGACAACAACGAAATAACTAGAAGGCATCTAGACTCTTGGTCTTGGGTCGTCACAACACTCCCCCACTTACAAGAGCTCTCGCCCTGAGATCTAAGGATGACACCAGAGAGACGCGGAAGAGTAAGAGGTAAAACAAAGTTGCTTATTTGACAAGCGAGTGTAACCACGAGCCTTGAGAGGTTGAACAAATTGAAAGAAAGAATACAATGGAGATGAACAAGATTGCAAACACTCCGTTAGGAAAGCGGAACAAGGAATACGACAAGAACCAAGAGCTCAAGGAACAATATAGACTTTGAACCCACTTTGGTTGAAGAGAAGCAAAGAAAGAAGAATTCGGCAGCACTCTGACTAAAAAGAGAGGCAAGACTTGATAAGATAAAAGGAACTTGGATAGAGGACACAACACTCTTGTTGAATGGAAAAGCAAGGAAGAGAATATGATCTTGAGAAAACGAGATGATTGGTCGAAGGGAGCAACATCACAATGCCTCCGGAACGAATGAATAGAAGCTATATCAACGAAAGAAAAGAACGGAGAAGGAAATGAAAACTTCTCCCAAAATTGAATTTGAAAAGCATCCTTGCATAGAAGGGTTGAACGGAGTTGTTGAAAAATCAACAACAAAAGAATAAGCTTGTTGTGGGCTTATGGAAAACATCTCAAAACTTGAGGTCAAATTGTGGCACTACCAAATGATTGATTGGTTGAGAGGAACAAATAGATGGAAAACTCTAGTTCGGGATAAGGGAGAATGAATTGCATTTCTAAATGCAAGATGAAGAATACTTGAGCACCTCCTACAAGAACCTTGATGAATGATTTGAGAATGAAATAAATCTTGATGAGCCACCATGAAGAAAAGTCTAGAAGGATTCCGGTAATAAAAGGACGATAGATAGAAAGAGAAGTTGAAAGAATAAGGTGAAGCCTTGCAATGATTTAGATGGAGCTTCTTAACGAGATAGTTCAGAAAACTTGGAACTCCAGAAAACAAAGATAAACAACTTGATACCGATAATGTATTCCTCATGAACAAACTCCGAAGAAAGGGATTAATCACTAGGATGAAACAAGAATAAGACTTATGTTTTGTGTATCCTTCTTCAATTTGAATTGATGACAAGAAATGGATTTTGCATACTACTTATACTCTTTGAAACAGATTAGGGAGAGATATAGCGCAATTTCGGAAAATCTTCAACGAACCACTGGTAGGATTTGGAAAGAACGAATTAATTGATAAGAGAACAAAGGAAGACGAATCTCCAATGAACCACCGTAAGAATTGAAAATGAATGAAGGAAAAGAGAACAAATCGTCGGGAAGGATTAGTAAATGACAAAGATATTGGAGAAAATTTATATGCAAGAGAAGGAAGAGATCACGAGCTGACTAAAGAATACTCAAACGAGGCACTAGTGAGAATGGGGAAACGAGAGCAGAAAGTTGAAAATGAAGAATGAAGTGATGGCCTCTGGATAATCGAAACGAAAACACTCATGAAATGCTTCAGATGGATATGAAACGAATTTCACACGATTGGAACAATTTGAGGGGATAACATCAAGCTTGAACTATGAATCTTCAAGAGAAAGGACAAGATTTAGCAGAAACGCTTCTTCGGTCTTCAATGCTAAGAAAGAGAATGAAAAACACCACCATTAATTGGTGATACACTCCGGAACAATGAAGAATACAGAGGTTGAGCGAAAGATGGAAAGAATTTGAAAGCGATCTTGAAGGAGGCATCCAAGTGATGAAAATTCATTCTTACGTCAAACTTCCAAAAGAATTTGAAGATAACTCTGGATAAAAATAGAAGAGTCAGGTAGGATCCTGGGAAAGACCTGTGGGTTAGGGCCCACTCAAAGAAACACCGTTGAAGACTTTTAAAGAGAGAGATTGCACTGGTTTAGTTAAATGACTTGAATAAGGTAACAACCTCGAAATAGCTTGAATGGATTCCGAGCGGAAACATGAATCTTCTGGGATATCTTTGGCAGTCTGGATATGAACAGCAAGAGGTGAATGATTAAGAGGTGCATCACCATGAGAAAGCATTTGAAAGGAGGAAAGGGATATGATCAACACCGAAAGCTTGCATTTCGTCAAGCAAAGAAGAAAAGAGAATGGAGAATGAAAGAATGAGGAACTTGAAGCTTCCTTCTCATCTTCATGAGAATCACCAGGTTAAAACATTGAAGGAAAAGAACGAAGAGACTTCCCATGAATATAAATGGATACTTGTTTAAGAAATCTAAGTCCTCAAAGAAAAAGGGTGGGATGGTGGGAAAAGAAGAAGAAACTTGGGATGGATGAAATGTACAAATCCTCAGGCTTCTTAGCGATGCCCGTATGGAATAACTTGAAGAGAAGTGAACCGGTTGAAAGGATTGACATGAAAATCTTGATGATCAAGAAGGATTAGCACTCCCATAGAAATTTGAGAACACCGCATAGGAAAAGGTGTGGAATCAACACTTGACTTCGAAGCAACTTGAATACCAAAAATAAAACAAAACTAAGAATTTGGCTTGGAAAATAAGCCAGAAACAAATACATAACCCCTCATGCATTTGCTGGGAGGATAAACTTAGGTCACTACTTGAATTCCCACCTATGAACTACTGAAATTTTCGGTTATGCTATCTGGTACAACAAGTATAAGGAGCAAAATATCATCAAAAAACTCCTAACAGAATTCTACGCTCCAAATGTACTGCCTCCATCAACACATAACCACGAACCTCGAAAACGGTGTATCTCAGACCTTCAAAAACATCCGATATACTAGCCGTGTCAATACATCTGATCGCCCTCCCCTGTACTGGGTGGCACCGAACTACTCTCACCACAAAGAGTATAGAAGCGTTTTTTATGTTGGCGTCCTCTGGTATTCCGGAACTGAAAATGATAAGCTCTGTGACGAAAACACCTTGGAGCTCAACTCCCTGGGACACTGCCACAACCCCTAAATGTTAGGTGGCACCAAGAAAGAATTCCCGTCACAAGGATATCACAATGACTCCAACAATACCCGCGTGATCCTAATAAAAATTTGAGTGAAAAAAAGGAGTAATGGAAACAAAACACCTGCGTAAAGATTCCTCCCTAGAGCGATGAAGGGGATGGGAGTAAAAGAAATCCAACTCTCCAATATATA
Organism: Triticum urartu; assembly: GCF_056163025.1. Lineage (NCBI taxonomy): Eukaryota > Viridiplantae > Streptophyta > Magnoliopsida > Poales > Poaceae > Triticum > Triticum urartu. Next base: position 326,866,041 of record NC_141876.1, read on the forward strand.
ACTAGACTCAACATATTTTTTTTCTAGACTCGACAACGGCATCGGTTCAGTCAATCAAGGGGGCTCCTACGCTCGGTAAGGCTCTGATACCAACTTGTAGCGCCCAAGATGCGATTCTATCCCAATCACGTGATGAAGTCATGATTGGGGCACAACCGCATTTCGAGCACATAGCAAGGTGGATATCATTACAGTATACCATGTACTGAATAGATGAGGATACCAAATATGGGCTTACACTCACCACAAGCTACAACATGAATACATGGATACATCAATACATAGCAGTCATCATACAAAAGAGCAGGATCTGACTATGGATGAAATCAAACGAAAAAGAAGAACGGCATCCACCCTGCTAATCCCAAGCTCTCGACCCGGAACCTATCCCTTGATCGAAGAAGAAGCAGAAGAACTCCAAACAAGCAAGCGTCGCGCTCACGTTAGATCATAGCATTATTTACCGGTACATGCACCTGTTGTTGTAGTAATAAGTGAGCCACGAGGACTCAGCAATCCCATTACCATGGGTATCAAGACTGGCAAAGCCTAATGTGTATGGAATGGATAAGTGGTGAGGTTGCAGCAAGCACTAAGCATTGTATGGTGGCTAACTAACGAGTACAAGAGTAAGAAGAGAAACTATGCATAACGGTCGCAACTACTAATGATCAAGAAGTGACCTTGAACTACTTATGAATCAGACATAACCCCACAGTTTTCTATTCTCAAACTCACTCGAAAAGAGACGGTCATGGTTAGACACGCAGATGGTCTATTTTAATTTGGATCTGGTGTCAAGTTCTCAACAATCGGATATTATAAATTTCACATATGCCACATAACCGCGGGCATGACTCTCGAAAATATTTGACCCTGCAGGGGTGTCCCAACTTAGTCCATCACAAAATCTCATGATCTGTGGAGGAAAATCCTCCATTCCGGGACAACCCTATCAAGCTCGGAATCCTGGTTCATAAGAGATATCGATAATCGTAAAACAAAACTAACAAGACCTCCCGACATGCGGATACCCTGATAGTAGCCACATGTATCTCGTCTCATGCCATGATCGGATTGTCCAAACAACCGGTAGGCCAATCCAGAGTTGCCCCTGGTGGCCACCGGCGATTGACAGGTTTGGACCAACACTCATGAGGAGCACTGGCCTGGGTAGTTGATTAAGAGTCCTCGGGAGCTAGCCGATCCCTATGCAAGGTTTAGATGATATTAGGCAAATGGTAAAAACGAAGTTGGGCCTTGCTACAAGAGTTTTATTCAAAGGGAACTGTCAAGGGGGGCAATAAACCCCGGTCGTGTTAGGAGCGCAAAATCAAGGAACATAACACCGGTATAACGAAAACTAGGGCGACAAAAGTGGAACAAAACACTAGGCAAAAGGCTGAGACTTCCACCCTTTACCGAGTATATAGATGCATTAATTAAATAAGAGATATTGTGATATCCCATTGCTACCTCTTGAGCACTGCATTGGTTTTCCCTTGAAGAGGAAAGGGTGATGCAGCAAAGTAGCATAAGTATTTCCCTCAGTTTTTGAGAACCAAGGTATCAATCCAGTAGGAGGCTACGGGCGAGTCCCTCGTACCTGCACAAAACAAATAACTCCTCACAACCAGCGGGATAAGGGGTTGTCAATCCCTTCACGGTCACTTACGAGAGTGAGATTTGATAGATATGATAATACAATATTTTTGGTATTTTTGTGGTAAAGATGCAAAGTAAAATAAAAGCAAAGGAAGTAATAGGCATCACGTCCAAGACAAGTAGACCGACTCCTACCTGCATCTACTACTATTACTCCACTCATCGACCGCTATCCAGCATGTATCTAGAGTATTGAGTTCATGAAAACAGAGTAACGCCTTAAGAAAGATGACATGATGTAGAGGGATAAATTCATGCTATATGATAAAAACCCCATCTTGTTATCCTTGATGGCAACAATACAATACGTGCCTTGCTGCCCCTACTGTCACTGGGAAAGGACACCGCAAGATTGAACCCAAAGCTAAGCACTTCTCCCATTGCAAGAAAGATCAATCTAGTAGGCCAAACTAAACTGATAATTCGAAGAGACTTACAAAGATAACCAATCATACATAAAAGAATTCAGAGAATATTCAAATATTGTTCATAGAAAATCTTGATCATAAGCCCACAATTCATCGGTCTCAACAAACACACCACAAAAAGAAGATTACATCGAATAGATCTCCACAAGAGAGGGGGAGAACGTTGTATTGAGATCCAAAAAGAGAGAATAAGCCATCTAGCTAATAACTATGGACAAGAAGGTCTGAGGTAACTACTCACACTTCATCGGAGGGCTATGGTGTTGATGTAGAAGCCCTCCATGATGGATGCCCCCTCCGGCGGAGCTCCAGAACAGGCCCCAAGATGGGATCTCGTGTATATAGAAAGTTACGACAGTGGAATTAGGGTTTTGGCTCCATATCTGATCGTTTGGGGGTACGTAGGTATATATAGGAGGAAGGAGTACGTCGGTGGAGCAACAGGGGGCCCACGAGGGTGGAGGGCGCGCCTGGGGGGGGGGTAGGCGTGCCCCCTACCTCGTGGCCTCCTCCTTTATTTCTTGACGTAGGGTCCAAGTCTCCCTGATCATGTTCGGTGAGAAAATCACGTTCCCGAAGGTTTCATTCCGTTTGGACTCCGTTTGATATTCCTTTTCTTTGAAACCCTAAAATAGGCAAAAAACAGCAATTCTAGGCTGGTCCTCCAGTTAATAGGTTAGTCCCAAAAATAATATAAAAGTGGATAATAAAGCCCAATAATGTCCAAAACAATAGATAACATAGCATGGAGCAATCAAAAATTATAGATACGTTGGAGACGTATCAAGCATCCCCAAGCTTAATTCCTGCTCGTCCTCGAGTAGGTAAATGATAAAAAAAGATAATTTTTGATGTGGAGTGCTACTTGGCATAATTTTAATGTAATTCTTCTTAATTGTGGTATGAATATTCAGATCCGAAAGATTCAAGATAAAAGTTTAATATTGACATAAAAATAATAATACTTCAAGCATACTAACAAAGCAATCATGTCTTCTGAAAATATCATGGCCAAAGAAAGTTATCCCTACAAGATCATATAGTCTGGCTATGCTCTATCTTCACCACACAAAGTATTTAAATCATGCACAACCCCGATGACAAGCCAAGCAATTGTTTCATACTTTTGACATTCTCAAACTTTCTCAATTTTCACGCAATAGATGAGCGTGAGCCATGGATATAGAACTATATGTGGAATAGAATGGTGGTTGTGGAGAAGACAAAAAAGGAGAAGATAGTCTCACATCAACTAGGCGTATCAACGGGCTATGGAGATGCCCATCAATAGATATCAATGTGAGTGAGTAGGGATTGCCATGCAACGGATGCACTAGAGCTATAAGTATATGAAAGCTCAACAAAAGAAACTAAGTGGGTGTGCATCCAACTTGCTTGCTCATGAAGACCTAGGCATTTTGAGGAAGCCCATCATTGGAATATACAAGCCAAGTTATACAATGAAAAATTCCCACTAGTATATGAAAGTGACGAAATGAGAGACTCTCTATCATGAATATCATGGTGCTACTTTGAAGCACAAGTCTGGTAAAAGGATAGTAACATTGTCCCTTCTCTCTTTTTCTCTCTTTTTTTATTTGGGCCTTTTCTCTTTTTATGGCCTCTTTTCTTTCCCCTTTTTTTATTTTTATTTTTCGTCCAGAGTCTCATTCCGACTCGTGGGGGAATCATAGTCTCCATCATCCTTTCCTCACTGGGACAATGCTCTAATAATGATGATCATCACACTTTTATTTTCTTACAACTCAACAATTACAACTCGATACTTAGAACAAAATACGACTCTATGTGAATGCCTCCGACGGTGTACCAGGATATGCAATGAATCAAGAGTGACATGTATGAAAGAATTATGAATGGTGGCTTTGCCACAAATACGATGTCAACTACATGATCATGCTAAGCAATATGACAATGATGGAGTGTGTCATAATAAACGGAATGGTGGAAAGTTGCATCGCAACATATCTCGGAATGGCTATGGAAATGCCATAATAGGTAGGTATGGTGGTTGTTTTGAGGAAGCTATATGGTGGGTGTATGATACCAGCGAAAGGTGTGCGGTATTAGAGAGGCTGGCAATGGTGGAAGGAAGAAAAGTGCGTATAATCCATGGACTCAACATTATTCATAATGAACTCATATACTTATTGCAAAAATCTACAAGTTATCAAAGCAAAGTATTACGCGCATGCCCCTAGGGGGATAGATTGGTAGGAAAACACCATCGCTCGTCCCCGACTGCCACTCATAAGGAAGACAATCAAAAAATAAATCTTGCTCCGACTTCATCACATAACGGTTCACCATACGTGCATGCTACGGGAATCACAAACTTTAACACAAGTATTTATGAAATCCACAACTACTCAACTAGCACAACTTTAATATCACCATCTTCATATCTCAAAACAATTATCAAGCATCAAACTTCTCATAGCATTCAACACACTCATAAGAAATTTTTACTATTCTTGAATACCAAGCATATTAGGATTATTTAAGCAGATTACCATGCTATTTAAGACTCTCAAAATAATATAAGTGAATCATGAGAGATCAATAGTTTCTATAAAACAATTCCACCACCATGCTCTAAAAGATAAAAGTGAAGTACTAGAGCAAAACTATATAACTCAAATGATATAAGCGAAGCACATAGAGTATTCTAACAAATTCCAAATCATGTGTGGCTGTCTCAAAAGGTGTGTACAGCAAGGATGATTGTGGTAAACTAAAAAATAAAGACTCAAATAATACAAGACGCTCCAAGCAAAACACATATCATGTGGTGAATAAAAATATAGCTCCAAGTAAAGTTACCGATAGAAGTAGACGAAAGAGGGGGTGCCTTCCGGGGCATCCCCAAGCTTTGGCTTTTAGGTGTCCTTAGATTATTTCGGGGGTGCCATGGGAATCCCCAAGCTTAGGCTCTTGCCACTCCTTGTTCCATAATCCATCAAATCTTTACCCAAAACTTGAAAACTTCACAACACAAAACTCAAAGTAGAAAATCTCGTGAGCTCCATTAGCGAAAGAAAAAGACCACTTCAAGGTACTGTAATGAACTCATTATTTATTTATATTGGTGTTAAACCTACTGTATTCCAACTTCTCTATGGTTTATAAACTATTTTACTAGCCATAGATTCATCAAAATAAACAAAACAACACACGAAAAACAGAATCTGTCAAAAACAGAACAGTCTATAGTAATCTGTAGCTAGCGCAAGATCTGGAACCCCAAAAATTCTAAAATAAATTGCTGGACATGAGGAATTTATCTATTAATCATCTTAAAGAATAATTAACTAAATATCACTTTCAAATAAAAATGGCAGAAGTTCTCGTGAGCGCTAAAGTTTCTGTTTTTTTACAGCAAGATTAACAAGACTTTCCCCAAGTCTTCTCAACGGTTCTACTTGGCACAAACACTAATTAAACACAAAAAACACAACCAAAACAGAGGCTAGGTAAATTATTTATTACTAAACAGGAGCAAAAAGCAAGTAATAAAAATAAAATTGGGTTGCCTCCCAACAAGCGGTATCGTTTAACGCCCCTAGCTAGGCATAAAAAGCAAGGATACATCTAGGTATTGCCATCTTTGGTAGGCAATCCATAAGTGGATCTCATAATAGATTCATAAGGTAATAATTTGATTTCTAGGAAAGTGTTCCATGCCTTTCCTTAACGGAAATTGGAATCTAATATTTCCTTCCTTCATATCAATAATTGCACCAATCGTTCTAAGTAAAGGTGTACCTAGAATAATAGGACATGAAGGATTGCAATATATGTCAAGAACAATAAAATCTACAGGTACATAATTCCTATTTGCGACAATGAGAACATCATTAATTCTTCCCATTGGTTTCTTAATAGTGGAATCCACAAGGTGGAAGTTTAGAGAGCAATCATCAAAATCATAGAAACCTAACAAATCACACAAAGTCTTTGGAATCGTGGAAACACTAGCACCCAAATCTCATAAAGCATAGAACTCATGATCTTTAATCTTAATTTTAATAGTTGGTTCCCACTCATCATAAAGTTTTCTAGGGATAGAAACTTCCAACTCAAGTTTTTCTTCATAAGATTGCATCAAGGCATCAACGATATGCTTAGTAAACGCTTTATTTTGACTATAAGCATGAGGAGAATTTAGCACGGATTGCAACAAGGAAATACAATCAATCAAAGAGCAATTTTCATAATTAAATTCCTTGAAATCCAAAATAGTGGGTTTAGCAACATCTAGTGTTTTAATTTCTTCAATCCCACTTTTATCAAATTTAGCATTAAGATATAAAAACTCTGAATTTTTGGAACGCCTTCTAGGTAAAGGTGGATCATATTCAGTCCCATCATTATCAAGATTCATATTGCAAAACAAAGATTTAATAGGGGACACATCAATTACTTTTAGATCTTCATCTTTATTTTCATAGGAACTAGAAGAACACGCTCTTATAAAGGCATCTTTCTTAGCACGCATCCTAGCGGTTCTTTCTTTGTAGTCATCAATGGAAATTCTCATGGCTTTGAGATACTCATTGATATCATGCTTAGGTGGAATAGATCTAAGTTTCAAAGAATCAACATCAAGAGAAATTCTCTCAACGTTCCTAGCCAACTCATCAATCTTAAGCAATTTTTCTTCAATCAAAGCATTGAAATTCTTTTGCGAAGTAATAAATTATTTAATATTAGATTCAAAATCACAGGGCATCTTATTATAATTTCCATAAGAATTTTTGTAGGAATTACCCTAATTATTAGAGGGATTACTAGGATAACGCCTAGGATTAAAATTTCCTCTATACGCGTTGTTACCAAAATTGTTCCTACCAACAAAATTCACATCCATAGATTCATTATTATTCTTAATCAAAGTAGACAATGTCATATCATTAGGATCAGAAGAAACACTTTTACTAGCAAATAATTTCATAAGTTCATCCATCTTTCCACTCAAAACATTAATTTCTTATATCGCATGCACCTTTTTATTAGTAGATCTTTCAGTATGCCATTGAGAAAAATTAAGCATAATATTATCTAGGAGTTTAGTAGCTTCTCCTAAAGTGATTTCCATAAAAGTGCCTCCCGCGGCCGAATCCAAAAGATTTCTAGAAGCAAAATTCAATCCGGCATAAAATTTTTGTATAATCATCCACAAATTCAAACCATGAGTAGGGCAATTACGTATCATTAATTTCATCCTCTCCCAAGCATGCGCAACATGTTCATGATCAAGTTGCTTAAAATTCATAATATCATTTCTAAGGGAGATGATCTTAGCGGGAGGAAAATACTTAGAGATAAAAGCATCTTTGCACTTGTTCCAAGAATCAATACTATTTTTAGGCAAAGACGAAAACCAAGCTTTAGCACGATCTCTAAACGAAAAAGAGAATAGCTTCAATTTAACAATATCTTTATCCACATCTTTCTTCTTTTGCATATAACACAAATCAACGAATCTATTTAGATGGGTAGCGGCATCTTCACTAGGAAGGCCAGAAAACGGATCTTTCATGACAAGATTCAACAAGGTAGCATTAATTTCACAAGATTCAGCATCGGTAAGAGGAGCAATCGGAGTGATAATAAAATCATTGTTGTTGGTATTGGTAAAGTCACACAATTTACTGTTATGTTGAGCCATCGTGACAAGCAAGCGGGCAAAAAGAGGCAAATAGAGAAAGAGAGGGAGGATAGAGAGAGAGAGAGGGCAAATAAAACGGCAAGGGTGAAGTGGGGGAGAGGAAAACGAGAGGAAAATGGCAAATAATGTAATGCGGGAGATAAGGGTTGTGATGGGTACTTGGTATGTTGACTTTTGCGTAGACTCCCCGGCAACGGCGCCAGAAATCCTTCTTGCTACCTGAGGGAGTCCTGGATTAGGGGGTCTCCGGACAGCCGGACTATATCCTTTGGCCGGACTGTTGGACTATGAAGATACAAGATTGAAGACTTCGTCCCATGTCCGGATGGGACTCTACTTGGCGTGGAAGGCAAGCTAGGCAATACGGATATGTGTATCTCCTCCTTTGTAACCGACCTTGTGTAACCCTAGACCTCTCCGGTGTCTATATAAACCGGAGGGTTTTAGTCCGTAGGACAACATACAATCATACCATAGGCTAGCTTCTAGGGTTTAGCCTCTCTGATCTCGTGGTAGATCTACTCTTGTACTACCCATATCATCAATATTAATCAAGCAAGACGTAGGGTTTTACCTCCATCAAGAGGGCCCGAACCTGGGTAAAACTTCATGTCCCCTGCCTCCTGTTACCATCCGCCTAGACGCACAGTTCGGGACCCCCTACCCGAGATCCACCAGTTTTGACACCGACATTGGTGCTTTCATTGAGAGTCCCTCTGTGCCTTCGCCAGAAGGAAGGATGTCTCGTCTCGTCTTTAATGGCGGTACTACTATTGTGGGAGCTTTGGCCATCGGCCAAACTCTCCGGCTAGGCGGTTTCATCATGACCGCCTGTTCGGCCACCGCGCCGACGATGAACTCTCGGGTCATCGAAAACAGCCTCCATGTCAAATTGGCACTCGCCGAACAGATGGATCCAATGGAGCTCTCCTCCTTAAATGACCTCTTGGATCGCATCGCCGCCTTGGGAGTCGCTACAGACAATTATCGGATTGGGCTCAAACCTGATCAAAGGGAGATTAATTCTCCACTGGTCACCCATCATATTGCAGTGGTGGAGGAACAATGCGGCGACCTTTCCTCTATCCCGAGGACCAACTATGTCCGGATTTCCGAGCTCCCCGAGCCGGACGCCCGTTCGCGGGAGGACAACATCCAATCCCTGAACTTACGAGTCAGACAGCGGACCAGGATTAGCGGGTAATACCCCAGAGCCGGAACTTCCAAAATCGGAAACTCCTCGGCCCCTGGATCCCAGATCGGGTAGGGGTTCGGATTCAATTCCACCCACCCACCCAAACACAAGCGATCTTTCCCACATCAGGCAAGAGCCCCAGGAAACAGTACATCATTATTGGGCCAGATTCCTCCTTGCGATGAACAAGGTTAAGGACTGTCGCGAGGAAGACACAATCTTATTTTTCTGCAATAATTGCATGGACAAGGGAATCCTTAACGCCATAAATCGCTGTGAGATAACACGCTTTGCTTACTTGGCGTCCATAGTACGAAAGTACTGTGCGATGGAAAGTGCCTGGAAAACCGAAACAAACTTTTGGGATAATCAGGCCCTGAACTCAAACCCAGTCCAAACTAAAAGGGTGCATCATCACAATACACCCGGGTTAACTACCAAAAAGCAAAAACCCTCTACAGGGCAAGGAACCGTACTGGAGGGATGGCTCAACGGACCCTGCAGAATTCATAGCACGGCGGATATAATACCAACACATAGCCTTAGAGCATGTTGGATACTCCGGCAGGTGGCCAAAAGTGGTGAGGATCTTCTTATCTCACATACCACAGAGCACCATCCAGTGGATAACAATACAATGTTAACAGTTTTCGAGACCTTCGCGTCAAATAATAGGCGCAAATGAACACTCACAGCATGGCCGAAATCTGCCACGTAACAGCAACAAATCCATGGAGTGACACGGCTATTACCTTCAATGCCAGTGATGAACCCAAATTCCGAACAGCCCGAGCACCAGCCGCACTGGTCCTCAGTCCAATCGTGGACGGCTTTCGACTCACCAAAGTACTCATGGACGGCGGCAGCGGACTAAACCTCATCTATGAGGAAACCCTTCAAAAGATGGAAATAGACTGGAAGCGCATCGAGCAAAGTAGCACAACCTTTAGAGGAATTATCCCCAGTCGGGAAGCACGCTGTGCTGGGAAAATCACACTAGATGTGGTATTCGGCACGCCGGACAATTACAGGTCCAAAGAAATTACATTCCAAGTGGCCCCGTTCAGCAGTGGCTATCACGCTCTTTTAGGATGGGAGGCGTTCACAATCCTCCAAGCCGTACCCCATTATGGGTACATGAAGCTTAAAATGCCCGGGCCCAACGTAATCATCACTCTCGCTAGTGATCCAGACACAACACTTTGCACCGAAAACAAAACAGCCGCATTGGCCCTCGAGGCATTATCCGAAGCCCCCTCGGCCGAGGAATTAACTACGCTACGCTCCACAGTGGACAGGGACGACGTGATACTCGACAAGAGATCCAAGTCCACCACTTTTAAACCAGCGGATGAAATAGTCAAATTCCAAGTCCACCCAACGGACCCTACAAAAACAGCCTCCATCGGGGCACACCTAAGCCCCACTGTGGATGCCACACTACGAGAGTTCCTGCACGAGAACTGGGACATATTCGCTTGGCATCCCTCTGACATGCCGGGAATCCCACGCAGGCTGGCCGAGCATAGCCTCAATATCGTCAAAGGATTCAAGCCGGTCAAGCAAGCTCTTTGGCATTTCTCTGAACCTAAGAGACAGGCCATGGGAGAGGAACTAGCCATGTTATTGGAGGCCGGATTCATCAAAGAAATAAAACACCCAGACTGGCTAGCAAACCTGGTAATGGTACCAAAGAAGGACAAATCCTGGCGCCTTTGTGTCGACTTCAAAGACCTCAATAAAGCTTGCCCAAAGGATCCCTTCCCCCTCCCACGCGTCGATCAAATCATTGATGCTACTGCAGGACATGAATCATTGTGTTTCCTCGATGCATACTCCGGTTACCACCAAATCAAGATGGCGGAGTCAGACCAAGCCGCAAGGGCATTCATCACACCATACGGTCCCTTCTGTTTTAACACAATGCCTTTTGGGCTAAAAAATGCCGGCGCAACATATCAGCGCATGATTCAGACATGTCTGGAGAAACAAATCGACAAAACAGTAGAGGCATACGTAGACGATGTGGTCGTCAAAACCAAACACGTCGACTCTTTGATAGACGATTTGAGGCTCACATTCGACAACCTCCGAACATATGACATCAAGCTCAATCCGGAAAAATGCGTTTTCGGCGTACCAGCCGGAAAGCTCCTGGGATTCATTGTCTCCAGTAGAGGTATTGAAGCTAATCCGGCCAAAATCCAAGCGTTGTCATAGTTGGCTACCCCAACAGACCTCAAACAAATCCAGAAGCTAACTGGATGTGTGGCGGCTCTAAGCCGCTTTATCTCCCGCTTGGGAGAAAAGGCTTTACCCCTTTATTGCTTCCTTCGACGCACCGAACACTTCGAGTGGGCGGACGCGGCCACAGCCGGATTGGAAGAAATAAAGGCCATTCTGGCAACCAACCCGATCCTGGCCGCACCAAACATCGGCGAACCAATGATGTTGTACATTGCGGCAACTCATCAAGTTGTCAGCGCGGTGCTTGTTGTCGAACGGGAAGCGGACGGACACAAATTCCCTCTTCAAAGGCCGGTATACTATGTATCCACTGTCCTCACTCCATGCAAATCACCGTACCCGCATTACCAAAAAATAGCATATGCGGTATTCATGGCATCACGAAAACTGCGACACTACTTTCAAGAGTGTTCGATTACAGTAGCCTCGGAAGTGCCACTTAATGATATTATCAACAACCGCGATGCTACGGGCCGGATTGCCAAATGGGCCATTGAGCTGCTCCCGTTTGACATAACATACAAACCTTGCCAAGCCATTAAATCACAAGTACTGGCCGACTTCGTCGCCGAATGGACGGAGGCCGAACTCCCTAAAGAGTACGGCGCATACACCAATTGGATCATGCACTTCGACAGTTCTAAAATGCTGGCCAGTCTAGGGGCAGGCGTCGTCCCGACGTCCCCAACCAGAGATACCGTTCGGTACATACTGCAAATATTGTATACAGATTCCAACAATGCAGCCGAATACGAAGCTCTGTTGCATGGTCTTTTGATGGCAGTCTCCATGGGCATTCAACGCCTGGAGGTGCGTGGGGATTTAAACCTCGCAATATCCCAAATAAACGGAGATTTCAATGCCAAGGATCCAAAAATGGCGGCCTATCGAAATGCCGTCCTAGAAATGTCAGCTCGGTTCGAGGGACTCGAATTTCACCATGTGGCTCGGGAAAACAATCAGGCGGCGGATATCCTCGCCCGCATCGGCGCAAAACGCGACGCGGTCCCCCCAACATATTTTTGGAAAGGCTTTTTAAGCCATCCGTAGTATGGGAAGGGGACACCGGTAACAACAGTACGGACCCGGCCAAAATACCCGATACCGAACTCTCTGACACAATCGGAGCCTCCGCCACCAAAATAACACCTTCAGCCCATGAAATAATGGCCATTATTGCCCCATGGACAGAACCATTCCTGGCCTACCTAACTAGACAGGAACTTCCGGAGGACCAAAATGAGGCACGCTGCATAGTGCGGCGATCTAAGGCCTACAGGGTCCATGAGGGAGAATTGTACAAAAAAAGCACTACCGGAGTCCTTCAAAGGTGCATCTCCGAAGAGGAAGGGCGGAATCTTTTGGTAGAAATTCATGCCGGACTCGGCGGTCATCACGCCGCAGCCCGAGCTCTCGTAAGCAAGGCCTTCCATACAGGATTCTATTGGCCAACGGCCCGAGCAGATGCACAGGACTAGGTCCAATGTTGCGCCGGTTGCCAGCTCTTTGCAAATCAAAGCCACATGCCACCCACCGCCCTCCAAACAATCCCCATTACATGGCCCATTGTGGTCTGGGGGCTTGACATGGTTGGACCCCTTAAAGGGGGAACCCACAAGAAAAAATACTTATTGGTCATGGTGGATAAATTCACCAAATGGATAGAGGCCAAACCGGTTAAAACAGCCGAATCTGGACCGGTGATAGATTTCATATCCGGGGTTGTACACCGATACGGCATCCCCCACAGCATCATCATTGATAACGGCACGAACTTCACGGCTGATGAGGTAAAACTCTGGTGCAGCAAAATGGGCATCAAGCTCGATTATGCCTCAGTATATAACCCACAAACCAACGGTCAAGTCGAGCGAGCAAACGGTCTTATAATGAGCGGCATTAAACCTAGATTAGTGCGTTCCTTAACAGAGTCTAACACGCACTGGGTAGAGGAGCTCGACTCCATACTCTGGGGGCTGCGGACCACGCCGAATCGTAGTACCGGATATACACCCTTCTTTATGGTGTACTTCGCAGAGGCAGTCCTGCCCTATGACATAATTCATGACTCAGCTAGAGTGCGCATGTACGAAGAAAGAGAAGCCGAGCTCGATCGGCAGGACAATCTGGACACCTTGGAGGAGGAGCATGGCGTAGCCAAAGCCCGTTCCGCATTTTATCAGCAACAGGCTCGCAGATAACAAAGCAGAGAAGTACGGGCCAAAACTTATAACGTTGGCGAACTAGTTCTACGCCTGCCGGATAAGAAAAAGAACAAGCTCGAGCCCAAATGGGAAGGTCCCTTCATTATCGACCAAGTTCTGACCGATGGAGCGTACCGACTGCGGGATGCATCGACTAGTCGACTCGAGCCGAACCCATGGAACGCGGCCAGGCTCCAAAGATTCTACGCCTAGCACCGGACTCTATGTTAGTCCCCTCCCCTTGTTCATTTTTCACAAATACATTATCTGTCTTGTTTTCCTTTCTTTCTTTCTTTTCTTCTTTCTCTAGGCCTTCAAGGGCCACCTTGTGCCTTGTTTGCACAGTACAGATGCGCTAACCGCACTCTTCATACCTGGGGGCTTCTCTCACAGAAGCTTAAATTATTTATCTGGGCCTCATGCCCAACACATGTGTTATACTTCCGCATGTACCTTTTTCACCACTATATGCATCGATATGACTTACGTTTTGGCCAAGCTGAGTTGCCTGGCTCTTGTATTTATGCCCTACGTTCCTGTTAATTCGGCTAGGGCATAAGGGGAGCACCTCTGCGATTGTTACTGCCGGGTCAGCCGGATGTGTACCTCAGTCTGGGTGAAGCCGAAAGCTAGCGTTCTTAAGGGAATATTCGGTCGGTGACAAAAGATGAATTTTATTTTTCCTATCTGCCCCCAGATGTTTTTCCTGCATCTCCTATCGCAGTCCGGACATGCACTTTAGGGCATGCTTGCCCAGGGAAAGGAACCATTAACGGAACTATTCTCCCTGGAAGATGTTTCTTACTACCCATGTAATATAGCATAACTAGTTGGGCACTTGTCTGATAAAGCACTAATGACCCCTACGCCTGGTCTCCACGCATACCCCGGTTTTATATAACTAAGCGGGTATTCGGATTCTCTCCGGACTATCGGGCCCGGAGGTTGAAGCAAAAAGGTCCGCAATGACAAATGATCTACAATCTGGCTAGAAGGCATTATACATGTCACTTTAATTACATAGTCATGCAGACTGACTAAATTCCTCCTCTATACCATCCAACAGGCGGTCCAGCTTACAGTCCTATTGAGAATACTTTGCGGCTAATTCTACTTACCCATAAACTAAGCTAACGGGGATCTATTTTCCGTCGGGCCCCACAGGTCCGACCTCGGCCATGTGATTCGGGTCTGCCTTGGTATACCATGTCTTCACCATGGCCCAGGCCTCTCTAGCACCCTGTCGGCAGGCTGATATCTTCCATAAACGGAGGCGCCGCCATGCTCCCTTCAGCTTCTCTGCAAGCTCTGCAACACCTTCTGGCAGGGAGACAGATGGCCACAAGGCCTGGGCAACACCCTGCATCACCTGCCGTACTTGTTCGTGCAGATGTGACAGCTCGGACAGAAGATCACCCGCAGACTCGGGCATTTCCTCCGTGGGACGAGCCGTTAGCATACCTACAGACATAAAGTTGTTAGTCGACTTCTTCGCCGAACTCCTTTAGCAGGATTCATTCAAGCACTTACTAAAAATGCCGTGCCGAAGCCGCTTATTCTCCTTCTCGGAGTCCGCAAGCTGGCCCCGAACGTCTTTTAGTTCAACGCTCAGCTTAACATTAGCATCTTGGAGACTGTTTTTCTCCAGCATAACCTTACTCAACACGCGTTTGCCAGTTTCGAGCTGTCGCATAACATGCTGGTCCCCCGGACTCTCTCCGGACTCATCTGCAAAATCAATTGTTAGATCTGCAGACATGCCGCACACTATATGGTAACCACCATTCTTCAAAAATAAATGTTACCAGCGGGAGGCTTTTTCTGTTCCTGCAATGCGGCAAGAGCGGCCCCCAGTTGGGTCTTGCATTCCTCCAACTCCTGGGACAGCCTAGTATTCTTCTGTGTAAGAACCTGCACATTATAAATGATCCTTAAATCAGTTCTGCTAACTGTTTCAAGTCTCAGGGGCTACTGATACATATAAATCGTCAGATTTACTCACCCGTACATCCTTTACATACTGATCCGTGGCTCTGGTTAAACCATCTTGAGTAGCACGGAGGTATGGCTCTCCAGAATTGAAGGCGTCGAACGCCTCTGGTGAGAAACAAGCGTCGCGGAGTACGGTCCGGTGGCGCCTATGATTCATGGCGCTTTCCACTTCTAAGTTTGTAGCGGACAATCTATCCGCATCCTCTGTCGGGGGATTATCCGGCGCCTGCCCCATATCGCCTTCCGCCTCTATGTCCGGTCCTGGCGCCCGACAGGTGGAAGCTTGATTTGCAGCATCGCTGGACATGTTCCGGCGAGCATTCTTTTTGTCAAAGAAACGCGGGCGTCATTACATTTTGAGAAAGACGGCAACCACGGAGCGGGGTGTTTTTCCTATACCTTTGCGCCGGCGTCTCCGTCCTGATCGCCTTCCTTTTTGGCCTACCCGGCCTCGGCACCTCTTGTTGGCGAGTTGCCGCGGGTTCGGCAGGGCGTCCCGAATGCCTTCCCTGTAAAAGATGCGAGGTGTATATGGTGGGTGAAGTGCCTAAAAGGGGATCCTAGTTTTGGAGTTGGGACTTTTTGATTTTTCTTACCTGCGATGCAGGGAGCAGTCCGGGATAGTCGGCCGTAATGGCCACCGGAGTATCATCATAGCTTAACTGATAGAACTGCCGGTCTATCAGTTCCACGGAGATAACGGGATCTTCTTCGAGTCCGGAATCGATGGCTCGGTCAGGGTCCTCTGGTTGTGGAGAAGGGCTGCTGACCTCCTTTATGGCTGTTCGCAGTTCCTGCCGCAAAGTGGCAAGGTGAATACTTACGACTAAGAACGCGGGAAAATGGGAGCAGGGAAATATAACTTACCCAGCTTGGAGGATTGTACATGGAGAATCCATCCCGTGGCTTGATGCGGGTGAACTCCTCTTCCTCGCCCTTGAACAGTTCGGACAGAATCTTTGCTAGAGCGGCAACATTGTCCGGACCCTTATGCCTTCTGCGGGTGTCGTCATCCACCCCGTTATAACACCACAAGGGGTGCCCACAATATTGGAGTGGCTGCACTCCCCGCATTATGCAGATCGACATGACTTCGATTATTGTCAATCCGGATCGAGCTAGTGTTTTGATCCGGTTCATCAGATAGAGGACTTCTCCGTTGTCTTCCGCCTGGGGGCTCCGTGGGTGCCAACTTCGGCTTCTTTAGAGGAGCATTGTTGAACTCGGGTAGACCCCGCCGAACAGGGTCCGGAAGGGGGACGTCCTCTATATAAAACCATTCTGAAGGCCAGTCTTCGGACGACTTCTTCGGGGTACCGGACAAATATCCTGTATCGGCGACGCGCCATACTTCGGCTCCGCCCACTTGATAAAGTGATTCCCTCTGTCTGCGAGGGACAAGGCAAGATAGCCTTTTCCACAGCTCAAAATGAGCCTCGCAGCCCAGGAACAACTCGCAGAGAGCAACATAGCTGGCGATGTGTAGGATGGAGGCAGGGGTGAGATTGTGTAGTTGGAGGCCGTAGAACTCCAGGAGCCCGCGGAGGAACGGATGAATTTGAAATCCGAGTCCCCTTAGTAAGTAAGGAACAAGGCAAACCCGTTTCCCCATGGAGGGACAGGGAAAGTTCTCCGCTTGCCCCCCGCCATTGTAGGTGGCGAGCCTGACTCAAACGGGCACCATGTACGCCGGAGGGAGAAATCCTTTAGTCTGCAGCTCGACTAATCAACTATGCGGGACTGAACACCTCTCCCAATCACCCGGCTTAGGGCTACGGGGGCGGGAGGAGGAGCTGCGGAGGTTCGCCATGCTGGAATGGATCTTTCCGGTGCACGCTCTGATGAATTCTCGCTGGGGGAGGAGGATGTGGATTGGATCTAAAAATCCCCATCCCTTTAATAGACAATTTATTTGTCTGGCTAGGGGGGCGAATGTAAAAACGCCCTGGCGCCTCGTATTCATTCGACGTGTGGGAGATAGCCCTTATTGGGCACAGAAGCCAAGAGGTTCAACATTTATGGAGCCGGACACTTCTTATGAATACTTGAAAGTTGGAGAAGAACCCGCCTTGCAATGCCGAAGACAACACTGCGCGCCGGACTCATCGTCATTGAAGCCAGGTTCGGGGGCTACTGAGCGAGTCCTGGATTAGGGGGTCTCCGGACAGCCGGACTATATCCTTTGGCCGGACTGTTGGACTATGAAGATACAAGATTGAAGACTTCGTCTCGTGTCCGGATGGGACTCTACTTGGCGTGGAAGGCAAGCTAGGCAATACAGATATGTGTATCTCCTCCTTTGTAACCGACCTTGTGTAACCCTAGCCCTCTCCGGTGTCTATATAAACTGGAGGGTTTTAGTCCGTAGGACAACATACAATCATACCATAGGCTAGCTTCTAGGGTTTAGCCTCTCTGATATCGTGGTAGATCTACTCTTGTACTACCCATATCATCAATATTAATCAAGTAGGACGTAGGGTTTTACCTCCATCAAGAGGGCCCGAACCTGGGTAAAACTTCGTGTCCCCTGCCTCCTGTTACCATCCGCCTAGACGCACAGTTCGGGACCCCCTACCCAAGATCCGCCGGTTTTGACACCGACATTCTTGAGCACTGCGTTGGTTTTCCCTTGAAGAGGAAAGGGTGATGCAGCAAAGTAGCGTAATTATTTCCCTTAGTTTTTGAGAACCAAGGTATCAATCCAGTAGGAGGCTATGCGCGAGTCCCTCGTACCTGCACAAAACAAATAACTCCTCGCAACCAACGCGATAAGGGGTTGTCAATCCCTTCACGATCACTTACGAGAGTGAGATCTGATAGATAAGATAAGATAATATTTTTGGTATTTTTGTGGTAAAGATGCAAAGTAAAATAAAAGCAAAGGAAGTAACTAAGTATTGGAAGATTAATATGATGAAGATAGACCCAAGGGCCATAGGTTTCACTAGTGGCTTCTCTCAAGAGCATAAGTATTTAACGGTGGGTGAACGAATTACTGTTGAGCAATTGACAGAATTGAGCATAGTTATGAGACTATCTAGGTATGATCATGTATATAGGCATCACGTCCAAGACAAGTAAACCGACTCCTGCCTGCATATAATACTATTACTCCACTCATCGACCACTATCCAACATGCATCTAGAGTATTAAGTTCAAGAAAACAGAGTAACGCCTTAAGCAAGATGACATGATGTAGAGGGATAAATTCATGCAATATGATAAAAAACCTATCTTGTTATCCTCGATGGCAACAATACAATACGTGCCTTGCTGCCCCTACTATCACTGGGTAGGGACACCGCAAGATCGAACCCAAAGCTAAGCACTTCTCCCATTGCAAGAAATATCAATCTAGTAGGCCAAACCAAACTGATAATTCGAAGAGACTTGGAAAGATAACCAATCATACATAAAAGAATTCAGAGAAGATTCAAATATTGTTCATAGATAATCTTGATCATAAACCCACAATTCATCGGTCTCAACAAACACACCGCAAAAAGAAGATTACATCGAATAGATCTCCACAAGAGAGGGGGAGAACGTTGTATTGAGATCCAAAAAGAGAGAAGAAGCCATCTAGCTAATAACTATGGACCCGAAGGTCTGAGGTAAACTACTCACACTTCATCGGAGGGCTATGGTGTTGATGTAGAAGCCCTCCGTGATGGATGCCCTCTCCGACGAAGCTCTGGAACAGGCCCCAAGATGGGATCTTGTGGATACAGAAAGTTACGGCGGTGGAATTAGGGTTTTGGCTCCGTATCTGATCGTTTGGGGATACGTACATATATATAGGAGGAAGGAGTACGTCGGTGGAGCAACAGGGGGCCCATGAGGGTGGAGGGCGCGCATGGGAGGGGGGGGGGGTAGGCGCGCCCCCCTACCTCATGGCCTCCTCCTTTATTTCTTGACATAGGGTCCTAGTCTCCCTGATCATGTTCGGTGAGAAAATCACGTTCCCGAAGGTTTCATTCTGTTTGGACTTCGTTTGATATTCCTTTTCTTCAAAACCCTAAAATAGGCAAAAAACAGCAATTCTAGGCTGGGCCTCCGGTTCATAGGTTAGTCCCAAAAATAATATAAAAGTGGATAATAATGCCCAATAATGTCCAAAACAGTAGATAATATAGCATGGAGCAATAAAAAAATTTAGATACGTTAGAGACGTATCACCCATGATATCCGTGTCCCAACATGGATAAACCTGAAACTGCACCTGCAACTAGCAACACTATAAGAGGTGCTAAGCAAAGCAGAAACATAGCCAAACACCTGTTTGATGGGATGATCGAAAAGGTTAGAGGCTTATCATGGGAATTTGGGTGGCTTGACAAGCCAGTGGTAGGTAGCGCGACATAGCGATAGCATCGAGAAAACTAGCAAAGCAAAGATAGTAGTGGTATCTAGGGTAATGATCATCTTGCCTGAAATCCCGCTAGGAATAAGACTGAATCCATGAAGTAGACGAACGGGCCTAGTCGAATGAATCTGTGACAACCTGGTTTTTGCCCTCTCTTCTTTTTATGATTTTATTTGGCTTTGATTTAAATTTATGGTTTTGAATCTCTTCAGTTGGACATAAACACTTGGGCACCACCTTGACTTTCACCCAAGTGACTCATTTCTCTCTCTAGCCATCATTTCTTCCCTGATCAACCTTAGGAATATTTTTCTTAAATGAAAAATATTCATTTTTCCCTCTAAAACCCTAACCAGCCACTTGTGCTCCAAAGCAACCCCAATTTTTCTTGCCCACAAAAATCTGAGAAAATTCACAAATATGCTTTGAACCCTAGGACACCTTCCTGAGAAAAAATATTGCATCACTTTTTGGAATATTTTTTCTACAGAAAATCTTTTCTATTCTGGACAGAAATGGTAGTTTCTACAGCAACTACCATTTTACTTGACCCAATGCTACTGAATTTTCTTGTGCATCACTACCCTCCTATATGATTGCTAACCTCCAAAGCTCAGCTCCCAACTCTTAGTATTTTGGCCATAGAAAGCTCTCAAAGTTACCGTCCAGAAACTTACCTTGTAGTGAAAATCCATCTTACTGCACCTGAGCTCGGCTCCAAGCATTGGATCTAACCAAAACACTAAGGACTACACGCCAGACATGAAATTGGGGACAACCGTGGCTCTATGCCGAAGTTCACGCGGTGACCACGCGTGTGCATAGTGCCAACCCGCTAGTCGCTGCGCTCTGAGTGCCGCCGAGCGCTCTGTTCGGCGCGTGCTCGCTTCCCCTCCTGCCGCACCTCGCCAAACCGCACCACCATCTCTGTCTCTACTCCCTTAACTCCCTGCTAGCGCTCGCCGACGCCGGAGCACGCCGCAGCGAGCACGGGCGCGGTCCGGCCAACCCAACAGTGCGCCGCGCACTGTGTTCGTCGCCACCCCCTCGTTGCTGTGCTAGTTTGCACCCGCTCACAATGCCCGCGTGAGCTGCGTCGCCTTCCCCCTCGCTCACTGGCGTCGTTCGTCGCCGGGAGCCGTGTCCAGGAGTCCTCCGCGGAGCCCGAACCACTCACCTCGCTCGTCTATAAATACAACCCTCCTCAGCCCTCTCGAGCATCACCAAGCCCTCTCACACACTCCACAAACCAGTAGGAAGCCGTAGCCCGGCCGTGCAGGCCTCAGGCCACCGTCCCCGAGCTCGACCTCACCGGCATTCCCCTTGGGTCGTCCCCGCAGCTCCAGCCCCTCCCAACCTCGGGCCACTCTTTCAGAGCCTCCGCCGTGCTTCAGTGGTGCCGTCCGACCCGATTGTGGCCACTGGTGCAGCCTCTGGTCGCCATCATCCCCAACTCCGGCGACCTCCGCTCAGTGACGCCACTGGAGAAGCCCGTTCTGACGCCGTCCGACCACCCCTAGCTAATATACGGGTACAGGAAGGTGCGCCTTCATCTTCTCTTTTGATCCATCCCTTTAGCTCGGTCCAAGATGCCCTCCTCGCCGGCGAGAGCTCCGGCAAAGCTCCACCGTGCTCTGTTTCCCTCTCCCCCTCCCTCTAACCTGACTAGCGGGGCCCGCTGTCAGCCACTCTGGCTGCGCCCGAAGCGGTAAGAGTGGTGGCGCCCCGCGGGGTTTACGCCTTCGACGTCACCCCTAGTTCTTTTTGATTTAATTCAAATTCAAATTATTCCAGAGAGCATCAAACAGTCACAACTTTTTAACCATAAGTACAAATGGCTTGATTCTTTTTGCATTGCGTTCTCGATGAAAATATCTAGCAGCACACCAAAAATGAGATTTTTCTCCGCTGTCTAGATTTTCTGGTGAATTTCAGAGTGGTTCTTGATATTTTCATTTTGTGTTTGTAATTGTTTTCAGAAGGTGAAGCTTGTCTTGAGGATCACCAGGAGGAGTATGACCCTCATCTGCACTAAGGCAAGCCACATCAACATTTTCATGGTGTCATTGCAATATTTATGATTTTTCAACTTGAACAAATGATTTAATTCCTGCATTTAATTCACCGAAATAGATTTATATTCTGTTGGATGCTTGTTTAAGCTTATATGCTTAGTCTACAGAAGTTTACAACTAACTAAGTTAGTTTAAGTCATTAGAAGTAATATTTGATTATGAAGAAGTAATATGTTTGTGAAGAAGGAATTAGTTGGCTTAATATTTTCTTGAGTTAGAAAAGATTATGCTAAGATATTGTCATGGTTAATTTGTTAAATAAACATAACCAGAGAGGTGTTGTGAGTTATTGAGATCTATGCTTAGTATTTGATGAATTTGATGCATTTATTTCTGATGATATGTGGTTTATATATATATTAGTGTTGCATTTTCATGGAATATCATGACACTGGTTACTTTCACTTTAAGTTGAACCTAATAATAGTTCAACTTGAACATATCGTTGATCGGGTCATGGTGCCACTGAATCGAGATTTTCCCCACTGCAACTACATTTGCCTTTGTGGGAAGGCCTTTATTCGGTCTGTTGTCATGCCTCTAGTCAGTGCCTCCAACGAGGGAAGGTTATGGGCGTGCGCTACCCTGGCCCGGTAAGCAGACATAACCTTGTGTGCCTCTTGTTGTTATGGTACCTTGTCCCCGTTTGGGACCGTTTATGTTTTGCCATGACGGTGGCCGTTGGTGTCTTTGGTAGGAACGGGGCCACCCATGACTTAGCCCAGTGGGGAGAGATTCAGAGTGGCCGGGAGAGTGTCATGGCAATGGAGGGGTTCTGTCGAAATGCCGTTGGTACACCCGAATGGGAGTGCGAGACCATGGGTTCCGTGTTGTGGGTACGGAGCGCTACCTCTGCAGAGTGTATTAAATCTATCGATAGCCGAGTCCATGGTTACGGACAAGCTCGAAAGTAGGTCACACCATGGATCAACGTTTAAATAATTTTGCACACTAAGATAACAACTTTGCACTGATGGAGATAGGATGGTTGAGAAATCATCTTGATGCTGGAGACCAAGTCGTTGGCCAGTTTGTGATCCAAGTACGATCACTGTTTGGTTACGAGGTAACCCGATTAGAGACCAAGGTGTTGGTCAGTTTCTGGTCCAAGAGGGATCATCGTTTGGTAAGCAAGTCCGAGGGACTTAAGTCATGAGATCATGATCACTTCATCCCAAGTATGATTTTGCATTAATGATTAAATTGTTTAATGATCATGATATTGTTTGTCATTATGTTTATGCTTGTTGTGAGCTTGCAATTACATTCAATGTACCGACCTGGCATGCCATGCCAGCTTTCAGGAAAGTCTCGTTGGAAAGGAGTGCTGTCCGAGTCTAGATCGTGTCCACATCGGTGTCCCTGTGCTATGGAGTTTCGCTTCGTCGTCGTTCCGCTGCCGCGTAGTTGTCATGATCGAGGCCCCTTTATGTTCACTAAATAATGTACATATTGTTCCGCCGTGCTGTGTGTGCCGCTTGGCCTTGCAACTTGTTGTAATATGAACTATGTTCCGCTAGCATCAATAAAGCGGTTGCTTTTTGTACCAAGATGTTGTGTATTGCCAGAAGACAAGATCTCTGGGCTGGCAATACAAGGTAAACCAGTTGCTCTGAGCCGGGGTGCCACAACGCTTGGTATCAGAGCCGTGCTGACTGCAGGACACGCTAGGATGCCAACGTGTTAAATGGATGTTAGTCAGGGTATAAGTTGAGTGCTGGTAGTGATTGTAGTTGGATGTTGCATTGGATACGCTCGTTTATTTTTTATGCTAACCTACTAATGGCTGTGGGTGTAGATGGCTCCGGTGTCATATCTGTGCCAGTTGCAGCTGATGCGGTACATGTTACCGCATCTCCTCCGTAACGTGTGGCGTCAGCTATACCCCCTCGGTGACGATGCAGTCTTCCTGTGTACCGGGAGCGTCTAGCAGACTCAGTGTATGAGTATCACGTAGTGGTCACTCTGCGCACCAGTTCATCTTCCAGCACTTATATTCGTACCTCCAGGAGCGGTTTCGCTTCTACCGCTTCTCAGGCTGTCCAGTTTGCGGCATTTGAGTTCCTTGTCGAGCTGCGTTATAACGAGGTCTGAATGTAGAACCACCCAGGTTTCCACTACTATCCTTCCCTGCATGACAATGGTCGTGTCCGTTTTCTTATCGTTGATCCGGAGTCGGATTGTACTGCTAGCCACCTTTCTCGTTATATCACTGCTAGCTATCTTATGATTCACGAGCTGGCTTGAGAGCTGACTCGTGCTCGCACTACTTTAGCCACTACTAGAGCTTCCACTACTCCATCGTCCACGGGATTTACTCCTTATATTCCCTCCAGTTCTAGTTCACCTATTTCATGGGTTACTCCTCCGAGTAGCTCGGGCACCTCGACCGTGAATCCTCTTAGTGCTCCTGGTAAGTGGGTTTCCCTTCTCACTACCCCAGTAGCTCCGATGCTCCAGCCTCATCCTGCACCTACTCCAGAGGGAGAGCCCTCGAGGTAGCGTCGTTGTGTTACGTTTAACCCAGAGCTTTCGGTTAACATCGTCGGTTCAGGATCCGAGTCCGCTTTAGGAGAGGACCCCACAACACCAGCAGAGCTTTAGAGCACTCGAGTATACGCGATTGTCAGGTTGATGTACAGATATAGTCGTACTAGTCATGATGTTCCATTCTATGTATGAGAGTAGTCAAACTTATCATGTCATTTATCTTTTATGTACGAGTCTATGTATAATTATGTTGGAACCTTCTTTTATTCGTTGTGCTTCGTTCGTATTTCGTTTTCTTTCAGGTTTTGTCGCTGGCTTTTCTCCACTATTTTGGATGTTGCTCATCTCGGATGCGTTGTCTTGGGAAAAAAACAGGATGATGCGGGGAGGCAGCAGTAGTGCCCCTTGTGAGGATGTCCCTATTTGCCGCTCCGCACGATAGGCAGGACACTCCCCCGAGCCATACGTTCCACCACCTCCTCCACCGCCAAATCCGCCCTCCATCGAGCAAATTCTGCGTATGTTTGAGGAAAGGAGGAATAATGATCTGTTTGAAATATTAAGGAGTGTGCAAGCTATGGTTGGATAGAATGGAAATCAGAATGGGCATCACTCCAAGCTGTCAGATTTTCAGAGAAGCAAGCCTCCCAGTTTCAGTTAGGTTATTGATCCCTTGGATGCAGACAACTGGTTATGAACTATTGAGAAGAAACTTGAGAGTGCTCGTACTGAAGAGGATGACAAGGTTCCGTTTGCAACTCATTATATTGTAGGCGCTGCCGCCATATGGTGGGAAAATGCAAAAGCCATGTGGCTTGCTAATGAAGAAATCACCTGGACAAAATTAAAGGATCAATTTTGTAAATACCATATTCCCACTGGAATTATGAAGATCAAGCAGCATGAATTCCTCATGCTCTTCCGAGGAAGTCAGTCTGTGAGTGAATATTTGCATAAGTTCAATCATTTGGCCCGTTACTCTCTTCATGATGTGGCCACCGAAGAAATAAAGATTGATAGGTTTCTTGGGGGATTAAACCAGCATCTCTGATGCACCCTCAGTATGTTTGACTTCCCGGATTTCTAAACCCTGGTAAAAAAGGCTCTCATTGCTGAAAGGGAGCACAAGCTTATACATGACAATAAGTCCACAAATAACGATCACAAGCGCAAGTTCGAGCCAAGGAAGGAAGTGCAGCCAGTGCAAAAGGCTCATACCTGGCAGCATACTCAAGTAGAGTACAAGCCCAATTTGCTGCAGATGTTAGCAAAACCACTACACATGTCAAGAATGTCGTGACCAACCCAGTGCGAGAAGAGTGCCAGCGCAACAATTCTTGTTTCAGTTGTGGGCAAAACGGACACTATGCCAGACAGTGTCCCAAGAACGATAAGACTAATGCTCCATTCAGGCCTCAAGTCAACTTTGTGGGGTCATACCCTATCCAGCAAAACATCACTAGGCAGGTCCATCAGCTCTCCGCAGACGAAGCCCAAGAGAACCCTGAAGTTGTCATTGGTATGTTTTCTGTTAATAGCATACCTGCCATTATTTTATTCAACTCTGGGCTTCCCACTCTTTTATTTCACAGAGTTTTGTTGCCCAAAACAAATTCCCTTGTTCGGTTTTGAGCAAGAATATGCTGGTACAATCCCCGGGATCTTGCTCATAAGAAATCTGGTCTACCATGATCTGGAAATTAATATCAACGGAGTCCATTTTCCATCTTCCTTGATAGTCATTGAGTCTGTCAGATTGGACATTATTTTGCGGATGAATTGGTTAACCCAATATCAAGTATGTATTAATTGCACGACCCGAGAAGTCACTTTGACAAGTCAAGAGGGGCAGACTACAAAATTCTATGCCCGCAGGAGCATACCCAAGAAAGAAATGGTCTTCACTGTTGTGGATGGTGAATTCGAATTAATTCCTGTGGTCAGTGAGTTTCCCAATGTACTCCCAGAAGAACTGCTAGGCATGCCGCCAGATCGAGAGCTTGAGTTTGCAATAGATCTTGTGCCCGGGACCGCACCGTTATACAAGAAGTATTACCGGATGTATTCGTCAGAATTAGTGGAGCTAAAGAAACAGCTTGACGAGATGCTCCAGAAAGGATATATACGTCCCAGCTCTTCACCATGGGGATCACCTGCTATATTCGTGGATAAGAAAGAAGGTAGTCTTCGTATGTGTGTGGATTACCGTCAGCTGAATGATGTCACCATGAAAAACAAATAACCACTGCCCGGAATTGATGATCTGTTTGATCAACTCAGTGGGGCAAAGGTATTCTCCAAGATTGATTTAAGGACAGGATACCACCAACTCAAGATTAAAAAGGAAGATATTCCTAAGACCACATTCACTACACGGTACGTCTTTATGAATATACCGTTATGTCCTTCGGCCTCACCAATGCCCCTGCTTTCTTCATGCATATGATGAACAAGGTGTTCATGGACATCCTAGATAAATTTGTGGTGGTCTTCATCGATGACATACTCATATACTCAAAGGGTGAAGAGGAGCATAAAGGACACCTCGGAGCCGTATTACAAAGACTTCACGACCATCAGCTGTATGCAAAATTCAGTAAATATGAGTTTTGGCTCAAGCGAGTTGGATTTCTTGGGCATGTGTTGTCTGCAGAAGGTATAGCTGTGGACCCGTGCAGAGTAAAAGACGTGCTCGATTGGTTGGCACCCACAACGGTATCCCAAATCCGTAGTTTCCTAGGATTAGCTGGATACTACCATCGTTTCATTAAAGGTTTCTCCAGGATTGCCAAACCAATGACGGAATTGCTCAAGAAATATAAGAAGTTTGAATGGACTGAGGACTGTGAGAAAAGTTTCAATGAGCTGAAAATCCGGCTGACAACAGCACCGGTGTTGACCCTTCCAGACATCTACCGCAGCTTTGATGTGTACTGTGATGCTTCCAGACAGGGCCTTGGATGCGTACTTATGGAAGATGGAAAGGTGGTAGCATATGCATCATGACAGCTACGACCCCACGAAGGAAACTATCCTACTCATGATCTGGAATTAGCCGTGGTGGTTCATGCTCTAAAAATTTGGAGGCACTACCTCATTGGGAAGAGGTGCCAAATATTTACCGACCACAAAAGTCTCAAGTACATATTTACTCAGCCAAATTTAAATCTCCGCCAACGAAGATGGCTTGAGTTAGTCGAGGACTATGATCTAGGAATTAATTACCACCCGGGTAAGGCCAACGTGATTGCCGATGCACCCAGTCGAAAGCCTTTCAGCCTGAATACTATAATGGAATCTTTGCCTCCTGAACTTCAAAAAGAGATTGTTCAGCTCAACCTAGGCATAGTTGGTGCTGGTCTTGCTAATATTATGGAAGTTACTCCTACCGTCGAGGAAGAGATCCGCAAGGCCCAGCCAAATGACACAGTCTTACAAGAACATGCCAGGCGTGTGCTAGCAGGACAGACCTCAGATTTTTCTTAGGATCAGCAAGGTACACTTCGATTCCATGGAAGGATTTGTGTACCCAGGCAAGAAGATTTAAGGAAGAGAATACTGTCAGAAGCACATGAATTTTCATATTCTATTCACCCCGGAGGTACTAAAATGTACGAAGACCTTCGACAAATATTCTGGTCGGATGGAATGAAGAAGGACATGGCCTACTTTGTGGCCTGTTGCGACATATGCAACAAAGTGAAGGAAGAACACCAGAAACCAGTAGGACTCCTCCAACCATTGCCCGTTTAACAATGGAAGTGGGATGATGTTTGCATGGATTTTGTCACAAGGCTACCAAAGACTCAGCGAGGCAATGACACAGTATGGGTCATAGTGGACACCCTAACCAAGGTAGCACATTTTATCCCCATCAAAATCACATACCGAGCCGATGAGCTCACACAACTGTATTTGTCTAGAATAATCAGTCTGCATGCGAACAATCACTTCCGACTGGGGGTCACTTTTTACCTCCGCTTTCTGGTCACGTCTCCACCAAGCCTTGGGGACAGCGCTAAAATATAGTACCGCTTATCATCCTTAGACCGATGGACAGACTGAGCGTGTAAATCAAATACTTGAAGATATGCTTCGAGCCTGTGCCTTTGCCCAAGGACTTAAATGGGAAGACTGTCTGCCGTATGCCAAGTTCTCCTACAACAACAGCTTCCAGACCAGTCTAAAGATGCCACCTTATGACGCTCTGTATGGCCGTAAGTGCCGCACTCCGTTGAATTGGTCTCAAACTAGAGATAGCCGTATTTTCGGAACTGATCTCATGATGGAAGCTGAAAAGCATGTCAAGGAAATCTGAGATAGATTGCAATTGGCTAAATCTTGACAGAAGAGTTATTATGATCCAAAGCACCGACATATCAGTTTTGAACCTGGAGAACATGTATACCTCCGAGTCACTCCTATGAAAGGAGTCAAGAGAATCCATAAACGCGAAAAATTGGCACCCAGGTTTATTGGTCCCTTCCCAGTTATGTCCAAGGTGGGTACTCTCACATGTCAGTTGGAACTGCCCCCAGAATTGTCAGAAGTGCACAATGTGTTCCATGTCTCATAGTTTAGGCGATGTATATCGCAACCCGAGAAAAAGACTGCTATAACAGAAATAGAGTTGACTAAGGATTTAACAGATGAAGAGAGACCATTCAGAATTCTGGATGAGATGGAAAGGGTCACTCGTAGTAAAACAAGAAAGTTTTACAAGGTTCAGTGGGAGCATCACACAAAGGCAGAAGCCACTTGGGAACGAGAAGAATTTCTAAAGGCACATTATCCAGAATTGATTTCCTGAGCAACCGAATCTCGAGGACGAGATTCATCCTAAGTGGGGGAGGTTTGTGACAGCCTGGTTTTTGCTCTCTCTTCTTTTTCTGATTTTATTTGGCTTTGATTTGAATTTAGGGTTTTGAATCTCTTCAGTTGTACATAAACACTTGGGCAACACCTTGACTTTCACCGAAGTGACTCATCTCTCTCTAGCCATCATTTCTTCCTTGATCAACCTCAAAATAATATTAGGAATATTTTTCTTAAAATAAAAAAAACATTTTCCCCTCTAAAACCCTAATTTTTAAGTCCAATTTTTCTTTCCCACAAAAATATGAAAAAAATTCACAAATATTCTTTGAACCCTAGGACACCTTCCTGAGCATAAATATTGCATCACTTTTTGGAATATTTTTGCTACAGAAAATGTTTTCTGTTTTGGACAGAAATGGTAGTTTCTAGAACAACTACCATTTTACTTGACCCAATCCTGCTGAATTTTCTTATGCATCACTACCCTCCAACATGATTGTTAACTTCCAAAGCTCAGCTCCCAACTCTTAGTATTTTGACCATAGTAAGCTCTCAAAGTTACTGTCCAGAAACTTACCTTGCGGTGAAAATCTATCTTACTGCACCTGAGCTCGGCTCCAAGCATTGGTTCTACCCAAAACACTACGGACTACACGCAAGACATGAAATTGGGGCCAACCGTGTATCTACGCCAAAGTTCACTCGGTGACCATGCGTGTGCACGGTGCCAACTCGCTAGTCGCCGCGCTCTGAGTACCGCCGACCGTTCTGTTCGGCGCGTGCTCGCTTCCCCGCCTGTCGCGCCTCGCCAAACAGCGCCACCAGCTCCGTCTCTATTGACTTAACTCCATCCTGGTGCTCGCCGACACCAGAGCTCGCCACAGTGAGCAAGGGCGCGGTCCGGCCAACCCAACAGTGCACCGCGCACTGTGTTCGTCGCCACCCCCTCGTTCCTGTGCTCATCTCCGCCCGCTCACAGTGTCCGCGTGAGCTGCGTCGCCTTCCCCCTCACTCACTGAGGCCGTTTGTCACCGGGCGCTGTGTCCAGGTGTCCTCCGGCGGAGCCCGAACCCCTCACCTCGCTCGACTATAAATACAGCCCTCCCCAGCCCTCTCGAGCATCACCAAGCCCTCTCGCACACTCCACAAACCAGTAGGAAGCCGTAGCCCAGCCGGGCAGGCCTTGGGCCGCCGTCCCCGAGCTCGAGCTCACCGGCGATCTCCTCGGGTCGTCCCCGCAGCTCCAGCCCTTCCCAAGCTTCGGCCACTCTCCCAGAACCTCTGCCGTGCTTCAGTGGTGCCGTCCGACCCGGTTGTGGCCACTGGTGCAGCCTCTGCTCGCCATCATCCCCAACTCCGGTGACCTCCGCTCTTTGTCGCTGCTGGAGAAGCCCGTTCCGACGCCGTCCGACCACCCCTAGCTAATCTACGGGTACGGGCTGGTGCACCTTCGTCTTCTCTTTCGATCCATCCCTTTAGCTCGGGCCAAGACACCCTCCTCGCCGGCGTGAGCTCCGGTGAAGCTCCGCCGTGCTATGTTTCCCTCTCCCCCCCTCTCACCTGACTTGCGAGGCCCGTTGTCAGCCAGTCTGGCCGTGCCCAAAGCGGTACGAGTGGAGGTGCCCCGCGGGGTTTACGCCTTCGACGTCACCCCCAGTTCTATTTGATTTAATTCAAATTCAAATTATTCCAGAGAGCTTCAAACAGTCACAACTTTTTAACCATAAGTCCAAATGAATTGATTCTTTTTGCATTGTGTTCTTAATGAAAAAATCTAGCAGCACAACAAAAATGAGATTTTTCTCTAGTGTCTAGATTTTTTGGTGAATTTCAGAGTGGTTCTTGATATTTTCTTTTTGTGTTTATAATTTTTTTTAGAAGGTGAAGCTTGTCTTGAGGATCACCAGGAGGAGTGTGACCCTCATCTGCACTAAGGCAAGCCACAACAACATTTTCATGGTGTCATTGCAATATTTGTGATTTTTCAACTTGAACAAATAATTTAATTCATGCATTTAATTCACTAAAATAAATTTATATTCTGTTGGATGCTTTTTTAAGCTGATATGCTTAGTCTATAGAAGTTTACAACTAACTAAGTTAGTTTAAGTCAAAAGAAGTAATATTTGATTATGAAGAAGTAATATGTTTATGCAAAAGGAATTAGTTGGCTTAATATTTTCTTGAGTGAGAAAAGAATTATGCTAAGATATTGTCATGGTTAATTTGTTAAATAAACATAACCAAAGAGGTGTTGTGAGTTATTGAGATTTATGCTTAGTATTTGATGAAGTTGATCTAGTTATTTACGATGATATGTGGTGCATATATATTAGTGTTGCATTTTCATGGCATATCATGACACCAGTTACTTTCACTTTAAGTTGAACCTGATAATAATTCAACTTGAACATATCGTTGATCGGGTCATGGTGCCACTGAATCAAGATTTTCCCCAGTGCAACCACATTTGCCTTTGTGGGAAGGCCTTTATTCGGTCCGTTGTCATGCCTCTGGTCAGTGCCTCCAACGAGGGAAGGTTATGGGTGTGCGTTACCCTGGCCTGGTAAGCAGACATAACCTTGTGTGCCCATTGTTGATATTGATGAATATGAGTGTTACAAGAGTGGATCTACCACGAGATCATAATGGCTAAACCCTAGAAGTCTAGCCTATGTGGGTATGGTAATGAGTATATATGATGTCCTTTCCGGACTACCCCCTTCGGTTATATAGACACCGGGGGGATCTAGGGTTTACATGGAGTCGGTTACATAAGAAGGAATCTTCGATCGCTAAGCTTGCCTTCCACACTAAGTAGAGTCCAATCCGGACACGATGCAGTCTTGGGCCTTCATGTCTTCACAGCCCATCAGTCCGGCCCAAAGGATAATAGGCCGGACACCCGAGGATCCCTTAGTCTAGGACTCCCTTAGTAGCCCCTGAACCTGGCTTCAATGGCGAGGAGTTCGGCACGCAGATTTGTCTTGGGCATTGCAAGGTGGGTTCCCTCCTTCCGAACTCCAGAATAGTCTTCGGACGAAGTAAGTATATCCGGACCTGTGTATATAATGGCAGAGGACATATACCCCATGAGCCCAACTTGTTGATAATTGTTCGTGACATCATATCATGTCTGCCCGGTTGCTATTTCCAACCGTCGGCTAGCAAACCGCCCCACGTCTCGGGATGCGGTTTTACTAGCACGTCCCGTCAAGGCAGAGATCGTGTCCCTTTATTTATGTGATTTTCATTAATGCAGGTGTAAGGAACCCAACCATCCCCTGTGTACAACTCCTTGGCGATAGGTAAGTTTAGAGAGCTAGGGGAAAACGCCCGGTATTCGGGGCCTTTATAGAGATCCTAGTCTCGTCTTTTTCCCTTGCACTCGCTCCTTCCTCAACCCCGGCCACCCCAAGTTCTAACCCTCGGGTTCCAATCGCCACCAGCCTTAGTCATGTCCGGATCCAGCAGTCAAGGCCGATGGGTGGCTTCTTCTGTGACGGAGGAGGATATTACGAAGCTCCGCATAGCGAGGTATCTGACCCCGGAAATCTTTCATCGGCTTCCGGCACAAAGGAAAGTCATACCGACCCCCAGATCTGGCGAGAGGGTAGTATTTGTATCCCGCTTCCTTCATGGGCTAGGGTTCACGCTAACCCCTTTGTCTGAGGGCTCATGTCCTACTATGGGCTATATTTTCACGATCTAGCCCTGGACTCTGTTCTCCTCATCTCGACATTTATAGTCATGTGTGAGGCATTACTCCGGACTCTTCCGCACTTTGGTTTGTGGCTCAAGACCTTTGATGTGAGGCCGCAGGTGGCAGAGAAGGAGCAGGCAGAGTGCGGCATCATCACAATAGGCAAGCTGGCCGACGCAGTTTGGCCCGAAGGATCTTTCGCCGAATCTTCTGACTTGTGGCAGCAGGGGTGGTTTTATATCAACGAGCCGTAGGGCCCCAAGTGGGCGGCCATACCTGCGTTCTGACCCATCCCTCCAACTCAGCTCGCTTCATGGGTCAATAAGGGATTGGACTGGGGATCCGTCGATGAAGTGCAGACTTTGCAAAGTCGCATCCGAAGCCTTACCGCGAAGGGCATCGATCTTGTGAATGTTGTCCAAGTAATGCTGGTCCGCTGGATCCTGCCATGTCAGCGGTGGCCTCTTTGTATGTTGGAGTTTAACCCCAGAAGGGCGGCGGACCCTATAGCACCTCCTCGGCACTACGCACGAAGGAATGTGGAAATTGTATTTTGGGGAACGAGGGCAATGGCGGGACACTACCGAAGATGTTGGCCTTGACTGCAATCGTCCATCTACTTCGGTAAGTACTCGAGCACCTTTCATTAGAGCATGTTTTAACGAGATATTGAACAACCCGTCCCTGCTCAGGACTGGATAAAGAAAGCGGTGCTAATCTGGTGTCCGGCGCCTCTTCCCGAAGACCCTGTGGCTGTCCTGCTGATGAGAATGCTGATTCCAGCACCGTACCAAGTGGCTGCGTTTGGGGAAACTGAAATCCCTTTGCATAAGGGCAAGGGTGCAGAGGGAGTCCTCCAAGGCAAGAAGAGGGTTGCTTCTGAAGATCAGGAGGGCAAGCCTTCCAAGAGAGTAAAAAAGCCATCGTCGAGCGGCTTGGGTCGGGCGAGTGAGGTTGCTGTAGAGCTTGATGACGAGGACGAACCTCGAGGCAAACCGTAAGTGAAGCTGGGGCACTTTGAACGTACTTCGTTCTTTTTCCCACTAGTGAAGTGATCATATGTTCATCCATGCAGGTTAATGCCCGGTGTTTCTCAATCGTCCTCCTCCTCGGGAGATCTTCTTCCGGAGATGATGGAGAGTGACACGCCTCCTCCGGCCTCATCGCCCAACAGAGGAGATGATACCGAGGTATCGTCCTGAAGGGCGCCCGAAGGCGGTGCCTCCATCACTCAAGGTTCCGGGATCGAGACTGGTGTTCCCGAACCGTCCAATTTACAGCCGAAGACGGTTCTGGAGGCAAGCAGGCGGGTTCCTTCACTGGAATGCTGTACTCCGACGGTGGTTTCTGAAGACCCAGGAGTGCCGAAGATGCTGACGGACATCCTACGACGAGCGTCCATTTCAGAAGAGCACCGTTCCTTGATGGTTACGGTGGTCGAAAGGGTTCTATCCGCAAAGAGTGGATTGAACGAGGCCTTCACAAGCCTTCTAAGAGGTTTTGAGGTTTGTGATGTAGCTTTATCAACTGAATTTCATTCACAGAATGCACCTGTTGTATATGCAGTAGCCCTTGAGACTCGGATTGTCTGAAGCGATCGGAGGATCAAAGATATATGCTCAAGTATTAACCTTGGTTTAATTTGAAATACAGGCTGCTTCCCCTCCCGTGGCTGCCCAGAATACGGAAGTGGCTGAGCTGCAGGGAAAGCTGGATATTGTGGAGGATGACGTTGCATTGATCAACAGGCATCTTGACGACTTGCAAGGTATGTATTTCGAGTATTCTTTACACCAGTGTGCTTGACGCGGGAAAGAGCTTTATATGAAATGTGCATGAAATGCAGATGGTGCTGCCGCCATGGAGGCTCTTCGGGCGGAGCTAATCCGGGCCAAGGAGCGGGCCCAGTTTAGTGATGCTGCTGCTGAAGGAGCATTGGTTGAATTGAAGGCCGAACAAGTTGCGCGATGCCAGGGCAAGGAGAAGATATCCATGATGACACTCGCTTTGGAGAATGCTACTTGCTGCTGCGAATTTCTTGAGAAGGAGAATAAGGCCTTAATGGCTGAACTGGACAAGGCCCGATAGGAGGCGAGAGAAGCGCGATCGGAGTCTAGAGCACTTCGTGAGGTGGTTCAGCAGGCGAAAGAGATATTGGCTGGAAAGCCTTTTCTGCTGCAGACGAAGTTTGGTGACCCGAACTATGCTCAGCTGGACCAAAGCTGTCAGGACCCCGATTCTAAGTCACACTGATCTAGCCTATAACACCTCATATCACTTTGCGGCCTCACGCACGGTATTCCCATGGGTGTCGCCTTACCATGCCCCGGGACCGTTTGCACCTTTTGGCTCACGTATATGATAGTGTCGCTAGCATCCATATGACAGAGAACCCGGGCCGACATGACTAGTCGTGAACCCAAAGTGGCACTAACTTACGGGGACATGCATACATGAATCAACATCGAGCATGTCGGTCAATAGCGTGCGAATCCGGGCTGTAGCACTGGGCTAACAGGACTCCGGATGTCACCGCGTGACATTTCCCCGGAGGGATAGACACATGAACGAAGTGAATCACATGCCGACTAGTCAAGTGTTCCGGAGCAGTAGTGCTGGGCTAGCAGGACTCCGGTGAACCGGGTTGTAGCAAACTACTATGGCTCATGGAAGCACAAGACTACATTTCCCCATAAGAGAGGCTACCAAGGATAAACAACTAGGTTGTCGGATCCCACACATACCAAGCATTTCAATCATACACACAATATGCTCGATATGTGCAAATACAACATGGCATCACAACAAGACTCTATGACTTAGAGTATTTATTCATTAGGCCCCAAGGAGCCAAGCATTACAAACATGGGTCTCATGACCCCAACATACAGAGCATACCAGACAAAGCACATGCGTAAGCTTAACATGTCTGAGTACAGACATCTACAAATGAAAAAGGCTGAGAAGCCTGACTATCTACCCGATCCTGCCGAGGGTACAATATCATAACTGAGGTAACAAGCTAAACGTCGAAGTCCATGTGGAACTACTAGCAAGACTGAAGTCTCTCTGCAAAAACATAAATTAAGAAAACGTGAGTACAAATGTACCCAACAAGACTTACATCAGAACTAACTACATATGCATCGGTGTCAACAATGGGGGTGGTGGAGTTTGACTGCAGCAAGCCAGCTTTTATTCGGTGGCTATCTTAAACTACGTCCGCAAGTAACTCTTTTGAGGTGGTGCACACGGGTCCACATATTCACCATATCAATACACCACTATGGATCCGCTCACGTCTCCCTACGAGAACGCCATCCATAGCACTCACGCTTATCTTGCGCATTTTAGAGTATCCACTTTCACTTGTCTATGAACTGTATAGGCAACCAAGTAGTCCTTTACCGCGGACGCGGCTATTGGAATAGATGATGTTAACCCTGCAGGGGTGTACTTCTTCATACACGCTCTCACCACTTACCATCGTTTACACGACATGTACTCGACAACCTTCAAGCGGAAGCCCAACGAGGGTGTCGGCCATGGCCTACCTAAACACTCAAGTCTCTAGTCCAGGTTTATCGCCTATCCGGGTTCCATCCGCAGGGAGTCCGGCCGAGGTTTCCACATACGGCCCCGAACGATGTGTACAGGGTTCCTGAGACACCAAACGGGCGACTCGGTACACCGTGCCACCAAGACATATCCTGTAAACACCAGAAACTAATTGCAACTCCTGGACAAAGGACTAGGGTGGTTAAGAAGCCGAGAGGGTCCATTGGTTTCGGACCCAATGCATGCTAGTAGCTGGTTCTTGAATCACACATACAGATCTCAGTGCTTAAGGACGGTTCCAATGAAACAACCCACCATGTACTCCTACATGGCCTCTCATAGATACCTTTACCAAATCGTGTTCAACACACTTAGCTCACACACAGTAGGACATGCTCACAACTTTCCAATTCATCCCTGATGAATCAGACCTGACTCAACTCTAAGAAGTAGCAGGCATGACAACCAAGCATGAATGAGTAGGCACATCAGGGCTCAAACAACTCCTACTCATGCTAGTGGGTTTCATCTATTTACTGTGGCAATGACAGGTCATGCAGAGGATAAGGGGTTCAACTACCGCAACAGGTAACAGATGAATCGTTGTTGTCCTAATGTAGTAAAAGAGAGTAGGAGCGAGAGAGTGGGATTGTATTGGAATGGACAAGGGATTTTGCTCGCCTGGCACTTCTGAAGATGATATAGCTCTTCATCGGTGTCATCGAATTCATCGTTGGAACATACGTCTACCGAGGGGGAACAATCACCGGCAAACACAGAAAGAACACATCAATGCAATGCAACAAACATGATGTATCATGGCATGTTAAGGTACTGAATTCACCTAATGCAACAGTTAGTCATATTAATTGAAGTGGAATTCAAACATATAGCAAATTCCAACTCCAAAACTACATACCATAGATTCCGTAAACATGAATTGTAATAGTTGGTGATGTTAACTTGCTCAAACATGCATGAACATGGCATAAACAGATTCTTCATATTTCTCTGATAATTTTTCATATATAAATTATTTCATTTGGAGTTACAGTTTAATTTCTATGATTTTTAGAAGTTTTGGGCATTTTCTGGAATTCCCTGATTATTTTTAAAACCAGAAAATGGTTAACTACGTCAGCATGACGTCTGTGTGACGTCAGCAGGTCAACAGGGCTGCCCCGGGTCAAACCTGACCAGTGGAGTCCACTAGTCAGTGAACCAGTGCTGGTTAGGGTCGCTGATGTGTGGGCCCAGTCAACTGCCTCGTCAGCATGGTTAGAGCTGACGCATGGGCCCACCGTGGTTAGTTAAACCTAAACAGAAAGTAAACTATGTTTAATTAGATAGTGGGGCTCAGCTGTCAGTGTCACTAGGAGGTTAATTAGCAGAACTGTTAGTCGCTAATGACGTTGCCACGTCAGCTACCGGCGTTTAACCGCCGGCGACCAAATCCACGGTGGAGGGAGTCGGGATTTTGCTGCAGGGCCCGATTTGGCGCGCGGGGAGCATCTACAGGGAGCTGGCGGAGGGGCGCATCCAGAGGTGGTGGCGGCTGGAGCTGCGGTGGCCTGCTGGGGCACCGGCGATGAGCTTTGCGGCGGTCGTGGTTCGGGCATGCTCGGGAACGGCGATGTGGGGCGCCATAGATCGAGCAGGTGGGGCTTTTTGGCTCCTGGGAGGGTGTGGAGTACGGTGCCTCACTCGGTTTCGAGCCCCGGTGGCTGTAGCGATGACGGTGACATCGCCGGTGGCGTGGAGTTTGCGGGTACGGTGGGGTCGGAGCTAGAGCACACACGTGGGTGTGGTGATAAGTGGAGGAGCAAGAGGGGCTCACAGCGGTTCGTATGAAGGAGACGGCGATCTCGGGGTGGGGCTGGTGATGATGGAATGTCGCCGGCGATCTCGGGCGGCCGAGGTTGAAGACGGTGATGGCGACGGCGATGCAGGTCATACGGAGATGCTTGGCTTGGCGGAGAGCTTCAGCGCGAGGAAGCGGAGTCCGGGGACTCGTCGGTGAGGAGTCTGGTGGCCGGTGGCCGCGGTAACGGCGAACGGCGGCGACAGGCGTTCGGTGGTGAGAGGGAGAGAGAGCATAGGAGGGGAAGAGAGAGTTGCGAGGGGAACATGGGAGAAGGTCTCGGGCGTCTCCGTTGCGTGTTCAGAAGAGCCGGGGCGTCGCAGTGGAAGTAGGAGCTGGCGCGCGCGCGACGAGCACGCGCCCTGTCTACTGGCACGGTGAGGAAGACGACAGAGGGGGCTGCGGTGGTGGGCTGGGCCACTTGATGGGCCGGCTCAGGTGGGCTGCTGCTACAGGTAAGTTATGTTCTGGTTTATTTTCCTTCCGTTTTCTTTTATTTAATCCTTTGCCACTGTTCTGAACTCAAACAAAATTCAAACAATGCCAGAACATCCTTTGAGTATTTTTATGTTGCCTCATGGACTTTTCCAGAGGCACATAAATTATCACAGAGCATTTGAAAACATATCCCATATATATTTGAATATATTTTCAAATTCAAATAGAATATTGTTTTAAATTCAGAGACCAAATAATCCCTTAAAAATGTTCCAAAATTTTGGTTTCGTATATAACCTTTGCCAAAATTCTCAACACTATTTTAAAAGCAATTTGGAATCACTGAATGCAATTTAACGGGTTCTTGCCCTTCTTTTAAGGTGATTTCTGAGGCTTTCAATTTCCTCATTTCAAGTTTCTTGAAAATAACAAGATGCATGATGCTCACTGATGCAACTATCTGCAAACAATTCTAGGGCTGTGACACCGCCCAAAGGCGAGGACCATCCGCAACCAGAGTATTATTTTGAAGACGTCCTGGAGGCCGCCCGCTTGATTGAGGGCTAATGCTCGAAGAACATAATGTTCGAGTGAGGTGTATGATGATTGTAAAAGACAACTTTATAGTTAATCTATTTATATTTTGCTCAAAAATCTTGAATTCCTCCTATGCGGTTGTTTTAATATAATCTAAAAGTTTTCCAGTCGTCGGCTTTAGCCCCCTCGTAGGAAGTACGGGGGTGTTCGGAAAAGCATTTAATCACTCTTTATCCAACGTCTTGGTCCATGAAGGAGGTGATAATGCGGCGAACCAGGCAATCAGACTATAAGGCGTTAACACTTTCACTTAACCATAGGAGTTTTATGGAGGGGCTACGACATAACCCCTGGTGTGTATGCGGCATGTGGTGCCATACATATATGATCTGAAAAAGATCCCTCGTATTACATGGAGAATCGCTAAAGATTCCAATAAGTCATCAAGTGGTTGACCAGCTCTCGCCGCATCACGACAGTCAGTTTTCGGCTTTCTCCACTGATGTGCTCATCCGGTCTAGGCCAGGGCACAATCGCAGTAGTTCACCCTTTACTACCCTAGCCGATAGTGCGGAACGTAGGGTAGCAAATACAGGAGTCGGGCAACCCAACTATTGACCCAAGACAATGATTCGGAGTTGATGCATATAAGGCCAAACTTGCGACGCCGAATTACGCTATAGAGTTGTTCGGACTTTTACTAGCAACTCATTCCTTCCCATGCCGAGCCCCTGGCAGGATGTGCCGAGGCACGTCTGCAAAGTAGCCGTTGAGGCCGTACTTTATTGTTGAAGGGGTATGAGAGTTTGGCTCGGGTGAGGCTTACTGAGAACGAAGCGATGTGCCAATGATAAATTTATGTATATGTATATAAAAGAAGAAACCATGGACCCGACTATTTGACATGCTCGTGGTTGCGATCGGAGGAAAAGGGGCATAGTACAGGCTCGGAGTAAAGAGTGCGGTCTACAAAAGGTAATTTTGGACCTCCTGTCGCATGTCTGCGTAGCCCATCCTCGGGGGGGGGGGGGATCCTTAACGGAAGTAACCACTTAGGTGAGTGTATGGATCCGAACTCTGATAGAGTCCGCTCTAGACGCTTTCCAGTTGGTCACCTGTTTCTTTAGACATGATACAGAAAAAAATGAGAAAAACATATAAAAACGTTACGGGAATGCTTGTAGGGTTGTCTGTGTTGTGCTTCCGCCGATGCCCATGGTATCTTGAGTGCGTAGTGATGTGCGTGTGGTGCAAATTTCGCCAGTACAGTAGGTGGGTGGCGGTAGCCGAACTGCTATTTGCGTTCTGGGAGTGGTCGAACATCGGAGGGGAACTTTTTCTGGCCCCTAGTGTTCTGCTGGCGAGCCGATCCGTCGTCTTTGCCACCCGGTGGCCTCCTCCCCTGGTGATCGGCGTTAAGCTTGCTACCTGCTTGAAGACCCAATAGTTACGGTTGGTATGATTAGCTGGCCTATCAGGGAGACCGAGAATCTGACAAGGTCAGTCCAATATCCTGTCAAGGGTGGATGGGCCGTCCAGGTTT
Source organism: Triticum urartu (assembly GCF_056163025.1). Lineage (NCBI taxonomy): Eukaryota > Viridiplantae > Streptophyta > Magnoliopsida > Poales > Poaceae > Triticum > Triticum urartu. Next base: position 326,906,857 of record NC_141876.1, read on the forward strand.
GCCTTTAGTAGCTTCTTCCATTGACCGGGCTTTGGATTGTGAAATCTAACATTCACTGCTGTGTCACGTATGTTGTTATGTTTGGTTTGTCGTGGCTTGCCGTTGCCATCTCGGATTTTGAAGTGCCCGGGCCGCTAGCGTTGTTGCTTTTACGAGCGAGCCAGTTGTCTTCTCCCGCGCAGAAGCGGTTCATTAGAGCGGTGAGGGTTGTCATGGATTTGGGTCCTTCCTGGCTGAGGTGACGCGCGAGCCATTCATCCCGGACGCTATGTTTGAAGGCCGCGAGGGCTTCTGTGTCCGGGCAGTCGTGTAACACCCTCGATGCGACTATAACTCCCACGTGTCGAGGCACGACTTAGAGGCATAATCGCATTGAAGGCATATGTCGCAAGTAAGGCAATCTTCTCAACATCCCATGTAATATGAATAATAAAAGGGATAACATAGTTGGCTTACACTCGCCACGTCAAACAAGGTACTTAAATAACATTACATCATCCAAACACTCATGGCCCGACTACGGCGCCAAAATGGAAGATAAACCCAACATGCGACACGGTCCCAATCACCCCCAACTGGGCACCACTACTGATCATCGGGAAAGGAAACATAGTAACGTTGAGAGTCCTCGTCGAACTCCCACTTGAGCTCGAGCGCGTCACCTGGAGCGGAATCATCAGGCCCTGCATCTGGTGTAATAGTAATCTGTGAGCCACAAGGACTCAGCAATCTCGCCCCCTCGCGATCAAGACTATTTAAGCTTATAGGTAAGGCAAGGTAAGGATATATGTGGAGCTGTAGCAAGCGACTAGCATAAATGGTGGCTAACTTATTCGCAAAAGAGAGCGAGAAGAGGAGGCAAAGCGCGAGCGAGAAACTAGAGGACAACCTGCGCATACATTACTCCAACACCGTGTCCACTTCCCGGACTCCGCCGAGAAGAGGCCATCACGGTAACACACACGGTTGATTCATTTTAATTAAATTAAGGTTCAAGTTATCTACAACCGGACATTAACAAATTCCCATCTGCCCATAACCGCAGGCACGGCTTTCGAAAGTTCAAAACCCTATAGGGGAGTCCCAACTTAGCCCATGAAAAGCTCTCATGGTCAACGAAGGAATAGACCTCCTCCCAAGACGTTCCGATCAGACTCGGTATCTCGGTTCTTCAAGACATTTTGACAGGTTAAAACTAGACCAGCAACACCGCCCGAATGTGCCGACAAATCCCGATAGGAGCTGCACATATCTCATTCTCAGGGCACACTCAGATGAGCCAGACGTTGGGTAGGCCAGCCCAGAGTTGCCCCTGGTAGCCCCGGACATCGCTCGGTTGGACCAACACTCAGAGGAGCACTGGCCCCGGGGGGGCTAATATAAGATGACCCTCGGGCTCCGAAAACCCAAGGAAAAAAGAGGCTAGGTGGAAAATGGTAAACCAATGTTGGGCATTGCTGGAAAAGCTTTAAACAAGGCGAACTATCAAGGGGTTCCCATTATAACCCAACCGCGTAAGGAACGCAGAATCCGAGAACATAACACCGATATGACGGAAACTAGGGCGGCAAGAGTGGAACAAAACACTAGGCGAGAGGCCGAGGCTTCCACCCTTTACCAATTATATAGATGCATTAAGAAAACATGGCAGTATAATGATATCCCAACAAGTAAATAAATGGTTCCAACAAGGAACGGCCTCCAATCTTCACCTACAACTAGCAACGCTATAAGAGGGGCTGAGCAAAGCGGTAACATAGCCAATCAATGGTTTGCTAGGACATGGTGGGTTAGAGGTTTGACATGGCAATTTGGGAGGCTTGAAAGCAAATGGTAGGCATCGTAGCATTGGCATAGCAAAAGAGCGAGCAAACTAGCATAGCAAAGATAGTCGTGATTTCGAGGGTATGATCATCTTGCCTGCAAAGCTGTTAGAGTTGACTGGATCCTCGAAAGCAAACTCAACGGGCTCCTCGTTAGCGAACTCGTCTCCCGGCTCTACCCAAACAAGACAAACAATCAAATGGAACACAATCAACCACGTGCAAGGATCAAACAACATGATGCAAAGATGATATGCTATGCGGGATGCGATGCGGGATGCATATGCAAGATATGACAGGGAATGCATGAAACTGGCCTCAACTTGGAAATCCAAGTGTTCCACTGGAAAGATGAGATGAAATCGCTTGAAAACAATATAAAGAACGCCGGAATCGGAGTTACGGTTTGGAAATGGCAAGCGATTCAAATATGACACCGGTCTGCGATTTACAGCAAGTAGCCATCTAAATGCAATGAGATGAACATGCTAAAGCACCCAAACATGACAACAAAATACATGAAAGGGATGCATACAAGATGCTTAACAAAAGCCTAGCACTGAGCTACGGCCAATTCATCCATTAACACGTTCAAACAAGCATGGCAAAAATGCATATGGTAAACAGATCTCAGACTTAGTGAAATTAACACTTGTCTGGAATCTCAGATCAGATAGCACTCTTCGGAGCAACAAAACTACATGCCACTGGACCTGAACATGACAAATAAGAACATGTCATGGAGCTACTCAAATAGCTTAACAAAAGTCCCTTAGTGACCTTGAGCCAAAAGGGATCAGAAAATATACTAACAAGCACGTGAACATAGCAAAAAACATAATCAGTTTTCAGACTTAGTGAAAACTGGCACATGCTAAAATAAAACTCAAGTAGGCATGTTTACGAGCTCGATGTACTCACTACGGTGCAAGCCATGATAAGATAAGCATACATCTATCAAGAACACACAAAATTCAAGCTAGACATGGTAAGAACAATGGCATAGGATGCACGGATCAACTACAATATCATCGGCAAAATTGCAAACAAGTTGACAATCTGCCCAGATTCACAAAGTAGCAAAAGTAGAGCTCGATTGACTCAAGCTAGGGTGCTCCATAAATGCAAACAAAGACATGGATGGATAGAGCACTACAATATTAATAAAACATCCTTACTAATCATCCTCAAAAGAGGCACGGATCACTCGGAAACAATATGAACATATGACAACATGAGCTAAACAGGTCAAGGACTTGGTGGAAATGCTAAGTCCCTGAAAACAGAATTACCAAGTGCCTCACTTTGCAAGCTTGCACTAGTCACCACACACATCACAAAAATACATGGGTTGCACCTCTAGAAAGATGACAAAACCCTTAAACAAAACATATGTAGAGCTCATGGGCATATCATGCACACAATAATCATGGCAAAAATGACAAAAGTCTAAATGGAGTAGCAGATCTGACGATTAACTCAAGTAGCCCTCTTCCAACAGAATTTCGGGCATCAAGATGAACTCAAATGAAAATGATGCAATGGAATGAAATGATGTACTCTCTGAGATGAACATTTTGATATGCTATATGCATGAATCGGAGCTACGGACGCAAAGTTATGAGGCTATGGATAGGAGCACTTGGATCTGGAATCTTTGGGACTTAGTAGAAAAAAAACACCTCCGGATCTAGGGTTTACTGTTCACGGCACGCGAACCGAGGCGGCGGCGCTGCTCCCCGGGGAAGACGAGGACGGCGGCGGCCGGGGCCGGCGGCGGCGGATCCGGCTCTCCCGCGGCCGGATCCGGCCGGAGACGAGGTCAGGGACGGCGGAGGTGCGGCGGCGGGCCTTGCGGCGGGCGCGGGCAGCGGGCGCCGGCGAGCTCCGGTGGCACCGGGCGCGGTCGGCTCCGGTGGAAGGCGGCGGCGCGGGGGAGTGCGGCGGCCGGAGCGGTTGAAGGCGGCGGCGGGACGAAGGCCGCGGGCGGTGGCGGCCTCGGGCTTGCGGGGGCCCGACGTGGGCTTCGCGGGCCTCGGGCGGCGGCGGGTTGGCGGCGGTGATGTGGCAGGCGGCAGTTGGCGGCGGTGACGATGTCCGGCGCGCGGAGGGCGAGATCTAGGGTTTCGGGAGAGGGGGATCCGAGATTTTCGAGGAGGACCTATTTATAGGCATAGAGGGAGCTAGGAGAGTCCAAATGAGGTGCGGTTTTCGGCCACGCGATCGTGATCGAACGCTCTAGATGATGGAGCAGGTTTAGGAGGGTTTTGGGCCAAATTGGAGGGGTGTTGGGCTGCAACACACACGAGGCCTTTTCGGTCCCTCGGTTAACCGTTGGAGTATCAAACAAAGTCCAAATGATACGAAACTTGACAGGCGGTCTACCGGTAGTAAACCAAGGCCGCTTGGCAAGTCTCGGTCAAATCCGGAAATGTTTAATCCCCACACACGAAAGAAAGCTAGAAATGACCACCGGAGGAGAACGAAGCGCCGGAATGCAAAACGGACAACGGGGAAAATGCTCGAATGCATGAGATGAACACGTATGCAAATGCAATGCACATGATGACATGATATGAGATGCATGACAATGATAACAACACACGGAGACAAAAACCCGAACCCGAGAAAATAAAATAACTTAACGCCGGAAACGGCAAGAGTTGGAGTACAAATTGGGAAAGTTACATCCGGGGTGTTACAAGTCGATAATTTGGTTCTTTTTGAGTAAGAACCTGGTCTAGAGCTCCCTAGCTGACTCGCCGGGCTCTTGGACAATGTGAATTAAGTCATCGGCGCATAATGGTCGGAAATATGTTCCCTGGAAATTGTCTCGAAAGGCGTCTTCCAAATCTTCCCTGTTGCCAATAGAATTTTCTGGCAAACTATTTAGCCAGTACCGAGCTGGCCCATTAAGCTTGAGAGGTAGGTGTTTAATGGGAGGAGTTCGTCTCTGCGGGCCATGTGGATATGGAGGAGATAATCCTCGATCCATACGCGGGGTCTATTGTCCCATCGTATGATTCGATGTTAATGGGTTTAAACCCGTCTGGAAATTCGTATTCCATTACTTCGTCCGTGAAGCAGAGGGGGTGTGCGGCTCCTCTATGTTGGGCCACACTATGAAGTACCTCTGGCGGGCTCCATTTATGGTGCTCGGACCGGGCGTGGTCAGCTCTGTAGTGTCTAGATAGGCGACCATCATTGTCGGTCGAGGTATATCTTCATGATCTGTACATCGATCTTGTGCGTCCTGCTCTACCCTTCGTGCCGGATGGGTTTGTATGGTGCTCTGCTTGGGCTGCTGCTTTGTCTTGACCGAATTGTGATCGCCCCGCCGCATTATTCGATGGTGGTATGGGCTCCATCGCCCTGCCAGCATATTGAGGGAGCCACCTACTCTTGGGGTGGGTTTTGTCTGGGCTGCTAAGGTCGTATTCTTCGGCAGCCAAGACCTCGGTCCATCTATCATTGGGCAAGTCTTGGCTTTCTTGAAGCTGCAGCTGCTTCTTTCTTAAGCTCCTTGAAGTGGCTATAAGCCGGCGTTTAAAGCGCTCCTGCTCGAGAGGTTCCTTTGGCGTGATAAAATCCTTGTTGCCGAGGATCTCCTCCTCCTCGGAGAGGGGGAAATAGTTGCTATACTCCGAGTCCCCACATGTGGCCTGTTCGTCAGGGCTGTCTTGCCCGTTTTCCTGTTCCTCCTACTCGGATTCTACTTCAACAGGGTCTTCGTTGTCCGGAGTATCGTCTTCTCTTATGCTGGCAGTGTCTTTTCTTGGGCGATGAGGCCCAGGGCGGCGATGTCCGGGCTGTGTACTAGGCGGTTTATCCTCGACTGGATTCTCCTTCTCATCGTCGCCGTAAGGTGTGTATATCATACACACGTCATACCAGGAAGTGCCTGTCCCGTGTCTAGCGGGTAGTAAGTTCTGGCCTTGCCCCTCATCGTCGTCCATACTGTCGATGCCTCCGGCGCGGGGATCTGGTGTGTTGGTTACATCTTTAACAGTGGCTATGAAGTGGGTGGCGGGTGGGAAGCAAAATTCTCCGTTGTCTGCCGCAAGTTCGAACCGAACATAGTTCGGAGATGGGTCGCCCGCCAGGGATAGGTTTTTAGCGAATTTAGTATGTCGCCCATGGGCGAGTGTTGGAAGACATCTGCGGCGCTGAACTTGAAGATTGATAACCGATTGAGTTCGGCATATGCAGGCTTGCAGGGTTTGGAGCTCGACATCGGAGGAGAGTCCGGGGTTCCATTGATGCAGATACCGTACGAGGTGGAATCCGCATGTGGCTCCAGCGCCATGGAATAGGTTGTCCCCGTGATGGGGTTGGGCTTCCCATCTTCGAGCGACTTCAACTGCTCCAGATTTGAGGCCGGAGCTGCTACAAGAGCTATCTCCTGGATGCGGCCCAAGGACAGGTTCAAGCCATGTTCATCGAGGCGATGGGGAGCGGTTGTCGTGGTCTCGAATCCGTCAGAGATCAAGTCTCCATGATTGTCCGCAACGTAATCCAAGCTCCCGAATCTGACCTGATGGCCAGGGGCGTAGCTGTCGAATATCTGTCCGGGGAGGAATGTTTCTCCCTGGACAACGCCATTACTGACGATCGAAGGGGCCATCGAGCCCTTTGCTGACGGCATAGTGGAACTCACAATTAAAGCACCAATGTCGGTGTCAAAACCGGCGGATCTCGGGTAGGGGTTCCCGAACTGTGCGTCTAGGATCGATGGTAACAGGAGATGGGGGACATGATTTTTACCCAGGTTCGGGCCCTCTCTATGGAGGTAAAACCCTACATCCCGCTTGATTGATATTGATGAATATGAGTGTTACAAGAGTGGATCTACCACGAGATCATAATGTCTAAACCCTAGAAGTCTAGCCTATGTGGGTATGGTAATGAGTATATATGATGTCCTTTCCATACTACCCCCTTCGGTTTATATAGACACCAGGGGGATCTAGGGTTTACATGGAGTCGGTTACATAAGAAGGAATCTTCGATCGCTAAGCTTGCCTTCCACGCTAAGTATAGTCCAATCCAGACATGATGTAGTCTTCGGCCTTCATGTCTTCACAGCCCATCAGCACGGCCCAAAGGAGAATAGGCCGGATGCCTGAGGACCCCTTAGTCCAGGACTCCCTCAAGGGGTTCTGGCAGAATGCCATTGGTCCACCCAAATGGATGTGCGAGGCCATGGGTTCCATGGTGTGGGTACAGTGCGCTACCTTTGGAGAGTGTATTAAATCTATAGATAGCCGAGTCACACCATGGATCAACGTTTAAATAATTTTGCACACTAAGATAATAACTTTGTGCTGATGGAGAGAGAGGATGGTTGAGAAATCATCTTGATGCTGGAGGCCAAGTTGTTGGCCAGTTTGTGATCCAAGTACGATCACTGTTTGGTTACGAGGTAACCCGATTAAAGACCAAGGTGTTGGTCAGTTTGTGGTCCAAGAGGGATCACTGTTTGGTAAGCAAGTCCGAGGGACTTAAGTCATGAGATCATGATCACTGCATCCCAAGTATGATTTTGCATTAATGATTAAATTGTTTAATGATCATGATATTGTTTGTCATTATGTGTATGCTTGTTTTGAGCTTGCAAGTACATTCAATGTACTGACCTGGCATGTCATGACAGCTTTCAGGAAAGTCTCTTTGGAAAGGAGTGTTGTCCGAGTCGAGATCGTGTCCACATCGGTGTCCCTGTGCTATGGGGTGCCACAGAATCCACACAATCACAATGTTACGGGAACTATCAAGAATAAGCAACACCAGAAAGAAGCAAACGACATAGTAAACCAACAAGCATAAACATGTGATGATGCACAACCAAGTATGATGCATGCCCGATTTAGTGAGGCGTGGCATGGCAAAGTGCCACAACAATTACTACAAATTATGTGGAGCTCAATATGCAATGAGTTTCATATTGATGAAACACCACATTTGAATTATTTATTTGGCTCTCGTTTATGCTACACTTCAATGTTAAATGTTGTTAAACATGGCAAGAGGCGAAGCATAAGTAAACTACATATTTAGGCAAGTTTAAATGAGGCCGGAACAACAAACAACATTTTTGGAAAATCCCCATGTGCATATTTTGGATTTGGTACTGATCTTCCCTAAAGTAAGTGCATCAAGTTAATCTATGCTTTTTTCTACCCCATTTACATATAAAGTTTATTTAATTCGGAGCTACGGTTATTTAGTTATGAAATAAATCATTTTAATGTGTCATTTATGCAAATTTAATAAAACAACAAGTTTAAATATTTTAAACATGGATGGAAGCTGGAAATTATGAAACTAGATGAAATTCTAAGCATTTTCCGTATAAAGTTTGTTTAAACCCGATGCACGGTTATTTAGATATGAGCAATGCAATTTAAATGGCATTTTTCTGTAAGATGCATGTCCATGAATTAATAGGAAAATCATACAGAGTAAAAAATGCTACGCGGGCTGAATCTGGAAACTGGACAAGAATAGGGCACTGGGCTGCAGGCTGCTCACCATGGACCAATCCCAGTCGGTGATGCGGCTGGGTTGCGGCTCGGGCGCGGTGGGCCGTGGTCGCTCGCGCGATGGAGCTAGGCCTGGCGCGGTCAATGTGTGGCTGCACCAAGCAAGCCGCTGCTGCTCATTATTGAAGAACGAAGAACAGAAGCAGCAGCAGGAGAATGGCCATGCAGAAGACAGCGCCATGGGTGGTTCTGGGGACGGGTGTCGGCGTTCTGGGAATGGGGATCCCCAGACTTGCCTTCCTACGGCCCATGGCGAGGCTGGGCTGGTAGGTCTGTACGACCCATCTTCATCGACAAAGCATTCAAGACCCTCGCGAGGGGCCAAGCTTCGTGAGGCGGACGACGTAATACCTCCTCAGGAGTGGCCTTGCCAGGCAGGCTCGCGAGGGGCGGAGAGATCAAGGCAAGGCAAACCTCGCGAAGTCCTCGTGACGTGAGCCATGACGATCGAGACTAGGTGGGTGCCAGCACGCGTAGTGTCCTTGCTTCCTCTTTGGTGCCAAGGGGGCAAGCGCAGGCGTGGAGTACCGAGGCATCAAGAAAAGGTTTCCATATTTGTGCAACGAGACCAAGACCAGAAGGACGGCAAGACGGAGGTCACCATGGAGCCCAGGACGGCGTCATCACCAGAGCCTTTGGCAGGCGAAGACTGCTTTTGTCAGGATAAGATGTACTAGCTGTCCCCTTTCGAATTGGCCGTTGTTGGCCCCCTTCCCACTCAATATTTGGGGAGAGGACCTGGGCCAATATAAGTAGAACTAGCCACCACAGTAGAGAAGGGACCTGATAACCAACTGATTGGAGACAGATCCAAGATCATCTCACCCACACAAGTTCACCAAGCACAAGAACACCACCACCTCAGGAGGCTATTCTTCCCCTTGTACTATTCATCATCATCCCAAGAGGCAATCCACCACCACCACACTGGAGTAGGGTATTACACCACAATGGTGGCCCAAACCAGTATAAATCTTGTGTCTTTGTCTTGTGAATTCATGTAGTTTGTCCGCGAGATCTTATAGAGCTAGGGCGTGGATCGATAGGGAGAAAAACTTCGCGCACCCCAGTTTTTGAACCTTGAGGGTTTTGCCGGAACCCATCATCTGACATTTGGCGCGCTAGGTAGGGGTACGCTGAAGCTTCCTTCCATCACCCCGCGCCCCGTTGCCTCTTCGTCTCCATGGAAGACGCGTGCCGCACTCGCGCTGAGCGCCGGGTTGCCCTCGCTGCCCACGTCGCTCAGACGAGTCCCGTCGGTGGGCCACCTCGTCGTTCCCTGTCGCCTGCCGCCAATGCCGCCACCGGCTCGGCGGGGAACGAGCAGCAAGCATCCTTGCCGCACCCCTTGATGTGGTGGGACGGCTGCACCGACACTCCATCGTTGACCCCGGCCGGTTCTTCTTCCCATGCACGGCGCCCTCCCATGGACACACGTGCCGTACTCCTCATGGCGCACAAGCTCCTGCGCTACCACCCAGTCGATGACCTCTACGAGGACTGGCTCGACCGCATCGCCAAGCTTGTCCGCGCCGCAGGGGGCTCCCTTGCGCCGTCCCTCTCTCCGCCTCGCCCTTCGCCAGCTACGGGCGACGTAGCTAACAGAGCGCCTCCACCACCTCTTCCCTCAGACAGTGCCCTGGCACCAAGACGCGCGCTCCGCGACGCAACCCGCCACGTCCTGCGCCCGCGCGTGAAGAAAGAAGCTGTCAAGAAGTCCCTCGACCGCAACATAACGCTCCGCCGCTCCTCGCGCCAGGACCGGCTGCTGCGGCAAGAACGCGCGCCACCTATAGAGCCAGGGCGCAGGCCCCATCCAGACCAAGCTCCACCCCCAAGGCGGGCCCCGATGACCACAGCCGGCTGCCATTCTTTCACCCCTGAGCTGCGTAGCGTCGCCTGGTCGGGCAAGTTCAAGCCAGATCTGCCTCCTCGCTACGACGGCACCCCGACCCCGCGGAGTTCTTGCAGCTCTACAAGCTGAGCATCGAAGCAGCCAATGGTGAAGAGAAAGTCATGGCGAACTGGTTTCCCATGGCTCTCAAGGAGGGCACCCGCTCCTGGCTCCTGAACCTGCCTCCTGGCTCAATTTCCTCCTGGGACGAAATGCGCAACTGATGCATCGCCAACTTCCAGGGCACTCGCGACCGCCCCCCGGTCGCGGGCGACCTTCGCTGCATCAAGCAACAAACAGGAGAGACCCTGCAGAAGTACATTCAGCGCTTCAACAACGCACGGATCAAGATCGCCAAGGTGACCGACGAGGACATCATCTTAGCATTCTCCGACAGTGTCCGCGACGTCAAGATGAAGGAGGAGCTCGCCATCCATGAAGAGTTGTGCACGACCCTGGAGTTGTTCAACATCGCGACCAAGTGTGCTAGAGCTATGGAGGGGCACCTCTCCCTCCTCAAGGTCCCTGCTATGGACCTAGAGGAGAAGAAGACCAAGGCCAAGGGAGCAGTCGTGCTCGCAGCAGAACCAGACACCAAGCGTGGCAGAGACCAACTAGAGTCATCCAAGAGCAGCCGTCCGTTTTGTGCCTTCCACAAACTGAACACCCACAACACCAGTGACTGTCAAGAGCTCAGAGCCATTCGCGAAGGATGCTTCAGTCGACGCCCCGAGCACGGGAACCGGGGCTACGGCCGAGGTGGAGGATGTGGTGGCGGATGCTGGGACGATCGTGGCCCGCGCTAGGAGTGGTGTGACCGTCCTCGTGAGGACCACTGGCAAGATCAGCCTCGCGAGGGCGCCTGGAGGGATCAACCTCGTGAGGATCGTCCTCAAGGCAACGCCGGACTCCCTCCGCTGCCACCACCGCCAAGAAGGAATGACGAACACCATCAAGACGAGGGGACTGGGGGCTTCTAGGAACCGCGTGCTATCGCCTGCATCTTGGGCAGAGCCCAGGCCCCAGCCTCGCAACATATCTTCAAGTAGTTTGCTCGTGAAGTGAATGCAGCCCTCCCCAAGCTCGAAGCCACACGCCCGCTCAGATGGTCCCAGTGCACCATCACGTTCAACTCGGCAGACCAGCTCAAGTGCGCAACTACCGCTGGCGCCCTCCCGATGCTTTGCTCCCCAGTCATCAGCAACGTGCAAGTTACTAAGACCCTCATCAACGGCGGCGCAGGGCTCAATGTTCTGTCCGTCGACACGTTCGACAGCCTCCAAATGCCATATGACTAGCTTCAACCCACCAAGCCCTTCTCAGGAGTGACTGACGGTTCCACCACGCCAATAGGGCAGGTCTGCCTCCCTGTCACCTTCGGGGAACGCAAGAACTACTGCACCGAGCTCATCGACTTCGACGTCGCGCACATCCGCCTACCGTACAATGCCATCCTCGGGTATCCAGCCCTGGCCACGTTCATGGCGGTGACCCATCACGGCTACAATGTCCTCAAGATGCCTGGAAGCGGCGGGATCATCACGGTCCCATGTGAAGAAAGAGATGCGGTGTGCTCCCTCGAGCGTGCTTTTCAAGCTGCAGCAATCTACGACCCCGACAGCAAGGTCGAGGGCCCTCCTGAGGCCATCCCCAAGAAGAAGAAGCAACTGCGACGCGCAGGACCTCAGGAGGGTGGCGTCACAGCCGGAGCCTTGTCAGGATCAGCGCCCGCTCCAGGGGCGCCTCCCTCCATCGCATAGGAAGGCGCACCCGACGCCCTTCTCGGGCAGGGCTCGGGGGCTTTCTTCTGGAAGGCATCAGACCTTGCCCACATCACAAGGGAGGCGCTCGGGCACTACTTGGAGGCGTGCTTCACGGCACATTCCCCTCAGGAGGGCACATGGCAAGGACTGCCCACCGTTCAGGAGTTCATCACCAAGACCACCCAGGAATTGCAAGACGCAAGGGCCATGCACGGCGACCGCCACTCACAACGCGCAGCTCCCCATCCAGGCAAGGATGCCGGCCCGCGCGTCTGCATCACTGTTCTAGGGCTCAACAGGGCCACTTGTCAGGAGCTTTTCTGGCCTTGCGCGTGGGACGCTGCAAGGGACCACCGCACAGCTACGTTCGCATGCCCTTTGGCCTGCCTAGCGTGTCGTCAGCCTACCAGCGTAACTTGCAGCGCATCCTAGTAGCTCAGGAGGCCAGGCACCACGCCGTCCTGATGGAGATGGAGACGGTCCTCAAGGAACCACATGAGCTCCCAGGGCCTCCCGAGGCTCAGGGTCCCGGTGGCTCGTGAGAAGCAACCCCTTCGCCGTGCACCTTCAGCTACCCCAACTCTCCTTCGTCAACATGACCAGGTGACATATTTCCAAGTTCATTTAGCCGGGAGCGCCCCACAGGCTGCATCATTCCCAGGCCGTGTGGGTCCGTCCCTGTGGCATGTATCCCTTTTTATGTCTTCAGCTTACCGTGTTGGGGGCGCCCCTCGGGCTGCATCATCCCCAAGCCGCTCAGGCCTGACCCAGTGGCACGTATCTCCCATGCAGTTATTTAAGCCTACTACTCTCATGTTTGATTTACCTATGATTGCTACCTGCTCAATCGTCGCCTCCCACTGGGCCTCCTCACGCTGGCACGGCACTGGTGCACGGGTCTGTCCCTACCATGTCGATAAACCTAAGCTGTCGAGCTCTGGCTCGCGGCACGCCCCGCGCACGTCACCTCACCAGGCCCTCAGTGGCTTCACCCCCTCGCGGAGCAACCACCGGCAGGCTGGCAACCATAATGGCAGATCGCGTTATTCCTTGTGATGGCTCACAGGAATCTCATGAGCATAGCACCAGGCAGCACCGCGAGCTCCCACCTCTTCCAAGTAACCCGCTTGCACGTTAAAAGGAGGGCTCCTGAGCATCGCGACTCAGGAGCTCTAACTGGCTCTCCAGCCCTCACCCCCTGGCCTTGACCACGGCACACGACCTGGCATACCAGCGGCGGCTGAGCTCGCTCGAGGGCCGGGACCTGAGGACGTAGAGCACAAAAGAGAGCATTGAAAGGGGGAGGACTCGTATGGGCCTGACCTAGCTACGCTGCGGATGTTCGCGCACAGGTCTGGCGCATCACGAAGAATCGACCCCGGACTGCCAAGATAAGTCACGAGCTCAGATCAACCAATCGTTGGAACCTAGGTGACACGCCCTCCGCAGCCCTGTTGCGGCAACATCACCTCCCTTTCTAATCTTAGCACGACTGGTTGAGCGCTAAAGGGGACCCCCTGAGCATCGCGCCTCAGGGGCTCTTACTGGACCTCGGGCCGCTCACCTCCTGGCCTTCACAACGACACGCGACTTGGCATACCAGCGACAGCTGAAGCTTGCCTGGGGACCAGGAGCTGTCAGCGTAGAGCAACAAGCTGTCATGAGATTGGAAAGGGAAGACCGAGCCTAAACAGGACTTGCACTCACAAGGCTTCCATAATTAGGATAATATCAACAAAATACATTGCAGACCCTTTACACGCCCCCACGGGAATAGTTCTAGATTCCTCGCAGGAAACAAAAGACGAGAACCTAGGAGAATCCTATCTACACACCCCCGTGGCCGACGCCATCATCAACAGTCGGCCGCGGGAGGCCGTAGCCAACCCATCCAGATCAGCGACGGCGGCGGCTAGACATTGCGGCCCTGCTCCGGGCGCGACGAGAGCTCGGGGCCACGTAGCTATCGTCGCTTGTCTCCGGGGTCTCGTAGAGCTCGGGAGAACCGCTGGACTCCCAAGAATCGCTGCTGCTGGAGCAGCCGCGAGAGGGGCGCACCTCATCCTGGCGCTCCCCTTCGGGGCAACACTGCAATAGGCGAACAGCCGCGTCGAAGACCTTGAAGAATAGGGCACTGGGCTGCAGGCTGCTCACCATGGACCAATCCCAGTCGGTGATGCGGCTGGGTTGCGGCTGGGGCGCGCTGGGTCGTGGTCGCTGGTGCGATGGAGCTAGGCCTGGCGTGGTCAATGTGTGGCTGCACCAAGTGAGCTGCTGCTGCTCATTACTGAAGAACGAAGAACAAAAGCAGCAGCAGGAGAATGGCCATGCAGAAGACAGCGCCATGGGAGGTTCTGGGGATGGGTGTCGGCGTTCTAGGAATGGGGATCCCCAGACTTGCCTGCCTACGGCCCACGGCGAGGCTGGGCTGGCAGGTCTGTACGGCCCATCTTCATCGACAAAGCATTCAAGACCCTCGCGAGGGGCAAAGCCTCGTGAGGCGGACAACGCATGACCTCCTCAAGAGTGGCCTCGCCAGGCAGGCTCACGAGGGGCGGAGAGATCAAGGCAAGGCAAACCTCGCGAAGTCCTCGTGACGTGAGCCATGACGATCGAGACCAGGCAGGTGCCAGCACGCGTAGTGTCCTTGCTTCCTCTTTGGTGCCAAGGGGGCAAGCCCAGGTGTGGAGTACCGAGGCATCAAGAAAAGGTTTCCATATTTGTGCAACGAGACCAAGACCAGAAGGACGGCAAGATGGAGTTCACCATGGAGCCCAGGACGGCGTCACCACCAGAGCCTTTGGCAGGCGAAGACCGCTTTTGTCAGGATAAGATGTACTAGCTGTCCCCTTTCGAATTGGCCATTGTTGGCTCCCTTCCCACTCAATATTTGGGGAGAGGACCAGGGCCAATATAAGTAGAACTAGCCACCACAGTAGAGAAGGGACCTGATAACCAACTGATTGGAGACGGATCCAAGATCATCTCACCCACACAAGTTCACCAAGCACAAGAACACCACCACCTCAGGAGGCTGTTCTTCCCCTTGTACTGTTCATCATCAGCCCAAGAGGCAATCCACCACCACCACACTGGAGTAGGGTATTACACCACAATGGTGGCCCAAACCAGTATAAATCTTGTGTCTTTGTCTTGTGAGTTCGTGTAGTTTGTCCGCGAGATCTTATAGATCTAGGGCGTGGATCGATAGGGAGAAAACCTTCGCGCGCACCCCAGTTTTTGAACCTTGAGGGTTTTGCCGGAACCCATCATCCGACATTTGGCGCGCTAGGTAGGGGTACGCTGAAGCTTCCTTCCATCGCCCCGCGCCCCGTTGCCTCTTCGTCTCCATGGAAGACGCGTGCCGCGCTCGCGCTGAGCGCCGGGTTGCCCTCGCTGCCCACGTCGCTCAGACGACTCCCGTCGGTGGGCCACCTCGTCGTTCCCCGTCACCTGCCGCCAACGCCGCCACCGGCCCGGCAGGGAACGAGCAGCAAGCATCCTCGCCGCACCCCTTGATGCGGCGGGATGGCTGCACCGCCACTCCATCGTTGACCCCGGCCGGTTCTTCTTCCCATGGACGGCGCCTTCCCATGGACGCATGTGCCGTACTCCTCATGGCACACAAGCTCCTGCGCTACTACCCGGTCAACGACCTCTACGAAGACTGGCTCGACCACATCGCCGAGCTTGTCCGTGCCGCAGGGGGCTCCCCCGCGCCGTCCCTCTCTCCGCCTCACCCTCCGCCAGCTACGGGCGACGTAGCTGACAGAGCGCCTCCACCACCTCTTCCCTCAGACGGTGCCCTGGCACCAAGACGCGCGGCTCCGCGACGCAACCCGCCGCGTCCTGGGCCCGCGCGTGAAGAAAGAAGCTGTCAAGAAGTCCCTCGACCGCAACATAACGCTCCGCCGCTCCTCGCGCCACCGCGCCAGGACCGGCTGTTGCGGCAAGACCGCGTGCCACCTATAGAGCCAGGGCGCGGGCCCCATCCAGACCAAGCTCCACCCCAAGGCGGGCCCCAGTGACCACAGCCGGCTGCCACTCTTTCACCCCTGAGCTATGAAGCGTCGCCTGGTCGGGCAAGTTCAAGCCAGATCTGCCTCCTCGCTACGACGACACCCCGACCCCGCGGAGTTCTTGCAGCTCTACGAGATGAGCATCGAAGCGGCCAACGGCGACGAGAAAGTCATGGCGAACAGGTTTCCCATGGCTCTCAAGGAGGGCACCCGCTCCTGGCTCCTGAACCTGCATCCAGGCTCAATTTCCTCCTGGGATGAAATGCGTAACCAATTCATCGCCAACTTCTAGGGCACTCGCGACCGCCCCCCGGTCGCGGGCGACCTGCGCCGCATCAAGAAACAAACAGGAGAGACCCTGCAGAAGTACATTCGGCGCTTCAACAACGCACGGATCAAGATCGCCAAGGTGACCGACGAGGCCATCATCTTAGCATTCTCCGACAGTGTCCGTGACGTCAAGATGAAGGAGGAGCTCGCCATCCATGAAGAGTTGTGCACGACCCTGGAGTTGTTCAACATCGCGACCAAGTGTGCTAGAGCTATGGAGGGGCACCTCTCCCTCCTCGAGGTCCCTGCTATGGACCCAGAGGAGAAGAAGACCAAGGCCAAGGGAGCAGTCGTGCTCGCAGCGGAACCATACACCAAGCGTGGCAGAGACCAACCAGAGTCATCCAAGAGCAGCCATCCGTTCTGCGCCTTCCACAAACTAAACACCCATAAAACCAGTGACTGTCAAGAGCTCAGAGCCATTTGCGAAGGATGCTTCAGTCGAAGCCCTGAGCGCGGGGACCAGAGCAACGACCGAGGTGGAGGACGTGGTGGCGGATGCTGGGACGATCGTGGCCCGCACTAGGAGTGGTGCGACCGGCCTCGTGAGGACCACTGGCAAGATCAGCCTCGCGAGGGCGCCTGGAGGGATCAACATCGTGAGGATCGTCCTCAAGGCAACGCCGGACTCCCTCTGCTACCGCCACTGCCAAGAAGGAATGACAAACACCATCAAGACGAGGGGGCTGGGGGCTTCCAGGAACCGTGTGCTATCGCCTGCATCTTGGGAAGAGCCCAGGCCCCAGCCTCGCAACGTATCTTCAAGTAGTTTTGCTCGTGAAGTGAATGCAGCCCTCCCCAAGCTCGAAGCCACACACTGTGATGCCTCCGATTTAATCGTACACTAATCATGCACGCAAATGTGTACGATCAAGATCAAGGACTCACGGGAAGATATCACAACACAACTCTACAAATAAAATAAGTCATACAAGCATCATATTACAAGCCAGGGGCCTCGAGGGCTCGAATACAAGAGCTCGATCATAGACGAGTCAGCGGAAGCAACAATATCTGAGTAAATACAGAAGTTAAACAAGTTTGCCTTAAGAAGGCTAGCACAAACTGGGATACAGATTGAAAGAGGCGCAGGCCTCCTGCCTGGGATCCTCTAAACTACTCCTGGTCGTCGTCAGCGGGCATCACGTAGTAGTAGGCACCTCCGGTGTAGTAGGGGTCGTCGTCGACGGTGGCGTCTGGATCCTGGGCTCCAACATCTGGTTGCGACAACTAGGTAGAAGGGATAGGGGAAAAGAGGGAGAAAGCAACCGTGAGTACTCATCCAAAGTACTCGCAAGCAAGGAGCTACACTACATATGCATGGGTACATGTGTAAAGGCCATATCGGTGGACTGAACTGCAGAAAGCCGGAATAATGGGGGATAGCTAGTCCTCTCGAAGACTACGCTTCTGGCAGCCTCCGTCTTGCAGCATGTAGAAGAGAGTAGACTGAAGTCCTCCAAGTAGCATCGCATAGCATAATCCTAACCGATGATCCTCCCCTCGTCGCCCTGTGAGAGAGCGATCATCGGTTGTATCTGGCACTTGGAAGGGTGTGTTTTATTAAGTATCCGGTTCTAGTTGTCATAAGGTCAATGTACAACTCCAAATCGTCCTGTTACCGAAGATCACGGCTATTCGAATGGATTAACTTCCCTGCAGGGGTGCACCACATACCCCAACACGCTTGATCCCATTTGGCCGGACACACTTTTCGGGGTCATGCCCGGCTGCGAAAGATCAACACGTCGCAGCCCCACCTAGGCACAACAGAGAGGTTAGCACGCCGGTCTAAACCTAAGCGCACAGGGGTCTGGGCCCATCGCCCTTAGCACACCTGCACGTTGCGAACGCGGCCGGAAGCAGAACTAGCCCCCTTAATACAAGAGCAGGCTTACGTTCCAATCCGGCGCGCGCCGCTCAGTCGCTGACGTCACGTAGGCTTCGGCTGATACCACGACGCCGGGATACCCATAACTACTCCCACGTAGATGGTTAGTGCATATAGACCAAATGGCCAGACTCAGATCAAATACCCAGATCTTGTTAAGCATGTTAAGTATCCGCGAACGCCGACCAGGGCCAGGCCCACCTCTCTCCTAGGTGGTCTGAACCTGCCCTGTCGCTCCGCCTCAAAGATCCACTCGCGGGTGCTCCTACGAGCCGACCCGTCTTTAATCACCACATGTATCATGTATAAAGTATATAGTATATACCCGTGATCACCTCCCGAGTGATCACGGCCCGATAGTATAGCATGGCAGACGGACAAGAATGTAGGGCCACTGATGATAAACTAGCATCCTATACTAAGCATTAGGATTGCAGGTAAAGGTAACAACAGTAGTAGCAAGGATAGGCTATGCATCAGGATAGGATTAACGGGAAGCAGTATCATGCTACACTACTCTAATGCAAGCAGTATAGAGAAGAGTAGGCGATATCTGGTGATCAAAGGGGGAGCTTGCCTGGTTGCTCTGGCAAGAGAGAGGGGTCGTCAACACCGTAGTCGTACTGGGTAGCAGCGGCGTCGGTCTCGGTGTCTAGCGAGAGAAGAGGGGGAAGAAACAATAAATATAATGCAAACAAAAGCATGACGATGCATGACATGACAAGGAGTGATGCTAGGTGCGCCCTAACGCGGTACGAGGTGGTACCGGTGAAGGGGGGAAACATCCGGGAAATTATCCCCGGTGTTTCGCGTTTTCAGACAAAGGAACCGGAGGGGGAAAGTTGCATGTTCGCTATGCTAGGGATGCGTGGCGGATGAACGGGTTGCGTATTCGAATTCGTCTCGTCGTTCTGAGCAACTTTCATGTTGAAAGTATTTTAATCCGAGTTACGGATTAAAAGATATGATTTTCTGAAGATTTTATTAATTTCTGGTATTTAATTAATTATTTAAATTAATTCGAAATGAATTAATGACATCAGCATGATGTCATGCTGACGTCAGCAGTCAACTGTGTTGACTGGGTCAAACTGACATGTGGGTCCAGTGGGACCCACCTGTCATACCCTGTTTAGGTTAATTAGGTCTTAGTTAAACTAAGTACTATTTAATTAAACTAACTAGTTAATTAGCTTAATTAAACATGATTAATTAACTTAATTAATTTAGTTAATTAATCAATTAATTAATTAAATTCATTTCTATTTTTATTTATTATTTATTTTTCTAATTCCTTTTTTTAATGGGGGCGTGGGCCTCGTTTGGCAGTGGCCCAGAGGGGGCCTAACGGGCGCTGGCGTTAGCGGGGCTGCGGGCTCCGGGCGGGGCGTACCCAGCGCCCAGCACGAGGGGGCAAGGCCGGCCGGCCGGAGCAGCATGCCGCGGCAAGGGGCAGCGCTGGCGGCGCGGCTAGCCGGAGCCTGCGGGGCAGGGGGAGGCGGTGCTGCAGGGGGGGGCAGCAGCGGCGAGCGGCTGCTGGGGTGGCCGCTACGGGCGCGCGCACGTGAGCGCTGGAGGCGCGGGCGCGGCCCCGCGCGTGTGAGCGCGCGTGGGTGCGCGGGCGGCAGGGGGAATAGCACGGCGGGGGTGCGCACTACGCGGCACGGGCTTGCGGTGCGCGGCGGGAGCGAGGCAGAGGGCGGCGAGCGCGCGCGTGCGCGTGCGTGCGTGAGCGGCGGGTGGCCCGGAGCGTGAGCTCCGGCACGCGGGCGCAGCCGAGCTGCGCGGACGGTGAACGGAGAGAGAGGAGGGGCGCAGGGACATGGGAAGGAGGAGGGCGGAGGCCGTGGCCTCACCGGGCTTCGTAGGGGCAACGGCAGCGGGTGTCGAGGTGGGGGACGGGGACGGCGCGATGCGACGCAGGGGAGGACGACGGTGTGGCGGTCCGGCGAGGAGGCGTGGTCGAGGCGGCGTTCCGGGCGACGACGGGGCGACGAGGTTGGTGAAGGCCGTTGGGGAGGAGGACGGGGACACGAGGTGGCTGATCCGGCAACGAAGCTCGGCGGCGGGGCGCGGGATCCACGGCGGCAACGGCGACGTCGGCAGGGGCGCGGGCGGGGTTGAGCCCCGATCTAGATCGGGGGGCGAGAGGGAGGAGAGAGTGGGTGGGGAGAATGGGGGAGTGGGGGGTTACGGTTAGGGTTTCCCCCCGTCCTGGGGATAAGGTAGGGGCGGGTCGGCCGGCTGGGCCAGGTGGGCCGGCCTGGCCGGTGAGCTGGGCCGCCTGGCCCAGTTGGCCAGGGGGGCCCTTTTATTCTTTTTTTTTGCTTTTGTATTTTCTATTTGCATTTCTGCTTTTAAACCTTTTAAACTATTTGGACATTTTATAAAAATGTGTTTGCTGCCCCATAATTACCTGTGTAATATTTGGCAACCACCGAACATTTTTGTTTCAATTTTTGAAAACTTTTATTGCCGACATTAATTTTAATTTTAAATTTGAAGTTGACGCGGTTTGAACTAACGGGCATTTAGCAACAGTAATCGGGATGACATGGCATGATTAGCGTGGGATTTCTGTAGCAAGATTATCCGGGCGTTACAAATCTCCTCCACTACAAGAAATCTCGTCCCGAGATTTAGGAGGTAGAAGGAAACAGTGCGGGGTATTCATCACGAAGACGATCCTCGCGTTCCCAGGTGGCTTCGTCTTCAGAGTGATTCGACCACTGGACCTTGAGGAACTTGATCGCCTTCTGACGTGTGCGGCGTTCAGCTTGGTCAAGAATGCGGACCGGATGCTCTTTATAGGAGAGGTCTTGTTGCAATTCAAGCACTTCATGATCCACTGCTCGGATTGGGTCCTTGAAGCAGCGTCGAAGCTGCGACACGTGGAACACATCGTGAACCTGAGAAAGGTTCGGCGGAAGCTCCAGTTGATATGCCACCTTTCCACGCCTTTCGAGAATAGTGAAAGGACCAATATAGCGGGGAGCTAGCTTTCCTTTGATCCCGAAGCGGTGTGCACCCTTCATTGGTGTAACTCGAAGATAAGCCTTCTCGCCAGGTTGATAGACCATGTCTTGGTGATGACGGTCATACTGACTTTTCTGACGTGACTGAGCAGTCTTGAGATTCTCGCGAATAATGCGAACTTGTTCTTCGGCCTGTTGGATAATATCCGGACCGAAGATTGGACGTTCCCCAGTTTCTGACCAGTTCAGAGGGGTTCGACACTTTCGTCCATATAGCACTTCGAAGGGGGACATCTTTAGACTAGCTTGATAGCTATTATTATAAGAGAACTCGGCATATGGAAGAGATTCCTCCCATTTCTTGCCGAATGATATTACACAAGCTCGAAGCATGTCTTCGAGAACTTGGTTGACACGTTCAACCTGTCCTTGCGACTGAGGATGAAATGCAGTACTGAACGACAGATGAGTTCCCATAGCTTCTTGGAAACTTGCCCAAAACCTTGAAGTGAATAAACTGCCATGGTCTGAACTGATAACCAGTGGGATACCGTGAAGTGAAACAATTCTGGCCATGTAGAGGGTAGCAAGCTGACTAGCAGTGATTGTCTCTTTGACCGCCAGAAAATGGGCAACTTTCGAAAGCCGGTCAATGACGACAAGAATAGCATCATTACCTTTTTGAGATTTGGGAAATCCAGTGACGAAGTCCATTTCAACATGGTCCCATTTCCATTCAGGAATAGAGATAGGTTGCAGAGTTCCAGCAGGCCTTTGATGCTCTGCTTTGATTCGGCGACAAACGTCACACTCAGCAACATAACGAGCAATGTCCTGCTTCATATTAGACCACCAGAATCTTTGACGAATATCCTGGTACATCTTTGTACTACCAGGATGGATGGACAGAGGCGTATCATGAGCTTCTTGCATAACCCTTTTAGTCTTATCCAGGTTTTTCTTCGAACATGGTACCACTAGGCGGCCTTTGAAATACAAGGCGCCATCGTCAGCAACAGTGAAGAATGAGGGCTTTCTTTTTTTGAGGTCGCGCTTAATCTTGAGGACTTCATCGTCACATTTCTGTATCCATTTGATGGTGTCCACAAGATCTGGTTTCGCAACCAGGGTATTGAGAGAACCCTTGGAAACAACATGGATGTTCCGTTTGGGGAAACCTTCAGGAGGGGGAGCGAGTGATCCCGGAGGAACAATATGGAGGTTCAGCCTTCTAAATTCTTCGGCAAGCGAGGGATGAACTTTGTGGACCTGGAGGTGGTTGCAGTAAGACTTGCGGCTCAAGGCATCAGCCATTACATTAGCCTTGCCGGGGGTATAGGATATACCCACGTCAAAGTCTGCAACAGTCTCCATCCATCTTTGCTGGCGTAGGTTCAAATCTGGCTGAGTAAACAGATACTTCAGACTTTGATGGTCGGTGAAGATCTCGCAACGATTACCGAGAAGGTAATGTCGCCACTGCTTCAGTGCATGAATGACAGAAGCAAGCTCGAGGTCGTGAACTGGGTAGTTTTCTTCGTGAGGGCGCCGTTGACGAGAGGCATAAGCAATCACTCTGCGCTCTTGCATTAGGACACAGCCTAATCCTTGACGGGAAGCGTCGCAGTAAATGACGAAGTCCTTAGTATCAGGTGGAGCAAGTACGGGGGCAGAAGTCAACTTGTCTTTGAGCGCCTGGAAACTTTCCTGACACTTGTCTGTCCAGTCAAACTTGACATGTTTATGCAACAGATTAGTCAGAGGCCTGGCAATCTTGGAGAAGTTCTCGACGAATCGACGGCAATAGCTGGCGAGGCTGAGAAAACTTCGGACTTGCTTCACATTCTTCGGAGGAGTCCAATCGAGAATAGCCTGAACTCGTTCAGGGTTGACGGCAATACCATTCTTGGAGATGACATGCCCAAGATAGGTTACTTCGGGGAGCCAGAATTCACACTTGGAATACTTAGCATACAGTTGATGCTCTCGAAGCTTTTCTAGCACCAGACAAAGATGTCCAGCATGTTCTTCCTCGTTCTTGGAAAATACAAGGATATCGTCCAGATAAACCACGACGAACTTGTCGAGGTAATCCATGAATATATAGTTCATCAGACGAGAGAAGGTGGCGGGAGCATTCGTTAAGCCGAATGACATGACGGTGTACTCGTATGATCCATATCGAGTCACGAAGGCGGTTTTTGGGATGTCCTCCTCACGAACACGGATCTGGTGGTAACCCAACCTCAAGTCGAGTTTGGAGAACACTGATGAGCCAGCCAGTTGATCATAAAGATCATTGATCCGAGGAAGAGGGTATTTATTCTGAATGGTAGCTTGGTTTATAGGACGGTAGTCTTGGACCAATCGGTTTGTCCCATCCTTCTTCTTAACAAAGAGAGAAGGTGCTCCCCAAGGAGAGCAACTTGGGCGAATGAAACCTTTGACAAGAGATTTGTCGATTTTCTCCTTAAGCTCAATGAGTTCATGCGGCGGCATCTTGTAGGGTCGTTTAGCTATAGGGGTAGTGCCGGGTTTCAAGTCGATGATGAATTCGACAGCTCTAGCAGGAGGAATCCCTGGAAGTTCTTCTGGGAAGACGTCTTGGAATTCATGAACGACGGGAATGTTTTCAATGCCCTCGAGTGGTGCAGCGTTCAACGCGTCCAAGGCATAAAGTCGTGCCTCGGCGTTCTGAACTAGATAAGCTTGGTAAGCTATTATTTCGTCAGAAGGGTGTAGCAGATGGACGACCTTAGTGGCGCAAACTATAGAAGCAGTATGCGCTTTCAACCAATCCATTCCCAGAATGAGGTCGATGCTACAGGACTTTAGTACGATGGGGGAGGCAAGGAATTCCAGTCCTTCAATTTCAACGGGAACGTTGTGACTAACCATAGAGGTTTGACACTGGCCCGCAGGGGTGTGTACCACAATTGCAGTGTTCATCTCTTCGTATTTGATGCCATGCATGAATGCAAACTCAGCTGATATGAAAGAATGTGATGCTCCTGTATCAAATAAAATAGATGCTGGTACTGAATTTACGAGGAGTGTACCCATCACGGTAGCAGGCTGGTCTAGAACTTCATTGAGATCAACATGGTTGGCATGAACATGACCATAAGACTTGGCACTGTTGTTGCGAGGCTGGTTGCTTCCACGGTCAGTTGCTGGGAGGGCCAGTTGATTCTGGTTCTGATTGCAATCCCTAGCACGGTGACCTGGTTGTCCACACTTGTAGCAGAGACCATTATTGGGAGTGGGAACAGGAGCTTGTGGTGGTGGAGCTGGAAGTCTTGTCTGCCTAGTTGGAGGAGCAGGCAGACGAGGTGCAGCATAGGTCTGCCTTGGGGTAGGTGCATTTGGCTGGTACATACTGTTGGGAATCCATATCTTACGCTTCTGTGAAGGCGGGCCCGAAGATGAGCCCGTGTCACGGTTGCGCCTGTGAGAGCCCTGGTATTCTTGCAGACCAGTTTCGACATTGATGGCCTTGTTCACCAGGGTGGCGAAATCAGCAAAGTCATGCACTAGAAGTGCGAGCTTGATGACAGCTTGAAGGCCATCACGGAACTTCTCCTGTCTGCGTGCATCAGTTGCAATGTCTTCTTTAGCATAGCGGGACAAGTCAAGAAACTCCCGCTGGTAAGCTTCCACAGTTTTGTTGCCTTGGGTGAGGTTGCGGAACTCACGCTTCTTCCGGTCCATGACTCCCTGAGGAATGAAGTGAGCACGGAAGGCAGCTTGGAAGTCTGGCCAGGTGATGATTGTTCCAGCTGGCAGAGTACGCCTGTGGCTGTCCCACCATTGAGCCGCGGGTCCTTTCAGGAAGAAGGAAGCAAAGTTGACATAGCTGGCAGGGGCTACATCAGCAGACTCCATCTCATAGGTGATGTCACGGAGCCAGTCGTCAGCATCCAGAGGCTGAGTTGAGCTGTGGTACACGGTTGGGTTGAGGCGCATGAAATCTTGCAGAGTCACTTGGGTTGGCTGCTGGTTCATATTGGGGCGAGGAAACTGAGCCATAATATTCTCCATGAACTGACGATTCAGCTCAAACTGTTGCATCATCCCAGCCATGTACTCAGGCGGTGGTGGGGCGTTGCCACCACGACCACGACCACCTGGTCTAACCATCCTGCTAATATTTAACAGGGGTAGTTCAGCATTGAGGAATTGCAAAAAAACAAGAATCATTCATGATGAAACATGCACAACGAACGTAGCACGATAGATACTACATAGTAGTCGGCATATCTTACAAAAGAGATCATGCATAGAGTTCGTTACACAGTGTTCAGTACATAGGCTAAGACATCATAGGCGGCACACAGGCTCACGACGAATGCAGCTAACACTAATAAGCAAGTCTACGTCAGTCCCATGCGGTACTGCGGAGGTAGGTGTAGCCCGACAGCTGGTAGTGACGCGAAGGGAAGACCTCCACGCAAGTAGCCTGGGGTCCGCGGATACTCTGGTGCGGAACCCGATGCGCAGGTGGCAGGAGAGGACCCAATGCAGGAGAGTAGCCTCCCACATCTGGCCAGCCGACGCCCTGGGGCATCACGGTCCGGGCAGGGTAGATCGCAGAACGTGACAGATCACCAGAGTGGACAGAGGGGTGCAACAGCGTTAGAGCACGATACAGGTGCTGACGGGTGGTGTACAACTCGTGGCGAAGAGCTCGGTTAGCTCTATCCAGCCCATCAGCATGCAGAACCAGGTTCTGATGGTAGAAGGGCTCTCAGGTGACAGTGGAGTAGGCAGCAGTGTAGTATCCCTCCGCACCAACATCGGATGCGATAGCAATGTGCCTGAAGGGGGAGGTGTCCAACTCCTGATACTCTCCACGAAGACGTGTCAGAGCAGCATAAGCAGCATCGTGGACCGCCATGTCGATGGTCACTCCAACACCATGAGCAGTGTGCAGGACGGTAGTGGAGTCATACTCCCGAGAGTAGAGGTGGACGATGGCACGGTACTGCTCCTGGTTGAAGTCCTGATACTCCTCATAGACGGTGTACTCAGGGTGCCAGCGATAACCCAGATAGGTCATCATCTCAACCAACACAGCAGGTGATCCTGAGGCACCAATGGCCGTCGTGTGGTGCACGACCTGTCTCGTGGGTTCCATTTGAAAACAAAGATGTTTTCACAGGAGTCAAATGACAATGCGGATAATGTTCAGATACTACTCCAAAGAATAACTAGGGCTTATCCAACTTCGGGGTGAACGTGGTCACGGGATCCTAGTGTTAGAGTTAGTAAAATCGTTTAACCCGAGTAGGAGAGAGTTCAGAGTCCCAGAGTAAAGGTCGAGGAGTAAAAGATCCTAGTACCACCCGATGGCGACGTGGGCCCGTAAGGCACACAGCCAAGTTAGTAAAAGTTTTTGCAATGTCTAGACTCGACTTCGGCCAAGGGGTGTGGAAGGGGGGTTCCTACAGGCAGTCAGCTCTGATACCAACTTGTGACGCCCCCGATTTAATCGTACGCTAATCATGCACGCAAACGTGTATGATCAAGATCAAGGACTCACGGGAAGATATCACAACACAACTCTACAAATAAAATAAGTCATACAAGCATCATATTACAAGCCAGGGGCCTCGAGGGCTCGAATACAAGAGCTCGATCATAGACGAGTCAGCGGAAGCAACAATATCTGAGTACAGACAGAAGTTAAACAAGTTTGCCTTAAGAAGGCTAGCACAAACTGGGATACAGATTGAAAGAGGCGCAGGCCTCCTGCCTGGGATCCTCCTAAACTACTCCTGGTCGTCGTCAGCGGGCATCACGTAGTAGTAGGCACCTCCGGTGTAGTAGGGGTCGTCGTCGACGGTGGCGTCTGGATCCTGGGCTCCAACATCTGGTTGCGACAACCAGGTAGAAGGGATAGGGGAAAAGAGGGAGAAAGCAACCGTGAGTACTCATCCAAAGTACTCGCAAGCAAGGAGCTACACTACATATGCATGGGTACATGTGTAAAGGCCATATCGGTGGACTGAACTGCAGAAAGCCGGAATAATGGGGGATAGCTAGTCCCCTCGAAGACTACGCTTCTGGCAGCCTCCGTCTTGCAGCATGTAGAAGAGAGTAGACTGAAGTCCTCCAAGTAGCATCGCATAGCATAATCCTAACCGATGATCCTCCCCTCGTCGCCCTGTGAGAGAGCGATCATCGGTTGTATCTGGCACTTGGAAGGGTGTGTTTTATTAAGTATCCGGTTCTAGTTGTCATAAGGTTAAGGTACAACTCCAAATCGTCCTGTTATCGAAGATCACGGCTATTCGAATAGATTAACTTCCCTGCAGGGGTGCACCACATACCCCAACACGCTTGATCCCATTTGGCCGGACACACTTTTCGGGGTCATGCCCGGCCGTGAAAGATCAACACGTCGCAGCCCCACCTAGGCACAACAGAGAGGTCAGCACGCCGGTCTAAACCTAAGCGCACAGGGGTCTGGGCCCATCGCCCTTAGCACACCTGCACGTTGCGAACGCGGCCGGAAGCAGAACTAGCCCCCTTAATACAAGAGCAGGCTTACGTTCCAATCCGGCGTGCGCCGCTCAGTCGCCGACGTCACGAACGCTTCGGCTGATACCACGACGCCGGGATACCCATAACTACTCCCACGTAGATGGTTAGTGCGTATAGACCAAATGGCCGGACTCAGATCAAATACCCAGATCTCGTTAAGCGTGTTAAGTATCCGTGAACGCCGACCAGGGCCAGGCCCACCTCTCTCCTAGGTGGTCTGAACCTGCCCTGTCGCTCCGCCTCAAAGATCCACTCGCGGGTGCTCCTACGAGCCGACCCGTCTTTAATCACCACATGTATCATGTATAAAGTATATAGTATATACCCGTGATCACCTCCCGAGTGATCACGGCCCGATAGTATAGCATGGCAGACGGACAAGAATGTAGGGCCACTGATGATAAACTAGCATCCTATACTAAGCATTAGGATTGCAGGTAAAGGTAACAACAGTAGTAGCAAGGATAGGCTATGCATCAGGATAGGATTAACAGGAAGCAGTATCATGCTACACTACTCTAATGCAAGCAGTATAGAGAAGAGTAGGCGATATCTGGTGATCAAAGGGGGAGCTTGCCTGGTTGCTCTGGCAAGAGAGAGGGGTCGTCAACACCGTAGTCGTACTGGGTAGCAGCGGCGTCGGTCTCGGTGTCTAGCGAGAGAAGAGGGGGAAGAAACAATAAATATAATGCAAACAAAAGCATGACGATGCATGACATGACAAGGAGTGATGCTAGGTGCGCCCTAACGCGGTACGAGGTGGTACCGGTGAAGGGGGGAAACATCCGGGAAATTATCCCCGGTGTTTCGCGTTTTCGGACAAAGGAACCGGAGGGGGAAAGTTGCGTGTTCGCTATGCTAGGGATGCGTGGCGGATGAACGGGCTGCGTATTCGAATTCGTCTCGTCGTTCTGAGCAACTTTCATGTTGAAAGTATTTTAATCCGAGTTACGGATTAAAAGATATGATTTTCTGAAGATTTTATTAATTTCTGGTATTTAATTAATTATTTAAATTAATTCGAAATGAATTAATGACATCAGCATGATGTCATGCTGACGTCAGCAGTCAACTGTGTTGACTGGGTCAAACTGACATGTGGGTCCAGTGGGACCCACCTGTCATACCCTATTTAGGTTAATTAGGTCTTAGTTAAACTAAGTACTATTTAATTAAACTAACTAGTTAATTAGCTTAATTAAACATGATTAATTAACTTAATTAATTTAGTTAATTAATCAATCAATTAATTAAATTCATTTCTATTTCTATTTATTATTTATTTTTCTAATTCCTTTTTTTAATGGGGGCGTGGGCCCCGTTTGGCAGTGGCCCAGAGGGGGCCTAACGGGCGCTGGCGTTAGTGGGGCTGCGGGCTCCGGGCGGGGCGTACCCAGCGCCCAGCACGAGGGGGCAAGGCCGGCCGGCCGGAGCAGCATGCCGCGGCAAGGGGCAGCGCTGGCGGCGCGGCTAGCCGGAGCCGGCGAGGCAGAGGGCGGCGAGCGCGCGCGTGCGTGAGCGGCGGGTGGCCCGGAGCGTGAGCTCCGGCACGCGGGCGCAGCCGAGCTGCGCGGACGGTGAACGGAGAGAGAGGAGGGGCGCAGGGACATGGGAAGGAGGAGGGCGGAGGCCGTGGCCTCATCGGGCTTCGTAGGGGCAACGGCAGCGGGTGTCGAGGTGGGGGACAGGGACGGCGCGATGCGACGGAGGGGAGGACGACGGTGTGGCGGTCCGGCGAGGAGGCGTGGCCGAGGCGGCGTTCCGGGCGACGACGGGGCGACGAGGTCGGTGAAGGCCGTTGGGGAGGAGGACGAGGACATGAGGTGGCTGATCCGGCAACGAAGCTCGGCGGCGGGGCGCGGGATCCACGGCGGCAACAGCGACGTCGGCAGGGGCGCGGGCGGGGTTGAGCCCCGATCCAGATTGGGGGGCGAGAGGGAGGAGAGAGTGGGTGGGGAGAATGGGGGAGTGGGGGGTTACGGTTAGGGTTTCCCCCCCTCCTGGGGATAAGGTAGGGGCGGGTCGGCCGGCTGGGCCAGGTGGGCCGGCCTGGCCGGTGAGCTGGGCCGCCTGGCCCAGTTGGCCAGGGGGGCCCTTTTATTCTTTTTTTTGCTTTTGTATTTTCTATTTGCATTTCTGCATTTAAACCTTTTAAACTATTTAGACATTTTATAAAAATGTGTTTGCTGCCCCATAATTACCTGTGTAATATTTGGCAACCACCGAACATTTTTGTTTCAATTTTTGAAAACTTTTATTGCCGACATTAATTTTAATTTTAAATTTGAAGTTGACGCGGTTTGAACTAACGGGCGTTTAGCAACAGTAATCGGGATGACATGGCATGATTAGCGTGGGATTTCTGTAGCATGATTATCCGGGCGTTACACACGCCCGCTCAGATGGTCCCAGTGCACCATCACGTTCAACTCGGCAGACCAGCTCAGGTGCGCAACTACCGCTGGCGCCCTCCCGATGCTTTGCTCCCCAGTCATCAGCAACGTGCAAGTTACTAAGACCGTCATCGACGGCGGCGCAGGGCTCAACGTCCTGTCCGTCGACATGTTCGACAGCCTCCAAGTGCCATATGACTAGCTTCAACCCACCAAGCCCTTCCCAGGAGTGACTGACGGTTCCACCACGCCAATAGGGCAGGTCCACCTCCCCGTCACCTTCGGGGAACGCAAGAACTACCGCACCGAGCTCATCGACTTCGACGTTGCGCACATCCGCCTGTCGTACAATGCCATCCTCGGGTATCCAGCCCTGGCCACGTTCATGGCGGTGACCCATCACGGCTACAATGTCCTCAAGATGCTGGGAAGCGTCGGGATCATCACGGTCCCATGTGAACAAAGAGATGCGGTGTGCTCCCTCGAGCGTGCTTTCCAAGCTGCAGCAATCTATGACCCCGACAGCAAAGTCGAGGGCCCTCCTGAGGCCATCCCCAAGAAGAAGAAGCAGCTGCGACGCGCAGGACCTCAGGAGGGTGGCGTCATAGCCGGAGCCTTGTCAGGATCAGCGCCCGGTCCAGGGGCGCCTCCCTCCATCGCATAGGAAGGCGCGCCCGACGCCCTTCTCGGGCAGGGCTCGGGGGCTTTCTTCTGGAAGGCATCAGACCTTGCCCACATCACAAGGGAGGCGCTCGGGCACTACTTGGAGGCGTGCTTCACGGCACATTCCCCTCAGGAGGGCACATGGCAAGGATTGCCCACCGTTCAGGAGTTCATCACCAAGACCACCCAGGAATTGCAAGACGCAAGGGCCATGCACGGCGACCGCCGCTCACAACGCGCAGCTCCCCATCCAGGCAAGAATGCCGGCCTGCGCGTCTGCATCACCGTTCCAGGGCTCAACAGGGCCACTTGTCAGGAGCTTTTCTGGCCTTGCGCGTGGGACGCTGCAAGGGACCACCGCACAGCTACGTTCGCATGCCCTTTGGCCTGCCTAGCGTGTCGTCAGCCTACCAGCGTAACTTGCAGCGCATCCTAGTAGCTCAGGAGGCCAGGCACCACGCCGTCCTGATGGAGATGGAGACGGTCCTCAAGGAACCACATGAGCTCCCAGGGCCTCCCGAGGCTCAGGGTCCCGGTGGCTCGTGAGAAGCAACCCCTTCGCCGTGCACCTTCAGCTACCCCAACTCTCCTTCGTCAACATGACCAGGTGACATATTTCCAAGTTCATTTAGCCGGGAGCGCCCCACAGGCTGCATCATTCCCAGGCCGTGTGGGTCCGTCCCTGTGGCATGTATCCCTTTTTATGTCTTCAGCTTACCGTGTTGGGGGCGCCCCTCGGGCTGCATCATCCCCAAGCCGCTCAGGCCTGACCCAGTGGCACGTATCTCCCATGCAGTTATTTAAGCCTACTACTCTCATGTTTGATTTACCTATGATTGCTACCTGCTCAATCGTCGCCTCCCACTGGGCCTCCTCACGCTGGCACGGCACCGGTGCACGGGTCTGTCCCTACCACGTCGATAAACCTAAGCTGTCGAGCTCTGGCTCGCGGCACGCCCCGCGCACGTCACCTCACCAGGCCCTCAGTGGCTTCACCCCCTCGCGGAGCAACCACCGGCAGGCTGGCAACCATAATGGCAGATCGCGTTATTCCTTGTGATGGCTCACAGGAATCTCATGAGCATAGCACCAGGCAGCACCGCGAGCTCCCACCTCTTCCAAGTAACCCGCTTGCACGTTAAAAGGAGGGCTCCTGAGCATCGCGACTCAGGAGCTCTAACTGGCTCTCCAGCCCTCACCCCCTGGCCTTGACCACGGCACACGACCTGGCATACCAGCGGCGGCTGAGCTCGCTCGAGGGCCGGGACCTGAGGACGTAGAGCACAAAAGAGAGCATTGAAAGGGGGAGGACTCGTATGGGCCTGACCTAGCTACGCTGCGGATGTTCGCGCACAGGTCTGGCGCATCACGAAGAATCGACCCCGGACCGCCAAGATAAGTCACGAGCTCAGATCAACCAATCGTTGGAACCTAGGAGACACGCTCGCTGCAGCCCTGTTGCGGCAACATCACCTCCCTTTCTAATCTTAGCACGACTGCTTGAGCGCTAAAGGGGACCCCCTGAGCATCGCGCCTCAGGGGCTCTTACTGGACCTCGGGCCGCTCACCTCCTGGCCTTCACAACAACACGCGACTTGGCATACCAGCGACGGCTGAAGCTTGCCTGGGGACCGGAGCCTGTCAGCGTAGAGCAACAAGCTGTCGCGAGATTGGAAAGGGAAGACCGAGCCTAAACAGGACTTGCTCTCACAAGGCTTCCATAATTAGGATAAGATCAACAAAATACATTGCAGACCCTTTACACGCCCTCACGGGATACTTCTAGATTCCTCGCAGGGAACAAAAGACGAGAACCTAGGAGAATCCTATCTACACACCCCCGTGGCCGACGCCATCATCAACAGTCGGCCGCGGGAGGCCAGAGCCAACCCATCCAGATCAGCGACGGCGGCGACCAGACATTGCGGCCCTGCTCCGGGCGCGGCGAGAGCTCGGGGGCACGTAGCTGTCGTCGCTCGTCTCCGGGGTCTCGTAGAGCTCGGGAGAACCGCTGGACTCCCAAGAATCGCTGCTGCTGGAGCAGCCGCGAGAGGGGCGCACCTCATCTTGGCGCTCCCCTTCGGGGCAACACTCCAAGCGGCGAACGGCCGCGTCGAAGATGGTGCGCGCGCCGATGCTCGTCGCTTCTTCCTCCCGAGCCACCGGCTTGGGCGTACAAGGGCAGTGGATACCCAGGAGGAGGCCGCTCGTACCAAGGCCTCGTCACCACCTGCATCTCCGCGACGTCGCGGCGGTGGACCGACCTCTTCTTCGTCAGGAGCAGCGCTGGCATGTCGAGGGGAACCTTTCCCTTCATCACAGTCAAAAACCTACGGACCGGCGCCATTGAAGTTGCTGCTAGCAGTGGAGCAGAGGAGGAAGAAGCAGGCGGATTGGGAAGAAGTGGAGGACGGGGGCTCCGCCCCTTCCTCATTTATAGCAAGAGAAGGCCAACCAGCGACCCCACAATCACAGGTAATGATGGTTTTCCTTGCATGCCGCAGGGACTTGTCCAGCCAGGCAGTTGCTGAGGCAGCATGGGGAAGTGGAGATGCCCACGTCCAATCAACTGCCACACGTCAACCGAGGCCGCAGGCTTTTGGGGCCTGTGGCGCTCCGTGCTTGACCTTTGGCTTTGCTTTGAAGCCAAGCCCGAGCGTGCCTTGGGCCCGGGGGCTACTGTCGGCGTTCTGGGAACGACGGTCCGCAGACTTGCCTGCCTGCATCCCACGGCGTGGCTGGGCTGGCAGGTCCGTACAGCCCATCTTGATCGACAAGGCATTCAAGACCCTCGCGAGGGGCCATGCCTCGCGAGGTAGATGATGCAAGACCTCCTCAGGAGCGGCCTCGCCAGGCAGGCTCGCAAGGGCGGAGAGATCAAGGCAAGGAAAACCTCGCGAGTTCCTCGTGACGTGAGCCATGACGATCGAGACCAGGCGGGTGCTAGGCTGGCGCCAGCGCGCGCAGTGTCCTTGCTTCCTCTTTGGTGCCAAGGGGGCAAGCGCAGGCGCGGAGTACCGAAGCATCAAGCAAAGGTTTCCATATTGGTGCAATGAGACAAAGACCAGAAGGACGGCAAGACGAAGGTCACCATGGAGCCCAAGACAGCGTCACCACCAGAGCCTTTGGCAGGCGAAGACCGCCTTTGTCAGGATAAGCTATACTAGTTGTCCCCTTTCGAATTGGCCGTTGTTGGCTCCCTTCCCGCTCAATATTTGGGGAGAGGACCAGGGCCTATATAAGTAGAACTAGCCATCACAATAGAGAAGGGACCTGATAACCAACTGATTGGAGATGGATCCAAGGTCATCTCACCCACACAAGTTCATCAAGCACAAGAACACCTCAACCTCAGGAGGCTGTTCTTCCCCTTGTACTGTTCATCATGAGCCCAAGAGGCAATCCACCACCACCACACTTGAGTAGGGTATTACACCACAATGGTGGCCCAAACCAGTATAAATCTTGTGTCTTTGTCTTATGAGTTCGTGTAGTTTGTCCGCGAGATCTTAGAGAGCTAGGGCGTGGATCGATAGCGAGAAAACCTTCACGCGCACCCCAGTGTTCGAACCTTGAGGGTTTTGCCGGAACCCGTGATCCAACAACGGGGTTGGCGGGAGCCGGCGAGTAGGCGTCGGAGATGGCCGGATCTGGGCCAGTTCGGGTTGGAGAGGCGAGTTCGAGCAGATCTGACGGGTGGTGCTGCTCGAAGGTCACTGGATAGAGCAGGTCAACGGTGGCAGTGATAATGGGGCTCGGGTTGGTCGAGGTACATGGCAGCGCAGGTGACAAGGGCACGGGGCGGCGGACTTGGACGGTGGAGCTCGACGCGGTGACGTCTCGACGAGGAAGTCCATGGCATCGGACGCGGTTGGCTCGCGATGAGGCTTGCGAGGTGAGGGAGGCAGGCACGTGCGCGCGTTTGAAGCAGAGGAGGCAGGCGGGCGACGCATCAGAGGGACATGGAGGGGAAGCGGAGAGGTGCGGTGCTACCTCTTGAGCACTTGCGTTGGTTTTCCCTTGAAGAGGAAAGGGTGATGCAACAGAGTAGCGTAAGTATTTCCCTCAGTTTTTGAGAACCAAGGTATCAATCCAGTAGGAGGCCACGCACGAGTCCCTCGTACCTATACAAACAAATAAATCCTCGCAATCAACGCGATAAGGGGTTGTCAATCCCTACACTGTCACTTACGAGAGTGAGATCTGATAGATATGATAAGATAATATTTTTGGTATTTTTATGAGAAAGATGCAAAGTAAAATAAAAGGTAAAGGAAATAACTAAGTATTGGAAGATTAATATGATGGAATATAGACCCGAGGGCCATAGGTTTCACTAGTGGCTTCCCTCGAGAGCATAAGTATTCACGGCGCGTAAACAAATTACTATTGAGCAATTGACATAATTGAGCATAGTTATCAGAATATCTAGGTATGATAATGCATATAGGCATCACGTCCGAGACAAGTAGACCGACTCCTGCCTGCATCTACTACTATTACTCCACACATCAACCGCTATCCAGCATGCATCTAGAGTATTAAGTTCAAGAGAACAGAGTAACGCTTTAAGAAAGATGACATGATGTAGAGGGATAAACTCATGCAATATGACATAAACCCCATCTTATTATCCTCGATGGCAACAATACAATACATGCCTTGTTGCCCCTACTGTCACTGGTAAAGGACACCGCAAGATTGAACCCAAAGCTAAGAACTGCTCCCATTGCAAGAAAGATCAATCTAGTAGGCCAAACCAAACTGATAATTCGAAGAGACTTGCAAAGATAACCAGTCATACATAAAAGAATTCAGAGTAGATTCAAATATTGTTCACAGATAAACTTGATCATAAACCCACAATTCATCGGCCTCAACAAACACACCGCAAAAGAAGATTACATCGAATCTATCTCCATAAGAGAGGGGGAGAACTTTGTATTGAGATCCGACAAGAGAGAAGAAGCCATCTAGCTAATAACTATGGACCCGTAGGTCTAAGGTAAACTACTCACACTTCATCGGAAGGGCTATGGTGTTGATGGAGAAGCCCTCCGTGATCGATGCCCCCTCCGGCGGAGCTCCGGAACAGGCCCCGTATCTGGTATCTGGCAGATACAGAAAGTCACGGTGGTGGAATTAGGGTTTTGGCTCCGTATCTGGTAGTTTGGGGGTACGTAGGTATATATAGGAGGAAGGAGTACGTCGGTGGAGCAACAGGGGGCCCACAAGGGTGGAGGGCGCGCCCAGGGGGTAGGCGCGCCCCCTACCTCGTGGCCTCCTGGTTGATTTCTTGATGTAGTGTCCAAGTCCTTTGGATCATGTTCGTTCCTAAAAACACATTCCCGAAGGTTTCATTCCGTTTGGACTCCGTTTGATATTATTTTTCTGCGAACCCTAAAATAGGCAAAAAACAACAATTCTAGGCTGGGCATCCAGTTAATAGGTTAGTCCCAAAAATAATATAAAAGTGTATAATAAAGCCCAATAATGTCCAAAACAGAATATAATATAGCATGGAACAATCAAAACTTATAGGTACGTTGGAGACGTATCAAGCATCCCCAAGCTTAATTCCTGCTCGTCCTTGAGTAGGTAAATGATAAAAACAGAATTTTTGATGTGGAATGCTACTTGGCATAATTTCAGTGTAATTCTCTTAATTGTGGTATGAATATTCAGATCCGAAAGATTCAAGACAAAAGTTTAATATTGACATAGAAATAATAATACTTCAAGCATACTAACTAAGCAATTATGTCTCTTCAAAATAACATGGCAAAAGAAAGTTATCCCTACAAAATCATATAGTCTGGCTATGCTCCATCTTCACCACACAAAGCATTCAAATCATGCACAACCCCGATGACAAGCCAAGTAATTGTTTCATACTTTTAATGTTCTCAGACTTTTTCAATTTTCACGCAATACATGAGCGTGAGCCATGGACATAGCACTATAGGTGGAATAGAATGGTGGTTGTGGAGGAGACAAAAAGGGAGAAGATAGTCTCACATCAACTAGGCGTATCAATGGGCTATGGAGATGCCCATCAATAGATATCAATGTGAGTGAGTAGGGATTGCCATGCAATGGATGCACTAGAGCTATAAATATATGATAGCCCAACAAAAAGAAACTAAGTGGGTGTGCATCCAACTTGCTTGCTCACGAAGACCTAGGGCATTTTGAGGAACCCATCGTTGGAATATACAAGCCAAGTTCTATAATGAAAAATTACCATTAGTATATGAAAGTGATAACATAGGAGACTCTCTATTATGAAGATCATGGTGCTACTTTGAAGCACAAGTGTTGAAAAAGGATAGTAATATCACCATCTCCATATCTCAAAACAATTATCAAGTTTCAAACTTCTCATAGTATTCAACACACTCATAAGAAAATTTTATTTATTTAATCTTGAATGCCTCAAATAATTAAAGAAAATTACCATGCTGTTTTGTAGGACTCTCAAAAATAATCTAAGTGAAGCATGAGAGATCAATAGTTTCTATAAAACAATTCCACCACCGTGCTCTAAAAGATATAAGTGAAGTACTAGGGCAAAACTATATAACTCAAATGATATAAGCGAAGCACATAGAGTATTCTAACAAATTCCAAATCATGTATGGCTCTCTCAAAAGGTGTGTACAGCAAGAATGATTGTGGTAAACAAACAAATAAAGACTCAAATAATACAAGACGCTCCAAGAAAAACACATATCATGTGGTCAATAAAAATATAGCTCCAAGTAAAGTTACTGATAGAAGTAGACGAAAGAGGGGGTGCCTTCCGGTTCATCCCCAAGCTTTGGCTTTTAGGTGTCCTTATATTATCTTGGGGGTGCCATGGGCATCCCCAAGCTCAGGCTCTTGCCACTCCTTGTTCCATAATCCATCAAATCTTTACCCAAAACTTGAAAACTTCACAACAGAAAACTCAGAGTAGAAAATCTCGTGAGCTCTGTTAGCGAAAGAAAAAGACCACTTCAAGGTACTGTAATGAACTCATTATTTATTTATATTGGTGTTAAACCTACTGTATTCCAACTTCTCTATGGTTTATAAACTATTTTACTAGCCATAGATTCATCAAAATAAGCAAACAACACATGAAAAAACAGAATCTGTCAAAAACAGAACAGTCTGTAGTAATCTGTAGCTAATGCAAGATTTGGAACCCCAACAATTCTAAAGTAAATTGCTGGACTTGAGTAATTTATCTATTAATCATCTGAAAAAGAATTAACTAAATAGCACTTTCCAAATAAAAATGGCAGTAGTTCTCGTGAGCGCTAATTTTTTTACAGCAAGATTAACAAGACTTTCCCCAAGTCTTCCCAACGGTTCTACTTGGCACAAACACTAATTAAACACCAAAACACAACCAAAATAGAGGCTAGATAAATTATTTATTACTAAACAGGAGCAAAAAGCAAGGAATAAAAATAAAATTGGATTGCCTCGCAACAAGCGCTATCGTTTAACGCCCCTAGCTAGGCATAAAAAGCAAGGTTAGATCTAAGTAAAAAATCATTTTGGGTTTTTAATTTTTTTATGGAGTTATGCTCGAATCCGGGAGGTTCCTTACGTTTACCCTCATATTCGGAAATTTTGAGATCTAAAGAATCCAAACACTTATTGCAAAGGGTAATCAACATATTCATGTGGTGGAGATTCCCGCTAACACTCTTAAGAGGTTCAAGAGATTTTTGTAAGATCTTCATTACTTTGCAAATTTTCTCGAAAATTTGCGTTTCTTCTTGGGTATGATGATGCCCCTTTTCTTGCGGTAGTGTTCCCACTATACCATCTATAATTTCATGAGCACTACTAGGATCAATTTTAATAAAATTGCCTTTGGCAACGCAATCCAAGAGTTGTCTACGAGATAAATTTAATCCAACATAAAAGTTGCGAAGCAGAATTCTAAAATTCACCTCTAGGGTGCAATTACGATAAAACCCCATCATTCTAAACCAAGCAACTTTTAAGTTTTCTCTTTGTCTTTGTTTGAAGTGAAGAACCTCAAACTCGGGAGACAAAGGGGAAGACAGGGGACTAGCCATAACGACAAGCAAGCAATCCAACACACAAGCAAATGAGGAACGGGCAAAAGGAGGCAAATAGAGAAGGAGAGGGAGGATGGAGAGACAGAAAGGGCGAATAAAACGGCAAGGGTGAAGTGGGGGAGAGCAAAATGAGAGGCAAATGGCAAATAATGTAATGCGGGAGATAAGGGTTATGATGGGTACTTGGTATGTTGACTTTTGCATAGACCTCCCCGGCAACGGCGCCAGAAATCCTTCTTGCTACCTCTTGAGCACTTGCGTTGGTTTTACCTTGAAGAGGAAAGGGTGATGCAGCAGAGTAGCGTAAGTATTTCCCTCAGTTTTTGAGAACCAAGGTATCAATCCAGTAGGAGGCCACGCAGAGTCCCTCGTACCTATACAAACAAATAAATCCTCGCAATCAACGCGATAAGGGGTTGTCAATCCCTACACTGTCACTTACGAGAGTGAGATCTGATAGATATGATAAGATAATATTTTTGGTATTTTTATGAGAAAGATGCAAAGTAAAATAAAAGGTAAAGGAAATAACTAAGTATTGGAAGATTAATATGATGGAATATAGACCCGAGGGCCATAGGTTTCACTAGTGGCTTCCCTCGAGAGCATAAGTATTCACGGCGCGTAAACAAATTACTATTGAGCAATTGACATAATTGAGCATAGTTATCAGAATATCTAGGTATGATAATGCATATAGGCATCACGTCCGAGACAAGTAGACCGACTCCTGCCTGCATCTACTACTATTAGTCCACACATCGACCGCTATCCAGCATGCATCTAGAGTATTTAGTTCAAGAGAACAGAGTAACGCTTTAAGCAAGATGACATGATGTAGAGGGAGAAACTCATGCAATACGAAATAAACCCCATCTTGTTATCCTCGATGGCAACAATACAATACGTGCCTTGCTGCCCCTACTGTCACTGGGAAAGGACACCGCAAGATTGAACCCAAAGCTAAGCACTTCTCCCATTGCAAGAAAGATCAATCCAGTAGGCCAAACCAAACTGATAATTCGAAGAGATTTGCAAAGATAAGCAATCATACATAAAAGAATTCAGAGAAGATTCAAATATTGTTCATAGATAAACTTGATCATAAACCCACAATTCATCGGTCTCAACAAACACACCGCAAAAGAAGATTACATAGAGTAGATCTCCACAAGAGAGGGGGAGAACTTCATATTGAGATCCAAAAAGAGAGAAGAAGCCATCTAGCTAATAATTATGGAAACGTAGGTCTGAGGTAAACTACTCACACTTCATTGGAAGGGGTATGGTGTTGATGGAGAAGCCCTCCGTGATCGATGCCCCCTCAGGCGGAGCTCCGGAACAGGCCCTAAGATGGGATCTCGCGGATACAAAAAGCTACGGCGGTGGAATTACGGTTTTGGCTCCGTATCTGGTAGTTTAGGGTACGTAGGTATATATAGGAGGAAGGAGTACGTCGGTGGAGCAACAGGGGGCCCACGAGGGTGGAGGGCGCGCCCCCCTACCTCGTGGCCTCCTGGTTGATGTCTTGATGTAGGGTCCAAGTCCTCTAGATCATGTTCGTTCCAAAAATCACGTTCCCGAAGGTTTCATTCCATTTGGACTCCGTTTGATATTCTTTTTCTGCGAAACCCTAAAATAGGCAAAAACAACAATTCTGGGCTGGGCCTCCGGTTAATAGGTTAGTGCCAAAAATAATATAAAAGTGTATAATAAAGCCCAACAATGTCGAAAAAAGAATATAATATAGCATGGAACAATAAAAAATTATATATACGTTGGAGACGTATCATGCGGCGACCTGCTAGTGGTGGGGAGCTAAGGCGATGACGAACAGCTGAAGATGGCCTTGGATCGCTGGTGCTCGAGGCGAGGGGCATGTCCTCGAGGAGGAGGAAGAAGCAGGGCGCGACGGTGGTCCTGGAGGTCGCCGTCGAGGC
The DNA here is from genome assembly GCF_056163025.1 of Triticum urartu. Taxonomy (NCBI): domain Eukaryota; kingdom Viridiplantae; phylum Streptophyta; class Magnoliopsida; order Poales; family Poaceae; genus Triticum; species Triticum urartu. Next base: position 326,947,717 of record NC_141876.1, read on the forward strand.
GGCTGGCCGCGCGAGAAGACGACGCCGAGCGCTCCTTCTCGGGCCTCGGGAATAGAGGGGGTGGCGGCTATGGTTGGTTCGGCATGTAGAGGAAGGGGGAAGATGGGTGCGATCCCGAGGAAGGAGGAGGGAATGGACAGGGGTGGCGGTGGCTAGGAGGATCCCTTGAAATTAGGGATTTGGTCTTGCTTTAGACTAGGTGGGATATATATACAGATTAAGACTAGGTTTGGACCCTCCAATTAGACCGGATAGTCAAGAAAAATTGACTAGGGAAGTCCAAATGAGAAATCAAAGATGTTTTAGGGATGTTTGGGGATAATCTGGACCCATTGGTCAAGACCGGATGATTCGGGTTCGGGGAAGTTTCGAGCGCGGCCGAGGTGTCGATGCACTGTGCAAAGAGGGGTTAGGTGGTTTGACAAGAGGGAGTCAAACACCCGATTGGTGAGAAAGGCGAACTGAGACAAAGGAGAAGTGGCCACTACAAACGGATGCTAGTTTTAAAGAAAACATGTGAATGCAATGCGCATGATGCGATGATGAAATGCAACAAACAATTAAATCACACGGCAACAACAAAATAACTAGATGGCATCTAGAGTCTCGGTCTTGGGTCGTCAGAGCGCCTCCCTTCATCCAGGCTCGGGGGCTTCCATCTAGAATCCGTCTGACCTGATCGGTGTGTCAAGGGAGGTGCTCGGGCACCACTTCGAGGAGTGCTTCGATGCGCGCCCCCGCAAGCAAGGAGCATGGCGTCAGGTGCCAGAGGCACAAGATTTCATCACCCAGGAGATTCAGAAGCTGCGGGAAGCTCGGGATATGCGGAGCAAGGTGTGCGTATGCCTCGACATCGTGAGCCTCAATAGGGCCAGCTCCCAGGACCTCTTTTGGCCATCGCGCGTCGGCCCGTATAGGGGCATCTCCACCAACTACACCCACATGCCCTTCGACCTGGAAAACACCGGCGCCACCTTCCAAAGGCTTGCACGGCTCACGATGGTGCCTTGCGAGACTATAGCTCCTCGTGAGCCCCTAAGGCCAGGAGCCAGCCAACCCCTAAGAGGCAAACCTTCACGGCACGCTTCGCCAAGCAGCCCAACGCTCCCGCAACAGCATGATTGCCAGTTGACCTTTTGGTTTATTCAAATTGAGGGTGCTCCTCGGGCTGCATCATCCTCAAGATGGTCAGGGTCCGTCCCTGCAGTCATCTCGCTTTTGGTTTTGTAGCGAATCTGGTTATGCATTAATGAGTTTTTCTTGCTTGCTTAACCCTGTTTTCAGCGTCTCGCCACCATTGAGAGCACCGCGCACTCGCAACTTTTCTCCTGTCCATCCCATGAGCAAGGGCTAGGCACGGCGCATGTGCTCAGGTCAGCCCGTGCAGTGCTGATAAATCCAAGTGATCGAGCTCTGGCTCAGGGCCTGCTCCCGTGCATGTCACTCAAAGAGATCCTTGGTGCCTCATTTCCTCATGGAACATCCACTAGTCGGTTGGTGAGCATGCGTCGCCCCAGTGCCTCAAAGTTCCGCGAATGTGCAGAAACTAAGCTCTGGGGGGGGGGGGCTATCCGAAGAGCCCCGCGTGGCGAGGACTCCAAGGATCAAGTCATGGTCTACCGAACGTCGCTCCATGCATAAGATAAGTCGAGCCGCCTCACGAGGAACCACTTTCGTCTCTAGAGCTCCCTCATCCCGTGACCTAGGAGGAGACTATTCTCCTTTTCCACGCAAGCCACTTGTGCATCAAAGGGGGGTCCCTGAGAATCACGCCTCAGGAACCCTTACTAGCTTCTGGAGCCCCTCACCTCCTGGACTTGTTGATGTAGGGTAGAACACTAGGGTCCCGATCTTTCATGAAATGGAGAGGATCCTACGAAGAACTCGTGGGGAACACGAGGGAAAACGGCAGAGAAATCACTCAACCAACAAGATTCGGTCACAAATATGCTAGATCTTCAAAACACAAAGAGATTCACAATCCACGATCAACAAGGGACGATACATAGGTAACCGGTTCTTCTCCATGAGGAGGTCTTGAGTTCTTCCCGTTGGGGATCTTGAATCCAAGTGGATCTTCTTCGTAGAGGCGCGGTATCTCTCGATGGAGTAGATCCGTATGGATGAGCAAAGCTCTATCTCAAATGAGCTAAACCTATGCTAACCCTCAAATGGTGGAGGTGGAGGAGTATATATAGTCTAGGGCCACGAAGGGGTAAGTGAGGGGTAAAGGGGTACATGGGCCTTGGTCCCGTTACACTGTGCGCAGACAGGCGTCGGTCGTCCAATAGGTACCGGACATCCGGTGGTTCGCAAGGGCCCAGTCGTCTGGTACTCGTCGCATGTCCAGCGTTTTGGCCTGGGATAGGTGTCACCGGTTTTCCGGTCGGCGTAGGTCATCCGGTGGCTGACGAGTGTCGGACGTCCGGCGTCTGGCGATCGTCTGACCGCTGTAGACTTCAGTAGCCGCGGGTGTTCTGGCGGGTGGAAACTCCAGGCGCCGGACATCCGGTATGGACCGGTCGTCAGGTGGCTGTCGGACGTCCGAGAGCTGTAGATTCCTGGCAGCTCCTTCTCTTGCTCCTCGCGCTTGGTGTACTCGCCGTCTTGTTCATGGTATCCCTCTTGGTTCTTTGTCATGCACATCACACATGTTTGAGGTAGTAGCCATGTCTCACATGTGGAAAGTGACAGTTCGGAGAGGAGCGAGTTCACCTTGCGTCCAATGGCATATAGTCGAGGTCTCATCGTATATCCTCTTGGGGCATGGGGAGTAGTCATAGTATACATGGGGGTTATCGTAGGATGCTCCGCATCATCCCCCCCTTGGGAAAGATCCGACCTCGGATCGTGAAACTCACACCATGGAAACGGTTGTCATGGACGGACTTGTAGTTGGACGTAGTTGAAGACACGGCTCAATCCAAGTACTCCAAGGTGTCTCCGGAGGGATAGACATACAAAGAGAGAAAACACAAACGACACTCGGAAATACAATGGTTAGCGCACACAAATTGTCCATCAAGTAAGTATGAGTCCGTTCGGCAATATTGTTTGTGACAAAGCACATGAAGCTTATCAAGATGATATAGAATGATACGCAAAGCATTCATGAGAGGAAATTCATTTCAAGTATGCACAAAGGTGCTGGGAATGTGATTAATGCGACCATTGTGACAAATGATGTCATAGTGGGATGGTTTACCAAAAGCATGAACATGGTAATTGGTGCTCAAAGTGATTATGTTGTCATGCAATTGATGGTGGGCAATATGACCAAGATGTATGAATATGCCATCATGGAAGATCACAACAAAATTGCTAAGGAAATGCAGAAGCTCATATATCATGGATGGCATGGAAATAGATCCAACAATAAAAGCATAATGTGAGTCAATCCATGCATGGGGTGCAAACTTGTGGTGAGTATGATATGTCCATCGAGCATGACATGTGTGAGCACAATCAAAAAATGTGGAGGTGTTGGTGTACCAATGCTCGATGTCGTGGCATGAGTGGAGGTTCGAAGGAGCATCCAATAAGTCCGAGCACTCCTCAATTTGAAGGTCCATAGAGCCAATATCCAATGTCACTCCTTCGTTCACGAGATGTATCATGTAGACAACAAGAAGGAGACAACAATGAAAGAGTAACCCATCCAATATACATATTTGAGGAGGGCTCAAAGGGATGGAGGTCACCTTTAGGAATGTCTCAAGGATTTTGGAGTTGCGCATCTTGTATGCCTTCACATAACCAATATGTCTCGTGATGGTACCGCATTATGAATCCTTCAAATCGAAAGAACATGGCAAACACTCGAAAAACAAATGAGTTTAGCAAAAGTGCAAAACCTATCATTCGTGTGGTAAGATACCCAACAAGTGTATGCATCATGCTCATCATAAGAAAGGACAAGGGAGTAGTGCATAGTATGGAGGCATAAGATGCGAGAATAACCAAATGCAATAGGGTCAATCAAACAAGCATGCATCACAAGTAATATGTCCAAGTCTCCACGATCAATAAGCATAGCAAGTTGGCACTCAATACAAGGGGATACGAGAGATGCCACTAATGGAGACAAGAGACAATGATCGAGATAAATCATCTAAGAGGCAGGAGCATATATGTCATCAACCCAAGAAAGAGAGTAAGAATGGAACATGGGTGATGCGACAAAGCAAGCAATCATAGTGATCAAGTCAATCAAGCTTGTAGTGCGAAGGTGCAACCTACTAGAAGGAATCATGGCAAGCATTTCATGTGTGCAAATGGTGGTCATGAATAATGCACAAGATATATCACAAGCATGAAGGCGAGATATGAACAAAATATCATCAATGTATTGGCGAGAGGCCATATGCAAATAGCAATGGGACATCATGACTCTACCAACACAACAAGCGTCACTAGCATGGGACACAAATAAATCATGCCAATAGCTACAAGGATCTCCACTAAGCATGCAAATACACATAGGAGTATCATAATTGTGAATCATGGGTAGATGCAAGCAAGGGTCACAGTTGCATGGCAACATCATGAGAAGAGGCATAACATGCAAAGTGAACACGATAGTATGGGCATAAGGTAACAGGTGATACATAGCCCATAGCCATGTGAGAGCCAAGTAAAAGAGATGCGCGTAGTCCTTGCGTGAAGGGAATGGTGGTAAGGATAGTCCATGGGATCCCAAGTCATTGCTGCTCTCCAGAGCTCATTTCGTCAACTCTTGGTATTGAGATGTTGACGAGTATATGTGAGTACCTACAAAAAATAAAGACAAAGGGAAAATTGTGTGTGCGTGGTATATGTACCTCTAGCAAGGCATGCCGAACACCAAACAGACTATGAAGCTGGTTAGGCGAACCTGTACATCACACAACCATTCCTTTTGCTAAACGATATATTTTGTCAGGCTCAAGGCGAGTCTGTCATCCTTGTGCTAGCCCGACCTCTTTCTCGTTCTAGTGATGCCGACCACAAACCGGATTATCTCATAATCCTTGTCGAATGGCCATGCTTATCCTGGTGGAATCACACGAGGGGCCCAGAGTATATCTCTCCTGATCAGAGGGGCAAATCCCATCTTGCTCGACCATGTCTCGCAGCATGGTTCTAGACAAACCCGAAACCTACCTTTATAAATACCCAGTTATGGAGTAGCGTTTGGTCGGCCCAAAGCAAGTCTGTCACCATCCCAAGTACATGCGTCAGCTCAGGTCTTAGGACATAGAACATATGTTGTACTAGAGACTCATAGATGACATATCACTGTGTCTCATAGTTGGGTCTGTCCGTCTTGGACCTTGTCTCGACTCGGATCCGACTACGTCGAATCTGACCAGATCCTTGCAAGTCCATATTATCCGGTTAGCATCTAATGCTCCATGGCTAGTGAGACCAAGCCATCGACTGTGTCATATGCTAGTCTAGTTGGCTGCGCGTCCACACAGCCCTTTCGACTAGGGACTTTTAGGACGTTCATCATACAATGCATAGTCCCACAAACAAGTCACGTACTTGTTGATACACATCATTGATAATGTCCAAGGACTATCTTTATTCATAAACACATAGGAAATATCATCATACATGATTGCCTCTAGGGCATATCTCCAACAGTGTCCCACTTGCACTAGAGTCAATCAAATAGAGATCGAATGCCTATAGCTCTAACATGCCCCTCATGCTTGGGTTGTGGAAGCGGCTTAGTCAACGGATCCGCAACATTTGCATCCGTGTGAATTTTGCATAACTCTACATCACCTCTCTTTACGATCTTTCATATCAGGTGATATTTCCGATCTATGTGTCTGACCTTGTGGTGATTCCTCGGCTCCTTGGCTTGTGCGATGGCACCAGAATTATCACAATAAAGGTCCAACAGTTTTACCGAGGCTGGGAAAATACCAAGATCATCCAGAAAGTTCCGTATCCAAACACCTTCCTTTGCAGCTTCACAAGCCGCAATGTATTCGGCTTCTGTAGTAGAATCAGCCACCATATCTTGCTTGGAACTCATCCAACTCACTGCTCCTCCGTTCATGACGTACACGAATCCGGACTGTGATCGACAATCATCTCTGTCAGATTGGAAACTAGCATCGGCGTAACCCCTTACGACGAGCTCTTCCTCACCTCCATAAACTAGGAACATCTCTTTAGTCCTTTTCAGGTACTTCAAAATAGTCTTTACTGCGACCCAGTGACTCTCACCTGGGTTGGCCTCGTATCTACTTGTTAGGCTTATTGCAACAGCAACATCGGGCCACGTACATATCATGGCTTACATGATGAATCCTACTCATCCTGCTTCACTCATCAGATGTCGAAGCACTCTGAGTCTCGCTTAGCCTTATACCATGTGAGAGTGGCAAGAACCCTTTCTTTTCCTCACTCATGTTGAACCGCTTCAACACTTTATTTGTGTACGTGCTCTGGCTTAAGCCGAGCAGCCTCCTTGATCTATCTCTATAGATCTTAATGCCTAAAATGTACATTGCCTCACCGAGGTCCTTCATCGAAAACTTGCCATTCAATGACTCCTTGACCGAGTTCAGCATCGAAATATCATTTCCGATCAGTAGTATTTCATCCACATACAAGATCAAAAACACTATCGAGCTCCCACTTAACTTCTTGTATAAACAAGAGTCCTCTTCGCTTTTGATGAAGCCGAAACCAGTGATGACCTCACCAAAATGAATGTTCCAGCTCCGAGATGCTTGCCTCAACCCAAAATGGATCTCTTGTGCTTGCATACCTTACTAGTGCTACTCGGATCGACAAGACCCTCGGGTTGTATAATATACACATCCTCGGTTAAATTTCCATGAAGGAAAGCCGTCTTGACATCCATCTGTCATATCTCGTAATCGAAATATGCAGTTATAGTTGGTACGATCCTCAGCGACTTCAACATCGCTACCGGCGAGTAAGTCTCCTCGTAGTCAATTCCATGAACTTGTCCATAACCCTTAGTGAAAAGCCGAGCTTTGTGGATCTGAACATTTCCATCCACACCGGTTTTCTTCTTAAAGACCCATTTGCATCCAATAGCTATTACGCCAGGCAGCGGATCAACCAAGTCCCAGACTTGATTCTCATCCATGGACTTTAACTCGGATCTCATGGCCTCCAGCCATGCCTCGGAATCTGGGATCACCATCGCTTCCACATACGTGGCCGGCTCGTCACTTTCTAGCAACAATACATCACGCACTCTGCGCAATCTTTTCGAACTCCGTGGTTCCGGTGCCGCTTCCACTACTGGTTCCCTGACTGACTCCGATATGATCTCTTCACCAGCTGAGCCATCCATGAGTGGTCCTCGAATTTCTTCGAGTCGGACTGTCCTCCCACTAGCCTCCCAACTGAGAAACTCTTTCTCAACGAAAACCCCATTCTGAGCAACAAACACTTTGTTCTCTTCCTGGTTGTAGAAGCTATATCCCAAGCTTTCCTCCGATATCCCACGAATATGCATTTATCCGACTTGGGTGTAAGCTTGTCTGACATAAGTTTCTTGACAAATGCTTCACAAACCCAAATCTATAGAAAAGACAAACTGGGACTCTTCCCGGTCCACATCTCATGTGGTGTCTTGTCTACGGATTTTTATGGTACCCTGCTAAGTGTGAAAGCTGCAGGTTCTAGAGTGTATCTCCAGAATGACAAGGGTAAATCCGACTTGCTCATCATAGATCGAAGCATGTCCAACAAGGTACGATTCCTCCGTTCCGATACACCATTTCTCTGTGGTGTACCCGGAGGTGTGAGATGAGGTACTATACCTCTGCTTTTCAGATGATCATCAAACTCCTGGCTCATGTACTCACCTCCATGATCAGATCGTAGAAGTTTTATAGTCTTGCCAAGCTAATTTTCAACCTTGTTTTGAAACTCTTTGAACTTTTCAAAAGTCTCCGACTTGTGCCTCATCAAATAGATATATCCATATCTACTCAAGTCGTCGGTAAAAGTCACAAAGTACTGATAGCCACCTCTGGCAGTTGTGCTCATTAGTCCACACATCAATGTGTATCAGTTCCAACAGCTCGTATGCCCTCTCACAACTCTTTGCGAAAGGAGACTTGGTCATCTTGTCGAGCAAGCATGATTCGCATGTCTCGAACGACCCATAGTCGGTCGAAGTTAGGAGTCCATCATCATGGAGCTTCTTCATGCGTTTCATGTGTCCATGCCGGCAATGCCAGAAGTATGTTGGATTTATCTCATTAGGCTTATGCCTCTTGACATTCACATTATAGATTGGTTTCTGTTCTAGATTCAGTATAAATAACCCATCAACAATGGGTGCATAGTCGTGGAACATACCATTCAAATAAATCAATCAACCATTGTCCTTTAAATTGAATTCATAACCCTGACTCATCATGCATGAGGCAGAAATAATGTTCCGACTAAGTGCAGGAATGTAATAACAATTATTCAATTCCAAAATAAATTCAGAAGGAAGCTGGAGCTGCATTGTGCCGACCTCCAACGCAGCAACTCTTGCTTTGTTGTCGACCCTGATGTCAATCTCCCCTTGTGCCACACGCCTAGTTCTTACCAGCCCCTGCATCGAGTTGCAAATGTGAACAACCGATCCGGTATCAAATACCCAAGAGCTGCTAGGTATGTCAGCAAGGTAAATGTCTATAACATATGCAACAAGTGTACCTTTGCCTGAAGCAGCATTCCCGGCCTTCTTGCCATGCTTTGCAAGCCACTTGCTACAATTCCTTTTCCAGTGACCAGTTTCCTTGAAATGATAGCAAACGGTCTTTGAGTCTGGTCCAGACTTCGGCGCAGCGGCGGAGGTTACCATCTCCATGCCCTTTGCTTTAGCCTTTTTCTTGGACCACCTCTTCTTGAACTTAGCTGATTTCTGCACCATCAACACTTGATGGGTGCCTTTCTTAATATCCTGCTCTTCCACTTTGAGCATCCCATGCAATACAGTGAGCTTCTTATCCATGCCATGCATATGATAGTTCGAGATGAACGTCCCATAGCTGGGCGGAAGAGAATCCAGAACTGCATCAGTAGCCAGCTCATCCAAGAGCGGGAAGCCCCACCGATCCAAAGCTTGCACATATCCGATCATCTTGATCACATGTGGGGTCAGTGGATCGCCTTCCTTCAGCTTGCAATCCATCAAGGATCGCCAGACGTTGAACCTTTCGGTTCTAGCCTGTGTCTGAAACATGCTCTTGAGACTCCCGATCATATCGTAAGCCTCAACATTTTCGAAATGTTGTTGCAAATCGGGGTCCATACAAGCCGGCATCAGACATCTGATCTCCGTTGATTCATCAAGTAGTTTTTGGTAGGCATTCTTAGTGATGGTATTAGCATTATCGGCAGGTTCCTATGGAAGTGAATCCTCTAGAACATGTTCCTTTTTATCATGCTTGAGAACAATTCTCAAATTTCTATACCAGGTAGTAAAGTTTGCTCCATTCAGTTTATCCTTTTCCAGAATTAATTTCAATGCAAAGTTCGGTTGAGCAGGTGGTGTCGTTGATCTACAACAGAAAAATATGCAATCACTAAGCAATGTGTTTATGTAGAGTAATTATAGCCTTAAACAGAAATACTCCCACTGAAGTCAGCATCCCTCCGCAAACTCTCAGTGATTCAGGATCCGACTAGCACATGTGACTAGTGAGATTTAGCATCACTCCTAGACCACATGCCTATCCAGTAAGCAACTCCTTACTAAGCGTATCTATATACGACTCCTGTCGGTCGGGTAGGTATCTCATACCCCGGCTCCTGACCTCTTATGCCACAAGGCCCAAAACTGTTTTGATAACCTTGTCAAGTTAATCTAATGTAGTGCATGTCCGTGTCCGACACGAACCCTTCAGTTCAAGGACACCTAGCAGCACCCCAATTTTATGAGCCCACTACTAGACGTACATGACATGTGAAGGTGCAACATCGGGAATGGCAATTTACTTGATATTCATGAGGGATCTTTCTACCATTCTAACATGCATAAAAACAAAGAAGCATAACAATCACAAGTAAAACATATATTGTGAAATAGTATGGCTCCTTCATGGATGTTCTTCCAGGTCGGATCCAACTCCGATGACCATCTAGAAACTCTATCTTGTTTGTCACGCCGGGCCGCCAAGCCGCAACCTTGTCTCTATAATCCAACTACTACAACTAGTAATGAATTTTACATAGAGTCATAAGTCGACACGCAGGTCGTTATACAATATAATGACAGCACTTTGGCTCCTGCCGGCTGACAAACATGACACGTAAGCCATGTATAATTTACACACATGCATCACATACACATGAGCCATACTATTCACATCAAACCCTGCAAAATAAAGTTATGCATAGAATCGCATTTTACCGCTTCGAGTGATCGTGTACGAAATACAAGGCGCTACGCACACGGCGGTCCCGAATTCTCTGATCTGACCGATCTAATCGATCATCGGGAGCCCGATTCGGATTTGCGTTCCACTATTATCCCCGATGGTGGATACCGACTGGTAGAGGTAGGTTGTGTCACGACCTCATCGACTCCGATCATCATAAAACATAGCCTCAACGATACCCATGTGAAGTTGATCACATCAACCATGCACATAGCCGATCTTATCAACGACAATAGATCTCGTCTACCGCCTCCACATATCTAATATGCAAATGATCTGATCCAAATCCTATAGTAGAGGCTCTGATACCACTGTTGGGTTCTACGATAGGGTGCGTCGACTGCAAATTAAAATTTTCCTATCTGCAAAACAACCAAGAACATTCTACGGGAGATGGATCATAGTTCGTTACCACTAGACGCGCAGTGCCGTGCAGTGGAAGAAGAGTTGGGGTAGCGCGTCCGCGTGGATCGTCTCCTCCTCGTCCAATCTCCCTCGTACAGCCGGTAGTCGGTTCCCACGTACAGGTTCGCCAGAGCGGCGCAAGTGCACCGCCTCTAACGGTATCCGCGCATGCAGGAGGAACGTCGTGCGGCGGACTGCTAGGTCCGATCACACAACCGGCGGCGAGTGGAGGTGTCTATTCGCAACACATGCAAACCCTATTGACAGCGCCAAAGCGATCAACCACGTGACTGTGCGGCACCTCCACTTTAGATAGGTGTTCGTCGCTGGCCCAACAGTTGGGCCTTGCATGGACCCTAAAGCCCATAAGTCTACTCGTCCACAATCCGAATACAGCTCGGATCACATCCGACCAGTGTCCTTGAATCCGACCTCCTAGGTTCCTTCCCTTAAGCGCGCGACCCCTTAGGTTCAAGTCGGCTTGGTCGCAGTTCGGATCACCTCCGAACTGCAAAGTTGGTAGCGACCTCTAGCACGGCATGCCGAACACCAAACAGACTATGAAGCTGGTTAGGCGAACCTGTACATCACACAACCATTCCTTTTGCCACAAGATATATGTTGTCGAGCTCAAGGCGAGTCTGTCATCCTTGTGCTAGCCTGACCTCTTTCTCGTTCCAGTGATGCCGATCACAAACCGGATTATCTCATAATCCTTGTCGCATGGCCATGCTTATCCTGGTCGGATCACACGAGGGGCCCAGAGTATATCTCTCCTGATCAGTGGGGCAAATCCCATCTTGCTCGACCACGTCTCGCAGCATGGTTCTGGACAAACCCGAAACCTACCTTTATAACTACCCAGTTACGGAGTAGCGTTTGGTTGGCCCAAAGCAAGCCTGTCACCAGCGCGAGTACGTGCGTCAGCTCAGGTCTTAGGACATGGAACATATGTTGTACTAGAGCCTCACAGATGACATATCGCCGCGTTTCATAGTTGGGTCTGTCTGACTCGGACCTTATGTCGACTCGGATCCGACTACGTCGAATCCGACCAGATCGCATCCAATGCTCCATGGCTAGTGAGACCAAGCCATCGACCCTGTCATATGCTAGTCTAGCTGGCTGTGCGTCCACACAGCCCTTTCGACTAGGGACCATTTTGGACGTTCATCATACAATGCATAGTCCCACAAACAAGTCACGTACTTGCTGATACACATCATTAATAATGTCCAAGGACTAGCTTTATTCATAAACACATACGAAATATCATCATACATGATTGCCTTTAGGGCATATCTCCAACAAGTGACACCCATGGTTTGAAATAAAAGAAAATAGGTTCTACCTGATCAACTACTTCCCAATACCCACATGTTATCAAGTCCTAACCATGTAGTGTTGAGGATTGAAACTAATGCATAAAAACTAGGTAATAAGGGATATGATCAAAGTGTTACTTGCCTTGCTGACGATATGAAAACCCTAGAGATTCGTAGTAGCAAGCCTCGCACTCTTGAAACTCTATCGTGAACAAACAATAGCGTACATAAGCACTCAAGCATAAGATGCAAACGTAAAACTCAAAAGAAAAGATCTGAACAGAAAGATCAAGAGAAGAGCTTCGATTTGCAAAAAAAATCAGTCGAATCGGAGTTACGAAACTCAAATTACGATCAAAAGAAGTTCGAATTATTACGATCAAAAGAAGTTCGAATTCAAATACGTTTGAAATAAAATTTTAAACTTTCAAAAATATGTTTAAGTTCTTTTACTGGATAGGGGGGATCATAACGTAGAAGTGGGCGTTGGTTTCGTTGGATTATGACTAACGAGCAAATAGTTGTGATAGATTTAAAAGTAGGGGCTAATCTATAAGAAAAGTAATTATGTCTAGGTCCTTGGCTTCAAAACAGAAGCTAATCGGACGAACGTTCACTACAGAGGCTTATAAGACGAAAACCGTCTGCTACAAAACCTAAACTAGTGAGCGTTTGCTGTTTAACATGATTAAATAAGAAAACCCGGTTTTAAAAAGAAAAATCGAAAGCTAGGATCGGACCGGGGCGATTTTACCGATCCACGGCGGGTTAATGCAGCGGCGGCTGGCTTCGACTGTGGCGCCGCGGCTTGCAGCGGTGAGGCGCGGGCGGTGGCAGCAAAGTGCAACGTGGCAGCGGTGTGCGGCGGCGGAGTAGCGGCTATATATAAAGGGGGGAGCAAGGTGGCGTAGGGGAGGGGGCACGGCAAACCTCGGGAGGCATGCCCGGTTCGGACACAACGAGTGGCGGCGTGGGTCTCTTTCTCGGGGAGCTCGGGGACGGCGAGGCGGTGGGCGGGGCCGCGGCCTGGCTGGAGCTGGGCCGGCCCAGTCGGTGGGAGGAAGTTTATTTAAAATAAAAATATAATATAGGCATATTATATATCAAAATTTTCATAAAAATATTTTCTACAACATGAATATTTTTCTAGCATCAAATAAAATCCACAAAAATTTAAATAAAGCAAAGAGTGCTACTGTTGCCATAAAACCCGATAGAAAACATTTTAAAAATACCAAAATGATTTCAAATTTATTTCTCTCCAATTTTCTACTATAGGGAATCATTTTACCCTATTTTCCTTATATTTTATTTTTGGAGAAAAAAATTGAATAAAAACCAAATAACTCCAAATTTGAAAATAATTTCAAAGGGACTTTAAATTTGATTCTTTTAAACTCCCAACTCATATTTCATATGTTTTGAAGAAGTCATTTTATCTTCTCTCATGAAAATCATTGAGTTACTTAAAGTTTCTTAATTTGAAATATTTCCAAATGAAATTCAAATATTTTCAAAAACCCTTTCCATTTATTTAAATGGAAGAAGTCATTTCATCTTCACTCTAGGGTTTTATGATGAAAAGAACTTGAATTCATGGAGATCATTAGTGCAAGGTGAAAGTTTGGGAAAGTCCATTCATTCCCTCTCATTCAACTTTCAAAAAGTTTCAAATTTCACTCGATTTCACACAAGCAACCACACAACAATCAATCAAAACTATTTATTTAATATAACATTCCAAAATTTAGAATTTTGGGATGTTACAGTCCCTAGTATGCCTCTACTAGACTAGCACGTTAATCAAAGATGGTTAAGTTTCCTGACCATAGACATGTGTTGTCATTTGATGAACGGGATCACATCATTAGAGAATGATGTGATGGACAAGACCCATCCGTTAGCTTACATAATGATCTTTTAGTTTTATTGCTATTGCTTTCTTCATGACTTATACATGTTCCTCTGACTATGAGATTATGCAACTCCCGAATACTAGAGGAACACCTTGTGTGCGATCGAACGTCACAACGTAACTAGGTGATTATAAAGATGCTCTACAGGTGTCTCTGATGGTGTTTGTTGAGTTGGCCTAGATCGAGATTAGGATTTGTCACTCCGTGTATCGGAGAGGTATCTCTGGGCCCTCTCGGTAATGCACATCACTATGAGCCTTGCAAGCAATGTGACTAATGAGTTAGTTACGGGATGATGCATTACGGAACGAGTAAAGAGACTTGCCAGTAACGAGATTGAACTAGGTATGATGATACTGATGATCGAATCTCGGGCAAGTAACATACCGATGACAAAGGGAACAACGTATGTTGTTGTGAGGTTCGAACCATAAAGCTCTTTGTAGAATATGTAGGTACCAATATGAGCATCCAGGTTCCGCTAGTGGTTATTGACCGGAGATGAGTCTCTAGCATGTCTACATAGTTCTTGAACCCGTAGGGTCCGCACGCTTAACGTTCAATGACGATTTATATTATGAGTTATGTGATTTGATGAACTGAAGTTTGTTTAGAGTCCTGGATGAGATTACGGACATGACAAGGAGTATCGAAATGGTCGATACATAAAGATTGATATATTGGAAGGTTGTGTTTGGACACCGGAATGGTTTTGGAATGGTGCGGAAATTTTCCGGAGTACCGGGGGTTACTGGAACCCTCCCGGGGAGTTAATGGGCCTTCATGGGCCCTAGTAGAGAGAGGAGGCAGAGGCCAGGTGGTGGCACGTGCCCCCCAAGCACAAACCGAATTGGACTAGGGTTGGGGGGGGGGCAGCCCCCTTTCCTTCTCTCCTCCTCCTTCCCTCCTCCTAGTGGGAATAGGGAAGGGGGGGGGCGAATCCTACTTGGAGTGGGAGTCTAAGTAGGACTCCCCCCTATGGCGCGCCGCCCCTTGGGCCGTCCACCTCTCCTCCCCCCTTTATATACGTGGGAGGGGGCACCCAAGAGGCACACCAAGTCTTCTCTTAGCCATGTGCGGTGCCCCCTCCATAGTTACACACCTCGGTCATATCGTCGTAGTGCTTAGGCGAAGCCCTGCACCGGTAACTTCATCATCACCGTCACCATGCCGTCGCGCCGACGGAACTCTCCCTCGTCCTCAACTGGATCAAGAGATTGAGGGACGTCATCGAGCTGAATGTGTGCTGAACACGGAGATGCCGTACATTCAGCGCTTGGATCGGTTGGATCACGAAGACGTTCGACTACATCAATCGCGTTACTAAACGCTTCCGCTTTTGGTCTACAAGGGTACGTAGACACACTCTCCCCGCTTGTTGCTATGCATCTCCTAGATAGATCTTGCATGATCGTAGTAAAAAAATTAAATACTGCGTTCCCCAAAAGTGGCATCCGAGTCAGGTCTATGCGTAGATGTTATATGCACCAGTAGAACACAAAGAGTTGTGGCGATAATAGTCATACTGCTTACCAGCAACGTCTTACTTTGATTCAGCGGTATTGTTGGATGAGGCGGCCTCAACCGACATTACATGACCACGTTCATGAGACTGGTTGTACCGACGTGCTTCGCACATAGGTGGCTAGTGGGTGTCTATTTCTCCAACTTTAGTTGAATCTAGTTTGACTACGCCTGGTCCTTGTTGAAGGTTAAAACATCACACCTAACGAAAAATCATTCTGGTTTTGATGCGTAGGTAAGAACGGTTCTTGCTAGAAGCCCGTAGCAGCCACGTAAAATTTGCAACAACAAAGTAGAGGACGTCTAACTTGTTTCTGCAGGGCTTGTTGTGATGTGATATGGTCAAGACATGATGATATATAAATTGTTGTATGAGATGATCATGTTTTGTAAAAGTTATGGGCAACTGGCAGCAGCCTTATGGTTGTCCCTTTATTGTATGAAATGCAATCGCCATGTAATTGCTTTACTTTATCACTGTGCGGTAATGATAGTCGTAGAAGCAATAGTTGGCGAGACGACAACGATGCTACAATGGAGATCAAGGTGTCAAGCCGATGACGATGGTGATCATGATGATGCTTTGGAGATGGAGATCAAAGGCACAAGATTATGATGGCCATATCATATCACTTATATTGATTGCATCTGGTGTTTATCTTTTATGCATCTTATTTTTCTTAGTACGGTGGTAGCATTATAAGATGATCTGTCACTAAATTTGAAGGTATAAGTGTTCTCACTGAGTATGCACCGTTGCTACAGTTCGTCGTGTCGAGACACCACGTGATGATCGGGTTTGATAAGCTCTACGTTCACATACAATGGGTGCAAGCTAGTTTGGCACACGCAGAATACTCGAGTTAAACTTGATGAGCCTAGCATATGCAGATATGGCCTTGGAACACTGAGATCGAAAGGTCGAACGTGAATCATAAAGTAGATATGATCAACATAGTGATGTTCACCATTGAAAGCTACTCCATCTCACGTGATGATCGGGCATGGTTTAGTTGATATGGATCACATGATCATTTAGATGACTAGAGGGATGTCTATCTAAGTGGGAGTTCTTAAGTAATATGATTAATTGAACTTTAATTTATCTTGAACTTAGTACTTGGTAGTATTTTGCATATCTATGTTGTTGTAGATCAATGACCCGTCCTACTGTTCCCTTGAATTTTAATGCGTTCCTAGAGCAAGCTAAGTTGAAAGATGTGGTAGCTGTCGGTGTCAAAACCGGCAGATCTCGGGTAGGGCGTCCCAAATTGTGCCTCTAAGGATCGATGGTAACAGGAGACTGGGGACACGATGTTTATCCAGGTTCGGGCCCTCTTGATGGAGGTAATACCCTACTTCCTGCTTGATTGCATTTGATGAGTATAGGGGCTACAAGCGTTGATCTACCACGAGATCATACTAGCTAAACCCTAGATGTCTAGCCTATATGATTATGATTGCCTATACGGACTAAACCGTCCGGTTTATATAGACACGGAGGGGGCTAGGGTTGTACAGAGTCGGTTTACAGAGAAATGAATCTTCGTATCTGCATGCCTAGCTTTCCTTCCACGCCAAGGAGAGCTCCATCCAGACACGGGGGTAGGCCTTCTATCTTGTATCTTCACGACCCATCTATGCGGCCCACATCACACAGCCAGGACGCCCGAGGACCCCATAATCCTGGACTCCCTCAGTAGCCCCCAAACGAGTCTTCAATTACGACGTGACTGACGTGTACATTGTCTTCGGCATTGCAATGCAAGTTCCTCCACCGAATACTTCAAAGTATCTGAATCGAAAAGCTATATTGGGCCCTCACATCTTCGGTTTTTGGTAAGGTGAATTCTTCAGACATCTTGGTTCCCAATAAATGTCATACCCTTCGGCTTCTATGCTTCCGTCGCCTCAGCTTCCATGCGACCAATGAACACGAAGGGTCCAAGCATTTTTACAAATAACCCCTTGATAACGTACGGAAGGTGTCTATTTAAAGAGATCAAATCTCAGATGCCATTCAACACCAGGAGAAAAAAAGTCCTTCGAACTTGCCTCAAGAAACCACGCAATCATGGCCAGTGCTCCTAGTTCTTCCTCCCGCCTCCACAGCCCTCAAAAAGGCGATTGGGAGAGCTACTCCGTATCCCACGCCCAGCTGACCAAGCTCTAGGTGCAGGGCTATCTCCCACCTGCGGATCTAGTGCCCATTCGGGCAGGATTAACTTCCTTTACTGGCGAAGCCCTGTCGAAAAATTTCCTGAATCCTTCAGAAGGGGAGCGAGTGTGTTTCGTTTCCTTTCCCCTAAGAGGCGTTGGAATTCCAATCCATCCTTTCCTCTGAGGTCTCCTGGAGTACTATGGCCTTCAACTGCACAATCTCACGCCGGGATCCATTCCGCACATCGCGGGTTTTGTCGCTCTTTGCGAGCTGTTGCTAGGCTGTGAGGCCCATTTCGAGTTATGCTGGAAGCTTTTCTGCCTCGTACCTCGCTCCCGAATGGGATCCATATTCGAGGTGGGCGGCGCTGAAGTATGGCGCAATCCGATGTGGCCTACCTGAATTTTCCAATAGCCCTTTAAAGAAGCGCCACGAATGGTGCCCCCGGAGCCTCGAGGAGGAAGACAGTGCGGAAGTTCAGAAGTTAATGGACAAGATAAAGGTGCTCGCCCAGTCCGGACTGTCCATAATTGAAGTCATGGCGATTTCCATAACACGCGGTGTCCAACCACTCCAATCCAGAGGACTCCACATGTGGAACTACAACGGGGAGGATCATACATCCAGCTATGGGCGCAAGGGTCCGAATAACTTCACCGCCCTGGCCGCCATGTTGGCTGATCTTTATAAAGGGGAGAAAGAAGAACTTGGCCTACGATGATCAGGGCATAGGATATGCAAGATCATTATATACATCACTAATAGAGCAACCCTGTCCTTACCGTTGTTGTATCGGCAACCACCGGTGGATGAGAACCTCGCCATTAGGTCCGCCTCACTAGAGTGAGCAGGAAAACGGTTCTCTTCATCCCCCGCCCTTGGTGTCGATGTTATCATCAATGAAGCCGACATGTTGGACCTCTACTATGCCTTGTTAATGTCATTGCATAAAGGATTACCTACTTGGTACCATCGACGCCTTAGAAGACAAAAAGGGATCGTCATGATTAAGAAGACAACAGAAGACCAAGTCAATGCCTGCTACGAGGAGCCACCTTCACCCCATCACTTCACATGTGAGAAGTTGTTGAAGAATCTTCAGGCTCAACTCGGATTGTTTCATCGAACAACTACAAGAGATGTAGCAACACCTGAGGAAAACCCAGAAGACTGCACGAGGCACGGAGCAAAGCACGACTACTGAATCCGAGAACCCCTAGGGTAGGATGAGTCGTGTACCACCTATGCACAGTCGAGTCCGTATGATGGTTCGAATAGAACCATGATTGAGTGTTGCTTGTTTTTATTTGTTTGTGTTTTGATATAAGTCGCACTCTTGCCCTAGGCAACAAGTACACGACTATATCACCTGCCTTATTTTGTTGGTTGTGTTTGGCCCTTCCGGCACTTGTTTGTTTGCACTTAGAACCCCCTTTTGGCATTCCCCTCCTCTATGCTATTTTCCCTATCATCTCTCTCCTCAACTGAAGACCGGCAAAATAAGGTACACCAAGGATTCTACTTCAACAACCAACTAGCACCGAAGAACTTTTCTACAGCCTCCTCGACCAAGTATAACCCTGTAGAGTTATGTTTAACCCCCCAGACTAGAAACCCATTCCTAGACCCTTTGAGACTTCACGAGATACCCCAGCTCGAGTCCTTAACCATGTGCTTAACCCATAGAATTGCAAGAGAACTAGTTAAGCCTTCGCAACCTTGCACAACACTGGGTTCATTATGGAACTAGTGGACATAGTGGACGAGCACATTGTCATCTTATGATAGCACCAAAACTGGCAATGCCATTGGGAAGACCTATTTGAGGATATAGGAATAGAGGACAAATGACTTGATGAGTTTATATCAGTGACCTTGAGGAATTATCTGAGACTCTTTGGTGGATTATAAGGCTTTCATGTTGATAGATGAACTTGGTGGGATCATGTCAATAGAGAAGCATAGCTTCATTACCCCTGAGTAAATTGGATTTATAGGACGATTACGATCGCAAGCTGAAACTCCTGGAAGTATAAGGTTTTGACTTAGCCAAGGGGACATTCATAGAAGATAGTTGGCATTACGGTATTGACTTGGGGGAAACATATAGGAATTCTTGTTGGACATGAGATTTGGATTTAAGTAGGTGATCCTAGTTGAGTATAGATGTTGAGTAAGTCTGCATGGTTCGAAGAAAATTGGATTTAGATTAAAGGTCTCGATCATGATACCATGTTCTCGGTGGATGGTAAACTAGGAGATTGGATAAATTGTTGGAGTTGATTTAGGGATCTATATACGCCTGACCTTGGAGTTTACTTGACCATGATAATGGAAATTGGTGGAGTGACTATAGTAGGGGTAGCCCTTTCCAGCATTTGGGGACTGTATGATATAAGAAGACCATGGGGAACACCATAGACATTGGATTGGTAGAATTAATGAATTATGTAGTTAATGGGCTTTTGGAGTTGATTCACGAGAAGGAAACAAGATCTTGGAGTGGCATACGACGTGTTTCCTTAGGGTAGAAATGCCTTAGACCTTGGAAGAGTAGGCTGAGCACTTGGATTGTCACGTTCAAGCTAGTAGCTTGTATTTTATACCCATGGATTTTTAGGGGTAGACATGCATATGAGTTTGGGGATTGTAGACATATATGATCCTGTTAAACCTCCTCTTAGAAGTCCTGAGAATAATAATAGCATGAGTGATGATTGGAGCTGACCTACAAGAGTTGATGCTTTCGGTGGTATAAGGTTATTTGTTTAAAGGACTAGATAGAACAATTGGCATCTCAGGAACCGTGCTTAAGGATAAGGTGACAAACGTTCGCTCGCACACTAGAATCCTTGAAACCCTTAAGCCCTACCAAGCCACAACATGGTTGGGTCCTGACCTTGGGCCTTGAATCAGGGTCGAGAAGACCTTGGCTAATACTCAACCGTGACCACCACCAATGCCTCAGCCCACTCTATGTACCCCATATGCTTCATAGAGTACTTAGGCAAGTTAGTTATCATCTTTAATTGAGGACATGCATGTCCACCTGAAGACGAAAGAAGAGTTGTTCAGCTGGTTAGGGAACATCTAAAGACCGCCATGTCAAGGAGGAAGAACTATACCAACCACCATCGTCAAGAAGTGAACTTCCCCATCGAAGACCGCGCGTATCTGCAAACCACTCCTATTAAAGAAACTGAGCATTTCCATGTCAAAAGGAAGCTCACACCAAGATTTAACAACCCCCTCTGAGATCGCTACGAAACGAAGAGAAGACAGTTACCAGCTGGAGTTACCACCTGAGTTACCACATGAGTTACCCACTGTGCACAACATGTTTCCACATGACACAACTCCGGAAGTGCTTTCGACTTCCTAACTAACCTAATCTCTACGAGGTCATCGATCACTAAGCCATCGACCCCCAACCCAATCTAACCTACCGCGAGCCACCCATTAGCAACCTGGATCAAGAAGAACGTCATACGCGGAGCCACACCCTCAAGCACTCCAAGGATACAATGGAGCACTACACGGAAGCAGAAGCAACATGAGGATTTGAAGACTACCCCAGATCCAAGTTTCTGTATCCCTTTCCGCGCCTAGTCAGGGAATCTCGGGGACGAGATTCTTGTAAGGGGGGTAGGTCTGTCACACCCTGATTTTCATGCCACAACACTTAAGCTAATAAATCATGATAAAATGTGGTTTGACAAAAACTTTTGAGTATTTTGGACCTTGCCTTGATTGGATTTTGTCTGTTGTTTGCAAGTGCTCTAAAAATCAAATAAATCCTCCAACTCTATACTTCATCTCCTTGCTCCAAACCCTCGAACCAATGATCATGCCATGTGTATAGGACATAAAAATAATTTCTTACAAAAATAATTTGGCTAAATAGTATTTTCAAAAATTAGTTTCCCAAAAACCCCTGAATTGAGGTTTGTACTGAAAGTACTTAATTCAGGGTAGTAAAAATCTTTCCAAAAATATATTTGAATCCTATTAGATATAGGACACCCAGAAACCACAAAAATATAATTTTAAAAGTTATTTTCCTATTTTATTTAAAGGCTTTTTCTTTAGGCCAGAAATGGTCTTTAATATGTTAAAATTATTTTAAAGCTTCAAAAATATTTGAGAAAAATCAGGGAAGCTCAGTGGACATATATTGTCCATATATATGAGTTTCAACACATGGTCATGATCAAAATATTGGACAAAACCCTCCAGAACTATTTCAGCTCATTTCAAATATTTGAAATATTTCTATAAGAAATATTTTCAAATAAATCCAGGAAAATTCTAGCAAGTCAAATATTCATAATGTGATGATCTTGCAAAGTTTCACATCAATCAAAATAACTTTGGTTCACAAAAGTGCCCCAAAACCCTCTCTGTCTAGATCCAAGTTTGAACAACTCTACATTGCCAAGTGTGTCCTTTTGATCTGAATTTTTGTGGACATGTTCAAATCCTCAAATGATGACGCTACACCAAGTGGTGCATCAAGGAGAATTGATTTGCATAAGTAAATCTTGGAAAGTCCATTTCTGTTGATTTGTAGGGTTTACAAAAGTTGCATTGGCAACTTTGCCCAAATGAACTCAATCTTGGTGGAACCTCTTATCTTCTCATGCCATTTGACCCTGTCAAGCCTCATGATAAGAGAAGTCCATTTGCTTTCCCAAACCTACATCAAACACCTTCTGGCAGAAACTTAAAATGCATGTTTTGTACATTTCCACAAATCTCCATGATCTCAACTTTTTCCCACAGCCTCATCTGGTCCTCCGCTAACCCCCTGCATCTTTCCCTGCCCGAGGAGCCATGATTAAGGGGGGGGGGGTAGAACCCCATTTTTCTTCTCTGGACAGCCACTTTTCCCTCCCTTTCTCATCTCTCTCCCACTCCTGGCAAGTTACAGAGCATCCAAAGCCTCCCTCCCTCTTGTTTACTCTTCCTGCAGACGCTAGACACAAGTGGACGCGCGGGTGCGCGCAAAAAGCTGCGGACGCCGGCCATTTGCATGCTCTGGAGCGCCTGGCAGGGCGTTCGACCGTTGACGCCGCGTCCCCCGACTGCCTCGGGCCTCCCCCTCGCGCTAGTTGAGGTGCCTTGACGTCCGCAACACGCCACCGTGCAGGCCCCTCGTCTCTCCCTCTCTCTCACCTCCTGCGGCGCGTGCCCAGAGCCGCCCGGCTCGGCCAACGCATGGCCTCGCACGCGCGAGCACCAGAGCCTTGCCCCGCTCCTCCTCTCTCTTCCTGGCGCCCCACTCAACTCCCACGGACGTCGTAGACAGCCCCTCGCCCTCTCTCCTGGCCTCCCGAGCCGTTGCCGCGGCCACCCGTGCGCCGTGTCCACGGTGAGCCGCTGGTCAGCTACTTAAGGCCACCCCGAGCCCCCTCTCTACTCCTTTAGCCCTCTCACCCTCCCGTGCATCCCCTGGACCAACCCACTCCCCTCCTCGCGCCTTCCAACCCCGTCCATGGCTGGAGCCGAGCCGCTGGCCGCCGCTTAAATTCATGGGCCTCGACCCCTCTCTCGTCCCCATGAACACACCCGCACCCTCTCATCACCACCGCCAACTCCCCCCGTGCTCCATCCCCTCCTCCTCGTGCCTTCCTCGCCTTGCCGAAGCCGCCGTCAGCCCCGGTCTGCCGCACCCGAAGCCCTCCTCTTTTCGGGCTCCCCCGTGGGCGTGCAACACATGGACGGGTGCGCCACGGCGCGCTGAGTCCTCCGGTGTGCCGGGCGCGGCAGGAGGTGGCCCGTGCCGCCCGGGAGAGCGCCGGCACCACTTGGCCTCGCCTCCCCTGCCTCTGCTCTGTTCGAGCGGGTGGTAGGAGACGGCCTGAGCACCGGGCCCCGCTCGTCAGCGACCCAGTGGGCGGGCCCTGTCCGTTTAAGTGGAGACGGGCCGGGAGTAAACCCGTTTCCCCCTCGTGAAGGCGTACTTGCAGGAAGCCGCTTTTGACGTCGCCCGAGCGCTACGCGGCTGAGCCACTGGGCCGGCCCAGTGGCTATCCTGCGCCCTGTGCACGCTTTGGGTAAACCCTAAACCTTTTTTCCTTTTTCTTTTTTCAGTTAAATTCAAAAATCCATAAATAATCCAATAGAGCTCCAAATTTGATGATTCAAATTTTAGTGGTTTCTAAATTCATGCCCTACCTCATGTTGCTATTTGCACATTTTTACAGAAATATTTCTTTCACAAATAATTATCAAATACCATTTTTCCATTTCTGTCATAAACTTTAGAAAATCACAGAGAGCTCAAAATTGATCCAAATGCCATGATTTAAATTCCTCGATGCTTCTAAGTTCATAACTTAGTTTATGAACATTTTTCTTAATACTTTCTGTACAACACAATATAATGAGCCATTTCTTCATATTTGTCAACTTTGCAAATTCATAGGAAAATCATTTGAACTCCAAATCCAGTGAAACCAACTCCTAGATGCATCTAAAATCATGGTTTGTTAAATGGGTGCCTTTTCTCATTTTTCAAAAATATATTTCTGTACACTTCTTGCAAATCCATAAACCCCTTGATTCCATCATATTGAAATGTTCAGAAATATTCACTAATCCAATTCCAATGAAACCACCCTGGTTATTTTTCATATGACCAGGGAAGTCCTAGGAAAGTCAAATCCATATTTTTAGAGCACTTTATTTTATGCCTTGTCGTGTTGCTTATTATGGTTGTTTTTGACGATAGTTGACGAAGTAGACGAAATGCTCGGAGTTGGACCAGAGATATTTGAAGACCTCGAAGACTTTGTTAAAACAGGCAAGCAGCCCTTTGACCATGTCTATGAAACCCTTTTTATGCATGTCATATAGCACTTTATTAGTGTTGCATCGGAATCATGATGAGATGGTAACCACTTTGATGGGTTGCCTCTATTACTTCCTCGTTGATACTTGCATTGTGCATGACCCTACCTCCTTATGAGGGTTATGCCGGTGGGAGTAGATAGGATGCTAAAGTAGTGCTACGCAAAAAGGGATGGGAATATGCATGGTGATGGAGACAAAGTATTTTCAAAAGACTTTTCGAAAACCCCCATCGGGTGCCACTTATGCCCGGGGGAGATGATGAGTTGGGTAACCACTTGATGACTAAGTGGTGTACCGAGGCAAGTGTGTGTGTGTTGTTTTTCAAAACAGATTGGTTTAAGTTGCGACCGTTATTCCAACCTTACATGCGCAACCACTCTACCCTTGTATGGGAAAGGGAATTATTGATTACCTAGGCCGATACTAGCTTGGAGCCCGCATTACTAGTGATGGGAGAGTTGTTGGTGCGCTCTCTCGGGACGGGGTCATGCCAGGTAGGGCGGCCATGACTGTTTTCACAGGGCACTGGATACACCATTGTGTCCCCTCTCAGATGATACGATCTCGAGTGAGTCTCGTATGATGTACATCGCGAGGATACGGAACAACGAGTGGACTCCATGTTAGTGTTGTCTAGGGAAAGATAGTGATCGGGTGCTTACCCCGGGTACTTGAGGTACCGTGGGTCGTGGATGACAAGGAAGTTCCCCGGATCTTGTGGGTAAAGTGTGCAACCTCTGCAGAGTGTAAAACTATTCGAATAGCCGTGTCCACGGTCAAGTACAGTTGGGTAACCGCTCTTGGGCTACGTCCACATGTTTACAAACCAGTGTATGTGTTTGGATAAGTGGGAAGAAGTACTTGGGTCAAGTCAAAGGACTTGACATGATTGAATTGGGTTGGTGCCCACTCTATTTATGTTGGTATCTGTAACCTGTCCTTATGGTTACTTGAATTCTCATGATGCATGTCTTACAAGTTGTTGAACATGTCATTGCACTCAAAACTAGCTTTCTACAAAAATTTACCTACATCATGCATTGTTGTATCTTGAACCAAAACATGGGTTGCTTGCGAGTACATTCAAAGTACTCATTGGCTTGCCGCTGGTTATTTTATTGGCCAGGCATGAAAGAACATGATATATTGAAGAGTACCTTGGTGACGAACATGCGAGCTAGGACGCTTCCCAGTCAGAATGCCTGTAGGGTTAAGGCAGATGGCATGGGTCCAAGTTGTTATTGAAGATTTCCGCTGCGATGATACACTCAAGACTTGACCATAATGGTCCTACTTGTGTAAAACGGTATGTATGGATGTAAGACTCTTGTTATTCAGCTTCTGTGTGTTCAGTGAGCATTGATCTCTGGGATCACTGTACACGTGCATTCGGTGATCTCGACTTATGAGTCAGGGTCCCCATAGCTCCGCAGCCGGAGTACCATATTTGGGACCTGGATCCCGGATTCGAGGAGGATCCGGATATATCCGTGGAGCTCAAGGAGGGGGTCTTTTATTACGCAAGCTATGACGGCACAGAAGTGGCCATCGAAGCCGATTACCCCGGCCTTCTTCCGTCTTCCCATGTAAGTGCCCAGGGAGCATCTCCTCCAAAAGAGCCTAACCATTGTGCCTCACCCGCTACACTGTCTCGTGCTTCAAAGGGGTGGCACTCGTGTCGCCACTCCGCATTGGGATCATCCCTTAGGAACGGTACATCGACACAAGGTGGATCTTCGAAAAGAAAGGCGGACGACGATTCTTCCAAGCTCCGACCTTCACAAAAAAAGTACGGCTTTTGATACGCCCTGGGGTAAACATATCGAACTGTGACGTTTTTCTCCTCCCCCATAATTTAGGAAGAGCGTTCACCAGACTATATCCGGAGACCTCACCGGACACACACCCATCAATCTGACCCCGGACCCTGCCCCTAGGGCTAGAGTCGACACGGGTGCCATGCCGGATTGTCCTCTCTCCGACGATTCAGATAATGTATCCGTTACTAACTCTGAGTTAGAGAGTGCCATGAACCATCGGCGTCGGAGGGCGGCTATGTGCAATCCTATCTTTACTGAAGAGGAATTAAATGCCTTCAATTGGGCGGACGCATACATCCGAGCTGCTCGGGATGGGCTTGCTCGAGCCACTTGCCAGCTTTCAAAAGATATGCGGGTAAGATCATTTTGTGTAAATTTAATAGCCATATACCAGTAGCCCCTGAGACCTGAAAATAGTTGAAGCAACTGATTTTGAGGATCGATGTGTAATCAGATACTCATGGAGAAGAACTGCGTGCTATCTCGGGAGCTGGAGCAGTGTCGGACCCAACTGACTGCTGCTACTGCCGAACTGGAGAAGTGCAAGGAGGCACCGACTGGTAATGTTCCCTTCTGTCCAGAAAAATAATCATGTGCCATTCATGTGTATGCAAAGGAGCATAGTTTCGTTTTACAATGGCAGGATCGGCGGCACATCTGGAAGAGAAACTGAAGGCCGCGCACGCGGACAAAGAACATGCCGAAAGGCAAGAGGCCGCTGGTCAACGTGTACTGACACGGAACAGGGACGACAAAAACAAGCTGCAGGACGCCAACACCTAGCTCGGTGAAGAGTGTAAAGATGTGCAAGCCCAACTAGCAGACGCCTTGAAGGAGAACAAAAAGCTGAGAGGAGGCATATTCAGTAGGCCTTTTAGCTTATTGTTGTATTGTTCGCTGATGCGAATCCTAACAAGTTTATGTCTGCGGGTGTGTTGACTGGCGGCCCGAGGAAGAGGTGTCCAGATTTCAAGGAGACCTACTACAAGAGCTGTCCAAGGTGCATGAGCGAGCGTGGATGGCAATGAGGAACATCGCTAAGGCTTTATGGCGAGCCGATTCTCCTCCACGAAGTATGGAGGACCTCATGAATTTATTCAAGGGAGCTCGGTGCCGTTTTGGGCTATGGAATATAGCGACATGCCGAGAAGGTGCTCGGGGAGCCTGGGCCATGGTAAAAACATGGTACATCAGACTTGATCTCAATCATATGGCCCGGGTCGGACCTCGAGGATCCGACGGACAGGAAATTCTGGTCAGCCTGGTGTACGACCAAGTGAAGGTGGCCGCCAAGTTCTCCCAGCAAGATTGTAAACTAGACAACCTGTTAGAGGGCCTAGAGGAAGAAGAAGTTTTTGAGTCTAAGTAGCAATGCACTTTTGTTAACAAACTTGTCTCCAACCGAATTTATAAAACGATTGTCATGGCAGACTTTCTACTTCGACCTCCGAAAACCCTAGGGTAGGAGTGTTTCTGAATACTATACCATAGGTAAACACCAAAGTATGTTCGGAAACCAGGCAGTCCAATCATCATTGCTTGAACAGACAAGTTGTATTCGGGGAGTTATGTTATATTACTTTTGATTGTAAGAAACAACTTCCAGAGAGAATAGTTCCGTTAAGGGTTCCTTTCCCTGGGCTGGTATGCGGTTTTTTGTGCATACCGCAGCTGTGATGCTAAAAAATCATAGTACGCGTTTATACTCTGGGGTTTTGTAGTGCCACAAGGGCGGTTTGTCTTTTGCTCACCGACCAATCGTTCCCTTAAGAACTCTAGCTTTCAGCTTCACCCGTCTGAGGTACATGTACGGATGACCCGGCTGTAACATCACAAAGGTTCTCCC
This sequence comes from Triticum urartu, assembly GCF_056163025.1. Lineage (NCBI taxonomy): Eukaryota > Viridiplantae > Streptophyta > Magnoliopsida > Poales > Poaceae > Triticum > Triticum urartu. The sequence goes on from NC_141876.1 coordinate 326,975,987, forward strand.
TTTATGCCCTAGTCGAACAAGGGGGAACGTAGGGCATAAGCAAAGGAGCCAGGCAACCCTGCTTGGCAAAAACTTAAGTCATAAAGTTGCATATAATGGTGAAGAGAACACATATATGGATAGATGACACATATATACGGTGAGCTTGATGCTCAAAAAATAATAATAACAACAATAAGCTTCTTGTGAAAAGAAGCCCCCAGGCATTGTGGGGTATGTACATTTGAGGATGTCTACCCCTCAGGTGTGCGGTTTATCTGAACACGAGCTAGAAGTCTTATAGAAACAAGGCAAAAAGGAAAACTGTAAAAGGGAGAAAAGAAGGAACGAGAAAAAAGGTATATATGCGGACTTAGGCATAGAATCTTCGGAGCCTTGCAGCGTTCCATGGGTTTGGCTCCAAGCGATTGTCCGAAGCATTGTGAAGACGATAGGCTCCTCCAGTGAGAACTTAATCTATAATGAAGGGACCCTCCCATTTGGGCTTGAGCTTGTCCTTTTTCTTTTCTGGTAGGCGTAAAACTAGTTCACCGACATTGTAGGTCTTTGCCCGTACTTCTCTGCTTTGGTATCGCCGAGCCTGCTGTTGATAGAATGTGGAACGGGCCTTCGCAACATCGCGCTCCTCCTCCAGGCTATCCAGGTCATCCTGCCGATCGAGCTCGGCTTCTCTCTCTTCATACATGCACACTCGAGCTGAGTCATGAATAATGTCGCAAGGCAAGACTGCCTCCGCACCGTACACCATGAAAAAGGGTGTATATCCGGTCGTGCGATTGGGCGTGGTCCGCAGCCCCTAGAGTACGGAATTGAGTTCCTCAACCCAGTGTTTGTCTGATTCCTGCAGAGATCGCACTAGTCTGGGTTTGATGCCACTCATGATCATACCGTTAGCCCGTTCGACCTGACCGTTTGTCTGAGGGTGGTATACGGAGGCGTAATCGAGCTTGATGCCCAAATTGGAGCACCAAGTTTTCACCTTAGCGGCTGTAAAGATAGAGCCGCTATCAGTAATGATGCTATGTGGGACACCGTAATGGTGTACTATGCCGGATAAAAAGTCTATCACCGGTCCGGCTTCAGCTCTTTTAACTGGCTTGGCTTCTATCCACTTAGTGAACTTATCGACCATAACCAACAAGTATTTCTTCTTATGGCTTCCCCCTTTAAGAGGTCTGACCATATTGAACCCCCAGACCGCAAAGAGACAAGTAATGGGGATTGTTCGGAGGGTAGTGGGTGGCATATGGCTTTGGTTAGCGAAAAGCTAGCATCCAACGTAGCGCTGCACGAGGTCTTGTGCATCTGCCAGGGCTGTGGGCGAAATGAAACCCGTGCAGAAGGCTTTACTTACAAGGGCCCGGGCTGCGGCATGATGGCCGCCAAGACCGGTGTGTATTTCATCCAACAACTGTCGTCCCTCGTCTTCGGAGATACATCATTGAAGGACCCCGGTAGTACTTTTCTTGTACAGTTCTCCTTCATGAACCTTGTAGGCTTTCGAACGTCAAACGATGCGACAGGCCGCAGTCTGATCCTCGGGGAGCTCATTCCTAGTGAGGTAGGCAAGGAAAGGCTCAGTCCGTGGGGCAATTACAGCCATTATTTCATGCGCCGATGGTGTTATTTCAATGCCTGAGCCCCCGATGATATCGGGTCTCTGTTCGGAATAGGGGGTATGATCGGCCGCGGGTCAGTGCTCCCGTTCTCATCCTGCCACACTACGGATGTCTTGAAGAGCCTTTCCACAAAGGTGTTAGGCGGGACGAGATCGCTTTTAGCGCCCATGCGAGCAAGGATGTCCACAGCTTGATTACTCTCTCGAGCCACATGATGAAACACGAGACCCTCGAACCGAGCTGATATTTGGAGTACGGCATTATGGTAAGCTGCCATCTTCGGATCTTTTGCGTCAAAGTCTCCGTTTATTTGTGATATTGCGAGGTTAGAATCCCTGTGCTCCTCAAGGCGTTGTATGCCCATGGAGATAGCCACCCGGAGACCATGCAATAGGACCTCGTATTCGGCTGCATTGTTAGAGTCTGTATACAGTATTTGGAGCACGTAACGAACTGTGTATCCTATGGGGCATGTCAAGACGACAACAGCCCCCAGCCCGGTTAACATTTTAGAGCTGTCAAAGTGCATCACCAAGTTGGAATACATGCCGTACTCTTTAGGGAGTTTGGACTTTGTCCATTCAGCGACGAATTTAGCGAACACCTGAGATTTAATGGCTCCGCGTGGTTTGTACGTTATTTCATATGGTAGGCGCTCAATAGCCCATTTGGGAATCCTGCCAGTGGCGTCCCGGTTGTTTATAATATCATTGAGTGGTACTTCGGAAGCCACCGTGATTGAGCACTCTTGGAAGTAGTGTCGTAGCTTGCGGGATGCCATAAAGACCGCATATGCTATCTTCTGATAATGCGGGTATCAGGATTTGCATGGTGTAAGGACCGTCGACACATAATATACTGGTTTTTGGAGTGGGAATTTATGTCCCTCCTCTTCTCGTTCGACGACGAGCATCGCACTCACCACCTGGTGAGTTGCCGATATGTAAAGCAACATTGGTTCACCAACGTTTGGTGCAGCCAGGATGGGGTTGCTTGCTAGCAAAGTTTTTATTTTGTCCAGTCCGGCTATTGCAGCGTCCGTCCATGCGGAGTGGTCAGTTCGTCGGAGCAGGCGATACACTGGCAGTGCCTTTTCTCCTAGTCTGGAGGTAAAGTGGCTCAAGGCTGCCACGCACCCGGCTAGTTTTTGGACCTGTTTGAGGTCAGTTGGCATTACCAATTGTGATAGGGCTCGAATTTTGGCTGGGTTTACTTCGATTCCTCTATTAGAGACAATAAACCTAAGCAGTTTCCCGGCAGGAATGCCGAAAATGCACTTTTCCAGATTGAGCCTAATGTCATATGTTCGAAGGTTGTCAAATGTGAGGCGTAAGTCATCCACCAATGATTCAACGTGCTTGGGCTTGATGACTACGTCATCTATGTATGCCTCCACAGTCTTGCCGATTTGCTTTTCCAGGCACGTTTGAATCATGCATTGGTAAGTGGCGCTGGCGTTCTTGAGCCCGAAAGGCATAGTGTTGAAGCAGAAAGGCCCATACGGGGTGATGAATTCCATTGCAGCTTGGTCGAATTCCTTCATCTTGATTTGATGGTATCCGGAGTATGCGTCGAGGAAACACAGCGAATCGTGTCTCGTGGTCGCATCGATAATATGGTCGATGTAAGGTAGTGGGAAGGGGTCTTTAGGCTAGGCCTTGTTCAGGTCTTTGAAATCGACACACATGTGTCAGGATTTATCCTTCTTTGGTACCATGACCAGGTTCGCTAGCCAGTTCGGATGTTTGATCTCTCTGATAAACCCGGCTTCGAGTAGCTTGGCTAGCTCCTCCCCCATAGCCTATCGTTTGGGTTAGGAAAATTGCCGAAGCGTTTGCTTGACCGGCTTGTATCCCTTTAGTATGTTGAGACTATGTTCGGCCAGCATGCGTGGGATTCCTGGCATATCCGAGGGGTGCCAGGCGAAGATGTCCCAGTTTTCACGCAAGAACGCGCGTAATGCAGCGTCGAACACCGAGTCCAACTGTGCCCCAATGGAGGCTGTTTTCTTGGAATCCGTCGGGTGGGCTTGGAATTTGAATATTTCGTCCACTTGTTTGAAAGAGGTGGATTTGGACCTTTTATCGATGATTAGTCATCTCTATCCACTATGGAACACAGTGCGGTGAGCTCCTCGGCCGCTAGGGCTTCGGATAGTGCCTCAAGGTCCAGGGATGCGGTTTTTATTTTCAGCGCGGAGTGCTATGTTCGGATCACTGCAGATAGTGATAACACCATTGGGCCCGGGCATTTTGAGATTCATATATTTGTAATGAGGGATAGCTTGAAAGCGTGTTAATGCATCTTGCCCTAACAGGGCATGATATCCGCTGTTGAAAGGAGCCACTTGGAAGATTATCTCTTCAGACCTATAGTTTTCTGGTGTGCCGAATACCACATCCAGCTTAATTTTCCCCGAGCATCTTTCTTCCCTGCTGGGAATGATTCCCCTAAAGGATGTATTGCTCTGCTCAATGCGACTCATGTCCATTTGCATTTTATTGAGCGTTTCCTCATAGATGAGGTTTAGTCCGCTGCCACCGTCCATTAGCACTTTAGTGAGATGAAAACCGTCCACAATTGGGTTGAGGACCAGAGCGGCTGGTGCCCGGACTGAGCGGGATCTTGGTTCATCATCAGCATTGAAAGTAATTGACGTATCATTCCAAGAGTTTATCGCTGCCACATGGCAGAATTTGGCAAGGTCGCAAAGCGCCCCTTTGTGCTGATTATTTGATGATGCCGGATTTCGGGTTCCGGCAAAACCCTTGAGGTTCGAACACTGGGGTCCGCACGAAGATCTTTCTCCCCAGCTCATGCTCTCGCAACGATCTCAGAACCTAAATCGCCTAACCCGAAGAACAATGGACACAGGGTTTATACTAGTTCAGGCCACCGATGTGGTGTAATACCCTACTCTAGCGTGGTGTGGTGGATTGCCTCTTGGGCTGAGGATGAACAAGTACAAGGGAAGAACAGCTTCCTGAGGAGAGGTGTTCTTGGGCTCGATGAGCTTGTGTGGTTGAGGATGGAATGGATTCAATCCAAGATGAGCTGCCTCCTACTATGGTGGCTAGTCCTATTTATAGAGGCCCTGGTCCTCTCCCCAAATGTTAGGCGGGAAGGGATCTCACAATGGCCAATTTGAAGGGGGACACCTAGTACAAGCTATCCCGACAAAAGGTGGTCTTCGCCTGCCAAAGGTTGTGGTGGTGACGCCGTCCTGGGCTCCATGGTGACCTTCGTCCTGCCATCCTGTTGGTCTTGGTCTTGTTGCACCGATATGGAAACCTTTGCCTGATGCCTCGGGACTCATCGCCTACGCCTTCCCATTTAGCACTAAAGAGGAAACAAGTACTACGCGCGCTAGCACCCGCCTGGTGCCCGCCTGGCCTTGGTCATCATGGCTTGTGTAACAGGAACCTTGGCGAGGTGCCCCTTGCCTTGATCTCTTCGCCCCTCGCGAGCCAGCCTAGTGAGGCCGCCCCCGAGGAGGTCTTGTGTCGTCCGCCTCGCGAGGCATGGCCCCTCGCGAGGGTCTTAAGTGTCTGCTAGTGAAGATGGGCCGCACAAGCCCGCTGGTGGAGCCACGCCGTGGGCCGCAGGCAGGCAAGTCTGGAGACCCCCGTTCCCAGGATGCCAATAGTAGCTCCCAGGCCCAAGGCGCGCTCAGACTTGGCTTCGAGGCGAAGCCAAGGGGCAAGTGCGGAGCACCGTGGGGCTCAACCGCCTGCTGCCTTGATTGACGCGTGGCGACTGACAAGACGTGGGCGTCCCCGCTTCCCCATGCAGCCTTGATATCCGCCTGGCTAGGCGCCCCCCACGACCTACACAGTTTCTCCCTTGTCGCTAGTGACGTACTCCCCCAACTCTTCTACCTTGCCGCAATGACAGCTTCTTCTTGCAATTTGTCCTGGGCTCCGTCCTCTCCATCGCCATGGCGCCTAGCCGGACAAGGAAGGAGAAGAAGAAGCCCAAGTCCTTCGGCGAACCACCTCCGGCCTTCGGGCCAACTGTCGGACGGTCAGTGGTGCTTAACCAGGAAGCCATGGACAAGGTCTGCCTTGCGCTCGCTGCCGATTTCAACGAATGGGGGAAGACGGTGGCCTGGCCCGCATCCCGCGCCTCCGTTGATAGGACAGTCATTGAGGTCCATACTTTCCTTGATGCCCTATGGGCCGGACTGATCCCCCCTTTCTCCACCTTCTTCAACGCCGTGTTTTCTCATTACTAGATCCATATGCTACACCTAGATCCTCAATCCGTCGCCCTCCTTGCTGTCTTCGCCTACGTCTGCGAGGCCATGGTGGGCATTGGTCCTTCCGTGGCCCTACTTAGCCACTTCTTCTCACTACACCTGACCAACCCTCATGAGTGCTCGGGCTGCCTGAGCTTCCAGGCCGTGGCTGCGACGGCCGGCTTGGGGATTGTCTTCGAGCTCCCGCCATCAACAAGAGGGTTCCGAAAGTGGTGGGTATTCATGGACATCAGTGTGCTCAGCCCCTGCTCTCGCTTTCGCCGGCACCCGTTGTTTCCAGATTTGGCTAGGGCCATGAGAGGCTCGCTGACCCGCATCTTGCCTACGTATGGCTCCGATTGAAGAGGCTGAAGGATCTTGGCATGTCTGCACCCATGGTGGTGAAGGAGTTCATCCGGTGCTGTGTTTCCCCGCTTCAGCACCATTCTCGACCAATGTGGACCTTGCCAGCAGCAAGCACCGCATGAGGCTTCACTAGTCCGGTCTTCCCCTTGAGGTGCAGCAAACTATGCCTGAGGTCTTGACGGGCGACCCATCGCCAGCGAACATGCCGGAGGAGGGTTGTCTCTTGTACTGCTGCTCGAACAAGGTGGATTTCACGGGGAAAATGCCCTCTTTCAATGAGTGGGGATTACGCCTGGCCGATCTTGAAGGGCCTCACGAGAACCCGGCACCGTGGCTCCTTTGCCCGCTACCAGCGCGATGATCTCCCCGGAAGTGGGCGCAGGGGGGCGACCACCGTCGGCCTCTGGCGTCGCGGCTGCTGAGGAATCGGAGCTGCTCGGGGCTCCCAGAGGGCTGCCCCACGGCCCTCTAGAGAGCCATCTTGAGGAAGCGTCCAGAGGTGCATTGCAGCCTGATACTCCTTAGGCTACAGCCCCCGAGGCCTCGATGGATGGCCGTGAGGAGGAGGATGGCACCCCTGAGGTCGCCCCCTCAGGAGCTACCCGAGCTGCACCCGGAGCTGGTGACCGTGCTCTGGGCTTCGACCGGCTCTGACTAAACTTCGATGTGCTCCGGAAGAGGAAGGGATCTCCAAGAAGCAGCGGTGATGCCTTCCAGCCATTGAAACAGAGGAAGTATATCGCCATGGACGAGTGAGTACCTTATCTTTATAGTTTCTCGAGTGGCGCTTCCCCTCCTGACTATGGCTCCTCAGGGTCCCTTCTGCTAGGGCGGCGAAGTTTCCCGAGAAGACACTTCCCCCTGCTTAGAGCCCCCCGCCGGTCTTGAGCACCCCAAGCCAGCGTACCGCACTTGGAACGAGGTCGGACAAAGAGGCAAGCGCGCCCGCCTGGCACCTCGACCCTACGTTCTTGCCGTCCCTTCTTCGTGGCCTTGCCTGGGGGCAGGAGGTGTACCAAGGGCTCCTCCCCTGGTTATTGACTGTGGCCAGATCACCTTGGTCTTGGCCTCTTCTTCGAGCAACGAGCCTTTTCCCATCTGGGCCTCTGTTGAGGCCCAAAGGGCGACCGGGAAGGCGCCAGCCTCCAGCTCTCTACTGGGAGGAAGCGAGCCACTTCGGACTCCTTCGACATCCTTTGGCGTGGAGGACGGGCCCGGTCGCGTGCTCGAGCTTGCACGCAAGAGGGGTGCCGTCCGCCACGAGCTCTTCCGGGACGCGATGGGTGCGCTAAGAAGGCTTGGGGAGGAACTCGTGGATGTTGTCGCTTGTCTTGAAATCGAGGGCCTCTGGCTGGTGGACGAATGGTATCAACTGATGGTGGCCATCAACCTCGGGCTCCTCCACCATGACACGCTAGAACGGACACCGAGGCATCCCTTGCAACCTCACGCAAGGCTAGCGCCTGAGCCTTGGAGGAGGCCAGGGAGGCAGACCACCACTGCAAGGTCGCCGATGAGCGCCGGCAGGAGCTCCATGCCTTGAATGCCTCCTTGGAGCAGCAAGTGGAAGCGCGTAGAGCTGCCTTGGCGTCGATGATGGGGGAGCTGTCGGTGTCAAAACCAGCGGATCTCGGGTAGGGGGTCCCGAACTGTGCGTCTAAGGTCGATGGTAACAGGGGACAGGGGACATAATGTTTACCCAGGTTCGGGCCCTCTCTATGGAGGTAATACCCTACGTCATGCTCGATTGATATTGATGAATACGAGTATTACATGAGTTGATCCACCTCGAGATCGTAATGGCTAAACCCTAGAGGTCTAGCTTGTATGACTAAGATAATCAATATCCTCCTCTCCAGACTAAGTCCTCTGGTTTATAGACACCGGGGAGATCTAGGGTTACACAATGATAGTTACAAAGAAAGGAATCTACATATTCGGTTGCCAAGCTTGCCTACTATGCCAAGGAGAGTCCCATCCGGACACGGATGTAGTCTTCGGTCTTCGTATCTTCATAGCCCATCAGTCCGGCCCATGACTAACAGACCGGATGTCCGAGGACCCCTTAGTCCAGGACTCCCTCAATAGCCCCTGAACCTGACTTCAATGACAACGTATTCAGCACGTTGATCTGTCTTCGGCATTGCAAGGCGAGTTCCTCCTTCCGAACTCCAAGATAGTCTTCAGACGTATTGAACATGTCCCGACCTGTAACACACACCACACACAACCGCAGAGAGAATATAATATTCAAGGAGTCCAATCTGCCGACAACTTTTTACAACATGACATCACGCTCGCCCGGTTTTTCGAACCGTTTCTTGTCACGCCGTTCCATGTTTCGAGGTGTGGTTGCTATTGGCACGTTTTGTCGAAGCAGAGATCATGTCCCCTTATTGCGGGATTCTCATTAATACAAGCACGAGTAACCCAACCATTCCGTTGGAAAGATTCCTTAGGAATAGGCAGGCTTTCAGGCTCAGGAGGAGGCGTTTAATCCATGTTGCCTTTATAAAGGAACCAAGGGCCGTCTTTTTTACGCCAAACTTCTCCTCAGCCTCTCCAACCTTGAGTTCTAGTACCCAAGGTTCGACTTCGTTGCTACAAGATTCCCCATTTTGTCCAGACCCGGCCCTCAAGGCTGATGGGTGGTTTCCTCCGTTACAGAGGAGGATATTGCGAAGCTTCGAGCGGCCACATACCTGACCGCGGAGATCCACCACAGGCTTCCTGCTCAAGGGCAGGTCATCCCGACCCCCAGATCTGGTGAGAGGGTCATATTCATCTCACACTTCCTTCGAGGGCTAGGGCTCACTCTTCACCCCTCCATCCGGGGGCTAATGTTCTATTATGGACTAGATATTCACGATCTAGCCCCGGAGTCTTTCCTCCATGTCTCGGCGTTCATCATTACGTGTGAGGCGTTCCTCCGAATCCCCCCACACTTTGGCTTATGGCTCGAGACCTTTAGTGTGAAACCAAAGGTAGTCGACGGAGAACAGGTGGAGTGCAGCGGTGCTGTAGTTAGCCAGCTCACCAACACTCCTTGGCCAAAAGGCTCTTTTGCCGAAACTTCCAATAAATGGCAGCGAGAATGGTTTTACGTTACGGAGCCCCGCAGCACCAAGTGGGTAGTTGCACCCACATTTCGCCCTAGCCCACTGTAACAGCTTGCATCATGGGCCAACAAGGGGATGGATTGTGGATCAGTTGATGAAGTGCGGGCTCTACAAAGCCGCATCCGAACCCTCCTTGAGAGGGGCATCTATATTGTCAGCGTGATTCAAGTAATGATGAATCGCGGAATCCTACCATGCTAGCGTAGGCCTCTCCACCAGAAGGACCACGAACCCTCCAACACTTCTTCGGCATTACGCACAAAGGGATGTGGCAGTTGTTTTTCAGAAAACGAAAACATTGGTCGGACACCACTGAGGACACATGCCTTGACTGTAACCGTCCGGATACCCCGGTAAGCCCTTGACTTCCGAACACCCCTTTTTTTAAGTATGCCGTAATACATTACTGAGCAAACTATCTCCTTCAAGGGCTAGATAAAGAAAGCGGAGCTGATTAGGTGTCCGGTCCCTCTTCTCAAAGACTCAGCAGGCCCCGTGTTAACAAGGATGCTGGCACCGGCACCGCACCAGGCGCTGGCAGGGGAGGGCAAGGTGGAGAGTGAGGAGACCCAAAAATTAGATACTGAGTCCAGAGAAATCGACGTTTCCTCGCCCGAATACAAAGGAGAAAGAGAAGCCAGTGTCCCTTCTCCATTTGGGAGGAAAAGGGCCATCTCCGAAGGTTGGGAGGGGCGGTCTCCTAAGAGGGGCAAGATGCCACCATCGAGCGGCTCGGGAATGGAAGGCGACGCCATTGAACAGCTCCGTCATGAGGTCAAGCCCTGAACCAAACAGTAAGTGAATCCGGGGTGCTTTGATAGCATCCCCCTCTTCCCCTGTTACGGAAGAGATACGTAACGTGCCTGTGTATTTTGATAGTTCGGCACAAAGTTTTTCTGGGCAATCCTCTTCTTTGTGAGATCTCCTCCCAGAGATGATGGAAAGCGAGACGCCTCCCCCGACCTCCTCGCCCAATAAGGCGGATGACTCCGAAGTGTCATCTTGGAGGGTTTTTTCTTGATCAACAAGTTGCGTAGGGGATGAAGGAGGCAGTACCCAAAGGTGGACCCCGATCGCTCAGGATCCGGAGGCCGATAATGAAGACCCCGGACTGTCCGATTTTCATCCAACGATGATTTTGGAGACGGGTGGACGGGTTCCCTCAAAGGATGGTCGTGCTCCTACAATGGCTTTCGGAGACTCGGCGGCGCCAGATATATTGAGGGATATGCTGCGAAAAGCATCTGTCTCGGGGGAGCAGCGTACCTTGATGTGTATGGTGGTTGAGAAGGTTCTGTTCGCGAAGAGTGGATTGAATGAAGCCTTCATGAGCCTACTAAGAGGCTTCGAGGTTTGTGATGTAATGTTTTCAACTATATTTTAATTTCAAAGATGCACCTGTGTATAGGTAGTAGCCCATGAGACTTGGGTTGTCTTCCAATGGGAGGCTAACGGAGGATCAAGAAGAAATTTTCAAGGACTAATCTCATTAACTTGAACACAGGCTGCTTCCCCTCTTGCTACTTACTAGACTACGGATATTGCCGAGCTGCAGCGGAAGCTTGATGTGGCCGGGGATGACATTGCGTTAATCAATATGCGTCTTGACGAGTCGCAAGGTATGTATTTGGGGCAGTCCCTTCACATACATTTTTGTGATATAAGCATGACGCTGAGAGTTATGCATGGCTGCAGATGGTGCTGTCACCGTTGAAATTCTTCGGGCGGAGCTGGGCCGGGCCAAGGAGCAGGTCTGGTTTAGTAATGCGACTGCCAAACAGGCATCAGTTGAGTTAAAAGCCGAACAACCTGCTCGGCGCCAAGACGAGGAGAAGATATCCACGATGGCGCTTGAACTAAAGAATGCTGCTAGCCACTATGAACTTCTTGAGAAGGAGAATGAAGCCAAAACGGCTGAACTTGACAAGGCCTTATGAGAGGCGAGAGAAGCGCGGTCTGAATCTAGAGCAGCCCGTGAGGAGATCCGGCAAGCTGGGGAGATTGCGGCTGGTAAGCCTTTTTTGCTGCAGGCTAAGTTCGGCGATCCAAACTATGCTCAGCTTAACCAAGTGTGGAGTTCTCCGGACAAGTTTTCAGACTTGCCGAAGAGTAAATCGGATGCGGCGCAGTTTTACCAAGCGTGAGAGGGGTATGCAATGGAGAAGCTTTTCTGGTCACAATTTGGCGCGTCAAAGCACCCCCTGTTGCTGAATGAACAGATGTCCCAATGGGCCGAGCTTCATAGGATATCCGGCACTGTCGTGAAGAACATCATAATACGGCTGTGGCCGACTGAGCCTATTCCGAATAGCTACTTCGGCTTGGTGCAGCGGCTTGTTGATGCGGTGCCACGTATGGACGCTGTGAAGCGGTCGGCGTGCATTGAGGGTGCACGGATGGCCTTTGCCCGTGTTAAGACATTCTGGGGGAAGATGAAGGCCATCGATGTTGCGGCGAAGAGTCCACCCAACGGCAAGGACTGTCATGCACCGGAGCATTATTTTGAAGACGTCTTAGAGGCCGCCCGCTTGATAGAGAGTCAATGCTCGAAAGACATAATGTTCGAGTGAGGTGTATGAGAATTGTAAAAGACAATTTTATAGTTAATCCATTTTTATATTTTGCTCGAAAGCTTGAGTTCCTCCTGTGCGTCCGCTTTAATATAATCTAAAAGTTTTTCAGTTGTCAGCTTTGGCCCCCTCGTAGGAAGTACGGGGGTGCTCAGAAAAGCATTTGATCACTCTTGACCCAACGTCTTGGTCCATGAAGGAGGTGATAATGCGGCGGACCTGGCAATCAGACTATAAGGCATTAACACTTTCACTTAGCCATATGAGTTTTATAGGGGGGACTACGATATAGCCCCTGGTATGTGTATAGCTTATTCCAATATGGTGCGTCACATATATGACCTGAAGAAAAAAGGTCTTTCGTGTTACAAGGAGGGAATCGCGACAGATTCCGATAAGTCATCGAGTGGTTGACCAGCTCTCGTAGCATCATGACCGTCGGTTTTCGGCTTTCTCTACTTAGGTGCTTGACCAGATGAACCAGAAGCACAATCGAGTAGTTCTCCCTTTACTACCCTAGCTGATAGAGCGGAACGTAAGGTAGAAAGCACAGGAGCCGGGCAACCCAACCATTGACCCAAGAGATGATTCGGAGCTGATGCATATAAGGCCAAACTCGCGACGCCGAAGTACGCTTATAAAGCTGTCTGGACTTTGTTGGCAACTCATTTGTTCCCATACCGAGCCCATGGCAGGTTGTGCCGAGGTATGGTTGTGAAACAGATATAGGGGCCAAATTCATTTGTGAAAAAGAAATGAATGATTAATGTAGATTATGTTTACTGGGACCTGAGTGGTATGCTGATGATTACTTTATATATAAAAATATCACAACCCTGACTATTTGACATGCCCGGGGTCGAAGGCAGAGGAAAAAGGCATATTACAAGCTCGAAATAAAGAGTGTGGTCTACAAAAAGTTATTTTGGACCTCCTGTCGCACGTCTGCGCCGCCTGTCCTTGGTGTACGGATCCGAACTCTGATAGAGTCAGTTTATATGTTTGTCCTTTGCGTCACCTGTTTTTAAGAGATAATAAAGAAAAAGGAAGGTAGATAAAAAATGTTACGGAAATGCTTGCCGGCTTGTCTGTATTGTGCTTCTGCCAATGCCCATGGTAACTTTAGTGCATAGTGATGTATGTGCGGTACAAATTTTGCGGGTATATGAGGTAGGCGGCGGAAGCAGAACTGCTATTTCCGCTCCGGGGTTGATCGATCCTCTGGGGGAAATTGCTTCTGACCCCCGGTATTAGGTTGGTGAACCCCCTCCGTCGTCCCTATCACCTGGCGGCCTCCTCCCCTTGTGTTTGGCATTGAGCTTGCCGGCTTGCTTGAAGACCCAACAACTTTTGTTGGTATGGTAAGCTGGTTTATCGAGGTGGTTGTGAATCTGGCAGGGTTGGTCCAATATCCTATCTAGGTTGGATGGTTCGTCTCTGTTTGCCTTGAATGGCTTTTTTCCGTTGACCGGGTTTGCGATTGCTAAATCCGGCATTGACCTCTGTGTCACGTGACCTTTCATTATCATTGCGACTGTTGTGTTTGCTTCGTCGTGGTCTGTCATTGCCGTCCCGGATTTCAGAAGTGCCCGAGTCGCTGGCGCTGTTGCTTCTACGAGCGAGCCAGCTGTCTTCTCCCGCGCAAAAGCGGGTCATTAGAGCGGTAAGGGCTGTCATCGATTTAGGTCCTTCTTGACTGAGGTGGCGTGAAAGCTATTCATCCCGAACGCTCTGTTTGAAGGCCACAAGGGCATCTGCATCTGGACAATCGATGATTCGGTTCTTTTTAACTAAGAACCTGGTCCAGAGCTTCCTAGCTAACTCCCCGGGCTGCTGGACAATGTGACTTAAGTCATCGGCGTCCGGTGGCCGAACATATGTTCCTTGGAAGTTGTCGCGAAAGGTGTCTTCCAAATCTTCCCAGCTGCCAATAGAATTTTCCAGCAGACTGTTTAACTAGTACCGAGCTGGTCCTTTGAGTTTTAGTGGTAGGCATTTGATGGCATGAAGGTCATCTCCACAGGCCATGTGGATATGGAGGAGGAAGTCCTCGATCCATACCAAGGGATCCGTTGTTCCGTCATATGATTCGATGTTCATGGGTTTGAACCCATCTGGGAATTCATGCTCCATTACTTCGTCTGTGAAGCAAAGAGGGTGTGCAGCACCTCTATGTTGGGCCACACTACGACGTACCTCCGATGGAGTCCATTTGTGGTTTTCGGCCGGGGCGTGGCTAGGTTTGTCGCGTACGAATAGGTAGCCGTCATTGCGTGTCGAGGCACGTCCTCGCGATCCGTAGATCGATCTTGTGTGTCCTGCTCTACTATCCAAGTCCTGTGGAAGGTCGTATGTACAACCCTGAGCTTTTTTATTTTAGCCTTTATGGCGAGGTGGGGCGGTCTGGTGTTCATCTTGAGTTGCCGCTTTATCCGGACCAAGTTGCGGTCGACCTGCCGCATTGTGCGATGATGGTACGGGCTCCGGCACCTCGTCATCGAACTGGGGTAGCAATATTTGCTTCGGGTAGCTTTTGGCTGGGCCACTAAGGCCATATTCTTCGGCGGCCAGGACTTTGGTCCATCTACCATTGAGCAGATCTTGGTCCGCTTGAAGCTGCAGCTGCTTCTTTTTCAGGCTCCATGAAGTGGCTATTAGCAGGCGTTTGAAGCACTCCTCTTCAAGAGGTTCCTCAGACACGATGAAATCCTCGTTGTCGAGGCTCTCCTCTTCCGCGAAGAGTGGGAGATAATTACTGTCCTCCGAGTCTCCGTGTATGGCCTGTTCATTAGGGCTAACTTGCCCATTTTCTCGTTCCCCCTATTCGGAGGTTACCTTGACGGGGTCTTCATTATTTTCGGCATCGTCCGGAGTATTATTTTTTCTGGTGTGCGTACTGCAGTCTTTGGAATGACGTGACTTAGAGCAGCGCCGAGGAAGCTGGCGCTTGGGCTGTCTCTCAGGAGGGTTATCCTCAACTGGATCCTCTTTGTCATCGTTGTTAGTTTTTTGAGGCGTGTCCACCATATATACCTCGTAGGAAGAAGTGGCCGGCTGTCGTCCAGTGAATGGCCGGTTTTGGCCTTGCTCCTGGTCGGCATCGTCGTCCGTACTAGCGATGTCTTCGGAGTCATAGTCAAGCGTGTCGGTTAAATCCTCGACAGTGGCTATGAAGTGGGTGGCGGGTGGGAAGCAAAATTCCCCATCATCAGCCTCTAGTTCGAACCGTACATAGTTCGGCTGTGAGTCCCCCGCCAAGGACAAGTTCTTTAATGAGTTCAGCACATTGCCCAAGGGCGAGTGCTAGAAGATGTCTACGGCGCTGAACTCAAAGATCGACAAGCGATCAAGTTCGGTATCCGCGGACTCACATGGTTCGGAACTTATACCCGGAGAAGAGTTCGGAGTTCCGGTGACACGGGTATTGCGTGAGGTTAAGTCCATGTGCGGCTCCAACGCCGGGGAACATGTGGCCTTCGTGGAGGGGTTGAGCCTCCAATCCTTGGATGCCGCAGCTTGCTCTGGATCTAAGGCCAGAGTGGTCACAAGAGCTATCTCCTGGATGCGGTCTGATGATAGATTTGGGTCATGTTCGCCAAGGTGACCAGGAGCGGTCACTTCGGTCTCAAATCCAGTGAAGATCAAATCTCCACGGATGTCCGCAATGTAATTCAAGCTCCCAAATCTGACCCGATGGTCAGGGGCGTAGCTATCGATCTGCTCTAGGTGGCCAAACGAGTTGGCCCGCAACACGAAGCCGCCGAACATGAAGATCTGTCCGGGGAGGAAGGTTTCTCCTTGGATAGCGTCACTATCGATGATTGCAGGGGCCATCGATCCTTTCGTCGACAGCATAGTGGAACTCTCAATGAAAGCACCAATGTCGGCGTCAAAACTGGCGGATCTCAGGTAGGGGGTCCCGAACTGTGCGTCTAAGTTCGATGGTAACAGGGAAAGGGGACACAATGTTTACCCAGGTTCGGGCCCTCTCTATGGAGGTAATACCCTACGTCTTGCTTGATTGATATTGTTGAATACGAGTATTACATGAGTTGATCTACCTCGAGATCGTAATGGCTAAACCCTAGAGGTCTAGCTTGTATGACTACAATAATGAATATCCGCCTCTCCGGACTAAGTCCTCCGGTTTATATAGACACCGGGGAGATCTATGGTTACACAAGGTCGGTTACAAAGAAATGAATTTACATATTCGGTTGCCAAGCTTGCCTTCCACACCAAGGAGAGTCCCATCCGTACACGGGTGCAGTCTTCGGTCTTCGTATCTTCACAGCCCATCAGTCCGGCCCATGGCTAACCGGCTGGACGTCCGAGGACCCCTTAGTCCAGGACTCCCTCAGGAGCCGTCCGACGCGGGGGAAATCTTGAGGTGCGAGGAAGCGCTGATGCTGGAGGCCACAGAGCGCTGCCTCGAGATCGAGCGGTTGGACAGGAGGGTGCCTCAGGTTGCTCAGGTGGAAGATGATGCCTGCGCGCGCGAGGCCAGGATCAAGGAGCAAGTTGACTGCGGGGTGGCAGAGGCCCGCGCTGATCTTGCCAATAGGGATGACCTGAAGCTGATGTTCGTGGAGGCCAAAGCTGAGGGAAGGACCACCGCCCTCAGGTCAAGGTTGGCGGAGGCGGAGCAGTGCGAGAAAGCCGCCGCTGATGATCTGATCTCCGTGCAGGCCGAGTTGGCCTCCGCCCGTGCTGAGCTACTCCCGCTGTAGCAGCGGGTTACCGCTGCTGAGTCCCTTGCGCAGCAGAGCAGGGAGGAGGCGATCTAGCGATAGACACTACTGCGCGAGCACACCCCATGCTCTGGGACCTCAGGACGAGGCCCAACCAGGTGCTGGGTGCCATCTGCGATGAACACGCTCCTCACCCCCATGTAGATGACTACGCCAGCCACCTTCGCTTCTTCACTGATGTCATAACGCGCTTGGAGAACCGGGCTGAGAGGGCTCGCGAGCTTGTCGAGGAGAAGAGCCGAGGCCTCCTCAGGTGCGCGTTTTCCCGTGTTTTCAGCCATCTCCAGAACATCAATCCTGATTTTGATTTTGACACCGCCATTTCTCTAGTGCTCGAGGTCACCCGAGACAACCTAGCACACTGGGTGGACGATAATGTGGATGCTCTGATCAGGGCCTTCTCCTCCGAGGACGATGCGGTGGTGGTCGTGGAGGATGAGGGCGGCGTGGTTGATGATGGCGAAGACGGTGCCAGCGATAGCGACAGTGGTGCCAGCGACGCGCCTGATAGCGACCCGGAGGACGCGGCGAGCGACATGTCCGACTTAGCCCGCACTCCTTTGTTTTGAACCTGCATGACAATGTTTTTGCATGGCCCCTCAGGGCGTAAGAGCATTTAGGGGAGGGGGAGCCCCTCATGTAATCAGACTATTGTTTTATTCCTTGAACCAGACTTAAAGCGTGCTTTTGTAAGCTTGCGAGCCCCTTGCGGGCTTGCGGCTGTAATTTACCTTTGCCCAAGCAGGCTTTACTCCGATTTGGTTGCTGCGGATGTGTATTCTCTCGAGGAGAGTCCTTCGCAGGCTCGCGAGGCTTGGTGCTCCTTAGGAGTCTGCTAGTCCCCCTAAGATGGCCTCACGAGGAGCGAGCACCAGTCATGGCGGGGTGCACGTGTGGCGCGTGTATGCAATGCCCAGTTCCCGCTCAAGAGGTGCTCGGAAAGAGGGAGGTGGCAGACGGACCTCAAAACAAGGCACCAATCCAGAAAACTCATGAAATTAACACGAAGGAGAAAGGACACCCCCCGCGATTGCCAAAGGAAATACGACTTCAAATTCAAATCCAAAAGGCTGCAAAATTGAGCTACAGAAGGGGGGGGACAAAAGGCCGAGTGCGACGCCTAGATAGTCTTCTTGTCTTCTCACGAGCGCGGAGCCTAGTGCCTTTGCCGGCCGTGATCTTAGTCATTGGGAGACAGTGTCGACGGCCAGCATGGGGCATAGTGCTTCCACTAGGACGTGGGCGGGAGCCCCTGAGGCCCGAGCGCGGTTCTCCGGGGCATGTACAGCCCCACTCATTATTACGTGAGAGTGTCACGGGCGAAGACCTTCACAGGCATGAGCCTTGCTTCATATCGCTAGACGAGGGCCCCGCCTTGCGCCCCCTGAGGGAGTCCTGGATTAGGGGGTATCCGGATAGCCGGATTATATCCTTTGGCCGGACTGTTGGACTATGAATATACAAGATTGAAGACTTCGTCTCGTGTCCGGACGGGACTCTACTTGGCGTGGAAGGCAAGCTAGGCAATACGGATATGTATATCTCCTCCTTTGTAACCGACCTTGTGTAACCCTAGCCCTTTCCGGTGTCTATATAAACTGGAGGGTTTTAGTCTGTAGGACAACATACACTCATACCATAGGCTAGCTTCTAGGGTTTAGCCTCTCCGATCTCGTGGTAGATCAACTCTTGTAATACTCATATCATCAAGAATAAATCAAGCATGATGTAGGGTTTTACCTCCATCAAGAGGGCCCGAACCTGGGTAAAACATTGTGTCCCCTGCCCCCTGTTACCATCCGCCTTAGACGCACAGTTCGGGACCCCCTACCCGAGATCCCCCGGTTTTGACACCGACATTGGTGGTTTCATTGAGAGTTCCTCTGTGCCTTCGCCAGAAGGAAGGATGTCTCGTCTCGTCTTTAAAGATGGTACTACTGTTGGGGGAGCTTTGGCTGTCGGCCAAACTCTCCGGCTAGGCAGTTTCATCATGACAGCCTGTTCGGCCGCCGCGCCGACGATGACTTCTCGGGTCATCGAAAACAGCCTCCATGTCAAATCGGCACTCGCCGAATAGATGGATCCAATGGAGCTTGCTTCCTTAAACGAGCTCTTGGATCGCATCGCCGCCTTGGGAGTCGCTACGGACTATGATCGGATTGGGCTTAAACCTGATCAAAGGGAGATTAACTCTCCACCAGTCACCCATCATGTTGCGGTGGTGGAGGAACAATACGGCAACTCTTCCTATATTTTGAGGACTAACTATGTCCGGATTCCTGAGCTCTCCGAGCCAGATACCCGCTTACGGGAGGACATCACCCAAGCCCTGAACCTAGAATCAAGCAGCGGGCCAAATTTATCGGGTATCACTCTGGAACCCGAACTTCCAAGATTGGAAACTCCTCAGCCCCTGGGTCTCAGATCAGGTAGGGATTCGGACTCAAATCCGCCCACCCACCCAGACATAAACGATCTTTCCCACATCAGGCAAGAGCCCCCCCATGAAACAATACATCATTATTGGGCCAGATTCCTCCTTGTGATGAACAAGGTTAAGGACTGTCGCGAGGAAGATGCAGTCTCACTTTTCTGCAATAATTGCACGGACAAGGGAATCCTTAACGCCTTAAGTCGCTGTGACATATCACGCTTCACTGACTTGGCGTCAATAGTACGAAAGTACTGTGCGATGGAAAGCACCTGGAAAACTGAAGCAAACTTTTGGGATAATCCGGCTCCGAATGTACACCCAGTCCGAAGCAAAAGGGTGCTCTATCATAAGACACCCGAGCTAGTTGCAAAGAAACAAAAATCCTCTACATGGCATGCAACCGTACTGGAGGGATGGCTTAACGTACTCTGCAAAATTCATAGTACAGCGGATACAATACCAACGCACAGCCTTAGAGCATGTTGGATACTCCGGCAGGTGGCCAAAAGCGGTGAGGATCTTCTTATCCCAAATGCCACAGAGCACCATCCCGTGGATAACAATATGGTGTTAACAGTCTTTGAGACATTTGCGTCAAATAATAGGCGCAAGCGAACACTCAGCAGCATGGCAGAAATCTGCCACGTAGCAGCAATAAATCCATGGAGTGACACGGCTACTACCTTCAATGCCAGTGATGAACCTAAAATCCGAACAGCCCGAGCACCAGTCGCAGTAGTCCTCGGTCCAATTGTGGATGGCTTTCGACTCACGAAAGTACTCATGGACGGCGGCAGCAGATTAAACCTCATCTACGAGGAAACTCTTCAAAAAATGGAAATAGACTGGAACTGCATTGAGCAAAGTAGCACAACCTTCAGAGGAATCATACCCAGTCGGGAGGCATGATGCGCTAGGAAAATCACACTAGATGTGGTATTCGGTACGCCAGAGAATTATAGGTCCGAAGAAATTACATTTCAAGTGGCCCTGTTCAGCAGTGGATACCACGCCCTTTTAGGACGTGAGGCATTCACAATCTTCCAAGTTGTACCCCATTATGGGTACATGAAGCTCAAAATGCCAGGGCCCAATGGAATCATCACTCTCGCCAGTGATCCGGACACAGCACTCCACGCGGAAAACAAAACAGCTGCACTGGCCCTCGAGGCATTATCCGAAGCCCTCTCGGCCGAGGAATTAACCACGCTACCCTCCACAATGGACAGGGACGACGTGATACTTGATAAGAGATCCAAATCCACCTCTTTTACACCAGCGGATGAAATAGTCAAATTCCAAGTCCACCCAACGGACCCTACAAAAACAGCCTCCATCGGGGCACAGTTAAACCCCGCTGAGGGAGTCCTCGATTAGGGGGTCTCCGGACAGCCGGACTATCTCCATTGGCCGGACTGTTAGACTATGAAGATACAAGATTGAAGACTTCGTCTCATGTCCGGATGGGACTCTACTTGCCATGGAAGGCAAGCTAGGCAATACGTATATGGAAATCTCCTCCTTTGTAACCGACCTTGTGTAACCCTAACCCTCTCCGGTGTCTATATAAACCGAAGGGTTTTTGTCCGTAGGACAACAATCACAACATACAATCATACCATAGGCTAGCTTCTAGGGTTTAGCCTCTCTGATATCGTGGTAGATCTACTCTTGTAACACCCATATCATCAATATTAATCAAGCAGGACGTAGGTTTTTACCTCCATCAAGAGGGCCTGAACCTGGGTAAAACTTCGTGTCCCTTGCCTCCTGTTACCATCCGGCCTAGACGCACAGTTCGGGACCCCCTACCTGAGATCCGCCGGTTTTGACACCGACATTGGTGCTTTCATTGAGAGTTCCTCTGTGTCGTCGCCGTTGGGCTTGATGGCTCCTACTATCATCGATAGCGATGCGGTCCAGGGTGAGACTTTTCTCCACGGACAGATCTTCTTATTCGGTGGCTTTGCACTGCGGGCCAATTCGCTTGGCCATCTGGAGCAGATTGAAGGCTACGCCCCTGGCCATCAGGTCAGATTTGGAAGTTTGAACTACACGACCGACATCCGCGGAGACTTGATCTTCGACGGATTCGAGCCGCAGCCGGGTGTGCCCCACTGTCGCGATGGGTATGACCTAGCTCTACCACCGAACAGTACCCCAGAAGGCGCGCCCGCATCAGCTCCGACCCTTAGTTCGTAGCCAACTACGCCAATCGAGGACGGGTGGTTAGACACCACCTCAGGGGTTGCATTCTCAACGGTGATCAAGCCGAACACCAGCACAAATCTCTGTGCAGCCCGTGACTCCAAGGTGCCGGACTCTCTTCCGGAAACTGAACCATCCGCGCCCCTGCCAATCGGATCCGATTGGGCACCGATCATGGAATTCACCGCCGCAGATATCTTTCAGCACTCGCCCTTCGGTGACATTCTGAATTCACTAAGGTCTCTCTCTTTGTCAGGAGAGCCCTGGCCGGATTATGGCCAACAGGATTGGGATGCGGACGACGAAGAAATTCGACGCCCACCCACCACCCACTTTGTAGCCACTGCCGGTGATTTAACCGACATGCTCGACTTTGACTCCGAAGGCATCGAAGGTATGGATGACGATGTAGGAGACGTACACGAACCAGCACCTATAGGGCAATGGAAAGCCACCTCTTCATATGACATATACATGGTGGATACACCCTATGAAGGCAACGGCGATGAGATCGCGGAGGATGACCCCTCCAAGAAGCAACCCAAGCGCCGACGTCAGCGGCGCCGCTCTAAGTCCCGCCAAAGCAAAAGTGGTGATACCGGCACAGGAGATAATAACACTCCGGATAGCGCCGAAGACAACAACAATCCCCTCCAGCAAGATTTAGAGCAGGAGGATGAAGGAGCCAGCTCTCCTGAGAGAGCGGCTGGCGGAGAGGAGGAGGATGACAATTACATGCCCCCTCCGAAGACGAGGCAAGCCTCGGCGATGATGAATTCGCCGTACCAGAGGATCCCGTCGAACAAGAGCACTTCAAGCGCAGGCTTATGGCCACAGCAAATAGCCTGAAGAAAAAGCAGCAGCAGCTTCAAGCTGATCAAGATCTGCTACCTGACAAAAGGACTGAAGTCCTCGCGGCCGAGGAATTATATAAACTCGAGCGTCCCTCCAAGAGTTACCCAAGGCGCGGGTTACTACCCCGACTGGAGGAAGAAGCATATGATACGGCTGATCGGCCACCTCTTGTCCGTGATAGAGAGGCATTCCAGCCAAAAGCTCAGCTTCCACCCCAACGCCATCCAAATAAAAAGGCATGGGGAGATACGCCAGACCTGCGAGACATATTGGAGGACAAAGCAAAGCATTCAAGATTGATCTACGGATCACGAGGATGCACCACTCTACGAGACGGTAAACGTCAGGCCGGATACAGTAAAAGCAAATCCGGCCGGGCCAAACACAGCGGGCAGGACCTGTACGAGCTGCGTCGCGATATAGCCCAATAAAGAGGCGCCACACACCCCTTATGCTTCACAGACGAAGTAATGGAACATCAATTCCCAGAAGGTTTCAAACCTGTAAACATTGAATCATACGACGGCACAACAGATCCCGCAGTATGGATTGAGGACTTCCTCCTCCACATCCACATGGCCCGCGGTGTTGACTTACATGCCATCAAATACCTTCCACTAAAACTCAAAGGACCAGTGCGACATTGGCTTAATAGCTTGCCAGCGGACACCATTAGCTGTTGGGAAGATCTGGAGGCCGTATTCCTTGACAACTTCCAGGGCACTTATGTGCAACCACCAGACGCCGATGACTTGGGCCACATAATTCAGCAGCCAGAAGAGTCGGCCAGGCAATTCTGGACTCAGTTCCTTACAAAGAAAAATCAAATCGTCGACTGTCCGGATGCGGAGGCCTTAGAGGCTTTCAAGCACAACATTCGAGACGAGTGGCTGGCCCGGCATCTTGGTCAGGAAAAGCCGAAATCTATTGCAGCTCTCACGACGCTCATGACCCACTTTTGTGCGGGAGAAGACAGCTGGTTGGCTCGCAGTAATAACTTATCAAAGAACCATGGTACCTCAGATACCAAGGACGGCAATAGCAGGTCACGTCGCAACAAGCATAAGCGCCGCATTAACAGCAAAAGTACTGAGGATACGACAGTCAATGCCGGATTCAAAGGATCTAAACCCGGTCAGCGGAAAAAGCCATTCAAACAAAGTACGCCGGGTCCGTCCAGCTTGGACCGTATACTCGATCGCTCGTGTCAAATACACGGCACCCCAGACAAGCCAGCCAATCACACCAATAGGGATTGTTGGGTGTTCAAGAAGGCCGACAAGTTAATTGCCGAAAACAAGGACAAAGGGCCGCATAGAGATGATGAGGAAGAACCCCGGTAGCCGCACACTGGAGGACAGAAGAGGTTTCCCCCGCAAGTGCGGACGGTGAACATGATATACGCAACCCATATCCCCAAGAGGGAGCGGAAGCGTGCGCTTAGGGACGTATATGCGTTGGAGCCAGTCGCCCCAAAGTTCAACCCTTGGTCCTCCTGTCCGATCACCTTCGATTGTAGGGACCACCCCACTAGTATCCGTCATGGCGGATTCGCCGCACTGGTCCTAGACCCAATCATCGACGGATTTCACCTCACTCGAGTCCTTATGGATGGCGGCAGCAGCCTGAACCTGCTTTATCAGGACACAGTGCGCAAAATGGGTATAGACCCCTCTAGGATCAAACCCACAAAAACAACCTTTAAAGGCGTCATTCCACGCGTAGAGGCCCACTGCACAGGCTCAATTACACTGCAAGTGGTCTTCGGATCCCCGAATAACTTCCGAAGCGAAGAGTTAATCTTCGATATAGTCCTGTTCCGCAGTGGTTATCACGCACTGCTCGGACGAACCGCATTCGCTAGATTCAATGCGGTACCACATTATGCATACCTCAACCTCAAGATGCCAGGACCTCGCGGAGTTATTACAGTCAATGGAAACATAGAGCGCTCTCTCCGAACAGAGGAGCACATCGCGGCCCTTGCAGCAGAAGCGCAAAGCAGCCTCTCAAGGAAATCTACCAGTTCGCGCGCTCGGGGCAATCGGCAGACAGACCGTCTGGCGCGATCTGAGCTCGCGTAGTAATACGGCAGCCACCCCAATCCCAGCCCAACGGCATTATTCGTGCCACGCGTACATAATTGCGCATTAAAAATACCATGGGCATAGGTGGGGAGGGGGGTACAACTGTGGCACGCCCCAAAACGCGGCCTAAACCGCACTAGGGGCTTCCCATTTGGTTATTTTTCTTTTTCTTTCAGGACTTTAATCTCCGGAAACACTGTCCGGCAGCTCCACTGTCGAACACATGATACAGCAACCAAGGAGGCAGACAACTACGTTATACAACAGAATTCCCAGGTTGATTACAGATTTCATATCATTCCTCAGCTCGCCCTTGGAAGGGACATAGTCCTACTCTTTTGCTTATTGCACTATGTGTATCACTCTGCTTTAATGAAATTTTTAATAAACAATGCATGACATTACGACTATTATTGCATTTTTGTTATATATATATCTATGCGTTCACTAACAACGCCTTGCAACCGTACACTCCGGTACGACCAATGCACCAGGGGCTTACGTACCCGCAATATGGTGTGAAAAGTCCGAACACTTACACAAGTGCGGCACCCCGAACTTATAGCATTATATGCATCAGCTCCGAATCATGTCTTTGGTCAAATGTTGGGTTTGCCCGGCTCCTATGTTTTGGTACCTTACGTTCCGCTCTATTGGCTAAGGTAGCGCTAGGAGAACTACTGCGATTGTGACCCGGTTCTACCGGGCTGAGTACCTCAGTAGAGAAAGCTAAAACTGACTGTCATGATAAGGTGCGAGACTGGTCGCTGTTCGGCGAGGTTTTTCGAGTCCTTAAAGACTTATGCCGCTTAGGGCGAGGGGCCGGCTCTGCCCGGCTTACATGCGTGTATCGCGCCCCGAATTCAGCCTTCCGAACACCAGGGGCTTTGTCAAAATTTAAAATTATAGAATTCTATGGCTAAGTGAGAGTGATAAAGCAATATTAGTCTGGTTGCCTTGTTCGTTGTGCTGAGCACCTCCCTCAAAGGACCCAAATATGGGAACAAGAGTGCTCAGGTTTATCCCGAACACCCCAGCACTAGCGGCTTGGGGGCAGAAGCCGAGGACTAGCCATCTCTCAGATTGGATAAACAGCCAAACAGAAGGTAATATTTTAAATTCAAACAAGCGTTGCATGGCGCATATGAAACAAGTTTTCACACATACAGGACAAAACAAGCAAGTCTCATTCAAATATTACATTTTGTGAACACTCATCCGCGATAAGACGGGCACCCGACAGAACACCCTCGTAGTACATCTCGGGGTGGCGGTGCTCCTTGCCCTCCGGTGGCTCCTCCTTGATCAGCTTCACGGCGTCTAGCTTGACCCACTGCATTTTTACACGGGCGAAAGCCCGACGTGCACCTTCTATGCAGACGGATCGCTTGACGACCTCCAGCCGAGGGCAGGCATCCACAAGCCGCCTCACCAGACCGAAGAAGCTATTCAGAAGGGCGTCGCCAGGCCACAACCGGACTATGAAGCCCTTCATGGCCTGATCGGCCGCCTGATGTAGCTCGGCCATCTGCTTCAGCTGGTCGCTCATTGGCACAGGATGTTCGGCCTCAGCATACTGAGACCAAAACAGCTTCTCCGTCGAGCATCCGTCCTCGGCCTGGTAGAATAGTGCGGCATCGGACACACTGTGGGGCAAATCTGCGAATGCTCCCGAAGAGCTCCGGATTCGGGTAAGTAATCGGTAATTCACCTTTACATGCTTGCTTTGCATATAGAAAGCCTTACCCGCCGCTATCTTCTTCATCGGGTCGATCTCCTGAAGGGCCTTCTGGGCCACGGCCTTGGCACTCTTCGCGCTCTCACGGGCCGCGGCAAGCTCAGACTCTCATGTCTTCAAGTCAAGCTCCAACGCCTCGTGCTTCGTCACGAGAGCCTGGAGCTCTTGTTGCACCTCGCCCACCTGAGCCTCGTGCCTCTCTCACTCAGTGCGCTCCTTGGCCGCTGTATCTTCGGCCTTGGTCAGCGCTTGCTTCAGGGTCGCCACCTCGGTCGTGGCCCCTGGCAAAACATACAATGATCCTGTCATTTTGCAATCGCGTCCCTTTTTATATACATATATCTATAGACGGGGTATTACTTACCTTCGTTCTCCTCGAGCTGCCTCTTGACAAGGCCGAGCTCTTTCTTGGACCCATCGAGGTCCTGCTTCAGTACGGCGACCTCCGTAGTTAGTGCGGCGGACGCCAGCAGAGAAGCCTGCATATGCACATTGACATACTTATATTAGACTCCTGCGATATTATTTGATCCTCTGTTCGGCTTTTCTTTGCGAACACTGAACAAAGCATCAGGGGCTACTGTCTATGCGGTAATACTTCTACTACATTTTAAAACACTTACCTCGAAGCCTGTTAGAAGGCTAGTACAGGCTTCAGTCAACCCGCGGTGCCCTTCTGGATCACCGCACTCATGATAGTGTGGTGCTCCTCCTCGATGGAAGCGCTGTGAAGCGCTTCCAACATAGTGTCCGGCGCCTCTGGATAGATAGAGGTCACCGGCACAGGTGTCTCACCCCCCTTAGAAGGGGACCGCCTACCCGAGCTCGGAACCGTTGGAGGGTTCGGCGCGGTGTTCGGCTGAGGGCCGAACTTGGAGCTCTCGGGGACCCCGTCCCCTCGGCTCCCGGAGTCCGGAAGGTCGCCTTGAGGCGCCTCCGGGACTGTCCCCCCTCGATTCGGTGCCTCTTGAGACCACACCTCGGCGTCGTCGGCTGGATGAGGGGAGGTGGTGGTCAGGACTGGACCGCTATCCATGTCCGGCGAGCCCAGGGAGCCGTCCGAGGATACCTCAATATTGGCTCGGGGCGGCCTGCACAATTGAGTTCGGCGATTAGGGAAAGCAATGCGACAAAGTAATCCTATGGGTTACTTTGGTATCCAAATACTTACGATCTCCCCTGGGGCTTGGCCCTAGGCAACCACTCGTCTTCACTTTCATCGGCGGCGGTGGAGCTGTCCGGAAGGAGAGTCCTTCCCTTCTTGGACCCTCTGGCCTCCCCAGTTGGGGCGGCCTTCCTTTTCTTGTCTCCCCCAGTCGGTGGGGGAGCCTCTTCTTCCTCTTCCTCGTCTTTGGGGGAAGAGTGCGCCACAGAGTCATCGGACGGTGAGTCCGATGACGCCTGGCGTCGGGAACTCTTTCGAGCTCTCTTGGCCTTCTTGGTCTTCTCCAGCACCTTATAAGGGGCCGGAGTCAACATCTTCGCTAGAAGGGCATCCACAGGGCCTTCGGGCAAGGGAGCCGGACAGTCGATTTGTCCGGCCATCTTTTGCCAATCCTGTTAATGGCACGGGAGTTTAGATCCCGCATAGAGTCAATCTATATAGAAAACAAGTATCGTGTGAAAGGTAAAATAGCTTACCGCACTGGCTTGGCGCTTCGCGCTGAATCCGTGATCCTCAGTAATGGGGGAGGGACCGCGGCGCCCTTGAACATCGCGCTAAATCCGTGATCCTCAGTAATGGGGGAGGGACCGCTGAATCCGTTGTTGGCACGGGAGTATCCGGCGGATGAGCATGACCTGGACTATGTTGACAAGCTTTAGCTTCTTGTCCACCATGTTTTGAATACACGTCTGGAGTCCGGTCAGCTCTTTTGAATTACCCCAGGGTAGGCCCTTCTCTTTCCAGGAGGTGAGCCTCATGGGGATGCCAGATCGGAACTCGGGGGCCGCTGCCCATGCGGGGTCGCGCGGCTCGGTGATATAGAACCACCCCGATTGCCACCCCTTTATGGTATCTATGAAGGTGTCCTCTAGCCATGTGATGTTGGTCATCTTGCCCACCATGGCGCCTCCGCACTCCGCCTGGCGGCCGCTCACTACCTTCGGCTTGACATTGAAGGTCTTCAGCCATAAGCTGAAGTGGGGCTTGATGCGGAGGAAGGCCTCGCACACGACAATAAACGCCGAGATGTTGAGGATGAAGTTCGGGGCCAGATCGTGGAAATCCAGGCCGTAATAAAACATGAGCCTCCGGACGTAGGGATGGAGAGGGAATGAGCTGTCCCTCATCTGGGAGCCGGTGCGCGATGTTGTCGGGCAGGTATCCGGCTCTCCTCAGTTTCTTGACGTCTCCCTCCGTGACGGAGGAGAGCATCCACTTGTCTCCCGCTCTGGACATGGTCGGAGAAGGTTGAGATGGAAGTGAGAGCTTGGGCGCTAGAGCTCGAGTGTGCGGGAGCGGATGAGCTGAGGAGGAAGAAGGCGTGGATAGAAAGGTGAATCCTTATCCCTTTATATGGGCGAACAAAATTAAGCGTCCCCAATTTCCTGATAAAACTCGCTTATCCCCCAAGCGCCGCAATTGATGGCGCGGTTGGGTTACCCACACCCGTATTGATCAGAATCCCATAATAAGGGGACACGATCTCTGCTTTGACAAGACGTGTCGAAAAACTGCCTCGCATTATGTGCGGGGCTGGCTAAAAGAAACGGTTCGAATAATCACCGGGCCATGATGTAACGTCATGCTGCCGAAACAAGCTAGCAAATTAGATCTGCGAAAACATTATTCACTCTACGGTGGAATGTGGAACTTATTTTGCAGGGTCGGACACTATCCTCGTATTTAAATTCTTCTGTGATGTATTCGGAGAAGGAACCCGCCTTGCAATGCCGAAGACAACTACGCGGCGGATTCATCGTCATTGAAGCCTGGTTCAGGGGCTACTGAGGGAGTCCTGGATTATGGGGTCTCTGGACAGCCGGACTATCTCCATTGGCCGGACTGTTATACTATGAAGATACAAGGTTGAAGACTTCGTCTCGTGTCTGGATGGGACTCTACTTGGCGTGGAAGGCAAGCTAGGCAATACGTATATGGATATCTCCTCCTTTGTAACCGACCTTGTGTAACCCTAACCCTCTCCGGTGTCTATATAAACCGAAGGGTTTTAGTCCGTAGGACAACAATCACAACATACAATCATACCATAGGCTAGCTTCTAGGGTTTAGCCTCTCTGATCTCGTGGTAGATCTACTCTTATAACACCCATATCATCAATATTAATCAAGAAGGACGTAGGGTTTTACCTCCATCAAGAGGGCCCGAACCTGGGTAAAACTTCGTGTCCCTTGCCTCCTGTTACCATCCGGCCTAGGCGCACAGTTCGGGACCTCCTACCCGAGATCCGCCGGTTTTGACACCGACACCCACCGTTGACGCCGCACTACGAGAGTTCCGGCGCGAGAATTGGGACATATTCGCCTGGCACCCCTCAGACATGCTAGGAATCCCACGTAGGCTGGCCGAGCATAGACTCAATATCCTAAAGGGATTCAAGCCGGTCAAGCAAGCTCTTCGGCGTTTCTCCGAACCTAAGAGACATGCCATGGGAGAGGAACTAGCCAAGTTATTGGAGGCTGGATTCATCAGGGAGATAAAACACCCGGACTGGCTAGCAAACCTGGTGATGGTACCAAAGAAGGGTAAATGCTGGCGCCTTTGTGTCAATTTCAATGACCTCAATAACGCTTGCCCAAAGGATCCCTTCCCCCTCCCCCGCATCGATCAAATTATCGATGCTACCGCAGGACACGAGTCATTGTGTTTCCTCGACGCATACTCCGATTACCACCAAATCAAGATGGAGGAGTCCGACCAAGCCGCAACGGCATTCATCACACCATGCGGTCCCTTCTGTTTCAACACAAAGCCTTTTGGGCTCAAAAACACCGGCGCAACATATCAGCGCATGATTCAGACATTTCTGGAAAAACAAATCGGCAAAATAGTAGAGGCATACGTAGACGATGTGGTCGTCAAAACCAAACACGTCGACTTTCTGATAGATGACTTGAGGCTCACATTCGACAACCACCGAACATATGACATTAAGCTCAATCCAGAAAAATGCGTTTTCGGCGTACCAGCCGGAAAGCTCCTGGGTTTCATTGTCTCCAGTAGAGCTATTGAAGCTAACCAGGCCAAAATCCAAGCTTTGTCATAGTTGGCTACCACAACAGACCTCAAACAAATCCAAAAGTTAACAGGATGCGTGGCGGCTCTAAGCCGCTTTATCTCCCGCTTAGGAGAAAAGGCTTTACCCCTTTATCGCCTCCTTCAACGCACCGAACACTTTGAGTGGATCGACGCCGCCACAGCCGGATTGGAGGAAATAAAGGCCATTTTGGCAACCAACCCAATCCTGGCCGCGCCAAACATCGGCGAACCAATGCTGTTGTACATTACGGCAACTCATCAAGTTGTAAGCGTAGTGCTCGTCGTCGAACGAGAAGCTGCCAGACATAAATTCCCTCTTCAAAAGCCAGTATACTATGTATCCACTGTCCTCACTCCATGCAAGTGACGGTACCCACATTATCAAAAGATAGCCTATGCGGTATTCATGGCATCCCGGAAGCTACGACACTACTTTCAAGAGTGTTCGATTACAGTAGCCTCGGAAGTGCCACCTAATGATATTATAAACAACCGCGACGCTACGGGACGGATTGCCAAATGGGCCATTGAACTCCTCCTGTTCGACATAACATACAAACCTCGACGGGCCATTAAGTCGCAAGTATTGGCCGACTTTGTCGCCGAATGGACGTAGGCCGAACTCCCTAAAGAGTATAGCGCATACTCCAATTGGATCATGCACTTTGACGGTTCTAAAATGCTGGCTGGTCAAGGGGCTGGCGTCGTCGTAACATCCCCAACCAGAGATACCGTTCAGTACGTACTGCAAATACTGTATACAGACTCCAACAATGCAGCCGAATACGAAGCTCTGTTGCATGGTCTTCGGATGGTAGTCTCGATGGGCATTCAACGCCTGGAGGTGCGTGGGGATTCAAACCTTGCAATATCCCAAATAAATGGAGACTTTGACGCCAAGGATCCGAAAATGGAGGCCTACCGAAACGCCGTCCTAAAAATGTCAGCTCGGTTCGAGGGACTCGCATTTCACCATGTGGCTCGGGAAAACAATCAAGCGGCGGATATCCTCACCCGCATCGGCGAAAAATGCGATACGGTCCCTCCCCAACATATTCCTGGAAAGGCTGTTCAAGCCATCCGTAGTATGGGAAGGGGACACCGGTAACAATAATCCGGACCCGGCCAAAATGCCCGATACCGAATACTCTGACACAATCGGAGGCTCCGCCACCGAAATAACACCTTCAGCCCATGTAATAATGGCCATTATCGCCTCGTGGACAGAACCATTCTTGGCCTACCTTACTAGGCAGGAACTTCCGGAGGACCAAAATGAGGCACGCTGCATAGTGCGGCGATCTAAGGCCTACTGGGTCCACAAGGGAGAATTGTATAAAAAAAGCACTACCGGAGTCCTTCAAAGGTGCATCTACGAAGAGGAAGGGCGGAACCTTTTGGCAGAAATCCGCGCCGGACTCGGCGATCACCATGCCGCAGCCCGGGCTCTTGTAAGCATGGCCTTCCGTACAGGATTCTATTGGCAAACGGCCCAGGCAGATGCACAGGACTTTGTACAACGTTGCGCTGGTTGCCAGCTCTTTGCAAATCAAAGCCACATGCCACCCACCGCCCTCCAAACAATCCCCATTACATGGCCCTTCGCGGTCTGGGGGCTTGACATGGTTGGACCCCTTAAAGGGGGAACCCACAAGAAAAAATACTTACTGGTCATGGTGGATAAATTCACCAAATGGATAGAGGCCAAACCTGTTAAAACAACCGAATCCGGACCAGTGATAGACTTCATATCTGGGGTCGTACACCGTTATGGCATCCCCCACAGCATCATCACTGACAACGGCACAAACTTCACAGCCGGTGAGGTAAAACTCTGGTGCAGCAAAATAGGCATCAAGCTCAATTATGCTTCAGTCTATCACCCACAAACCAACGGTCAACTCGAGCGAGCAAACGGTCTTATAAGGAGCGGCATTAAACCTAGATTAGTGCGTTCCTTAACGGAGTCCAACACACACTGGGTAGAGGAGCTCGACTCCGTACTTTGGGGGTTGCGGACCATGCCGAATCATAGTACCGGATATACACCCTTCTTGATGGTGTACGGCGCAGAGGCAGTCTTGCCCTGTGACATAATTCATGACTCACCTCGAGTGCGCATGTACGAAGAAAGAGAAGGCGAGCTCGATCGACAGGACAATCTGGACACCCTGGAGGAGGAGCGCAACGTAGCCAAAGTCCGTTCCGCATTTTATCAGCAACAGGCTCGCGGATACCAAAGTAGAGAAGTACGGGCCAAAACTTATAACGTTGGCGAACTAGTTCTACGCCTGTCGGATAAGAAAAAGAACAAGCTCGAGCCCAAATGGGATGGTCCCTTCATTATTGACCAAGTTCTGACCGGTGGAGCGTACCGACTGCGGGATGCATCGACTAGTCGACTCGAGCCAAACCCATGGAACGCGGCCAGGCTCCGAAGATTCTACGCCTAGCACCGGACTCTATGTTCATCACCTCCCTTTGTCCATTTTTTGCATATACATTATCTGTCTTGTTTTTCTTTCTTCCTTTCTTTTATTCTTTCTCTAGGCCTTCAGGGGCCAACTTGTGCCTCACTTGCACATTATAGATGCGCTAGCCGCGCTCATTATACCTGGGGGCTTCTTTCACAGAAGCTTAATTTTTTATCTGGGCCTCAGGCCCCGCACACGTACCTTTTTTTGCCATTATATGCATCGATATGACTTAAGTTTTGGCCAAGCTGGGTTGCCTAGCTCTTGTATTTATGACCTATGTTCCCGTTAATTCGGCTAGGGCATAAGCGGAGCACCTCTGCGATTGTTACTGCCGGGTCAGCCAGATGTGTACCTCAGACTGGGTGAAGCCGAAAGCTAGCGTTCTTAAGGGAATATTCGGTCGGTGAACAAAAGATGATTTTTATTTCTTGTCCATATCTGCCCCCAGATGTTTTTCCTGCGTTTCCTATCACAGTCCGGACATGCACTTTAGGGCATGCTTACCCAGGGAAAGGAACCCTTAACGGAACTATTCTCCCTGGAAGATGTTTCTTACTACCCGTGTAATATAACATAACTAGTTGGGCACTTGTCTGTTCAAGCACTAATGACCCCTACGCCTGGTCTCCACGCATACCCCGGTTCTTATATAACTGAGAGGGTATTCGGATATACTCCGGACTATCGGGTCCCGAGGTTGAAGCGAAAAGGTTCGCCAAGATAAATGATCTACAATCCGGCTAGAAGGCATTATACATGTCACTTTAATTACATAGTCATGCAGACTTACTAAATTCCTCTTCTATACCATCCAACAGGCGGTCTAGCTTACAATCCTGTTGGGAATACTTTGCGGCTAATTTTACTTGCCCATAAACTAAGCTAACGGGGATCTCTTTTCCGTCGGGCCCCACAGGTCCGACCTCGGCCATGTGATTTGGGTCTGCCTTGGTATACCGCGTCTTCACCATGGCCCAGGCTTCTCTGGCACCCTGTCAGCAGGCTGATACCTTCCATAATCGGAAGCGCCGCCGTGCTCCCTTGAGATTCTCCCCGAGCTCGGCAACGCCCTCTGGCAGGGAGACGGACGGCCACGAGGCCCGGGCTACACCCTGCATCACCTGCCGAACTTGCTCGTGCAGATGTGACATCTCGGATAGAAGATCACCTGCAGACCCGGGCATTTCCTCTGTGGGACGACCCGTCAGCATACCTACAGACATAACGCTGTTAGTCGGCCTCTTCGCCGAACTCCTTCAAAAGGATTCGTCCAAGCACTTACTGAAAATGCCGCACCGAAGCCGCTTATTCTCCTTCTCGGAGTCTGCAAGCTGGCTCCGAACGTCCTTTAGTTCCACGCTCAGCTTAATATTGGCGTCTTGGAGATTGTTTTTCTCCCGCCTAACCTCAGTCAGCACGCGTTTGCCAGCCTCTAGCTGTCGCATAACATGCCGGTCCTCTGGATTTTCTCCGGACTCATCTGCAAATTCTGTTGTTAGATCTGCAGCCATGCTGCACATTATATGGTAACCATCATTCTTTAAAGTAAATGTTACCAGCAGGTGACTTTTTAGGTTCCTGCAATCCGGCCACAGCAGCCCGCAGTTGGGTCTTGCATTCCTCTAGCTCCTGTGACAGCCTAGTATTCTTCTCTGTAAGAACCTGCCCAATAAATATGATCCTTAAATCAGTTCTGCTAACTGTTTGAAGTCTCAGGGGCTACTGATACATATAAATCGTCAGATTTACTTACCCGTACATCCTTTACATACTGATCCGTGGCTCTGGCTAGACCATCTTGAGCAGCTCGGAGGTACGCCTCTCCAGAATTGAAGGCATCAAATGCCTCTGGTGAGAAACAAGCGTCACAGAGTATGGCCCGGCGGCGCCAATGATTCATGGTGCTTTCCACCTCTGAGTTTGTAGCGGATAATCTATCTGCATCCTCTGTAGGGGGATTATCCGGCGCCCGCCCCATATCGGCTTCCGCCTCTATGTCCGGTCCTGGCGCCTGGCTAGTGGAAGCGTGATTAGTAACGTCGCCGGACATATTCTGACGAGCGTTTTTTCTGTTAAAGAAACACGGGCATCATTATATTTCGAAAAAGACGACAACCACGGAGCGGGGTCTGTTATACCTTTGCCCCGGCGTCTCCGTCCCGACCGCCTTCCTTTTTGGCCTACCCGGCCTCGGTGCCTCCTGTTGGCGCGTTGCTGCGGGTTCGGCAGGGCGTCCCGAATGCCTTCCTTGTAAAAATGCCATGTGTATATGGTGGGTGAAGTGTCTAAAAGGGGATCCTAATTTTGGAGTTGGGATTTTTGGTTTTCTTACGTGCGATGCAGGGAGCAGTCCGGGATAGTCGGCCGTAATGGCCACCATGGCATCGTTGCAGCTTTACTGATAGAACTGCCGGTCTATCAGCTCCACGAATATAACTGAATCTTCTTCAAGTCCGGAGTCGAGGGTCCTCTGGTTGTGGAGAGGGGCTGCTGACCTCCTTTATGGCTTTTCGCAGTTCCTGCCGCAAAGTGGCATGGTGAATACTTACGATAAGGAATGCGGGAAAAATGGGAGCAGGGAGATATAACTTACCCAGCTTGGAGGATTGTACATGGATAATCCGTCCCGTGGCTTGATGCGGGTGAACTCCTCTTCCTCACCCTTAAACAGTTCGGACAGAATTTTCGCTAAAGCGGCAGCATTGACCGGACCCTTACGCCCGTAGCGGGTGGCGTCATCCGCCTCGTTATAACACCACAAGGGGTGCCCACGGTATTAAAGTGGTTGCACTCCCCGCATTATGCAAATCGACATAACTTCGATTACTGTCAATCCTGATCGAGCCAGTGCTTTAATTCAGTTCATCATATAGAGGACTTCTCCATTGTCTTCCACTTGGGGGCTCCGTGGGCGCCAACTTCTGCGTTTCTTCAGAGGAGCATTGTTGAACTCGGGAAGACCCCATCGAATAGGTTCCGGAAGGGGAACGTCCTCCATATAAAACCATTCCGAAGGCCAGTCTTTGGGTGACTTCTTCGTAGTACTGGACAGGTATCCGGTATCAGCGATGCGCCATATTTCGGCTCCGCCCACTTGATAAAGTGACCCCCTCTGTGTGTGAGGGATGAGGCAAAATAGCCTTTTCCACAGCTCGAAGTGAGCCTCGCAGCCCAGGAACAACTCGCAGAGAGCCACATAGCCGGCGATATGTAGGATGGAGGTGGGGGTAAAATTGTGTAATTGGAGGCTGTAGAACTCCAGGAGCCTGCGGAGGAACGGATGAATGGGAAATCCGAGTCCCCTTAATAGATAGGGAACAAGGCAGACCCGTTCCCCCATAGAGGGACAGGGAAAGCTCTCCGCTTTCTCCCCGCCATTATAGGTGGCAAGCCCGGCTCGAAAGGGCACCATGTACGCCGGAGGGAGAAATCCCTTAGTCTGCAGTTTGACTAAACGACTGTGTGGGACCAAAACACCTCTCCAAATCATCGGGCTTAGGGCTTCGGGGGCGGGAGGAGGAGCTACGGAGTTCAGCCATGCTAGAATGGATCTTTTCGGAACGCGCTCTGATGGACTCTCGCTGAGGGAGGATGGTATGGATCAGATCTAAGGATACCCATCCCTTTAATAGACAATTTATTTATCTGGCTAGGGGGGCAAATGTAAAAAACGCCCTGGCGCCTCGTATTCATTCGACGCGTGGGAGAAAGCCCTTATTGGGCACAGAAGCCAAGAGGTCCAAACATTTATGGGACCGGACACTGCTTTACAAACGTTCGAAAGATGGAGAAGAACCTGGCTTGCAATGCCGAAGACAATACTACACGCCGGACTCATCGTCATTGAAGCCTGGTTCGGGGGCTACTGAGGGAGTCCTGGATTAGGGGGTATCTGGACAGCCGGATTATATCCTTTGGCCGGACTGTTGGACTATGAAGATACAAGATTGAAGACTTCGTCTCGTGTCCAGACAGGACTCTACTTGGCGTGGAAGGCAAGCTAGGCAATACGGATATGTATATCTCCTCCTTTGTAACCGACCTTGTGTAACCCTAGCCCTTTCTGATGTCTATATAAACCGGAGGGTTTTAGTCCGTAGGACAATATACAATAATACCGTAGGCTAGCTTCTAGGGTTTAACCTCTCCGATCTCGTGGTAGATCAACTCTTGTAATACTCATATCATCAAGAATAAATCAAGCAGGACGTAGGGTTTTACCTCCATCAAGAGGGCCCGAACCTGGGTAAAACATCGTGTCCCCTGCCCCCTGTTACCATCCGCCTTAGACGCACAGTTCGGGACCCCCTACCTGAGATCCGCCAGTTTTGACACCGACACCCCCCCTCGAACACCGTTGGAGCGTCTGGAAACCAGGACGAGCCCAAGGGGCAGAGGGGACGCCAACGGCGCCCTCGGCAACCACGGGCCCTCTGACGGGGGGAGGGCTCGCCGGTGCCTCCCCGAGAGAGGTCCTACCTCCGGGCGACACCTTGCCGCACGTGACATGGGGGTGGGGCTTGCTCTGGACTCCTTCCGCGTAGCCCCCAGTTCGCCGCCCCTGGCTGGGGTGGGGCTGCAGCGTTGGGGGTGCCGTCTGCCGACACGACTTGGTCCACCTGCTACTCATGGTTGTAAGCCTGCTCCTGAGTTATCAGTGATACCCTGCGGTGTTTGCCATCGGCGGGAGCGGCGACGCTCCTAGGTGGCTCATAGAAAGCCTCGGCTTCCAACATATCTTCTTCCCAGCCTGGCTCTTGGAACATGCAGGGGTCGTCCTCTAGCGCATAGTCCTGATTCACCATACGGGGTACATAGGCTTCTTGAGCTGCCTCATCAGAACCTTTGCCAAGGCACCCCACGCCCCACGCCGCCGAGCCCGGCGTGCCTTCCTGGTGGCCGTGGCGTGGCGCTCGATTGGGGCCGTGAGGAGAAACACCCGCGCCCATGCCCCCTAGGGGAGATGAGGGCGCGGCCGGTTGTCCGACACCGCCGGTCGTACCAACGATGGCGAGCCCTCCTGGTGCATCTGGGAGCGTGCGGGCACAACGAGGCCCATCGTGTGACCTGGCCACAACTTGAGATGTGAGTAGGGAGCAGAAAGGCGGCGTGCCCCAGGCCGCAGCATCCAATAGCTCGGCGACATGTTCCAGCAGCGCGTCGCGACCGCTCTCCATTAGCCGCCACCGCAGCAGCTCTCGCGCCACCACGAGCGTGGCTCACATATTCGCATGTTCCCATTAGGTGTTTGGCATCGTCGCTGTTGCGTAGCTTGCGGATCTTCCGGTGGCCCGCGCGCGTCACAGCGTGAGGGCAGCAGACGTCAGCCTGCGCTGCCAGCATCCGCGGGTGTTGGGCGGCGTGTGGGCCGCCTGGAGCGCGGAGTTGAGGTCCTCTGCAATGGATGGAGGTGCTCGAGCTGGCCGGGCCCCCTAGCAGTCGGCCTGGGCCCTCAGATCGACAGACATCGGAGATGCAGGGCGCCAGCGGGTCGGTTGATGAGGAAGAAAACCTCGGCGCACCCCTACGTGGCGCGCCAAATGTCAGATTTTGAGTTTCGGCAAAAACCTTGAGGTTTGAACACTGGGGTGCACATGAAGTTCTTCCCCCTAGCTCACGCTCTCGCAATGATCTCAGAACCTAACTCGCTGAACCCGAAGAACAAAGGACACAGGGTTTACACTGGTTCGGGCCAACGATGTGGTGTAATAACCTACTCCAGGGTGGTGTGGTGGATTGCCTCTTGGGTTGAGGATGAACAAGTAAAACGGAAGAACATCCTCCTGAGGAAAGGTGTTCTTTGGCTTGATGAGCTTGTGGTTGAGGATGGAATGGATCCGATCCAAGATGAGTTGCCTCCTACTGTGGTGGCAAGTCCAATTTATAGAGGCCCTGGCCCTCTCCCCAAATGTTAGGCGGGAAGGGATCCCACAATGGCCAATTTGAAGGGGGACAACTAGTACAAGCTATCCCGACAAAAGGTGGTCTTCGCCTGCCAAAGGTTCTGGAGGTGACGCCGTCCTGGGCTCCATGGTGACCTCCGTCTTGTCGTCCTATTGGTCTTGGTCTTGTTGCACCGATATGAAAACCTTTGACTGATGCCTCGGGACTCCTCGCCCGCGCCTGCCCCTTTGGCACCAAAGAGCAAACGAGTACACTACGCACGCTGGCGCCCGCCTGGTGCCCACCTGGCCTTGGTCGTCATGGCTTGCATCACAGGAACCTCGCGAGGTGCCCCTCGCCTTGATCTCTCCGCCCCTCGTGAGCCAGCCTAGTAAGGCCGCTGCTAAGGAGGTCTTATGTCGTCCACTTCGCAAGGCTTGGCCCTTCGCGAGGGTCTTGGATGTTTGCTGGTGAAGATGGGCCGTACATGCCCGCTGGTGGAGCCACGCCGTGGGCTGCAGGCAGGCAAGTTTGGGGACACTCGTTCCCAGGACGCCAACAGATGAGAAGGTCTCGAAGACCGTGAGTACTTCAGGATCATGTTCTGAAGAGTACTTTTCGGGTGTAGTGTTGGTGAGGATACCCTCGCCGCTCTTGGCCACCTGCCGGAGTATCTAACATGCCCGTAGGCTGTGCGTTGGTTCGGTGTTTGGCGTCATGTGTATTTGACAGGGCCTGTCGAGCCATTCTTCGAAGACAGTTCGGTGGCCCGTAAAGGGCTTAAATTTCTTGTCCACGGTATGATGATTAGGTGCCCTGCGAGGGTGCGCCCTTTTTGCCTGTCCAGGAGATGGCTTAAAGGCCTGCGGTTCCCAGCAGGTTGTCTGAGTTTTCCAGGCGCCTTCCATTGCGCAGTACTTCTGTACTATGCCTTCCAAATCTGCGAAGTGCTAGACACGATAGCGAATGAGGGTATTAAGGATTCCCTCGTTCGTATAGTTGTTGCGAAATACTGAAATTGCGTCGTCGTCGCAGTAGTCTTTTATCTTGTTTTTGACAAGGAGGAATCTAGCCCAAAAGTGATGGACTGTTTCCCGAGGCTGTTGCCGCACATACATTAGGTCTCTTATGTCCGGAGGGCCGGAGTTTCTTGGAGAATATTGCTTGTGGTGAACGGGCGGCATCAAATTCGCACCTTGACCCACCATGGAATCTGGAGCTTGAAGAATTTCCGAGGTTACCAGCCCAGGATCTGGAGTGTCTGGGGAATTCTCAGGATTAACGTCCGATTTTGTGTTCGGAGGACAAGGAGTGTCCTCTCGAGGGTGGGTATCCGGCTCTCCAAGTAAGGAAATCCGAGCATAGTTAGTTTTCAACGTAGGAGAGGAGTTATTGTCAGCCTGTTCCTCCACAACCGCTACCTGATGGGTGACCGGCAGAGATTTAATTTATCTCTGATCGGGTTTAAACCTGATCAGATCATAGTCAGTTCATTCAAAGACGATAGATCTGCCGGATCCATATTGTCTAAATATTTGGGGCTGATATGGAGGAGATTTTCGGCAATTTATGGGATTGCCTTTGGCTTAATGGCTGCACGGACACCCACAGTGAAGTCGCCGAGCCGGAGGGTTTGCCTTGGAATTAGGGCTCCTTTGGAAGTGATATTGTCATTGATGGAAAGGCGAGCCATCGGTCCATCAGTTGATGCAACAGAGGAACTCTCAATGATAGCACCAATGTTGGTGTCAAAACCGGCAGATCTCGGGTAGGGGGTCCTGAACTGTGCATCTAAGGATCGATGGTAACAGGAGATAGGGGACACGATGTTTACCCAGGTTAGGGCCCTCTTGATGGAGGTAATACCCTAGTTCCTGCTTGATTGACTTTGATGAGTATAGGGGTTACAAGAGTTGATCTACCACGAGATCTTACTAGCTAAACCCTAGATGTCTAGCCTATATGATTATGATTGCCTCTACGGACTAGATCCTTCGGTTTATATAGACACCGAAGGGGGCTAGGGTTGTACAGAGTCGGTTTACAAAGAAAGTAATCGTCATATCCGCACACCAAGCTTGCCTTCCACGCCAAGGAGAGCTCCATCCGGACACGGGGGAAGGCCTTCTATCTTGTATCTTCAAGGCCCATCTGTCCGGCCCACATCACACAGCCCGGACGCCCGAGGACCCCATAATCCTGGACTCCCTCAGTAGCAACTACATGGACTGGGTCCGTAACTTGAGGATTATCCTCATTACTGCACAGAAGAATTACGTCCTGGAAGCACCGCTAGGTGCAAGACCCGCTGCAGGAGCGACTCCGGACGTTATGAAGGTCTGGCAGAGCAAATCTGATGGCTAATCAATAGTACAGTGTGCCATGCTTTACAGCTTAGAACCGGGACTTCAACAACGTTTTGAATGTCATGGAGCATATGAGATGTTCCAGGAGTTGAAGTTAATATTTCAAGCAAATGCCTAGATTGAGAGATATGAAGTGTCCAATAAGTTCTACGGCTGCAAGATGGAGGAGAATAGTTCTGTCAGTGAACATATACACAGAATGTCTGGGTACCACAACCACTTGACTCAACTGGGAGTTAATCTTCCTAACGATAGTGTCATTGACAGAGTTATTCAATCACTGCCACCAAGCTACAAAAGATTCATGATGAACTATAATATGCAAGGATGGATAAGACAATTTCTGAGCTCTTCGCAATGCTAAAGGCTGTGGAGGTAGAAATCAAGAAGGAGCAAAAAGTGTTGATGGTTAACGAGACCACTAGTTTCAAGAAAAAGGGCAATGGGAAGAAGGGGAACTTTAAGAAGAATGGCAAGCAAGTTTCTGCTCAAGTGAAGAAGCCCAGGTCTGGACCTAAGTCTGAGACTGAGTGCTTCTACTACAAAGGGACTGGTCACTGGAAGCGGAACTGCCCCAAGTATTTGGCAGATACCAAGGATGGCAAAGTGAAAGGTATATTTGATATACATGTTATTGATGTGTACCTTACTAATGCTCGTAGTAGCGCGTGGGTATTTGATGTATACCATACTAAAGTCAATGTGATCACCGTTGGCACGCTGCCTCTACATCTACCTTCGGGATTAGTTTTAGACCTGAATAATTGTTATTTGGTGCCAGCGTTAAGCATGAACATTATATCTGGATCTTGTTTGGTGCGAGACGGTTATTCATTTAAATCAGAGAATAATGGTTATTCTATTTATACGAGTAATATCTTTTATGGTGATGCACCCTTGATGAGTGGTCTATTTTTATTGAATCTCGATAGTAGTGATACACATATTCATAGTATTGAAGCCAAAAGATACAAGTTTAATAATGATAGTGCAACTTATTTGTGGCACTCCGTTTAGGTCATATTGGTGTAAAGCACATGAAGAAACTCCATGCTGATGGACTTTTGGAATCACTTGATTATGAATCACTTGCTGCTTGGGAACCATGCCTCATGGGCAAGATGACTAAAACTCCATTCTCTGGGACAATGGAGCGAGCAACAGACTTGTTGGAAATAATACATACTGACGCATGCGGTCCAATGAGTATTGAGGCTCGCGGCGGGTATCGTTATTTTCTTACCTCCACAGATGATTTGAGCAGATATTGGTATATCTACTTGATGAAACATAAGTCTGAAACATTTGAAAAGTTCAAAGAATTTCAGAGTGAAGTGGAAAATCATAGTAAAAAGAAAATAAAGTTTCTACGACCAGATCGTGGAGGTCAATATTTGAGTTACGAGTTTGGTCTTCATTTGAAACAATGTGGAATAGTTTCGCAACTCACGCCACCTGGAACACCACAGCGTAATGGTGTGTCCGAACATCGTAATCATACATTATTAGATATGGTGCGATCTATGATGTTTCTTACTGATTTACTGCTATCGTTTTGGGATTATGCTTTAGAGACGACTGCATTCACGTTAAATAGGGCACCATCTAAATACGTTGAGACGATACCATATGAACCATGGTTTGGCAAGAAGCCCAAGTTGTCGTTTCTTAAAGTTTGGGGCT
This sequence comes from Triticum urartu, assembly GCF_056163025.1. Classification (NCBI taxonomy): domain Eukaryota; kingdom Viridiplantae; phylum Streptophyta; class Magnoliopsida; order Poales; family Poaceae; genus Triticum; species Triticum urartu. The sequence goes on from NC_141876.1 coordinate 327,018,603, forward strand.
GCGATGCTTATGTGAAAAAGCTTCAACCTGATAAGCTTGAACCCAAATCGGAGAAATGTGTCTTCATAGGATACCCAAAGGAGACCGTTGGGTACACCTTTTATCACAGATCCGAAGGCAAGATATTCATTGCTAAGAATGGTTCCTTTCTAGAGAAGGAGTTTCTCTCGAAAGAAGTGAGTGGAAGGAAATATGAACTTGATGAGGTAATTAAACCTTCTCCCGAATTGGAAAGTAGTTCATCACAGAAATTAGTTCTAGTGATCCCTACACCAATTAGTGAGGAACCTAATGATGATGATCATGAAACTTCTGATCAAGTTACTACCAAACCTCATAGGTCAAGCAGAGTAAGATCCACACCAGAGTGGTACGATAATCTTGTTCTGGAGGTCATGTTACTTGACCATGACAAACCTTCAAACTATGTGGAAGCGATGATGAGCCCAGATTCCGCAAAATGGCTTGAGGCCATGAAATCTGAGATGGGATCCATGTATGAGAACAAAGTGTGGGCTTTCGTTGACTTGCCCGATGATCGACGAGCAATAGAGATTAAATGGATCTTCAAGAAGAAGACTAACACTGACGGTAATGTTACTATCTATAAAGCTCGACTTGTTGCGAAAGGTTTTCTACAAGTTCAAGGAGTTGACTACGATGAGACCTTCTCACCCATAGTAATGCTTAAGTCTGTCCGAATCATGTTAGCAATTGCCACATTTTATGATTATGAAATTTGGCAAATGGATGTGAAAACTGCATTCCTTAATGGATATCTTAAAGAAGAGTTATATATGATGCAACTAGAAGGTTTTATCGATCCAAAAGGTGCTAACAAAGTGTGCAAGCTCCAACGATCCATTTATGGACTGGTGCAAGCCTCTCAGAGTTGGAATATATGCTTTGATAGTGTGATCAAAGCATATGGTTTTATACAAACTTTTGGAGAAGCCTGTATTTACAAGAAATTGAGTGGGAGCTCTGTAGCATTTCTGATATTATATGTGGATGACATACTGTTGATTGGAAATGATACTGAATTTCTGAATAGCATAAAAGGATACTTGAATAAGAATTTTTTAATGAAAGACCTCGACGAAGCTGCTTATATATTGGGCATCAAGATCTATAGAGATAGATGAAGACGCTTAATTGGACTTTCACAAAGCACGTACCTTGATAAAGTTTTGAAGAAGTTCAAAATGGATCAGTCAAAGAAAGGGTTCTTGCTTGTGTTACAAGGTGTGACATTGAGTCAGACTCAATGCCCACCACTACAGAAGATAGAGAGAAAATGGAAGTCATTCCTTATGCCTCAGCCATAGGTTCTATCATGTATGCAATATTGTGTATCAAACCTGATGTGTGCCTTGCTATTAGTTTAGGAGGGAGGTACCAAAGTAATGCAGGAGTGGATCACTGCACAGCGGTAAAGAACATCCTGAAATACCTGAAAAGGACTAAGGATATGTTTCTCGTTTATGGAGGTCACAAAGAGCTCGTCGTAAACAGTTACATCGATGCAAGCTTTGACACTAATTCGGATGACTCTAAGTCACAAACCGGATACGTATTTATATTGAATGGTGGAGCTGTCAGTTGGTGTAGTTCGAAGCAGAGCGTCATGGCGGGATCTATGTGTGAAGCGGCGTACATAGATGCTTCAAAAACAGCAAATGAAGGAGACTAGATGAAGGAGTTCATATCAGATCTAGGTGTAATACCTACTGCATCGGGTCTAATGGAAATCTTTTGTGACAATACTGGAGCAATTTCCTTGGCGAAGGAATCCATATTTCACAAGAGAACCAAACACATCAAGAGACGCTTCAATTCCATCCGCGATCAAGTCAAGGAGGGAGACATAGAGATTTGCAAGATACACACGGATCTGAATGTTGCAGACCTGTTGACTAAGCCTCTCTCACGAGCAAAACATGATCAGCACCAAGTCTCCATGGGTGTTAGAATCATTACTATGTAATCTAGATTATTGACTCTAGTGCAAGTGGGAGACTGAAGGAAATATGACCTAGAGGCAATAATAAAGTTGTTATTTATATTTCCTTATATCATGATAAATGTTTATTATTCATGCTATAATTGTATTAACCAGAAACTTAGTACATGTGTGAATACACAGACAAACAGAATGTCCCTAGTATGCCTCTACTAGACTAGCTCGTTAATCAAAGATGGTTAAGTTTCTTGACCATAGACATGTGTTGTCATTTGATGAACGGGATCACATCATTAGAGAATGATGTGATGGACAAGACCCATCCGTTAGCTTAGCATAATGATCGTTTAGTTTTATTGCTATTGATTTCTTCATGACTTATACATGTTCCTCTGACTATGAGATTATGCAACTCCCGAATACAGGAGGAACACCTTGTGTGCTATTAAACCTCACAACGTAACTGGGTGATTATAAAGATGCTCTACAGGTGTCTCCGATGGTTTTTGTTGAGTTGGCATAGATCGAGATTAGGATTTGTCACTTTGTGTATCGGAGAGGTATCTCTGGGCCCTCTCGGTAATGCACAACACTACGAGCCTTGCAAGCAATGTGACTAATGAGTTAGTTATGGCATGATGCATTACGGATAGAGTAAAGAGACTTGCCGGTAACAAGATTGAACTAGGTATGATGATACCGACGATTAAATCTCGGGCAAGTAACATACCGATGACAAAGGGAACAACGTATGTTGTTGTCCGGTTTGACTGATAAAGATCTTCGTAGAATATGTCGGAACCAACATGAGCATCCAGGTTCCGCTATTGGTTATTGACCGGAGATGAGTCTCGGTCATGTCTACATAGTTCTCGAACCCGTAGGGTCTGCACACTTAACGTTCGATGACGATTTGTATTATGAGTTATGTGATTTGATGAACCGAACTTTGTTCAGAGTCCCAACACGGACATGACGAGGAGTCTGGAAATGGTCGAGACATAAAGATTTATATATTGGAAGGTTGTGTTTGTACATCGGAATGGTTTGGACATTTTCTGGAGTACCAGGGGTTACCGGAACCCTCCCGGGGAGTTAATGGATCTTCATGGGCCCTAGTGGAGAGAGGACGCGGCGGCCAGGTGGTGGAACGTGCCCCCAAGCCCAAACCGAATTGTACTAGGGTTGGGGGGCCTTTCCTTTCTCTCCTCCTCCTCCTTCCCTGCTTCTCCTAGTGGGAATAGGAGGGGGGTGAATCCTACTTGGACCGGGAGTCCAAGTAGGACTCCCCCCTATGGCGCGCCCCCCTTGGGCCGGCCACCTCTCCTCCCCCTTTATATACTTGGGAGGGGGCACCCCAAAGGCACATCAAGTCTTCTCTTACCCGTGTGCGGTGCCCCCCTCCACAGTTACACACCTCGGTCATATCATCGTAGTGCTTAGGCGAAGCCCTGCGCCGGTAACTTCATCATCACCATCGCCATGCCGTCGTGCTAACGGAACTCTCCCTATTCCTTAATTGGATCAAGAGATTGAGGGATTTCATCTAGTTGAGCATGTGTTGAACATGGAGGTGCCGTACATTTCGGTGCTTCGATCAGTTGGATCGCGAAGAAGTTCGACTACATCAACCGCGTTACTAAACTCTTCCGCTTTCGGTGTACGAGGGTACATAGACACACTCTCCCTGCTCGTTGCTATGCATCTCCTAGATTGATCTTGCGTGATCGTAGGAATTTTTTGAAATACTGTGTTCCCCAACAGTTACTATGTTGAGATTGAAATGATGCAATATGGGAGATCTCACTCATTGCATATGACAAGTTTAAAGGATTATCAAACATGATGTGACCAATAGAATTTTCACATGATATCCCATGGAGCATATCAAAGCATGTAGAAGACATAGTATGTGGTGAATGCATAAGGTGATCAACATCGTGCAAGCAATCATTTGCGAGATAGTCCACTAGTGGGACAAGAGCAGCACCATCACCTATGTTACCTTTGTAGCATCGATCATGTGTTGTAGATGAGGTGTGGAAGACCAAGTCGTGGTCATCTTCATCTTGATGGGACCATGTGGGGGTGCATCATCGTCCACCATGGACATCATTGTCGTTGGAGGTATGGGCTCATCGAGGGTAGGCATGTCCTCATGTAGGAGACCTAGCACCAAAGAAGAAAACACACTCGGAGTAGAGGTTAAGTCGTTAGAAATCATAGTGGCCTCACATGCCGTGTCAACTACCTCACTCACTCCCTCTTGGATACTCTCACTCGCATGGTTGGTGGAGTCACTCAAATGGCTCTCAACCTCACATAGGATGTGTGGCATGCTCTCAAGTGTGGGGCTAGTGGTGGTCACACTCATCCTCTCATAGGATATGCACTCAATGTCATATATGGTGGAGTTACTTATGTCACTCGTGGGGTGGTGGCTCTCCTCACTTGGCAATTGGGGAATCTCGTCATATGTGGGTATTAGAGAGATGTAGGCGCAAATGTCTCCATGCTCAACTCCTATCGCCGCCGTGGTTGAAGGGATAGTCCCATGCTCAACCCCCTCATCCATAACGCCTCCAAAGATGAATGACGTAGGATGTGGCAAAACATCACTCTCCTCCAAGACCGAAGATAACGTCTCATGCACGCTCGCGTAGCTTGACTCGGAGTATGAGTCGAATATGAGCGCCATCTTCATGTTTTTGAAGAGGTTCATGCTCGTCACCGTGGTCAAAGGGGATGGCCCTTGCTCGACCTTCTGGTCACCTTCTTGTTGTTGGAGGCCCATATGATGTGGCACCTCGTAGCTCATCTCCATGACCGAAGGGAATTTCCCATGGTCGGCCATCTTCCGTGAGGGTCGTCTGAAGATGGAAGTGTCGCCATCTCTTGTAGGTGGTTGCCTTGTTGTTGAAGATGTCGATGTAGGCGAACTCATGGGAAGTAGGCGAATATGTTGTACATCCAAAGGCGAAGATGCCTTGATAGCACTTGGCGAAGATGCCGAAGTGGTGGTAGTAGCCGTAGCTTCCTCTTGGTGGTGCTTGTCTCGCGGTGATAGAGGCAAAGGTGTCCCGTCTTTCGATGAGAGGGTGGCTATTGTTTATGGTGGAGTAGACTTTGATGATCCAACTATGATCGTGCGAGGATGTCGCGCCTTAGAAATTGCTAAACCAACTCCAAGAGGTTATTGACCCCGCCGGAGCACGATCGAACTAACCACGAGGGTCTATTTCCTACAAGCAAATGAAGAACAAGCAAGAAACTAAAATTGCAATCTGGATATCGCGAATGAAAGAGGAAAGCTTTATTGATCAAGTGGGGTTCTGTGACGCCTTGGTCTGGTCGTTGAACTCAAACGAAGTACGCGAAGTTGCAGCTACGGCGAACATTTTATCTAAACAAAACCCAAAGTCTAAACGATGCCCTAAGGGTTGTATATATGGAGGAAGAGGGGGGAATTTCTTGGCCCTTGGAGGAGGGGTCCGAAACCAACCCTAACTCTTGTTTCCCCACACATACGGACTCTAAAAATATCCTATACTTAAGTATTTCAAAATCACATGGGCCTGTCCTAATAATAAGGTGACGCAGCACCTACAATATCCTCTAGATGAAATTTATGAAGTGGCATCTTGTATATTTCATCCAAGGCTGCATGCACTCCTTATGGTGGCTTCAAAGTCCTGAAATCATCACTTGTAACTCTATTCTTGTTCCCCTTGCGCATGCCATCATCTCCATGCTTGGTCTTGCTTCAGCGTTCATCTCTCTTATCCATGCCAGGCCCTTCATTTGTAAGCAAAACAAATGTATCCAATTTAGGCAGCATCATATTCTCATGAACATTAGAATCATTACCATGAAACGAAAGTACCTGATAATTTAATTGATGTGCGCGAGCTCTAGTAATTGGTCCAGTATGTACAGCAGTAGGGGCTGTGGTTGTAACAATCGTATTGATGTCTGCAGCAGGCAGCTCAAGTCTATATGCATTATCATTTATTTTCTCTAACACCTTAAATGGACCATCAGCACGTGGCATTAGCTTTGATTTGCACAAATTAGGAAATATATCCTTACGCAAATGTAACCAAACAAGATCTCCAGGTGCATAGACAACATGCTTTCTACCCTTATCTCCAGCAAGTTTATATTCAGCATTCATACCTGTCAGCATCTTCAGCAGCTGTGTATTGCGTCTCATGACCAGAATCATCTCCACCGTGTTCTTCACTTGTAATAAGAGCCAAAGTCTCCTCATCATAGTCACTAGTGGACTCATACCCACCATCCTCAGTAACAATCATCTCATGCTTAGATGGGCATTCTCTAGCATAATGACCTCCACCCTTGCAACGACGACAAATAATATCATGTGTTTGCCCTGTTGATGCCATGGATGAAGAAGATCTCTGTGCTAGCCCAAAAGGTGTGCTCTTGGCAGATAGTGGTGGTTGTGCCTGCTTTCTTGCATCACGGTTGGACGTGGTAGCTGACGGAGGTGCCAGTGTAGTATAACGTGTGGAAGTAGAGGATGCATGCGGTGTCCATGATGAAGGTAGACCTGGAGAAAAGTTAGTTCGTGCCAATGCCTGTCAATTCCACACTTCACATTCAACTTTGCAAGCAAGATGGCATAAACGAGTGATATTATTATACTCCTTATACTCTAGAATGGTCTGAATCTCTTTATTTAATCCACCTATAAAACAAGCAAGCATAGCTTCATTATCCTCAACAATACCACATCTAATCATACCAGTTTATAATTCCTAACAATAGTCTTCTATAGAATTTTTTCCTTTTCTCAAACGCTGCAATTTTTAAAGCAATTCACCTTGATAATATGAGGGAACCCAGCGAGTACGCATAGCATTTTTCAAAGCAGACCAAGTGGCTAGAATAGGATATAATCTACAGTGTTCAGACCACCAAACACATGCAATACTAGTGAAAGGACAAGCAGCAGCATCAACACGTCTTTCCTCGGGATATTGTAAACAAGTAAAACGTTGTTCAGTTTCTAACTCCAAAGTAAGATATATATCAGGAACATATCTACCCTCGAATGGTGGAATATTCAATTTTCATTTAGGAAGATGGTCATGATCTCGTACCTGAGGTGGTGCTGCAGCCCTAACGTTGTGATTATATGCCTGTGGTCGACCTGCTGGTGGTTGCACGTAGTTTTGATTTTGATCAACCTCATCCTTGTAATAGTCCTCCACCTATGCAGTAGCAGCAGGAGCTACAGAAGCATCAATAGCAGTAGCAGCAGCACCAGAATTTTCTCCAGGCTCAAGGGGAACGCGTAGTGCTCGTCCCACTTGATTTGGAAGGCGACATTGTTGTTGTTGTTGTTGTTGTTGTTGTTTTTGTTGTTGTTGTTGTTGTTGTTGTTGTTGCTGCTGCTGTTGCTGTTGTTGTAGAGGTGCGACAGGTGCAGCCGGTGGTGGTGGTGGAAGATGCGCAAGCAATTCATTAAACTTGTTATCGAGCTTTGTTTCGAATGTCTTCTCAATGCCATCTATCTTCTCCATGGCCTCTTCAAATCTGTTTAGCACATCTTGCGCCTGTTCACTTATCATTTGCTGAAATTTATCATGTAGCTATTTGTTCGTCATGTTCTCCCAATCAGTCTCATCGGCTTATGATCCTGCCATGGTTAGCAGCAATAGAAACACACAGCAATATGATCCTACAGACTACTAGGAAGTGGTGGTGGTGGTGGTGTGTCACAAATACGTGAAGCGAATCTCAAATTCTTACCAGTTCTTACCAAATAGCAGGTAGTGACCGGCAACCATTGTAGTCAAAACTCCCAAAGCTTGGACAGAGTGATTGCCAGGTGGTGTCAAACGCATGACGTAGATGTATGTGGAGCTGGGAAGGCTTATGATATGGTAGCAAAAATGTCAGCAATAATCAGTTTAGAGATGCAAAGTTGAATAAATGCTCAACGACTGTACTGTGTTGGTCCTAGGCTAGACCGTGCTAGAGACGCGAGCCTAAAACACTAACAAAATCACAGCGCTGCATGTAATCAAGGGAGGAGCACACTCTGGAAAATAATTCTCTTTTTTTCCTCTGCAATAATTTTTTTTCCGAAAAAGTCTACAAATGGTCTAAAAACTGCCTAGCCAGAATTTTCTAGAGTTAGTTTTTTTAAATGGAACTATTTTACTACCGCGGGTAGCACGAAAGTTGGGGAGTCTGACTTAGTCACGACTCGGAGTATGGCATGGTCTGGAAATCAAAAATGAAATAAAAAATATTGGACTCAGACTAGGACTGGTGGCGGAGATGAATCTGGTGGAAACTCGGACTGGTGGGGGATATATGTAGGGCGGTGGAACACGGACTCATGGCGAATCTGTGATGGAGGTGGACTCGGATTATCGTGATGGCAGTGGATATGTGGTATATGGCAGCAGTGACGATGATGGTGGTATATGGCAGTGGTGATGACGTTGGTGGTATATGGCAGCAGTGACGATGATGGTGGTATATGGCAGCAGTGATGACGATGATGCGGCGGCGGCGTGACAACTTGCGAATAGAACTCAAAACTCTATAGGACTAGACACTAAGACCAGCAACTCGACACGATGATGGAACTGCAAATTCAACAATGCAAAATCCTAAAAAGATTATTCAAAGGCTCAGATCGGTTCAGATATGATGAACTAACCCTAATTTTTTTGGATTTTTCATGGACTGTAGGTATGAAGAACAGACTCGATCTAAACAATAAAAAAATGTAAAATCTCACCGAGCAACCTAGAAATCTGATACCACTTGATAGAGGCAAAGGTGTCCTGTCTTTCGATGTGAGGGTGGCTATCGTTAATGGTGGAGTAGACTTTGACGATCCGACTATGACCGTGCGAGGACGTCGTGCCTTAGCAATCGCTAAACCAACTCCGAAAGGTTATTGACCATGCCAGAGCACGATCAACCTGACCACGAGGGTCTATTTCCTTCAAGAAAACGAAGAACAAGTAAGAAAATGAAATTGCAATCTGGATATTGCGAATAAAAGAGGAAAGCTTTATTGATCAAGTGGGGTTCTGTGACGCCTTGGTCTGGTCGTTGAACACAAACGAAGTACGAGAAGTTGCAGCTATGGCAAACTTTTTATCTAAGCAAAACCCGAAGTCTAAACGACACCCTAAGGGGTGTATATATGGAGGAAGAGGGGGGAATTTCGTGGCCCTTGGAGGAGGGGTCCGAAACCAACCCTAACTCTTGTTTCCCCACACATACAGACTCTAAAAACAGCCTATACTTAAGTATTTCGAAATTAAATGGGCCTGGCCCAATAATAAGGTGACGCAGCACCTAGAATAGCCTCTGGACAAAATTTATGAAGTGGCATCTTGTATATTTCGTCCAAGACTTCATGCACTCATTACGGTGGCTTCAAAGTCCTGAAATTATCACTTGAAACTCCGTTCTTGTTTCCATTGTGATCAGGACATGGCTAGCACAGTTACACCCACAACCCCTCCTACTATACCTATTGGACCAATTACTAGAGCTCGCGCATGCTAGTTAAATCATCAGTTGAAGCACCTAGTGTGGACAAGAAGAATGAGTACTGGAGCATGATCAAGCACTATGATGAAGGCGTGTGCGAAGGGAACAAGAATAGAGTTTTTGGAGGAGATTTACGCACTTTGAAGCCACCATGATGACATACAAGAAGATGGACGAGATATACAACAGGTCTTTCACAAATTTTGTTCATAGCTTATTATTGGTGTTGTGTCGCCTTAGTTTTGTGCTAGGCCCAAGTATTTTTGGAATACCTCTCATTTGGCTATTTTTAGTGTCCATATTGTAGGGGAAATGACTTAGGAGGTGTTTTAGTCCCACCTTGCTAAGGGTGGATGAAAGCCCCTTTCTTTTCTGCTATAAATACATCCCTTAAGGCACCGTTTAGACTTAGGTTTTATTTACTTAAAAGGTAGGCATCGCTGCAACTTCGTGTACTTCGTTTGTGTCCAACGACCAGACCATGACCACTTATGAAACTCCACTTTTATCGACACTTTATATATATTCACAATATTCAGATTGCTTTATCATATTCTTGCTTGTTCTTCGATTGCTTGGAGGAATATACCTTCATGGTTAGGTTGATCGTGCTCCGGCGTGGTCAATAACCTGTCGATGTTGGTTTAGCGATTGCTAAGGCGCAATGTCATGCACGTTTGTATTTGAATCATCAAAGTCGACTCCACCAAATCGATAGTTATCTTCTCATCGAAAGATCGGGCCCCTTGCCTCTATCAAGTGCTATCAGTTTTGAGCTTGCTCAGTGAGATTTTACAGTTTTCATAGTTTAGATTGCATCTATCCTTCATACCTATAGACCAACGAAAAAGCCAAAAAAGAGTTAGATTAGTTCATCCGTGTCCCAAAAAGTCTAAGCCTTTCGCTATTATCACTTAGTTTTTACATTCTTGAATTTTCGGTTGCATCGTGTGTCGAGTTGCTGGTTTTAGTGTCTAGTCTTTTAGAGTTTTGAGTTCTAGTCAAATTTTGTTCATGTCATGTCCGCTCACATCATCATCCACTTCATTGTGATGTTTTTTGCCACTAATTTTCTTTGCCACCATTGTCGCTATCACCACCATTCATCCGCTGCCGGCGTTCATCACCATATTGGAGCATCATTCATCTCGAGGAGAGAGAAAAATTGAGAAAAGTTAAAGAGATCTTTTGAGGCAAGTATTGATCCCGTAGGTGCTTTTGGAGAGCGAGACCAAGAGATAAAAGCAGTCCAGCTTTCTTTAATCCACGAGGCAAAAAAAAACAAGAAGGAAAGAGCACTCGTGTTGGAGTTTGGATCTTGAAAAAACGGAGAAGAGGGAGTTGTGTCACATGAGGAAGGTCCAAATGGAGTACAAGGGCATTTGGAAAGTTCTGCTGCCAAGAAAAGTACTAACCACCACGTCACTTGATCCTTGGAGATCGCAACAGAACAAAATAGAGGAAAAAAGGGGACGTGTGGATCTGTTCAGAAAGGAAAGAAAAAGATTTTGTTGGAAAGTTTGGATATTCTTTTATTTCGAATCAACTCTTGCGAAAATAGATGAGACCGAATCCTCCTTGAAAGGCAACTTGGATCATCTGCATCAAAAAAAGAAGGACCAATATTTCGTTTGGATCTTTGAGAAATATCAATAAGGAAAGTTTGAGTGTCCCAAAAAAAGGAGTACGGATCCATTCTAGTTTCCCTTTAAATCGACACTAGGATCTTGCTGATTTGGAAAGATAGATCTGTGGCTCTCCGTTGAGATATTTTCCATGTTTTTAATTTGGTAAAAATAAGAGTGAGTAATCACGTTTGTTAACCTTTGGTGGTTGGATCCGGTGACGATGGTGTTTGAGCGCTGCTCCTATCCTGAAGGCGTTACTGTTGAAGAAACTCGTCGATTGTGTGATGTCATGAGATGATTGGTGTGGATATGGTCATTGTTGTAGTTTGCCGATCACGAATCTGATCAGTTTGTGTTTTTTTTCCTCGCCTGCTCATAGCTTTGGTCTTACATGACTTTCTATTTGTCGGTGTGTTTTCTCGTGTGCGTGTTTTTGTGTTGGTTGTGTGCATCCAAGCTATGCAGATGCCGGGTGTGTGCTCTTGGTGTTTTGTATCCTCTTGATGCTTCATTTTGAGCTAATAAAATCCATCGTTTTTCGTTTGCTTGGTAAGGAAAGTGCAGATCGTTTGGATCCTACCGTACAGTTTGGGTCGGCTGGATTTTTGGGTCATCACATAAAAAAGCAGGAGAGAGAGAAGGTACATACAAAATATTCAGAGGGATATCTCACGCACAAGTTTGGCATGTCAGTTTCGTACGGTAGGTTGAAAAAAAAGAAGCACAAATTTCAGTTGGCTGTTTCCAAATTTTGGGCGTTTCCTTGGAAAAAAATCCTGATCTGTATCCTTGTTTGGATCTTTCATTTAGTTTTGGCATAGAATATTTCAGTGCAGATTTGTTGGCAGTTTTTTTTCTTTTTGTGGGGCCGAGCCATTGTTTCACGTGAGGAAAGAGATCCTTGCACTTTTCCTTGTGAAGAAAGGGAGCATTAAGAGGAGGCTTTGCTCCAACGTGAAGAAGGAAACAAGTAAAAAAACAAGGAAAGTGCACAGCGGTTTGTGGGAGTTGGTCCATATACTTTTGAAAGGAAAAGGAGGCATTCTAGATATTGATGAAAAAAGAAAAGAAAAGAAGGATACGTGTTGTTCAGTTTAGGTTCGCTTGGAAAGGTTGAAAAGAGAAGAAGAGTGCATCAGCTCTTATTTTTCTTTGTTGCTTTAGCTCGATCTGTCTCCGTACGCTCATTATTCTCTCTTTGTGTGAATATTCATCTATGTCTTAGGCTCGCGTCTCTAGTACAGTCTAGCCTACGACCAGCACTCAACCACATTGAGCGAATTTTCGGTTTGCATGAATTAACGTGGTAGTAGCATTTTTTCACATATATAAAGCCAACCCAGTTCCACATAATTCTACATCGTGCATACATATGTTCACCTCGCAATCGCTTTAACCAACTTTTGGAGCAATTTGACACCGCTAGTTGCTGGTCACCACCTGCTGCATGGTAAGAACTTGTAAGACTTTGATTTTTGCTCTATTGTGAGCGTTTTACCATCACATCCCAGTAGTTCATAGGAACATTATTCTTGGATTTTGTTTCTTATTTCTACTAATCATGCAAGGTTCCAGAGTTGATTGGGCTTCATCGATCGTGGGAGACATGCCATCACCTCAAAAAATAGAACCAGCATCATAAGAGGTACAAAGACATCAGAATGCACACAATCAGGTTCTAGTTTATATATTGAATGGGAGTTCGAAATACATGATATATTTGCTTCCCATAATTTTCTAAGCATAAAAAAGTTAAGGTTGCGGTTGGTACATTCACAGGTTTTGCTACTGTTTGGTGGAGTGAACATTTTCGGTTATACCCTAATTATGTACCTACTACTTGGGATGATTTAAAATTTGTCATGAGAGATAGATTTGTCGATGTTATTATACTCGTGGCATTATTAAAAAACTACAACATTTAAAACAAGGTACTGACACTGTAACAAAATATTATGATGATTTACGAACTACCTTATTGCACTCCTTGTTGGAGGAAAGTGAAGATGATTTGATGGATAGATTTTGGGGAGGATTAAACCGTGATATTTAGGAGATACTAATTTATGAAGAGTGTTATCCTATGGACCGTTTGTTTCGTCTTGCTTGCATAGCTGAACAGGAAATAAAATGGCGTTTGTCCACAAGGAGAATAAGCGAAAGATGCACATTCCAAGAGATGATAGGGTTGTTCCTTTAACTACTAGGCGTACTATGAAAACCACATATGTGGTTGTGAGGACTACATGACCTCCACCATGCGACACATCACCTTTGAGAGTGCCTACATCATCTGAGTTGATCATAAGAGGTAATGACAAAGGTACCAATCTTCCACCTCCACATGAGTATGATGAATGCCTTGTCAATTTAAATGAACCATGCGATAAGCTACCCACTACTTTGATCAGACCATCTATGTTAGAGGACTATGTTCATGATTTGACTTTGCCATGTGATCAAACACTTTTGAGTGAACCCATTGAATTAACTATTGATGCGAAAGAACCATGTGAATCAGGGAATAAATCAGATTTGGATCAAATATGTTTGAAAATAGTTGTGCCAATGTTTAATCATTTTGATATGAACTCTAAACTCGGTGATGGTTCATCAAGGTTGGGATGGTTTAATGATGAGCATTGCCAATATTTTGTTACGATTAAGAGCTTCACTTATATGTGCAAACTGAGTTGCAATATTTTCATGCCTTTGACTTCTTGTGTTAATATATTGGCTTTATATTTCACAACTTTTGAAGGGTGCTCTTGTATAACTATGTCACATGTGCCACATAGCTGAGATTAGTAAAAATGGATGACATATACACATACAACATGTACACCTTGTGTGTTTTGTTAGCCATATTTCAGATTAAGCAACGCCGAGGACGGCTTTGTTTTCAAGAAGGGGCGGATGATGAGGACATGGCTAGCATAGTTACACCCACAACCCCTGCTACTATACCTATTGGACCAATTACTACAGCTCGCGCCTGCTAGTTAAATTATCAATTGAAGCACCTAGTATGGCCAAGAAGAATGAACACTGGAGCATGATCAAGCACTATGATGAAGGCGCGCGCGAAGGGAATAAGAACGGAGTTTTCGGAGGAGATTTCCGCACTTTGAAGCCACCTTGATGACATACAAGAAGATGGACTAAATATACAACGTTTCTTTCACATATTTCGTACATAGCTTATTTTTGGTGTTGTGTCACCTTAGTTTTGTGCTAGGCCCATGTATTTTCGAAATACCTCTCATTTGGCTATTTTTAGTGTCCATATTGTACGGGAAACGACTTAGGAGGTGTTTTAGTCCCACCTTGCCAAGGGTGGATGAAAGCCCCTCTCTTTTCCCTTATAAATACAGCCCTTAAGGCACCATTTAGACTTGGGTTTTATTTAGTTAAAATTTAGCCATCGCTGCAACTTCATGTACTTCGTTTGCGTCGATTTCTTGTCAACACCGCTTATGAAACCCCACTTTTATCGACACTTCATATATATTCGCAACATTCAGATTGCTTTGTCATATTCTTTCTTGTTCTTCGATTTCTTGCAGGAATAGACCTTCGTGGTCAGGTTGATCATGCTTCGGCGCGGTCAATAACCTATCGAAGTTCGTTTAGCGATTGCTAAGGTGCGATGTCGTGCACGTTTGTAGTCGGATCGTCAAAGTCGACTCCACTAAATCGATAGTTATCATCTCATCGAAAGATCAGGCCCCTCGCCTCTATCACCTTGTGCGTGCCATCATCTCCGTGCTTGTTCTTGCTCCAATGTTCATCCTTCTCCAAGCTAGGTCCTTCATTTGTAAGCAAAACAAATGTATACGATTTAGGGAGCATCATATTCTCATGAACATTAGAATCATTTCCAAGGAACGAAAGTACCTGGGAATTTAATTGGTGTGCATGAGCTCTATTAATTGGACCCATATGTATAGTAGCAGGGGCTATGGGTGTAATGGTGGTATTGATGTCCTCATCACGGAAACACACACACGGATAGATAAATGGGGTTGTGCAACCAAGGAATGAGATCTAAATGTGCAATCCACAAAAAATGCTCTTATTGCACAACACTAGAGAGACGCTAGCACGATTGCTCAATAGGTAGATACGGCACTTGTGCACAACCTATAGGAGACAAAAATGCAACGACTTCTATCCCAAGTATGCTATTTATATATGATTCCCGGTGTTCCTCTCAAGATGATCCAAGATGATCGAATATGACAATCTTATATGCAATGTGGTATGATGCTATGGCACTTGCTTACAAGCTTCTTTGCTCTTTCTCTTTTACTTAAAATCTTATTCTTTTTTTATATGGCCAAAATGCGAAATGCACAAACCAAGATAGCAATTGTATATATGCGGGAACAAACTTGTGGCACAAGAGATGATATGACGATACCAAGATGATACCAATATGATATGGTATGTATGCAATGGAAGGTGTAGATCAATGATCACTAATGTGCACAAGTAATGTTGCCGGCAATACTCAAATGGCTAGTATCGATAGGCAAGTGATGCAAAATGGGCTAGGGGTTAACAATGCAATTGCAAGGGGAATATACAATGATGTCGTCGATGTTACTGTCAGTTGTGACGATGAGTGGTGGTGTTCTTGATGTAGAAGAGTTCCTAATTAGTGGCAGTGTTCTTGATGTAGAACCATTCCTAGTTAGCCAAAACACCTTAGGAAACGGAAAAACCACGAACTCAAAATCTCAAAGGAAAATGTCAGATGGTGTTAGTGAGATTTGGTGGTGGTGTTGCAGAAGCTCAATGGGATTGCGGAAATGCAATGATGGGTTTCGCGAAGGCAATGCGGGAGTGGAGGGTTATTGGGTTATCTGAGTTGTAGTTGAATGTCACTGTCCCTAAGTAGCCGAAACACCTTAGGAGACACAACTCACAACTCAAACAAAATTGGGTTAAGTTGGGGTGGTGGATATGTATCGTGGGCAAGCATATGCGGAACTGGTGGTGGTGGTTGATGAAGCAGCAACTGTCCCTAAGTAGCCGAAACACCTTAGGAGACTCAAATCACAACTAAAACAACCAATAATGTGATACGTCCATTTTGAATCATGCTTTTATATCGATATTTATTGCATTATGGGCTGTTATTACACATTATGTCACAATACTTATGCCTATTCTCTCTTATTTTACAATGTTTTCATAAAGAGGGAGAATGCCGGTAGCTGGGATTCTGGGCTGGAAAAGGAGCAAATATTAGAGAGCTATTCTGCATAGCTCCAAATATCCTGAAACTTCACGGAAGTTACTTTCAGAACATATAAAAAATACTGGGCGCAAGAAGTACCAGAGGGGGCCACTCACCAGCCACGAGGGTGGTGGCACGCCCTACCCCCCTGGGCGCGCTCCCTGCCTCGTGGGCCCCCTGGTGGCCCTTCGGTGCCCATCTTCTGCTATATGGAGTCTTCCGTTGAGAAAAAAATCATAAGAAAGCTTTCGGGACGAGACTCCGCCGCATGAGGCGGAACCTTGTCTGAACCAATCTAGGGCTCCGGTGGAGCTGTTCTGCCGGGGACACTTCCCTCCGGGAGGGGGAAATCATCACCATCGTCATCACCAACGCTCCTCTCATCAGGAGGGGGAAAATATCCATCAACATCTTCACCAGCACCAACTCCTCTCAAACCCTAGTTCATCTCTTGTATCCAATTATTGTCCCTAAGTTTGGGATTGGTACCTGTAGGTTGCTAGTAGTGTTGATTACTCCTTATAGTTGATGATAGCCGGTTTATTTGGTGGAAATCATATGTTCAGATCCTATATGCATATTAATACCCCTCTTTTTATGAACATGAATATGCTTTGTGAGTAGTTATGTTTGTTCCTGAGGACATGGGAGAAGTCTTGCTATTAGTAGTCATGTGAATCTGGTATTCGTTCGATATTTTGATGAGATGTAGGTTGTCTCTCCTCTAGTGGTGTTATGTGAACGTCGACTACATGACACTTCACCATTATTTGGGCCTAGAGGAAGGCATTGGGAAGTAATAAGTAGATGATGGGTTGCTAGAGTGACAGAAGCTTAAATCCTAGTTTATTCGTTGCTTCGTAAGGGGCTGATTTGGATCCATATGTTTCATGCTATGGTTAGGTTTACCTTACTACTTCTGTTGTAGTTGTGGATGCTTGCAATGGGCGATAATCATAAGTGGGATGCTTGTCCAAGTAAGGATAGCACCCAAGCACTGGTCCACCCACATATCAAATTATCAAAGTACCGAACGCGAATCATATGATCGTGATGAAAACTAGCTTGACGATAATTCCCATGTGTCCTCAGGAGCGCTTTCTTCTATATAAGAGTTTTTCAAGGCTTGTCCTTTGCTACAAAAAGCATTGGGCCACCTTGATCCACTTTATTTACTTTTGTTACTTGTTGCTCGTTACAAATTATCTTATCACAAAACTATCTGTTACCTATAATTTTAGTGCTTGCAGAGAATACCTTGCTGAAAACCGCTTATCATTTCCTGCTGCTCCTCGTTGGGTTCCACACTCTTACTTATCTAAAGTACTACGATAGATCCCCTATACTTGTGGGTTATCATAATGCTATATGGATCACAATGGGTTAGGTTGCGGGAGTCTATGGTGGTAAGGCGGATGATGTGGTGATGGCCCTAGGCAAAGATGCCAAAGTTCCAAAAATTTGATGATGTCAAATGATGTTGGTAGTATTTTGTGGTTTCGAGGATGTCAACAGCTTCAGAACGAGCCAAAGAACGTCAAATCAGAGTTCAGATGAATTAGTTATGGCCGAAACAAAAATCAGCCGAAGTTGATATCTACAGGTGTCGGACGTCCGATAAAGGTCAGATGTCCGGTCATCGGTTGTCCGGAAGAGCTCGGAAAACCGAGATTTCAGATCAGGTTAGGGGTTTCGGTCGTCCGATAAAGGTCGGACATCCGGTGGGTCAGGGTCAATGTGGGATCTGAGCTCCGGGTCGCAATTTTGGGTGAATTAGGGGATGTGGGGGTCAAAATTGAGGAGATTTTGTGGATGAAAGATGGGGAAACTTGGATAAATGCTAGATCCACTTGAAACCAAGCAAATCCATGGATCAAATCCAAAAAAACTTCATCATACCAACAAATCAAAAAACAAATTGGGGCTATTTTTGGTGGGGATTTTCGAATTTGGGGAAGAACACAACAAAACAACGCTACAAAAAGTGGGGGTAGGGGCTCCAAATTTGTGATCAGCGTGGCTCATGATACCAAGATGATGTAGGGTAGAACCCTAGGGGCCCGATCTTTCATGAAATGGATAGGATCGTCAAGGAACACCTACATCATCCGCGAGGGAAGCATGGAAGAGAAAACAATACAAACAGAGCTCTTACAAGCTACAGCCACCGGACGTCCGGATGCCACCGGGCATCCGGTACCTGACGCATCCCAGACGGCCAAAAGACCTACATCTGATGCGTGCTACAGCGGCCGGTCGGCCGATGCCCACCGGACATCCGACATGTCCCAGCGCCCGAACGCCCGACAACCTCCGAAAATCCGGTGCCGCGACACCCAAGAAGAATCAGCGGACTTCTGACGCACGCCGGATGTTCGAACCCGTCCCGAGCCACCGTACGTCTGACCCCCACCGGCCGTCCGGTAACTTCCTGTGCGTAGCCGCATGCCTTTGAAAGGCCTTGTATCCCTTCCCACTTACCCTTTCACCGACTTAGACTATAAATACCCCCTACCTCCTCCTACCTAGGGTTAGCAAAGTGATAGCTCAATTGTATGTGAGCTTTGCTCCTACCTACCTCTACTGTTGAGAGAGAGAGAGACCACCACTCCCATGGAGTTCAAGACCTCCATGTGAGAAGATCCTACGGGATATATTGTCAAGACCCCTAATGGGAAGATCCGTCTAGGATACTGTCACACCCCGCATGTAACATGCCATATTTGTATTCCAACTCTTGCCTTTTCCGGCACTATTTTATGTTATTTCCTCGTTGTCATGTTTTTGTCTCCGTGTGCTTTTGTCTTTGTCATGCATCTCATATCATGTCATCATGTGCATTGCATTTGCATATGTCTTCAACTCATGCATCCGAGCATTTTCCCCGTTGTCCGTTCTGCATTCCGGCGCTCCTATGTCCTCCGGTGTCCCTTTCTACCTCTTTTCATGTGTGGGTGTTAAGGATTGGACCGAGACTTGCCAAGCGGCCTTGGTTTACTACCGGTAGACCGCCTGTCAAGTTTTGTGCGATTTAGACTTCGTTTGATACTCCAACGGTTAACCGAGGGACCAAAAAGGCGTCGTGTGTGTTGTAGCCCAATACCCCTTCCATCATCTAGGCCGTTCGATCATGATCGCGTGGCTGAAAACCGTGCTCAATTTGGAGCCTCCTAGCTCCTCCTACCTATAAAATAGCATCTCCCCCAAAATTTTCGGGTCACTCGCACCCTAACCCTAGCTCCCCGCACCTCCGCCGCGCCGAACACGTCCGGTCCGGCCGGACGAAGTCACCGCCGCCGCCCGCGCCAACCGAGGACTGCCACGTGTCCCGCCGGGTCTCCCCCGCCATGCCGGCCCGCCTGGATCCGGAGAGAGCCCTCCCAGCCCGCGCAGCGCCACCTCCCGCCCGACTCGCACGCGCCTGAGCGCCGCCACCTCGCCCGACCGTCGCCGCTACGCCCTCGCCGGCGACCGCCGACCCCGCCGCCGTTGACCTCCGTCGCCCGCGCCGCCTCAGCACCGCCTCGCCGCTCATCCGCGCTGCCCCCGCCGCCTCATCGCCCGACGAGCTCCCCGTCAAGTCCGACGAGCTTTTCCGGCCTCTCGCAGCTCCGGCCGACGATTCCAACTCCGGTGAACAGGAACTCCGTCGATCCTCCAAATCCGCGCCCGATCCGATCCAGATCTGATATCCACCTCGGTTGACTTTCTGCCCTAATCCCAGATATTTTTAGGCTTTTTCTTTGCATCATAACTCTGCAATCGTGGCTCCGTTTTGGGCGTGTAGCATATCGAAATGTTCGTCTCGTCAAGTACTTCATTTCATCTCATTGCATCATGTTCATTTGAGCTCATCTTGATGCCCTAAATGCTGTTGGAAGAGTGCTAGTTTCTGTTAGTTTCAGATTCATATCAGTAATTGGACTTTTGTCATTTTTGCCATGATTGATGTGTGCGTCCTATCATCTTGAGATCTACATGAGTTTTGAAGTATGTCATGCCATCTTTACAGGGGTGTATGCCATGTATTTTTTTGATCTCTGTGGTGACCAGCACAAGCATGGAAAGTAGCCCTAGTAATGTTACTGATTTCAGGGACTTAGAAATATTCTAAGTCTTTGCCCTGTCATTATTTTTATGCCATGTGTTCATGTTGCTACCGAGTGATCCGTGCCTCTTTTGAGCATAATCAGTAAGGATGTTTTGTAGATAATGTGTTGCTCTATCCATCCATGTTTTTGTTTACAATTATGGAGCACCCTAGCTTGAGTCAATCGAGCTCTACTTTTACTATAAAATGTTCCCGGCAGAATGTTTACATGTTAAGCATTTTTGCCGAGCTTGTTATAGTTGATCCATGCATGCTATGAAGTTGTTCTTGCCATGTTTAGCTTCTATGCCATGTCTACTTGCTGGGTGTATGCTTAGTTTATCATACAATGCCTACTTAATGTCTGTTTTTGCCATGTTCTAGTTTTCTGCTAAGTCTGAATCTGTTAGCGATAATTGCTATGTTCACATGGTTGCCATTGTATTTTCTGATCCCTTTTGGCTTATGGTCAGTAAGGGACTTTTGTTTTATGCTTTGAGTAGCTTCACGCCATGTATTGCTTTGCCATGATATGTTCCTGTAGCATGTTGTTATCATGCTCTAAACACTACTTCCTGATGTTAAATTCCTGACTTGTTATTTTCACTAAGTCTGTAACCTGTTATCTTTTGCACTTTTGCCATGCTTGTTTGAACCTGCTATTGAGTGAATTAGCCGTAGCTCAGTTTTCATCTTTTGTCAAGAATCTTGAGTAGATCCCTGCCATGTATTTTTTTGCTATGTTAGAGTGCTATAGCATGTTGTTCTTGATGCATTTAGATGGCCTCGTGCTGTTAATCGCAGACCGGTGCCTTATTTGTTTTGCTTGTCATTTCCATACCGTGCATCCGTTTCCGGTGATCTTTATATCGATTTCGACCGAAATCAACCCCTCTTTCTAGTGGCACTCTTGGTTTTCCAAGTTGTGGGCAGGTTCAATCATTCCTTTCCAAAGCATGCATATGCATCGCATATCGCATCCCGCATAGCATGCCATATTTTGCATCATGTTGTTTATGCATTGCGTGTGGTTGATTGTGTCTCTCTTTGCTTGTTTGTTCTTGATTGGGTTGAGCCGGGAGACGAGTACATGATCAAGGAGCTCGTGGAGTACGTTTACGAGGATCAAGCTAACGTCAACTCGGAGAACTTTGCATGCAAGATGACCATACCCTCGAAATCATTTCTATCTTTGCTTGCTAGATGCTCGCTCTTTTTCTATGCCTATGCTATGATACCTACCACTTTCTTATTATGCCTCCCATATTTCCATGTCAAACCTCTAACCCACCTTGTCCTAGCAAACCATTGCTTGGCTATGTTACCGCTTTGCTCAGCCCCTCTTATAATGTTGCTAGTTGCAAGTGAAGATTGGAGTTTGTTCCTTTTTGGAACATGTTTATTGTTGGGATATCATTATTATATATTGTCTATCTTAATGCATCTATACACTTGGTAAAGGGTGGAAGGCTCGGCCTTATGCCTGGTGTTCTGTTCCACTCTTGCCGCCCTAGTTTCCGTCATACCGGTGTTATGTTCCTTGATTTTGCGTTCCTTACACGGTTGGGTTATAATGGGAACCCCTTGACAGTTCGCCTTGAATAAAACTCCTCCAGCATGGCCCAACATTGGTTTTCGCGGACTCAAGGGTCATCTTTATTTTAACCCCCCCGGGCCAGTGCTTCTCTAAGTGTTGGTCTACCCGACGTCTTGCTCATCTGTTGTGCCCTGAGAACGAGATATGTGCAGCTCCTATCGAGATTTGTCGGCACATTCGGGTGGCTTTGCTGGTTTAGTTTTACCATTGTCGAGATGTCTTGTAACCGGGATTCCGAGCCTGATCGGATTGTGTTGGGAGAAGGAATATCCTTCGTTGACCGTGAGAGCTTATGATGGGCTAAGTTGGGACTTCCATGCAGGGATTTGAACTTTCGAAAGTCGTGCTCGCGGTTATGGGAAGATGGGAATTTGTTAATGTCCGGTTGTAGAAAACCTTAAACTTAACTTAATTAAAATGAATCAACAGAGTGTGTAGCCGTGATGGTCTCTTTTCGGCGGAGTCCTGGAAGAGAACACGATCTCAAGTTATGCTTGAACGTAGGTTGTTCTAGGATCACTTCTTGATCATAGTTGTTCGACCGTGCCTTTGCCTTCTCTTCTCGCTCTCATTTGCGTATGTTAGCCACCAAATATTCTAGTCGCTTGCTGCAGCTCCACCTCATACTTTTACCCTTCCTATAAGCTTAAATAGTCTTGATCACGAGGGTGTGAGATTGCTGAGTCCCCATGACTCACAGTTTACTTCAAAAACCAGATGCATGGACCAATGATACTGCTCCAGGTGATTCGACTGAGCTCAAGTGGGAGTTCGATGAGGACTCAGGACGATACTACGTTCCCTTTCCAGACGATCAGTAGTGGTGCCCAGTTGGGGCGATCGGGGACTTTGTCGCTTTTGGGGTTGTTCTTTATTTTGGTTCTGTAGTCGGACCTTGATTTTATCTGGATGAATGTAATGATATGCATGCTATTGTGTGACGTGGCGAGTGTAAGCCAACTATGTATCTCTTTTCCCTTATTCATTACATGGGTTGTTGTGAAGATTACCTCACTTGCGACATTGCTTACAATGCGGTTATGCCTCTAAGTCGTGCTTCGACACATGGGAGATATAGCCGCATCGTGGGCGTTACAGATACCATCAAGACCTCCTCTTGTAGATGAACTTTAGCTTGTATCTTCCCTATTGTTGTTCATGTACCTTGTGGATCTTGTGTGTTTGATTGTCTAGTGGATGTGTGATTGGACCTATTCTTGAGTGTTTCCCCTTGTGATTTCTATACGTTCTTCCCTATGTTCTTCGAGGGAATCCACTCCAATCGTGAAAGATCGGCCTACACCGGTTAGCCCCGTATCACCATGGTTAGCAGCTATAGAAACACACAAGAATATGATCCTACAGACTACTAGAAAGTGGTAGTGTGTCACAAATCCATCAAGCAAATTTCAAATTCTTACCAGTTCTTACCCAGCAGCAGATGGTGATCGGCAACCGTTGTAGTCAAAACTCTCAAAGCATGGATAGAGTGATTACCAGGGAGAGCCAAACGCATGACGTAGATGTTTGTGGAGCTAGGAAGGCTTATAATATGGTAGCAAAAAGGGTCAGAAGTAATCAATTCAGAGATGCAAAGTTGAATAAACGGTCAACAATGGTACTGTGCTGGTCCTAGGGTAGACCGTACTAGAGATGCGAGCCTAGAACACGAACAAAATCATGGCGCAGGACGTAAATAATGGAGGAGCACTCTCTGAATTTTCTTTTCTTTTTTTCACTTTTTTGCACTTCTTTTTTCCTTTTTTCGAAAAATTCTACAAATGGTCTAAAAACTGCCTAGCCAGAATTTTTTTCGAAAGTGGAACTATTTTTCTACTGCGGGTGGCATGGAAATTGGGGAGTCCTACTCTGTCACGACTCGGAGTATGGCATGATCTAGAAATCACAAACAAAGAAACAAATACTTGACTGACACTAGGACTGGTGGCGGAGATGAATCTGGTGGAAACTCAGACTGGTGGCGGATATATGTAGGGCGGTGGAACACATACTGGTGGCGAATCCGTGACGGATGTGAACCTCTAAAGGGCTAGACGCTAAGACCAACAACTTGACACGACGATGCAACCGCAAATTCAACAAAGCAAAGTACTGAAAAGACTATGCGAAGGCTCAGACTGGTTCAGATGTGATGAACTAACCCTAATTTTCTTTGTCGCTTTTCGTGGACTGTAGGAATGAAGAACATGCTCGATCTAAACTACAAAAAACTGTAAAATCTCTCCGAGCAACCTGGAAATCTGATACCACTTGAAAGAGGCAAAGGTGTCCCGTCTATCAATAAGATGGTGCTTATCGTTTCGGAGGAGTAGACTTTGACGATCCGACTATGAACGTGTGAGGACGTCGTGCCTTAGCAATCGCTAACCCAACTCCAGGAGGTTATTGACCATGCCGGAGCACGATCAACCTAACCACGAAGGTCTATTTCCTGCAAGGAAACGAAGAACAAGCAAGAAACTAAGATTGCAATGTGGATATTGCGAATATAAGATGAAAGCTTTATTGAACAAGGTGGGGTTCTGTGACGTCTTGGTGAGGTCGTTGAACAAAAATGAAGTACGCGAAGTTGCAGCTATGGTGAACTTTTAATCTAAACAAAACCCAAAGTATAAACGACACCCTAAGGGATGTATATATGGAGGAAGAGGGGGAAATTTCGTGGCCCTTGGAGGAGGGGTCCTAAACCAAGCCTAACTCTTGTTTCCCCACACATACGGACTCTAAAAACACCCTATATTTAAGTATTTCGAAATTACATGGGTCTGGCCCAATAACAAGGTGATGCAGCACCTAGAATAGCCTCTGGACGAAATTTATGAAGTGTCACCTTGTCTATCTCGTCCAAGGCTTCATGCACTCCTTATGGTGGCTTCAAAGTCCTGAAATCATCACTTGTAACTCCGTTCTTGTTTCCCTTGCGCATGCCATGATCTCCATGCTTGGTCTTTTTGTAGTGTACATCCCTCTTATCCATGTCGGGCCCTTCATTTTTAAGAAAAACAAATGAATCCAATTTAGGCAGCATCATATTCTCATGAACATTAGAATCATTACCAAGAAATTAAAGTACCTGATAATTTAATTGGCGTGCGCAAGCTCTACTAATTGGTCTGGTATATGTAGCAGTAGGGGTTGTGGGTGTAACAATGGTATTGATTTCCTCATCATTACTTTCAATTATACCGGTGTTATGTTCCTTGATTTTGTGTTCCTAACACAGTCAGGGTTTATGGGCCCCCTTAACAGTTCGCTTTGAATAAAACTCTTCTAGCAAGGCCCAACTTTGGTTTTACCATTTGGCTAATAACAAATAAAACTTGCATAAGGACTTCCCGGTCCCCGAGGATAATTAATTAACAACCCCGGACAAGTGCTCCTGATGAGTGTTGATCCAAATCGGGTAGACTGCGGGGCCACCACGGGGCAACTCGAGGATTGGTTTTACTCGTAGGCTAACCTATCCGATCGTGGCTAGAGAAGAGATACGCGCGACTACTATCAGGGTGTGGGCACGTCAGGTGGACTTGCTAGATTTGTTTTGCCATTGTCAAAATGTCTTGTCAACCAAGATTCTGAGCTTGATCGGGTTGTTCCGGAAGGAGGATTTTCCTCCATTGATCGTGAGAGTTTGTAGGACGTCCTTGCAGGGTTTGATTTTTCGAAAGTCGTGCCCGCGGTTATGCAGCAGATGGGAATTTTTAATATCCGGTAGTAGAGAACTTGACACCAGAACCGAAATAAAATACACCAACCGCGTGTGTAACCATGACCGTCTCTTTTCGAGTGAGTTCAAGAAGAGAACACGGTGGGGTTATGTTTGACTCATAATTAGTTCAGGATCACTTCTTGATCATTACTAGTTGCGACCATTATGCGTAGTAACTATTATTATTATTATTATACTTGTAAGAGATACCATACAAATGCTTAGTGCTTGCTGCAACGTCACCACTTAACCATTCCATACCCATTAAGCTTTGCTAGTATTGATACCCATGGTAATGGTATTGCAGAGTCCTCGTGGCTGAAAGATTACTACAACAAAAGTTGCAGGTATAGGTAAAGTGATGCTTTGACGTGAGAGTGATGCTTGCTTGTTTTGGAGTTCTTCTGCTTCTTCTTCTTCGATCAAGAGATAGGTTCTGGGTCGGGAGCCTGGGATTAGCAGGGTGGATGTCATTCTTCTTTTTCATTTGATTTCATCTGTAGTCGGATCCTGCTCTTCTGTATGATGATTTCTAAGTACTGATGTAGTATTGTATTCATGTTGTAGCTTGTGGCGAGTGTAAGCCTTTATATTGTATTCTCATCTATTCAGTACATGGTATGTTGTAATGATATCCACCTTGCTATGCGCTCGAAATGTGATTTTGCCCCAATCATGAATTCATCACGTGATTGGGATAGAATCGCATATTGGGCACTACAAGTTGGTATCAGAGCCTTACCGACCTTAGGAGCCCCCTTGGTAGATCGAACCACTGTCGATGTCGAGTCTAGAAAAAAACTACTTTGAGTGTAGTTATACATCGGAGAGTAGGAATTCTTTTTACTCCTCATCCCTTCGTCACTTGGGTGAGGACTCGTGACGTAGGTATTTGGGATCCATCGCTCTCCTTTTTCACTCATTTTTTTTAGGATCATGCAGGCATTGTGGAATTGGTCTGATATCATTGTGACGGGAATTCTATCTTGGTGCCTCCTGTCATTTAGGGGTTGTGGCAGTGTCCCGGGGAGTTGAGACCCAAGGTGTTTTTATCACAGTGCTTATCGTTTCAGTTCCGAAATACCAAAGGATGCTGACATCGAAAACACTTCAATACTCTTTGTGGTGAGAGTAGTTTGGTGCCACCCAGTACTAGGAGAGCGATCAAATGTGTTGCCACAGCTAGTATAGTGGATTCTTGGTTATGTGTTGACAGATGGATATAGTTGGAGTGTAGGATTTGTAAGTTGTATGAGATATTTGTGCCTCCTTGTATCCCCAATACCAGATTGCATAACTAGAAAGTTTCAGGAGTTTTTAGGTGGGAGTTCAAGTAGTTACCTAGGATATATTTCCGACAGATGCATGATATGAGATTGGGGTTCGACGTCTAGTGGTCCACCTATCCATGGTCGTTTTTACAGTGGTCTCGTTGTGTCTTAAAGAGTCATTGGCTATGCTGACTCAGGGACGCTTCGTATGTCATGTGCACTGCCTTGTACATGATGGTGTTGTACGATCGAGCCCATGTGGGCCCCACCACAAAAATTTTGGACAAAATCTCCATCATACGTTTGTTCCTGCTTATTTTGCAAGCCAAATCCTTTTTTTTGTTTTGAGTTGTGGTATTGGAGCTGCTTCAGTGTCAAGTGTTGATTCCATACCTTTCCTAAGCTGTGTTCTCATACTTCTATGGGAGTGCTAATTCTTCTTGATCATCGAGATTGTCATGTCAATTCTTTTCCAACCGGTGCGCTTCTCTTCAAGATGATTCTATCATTCTCCCCATTTGCAAATTCAATTCTCTGCTCCTCAATGGCATTCATTTCATCCGTTCCAAGTTGTCTTTATTTTTTCCCACCATTCCACCCCTTTTATTCAAGGACCCAGATTTCTTAATCGAGTACCATTTTAATTATGTGAAGTTCGGACATCCTTTTCTTCCAAGTTTCATCCAACGATGCCTCGTGAAGATGCTCAGGAGCTTCAAGTTAATCATTCATTCATTCTCGTTTTTTTCTTCTTTAGTGGACTAAATTCAATCTTCAATGTTGATTATATATGTTCCTCTTGTTTCACATGTTTTTCCATGTTGGAACTTCTTATCAAAGTCCCTCCTATTTATTCACCTCTCTCTATTCATATCTGGAGTGCTCAAGATATTTCAGAAGATTTGTGTCTTAAAACGTTCAAGCTATTTTGAGGTTGTTATCTCATTCAATCCATTTTAATTCAACCGGTGCAATCTCTCCTTAAAAATCATTCAATAGTGTTTCTTTTCAGTGAGCCCTAACCCACAGGTCTTTTCCCAGGATCTTACTTGGCACTTCTAATTTTTCCGAAGTTATTCTCAAATTCTTTTCAAAGTTTGACGTAAGAATGAATTATCATCAGTCAGATGCCTCCTTCTATATCGCTTCCAAATTCATGTCATCGCTGGCTCACTTCTTTCTTGAAATTATTCCGGAGTGTGTCAACAATTTTGGTGGTGTTGCTCGTCATCATTCCTAGCTTGGAAGACTGAAGAAGAATTTTTCTCTAAATCTTGGTCTGTTCTGTTGAAGATTCACGGTTCAAGCTTTGTGCCATCCTTACAATTATTTTCAATTGTGAGAAATTCTTTTCATATCAATCTGAAGCATTCCAGGAGTCTTTTCAGTTTGATTCTCCGCAGCCCATCATTTCAGAGTTATTCGTTCTTAGTTTTTAGCTTTCGTTCTCCAATTATTCTAAATTGTTGCCACTTCGTGCATCTCCAATTTCTTCTAGTGCTTCACTCAAGTATTCTTTAGTCAGCTCGTGATATCTTCAATCTCTCGTATCTAAATTCCCTCAAGTATTTTCATTCGTTTTCTAGTTCTTACCGGTTATTCGTTCCATGCTTAGTTTGTTTTCAATTCTTACGGTGGTCTATTCAAGATCCCTCTTCTCTTGTTATCGTGTCAATTCATTTGTTCTTCCCAAAAACCATACCGATGATCCATCAAAGACTTGCTCAACTTTGCACTATATCTCTCCTCAATCCTTTTCAATGAGAATAAGTAGCATGCCTATCCGTTGCTTGTCAGCAATTTAAGTTGATGAATGGTAAGCATGACATAACTCTTATTTTTGTTTCCTCATGATGATTTAATTCTTTCTACCGGAGTTCGTTCATGGTATCAATTTCAAATCATTACAAGGCTTCTACCGGAGTTATTTTCAACTTTCCTTTCGTTTGATCATTTCTTTATTACCAAAGTTCTTCAGGAGGCTCTACATGATGGTTCATCAAGGATTTAATTCACTCTCTAGTGTTCTTCAAGATTCTTTTTAGAGGAGCTCAAGCATTCTTCATCTTGCATTCCGAAGTGTAGTTATTTGTATCTTATCTTTTGACGTGTTGTGATGTCATTCTTGACAATTTCCCTTTGTGTTTCATGATTCACAAATTGTCAAGAATGAGGCATTTTAAATCCATCAATTTCTTCATTGGAGTTTATCTTTGTATAGATTTCACCTAAAAGCCTTCCCTAAGGAATGTTGCTAATTGTGGTGTCTATCGATAATCCAAGTTTCCTCCTATTCTCGTAGTGAAACAAGTTTTTCCTCGCTTTCATGCTCTCACTCAAATCAATGGTTTCCATTAGTGGCTGTTTGTCACCTCATAATGTTGAGATGTTTCCATAAGCCAACTACAAGCATATTCTTTTCGTTGCCGGTTTTCCAACTACTCCATTCTAACCTTCTTGCAAGGATGCTTTCCAAATTCAATTGTGGTAGAAGTTATCATTTCCTTCTCCGTTATCTTATTCTGATGATCTAGCTTTTATCCGTTTGTTCCGGAGGCATTGTGATGTTGCTCTCTTCGACCAATCATCTCGTTTTCTCAAGATCATGTTCTTTTCCTTGCTTTTCCATTAAACATGAGTGTTGTGTACTCTATCCAAGTTCCTTTTATCTTATCAAGTCATGCCTCTCTTTTTAGTCAGAGTGTTGCTGAATTCTTCTTTCCTTGCTTCTCTTTAACCAAAGTGGGTTCAAAGTCCGTATTGTTCCTTGAGCTCTTGGTTCTTGTCGTATTCCTTGTTCCTCTTTGCTAACGGATTGCTTGCCATCTCGTTCATCTCCATTGTATTCTTTCTTTCAATTTGTTAAACCTCTCAAGGTTCATGGTTTCACTCGTTTGTTAAAGAAGCAACTTTGTTTTACCTCTTCCTCTTCTGCTTCTCTTTGGTGCCATCCTTAGATCTCGGGCGAGATCTCTTCTATGTTGGGGAGTGTTGTGACGACCCAAGATCGACCCTCCAGAAGCCTTCTAGTTAATTCGTTGTTGCCATGTGTTTTATTTCATAGTTTCATTCATCATGTCATCATTTGAATTGCATCGGTGGTCCACTGCCATCGTTTTTCATATAACTCATAGCCATTCGTAGTTGCCGCTTCTCTCCTTGTCTCTATGGCATGTTTTGAGACCGCTTGTTTTCGTTGACCATTCTCAGTCCAACCACACGCTTGACCGCGTCAGCCTAACCTCTCTCTTCACAGTGCACAAATCCCCCTCCGTGCGCGTACGGAACATACCCCGACCCGAACCGGGCACTTGTGACCGATGGGTCCGGATCATCCCAAACATCCCCAAAACATTTTCGTTTTCTCATTTGAACTCCCTGGACTATTTTTCTCGACTATCCAATCTAATCGGAGGGTCTGAAATCATTCCACCCTCTAAACCACCTACCTATTTAATCAATGTAAACCTACCCTAACCCTACACCAACTCCCTCATTTTCCTCACACTGCTGCCACTCTCTCCATCGGGATCCACAACCAGCTAACCACCTCCCTCCTATTTCAGCACCTTCCAAATCCATCGATCCATCCTTGCACGTGTCTTGCTCCTCCTCGATCCCCTCGCAGCCATGGAGCCCAAGCCCCTGCAGCTGCCCGAGGCCTCGTGCACCCCTCCCAGCCTCCTCGCCGGAGCCTTTTCCAACCCGTCGAGCATCAGCAGCCAGACTCTCGGCCGCGCCGGCGAGCGCCACCTCCAGAGCTGCTCCGTCCGCTGGCGCCCGCCTGGCCTTGCCCCTTTCTATCCTACGCTAAAGCTCTCTCTCTCTGTCTCACTGGACTCCCCCTCTGTTCTCTGTAACAGCGACGCCGCCATCTTCTTGGAGATTCGCGTCGTCGGAGCCCACGCAAGGCGCTAATTCCTGCCGCCGCTACTCTACTTCCTGGAGGAGTACCTCGACGAGAACGCCGCCCGTGGTGCCCCCGATCTTTCCCAGCGTGATCCCATTCTGCTGACGCCCCTGCGGCATCGGTCTCAAGCTCCGTCCTTCTTGCCCCGTTCAAGACCAGATCTGGCCACACCTAGGCCGGCTCTCCTTCGCCTACGATCCGCACCGCCGGCATGCTGCCATGTCCCGCCGCTGCCACTGCAAGTCCCGCTGCTGCTGAGCCTCTGCATCGAGCCGTTGCGTCCCTCTGCTTCATCAGAACACGAGCGCCTTGTCCCCTCTGTTCGCCTGCATCTCGACCTCCTCGAGCGAAGCCCCAAGCCGCGTTGACCCTTTCGATCGAGCCCAGAAGTAGCCCCTGCGTCGGCCTTCCTTCTTCCATCAGCCTAGCCATGCCCCAAGGCCCGGCTGCTCCTGCTTCCAGTCTAATGTGAGAACCCCAGCCTTTTCCACTGTTGGCCCAATCAGATTCGGCTCGTATAGTGTTTTTTCTCTGGATGAATTTAATCAATTCCCAGGTTTTACAGATTTGTAGAAAAACCCTCATTGTTCATGCATATAATAACTCAACAACCGTGCATCGGATTAAAATGATTTCAACATATAAAATGCTTAGAATTTCATCTTGTTTTATATTGTCCAACTTTCATCCATGTTCAAAATGATTAAAATGTTGTTTGCATTTAATTTGCATAAATGCCATGCTAAAATGCTTTATTTCATAACTAAATAATTGTAGCTCTGAATTAAATAAACTTTATATGTAAATGGGGTGGAAAAATGCATAGATTAGCATGGTGCACTTAGTTTTGCATGTTTAGCAACTCTAAATTGTGGTTTTAGGGAGAACAGTACCAAATCCAAAATATGCACGTGGGGATTTTTCGTAATTGTTGTTTGTTGTTTCGGCCTCATTTAAACTTGCCTAAATAGTTAGTTTACTTATGCTTCACGTCTTGCCATGTTTAACACCATTTAATATTGTTGGGTACATAAACGGGAGATAACTAAATAAATGAATGTGGTGTTTCGTCAATATGAAACCTGTTGCATATTATTGAGATCCACTTAATTGGTAGTATCGTTTGTTGCACTTTGCCATGCCATGCCTCATTAAAATGGACATGCATCATACTTAGTTGTGCATCATACCATGTTTATGCTACTGTGTTTACCATGTTGTTTCCTTCTTTCCGATTGTGGTCCTTCTCAATAGTTTCGGTTATGTTGCAATTGTGAGGCTCTGTTCGACTATGTTGGTTCGTCTAGTTCATGCATTCGGTCTTCTTCCTGGCGGGATTTCAGGCAAGATGATCGTCACCTTGGATCTCACTACTATCTTTGCTATGCTAGTTGTCTCGATGCTATCGCTATGTCGCGCTACCCACCACTTGTTTATCAAGCCTCCCTATATGCCATGAAATAACCTCTAACCTTTCCACCATCCTAGCAAACCGTTGTTTGGCTATGTTACCGCTTTGCTCAGCCCCTCTTATAGCGTTGCTAGTTGCAGGTGTAGTTGGACATTATTTCGTGTTGGGACATGGATATCATGGGATATCACAATATGTCTTATTTAATTAATGCATCTATATACTTGGTAAATGGTGGAAGGCTCGGCCTTTTGCTTCGAGTTTTGTTCCACTCTTGCCACCCTAGTTTCCGTCATACCGGTGTTATGTTCCTTGATTTTGCGTTGCTAACACGGTCGGGGTTTATGGCCCCCCTTGACAGTTTGCTTTGAATAAAACTCTTCCAGCAAGGCCCAACTTTGGTTTTACCATTTGCCTAATAACAACTAAAACTTGCATAGGGACTTCCCGGGCCCCGAGGATAATTAATTTACAACCCTGGGCCAGTGCTCCTCATGAGTGTTGGTCCAAAACGGGCATACTACGATTCCACCACGGGGCAACTCAAGGATTGGTTTTACTCGTAGGCTGACCTATCTGATCATGGCCTGAGACGAGATACGTGCGGCTACTATCAGGGTGTCGGCACGTCGAGAGGTCTTGCTGGATTTGTTTTACCATTGTCAAAATGTCTTGTGAATCGGGATTCCATGCTTGATCGGGTTGTTCCGGAAGGAGGATTTTCCTCCGTTGATCGTGAGAGTTTGTGATCGACTAAGTTGGGACACCCCTGCAAGGTTTGATCTTTCGAAAGCCATGCCCGCGGTTATGTGGCAGATGGAAATTTTTAATATCCGGTTGTAGAGAACTTGACACCAGATCCGAAATAAAATACAACAACCGTGGTGTAACCGTGACCGTCTCTTTTCGAATGAGTTCAAGAAGGAAACATAGTGGGGTTAGGTTTGACTCGTAAGTAGTCCAGGATCACTTCTTGATCATTACTAGTTGCAAGCGTTATGCGTATTAACTCTTCTTGTTATTGTACTCGTAAGTTAGCCACCATACAAAATGCATAGTGCTTTGCTAGTCTTGATACCCATTGTAATGGGATTGCTGAGTCCTCGTGGCTCACAGGTTACTACAACACTAGTTGCAGGTACAGGTAAAGCGATGCTTTGACGTGAGAGTGATCCTTGCTTGTTTTGGAGTTCTTCTGCCTCTTCGTCTTCGATTATGGGACAGGTTCCGAGTTGGGTGTCGGACTACGGGCTCCGGCAAACCATTGAGGTTCAAACACCGGGGTGCGCACGAAGATCTCTCCCTAGATCGCTCTCAAAACAATCTCAAGGCCTAGCTCACCGAACCCAAGGAACAAGAGATACGAGAGATTATACTGGTTCGGGCCACCGTTGTGGTGTAATACCCTACTGCAGTGTGGTGTGGTGGATTGCCTTGTGGGCTAAGGATGAACTAGTACAGTGGATGAACAGCCTCCTGAGGAGAGGTGTTCTTGAGCTCGATAAGCTGGTGTGTTTGAGGATGGTCCGAATGATCCGTCCCCTGCAATGGTGGCGGCTAGCCCTATTTATAGAGGCACGGGTCCTCTTCCCAAATGTTAGGCGGGAAGGGATCCCACAACGGCCAATTTTGAAGGGACACAACTAGTACAAGTTATCTTGACAAAAGGTGGTCTTCGCCTACCAAAGGCTCTGGTGGTGACGCCACCGTGGGCTCCGCGGTGACCTCCGTCCTGCCGTCCTGCTGGTCTTGGTCTTGGTGCACCAATATGGAAACCTTTCCCTGATGCCTCGGGACTCCTCGCCCGCGCCTACTTCCTGAGCACCAAAGAGGAAACTGGCACTCTACACCCGTTGGCTCCCACCTGGCCTTGGTCATCATGGCTCACGCCATGCGGACCTCGTGAGGTGCCCCTTGCAAAGATATCTCCACTCCTCAGGAGCCAGCTTAGCGAGGCCGCCCCTAGGAGGTCTTGGTCGCGTCCGCCTCGCGAGGCTTGGACCCTCCTGAGGGTCTTGAGTGGTTGCTGATGAAGATGGACCGTACCAGCTGTTGGTGGAGCCACGCCATGGGCCGTAGGCAGGCTAGCCTGGGTACCCCTATTCCCAGGATGCCCACAGTAGCCCCCACGCCCAAGGCGTGCTCGGACTTGGATTCGAGGCAAAGCCAAAGGGCAAGTTTAGAGGGGCGGGGGCCCCCACCGCCTGCAGCCTCGATTGACGCATGGCGATTGACAAGACATGGGCGTCTCCGCTTCCCCACGCCGCCTTGATATCCGCCTAGCTAGGCGGCCACAGTTGTCTACACAACCCACCTTCCTGCTGGCAGCGCATTCCCCAACTCCTCCGTCTTCCCAAAGGCAACGGTCTCCTCCTCCAACCCAGCCAGGATCCGACCCTGTCCATCACCATGGTGCCGAGCCAGAAGAAGAAGGGAAGGAAGAAGCCCCAGGCTCCAGCCGAAGCACCGCCGTCGAGCGGTCGGTGGTGCTCAACCAGGAGGCGATGGACAAGGTTCGCCCAGCAGTCGCCGCCGGCTTCAATGAATGGAGGGAGACGGTGGTTTGGCCCACATCTCGTGCGACGGTCGATAGGACAGCCACCGAGACCACCATTCACCTTCACGCCCTGTGGCCTGGCCTGATTCCCCCTTTCTACGCCTTCTTCAACGCCATGCTCTCTCACTACCAAATCAATATGCTGCACCTAGATCCTCAATCCATCATCCTTCTCGCTGTCTTTGCCTTTGTCTGCGAGGCCATGGTGGGCATTGCTCCCTCCATGTCCCGACTTCACCGCTTCTTCTCGTTGCATCTGACTGATCCCCGATAGCGCTCCGGATGCCTGAGCTTCTAGGCCGTGCCTACGACGGCTGGTGTGGGGATTGACTTCGAGCTTTCGCGGTCTGTGAGCGAATTCCGGAGGCGTTGAGTGATCGTGGACGTCGACGTGCGCAGCCGCCTGCTCTTGCTTCCGATGGCACCAGCTGCTGCCAGCTCCTGCCGGGAGCACGACAAGCTCACTGACCCGCGTCTTGCCCATGTCTGGTGCCGGCAGACTAGGCTGAAGGACCTCGGCGTGATGTTCTTCTGATGCCGCATTGCCCCACTGCAGCGCCATTCTCGTCCAATGTGGGCCTTCTCCGGCCGGAAGGACCGCATGAGGCTTCATGAGCCCGGGCTTCCTCTTGAGGCGCAACACACTGTGCTTGAGCTCCCGATGGGAGACCCATCGCCAGCAAAAATGTCGAAGGAGGGCTACCTCTTGTACTACTGCTCGAACAAGGTGGAATTCGCGATGCAGATGCCCCCTTTCGACAAATGGGGACTACGCCCAGCTGTCCTTGAAGGGCCTCGCGAGAGCCCCATCTTCGTGGCCCCCTTGGTCGTCGCCTGCGTGGTGCTCGCCCCTAAAGTGGCCGCAGGTGGGCGGTCACCGTCGAACACTGGCGATGCGGTCGCTGAAGAACCGGCATCGCTTAGGGCTCCTGAATCTTCGTC
Source organism: Triticum urartu (assembly GCF_056163025.1). NCBI lineage: Eukaryota > Viridiplantae > Streptophyta > Magnoliopsida > Poales > Poaceae > Triticum > Triticum urartu. Next base: position 327,054,495 of record NC_141876.1, read on the forward strand.
AACTGGAACTCGAGAGAGCCGTCATGAGGGGGCCTGGCGAAGCCCCCGGGGCCCTGGCGAGTCACCACGAGGCGGGGACCGGGGACTCCATGCGGGCCAGCGTTCCTGAGGTCGCCTCCTCAGGAGCCATGCCAGGCACGCCCGACCAAACTTCGAAGCGCTCCGCAAGAGGAAGGGGTCTTGAAGCTGCAGCGATGACACCTTCTAGCCATTGAAGCAGAGGTAGTACATTTCCATACACGAGTGAGTACCTTGTCTTTGTAATTTTTTAGCATGGCTTCTCCTCCTGACTGCAGTTCCTTAGGGCCCCTTCTGCCAAGGAGATGACATCTCCTGAGAAGTGACCTCCGCCCGCTTCAGGCCCTCTGCTTCGGGCCCGCCGTGCATGGTGCGGGGCCTGCCGAGGAGGTAGATGCGCCGGCCTGGCGCCTTGACTCTATGCTCTTGTCGTTCCTCCTTCATGGTCCCGCCAGGGGCGTGAGGAGTGTGCCGAGTGCCCCGCCATTGGTTATTGCCCGCGGCTAGATGACCTCGGCGCTGGCCTCATCTTCGAGCAACGAGGCCCCACCTTACTGGTCCTCCATCGACCCCTGGCACGGAGGACGGGCCTGGCCATATGTTCGAGCTTGCGCGCAAGCGCGGCGCCGTCTGTCATGAGCTCTTCCGTGAGGCAATGGGAGCGCTGGGCCGGCTCAGGGAAGAGCTTGTGGATGTTGACGCCCGTCTTGAAACCGAAGGCCTTCGGTTAGCGGACGAATGGGATCAGCTGAAGGTGGCCCTCGACCTCGGGCGTCTCCAGCGCGAGTGCGCCAGTGTGCAGGTCGATGCATCCCTTGCTACCTCGTGCGAGTCCAGCGCCCGAGCCTTGGAGGAGGCCAGGGAGGCTGACCACCACAGCGAGGCCGCAGAGAAGCGAGAAGGTGAGCTCCGAGCTCTGAACGCCTCCCTGGAGCAGCAGGTTGAGGCACGTATGGCTGCCTTGGCATCGATGAAGGGGGCGCCTTCCGAAGAGGAAGAGATCTTGAAGCGCGAGGAGGCGCTGATGCTGAAGGCCACAGAGCGCAACCTTGATCTTGAGCGGTTGGAGACGAGTGAGGGAGTCCTGGATTAGGGGGTATCCGGACAGCCGGATTATATCATTTGGCCATACTGTTGGACTATGAAGATACAAGATTGAAGACTTCGTCTCGTGTCCGGATGGGACTCTACTTGGTGTGGAAGGCAAGCTAGGAAATACGGATATGTATATCTCCTCCTTTGTAACCGACCTTGTGTAACCCTAGCCCCCTCCGGTGTCTATATAAACCGGAGGGTTTTAGTCCGTAGGACAACATACAATCAGACCATAGGCTAGCTTCTAGGGTTTAGCCTCTCCGATCTCGTGGTAGATCAACTCTTGTAATACTCATATCATCAAGAATAAATCAAGCAGGACGTAGGGTTTTACATACATCAAGAGGGCCCGAACCTGGGTAAAACATCATGTTCCCTGCCTCCTGTTACCATCCGCCTTAGACGCACAGTTTGGGACCCCCTACCCGAGATCCGCCGGTTTTGACACCGACATTGGTGCTTTCATTGAGAGTTCCTCTGTGATGTCGCCGTAAGAAAGGATGCCTCATCTCGTTGTTAAAAGCAACATTACCGTCGGGGGAGCTCTGGCTGTCGGCCAAACTCTTCGGCTAGGCAGTTTCGTCATGACTGCTTGTTCGGCCGCTGCACCGACGATGACTTCTCGGGTCATCAAAAACAGCCTCCACGTCAGCTCGGAATTCGCCAAGCAGATGGATCCAATGGAGCTCTCTTCCCTAAACGAACTCTTGGATCGCATCGCCGCCTTGGGAGTTGCTACGGACTATGATCGGATTGGCTGCACTCCCCGCATTATGCAAATCGACATAACTTGGATTACTGTCAATCCTGATTGAGCCAGTGCTTTAATCCAGTTCATCAGATAGAGGACTTCTCCATTGTCTTCCACCTGGGGGCTCCGTGGGCGCCAACTTCGGCGTTTCTTCAGAGGAGCTTTGTTGAACTCAGGAAGACCCCGCCAAATAGGGTCCGGAAGGGGAACGTCCTCCATATAAAACTATTCTGAAGGCCAATCTTCGGACGACTTCTTCGGGGTACCGGACAGGTATCCAGTATAGGCGATGCGCCATATTTCGGCTCCGCCCACTTGATAAAGTGAACCCCTCTACGTGCGAGGGACGAGGCAAAATAGCCTTTTCCATAGCTCGAAGTGAGCCTCGCAGCCCAGGAACAACTCGCAGAGAGCAACATAGCCGGCGATATGTAGAATGGAGGCAGGGGTGAAATTGTGTAATTGGAGGCCGTAGAACTCCAGGACCCCGTAGAGGAACGGATGAAATGGAAATCCGAGTCCCCTTAATAAATAGGGAACAAGGCAGACTCGTTCCCCCATAGAGGGACAGGGAAAGCTGTCCTCTTGCTCCCCGCCTTTGTAGGTGGCAAGCCCGGCTCGAACGGGTACCATATACGCCGGAGGGAGAAATCCCTTAGTCTGCAGTTCGACTAGTCGACTGTGCGGGACTGAACACCTCTCCCAATCACTGGGCTTAGGGCTACGGGGGCGGGAGGAGGAGCTGCGGAGGTCGGCCATGCTGGAATGGATCTTTCCGAGACGCGCTCTGATGGATTCTCGCTGGGGGAGGATGGTATGAATCGGATCTAAGGATCCCCATCCCTTTAATAAACAATTTATTTATCTGGCTAGGGGGGCGAATGTAAAAACGCCCTGGCGCCTCGTATTCATTCGACGCGTGGGAGAAAGTCCTTATTGGGCACAGAAGCCAGGAGGTCCAAACAATTATGGGACCGGACGCTGCTTTACAAACGTTCGAAAGATGGAGAAGAACCCGCCTTGCAATGCCGAAGACAACACTGCGCGCTGGACTCATCGTCATTGAAGCCTGGTTCGGGGGCAACTGAGGGAGTCCTTGATTAGGGGGTATCCGAACAGCCGGATTATATCATTTGGCCGGACTGTTGGACTATGAAGATACAAGATTGAAGACTTCGTCTCGTGTCCGGATGGGACTCTACTTGGCGTGGAAGGAAAGCTAGGCAATACGGATATGTATATCTCCTCCTTTGTAACCGACCTTGTGTAACCCTAGCCCCCTCCGGTGTCTATATAAACCGGAGGGTTTTAGTCCGTAGGACAACATACAATCAGACCATAGTCTAGCTTCTAGGGTTTAGCCTCTCCGATCTCGTGGTAGATCAACTCTTGTAATACTCATATCATGAAGAATAAATCAAGCAGGACGTAGGGTTTTACCTCCATCAAGAGGGCCCGAACCTGGGTAAAACATCGTGTTCCCCGCCTCCTGTTACCATTCGCCTTAGACGCACAGTTCGGGACCCCCTACCCGTGATCCGCCGGTTTTGACACCGACAACAAGGGAGCGCTAGGTCGCCCGGGCGAAGGATGCCACCACCACGCGCGAGGCCAGGATCCCAGAGGAAGTCGACCGTAGGGTGGCGGAGGCTCGTGCAGACCTCGCCAACAGACACGACCTGAAGCTGAAGCTCATGGAAGCCGAAGCTGAGGGCAGAACAACCGCCCTCAGGTCGATGCTTGAGGAAGTGGAGTAGTGCGAAAAGGCCGTTGAGGCGGACCTGATCTCCATCCAGGCTGAATTGGCCTCCACCCATGCCGAACTGCTCCCTCCACATCGGCGGGTTGCTGACGCTAAGTCCCTCGCACAGCAAAGTAGGGAGGAAGTGCTCCGCCGGTAGACATTGCAGCGGGAGCACGTTCCCATGCTCCGGTCCCTCAAAGCAAGGGCCAACCAGGTGCTGGGCGCCATCTGTGACGAACACGCCCCTCACCCCCACACAGAAGACTATGTCAGCCACTTCCGCTTCTTTACCAACATCGTGAAACGCCTGGATGACCGAGCCGAGAGGGCTCATGAGCTTGCTGAGGAAAGGAGCCGAGGACTCCTTGGGCGCGCATTCTCCCACGTTTTCAGTCATCTCCAGAACATCGATCCCCACATCAACTTCAAGGCCGCCATTGCTCCAGTGCCCAGAGCTATCCGGCACAACCTGGCGCATTGGGTGGACGATAGTGTGGACACTCTGGTCAGGGCCTTTGCTTCCAAGGACGGCGCGGTGGTGGTCGTGGCAGAGGAAGGCAGGGTGGTTGATGATGGCGACGATGATGCCAGCGATAGCGTCAGCAGTGTGTCTGGGAGCGATTTGGAAGATGCTACAAGCGACATGTCCCATTAAGCCCGCGCTCCTTTACTTCAAACCTACACGCGAAAGCTTGGGCATGGTCCCTCAAGGTGTAATAGAATTTTGGGGAGGGGGAGGCACTCATGTAATTAGACAACTATTTTATTCCTTAAGCCAGACTTGAAACATGCTTTTGTGAGCCCACGAGCTCCCCCGCGGCTTGTTGTTGTAACTTACCTCAGCCCAGGCGGGCCTCGAACTAGTCTTGTAGTTTCCGATGTGTATTCTGCGGGCTCTTGAGAGGAGTCCATCACGGGCTCGCGAGTTTTGGGCTTTTGAAGAGCGTGCTAGTCCATCTGAGAGGGCCTCGCGAGAAACAAGCGCCAGAGTATGGCAGGTTGTGCGCATAGTGTGCGCATACCACGCCCAGCCCCCGCCCGTGAGGTGTGACCTCAAAACAAGGCGTTTAACCAGACAACTCAGAAAATCAACACGAACGAGCGAAGACCCCCCCCCCCCCACGCTTGCAAATGAAAACACGACTTCAAGGTCAAATCCAAAAGGCGGCAAATGAAGCTACAAAAAAGGGGTAGAAAGAAAATGGCCGCGTCTGGCACCTAGCTAGTCTTCTTGTCTTCCCACCAGCGCGAAGCTAAATGCTTTCACTGGCTATGAGCATAGTCATTGGGGCACAGTGTCGACGGCCAGCACGGAGCATGGTGCTTCCACTAGGACGTGGGTGGGAGCCCCCGAGGCCCGAGGGCGGCACTCCGGAGACTCTGGGCATGTATAACCCCACTCATTATTACATGAGAGTGTCACGAGCGGAGACCTTCACAGGCGTGAGCCTTACTTCATATCGCTAGGCTAGGGCCCTGCCCTGCGCCATCCTTGACCACCATTGGGGCATCCGGAAACCAAGACGAGACCATGGGGCAAAGAGGACACTGGCGGCGCCCTCAGCGACCACGGGTCCTCTACCGAGGGGAAAGGCTCGCTGGTGCTTCCCCCGGCAGAGGGCATACCTCCGTGCAACACATTTCTCTATGTGGCGCAGGGGGGGCCTTGCTCCGGGCCTCTCCCGCACAGCCCCCAGAGCACCACTACTGCCAATGGCTGGGCCACTGCCCTGAGGTCTCTAACTGCTATCGCCGCCTAGTTCTCTTGCAGTTCAGGGTTAGCGTAAGCTTGCTCCTAAGGTATTAACCGTACCCCGCCATCGTCGTCGCTCAAGGTGTCGGTGAAGCCTCCGGGTGGCTCAGGGAATCCCTGTGCTTCAGGCCCTCTAGCCGCCCATCCTGGTCTGGGGAACGGATTGGGGCCTTCCCCCGGCAAGTATTCCAGGTTCACCATGCGGGGCACGTAGGCGTCTGTGATCATCTCACCAGAGCCGCCGCTAAGGTGCCCCTCACCTTGAGCCGCCAGTTGCGGCGCATGGCCTTGGTGGCTGCCGTGTGGCATCCTGGCGCTTCCTCACGGCCGGCCGTCAATGCTTGTCCCTCCTAGCGATGGCGTGGTTGCGGCAGGACGGCCCGCACCAGGACTCGCGCCAGCATCGTTGGATCTCCCTGACGCCCCACGGGGTGCGCGGGCTCGCCCTGGCCTCGCACACGCTTCCGCCACGACCTGGGGTGTGGTTAAGGAGCAAAAAGGCGGCATACCCCTGCAGGCGGCGTCCAGTAGCTCGGCGACTCGTTCCAGTAGTGCATCGCGGTTGCTCTCCGCTAGCCTACACTGCAGCAGCTTCCGTGCCACGATGAGCGCGGCTTGCATGTTCGCCTGCTCCTGCCGAGTGTGTGGTGCCTTCGCCGCAGCATAACCTGAGCACCACGCGGCTGCGCGCGTGCACCGTGGTGTGAAGGCGGCGGCGGCGGCCCGCACTGCCCGCGCCCGCGGGTGTTAGGCGGCACGTGGGCCGCCTGGAGCGTGGAGTTGAGGTCTTCTGGAGCGGATGGCGGTGCTCGGGCAGGCCAGGCCGCCCAATGGTCGGCTTGGGTCCTTGGGCCATCAGACATTGGAGTCGCAGGGCAACGTCGAGTCGGTAGATGGAGAAGAAAACTTCGGCGCACCCCTACCTGGCACGCCAAATGTCAGATTTTCGGGTTCCAGCAAACCCTTGAGGTTCAAACAATGGGGTGCGCACGAAGATCTCTCCCTACCTCGCTCTCACAACTATCTCAATGCTTAGCTCGCCGAACCCATGGAACAAGAGACACGAGAGTTTATACTGGTTCGGGCCACCGTTGTGGTGTAATACCCTTCTCCAGTGTGGTGTGGTGGATTGCCTCGTGGGCTAAGGACAAACTAGTATAGCGGATGAACAGCCTCCTCAGGAGAGGTGTTCTTGAGCTCGATGAGTTGGTGTGTTTGAGGATGGTCCGAATGATCTGTCCCCTGCTATGGTGGTGGCTAGCCCTATTTATAGAGGCCCGGGTCCTCTTCCCAAATGTTCAGCGGGAAGGGATCCCACAATGGCCAATTTTGAAGGGAGACAACTAGTACAAGTTATCCTGACAAAAGGTGGTCTTCGCCTGCCAATGGCTCTGGTGGTGACGCTGTCGTGGGCTCTGCGGTGACCTCCATCCTGCCATCCTGCTGGTCTTGGTCTTGTTGCACCGATATGGAAACCTTTTCCTGATGCCTCGGGACTCCTCGCCTGCGCCTGCTTCCTTAGCACCAAAGAGGAAACTGACACTTTGCGCCCGCTGGCGCCCGCCTGGCCTTGGTCGTCATGGCTCACGTCAGGTGGACCTCGCGAGGTGCCCCTTGCATAGATATCTATGCTCCTCGGGAGCCAGCCTAGGAGGCCGCCCCTGGGGAGGTCTTGGTGTCGTCCGCCTCACAAGGCTTGGCCCCTCGCAAGGGTCTTGAGTGGTTGCTGATGAAGATGGGTCGTACCAGACCGTTGGTGGAGCCACGCCCCGGGCCACAGGCAGGCGAGCCTGGTTACCCCTATTCCCAGCACGTCAACATTGGGAGCCTGGGATTAGCAGGGTGGATGTCGTTCTTCTTTTTTGTTTGATTTCATCCGTAGTCGGATCCTGCTCTTTTGTATGATGATTGCTATGTACTGATGTACTATTGTATTCATGTTGTAGCTTGTCGCGAGTGTAATCCTTTATCTTGTATTCTCATCTATTTACTACATGGTATGTTGTAATGATATCCACCTTGCTATGCGCTCGAAATGCGATTTTGCCCCAATCATGAATTCATCACGTGATTCGGATAGAATCACATCTTGGGCGCTACAATCCTGCCGGGGCGATCCTGCCGGGATTGAGGCTTTATACGCCCGGCAGCAGAGGCTCAGGAAGAAGAAGGAGCAGAGGAGGTGGGGCAGCCCGGGGAGGAGTGGCTCGTGGCAGGCCCTCAAGCCCCCGAGCAAATCTTGGACCAGTGCCCTCATAAGCGGATGGCCAGCCCGGGAGCAATGGTTCCCGTTCCTGTGCCTGCAGCCAAGAAGGTAAAGAAGACTACCTCCAAGGGTAGCAAGCCGGACACGGTGCGCCGATAGTCCTCTCGCCTTTCTGGGACTAAGACCCTCCTACGAAGCAACTGGCAGCCACGGGAGTCGACTCCAGCTCTCAGTCAGGCCCGAGCTGCTCACATCGCTCATCCTCATCGGAGACCCCTGCGCCTCAGTAGGGCTCGAAGTTGCTGGGAAGCTTCATTCCTCCAACCGTGAAGAGGAGTAGGTCACCCTCTGATAGTCTCCGCCGTATCTACTTTTCCAAACACTTTTGCAATTGTTTTGGACTCTAACTTGCATGATTTGAATGGAACTAACCCGGACTGATGCTATTTTCAGCAGAATGGCCATGGTGTTATTTTTGTGCAGAAATAAAAGTTCTCGGAATGACCTGAAAATCAACGGAGATTTATTTTGGAATATATGAAACATACTGGAAGAAAGATCCATGTCAGGGGGCCCACACCCTGTCTACGAGGGTGGGGGCGCGCCCTACCCCCCTGGGCACGCCCCCTGCCTCGTGGGCCCCCTGACGCTCCATCGACCTCAACCTTGACTCCAAATATTCACTTTCAGGGAGAAAAAAATTAGAGAGAAGGATTCATCGCGTTTTACCATATGGAGCCGCCGCCAAGCCCTAAACTCTCTCGGGAGGGCTGATCTGGAGTCCGTTCGGGGCTCCAGAGAGGGGAATCCGTCGCCATCGTCATCATCAACCTTCCTCCCTCACCAATTTCATGATGCTCACCTTCATGCATGAGTAATTCCATCATAGTCTTGCTGCACGGTGATGGGTTGGATGAGATTTATCATGTAATCGAGTTAGTTTTGTTAGGGTTTGATCCCTAGTATCCACTATGTTCTGACATTGATGTTGCTATGACTTTGCTATGCTTAATGCTTGTCACTAGGGCCCGAGTGCCATGATTTTAGATCTGAACCTATTATGTTTTCATCAATATATGATAGTTCTTGATACTATCTTGCAAGTCTATAGTCATCTATTATGTGTTATGATCAATTAACCCCGAAGTGACAATAATCGGGATACTTACCGGTGCTGACCGTAGTTTGAGGAGTCCATGTATTCACTATGTGTTAATGCTTTGGTCCGGTACACTATTAAAAGGAGGCCTTAATATCCCTTAGTTTCCATTAGGACCCCGCTTCCACGGGAGGGTAGGACGAAAGATGGCATGCAAGTTCTTTTCCATAAGCACGTATGACTATATTCGGAATACGTGCCTACATTACATTGATGAACTGAAGCTAGTTCTGTGTCACCCTAGGTTATGACTGTTACATGATCGATCGCATCCAGCATAATTCTCCATCACCGATCCAATGCCTATGAGTTTCCATATAATGTTCTTCGCTTATTTACTTTTCCATTGCTACTGTTATAATCACTACAAAACCAAAAAATATTACTTTTGCTACCGTTACCTTTTGCTATCGTTGCCACTACTATGATATTGCTTTACTACTAAACACTTTGCTGCAGATATTAAGTTTCCAGGTGTGGTTGCATTGACAACTCAGCTGCTAATACTTGAGAATATTCTTTGGCTCCCCTTGTGTCGAATCAATAAATTTGGGTTGAATACTTTACCCTCGAAAATTGTTGCGATCCCCTATACTTGTGGGTTATCAATAACATTTTCTAGCGCCGTTGCCGGGGAGCATAGCTCTATTCTTTGAGTCACTTGGAATTTATATCTGCTTATCATTATGAAGAACTTGAAAGATCAAAGAACCAAGATTTTTCCCTCAACTACGAGGGAAGGTAAGGAACTGTCATCTAGCTCTGCACTTGATTCACCTTCTATTTTGAGTAAGCTTGCGACACCTAAACCTGCTTCTGCTATTAATTCTGATATGTCACATGTTATTGATGATGCCACTTCTGCTATGCATGATACTTATGATGAAACTACTTCCATGCTTGATACTACTGTGCCACTTGGTGAATTTCTTGATGAACAACTTGCTAGGGCTAGAGACAATGACATTATTGAAACTGATAATATTGATGAAAGTGATGATGAAGATTCTCCCCCTAAATATGAATTGCCTGTTGTTCCTGAGGGTTATGTTATGGATGAAGAAACTGCTAGAGACTTTCTTGCTTGCAATGATAGAAGCGATCTTAAGAAATTATTAGCTAAGCTTAAAGAAAAGTCTTTGAATGCTAGAATGAAATATGATCCTGCTTATGCTACTTCACCTATCTTTATTACTGATAAGGATTATGATTTCTTTGTTGATCCTGAGTTAATTACTTTGGTTGAATCTGATCCTTTCAATGGCTATGAATCTAAAACTGTTGTGGCACATCTTACTAAATTAAATGATATAGCTGCCCTATTTACTAATGATGAGAAAACTCGCTACTATTATATCCTTAAATTATTTCCGTTCTCATTAAAGGGTGATGCTAAGATATGGTTTAATTCTCCTGATCCTGGTTGTGTGCGTAGTCCCCAGGATTTGATTTATTACTTCTCTGCTAAATATTTCCCCGCTCATAAGAAACAAGCTGCTTTAAGGGAAATGTATAATTTTGTGCAAATTGAAGAAGAGAGCCTCCCACAAGCTTGGGGGAGGCTTCTCCAATTACTTAATGCTTTGCCTAACCATCCTCTCAAGAAAAATGAAATACTTGATATATTTTATAATGGACTAACTGATGCTTCCAGAGATTACCTGGATAGTTGTGCTGGTTGTTTTTTCAAGGAAAGGACTGTTGATCAAGCTGAAATTCTATTGAATAATATGTTGACTAATGAAAATAATTGGACACTTCCTGAACCAACTCCTAAGCCAACTCCGAAGAAAAGGGGTATTCTATTTCTCAGTCCTGAAGATATGCAAGAGGTAAAGAAATCTATGAAAGAAAAAGGTATAAAAGCTGAAGATGTTAAGAATTTACTTCCTGTTGAAGAAATACATGGTCTTAATTCATCATCTATTGAAGAAACACACGATCTTGATAACCCGACATAGGTAGTAAAGGTAAATTCTCTCTGTAGATATGATAAAGCTGAAATCCCTCCTACTAAGTTTGCTAGCCAATGTTTGGATGCATTTGATAACTTTATGGTTAAGCAAGAAGATTTTAATGCATATGTCAGTAGACAATTTAAACATAATGCTTACATGATTGAACACTTGAGTGATTATATGGCTAATGTTAAAGGTGAACTTAAACTTATTAGTAAACATGCTTCTATGGTTGCCACTCAAGTAGAACAAGTACTTAAAGCTCGGAATGATTTGTTCAATGAATTGAATAGTAAAAATAATGACTTTGTTGTTAGAGTTGCAACTAGAGGTGGTAAAGTGACTCAAGAACCTTTGTATCCTGAGGGCCACCCTAAGAGAATTGAGCAAGATTCTCAGAGAACTAATATAGATGCACCTAGTCCTTCTAAAAGGAAGAAAAAGAAAAATGATAGGACTTTGCATGCTTCTAGTGAACCTGTTGTAGACAAACCTGAGAATCCGAATGATATTTCTATTTCTGATGCTGAAACACAACCTGGTAATGAACATCAACCTAGTGATAATGTTAATGATGATGTTCATGTTGATGCTCAACCTAGCAATGATAATGATGTAGAGATTGAACCTAATGTTGATCTTGATAACCCACAATCAAAGAATCAACATTATGATAAGAGAGACTTTGTTGCTAGGAAGCACGGTAAAGAAATAGAACCATGGGTTCAGAAACCCATGCCTTTTCCTCCTAAACCATCCAAGAAAAAGGATGATGAGGATTTTGAGCGCTTTGCTGAAATTATTAGACCTATCTTTTTGCGTATGCGTTTTACTAATATGCTTAAAATGAATCCTTATGCTAAATATATGAAGGAAATTGTTACTAATAAGAGAAAAATACCGGAAGATGAAATTTCAACCATGCTTGCTAATTATACTTTTAAGGGTGGAATACCAAAGAAACTTTGAGATCCAGGAGTACCAACTATACCATGCTCCATTAAAAGAAACTATGTTAAAACAGCTTTATGTGATCTTGGAGTTAGTGTTAGTGTTATGCCTCTCTCTTCATATCGTAGACTTGATTTGAGTAAGTTGACACCTACTGAAATATCTTTGCAAATGGCTAATAAATCAACTGCTATACCTCTCGGTATTTGTGAGGATGTGCCTGTTGTGGTTGCAAACGTTACTATTTTAACGGACTTTGTTATTCTGGATATTCCCGATTATTCTTGGAAGACCCTTTTTGAATACTGCAGGGGCTGTTATTGATTGCACCAAAGGCAATGTCACTTTTCATGTTAATGGTAATGAGCATATGGTACACTTTCCGTGGAAACAACCTCAAGTCCACATTATCAATTCTATTGGAAAAATTTCAACAATTACTATTGGAGGTTTTGAATTTCCTCTTCCTACTATCAAAAAGAAATATGATACTCTTATTGTTGGAGACATGCACATCCCCGTTGAGGTAACCTAGTGTTATTCAAAAATTCTCCGGTTTCTTGCAATTCGGAATGAGTTTGTTAACAAGACTTGATCAACCTTGTTAGTGGATTCCTTTTGATGAGCATGAGATGGATGAATTTAGAAAACACAACTCTCTGTACCCTCTTTTTTCTTTATGTTATTTATATTAAATAAAGCAAAAAATAGTATTTTTCTATCTGTTTTCTGAGTTATCAATGCAATAAAAAATACCCCGAAAACAAAAGTTCTCCAAATGCCCTAAAAATTAAATATGAGTTTTTCTATAATATTTGAGAATATCTGGCACTGAGAACGCAGCAGGGGAGCAAGCACCTGGCCACGAGGGTCCAGGGTGGGCCCACCCCCCTATGCGCGCCTCCCTGCCTCATGGGCCCACGGTGGCTCCCCTCCTTCTTCCTCCCACAAAAATCACCAACCAGCTCAAACCCGAGTCCAAGCTCATCTTGCTGCCATTTTCGATCTCCTTGCTCAAAGCTCCATTTAGAAAACCACTTTGGGGGATTATTCTTTGGTATGTGACTCCTCCAATGGTCCAATTAGTTTTTGTTCTAGTGCTTTATTCATTCCAAATTTTTGCTGCTTAGGTGACCTTCTTCTTGAGCTTGCATGTCAAATTTATGTGGTCAAAAGTAGTTTTAATGCATAATGTAGACTATAGGCACTTGTAGGAGTAGTTGATATCAATTTTGTTGAGGTTGGTTCACTTTTATTTTGAAGTTACTAAAAATTTCAGCAATTTTCAAAAAAAGATGAAGAGATTTTTTAGGGGCTCATCGAGCCGAAGCTCGAAGGATAAACAAAGTGAAGAGAACAAGAAGCCCAAGTATAATCTCCCTCGCACCATGGAGGTTTGGCCGTGTGAATGGCCTTGTCGCGAATAGTATCTCTTACTCACCAATATCTTTGTGCAAAACTTTCATTTCTATGCTAGGAGCTCACCACCTATGGTGGAAGTTTATCTATATGATGAGCGTAAGGAGATGTAACTTCGTGGTTTTTGTCGGGTCTGTTTGATACCTTTTGATGGCAGCATAGAGGAACCACATCATGATGATGTGGAAGGGTTTATTGATAAAATTGCTGTAGTGGAAACGAGGAAGTTTTCTGATGCAAGAATTACTAGCATACATTTTCCTGTTTTACGTTACTTTGCAATATTTGCTAGTAGATGCTTAATTGGTCGCGGAAACTGTGGCAACCTTAGTGCCCCGGATATTGTTATTTTGTGCCATGCCTTGTTCTATGATGACACATTTAGTATGGGCGCTATTGTTGCAAAGCGGTTAAATCTTAACCATACTAAGGGCCCTGTCCTTGGAGGCATCTTTGCCTCGCGCCTCGCTGCACACTTTAACATACCTATTAGGCATTATGAGAAAGAAGAAAAGTTGCTGCCTCCTGTTTTTCTAGACTATAAGAGTATGGTAGCACATGATTTTATCGTTAAGAATAAGGAAAAGTTGCTTAAGTACAAGCTGATATTATAAAAATCACCCTAAGACTATTACTTTGCCTGCTCCTTCCTTGTTTGACTTATCTGCAGGCAAGTACCTTGTTCCGCCGGAGGCCATTCACTCCTACCGAAACCCCACACCAGCTATAGAGCCAGAGCCGGAACCACAATTTGATCCTCACCGGCAGTCTATTTATCAGTGGAATCCGGAAAAGATTGCCAACCAGTGGCACCAGGGGGATTCTTCTCAGTATGACCCAACTATTACTTTGGATATCCGCTAGGCCAGCCGTGGCCATAGACCAACTTAGGCCAAAAGCCTAAGCTTGGGGGAGTACGTATCTCTCACCGACATTACATTCATGCTCACACACTCATGCTAGTTGTCGGCGCTCATACTTTTTCATTGTAATATCCATGCTAGTTTATTTTCCTTTTTATGCTTTCTTCTTATGCGTTTGATAAACCTTAAGAAAAACAAAAAATTTAGTTGTAGCTTTTAGTCAGTTTACTTTCCATGCCTGTAGTAGTAATATTAAAAGAAAACCCAAAAAGATTTCTCGTTCTTCTTTTGCTTGTTGGGAGCTTTCCCATGTAAATAGTTTTATTTCTTTTCTTGTTCTTTAGGGGCCGAGAGGATAAGACCATAATGAAAATGTTGAGTGGCTCTCATATGCATTATTGTTGATTTAACAAAGAGCCCATATTACCTTGTATTCTCTCTTGAATTGAATGCTTGCAGATTCCAACTTAGTCCAATGCACGTGCACTATTATTATTATACACACTATTCGGTCGTGCAAGTGAAAGGCAATAATGATGATCATATGATGAACTTATTGAGATGAGAAAAGCTGGTATGAACTCGACCTCTCTTGTTTTTGTAAATAGGATTAGTTCATCGTTCCTGATTCAGCCTATTATGAAAGAAACATGTTTGCAATGACAATTAGAGATTATAGTTGCTTATGCCATGCTTAATTAGCTAGGAGCTTATAATGGTTTACCTTGCGTGCCAACATGCTATTAAAATGGTTGTGATGTGGTATGATAGGGTGGTATCCTCTTTTGAATTATTCGAGTGGCTTGACTTGGCACATGTTCACGCATGTAGTTGAAACAAAATCAACACATCCTCTACGATATTTATGTTCATGGTGCATTATATCCTACTCATGCTTGCATTCGGTGTTGATAAATTTTAATGCATGTTCATGACTATTGTCGCTCTCTAGCTGGTCACTTCCCAGTCTTTTTCTAGCCTTCACTTGTACTAAGCAGGAATACTGCTTGTGCATCCAATTCCTATATACGGTATCTACCTGCCGTTCCAAGTAAATTTGTATGTGCCAAACTATAAACCTTCAAATAAACATTCTGTTTTGTATGCTCGAATAGCTCATGCATCAACTAGGGCTGTCTGTATCTTCCATGCTAGGCGGGTTATTCTCAAGAGGAGTGGACTCCGCTCCTCACTCACGAGAAAGTGGCTGGTCACCGGGATGCCCAGTCCCATGCTTTATGCAAATCAAATCAAAATAACTGCAAACAAAACTCCCCCGGACTCTTGTTAGTTGGAGGCACTCGTTGTTTCGAGCAAGCCATGGATTGATGCTTGTTGGTGGAGGGGGAGTATAAACTTTACCATTCTGTTTGGGAACCGCCTATAATGTTTGTAGCATGGAAGATATCGAGATCTCTCGGTTGTTATGTTGACAATGAAAGTATACCACTCAAAATATTATTCATATCTATTTCAAAATCGAGCTCTGGCACCTCTACAAATCCCGGCTTCCCTCTACGAAGGGCCTACCGATTTACTTTTATGTTGAGTCATCATCCTCTTATTAAAAAGCACCATTTGGAGAGCACCGCTGTCATTTGCATCCATTACTTTTAGTTTACATTGGGTATGACTTGACTGGATCTCTTTTACCATGAATTACAATGTCTAGTCAGTCCTTGATCTTTAAAGGTGCTCTGCATTTATGTTTTGCGGTCTCTGAAAAGGCTAGCGAGATACCATCTTGTCATATCATATTATGATTGTTTTGAGAAAGTGTTGTCATCCGAGATTTATTATTATTGCTCGCTAGTTGATTATGTCATTGATATGAGTAAACGTGAGACCTAAGTGTTATCGTGAATATGGTTAGTTCATAATCTTTCCTCAAAACTTGAATGCTGGCTTTACATATTTACAACAACAAGAGAAAACAGAGTTTGTAAAAGTTTTTCTTTATCACTTTCAGTTTATCAACTGAATTGCTTGAGGACAAGCAAAGGTTTAAGCTTGGGGGAGTTGATACGTCTCTGTCGTATCTACTTTTCCAAACACTTTTGCCCTTGTTTTGGACTCTAAATTGCATGATTTGAATGGAACTAACCTGGACTGACGCTGTTTTTATCAGAATTGCCATGGTGTTATTTTTGAGCAGAAATAATAGTTCTCGGAATGACCTAAAAATCAACGGAGAATTATTTTGGAATATATAAAAAATACTAGAAGAAAGATCCACATCAGGGGGCCCACACCCTGTCCACGAGAGTGGGGGGCGCGCCCTACCCCCCTGGCGTGCCCCCTGCCTCGCGGGCCCCCTGACGCTCCATCGACCTCAACCTTGACTCCATATATTCACTTTCGGGGAGAAAAAATCAGAGAGAAGGATTCATCGTGTTTTACGATACGGAGCCGCCGCCAAGCCCTAAACTCTCTCGGGAGGGCTGATCTGGAGTCCGTTCGGGGCTCCGGAGAGGGGAATCCGTCGCCATCGTCATCATCAACATTCCTCCATCACCAATTTGATGATGCTCACCGCCGTGCGTGAGTAAATCCATCGTAGGCTTGCTGGACGATGATGGGTTGGATGAGATTTATCATGTAATCGAGTTAGTTTGTTAGGGTTTGATCCCTAGTATCCACTATGTTCTGGGATTGATGTTGCTATGACTTTGCTATGATTAATGCTTGTCACTAGGGCCTGAGTGCCATGATTTCAGATCTGAACCTATTATGTTTTCATAAATATATGAGAGTTCTTGATCCTATCTTGCAAATCTATAGTCACCTATTATGTTTTATGATCCGTTAACCCCAAAGTGACAATAATCGGGATACTTACCGGTGATAACCGTAGTTTGAGCAGTTCATGTATTCACTATGTGTTAATGCTTTGGTCTGGTACTCTATTAATAGGAGGCCTTAATATCCCTTAGTTTCCATTAGGACCCCGCTGCCACGGGAGGGTAGGACAAAAGATGTCATGCAAGTTCTTGTCCATAAGCACGTATGACTATATTCGGAATACATGCCTACATTACATTGATGAACTGGAGCTAGTTCTGTGTCACCCTAGGTTATGACTGTTACATGATCGATCGCATCCGGCATAATTCTCCAGCACTGATCCAATGCCTATGAGCTTTTCCATATATTGTTCTTCGCTTATTTACTTTTCCATTGCTACTATTACAATGACTACAAAACCCAAAAATATTACTTTTGATACCGTTACCTTTTGCTATCGTTACCACTACTATCACATTGCTTTGCTACTAAACACTTTGCTGTGGATATTAAGTTTCTAGGTGTGGTTGAATTGACAACTCAGCTGCTAATACTTGAGAATATTCTTTGGCTCCCCTTGTGTCGAATCAATAAATTTGGGTTGAATACTTTACCCTCGAAAACTGTTGCGGTCCCCTATGCTTGTGGGTTATCTCCCTCACCGCCCATGGAGTTCGAGCTGAGCTCCATGCTTATTGACGAAGAGTAAGGAAGAACACTCTCCCATCCTTGCTGTAGTTTCTATACGTTCGTTTGTTTGCTGACTGATTTTGATTTTCGTCCTTGCTAGGGAGGAGGAAGAGGAGGGCAAGACCCTCACTTACCGGACCAAATGGTTCCAGCAGGTGGAGCTACCGAAGTCCATGGAGGGTACGGGTTTGGCGAGAAGCAGCTCAATCGATCCGACGCCAAGCCCCCAGCAGAGCCCCAGCTCGAAAGCACATGACCGGTTCCTCCTGCCAAGGGCAATGTAGGAGAGTGCCTCACCTCCCCAGCCTGGGGAGGAAGGGAGGTCACTCAGGGCAATTCCTTCCCAGAGGGACCCACTCCGCCTGCCGATCGAGCCAAGGAATCCACGACGAAGTCTTTCACGGAAGGAGCTGTGGTTGCTGAGGGAGGGGATGGTGGCCATGGCCTGGCAACTAATGTTGTCGGGAAACTGAAGCTCCTCCACGGATTGCATCTCCGAGTAATTCATTTGCTCTTTAGTGTTCTGCTGTTCTTATCATTTTGCTCCATGTCTCTGGCCTACCAATGCCTCCGTATCTTTATCATTGCTTGTTGTCTTCGATTGCATCCGCTCTGATTAAAGAGCCTGAGCTATTGGAGGAGGTGATCGGCATAGGGAAAGATGTTGTAGAAGAGGCTGCCAAGATTGTCGCCGCGGAGGAGTAGGTACATGCTACTGGGGGCGTCCAGGAGCTCCCGAAGGAACCGGAGGAAACCCCCGGTGGCACGCCAACATCGGGGGTGCTGATTGAAGAGAAAGAACCTCTCCCAACCATGAACCCCCTTCCCTCTTTTGGCAACTTGGTAGAGACCTCGCAGCCAGCTTCGAGCCAATTAGCGTTGGTTCTTGCGCAGCCTGGAGTCGGAGCCCCCTGTTCATCACCTGCGACGAGCGCGGAGCTCGATGAAGAGATCCAGCGCATCTTGGCGTAGCTGTACTAGGGGGTTGAAGAGGTGGACGCCTCCATCGACGTCGCCATAGACTTGTCCTTCCTAGAGTCTGTGGCGGTAGGGGTAAAATAGATGCGGAGCCGACATAGCCAGAAATGGCAGGCACTTAAAGAGCAGAGCAACTCCAAAAACCAAGTGGACTAGACGCTGAGGGACAAGGGTATCGAGCTGCCCGAGTGGCACGGCAAGTAGTCCCAAGTTCTGTTGTGGCAGCAGGAAACGATCTCCATGGCAAGGGAGGATGTCATTGCCCGGGAGGCCCGCCTGGCGCAGAGCACAACGCTTTTAGACGCCGGGGAGCGGAACATCTCTTCCCAGGAGGAGAATCTCGAGGCCACCCTTTGTGCCAAGGATGGTGAACTAGAAGCCCTCGTACAATAGCGCACCAAGGAGCAGGAGGACAAGCATAGGGCGGCCTTGGATGCCCTTACTGCTGACTCTGCCGCCCAAGAAGCTTGCTGATGACCTTTTTGTTGCATCCACTGCCACGGTTGATCTCGACCAACAGGTGGCGAAACTAATAGAAGAGCTCGCCAAAAGTGTCAAGGAGGTTGTGACCCTCAAGGAGGATGCGCAGAAAGCAGAGACCCTTCTGAAGGAGGTGCAATCAGAGCTTGCCTTCAAGAGCTAAGACCTTAAGACTGCCAACGACACCATTAAGGACATGAAGGCCAGGGTTGGCACCTTGGAGAGCTCGATCGAATCTTGCGAGGTCCGCGAGAAGCAGCTGACGAAGGACCTGGATACTGCAAGGCTCCTTCGGAAAGAGGCAGAGGACAAGCTGGCGAACCACTCTGATCAGGTCGACCTTTGGATCAAGAGATTGATTGACATCGCCGAGTGACTCACTACTCAAACTACAGCATGGGCATGGAGGTGCTAGTCTTCATGGCCAGCAGGCAGGAAGTCCCCAGCGTCAAGCTAGGGCTCTTCTTCAACAAGTTGATCGAAAAGCTGAAGATCCATGAAGGAGGAAGGGCTGATCACTTCACAAGTGAATCCTGGAAGCTTGCCCGCAACGCCCTCTTCATGGTCTTTAGCAACATCGCCTACCGTCACACAGACTTCGGTCTAGCTGATGGCTTCAGGAAGCTGCCGGGGGACGCAAACATTTCTACTGCCAAGAAGGACGCCCCCTTCGCCGAAAAGGTCCTTGCCGTCCCCAGGGCCTCGTGAGCCCGCCAGGCACGGCCTTGAATAACTCTTGTTGTTTTGGATGCCCTGTAACAAAAACATTATGCATGCTTCGTGTTTAGGGTCCATACTTCTTATGTTCGTGTAGAACTAATGTCATTACTTAATTTCAATTGCATGTTTATCCCTCTTGCATTCACCCATTGGCATTTGTATTATTAGTCTCTTTGAGTGTTTTGGTTGCTTACCAGTATCATATTGCCGCAATTGTCATAAGGGTCGGGCCCTTAACACTCATTTTGGTGAGGATACATCCCGGCAGGTTTTTCCTTGGTAGTTTTTGACGCAGCCACTCATTCTGCGAGCAGGCTCGGAATAGAACGAGGGCGCAGACAAAGACTTCTAAGGTGTTGTCACATGAAAGATTTATTCATACGAACACCTTGGTATTCGAGGGATAAACAAATGCAGATTCTAGGTCTACAATAGAGTTACGATTGAGTGGAATGAACTTTTATCCTCGCTTCCTTCCACTCCCTTCAGCTGCCGCCGCTTGTCGGGCTCACATGTTTCAGGAGGGATGGCACCGCGTGTGTTGCTTTCCGGCTCCAAGCAGGTGCCTGCAGGAATTATATGTATCTTATGGGCAGTAGGACGCGATGCGAGGCACGACCGGTTTCTCCCTCCTCCTCTTTACACTTTTCAAACAATCTAACGATAGCTGGCATAAAAGTCACGCTGACGCGGATGGCCTTGCCGGAGCATACTTGCCGGTGCATCGATCAACGGGTTCGCACCGACGCTCTACTCAGGATTCCCCTAAGAAGGGTGAATGATAAACCAAGTATTGCGCGGTCTCATAGACATTGATGATGCTAAACCCAGAGTAGCTAGATTGTTGATAAGTGAGAGTGGCAGAGAGAGAAATCTTGTTCCGTTACACCTTGTCCCATTTCCCGAACGGGGCTTGCATGGTGACCATGCTGCCTGAACCATTTGAGGTTGTTGTGCCACCATCCTTCCTGGTTCCCACCGCCGCCGCAACTGCGACAGGGGGGCAAGCGACGGTGGAGCAACATTGCTTCCCTCCCATCCCACCATTCACCGCCTTTTCTCACACCTCACGGATGATGAATCCATCGATGTAGAAAACAATGACGAAGATGACACTGCTTAAACTCTCGTGTTCGCGCAAGCGCTTCCCCCTACTTGGCGCGCCAAGGATGCTATGGGAAAACACGACCACCTATGGGAGCACATTGCACAAAGAGCGGAGGGCGTAGAGCAGCACGACAGCGATCATACGAGAAGTTTTTACCTAGGTTCAGGCCGCCGTGAGGCATAAAACTGTACTCATGCTTTGGTGGATTGATGAGAGGACTGTGGTGGAGACGCGTCGCTCTAGCCCGGCAAGGTTGCCTCGGGGCAAGAGCAGTCACGCGCGAATGACTGTACAAGAGTCTGAATCCTTTCTAAGGTTTCCCTGGCCCTCCATTTATAGATCAAGGGGTCACCACAATGGCAAATCAGTCACTGCATACTGATTAGATAGCAAACAGTGCTATCATACCTAACTGTGCAGATAGTACAAGGGGCATTAAATGCACCGCCTAGTGTCACATCATGGAGGAGCCCAGCAAGCCTTGCCATGATGTTCTTCCACCTTCTTGCCTGCCTGCGTGATACATCTCTGGACGGGTGTCATTTGGAGGTGATTGCCTTCGAAAATGGCTGCCACGTACCAAATAACAACCACTTAGTCACTTGGGGGCTCGACACCGCACCGATCGGTGACTTGCTTTGCTGTGTGGTGGAGCAGTGGAGCCTTAGCTTGGTAATACTCCCTCGACATCCCGAGAAAGCTTGTCGGGGTAGTCTTGAGACTTGTATTCAGGGCAACCTCGACCCCGCCAGGCTCGCCTGCCCGGCAAGGGAGGTTTTTCCTCAGTGGTATCTTGCTCCTTTGGTTGGTCTTGGTCTTCTTGATCCGCCCTTTAGTTTCTCAAAGTGCTATCTCTTCTGCCGAGCCTTGTCTTGAGTGTTGCAACTTGTTTGGATCGGAGGCCCTTTGGGTTAAAGAGCGTTGGATCCACTTTTGCAAGAGCAGTGCAAATTATTTTTGAGTCCCAGCTGCGTAGGAATACTGAAGCTTACATGGATGACATAGTGGTCAAGACCAAGGACATATCAACACTAATTCAGGACTTGGAACAAACCATTGCAAACCTGCTCAGGATCAACTTGAAGCTCAACCCAGAGAAGTGTGTTTTTGGCATTCCTTTTGGCAAGCTACTCGGCTTCTTTCTGTCTCACCGGGGGATAGAGGCCAACCCCGACAAGTTCAGGGCGATTGAGCAAATTCAAGCACCAAAAATAGTCAAGGACGTGAGGCGTTTGACTGGATGTCTTGCCGCACTGAGCACGTTCATCTCCAAGTTTGCTGAGCGCGCCCTGTCGTTCTTCAAAATTTTGAAGAAGGCGGGGCCCATGAAGTGGACCTCGGAGGCGGAAGCAACGCTTCAAGACTTAAAAGCTTACATTTATTCTGTTTCCACCTTTGTCGCTCCTAAACCGCAAGAGCCGTTTCTGCTATATCTAGCGGCAACGAATCAAGTGGTTAGTGCAGCACTGGTGGCACAGCGGGAAATGGAAGAAGGGGCAACTGCAGCTACTATCCTTCCTGGGTAAGGAGGTGAACTAGCCACAACAAGGTTGAGTGAAGATCAGGGGAAAGAAGTGCAGGATAGTGAATGCAATCCCAAGGCTACGGCAAGGGAGAAAGTGGTGCGGCGACCTGTCTACTTGGTTAGCTCCCTGTTGCAGGGGGTTAGATCAAGGTACTCTGGGGTTCAAAAATTGATCGTCGGCCTCATCATGGCCTCGAGGAAGCTGCGCCATTACTTCCAAGCCCACGAGATCATAGTTGTCACCCGTTTTCCTTTGCAACGCATGCTGAGGAACCCTGCGGCCACCGGCAGAATAGTTCACTGGGCGTTGGAATTGTCAAGCTTTGGGCTAAACTATGAAAGTACCTCAACCATTCAGAGAAAAGCATTGGCAGAGTTCATTGCAGAATGGACGCCTACTCCGGATGAAGAGACGCCAGAAACAGTTATCCCCGACAAGGAAGCGCCCCAAGAGTGGATCTTGTACTTTGATGGTGCATTCTCACTGCGGCGCACAGGAGCTGGCTTGATCCTTGTCGCACCCACTGGAGAGCACGTCAAGTATGTCATCCAAATGCGTTTTCCACAGGAGAAAGCTACCAACAACACCGCAGAATATGAGGGACTCCTTGCCGGGCTCAGGATCGCAACAGAATTGGGAATTAAGAAGTTAATCTAGCATGGAGACTCACAACTTGTTGTGAGACAAATAAAGAATGATTACCAAAGCCCATTGATGGAATCATATGTGGAGGAAGTGAGAAAGCCGGACGAGCGTTCTGACGGATTACAAATAGAGCACGTGCCACGTGCGGAAAACAGCATTGCTGATCATCTGTCAAAATGCGGTGTGCAAAAGCTTCCTGTGGAACCAGGGACTTTTGTTCTACACCTAACACAACCCTCAGTATCCCCAGAAACAATGGCCGGAAAGAGGAGGAAACTGGACTCCGGCAAGCCCTCCCGGCAGAGAGTCCCGAAGCCCCCGGTAGAGAGGTTGGCGGGAAGAACTCCACTTGACAGGATGAGCAGCATCCTCTCGCCAAAATACAAGTTCTTGTGGTTGAAATATGCGCTCCTGCGAATGAGGAGGTGCCATTGATCCTTGTTGCCGAGCCTTAGGCTCCTACTTCGACATGACACATAGTCCATTTCCTACAAATTGGAGAACTTCCCAAAGAGCAAGAAGAAGCTGAGAGAGTAGTCTGGAGGGCCAGTATGTATCAGTTCGTCGACAACGCATTATACAACAGGAGGCCCAACGGTGTGATATTGATGTGCAATTGCCGGGAAGAAGGGAAGGAACTGTTGGCAGAGATACATAAAGGCATGTGCGGCTCCCATATTGGATCAAGAGGCTTGGTGATGAGGACATCAATACCATTGTTACACCCACAACCCCTACTGCTACATATACTCGACCAATTACTAGAGCTCGCGCGCGCCAATTAAATTATCTGGTACTTTCGTTTCTTGGTAACGATTCTAATGTTCATGAGAATATGATGTTGCCTAAATTGGATACGTTTGTTGTGCTTACAAATGAAGGGTCTGGCAAGGATAAGAGGGATGAACACTGGAGCAAGACCAAGCATGGAGATGATGGCATGCGCAAGGGGAACAAGAACGGAGTTACAAGTGATGATTTCAGGACTTTGAAGCCACCATAAAGAGTGCATGAAGCCTTGGACGAAATATACAAGAGGCCACTTAATAAATTTCATCCAGAGGCTATTCTAGGTGCTGCGTCACCTTATTTTTGTGCCAGGCCCATGTAATTTCGAAATAATTAAGTATAGACTATTTTTAGAGTCTGTATGTGTGGGGCAACAAGAGTTAGGGCTGGTTTCGGAACCCTCCTCCAAGGGCCACGAAATTCCCCCCTCTTCCGCCATATATACAGCCCTTAGGGCGTCGTTTAGACTTTGGGTTTTGTTTAGATTAAAAGTTCGCCATAGCTGCAACTTCGCATACTTCGTTTGTGTTCAACGACCAGACCAAGGTGTCACAGAACCCCACCTATATCAATACTTCATCTATATTCGCAATATTCAGATTGCAATATCATATTCTTGCTTGTTTTTTGATTTCGTGTAGGAATAGACCTTCATGTTCAGGCTGATTGTGCTTCTAGCATCGTCGGTAACCTCAGGAGATTGGTTTAGCGATTGCTAAGGCGGAATATTGTGCACGTTTGTAGTCCGATCATCAAAGTCGGCTCCACCAAATCAATAGTTATCATCTCATCGAAAGATCGGGACCCTCACCTCTATCAAGCGGTATCAGATTTCAAGGTTGCTCGGTGAGATTTTATAGTTTTTCTTAGTTTAGACCGAGTCTGTTGTTCATACCTACAGTCCACAAAAAAGCCAAAAAAATTTAGGGTTTGTTCATCATATCCAGACCAATCTGAGTCATTGTATGATCTTTTTTGTATTTTTTATTGAATTTGTGGTTGCATCGTCATGTCAAGTTGTTGGTCTTAGGGTCTAGTCCTTTAGAGTTTTGAGTTCTGTTCATATGTCGTCATGCCGCCACCGCACCATCATCATCACCGCTACCATACACCACCATAGTCATCACCGCTGCTATATACCATCGTCGTCGTCACCGCTGCCATATACCACCATCGTCATCAGCGCTGCCATATACCACCATCGTCATCACCGCTACTATGTACCACCTATCCACCACCATCACACTAATCCGAGTCCATCTTCATCACATATTCGCCACCAGTCCATGTTCCACCGGTCTACATATATCCGCCACCAGTCCGAGTTTCCACCAGTTTCATCTCTGCCACCAGTCCTAGTCCGAGTCCAGTATTTGTTACTTTGTTTTTGATTACCAGATCATGCCATACTCCAAGTCGTGATAGAGAAGGAATTCCAAACTTTCATGTTACCCGCAATAGAAAAATTCTGGCTAGGCAGTTTTTAGACCATTTGTAGATATTTTTGAAAAATATTGTTGCGGAGCAAAAAAAGTGAAAAAAAAGAAAAAAATCAGAGTGTGCTCCTCCCTTGTTTACGTGCAGCACCGTGATTTTTTTATTGTTCTAGGCTCTCGTCTCTAGCTCGTCTAGCCTAGGACTAGCACAGTACCATCGTTGAGCGTTTATTCAACTTTGCATCTCTGAATTGATTATTGCTGATATTTTTGCTACCATATCATAAGCCTTCCCTACTCCAGAGACATCTACGTCGTACCTTTGACTCTCCCTGGTAATCGCTCTATCCAAGCTTTGAGATTTTTGACCACAACGGTTGCCGATCACCACCTGCTGCTGGGTAAGAACTAGTAAGAATTTGAGATTCGCTTAACGGATTTTTGACACACCACCACCACCACTTCCTAGTAGTCTGTGGGATCATATTATTGTGTGTTTCTATTGCTGCTAACCATGGCAAGATCACAATCTGAATAAACTGATTGGGAGGACATGACGAACAAACAGCTACATGATAAATTTCAGCAAATGATGAGTGGACAGGTGCAAGATGTGCTAAACAGATCTGAAGAGGCCATGGAGAACATAGACGGCATTGAGAAGACGTTTGAAACAAAGGTCGATAACAAGTTTAATGAATTTATCGCGCATCTTCCACCACCAAGGCCGGCTGCACCTATCACACCTCTACAACAACAACAACAACAACAACAACAACAACAACAACAACAACAACAACAACAAAAACAAAAACAAAAACAAAAACAACAACAACAACAACAACAATGTTGCCTTCCAAATCAAGTGGGACGAGCACTGCGCGTTCCCCCTTGAGCCTGGTCAAAATTCTGGTGCCGCTGCACCTACTGTTGATGCTTTACTGGCTCCTGCTGCTGCAGCTGAGGAGGACGTTTACGAGGGAGATTACGAGGATGAGGTTGATCAAAATTAGCATTATGTGCAACCACCAACACAACCACCAGGTTGTCCTCATGCCTATAATCGTAATGCTAGGGCTGCACCACCACCTTAGGTACGATATTATGACCATGTTCCTAAACTGAAATTGATTATTCCACCATTTGAGGGTCAATACATTCCTGATGTCTATCTTACTTGGGAGTTAGAAACTGAACAACGTTTCACATTCTTACAATATCCCGAGGATAGATGTGTTGCTGCTGCTGTTAGTGATTTCACTAGCTTTGTGTCGGATTCGGGGTTCCGCACACCCTTGAGAGGTTCGAACACTAGGGTGCGTGCGAAGAACTCCCTCTTACCAACCTGCAATGATTCCGTAGCCTAGCTCGATGAACCCAAGGGACAAGAGACACCACATTTTATCCTGGTTCGGGCCACCTTGCAGTGTAATACCCTACTCCAGCTTTGTGGTGGATTGCCTCGAAGGGCTAGGGATGAACTAGTACAATGGAT
The DNA here is from genome assembly GCF_056163025.1 of Triticum urartu. Taxonomy (NCBI): domain Eukaryota; kingdom Viridiplantae; phylum Streptophyta; class Magnoliopsida; order Poales; family Poaceae; genus Triticum; species Triticum urartu. The sequence goes on from NC_141876.1 coordinate 327,081,063, forward strand.
GAATAGCCTCAGGAGGAGAGGTGCTCTTAAACTCAATGAGCTGGTGAGGTGGTTCGGGTGGAATTCGTCTGATCCTCTCTATGGTGGTGGCTAGGTCCTATATATAGTGGCCTTGGTCCACTTCCCAAATGTAGGCGGGAAGGGATCCCACAACAGCCAAATTTGAAGGGAGATAGCTAGTAAAAGCTATCATGACAAAATTAGTCTTCGCCTACAAAAGGCTCTAGTGGCGATGCTGAAGTGGGCTCCGCGATGACCTCCGTCCTGTCGTCCTAGCAGTCTTGGTCTAATTGCACCGATATGGAAACCTTCACTTGATTCCTCAGAACTCTACGCATGCGCTTGCCTCCTTAGAACCAAAGGGGAAACTGGTACACCGCTGTGAATGCCCACGATGCGGCTATATCTACCACGTGTCGAGGCACGACTTAGAGGCATACCCGCATGGTGGTTTTGTCGCAAGAGGGGTAATCTTCACACAATCCCATGTACTGAATAAGAAAGGGAAAGAGTTGGCTTACAATCGCCACTTCACACAAATAACAAGTTAAACATACATCATCCAGGGTACAATCAAGGTTCGACTACGGAACCAAAATAAAGGAAGACAACCCCAAATGCTAGATCCCTGATCGTCCCAAATAGGCTCCACTACTGATCATCAGGAAACAAAACATAGTAATGATCAAGGTCCTTGTCAAACTCCCACTTCAGTTCGGTAGCATCACCTGCACTAGTATAATCGACACATGCATCTGTTTGGAAGTATCCGTGAGCCACGAGGACTCAACAATCTCACACCCACGAGAACAAGACAATTTAAGCTTATGGGTAGGATAAGGTAGTGAGTTGGAGCTGCAACAAGCGATAAGCAAATATGGTGGCTAACATACGTAAATAAGAGTAAGATGAGAGGCTACCCAATGGTCGTGAAGCTACAAGTGATCAAGTGATCCTGAAGCTACATACGTTCAAACATAACCCAAACCGTGTTCACTTCCCGGACTCTACCGAAAAGAGACCATCACGGCTACACACGCGGTTGATTCATTTTTAATTACGTCAAGTGTCAAGTTCTCTACAACCAGATATTAACAAATTCCCATCTGCCACATAACCGCGGGCACGGCTCTCAAAAGTTTTTACCTTGCAGGGGTGTCCCAACTTAGCCCATCACAAGCTCTCATGATCAACGAAGGATATTCCTTCTCCCGGAACAACCCGATCAGACTCGGAATCCCGGTTACAAGACATTTCGACAATGGTAAAATAAGACCAGCAAGACCGCCCGAATGTGCCGACAAATCCCGATAGGAGATGCACATATCTCGTTCTCAGGGCACACCCGATGAGACATCCTATGAGTAAAACCATCCCTCAAGTTTCCCCAAGGTGGACCCACAGTCTACTCAGTTCGAACCAACACTTAGAGAAGCACTGGCCCGAGGGGGTTAAAATAAAGATGACCCTCGGGCTCGCGAACACCAAAGGGAAAGTTATTGGTTGTTAGGCCAATGTAAAACCAAGGTTGGGTCTTGCCGGAGGAGTTTTATTCAAAGCGAACTGTCAAAGGGGGTTCCATAACTCCAACCGCGTTAGATACGCCAAATCAAGGAACATAACACCGGTATGACGGAAACTAGGGCGGCAAGAGTGGAACAAAACATCGAGCAAAAGGCCAAGCCTTCCACCCTTTGCCAAGTATACAGATGCATTATTTAAATAAGAGATAAAGTGATATCCCAACATAAACATGTGCCAACATGGAGCAAACTTCAAATTCACCTGCAACTAACAACGCTATAGGAGGGGCTGGGCAAAGCGGTAACATAGCCAAACAACGGTTTGCTAGGAAAGTGGGTTAGAGGCTTGACATGGTAATATGGGAGGCATGATAAACAAACGGTAGGTAGCGAGACAACATGATAGAACGAACAACTAGAAAGCAAAGATAGAAGTGATATCGAGGGTTATGGTCATCTTGCCTGAGATCCCGCAAGGAAGAAGAATGAGTCCATCAAGAAGACAAACAGACGTAGTCGAACGAATCCTCACAACTCCGGAACGAAACCAAAGCTAACGGGAGAAGCAAACCGGAAAGAAGCAAGCAACATGGTAAACACACAAGCATAAATATGGCATGATGCACAACCAAGGATGATGCATGTCCGGTTTATATATGCATGGCATGGCAAAGTGCACAAACAAAACTACAAGTTAAGTGGAGCTCAACATGTAACAAGATGCATGTTGACGAAACACCACATTTAAATATTTTGTTCACTCTCGTTTAGGTAATCAATAAAATTAAATGTTGGTTAACATGGCAATAGGGAAACATATATAAACTATCTATTTAGGAAAGTTTAATTGAGGCCGGAAACAATAAACAACAATTCGAGAAAATCCTCACATGCATATTTCGAATTTGCTACTTTTCTGCCCTACACACAATTTTAGAGTTGTTAAACATGCAAAGTAATGCCTCTATGATAATCTATGCATTTTTCCACGCCATTTACATATAAATTTTATTCAAAATGGAGCTACGGTTGTTTAGTTATGAAATAAAGCATTTTAGTATGGCATTTAAGCAAATTAATGCAAACAGCAATTTAAACATTTTAAACATGGCTGAAAGTTGCAAATTACGAAACTAGAAGAAATTCTAAGCATTTTACATATATAAATTATTTTTATCCAATGCATGGTTAAAGAGTTATTACATGAATGAAGTTTAGGGTCCAATCTGTAAACATGCAGTTTTCTTCAAAATAGAGAAATTCATCCGCTGAAAAACAGCAGTTGGGCCAAAACTGGTTAGCCCAACAGTGAAAAAAGGAGGGTGCACGGGGGGTGGCCTCACCATGGGCCAAGGCCTAGCTCGGTGGAGAGGAGGCCGACTGGGGCTGGAAGCACGCCCCCAGGTTGCGATTTGAAGCAGTCAACGGGACGTACGCGGCCAGGAGGGTGCTAATCCTGTCGTGCGAGCAGAGGAAATGAGCGGGCAAGCTTGGGGTCGCGAGATGGAGCAGGGATCCGGTCGAGGACGACGAAATCCGGGCACGGTCGACAGCGAGCTCCTGCGACGGACTACAGAGGAAAAGGAGAGAGTTGAGAGGGAGGGCGTGAGTGGTCGGAGAAGACAAAAGGGAGAGGCAAACGGGGCGCGCGATGGTGGGGCCTCACCGGCATGGTTCGGCTCAAGACGGTGCTGACAGGAGGCTACAGGGAAGTCCATGGAAGGCGTCGGCATGGCAGATCCAGGCGGTCGCAGCAAGAACTTGGCGCATGGGCGAGGGGCCGCGGTGGACCAAGGCGAACCTAGGGACGCTCGGGATGACGCGGGAACGGACTTGAGGCGTAGGCGAGGAAGCGGGACTTGGCGCGGCAGCGGATGCAGGAGATGGCGGCATCAGGACCTCGAGGCCGAGCTCAGGCCATGGCTTCCACAGCTCCTGCACGGGGAGAGAACTGAGAGTTGAGAGAATCAAGAGAGAAAGAGAAGGTAGAGAGCAGGGTAAGGAGAGGGGCAACGGGTCAGTGGCCTGGTGGTTCCGGTAGAGCTCTGGCAAGGTCTCCTGCCGGTGGTGGCGTGCAGGGTCGAGCGAGGCTCTTGGGCGGAGCCGGTTGGATGGATGGATCGATGGAATTCAGTTGGGCTTAGTCGACGTTGAAATCTAGGGAGACCAGTTGGCTGCGGGATGGATAGAGGGGAGGCTCGGGCACTGGTTGGTTGGTGGATCATGATGGGTCCCGATGTGGAGAGGACAAGGGGGTGGCGGCGCAATGGATGGGACAGGAGGCCTAAAAACTAGGGTTAGACTGATTATATAGCAATTAGATTAGTTTTAGGGGCTACTCGGGCCCTTTGATCATAATCGGACGGTCGGAGATAAATAGGTTAGGAGAGTCAAAGATTAAATCGAAGATATTTTATAGATGTTTGGGGATGATCCGGATCCATCGGTCACGACTGCTCGGGTCGGGTTCGGGACAACTTCGGACGCGCACTCGAGGGGGTCGATGCACTGTGCAAGGACGCGTTAGGTGGTTAGGAGGAGGGGTTTTCGGACCATCCAATCTTGATCGGACGGCACCGGACGCGAGAAGGGGGGTTAGGCAGGCCTGGCGGTTGATAGTGGATTGTGTAGATGGTCTAGGGAGGAAAGAGAGGGAAAGCCCGGCAACAGTTTCCGGAGATTGAAATCGTCCGACGATTTGACCGACTATATTGTCACTATAGTTATCCGTTGGGGCATCAAATGAACTCCGAATGCGATGAAACTTGGCAAGTGGCCTACTGACAACATAACAACACCGCATGCCAACTTTCAGCCCATTCTGAGAACATTTTTCGGCCACTTATAAAATATTATTTCGGACGTGCTGCGGGCGCGTGCGAGTGTGTTTGAGCTCAGAACGGATAATGGAGAGAACTAGAAGACCTAGACGGATGCATGTTTTGAAAACATGAGGATGCAAAGCAGATGATGACATGATGAAATGCAACAAACAAATATAACACATGGCTGACACGCAAAACATGCAATGCAACTAGGAAGGCATCTGGAGCGTTGGTCTTGGGGCGTCACAACACTCCTCCACTTAAAAGGGATCTCATCTCGAGATCTAAGGATACCACAGGAGAGAAGCGGAAGAGGAAGAGGTAAAACAAAGTTGCTTCTTGACAAAAGAGTGAAACCAAAGAACCTTAGAGGTTGAACAACTTGAAAGAAAGAATACAACGAAGATGAACAAAGTTGAAAACACTCCGTTAGAAAAGAGGAACAAGGAACATTACAAGAACCTAGAGGTTAAGTGACAAGATATATATTGAAACCACTCCGGTTAAAACAAGAGAGAGAAGGAATAATTATGATATAATTTGGACAACACTTCGACTATAATTGGAAGGAATTGAACATGAACTTGACAAGATGAGAGGATAGTTATTGAAATCAACAACACACTGCCTCCGGAACTATTGAAAGAATGGCACAAGGGGTAAGAAAGATTTCAGACAACACTCTGGTAGAGAAGGGCGGCAAAACTTGATAAGATGAGAGCACTTGAATGGAGGACATGACACTCCGGTTGAATGGATAAGCAAAGGAAAAAACATGATCTTTGACAAAAATGGAATGGTGGTCAAAGAGTGCGACAACACAATGCTTCCGAAACGAACGAATAGAAGCTAGATCGTTAGGAAGAAAGAAAGTAGAAGAAAATGATAACTTATACCACCCATGAATTTGAAGGTGTCCTTAGAAGGAAGGATTGAATGGAGTTTTTGAAAATTAAACAACAAAATAATTAGGTTGTTGTGGGCTTATGGAAAATGTCTCAAAATTATGAGGTGAAATTCTACCACTAACGGAAACAATAGATTGGATTGATATCAACAAGGAGATGAGAAACTTATTTCACCGGGAGGATAAATGAAAAACTTGGGTCATTTATAAGCACCATAAATAGCAACAATCCTTAGGGAAAGCTTTCGGTGAAATATAACCCAATATAACTCCGACAAAAAGATTGATTGGTTGAAAAGATCTCTTGAACAAAGAGAAAGTGATGGATTTAGAATGAGTCCTTCTTGATATTTGATAATCATGAAACATGAAGGGAAATTATCAAGAATGACATAACACCACCTCAAGAGATAAGGTAGAAAGAATTGCACTTCAGAATGCAAGACGAAGAATGCTTGAACTCCTCAAAACAAGACATGTGTTGGACACCATGTTTATTTTAGATTATAGCTTGGCGGATCATAACTTCGAGAGAAATCTTGAAGAACAATCGAAGAATGATAGGAATCCTTGACGAACCACCATGTAGAGCCTCCATGAAGAACTCCGATAATAAAAGGATTATAGAAAGAACGAGAAGTTGAAAACACAAGGTGAATTCTTGCAATGATTTAGATGGATCTTTGTGATGATATAATTGAGAGCTTGAGACTATGGAAAGAAAAGGATGAAACACTTGATTCGGGAATTTGACGAGCCTCTGGGATAAGGAATTAAATCACCTCGATGATAAGAATTATGCCATGCTTACCGTTCATCAACTTAAATTGATAACAAGCAACAGAATTGGCATGTCACTTATTCTTCTTGAAGGATTAAGGATAGATATAGCGCCAACTTGAGAAGGTATTGATGGAACCACTAGTGGGATTTGGTAACAATGAATGAATTGATATGATAACGACGGAAGAGAATTCTTGAACGAACCACCGTAAGAATTGAAAACGATTGAAGAAAAGAGAATGGATCTCCGGGAAGCATTAAAACTACACGAAGATACTTGAGTGAATTTAGATACAAGATGACGAAGAGATCATGAACTGATTAGAGAGTACTTGTATAATGCACCGGAAATATTTGGAGAACGAGAGCTGCAAGCTGGAATGAATAATTCTTCTGAAATGATGGCCTTTGGAGAATCAAACTGAAAAGACTCCTGAGTTGCTCCGGATGGGTGAAAATAAATCTCACAATCGAAAAAAAATTATGAGAGGATGGCATCAAACTTGAACTTCGCATCTTTGGAAGAACGGGTAAGGATTCAAGAGGAACTCTTCTTCGGTCTTCAAAATCCGAGAATGACGACGAGAAACACCACCAAAATGTTTAAGATACTCCGGGAGAATGAAAAACAAAGAGGTTTAGCCAAAAATGAACAATAATTTGAAATCGATCCTGGAAAAACATCTGACTGATGAAATTCATTCTTACGTCAAACTTTGAAAAGAATTTGGGAATAGCTGCGGGAAAAATTAGAAGAGTCAGGTAAGATCCTGGGAAAAGATCTGTGGGTTAGGGTCCACTCAAAAGAAACACCTTCGAATGATTAATTGAAAGGGAGATTGCACCAGTTGATTTAAATGGCTTGAATGAGATAACAACCTCGAGATAGCTTGAAGGGATCTTGAATGAAAAGACGAGCCTTCTGAGATATCCTCAGCACTTTAGAACAAATGAATAGCCAGAAGTGGATGATTAAGAGGTGCAATGGCATGAGAAAACATTTGAAACGAGGAAAGGATATGATCGACAAAGCTTGAATTGAATCCACCGGAGAAAAAAATGAAGAATGATGAACTTGAAGCTCCATTAGTATCTTCCTGAGAATCACCGGATAAGAACATGGAGGAAAAGAATGAAGAGACTTCACATGAATAAAGTGGAAACTAGATTAAGATATATGAGTCCTTGAAGAAAAGGTTGGGAGCGCGGGAAAAACAAAGGAAATTTGGGAACGACTGAAATAGACACCGTTGAGAAAAACTAAGAATTGATCTAGCAAATAATGAAACGATGGGATTCACTTGAAGAGAAGCACATCGGTTGAAAAGGATTGACATGACAATCTCGATAAACAAGAAGGATTGGTATTGTCATAGAAGTATGACAACACCATTTAGAAAATGGCATGGAATACACATTTGACTTTGAAGCAACTCGAATACCACAACTCAAAAAAACAAAGGATTGGCTTAGAAAATAAGCCGGAACAAACACATATGATAGAGATTTACCCTCTGTTGGAAAAGGCAGTGCCTAGGAGGTGCTTAGGCATGCCTAGGCGCTAGGCAATGGCCAAATGCCTCGCCTAGGGCATAAATGGAGGTCTAGGTAGGGCAAGCAAGGAATTGCTTACCCAAGCAAGAAATCATGCCACATACTACACTGATATACCTAACGGGTTATATTCCATAAACTAATATCAACACCCATATAATAATCACAAATACACTACGAGTAAAAACTATATTACCGCCTAGGGCGCTTAGGCACCGCCTACGCACTAGGCAAAGGTCAACCGCCTCGCTTACGCCTACCGCTTTTTCTAACCGTGGATTTACCCAATCCTATATCATGTGCCTGTCGGAAAGATATTCTAGGAGCTACTTGAATTCCCACCTATTAACTCCCGAAACGTTCTGATTATGCAATCTGGTGTTGTTGATATAGGGAGGCACAACATATATCACAGAACTAACAAGCCCTATGCTCCAACTGTATCCATCCGTCAACATATAACCAAGAAAACTCCGGAAACCGTGTACCTCAACCTTCAAAAAGCACCCGTTATACAAACTGTGGCAATACTCCCGAACTCCCTCCCCAGTACTAGGTGGCGTCAAGTTTATCTCACCACTAACTGCATAAAAGAGATTTTCGATGTCGGCGAATTCAGGTATTCCAGAACTGCAATGATAAAATTGTGATGACAACACCTCAGAGCTCAACTCCCAGGGACACTGCCACAACCCCTAAATGTCAGGAGGCACCAAGAACAATGTTCTCGTCACAATAATATCGGAACTATTCCAAGATACCCGCGTGATCCTCAAAAAAATTCGTCAAATTTGAGGAGAGAAAAGACAAAACATCTACATCAGGAGGCCTCACTAGAGCGACGAAGGGACTGAGGAGTAAAAAGAATCCTACTCCCCGATATATATAATCCTAAGACTCAAAACATTTTTGTTCTAGACTCAACCCCGTCAGCGATTCAGTCAAGCAGGGGGCTCCTAACTCGGACATTGATTGTCATGGCTCACGTGAAGGGTGGACTTGTAACGCCCAGGCTGTCACTATATCTCCCACGTGTCGAGGCACGACTTAGAGGCATAACCGCATGGTGGTTTTGTCGCAAGAGGGGTAATCTTCACACAATCCCATGTACTGAATAAGAAAGGGGTAAGGAGTTGGCTTACAATTGCCACTTCACAGAAATAACAAGTTAAACATACATCATCCATAGTACAATCAAGGCCCGACTAAGGAACCAAAATAAAAGAAGACAACCCCAAATGCTAGATCCCCGATCGTCCCAACTGGGCTCCACTACTGATCATCAGGAAATGAAACATAGTAACGACCAAGGTCCTCGTGGAACTACCACTTGAGTTCGGTAACATCACCTGCACTGGTATCATCGGCACCTGCAACTTTTTGGAAGTATCCGTGACTCACGAGGACTCAGCAATCTCACACCCGAGAGATCAAGACTATTTAAGCTTATGGGTAGGATAAGGTAATGATATGGAGCTGCAGCAAGCGCTAAGCAAATATGGTGGCTAACATATGCAAGCAAGAGTAAGATGAGAACTTACGCAACGGTCGTGAAGCTACAAGTGATCAAGAAGTGATCCTGAAACTACTTACGTTCAAACATAACCCAAGACCGTGTTCACTTTCTGGACCCTGCCGAAAATAGACCATCACGGCTACACACATAGTTGATTCATTTTAATTAAGTTAAGTGTCAAGTTCTCTACAACCGGATATTAACAAATTCCTGTCTGCCATATAACCGCGGGCACGACTCTCGAAAGTTTATACCCTGAATGGGTGTCCCAACTTAGCCCATCACAAGCTCTCATGATCAACGAAGGATATTCCTTCTCCCGGAACAACCCGATCAGACTCGGAATCCCTGTTACATGACATTTCGACAATGGTAAAACAAGACCAGCAAGAACACCCGAATGTGCCGACAAATCCCGATAGGAGCTGCACATATCTCGTTCTCAAGGCACACCGGATAAGACATCCTACGAGTAATACCAGCCCTCAAGTTTCCCCGAGGTGGCCCCGCAGTCTACTCAGTTCGGACCAACACTTAGAGAAGCACTGGCCTGGGGGTGTTAAATAAAGATGACTCTCAGGCTTGCAAAAACCCCAGGGAAAGTTATAGGTTGTTAGGCAAATGTATAACCAAGGTTGGGCCTTGCTGGAGGAGTTTTATTCAAAGCGAACTGTCAAGGGGCCCCATAACCCCAACCGCGCTTGGAACGCAAAATCAAGGAACATAACACCGGTATGACAGAAACTAGGGCGGCAAGAGTGGAACAAAACACCAGTCGTAAGGCCGAGCCTTCCACCCTTTACAAGTATATAGATACATTAAGTTACATAAGAGATAAAGTGATATCCCAAAATATCCATGTTCGAACATGGAACAAACTTCAACTTCACCGTTAACTAGCAACGCTATAAGCGGGGGCTGACCAAAAGCAGTAACATAGCCAAACAACGATTCGCAAAGATGGTTGAAAAAGGTTAGAGGCTCTCATGGCAATTTGGGAGGCTTGATAAACAAGTCGTAAGTAACGTGACATAGCGATAGAGCGAACAACTAGCAAGCAAAGATAGAAGTGATATAGAGGGTATGGTCATCTTGCCTGAGATCCTGCGAGGAAGAAGAACGAGTCCAATAAGTAGACGACCCTACATAGTCGAACGAATCCTCACAACTCCGGAACGAAACAGAAACTAACGAGAGGATCAAACTGGAAAGAAACAAGCAACACAGTAAACAACAATCACATAAACATGGCATGATGCACAACCAAGTATGATGCATGTCCGATTTAATGAAACATGGCATGGCAAAGTGCACAAACAAAACTACAAGTTAAGTGGAGCTCAATATGCAACGAGTTGCATATCGACGAAAAACCACATTCATTTATTTAGTTCTCTCCCGGATATGTACCCAACAAAGTTAAATGTTATTAAACATGGCGAGGGGTGAAGCATATGAAAACTACCTATCTAGGAAAGTTTAAATGAGGCCGGAACAACAAACAACAATTCCGGAAAATCCTCATATGCAAATTTTAGAGTTGGTACTATTCTTCCCTAAAACATATTTTAGAGTTGTTAAACATGAAAGTTAAGTGCACCATTTTAAACTAGGAATTTTTCTACCCCATTTACATATAAAGTTTATTAAATTTGGAGCTACGGTTATTAAGTTATGAAATAAAACATCATAATAGGGCATTTATGCAAAAATAAACACAAACAACATTTGAAACATCTTAAACATGGATGAAAGTTGCATATTATGCAACTAGATGAAATTCTACACATTTTACATATACAATTCATTTCTATCCAATGCACGGTTTATTAGTTATTATATGCATGAACATGGAGGGGTAATCTGCAAATATGTGGTTTTCCGGAAATAAATAAATACGCTGGGGTGTGGGTGGCTCATCATGGGTTAAGGCCCGCTGGTGCAGAGGGAGAGGCCGACATGGGGCGATGCTGGGCCGCGCCCAGAGGCGGAGGCGATGGGAGTCATCCACTTGTGCGGGGTCAACGGCTTGGGAGCGCTGACCCGCATCGATGCGGGTGCAACATCAGCTGGAATGAGCGAGCCCTTCTCGAGGAAGAGGAAGCAGAAGCTGGCTGGACGAGAAGCAGGGGACGCAACGGCGGCCTGGCGTTGCTTAGGACTCTGGCGAAGAGCGGTGCGACGGGGAGGTCGGAGGCACTGGTGACCCATGACAGCGATGAAGCAGAGGAATGATCGGACGCCGCGGTGCTCCAGTGAGGTACTTGGCAGGGCGGCGGGGTCTAGACGATGGGAACGGGGCCTAGACAATGGGAACCGGCGTAGTAGCTCGACCTCGTCCGACCCCCAGCCGGATCCAGGGAAGGCGGCGTCAGAGCTTCATGGGAGGCGGTGCTGGTTTCCTAGAGAAAAATAGAGGTGAGGTGAGGGAGAACTAAGGAAGGAAGGAGAGAGGCAGGGCGTGGGGCTGGCTTAGATGCTGGCAGAGAACTCCAGTGATGCTCCGGGTGGTGGCGCCCGCCGATGCGGTTGCCGGAGGCAGACAGAATGCGTGGGGAGATTGGAGATGGGTTGCTGCGGGAACTCCTGGACAGGGGCTCGATCGAGCAGGGGAACGGGCAAGGTGGCTGGCGGCGGCAAGTTGGATCGAGGGAGGAGCTCGGCTTGGTGGGTGGAGAAAACGAGGAGGATGTGAGCAGATCGGGAGGGATCCCAAAGTGGGAGACGAGTGCGGCGGCGGCAGGGACAAATCTCCTAGAAATTAGGGTTGGTGCAGAATTTGTTAGGTGTTAGTATACTATATATACGAAAAGGGGATGATTTGGATCCTCCAATTATAATCGGATGGCTGAGAAAACATAGGCTAGGAAGTCCAATTAAGAAAATGGAGATGTTTTATAGATGTTTGGGGATGATCCGGACCCAACGGTTATGACTGACCGAGTTGGGTCCGGGAAGTTTCGGACATGCACGTAAAGGGGGTTAGGGGGTCACCGTCAAGAGGGAAGCGAAAACACGATTGGTCTGGAACAGACAACGAAGGCAAAACGGTCCGTGGGAAGGTGATGAAGGCAAAGGGAGAAATGGCAACGACGAGCAAATGCAAGTTTTAAAAACAATGACGACAACGAGTGCCGATGCAATGCAAATGATGACATGATGAAAAGCAACAAACAAAAAACACACGACGGTCATGCAAAACATGCAAGGCAACTGGAGCGTCGGTCTCGGGGCGTCACAACACTCCTCCACTACAAGAGGATCTCGTCCCGAGATCTAGGATGGCACCTGGGGGAAACGGAAGAGGAAGAGAAGATGTAAAACTAAGTTTCTTCTTTGACAAATGAGTGAAACCAAAGAACCTTGCGAGGTTGAACAAACTAAAAGAAAGAATACAACGAAGATGAACAAAGTTGAAAACACTCCATTATAAAAGAGGAACAAGGAACATTACTAGAACCTTGTAGGTTGAAAGACATAAGAAAAAGGGTTGCGATGGACAGGAAGTACATGCAAGCACTCTGGATGAAACGAGATGTACTAGGAACGATAAAGATCAATTACGACAACACTTCGGTTAGAAATGGAAGGCAATAATATGAACTTGGCAAAATGAAAGCACTTGGATGAGACTCCGGTTAGAAGAGGAATGGTAGACACAACACTCCGGTTAATACGAGATAGAGAAGGAATAAGAATGATATAGTTTGGACAGCACTCCGACTGTAAATGGAAGGAATTGAACATGAACTTGACAAGATAGGAGGATACTTGATGAAAGCAACAACACACTGCCTCCAGAACTATTGAAAGGATGGCACAATGGGTAAGAAAGATTTCAGACAGCACTCTGGTTTAGAAGGGAGGAAAAACTTGACAAGATGAGAGAACTTGAATGAAGGACACGACGCTCTGGTTGAATGGATAGGCAAAGGAAAGAGCATGATCTTCAACAAAAATGGGATGATGGATCGAAGTGTGCAACATCACAATTCTCCGGAACAAAAGATAGAACGGACTGAAAGTAACAAAGTAGAAAACAACATCTTCTACGTAGAATGAATTTGAAAACATCCTTCCATAGAGGATTGGACAGAGTTGTTTGGAAATGAACAATGAAAAGAATAAACTTGTTGTGGGACTATGGAAAACATCTCAAAACTTGAGGTGAAATTCTGCCACTACCAAAAGATTGATTAGATGAAAGGAACGGAGAGATGGAAAAAACTTATATCACCGCGAGAGTAGGAGGAAACTTGGATCAATAAATAGCACCATAATTAGCAACATTCCTTAGGGAAGGCTTTAGGTGAAATATAACCCAAGATAACTCCAACGAAGAGATTGATGGATTGAGAAGAGCTCATGCTTGAAGAAACTGATGGGTTTAACTATCTCATTCTTGAAAACTGTTGAATCATGACACACGAAGGGGAAATTGTCAAGAGTGACATAACACCACCTAGAAAGATAAAGTAGAACAAATTGCATTACGGAATGCAAGATGAAGAATACTTGAACTCCTTAAAAAAAACATGTGTTGAGCACCCTGTTTAATTTTGAATATAGCTTGGTGGATCATAACTTCGAGAGGTATCTTGAAGAACAATTGAAGAATGAAAAGAATCCTTGATGAACCACCATGTAGCCTCCATGAAGAACTCCGGTAATAAAAGGATGATAAAAGTAAGGGCATTTGAAAACACAAGGAGAATCCTTGCAATTATTTAGAGGGAGCTTCGCGATGATATAACCGAGAAAACTTGGAACTCCGAAAAGAAAGATGAACAACTTAGCACCGACAAATTGATATCATGAATGAACTCCGGAAGAAAAGAATTGAATCACCTCAAAGAAAACAAGAATAAGATTTACTATATGTTTATCCTTCATCAACTTAACTTGATGACAAGCAACGAATTTGGCATACTACTTATTCTTCTTGAAAAGATTGAAAAGATATAGCCAACCTTGAGAAAAGTCTTCAACGATCCGCCGGTAGGATTGGAATGAACGAATGAATTAATGTGAGAACATCGGAAGAGTAATCTTGAATAAACCGCCGTAAGAATTGAAAATGAACGAAGAGATAGAATGAATCGCCAGGAAGACTTAGAAGACAAATAAAGATACTTGAGGGAATTCATATACAAGATAATGAAGAGATGACAAGCTGGCTAGATAATACTTGAACGATCCATTGGTATGATTTGGAGAACGAGATCTGAAAGCTGAGAATGAATAATTATGAAATGATGTCCTTCGGAGGAAAGAAATGGGAACAACTCATGAAATGCTCCAGATGGTAGGAAAAGAAGTCACAATCACAAAAATTATGAGGACGGCATGAAGCTAGAACCATGAATCTTCGAGAGAATGGATCAAGATTTAGGAGAAATCTCTTCCTCGGTCTTTTGTGTTGAGAATGACGATGAGAAACACCACCACGAATTGTGGACATACTCCAGGGTAATGAAAAACAAAGAGGTTGAGCCAACAATTAAAATAATTTGAAAGATCTTGGAGATATACATATGACTGATGATAATTCATTCTTACGTCAAAACTTGGAGAAGAATTTGAGACCAGCTCCGGGAAAATTAAAAGAGTCAGGTACGATCCTGGAAAAGACATGTGGGTTAGGGCTGGCTCAAAATATACATCGTTGAACGATTTAAAAGAGAGATTGCGCCGGTTGAATTAAATGGCTCAAAAGAAATAACAATATCGAAATAGGTTGAATGGATTAAGAATTGAATCATGAATGTTCGAGATATCTTCTACACTTTGGATATGAATGGAGGTGAGTAAATAAGAGAGCCTTGGATAAGAAATTTGAACATGGAAAATATGTGAACTGAGGAAGGTGAAAATGATGAATACCGAAAGCTTGAATTTAGTCCACCAGAGAAGAAAAGAATGAAGAATGAATAACTTGAAGCTCCATTATTATCTTCGCGAGAATCAGCGGATAAGAACGTTGACGGAAAAGAATGGAGAGGCTTCCATATATAAAAGGATACTTGATTTAGAAATCTGAGTCCTTGAAGAAAAAGGGTGGGAGGGCGGGAAAACAAAGAAAACTTGGGATGGATGAGACAAACACCATTGAGAGAACATAGAATTGATCTTGCGGATGTTGCAGGGATCGGCCTAACTTGAAGAGAAGCATGCTGGTGGAGAAGAAATTGAGATGACAAAATCGATGATCAAGAAGGAGTACTATTCACATAGGAATATGAGAACACCGCTTAGGAAAGGTATGGATTCAACACTTGACATTGAAGCAACTCGAATACTACAACTCAAAACAAAACAAAGGATTTGGCTTATAGGATAAGCCGGAACAAACATATTATAGACCCCAAATCATATCATGTGTCTGTTGGAAAGATATTCTAGGAGCTACTTGAATTCCCACCTATAAACTCCCTAAACTTTCTGGTTATGCAATCTGCTGTTGGGGATACAAGGGAAGCATAATATCTCACCCAAACTAACAATCCCTACATCCAGCTGTATCCATCCGTCAACACATAACCAAGAAATCTTCGGAAATCATGTACCTCAACCTTCGAAAAGCATCTGTTATATGAGTTATGGCAATACTCCCGAACTCCCGCCCCAGTACTGGGTGGCGTCGAGGTTATCTCACCAACAACTGCATAAAAGAGATTTTCGATGTCGGCAAACTCAGGTATTCCAGAACTGCAACGATAAAATTGTGACGACAACACCTCGGAGCTCAACTCCCTGGGACACTGCCACAACCCCTAAATGTTGGGAGGCACCAAGAACAATGTTCTCATCACAAGAATATCAGAATGATTCCAACATACCCGCGTGATCCTAAAAAAAATAATTCATGGAATTTGAGGAGAGGAAAGTCAAAACATCTACGTCAGGAGACCTCACCAGAGCGGCGAAGGGACTGGGGAGTAAAAATAATCCTACTCTCTGATATATATATAATTCTTAGACTCAAAATTTTTTGTTCTAGACTCAACAACTTCAGTGATTCGATCAAGCAGGGTGCTCCTAAGTCGAGGATGGCTCTGATTACCAACTTGTAACGCCCATGATGCGACTATATCTCCCACGTGTCGAGGCTCGACTTAGAGGCATAACCGCATCGTGTTTTTGTCGCAAGCGGGGTAATCTTCACACAATCCCATGTACTGAATAAGAAAGGGATAAGGAGTCGGCTTACAATCGCCACTTCACAAAAATAAGAAGTTAAACATACATCATCCAGAGTACAATCAGGGCCTGACTACGCAACCAAAATAAAAGAACACAACCCGAAATGCTTGATCCCCGATCGTCCCAACTGGGCTCCACTACTGATCATCAGGAAACGAAACATAGTAACAACCAAGGTCCTCGTCGAACTCCCACTTGAGTTCGGTAGCATCACCTGCATCGTATCATCGGCACCCGTAACTGTTTGGAAGTATCCTTGAGTCATGAGGACTCAGCGATCTCACACCGCGAGATCAAGACTATTTAAGCTTATTGGTAGGATAAGGTAATGAAGTGGAGCTGCAGTAAGCGCTAAGAAAATATGGTGGCTAACATATGCAAGTAAGAGTAAGATGAGAAGCTACGCAATGGTCGTGAAGCTACAAGTGATCAAGAAGTGATCCTAACCCAAGACCGTGCTCACTTCCCGGACGCCGCCGAAAAGAGACCATCACGGCTACACATGCGGTTGATTCATTTTAATTAAGTCAAGTGTCAAGTTCTCTACAACCGGATATTAAGAAATTCCCATCTACCACATAACCGCGGGCACGGCTCTCCAAAGTTTATACCTTGTAGGGGTGTCCCAACTTAGGCCATCACAAGCTCTCACGATCAACGAAGGATATTCCTTCTCCCAGAACAACCCGATTAGACTCGGGATCCCCGTTACAAGACATTTCGACAATGGTAAAACAAGACCAGCAAGACCGCCCGAATGAGCCGACAAATCCCGATAGGAGCATCAGATATCTCGTTCTCAGGGCACACCGGATGAGATATCCTACGAGTAAAACCGGCCCTCAAGTTTCCCTAAGGTGGCCCCGCAGTCTACTCAGTTCGGACCAACACTTAGAGAAGCACTGGCCCGGGGGGTTAAATAAAGATGACCCTCGGGCTCGCGAAAACCCAAGGGAAAGTTATAGGTTGTTAGGCAAATGTAAAACCAAGGTTGGGCCTTGCTGGAGGAGTTTTATTCAAAGCGAACTCTCAAGGTGTCCCCATAACCCCAACCGCGTTAGGAACGCAAAGTCAAGGAACATTACACCAGTATGACGGAAACTAGGGCGGCAAGACTGGAACAAAACACCAGGCATAAGGCCGAGCCTTCCAACCTTTACCAAGTATATAGATGCATTAAATTAAATAAGATATAAAGTGCTATCCCAACATATCCATGTTCCAACATGGAACAAACTTCAACTTCAGCTGCAACTAGCAACGCTATACGGGGGGGGGGGGGGCTGAGAAAAAGAGGTAACCTAGCCAAACAATGGTTTGCTAGGATGGTTGAAAAAGGTTAGAGGCTATCATAGCAATTTGGGAGGCTCGATAAACAAATGGTAGGTAGCGCGACATAGCGATAGAGTGAACAACTAGCAAGCAAAGATAGAAGTGATATCGAGGGTATGGTCATCTTGCCTGAGATCCCGCAAGGAAGAACAACGAGTCCTAGAAGTAGACGACTCAACGTAGTCGAAAGAATCGTCACAACTCTGGAACGAAACTGAAGCTAACGAGAGGAGCAAACCGGAAATAAACAAGCAACATAGTAAACAACCATCAGATAAACATGGAACGATGCACAACCAAGTATGATGCCTGTCCGATTAATGAAACATGGCATGGCAAAGTGCCGAAACAAAACTACAAATTAAGTGGAGCTCAATATGCAACGAGTTGCATATCGACGAAACACCACATTCATTTATTTAGTTCTCTCCCGATTATGTACCCAACAGAATTAAATGTTATTAAACATGGCAAGGGGTGAAGCATATGAAAAACTACCTATCTAGGCAAGTTTAAATGAGGCCGGAACAACAAACAACAATTCCGGAAAATCCTCATATGCAAATTTTAGAGTTGGTACTGTTCTGCCCTAAACCATATTTTAGAGTTGCTAAACATGCAAGATAAATGCAAAATAAAGGTTATTAAATTTGGAGCTACGGTGATTAAGTTATGAAATAAAACATTTTAACATGGCATTTATGCAAAATAAAGACAAACATCATTTTAAACATTTTAAAAATGGATGAAAGTTGCATACTATGAACCTAGATGAAATTCTACACATTTTACATATATAACTCATTTCAATCCAATGCATGTTTTATTAGTTATTATATTCATGAACATGGAGGGGTAATCTGTAAATATACAGTTTTCTGGAAATGGATAAATTCACTAACGAAAAAACCCCAGATCTGAGCTGAATCTGGAGGGCGCACTGGGGTGTCGGTGGCTCATCATGGGCCAAGGCCCGCTGGTGCAGAGGGAGAGGCCGGCAGGGGGCGATGCTGGGCTGCGCCCAGAGGCAGAGGCGATGGGAGTCATCCGCTAGTGCGGGGTCAACGTCTAGGGAGCGCTGACCCACATCGATGCAGGGCGCGACAACGGCTGGAACGAGCGAGCCCAGCTCGAGGAAGAGGAAGCAGAGGCTGGCGCGACGAGAAGCAGGGGATGCAGCGGCGGCCTGGTGTTGCTTAGGACTCTGGTGAACAGCGGCGCGACTGGGAGGTTGGAGGCGCTGGTGACCCATGGTGGCGATGAAGCAGAGGAACGAGCGGATGCCGCGGTGCTCCGGCGAGGTACTTGGCAGGGCGGCGGGGTCTAGACAACGGGAACGGGGCCTAGACGACGGGAACCAGCGCAGTAGTTTGACCTCGTCCGACCCTAGCATGGTCCAGGGCTTCATGGGCGGCGGCGCTGGTTTCCTGGAGAAAAATAGAGGTGAGGTGAGGGAGAACTAATGAAGGAAGGAGAGAGGCAGGGCGTGGGGCTGGCCTGGACGCTGGTAGAGAACTCCAGCGATGCTCTGGGCGATGGTGCCCACCGACGCAGTTGCGGAGGTAGACAGGATGCGCGGGGAGATTGGAGATGGGTTGCTGCGGGAACTCCTGGACAAGGCCTCAATCGAGCAGGGGAACGGGCAAGGTGGCTGGCGGCAGCAAGATGGACCGAGGGAGGAGCCTGGTTGTTGGGTGGAGAAAATGAGGAGGATGTGAGTGGATCGGGACAGATCCCGAGGTGGGAGATGAGTGTGGCGGCGGCAGGAACAAAACTCCTAGAAATTAGGGTTGGGGCAGATTTGGTTAGGGGTTAGTCTACTATATATACAAAAAGGGGATGATTTGGATCCTCTGATTATGATCGGACGGCTGAGAAAACATAGGTTAGGAAGTCCAATTAAGAAAACGGAGATGTTTTATAGATGTTTGGGGATGATCCGGACCCAACGGTCATAACTGCCCGAGTTGGGTCCGGAAGTTTCGGACACAAATGCAAAGGGGGTTAGGCGGTCACGGTCAAGAGGGAAGAGAAAACCCGATTGTTCTGGAATGGACCACGAAGGCAAAACGGTGTGAGGGAAGGTAATGAAGGCAAAGGGAGAAACAACAACGACGAGCGAATGCAAGTTTTAAAAACAATGACGGCAACGAGTGCTGATGCAATGCAAATGATGACATGATGAAAAGCAACAAACAAAAAAACACGGCAGTCACGCAAATCATGGAAGGCATCTGGAGCGTCGGTCTCGGGGCGTCACACATCTTGAGGACGTTGTAGCCATTGTGGGTCACCGCCATGAACTTGGCCAAGGCTGGATACCCTAGGATGGCATTGTACGGAAGGCGTATGTGGGCGACGTCGAAGTCGATGAGCTCGGTGCAGTAGTTGTCACGTTGGCCGAAGGTGACAGGGAGGCAGATCTGCCTTATCGGGGTGGCGGAGCCATCGGTCACTCCGGAGAAGGGCTTGGTGGGCTAGAGCTGATCATATGGCACTTGGAGGTGGTCGAACGTCTCGATGGAAAGAACATTAAGTCCCGCACCACCATTAATGAGTGTCTTGGTAACAAGGACATTGCTGATGATAGGTGAGCAAAGCATCGGGAGTGCACCGACAGTTGCCGCCCACTTGATCTGGTAGGACGAGCTGAAGGTGATGGTGCACTTGGACCACCTGAGAGGACATGTGGCCCCAACCCTGGTGTCGTTGTCAAAACCAGCAAATATCGGGTAAGGGGTCCCGAACTGTGCGTCTAAGGATCGATGGTAACAGGACACAGGGACACAATGTTTACCCAGGTTCGGGCCCTCTTGATGGAGGCAATACCCTACGTCCTGCTTGATTGACTTTGATGAATATAGGGGTTACAAGAGTTGATCTACCACGATAGTAATGGCTAAACCCTAATTGTCTAGCCTGTAAGATTATGATTTTGTCTCTACGGACTAAACCCTACGGTTTATATAGACAACGGAATGGGCTAGGGTTATACAGAGTCGGTTTACAGAGAAAGAAATATTCATATCCGCACGCTAAGCTTGCCTTCCACGCCAAGGAGAGTCCCATCCGGACATGAGGGAAGGCCTTCTATCTTGTATCTTCACGGCCCATCTGTCTGGCCCAAATCACGTAGCCGGGCTCCCAAGGACCCCATAATCCAGGACTCCCTCAGTAGCCCCTGAACCAGTCTTCAGTGACGACGTGTCCTGCATGTAGATTGTCTTCGGCATTGCAAGGTGGGTTCCCCCTCCGAACACATCAAAATAGTTGATCACCAGCACTATATCCGGCTCTATACAATAGACACAATCCTCAAATATAATGGTAAAATGCAGATAAGCTCTGTCTTCTGATGATTTCACGGACGATACATTAGATCCAGCCGTTTTATCACTTCAAACCATTTTTCGGCTTCCTGTTCCGCGCTTCGAGACGCAACCTTTGGCGACACTGTAACACACACGTGGTCGATTCATTTTAATTAAGTCAAGTGTCAAGTTATCTACAATCGGATATTAATAAATACCCATCTGCCACATAACCACGGGCATGGCTCTCGAAAGTTTCTACCCTATAGGGGTGTCCCAACTTAGCCCATCACAAGCTCTCACGGTCAACGAAGGATATTCCTTCTCCCGGAAAGACCCGATCAGTCTCGGAATCCCGGTTACAAGACATTTCGACAATGGTAAAACAAGACCAGCAAAGCCGCCAGATGTGCCGACAAATCCCGATAGGAGTCGCACGTATCTCGTTCTTAGGGCACATCGGATGGGCCAAACGTCGGGTTGGCATAGACCCTGGTTGCCCAGGGGGCGCCGGACATTGCCCAGTTTGGACCAACACTCAGAGGAGCACTGGCCCGGCGGTTCAAAATAAAGATGACCCTTGAGTCCGCAGAACCCAAGGGAAAAAGGCTTAGGTGGCAAATGTTAAAACCAAGGTTGGGCCTTGCTGGAGGAGTTTTATTCAATGCGAACTATCAAGGGGGTCCCATAGATCCCCAACCATGTAAGGAACGCAAAAACAAGGAACATAACACCGATATGATGGAAATTAGGGCGGCAAGAGTAGAACAAAACACCAGGTAAAAGGCCGAGCCTTCCACCCTTTACCAAGTATATAGATGCATTAATTAAAATAAGAGATAATGTCGGGGATATACCCCGCGGTGTAAACCAGCCGAAACTTAACCCGGCCGGACTTGGCGGTTTATCTGAAGACCCCGCAGACACTTGGCGAGTTACTGGCGACCCGCCCTGACCTAGCGGTTTACAAGCAACCCACCTGGTCATTATGACTCACTGGTGATCCGGCGAGCGGGACAGACAGATGACAAGGCCCAAGGCCCAGAAGGCCGGTTCACGTTTAACGGTGGGCCGGTTTAAGAGGAAAGGCATGAGGAACGTTTATCTTACAAGGAGTTAATACCTGGACTTGTATCCGGTTTGTATTAGAGATAGACTAGTCCTAATCCTAAGAGGACTCCACATGTAAACCGCCCCTTCAACATATATAAGGAGGGGCAGGGCTCCTCAAAGGGAGGAAGATTGACAAGTTCCACAAGTTGGACAAGTTAGGTTTAGACAATAGCTCTCGAGATAGAGCACTTCTGTAACCGTGATCATCATCAATATCAATGAAGCAGGATGTAGGCTTTTACCTCCACCGTGAGGGGTCGAACCTGGGTAAAACATCGCATCTCTCGTCCCGCTCAACCCCTCTCAAGCTACCACATAGATGCGTTGGCCTCGCGACTAAGTCCTGACACCTAGGACATCTGCCGTGACAATTCCACGACAGTTGGCGCCCACCGTGGTGCCAGGCGCACGGTGGTGTTGAGTTCTTGAAGGGATTTCTTCATGGATCTAGGAGCTCGCGATGTGCCAGACGAAAAAAGAGCTGGTACAAAACAACCACACACGATAGCCTGGCATGAGATAACCATTGGGAAGAGCCGGTGAATCCATCGTCTTATTAATTTTGGAGCTGGTAGTACAATATTTTGGGGAAAAGAGATTAAGATTCAATGGTCGAATCCGATTGCTTTTAGCAGCTGTCCAACTACTGCGTCTGTGCCTTCCACGTACGTCCCAAGTCCTGAAGCAGATAAAAGCAGAGGCGGTAAAGGGAGCAGCCTTATTGATTCTATGTTACTCAGGCCCGCTGGTCATTAAAATTAGGGATTCCAGCGCCTACAAGACACGGGATCAATTTGATCTCAGGATCCTTGTCATCATGTGCGGATGAGGACAATTTAGGAGGCCACGTATCCTACAAAAAATCATTAAAACAACCACGACCCAGAGAGGATGAGGTCATGGGCATGGACTTGGAATCAACTGCTCCGGTTCATATCAAACACGAGCCGCGGAGAGCCGCCCCACGCCGCTGGGTCTCCCTGCGTCGAGCCACCACAGAGGACTGTTTTCTGCTCCGGGCTAACCGTGCCTCGAGCTGCCGCGGGCCGGCCTGATTGTCTCAGTAGCCGTCTCGAACCGCCTGAGCCGGATCAGGCTTGCCCTCGCATGGAACAGCCTCCGCTGTGAGTCGCCGCATCACCAGGTGGCTGCTGTTGCAGTCACGGTCGCACCATAAATCAGGTGATATTCATCCGAGTCTGCTTTTAACACATATTGTTTTTTGTCAAAAAACAATCTATCTTTGCTGCAATGTTTTTATGCAGGATAATTATTTATGTCAAATGTATTGTTATACCGCGGACATGGAGCGCATGCCAGCATAGTTTTGCAGTGGCGTTCTTCCGGGCCATGCTGCTCGACGGATACACATGCAATCACCGCCCCCACTGTTTGGTTTACATCCGTCCACGCATGCGGCCGACTCATTGTTCGCGCCGATTTAGAAACATCACGGCCAATTCACCCGTCCGCACCGGTTTACCACACTGTGGCCGGTTCACCCGTGATTAATTTCAGCTTCATACAGTTATCATCAACTTCATGGCGGGTTATTTCCGGCCTAAACACATCAGGTGATACCCATATGAAATATATTTTATTAGTACATATTATTTTTATCAAAGAGCAGTTTATCTTTGCCTTGGTCTGCAATACTGTTTATGCAGGACAATTGTTCATTAAAAATGAGGCGCTATGTTACGGGCACGGAGCACGCGCTAGCAACGTTCTGCACTGGCGTTTCGTCCGTGTCCTACCACCTGGTGAATGAACGTGAGAAGGTCGCCGTCCCTGTGGCCCAGTTTACATCAGCTTGCCGGGACCGCGCCCGTGATTAACTCGCCCGTCCGAGCCGGTTTATGACACCGGTGCCGATCTTCCCCGTCTGCACCAGCTTACAATACCGCGGCCGACTCATCTGTCCGAGCTGCCTCTGATGTTGCGGTCGTCCGTCTCTCGCGGCCTGGTCTACATCAACATGCCGGGCCGCACCTGTCTGCATGAGCTGTTTCTTGAGTATGAACATGGGTAGCCCGCCTTTCTTCCCACAAATTGGAGGCAAATTATCATCAACCGTCGTCTGCACTGGATGGTTCAATGGACATGCACACAAGTCGCCGCTACTACAGTTTGGTTAAACTTCAAGGATCCAGTTGGAAGGAACCATTGGCCGAGTTGCTGACACGGCTCATACGGGATCATTTATAACCCGCCGCAGTCACCTCAACCTTCTGTTGATTCACATCGTGCTGTCAACACCAATGATATACAAGTTATGCCGGTTTATATCACGGTCAAATATGGAGAATCTCAAGCCAACTCCTCGAGTCACCTTGAGACTTGGGGGCTACAATGATATCACTTAGCAAATGTTGCCGGTTTTTTGTGAAGTCAAGAACCGCAATACGTTGGAGGGAAAGATAACCCGGTCCCGGATTCACATCGTGCTGTCAGAAGGTTTCCGGATTAGAAAGTATATGACTGTTACAAAATCCCGGCTCAATGAAGAAGTTTCGGGTCATCAGCAAAGGATTCCGGTTTACAATCTGGTATAAGGGAAATTTGTTCTCCAATAAAGCTCTGAAGCTCTCAAATCCGGTTTAAGAATTTCCGGTTCAAAAAGGAATTAACTTCTCACAAGTTCGAGTTTAAAGGCCGTCAGAAAATTTCTGGCTAAAAATGAAGATTCCGGTTTAAAATCCGGTTCAAGGGAAAGATGTCTCCCACAAAGCTTTGAAGGTCTCCATATCTGGTTCAAGATCCCGGTTCAAGAAGAATTTATCTCTTGCAAAAAGTTAAAAATTGCCAAAGAGGACCTGCTGCCATGATGCGCGGTTCAAACATGGGTATCCCGCCTTACTGGCCTGACATATTATTGATCACATGGGGGCTTCTACTTCATAAAGCGGGGTCTCTGTTCTTTTACATCATGTGTGGTTACACGGAGTTGTTCTAAAGCGGCCTCCGGTTTACCCCTAGATTTGGCTTTTTTTTAAAAGCATCATGTTATATCACTTGGGGGTTTGGTCGTGTCTGAACCAATACAATACCTCTTGATAGGCGAGAGCCACCAGATCACTTGGGGACTTGGTCACGTCTGAACCAGTCATGCCTCTTGATCGGCCTAAGGCCACAGAATCACTTGGGGGCTTGGTCGAACCCGAACCATTGCCATGCCACTTGATCGACATAAATGCCACGGTTTCATTTGGGGACCTGGCTGACTAGAACCATAGTTACACCTATCGGGAGCTTGGTCGTGTTCGGCCATGGTAACGCCATCTGATCAGCTCAAATAAGCCTTTTTTTGCAAACGGTTTTGTCATTGCCTTTGCTTCACACTTTTCTTTGAAAGATTTTTCTTTCTTTTTATTGCATTTTTTTAACCGACAAAGTTTTCAACCGGTTCACACTGTCAATTGACGGAACACGGTCCATTTTTAATCCGGCGGCTATATGCCCGCCTGTTACCATCCTATTATGGAGTAAACCGGTGTTTATCACAGCCCGGCACGGTTTTATCATAAACCGGCACAATATGGAAGGAGTTATCAGTACTCAAGATTTGGGTTATCACCCTTACTACAAAAAGCTGGTAAAACCAACAATGTGATTCAATGTCACAGGTATGATATATTTCATATTTGATTATTCTTAAGTGCATCCTTGGTTATAAACCCGGGTTATATGTTGGGCATTATGACCCGTCCGGTGGTAAACCGCCAGGACACTTTAAACTTGTTGTATGCAGAAACAGGTTTGTTAAACCGGCCTGGGTTTTGACTATAAGTCGCTAGTATGATGAGAAATTATCCGGTGTTTGTTAAACCGGCCTGGTTTTTGGACTATAAGTCGCCGGTATATATATATTTGGATTGCGCCATCGGAATTATGCGCTTATAAATCATTGAGTTATATTATTCAAATAGCCAAACTTGGCTGAATTTTCATTATGATATTGAATGAATAAGGTTTTCACTGGATTATATTATCTTGAATAGCCAACATGGCTGGATTTTTATGGTTATTAATAACCGGTATTATTGAGTTTTCAAAGTCGCTATAGCGCAATGTCTACTATTTTATCAAAGGATATGATTTATTCTACAATGGAAGGAATAGTCCCGAGTCGCTGCAGGCTTACAACCTGGCACTTAGGGGCTACATTATTCAAATCGAGATTACATGCAAGTCTCATATCGCTGCAAGCATGCATCATGACACTTGGGGGCTAATGCCAAGTCATTTTTAGTCTTATTGAAGACCCGACTCATCATATTATAATGAGCCGGCCCTTGGGGGCTCTCAATTGCTCCTGTCAACAATTCAAGGTACACAAGTTTTTATCCATTATATTGAAGGGTCCACTCCTCGGTTGTAAAGCACAAATCTCTTAACCTTGTGGACGTGGGTTCAAGCCCCATGATGGGAGTTACATCATATGATGTTATTTTCAATGAAGTATATATAAAGTCCCAGCTCAATATTATCTTACTGAACCGGCCCTTGGGGGCTACACTGATTGAAGTTTTTATAAGCAATTACAAGTCCTAGGTTGCTGCAAGCATGACAACACGGCACTTGGGGGCTACATATATAGAGTATTCAGTTTATATAATTGAGATGAACAAACCGGATTTCTTCAAGATTGAAACACTTATTGGAGCATGTCTTAAGTTATCACTATGTTCTCCTCTGAAGACTTGGGGGCTACAAGTATTATGCATATAAAGGAGGAACATCTTCATTTTATCAGTTTTTAGCAAATCAGGAAGATCAATTACATGACCCGGTGTCGACAACAATTATGACCCGGCCATTTTGGTAATATTAAACCGGCAAGTTTTACATCTTCAAACCGGCTGAATATCAGATAAGTATTTTCAGACCCATATTTCTTAAATCGGCGCTTTGGGAGCTCAGTCAAAGGAGTTATTCTTCACAGTATTTCTCAGTGACAAACCAATGTCGGCAAATTGATTATGAATCTGGTCTGTTGACCCGGATTTCCCAGAAGGAGGAAATAACAAGGACTTAAGGATGATCAGGTACCGGTTTACAAAAATTCTTAACCCGGAGCATAACCTGTCAAATTTGTTCTTGTGTTTATTTTGCAGTATAAGTTTACCATGAATAAATCCAAGCTAAACTTGGGGGCTAATGTCGGGGATATACCCCGCGGTGTAAACCGGCCGGAAGTTAACCCAGCCGGACTTGGCGGTTTATCTGAAGACCCCGCTGACACTTGGCGAGTTACTGGCGACCCGCCCTGACCTGGCGGTTTACAAGCAACCCACCTGGTCATTATGACTCACTGGTGATCCGGTGAGTGGGACAGACGGATGACAAGGCCCAAGGCCCAGAAGGCCGGTTCACATTTAACGGTGGGCCGGTTTAAGAGGAAAGGCATGAGGAATGTTTATCTTACAAGGAGTTAAGACCTGGACTTGTATCCGGTTTGTATTAGAGATAGACTAGTCCTAATCCTAAGAGGACTCCACATGTAAACCGCCCCTTCAACATATATAAGGAGGGCAGGGCTCCTCAAAGGGAGGAAGATTGACAAGTTCCCCAAGTTGGACAAGTTAGGTTTAGAAAATAGCTCTCAAGATAGAGCACTTTTGTAACCGTGATCATCATCATCAATATCAATGAAGCAGGATGTAGGCTTTTACCTCCACCGTGAGGGGCCGAACCTGGGTAAAACATCACGTCTCTCGTCCCGCTCAACCCCTCTCAAGCTACCACATAGATGCGTTGGCCTCGCGACTAAGTCCTGACACCTAGGACATCTGCCGTGACAATTCCACGACAGATAATATGATATCCCAACGTATCCATGTTCCAACATGGAACAAACTTCAACCTCACCTGCAACTAGCAACTCTATTGGAGGGGCTGAGAAAAAGCGGTAACATGGCCAAACAACGGTTTGCTAGGAAGGTGGGTTAGAGGCTTGACATGGCAATATGGGAGCCATGATAAAGCAAGTGGTAGGTAGCGCGACATAGCGATAGAGCGAACAACTAGCAAGCAAAGATAGAAGTGATTTCAAGGGTCTGGTCATCTTGCCTGCAATGTTCTCAGAGTTGTCGAAAGCTTGATCCTGGTTAGCATACTCAACAGGTTCCTCATTCACGTACTCGTCTCCCGACTCTACCCAAAGCAAGAACAAGCAATGGAACAACAATCAATCACGGTGCAATGCACAAGCAACATGATGCAATATGTGGCATGATATGCAAAATGTGATATGCAATGCATATGCGTGCTCCGAAAGGGAAAGAACAATCAAGGCATTAACTTGGCAAACCAAGTATGCCGCTGGAAAGAGGAGGTGATCTCGGTCAAAATAAATATAAGGATCACCGGAAACGGATGCATGGTTTGCAAATGGCAAGCAAGACAAGAATGGTGCAAATCTGTGATTAACACCATGACGGCACTTAGAATGCAACAAGAAACTAAGCTACTGCACTCCACCATAGCAACAAAGCATATGGCAGTGATGTACAGGAGATGCTTGAAAAAACATGAACAGTAAGCTATGGCTAGATCACACTTGAACAAGTTCAAACAAGAATGGCAAAAGTGCAAAAGATATCAGCTTCACAGACTTCGTGAAAATACTAGCACGTCAAAACAACACCAGGAAGCATAGTTTAGAGCTAGCAAACAACATGCTACATGGAAATATCATAGCAAACAAAGGCATGGCGTGCTTCTACTAAATGCATAGAACAAAACTCCCTTACTGAACATGAGCCAAAAAGGCACAGAAAATATGATGGCACCCATGTAAACATAACAAGTTTTATAAACAGATTCAGACTTACTGGAATTTCAGAACATGGCAAAAATAGATCATGATAGCAACTTGGCGAGCTTGTTTCACTAAATGACATGGAATAAATACTATAATGGAGTAGGCATGAAAATGAAGCTAACCATGTGCCAAATAACCTCATAGCATGCTTGAAATAAATCACCCAAAAATGACAAAACAGCATCATGATGTAAAATGACATGTTCATGAACTTGCTCAAATGCAAAAACCAATGCTACCACTGGATTGGTGGGATTTTCTACCCCCAAAACATATATAATATGTTGGGGTTGATGTAGAAAATCCCCACAAAAGCTATAAGTCAAAAACTACCGAAAATGGCTATAGACAGAAATGGAAAACCTGAAATTGGAAATGTCCCAATCTGGACTTGCCAGATAAGGAAAGGCCCGAATTGGAAAGGCCCAAAGTGGACAATATGCCCAGTTGGGTTTAAAACAGAGGCGTGAGGATGACATCTGGGCCCGTGGGTCCCACGTGTCATGTGTGAGGGTGCGCATGTGGGTGTGTGGCTGGTAGGGAGAGGGAGAGGAAACCCTAGAGGGTAGGTAGGGCAAGGAGGGAGAGCTAAAAGGGGCCCAGGGTGACGGGGCGAAGCTCGGGCGCCCTCGTACTCGCGGTCCCCATGACAACGGGGAGAGGAGAGGGAAAAGGTGGGTGCGTGCTACAGGGAAGCACTGAGAGGTGGGTCCGAGGTGACCACGTAGCGAGGGGCTTGTGGGGGCGTGCGGGCGAGCGGGTGAGAAAAGGAGGGAGAGGGAGCCGCGCGGGTCCAGGTGGGCTCACTGCTGGGCCGTCCTGGAGTGTGGAGGCCTAGCTGGGATGTGATGCTGCTGCTTTTTTTCTTTTTCCTCAACCAGAAAAAGAAAAAGAAAAGCTCAGGGAAAAGGAGAGGAGTTTGAGAACAATGAATATATGCTCAATCTCCTGGAATTATGCCCTATTTAATAAAATTGATTTGGAGATTTTTAAAGGAAGTAAAATAATTCAAGTTTGAATTAAATTCAAACTTCAACCATTTTAAACCCTAACCAAACAATTTAGATAAGGTCAAGATTTAACAGAGAGGTCTTGGGAATGGTGCAAGAATCTTGTGGAAAAGATGAACACTAATGGAGTGAGGACAAATGATCTTTCAAAAATGAAAGAAAGGAAAAGAATAGAAGGTGGTGATGATGCTTGGACCCACATAGAGCATGCAACAGCATATCATGCATGAATATCATGGAACTGCAAGATGACATAAGCACAACACAACATGGTATGAACATGATGCGAACATGAAATGGAAAAAGGGATATAATAAGAATAGCAAGACAAAGCAATATGAAACACACAAAAACCCCAAAATGAAACCAACAGGGAGGAGAACACTTGAGATTGAACATGACAAGGTTGGATACAATGCCAAATATGGGAGTTTTACATCTGGGGTGTTACAACTCTCCTCCACTACAAGAGGATCTCATCCCGAGATCTAGGACTGAAAGAACTCCGGATATTCAGAACGGAGGTGATCCTCGCGTTCTCAGGTGGCTTCTCTATCGGAATGGTGTGTCTACTTCACTTTCAGGAATTTGATTGACTTGTTGTGAGTCTTGCACTTGGTTTCTTCAAGAATAGCAACGGGGTGCTCATGATAAGATAGATCTTCATGGAAATCAATCTCTTCGAAGTTGATAGTGCGCTCGGGGGTCTTGAAGCACTTGCGAAGCTGTGATACGTGAAACACATCGTGCACATTTGCGAAATTGGACGGAAGCTCAAGTTGATAGGCGAGGTCGCCTCTTTTACCAATTATCTTGAAAGGACCAATGTTGCAACACCCATAATGCAGCTATATCTCCCACATGTTGGGGCACAACTTAGAGGCATAGCTGCATGGTAGGCTTGTCGCAAGAGGGGTAATATTCACACAATCCCATGTACTGAATAAGAAAGGGATAAAGAGTTGGCTTACAATCGCCACTTCACACATATAACAAGTTAAACATACATCATCCAGAATACAATCAAGGTCCGACTACGGAACCAAAATAAAAGAAGACAACCCCATGTGCTAGATCCCCGATCGTCCCAACTAGGCTCCACTACTGATCAACAGGAAACGAAACAACACAACGAACAAGATCTTCATCGAGCTTCCACTTGACCTGGGTTGCGTCACCTGCGCTGGTATCATCGGCACCTGCAACTGTTTGGAAGTATCTGTGAGCCACAGGGACTCAGCAATCTCACACCCGCGAGATCAAGACTATTTAAGCTTATGGGTAGGGAAAAGTAGTGAGGTGGAGCTGCAGCAAGCACTAAGCATATATGGTGGCTAACATACGCAAATCAGAGCAAGAAGAGAAGCAATGCACGGTCGAGAAGCTATAAGTGATCAAGAAGTGATCCTGAAACTAATTACGTTCAAGCATAACACAAGAACCGTGTTCACTTCTCGGACTCCACCGAAAAGAGACCATCACGGCTACACACGCGGTTGATGCATTTTAATTAAGTTAAGGGTCAAGATCTCTACAACCGGATGTTAAAAAATTCCCATATGCCACATAACCACGGGCACGGCTTTCGAAAGTTCAAACCCTGCAAGGGTGTCCCAACTTAGCCCATCACAAGCTCTCACGGTTAACGAAGGATATTCCTTCTCCCGGGAAGACCCGATCAATCTCGAAATCCCGGTTACAAGACATTCCGACCGCCCGATGCGCTGACATCCCGATAGGAGATGCACATATCTCGTTCTCAGGGCAACACCGGATGAACACTACGTACAACTAAAACCAACCCTCAAGTTTCCCCGAGGTGGCGCTGCAAGTGGCTCTGCTTCAGACCAACACTTAGAGAAGCACTGGCCCGGGGGGTTAAAATAAAGATTACCCTTGGGTTGGTCGACCTAAGGGAAGGGTAATAGGTTGTTAGGCAAATGTAAAACCAAGGTTGGGCCTTGCTGGAGGAGTTTTATTCAAAGCAAACTGTCAAGGGGTTCCCATAACACCCAACCGCGTAAGGAACGCAAAATCAAGGAACATAACACCGGTATGACGGAAACTAGGGCGGCAAGAGTGGAACGAAACACCAGGCATAAGTGTAACGCCCTCGATGCGGCTATATCTCCCACGTGTCGAAGCACGACTTAGAGGCATAACCGCATTGAAAGCAATGTCGCAAGTGAGGTAATCTTCACACAACCCATGTAATACATAAGGGAAAAGATACATAGTTGGCTTACAATCGCCACTTCACAGATATACATGTATAAAGCATTACAACATCCAAATATAATCAAGGTCCGACTACGGAACCAAAATAAAAGAAGAACCCCAAATGCGACAAGGTCCCTGATCGACCCCAACTGGGCTCCACTACTGATCAACTAGAACGAAACAACACAAAGGACAAGATCTTCATCGAGCTCCTCCTTGAGCTTGGTTGCGTCACCTGCTCGGTTCAACGGCACCTGCAAACTGGTTTTGGAAGTAACTGTGAGTCACGGGAACTTAGCAATCTCGCACCCTCGCGATCAAGACTATTTAAGCTTATGGGTAAGGTAAAAGGTATGAGGTGGAGCTGCAGCAAGCGACTAGCATATATGGTGGCTAACATACGCAGATGAGAGCGAGAAGAGAATGCAAAGCACGATCGATAAAATTATGATCAAGAAGTGATCCTAGAACAACCTACGTCAAGCATAACTCCAACACCGTGTTCACTTCCCGGACTCCGCCGAAAAGAGACCATCACGGTTACACACGCAGTTGATTCATTTTAATTAAGTTAAGGTTCAAGTTATCTACAACCGGACGTTAACGAATTCCCATCTGCCCATAACCGCGGGCACGGCTTTCGAAAGTTCAAATCCCTGTAGGGGTGTCCCAACTTAGCCCATGACAAACTCTCACGGTCAATGAAGAAATAGACCTCCTCCCGAGACATTCCGATCAGACTCGGTATCCCGGTTCTACAAGACATCCTCGACAATGGTAAAACAAGTCCAGCAAGACCACCCGCTGTGCCGACAAATCCCGATAGGAGCTGCACATATCTCGTTCTCAGGGCACACCGGATAAGCTAAGCGTACAGGAGCCGACGTAACCCAAGTTGCCAAGGGATGGCTCTGCACGGTGCTCTGGGTTGGACCAACACTCAGAGGAGCACTGGCCCGGGGGGGTTAAAATAAGATGACCCTTGGGCTGGCCTAACCCAAGGGAAAAAGAGGCTAGGCGGCAAATGGTAAAACCAAGGTTGGGCCTTGCTGGAGGAGTTTTATTCAAAGCGAACTGTCAAGGGGTTCCCATTATAACCCAACCGCGTAAGGAACGCAAAATCCGGGAACATAACACCGATATGACGGAAACTAGGGCGGCAAGAGTGGAACAAAACACCAGGCATAAGGCCGAGCCTTCCACCCTTTACCAAGTATATATATGCATTAATTAGATAAGATATATTGTGATATCCCAACAAGTAAACATGTTCCAACAAGGAACAACATCTCCATGTTCCAACAAGGAACAAACTTCGATCTTCACCTGCAACTAACAACGCTATAAGAGGGGCTGAGCAAAGCGGTAACATAGCCAAACAACGGTTTGCTAGGACAAGGTGGGTTAGAAGCTTGGTTTAACAATATGGGAGGCATGATAAGCAAGTGGTAGGTATCGCAGCATAGGCATAGCAAAAGAGCGAGGAACTAGCAAGCAAAGATAGAAGTGATTTCGAGGGTATGGTTATCTTGCCTGAAATCCCGCATGAAAGAAGAACGGGTCCATGAAGAAGACAAACGGACGTAGACGAACGGGTCCTCACAACGCGACATAACCGAAACCAACCCGAAGAAGCAAACACCGGAAAGAAGCACACAACATAGTAAACAACCAACACATGAACATGGTATGATATGCGAGATGCGGTATGCGATGCATATGCATGATTTGCAAGGTAAAGCATGAACCTGGCCTCAACTTGGAAATCCAAGTGTGCCACTGGAAAGGTGAGATGAAATCGCTTGAAAATGATATAAAGAACGCCGGAATCGGAGTTACGGTTTGGAAAAGGCAAGCGATTCAAATATGACCACGATCTGCGATATACAGCAAGTAGCCATCTAAATGCAACAAGATCAACATGCTACAACACTCAAACATGAGAACAAAATACATGGCAGGGATCCATTCAAGATGTTTAACAAAATACTGGCACTGAGCTACGGCCAAATCATCCACTAACAGGTTCCAACAAGCATGGCAAAAATGCATATGGTAAACAGATCTCAGACTTAGTGAAATTGACACTTGTCTGGAATTTCAGATCAGATAGCACTCTTCGGAGGATGAAAACTATCGGCTATAGGACCTGAACATGGAAAAGTAAAGCATGGCATGGAGCTACTCAAAGAGCTTAACAAAAGTCCCTTAGTGACCTTGAGCCAAAAGGGATCAGAAAATACAATTGCAAGCATGTGAACATGGCAAAAACATAATCAGTTCCCAGACTTAGTGAAAACTGGAGCATGCTGAAACAGATATCAAGTAGGCATGTTTACGAGCTCTATGCACTCACTACAGAGCAAGTCATGACAAGCTAAGCATACACACATCAAGAATACACATTATACAAGCTAGACATGGCAAGAACAATAGCATAGCATGCACGGATCAACTACAACATCATCGGCAAAATCGCTAACAAGTAGACAATCTGCCCAGATTCGCGAAATTGCAAAAGTAGAGCTCGATTGACTCAAGCTAGGGTGCTCCATAATTGCAAACAAATACATGGATGGATAGATCACTACAATATTAACAAAACATCCTTACTGATCATCCTCAAAAGAGGCACGGATCACTAGGAAACAACACGAACATATGGCCATATGAGATAAACAGCTCAAGGACTTAGTGGAAATGCTAAGTCCCTGAAATCAGCATTACCAAGTGCCTCACTTTGGAAGTTTGTGCTAGTCACCACACACATCACAAAAATACATGGGTTGCACCTCTGGAAAGATGGCAAAACCCTTAACAAAACATATCTAGAGCTCATGGGCATGCCATGCACACAATAATCATGGCAAAAATGACAAATATCTAAATGGAGCAGTAGATCTGATAATTATCTCAAGTACCACTCTTCTAACAGCATTTCGGGCATCAAGATGAACTCAAATGAAAATAATGCAATCAGATGAAATGATGTACTCTCTGAGCCGAACATTTTGATATGCTATATGCATGAATCGGAGCTATGGATGCAAAGTTACGATGCGATGAACATGAGCATATGAATCTGGGAATTTCGGGGACTTAGACGAATTTTACCCTCGTAGAAACAGATCTAGGGTTGACTTGCACGTGGCTCAAGGTTCACCGGGATCCTTGCCGGAATTGACGGGGAAGATGACCGGAGATGTGGCTCCGCCGAGCTGGGAGGCCGTCCGGTCGCCGGGACGGGGAGATCCGGGGACGGGGATCCTGGATCCGGCGTCGGAGGCGAGCGGGGCGGCCATGGCAGAGGCGGACGGCGCGCTCCAGAGGTCGGCGGCGGTGATGGGTGGTAGCTCCGTTGATGAAGGTAGATGGCGATGGCGACGGAGTACGGCGGCGCTCGGCAAGCAGATGAGGAGGCGCGGCGAAGGACTCGGGTGCGGGGTTCGCAGGCACGCCGGCGGGCGGCTTGGGGAGATCCGGCAGCCGAAGACGATGAACTCTGGTCGCCGGCGATGGGGCTGACGCGGCTGGAGCAGGCGAGACGGCGGCGGAGAACGCGCGGTCGGACGGCGCGGGGCGTGGGTGCACGCGGGCCGGGCGGCGGCGCACACGGGTTCGCGCGGGCCCCGGATGGGCTCCGCGGGCCGCGGCGGCGGTGGGAGGAGAGAGAGGGCGGCGGGAGGTGAGGTGGCGTGCTCCGGTTGGTTGGCGGTGTCGGCGGGATGATGTGGCGCGACGCCACTGGCCGGAGCGAGGTGGCGGGCGGACATGTCCGGCCAGTGGTGGGAATTTTTTCCGGGGGCGCGAGGAGCGGGACTAGGGTTTGATCTGCGCGAGATTTTTGGAGGGAGGCACATATATATAGGTAGAGGGAGCTAGGAGAGTCCAAATGAGGTGCGGTTTTCGGCCACGCGATCGTGATCGAACGACCGAGATGATGGAGGAGGTTTAGGTGGGTTTTGGGCCAAAATGCAGGGATGTTGTGCTGCAACACACACGAGGCCTTTTCGGTCCCTCGGTTAACCGTTGGAGCATCAAACGAAGTCCAAATGGTACGAAACTTGACAGGCAGTCTACCGGTAGTAAACCATGGCCGCTTGGCAAGTTTCGGTGCAATCCGGAAACGTTTAATCCCCACACGCGAAAGAAAGGTAGAAATGACCACCAGAGGAGAACGGAGCGCCGGATTGCAAAACCGACAACGGGGAAAATGCTCGGATGCATGAGACTAACACATATGCAAATGAAATGCACATGATGACATGATATGAAATGCATGACATGCAAGCAATGACAAGGCAACAACAGCGAATAACTGGAGGACACCTGGCACATTGGTCTCGGGGCGCTACAATAAGGCCGAGCCTTCCACCCATTACCAAGTGTATAGATGCGTTAATTAAATAAGAGATACTGTGATATACCAACATATCCATGTTCCAAACATGGAACAAACTTCATCTTCACCTGCAACTAACAACGCTATAAGAGGGGCTGAGCAAAGTGGTAACATAGCCAAACAACGGTTTTCTAGGGAAGGTGGGTTAGAGGCTTGACATGCAATATGGGCGGCATGATATAACAAGTGGTAGGTAGCGTGACATAACGGTAGAATGAACAACTAACAAGAAAATATAGAAGTGATTTCAAGGGTATGGTCATCTTTCCTGAGATCCCATAAGGAAGAAGAACGAGTCCATGAAGAAGACAGACGGACGAAGTCGAACGAATCCTCACAAACGCGACATTATCGGAACCTACCCGAAGAATCAACACCGGAAAGAAGGTAAACAACCATCACATACACATGGCATGATGCACAATCAGGTATGATGCATGTCCGGTTTAATGAGGCAGGGCATGGCAAAGTGCACATGCAAAACTACAAGTTAAGTGGAGCTCAATATGCAACGAGTTGCATATTGATGAAACACCACATGACTTATTTAGTTCACTCTCATTTATGTACCCAACAAAATTAAAAGTTTTTAAACATGGTAAGAGATGAATCATATGAAAACTACCTATCTAGGCAAGTTTAAATGAGGCCGGAACAACAAATAACAAGTACAGAAACTCCTCATGTGCATATTTTAGGTTTGGTACTGTTCTGCCCTAAACACCATTTTAGAGTTGTTAAACATGCAAGATGACTGCACCTTGTTAAACTAGGCATTTTTCTACCCCATTTACATATAAAGTTTATTAGAAACCGAGCTATGGTTATTAAGTTATGAATTAAAGCATTTTAGCATGGCATATGAGCAAAATTAATCAAACAACATTTTAAACATGTTAAACATGGATGAAAGTGGCATATTATTAAACTAAATGAAATTCTAAGCATTTTTCATATATAATGTTTTTACATATGATGCACAGTTGTTGAGTTTTAATATGCATGGAGTTTAGGTACGTTTCTGCAAAACGGTAAACTTCTGGATAAATAGACAGATCGTCTGTTAAAAAAACAGAAGTTGGGCCGAAAGTGGCTGGCCCAACTGTGCACAGTCAAAAGGGCTGGGCGAAGCTCACATTGGGCCTGGCCCGGTCAGTGGAGAGGTAGGCTGGAAGGGGCGCTGGGTGAGGAGGCCCGTTGGGCCATGGACGCGCTGGTCGCAGCCTAGGCGCGGGTCAACGCGCGGTGGTGCTCGTTCTAGCAAGGCACTCGCATGCTAGCTGCTCGATGCAGGCAAGCAGAGGACGTAGCGGCCGTGGACTCGGCCAAGGGTGGCGCGATGGAGGGAAGGTGGAGGACGGAGGGGAGCGGGACTCGGCGCTGGCGTCCCCCGGTGATGAACTTGAGGAGGTGCTCGGGCAGCTCGATCGAGCAAAACAGGCAGCCTGGGTTCGCGCGGGTCAATAGAGGAGCCGCTCGGCTGGGTCAACTCAGGCACGAGGTAGAGCTGGGCTTGGCGTGGTTTCGGCAAAGGAGAAGCAAAGGAGGGCTCCCGCGGCGACACGACAGCAAGGCACAGAACCAGCGTGGGGCGAGGACGACGGAGGACGCTGACGAGCTTGCTTGGGGACAAGCCGACCATGGCGCTCCTGCAGGTAACGGCGGTCAGGGAGGCAGCAAAACGAGGGGAGGTGAGTGAACGGATCCAGGGACGCGTCGGCGACCTGCTCAGACGACGACGGCAGTACCCGGTAGGGTTAGTCCCTCAAGGTGGAGCCGCACCAGGAGACACGGGAACTCCTCGACATGGTTCCTCGGGTGCGGCGGCGCTGCTGGCCCGGTGGTGCTCCGACGAAGATGGAGGCAACGGGGTCGCAGACTTGACAAATCCGGCCGCGGGACACCGGTTCCCGACGGCGGTGAGGTGAACTGGAGCTCGGGGAGGCATCCATGGCATGCTCGAGAAGAAGCAGAGGAGGCGGGTGAGCTCTGCCGGCTCTCAGGAAGAACAAGAGGTGGCGCGGGAGCTTGGCTCCGTGGAGGTGCTCGAAGCAGAGGGTCCAGGGGCGCGATTCCATTTGAGCTCGAGCGGCACTCGGGGTTGGCTGCGGCTTGTTCGGGATTTGGGAAGCGCGGAAATCACAGGAGGTGGTCGGAGGCCGCGGTTGGAGGGTGTGGGATCTGAGAAGGATGGTGGTTGGCTAGGTGGGGAAAACGAGGCAGAAGAAGATTGCGGCGGCGGCGATGGGATGGAAGGGATAGTCTGCCTAAAACCTAGGGTTAGACTATTTATATAGGTAGGTTGGTTAGGTTAGGGGCTACTCGGTCACGCTGATGGGAATCGGGCGGTCACGAGATAAATAGCTTAGGGAGTCCAAATAATATAACACAGATGTTTTATAGACGTTTGGGGATGATCTCGACCCAACGGTAGCGATAGTCCAGGTCGGGTTCAGGACAGCTTCGGACGTGCACTCGTGGGGGGTCGATGCACTGCGCAAAGAGGGTTAGACGGAAAAGGTCAAGTGTGTGGTTGGGCTGAGAAGAGATAGGAAGAAAGCAACCCGGCAACCGTTTCCGGAGACCGGAAACATCCGACGTTTGACCGACTATAATGTCGCTATAGTTTAACGATTGGGCTAACAAACGAACTCCGAATGTGATGAAATTTGGCAGGCATCCTATCTACACTATAAAAACACCGCATGCCAGCTTTGAACCCATTCCGAGAACATTTCCTGGACACTTATAAAATAGTATTTCAGATGTGCCGCGGGCGCGTGCGAGTGTGTCTGGGCTCAGAACAGACAATGGACGGAACTTGGGAAACCCATACGGATGCAAGTTTCGTAAAGATGCAGATGTTATGCGGGTGATGAAATGGCAAGATGCAACACACAAGAAAATGACAAGGGAACAACAACGAGTAACTGGAAGACACCTGGCGCATCGGTCTCGGGGCGTCACACACGTATCTAGGGACAAGCTTCCCTTTGATACCAAAGCGACGAGTGCCTTTCATTGGAGAGACGTGGAGGTGGACATGGTCTCCGATCTCGAAAGCCAAGTCATGGTGCTTGCTATCATAGTAACTCTTGTGGCGCGATTGCGCGGCTTTGATATTTTCACGGATGACTTTACACATTTCTTCAGCTTATGTGATTAAATCATTGCCAAGAAGTTGGCGTTCACCAGTCTCTGCACAATTGAGAGGAGTATGACACTTTCTGCCATAGAGAATTTCAAATCAGGCCTTGCTTGAACTCGCTTGGAAGCTGTTGTTGTAGGAGAACTCGGCATATGGAAGACAATCTTCCCACTCCATACCGAAGGAGATGACACAAGCCCGGAGCATATCTTTGAGAACTTGATTTACTCGCTCGATTTGGCCACTTGTTTGAGGATGGAAAGTTGTGCTGAAGGGAATGTTGGTGCCCATGGCCTTTTGGAAGGAGTCCCAGAACTTGGAGGTGAAAATGCTTCCATGATCAGAAGATATCAGTTGTGGAATAACGTGCAAGGAGACAATCCTGGAGGTGTATAGCTCTGCCAGTTGAGCTGTTGTGATAGATTCTTTGATTGGAAGGAAATGAGCCACTATAGTAAGCTTGTCGATGACAACGAAGATAGCATCATTTCCATGCTTGGACTTAGGAAATCAAGTAATGAAGTCCATCTCGATATGGTCAAAGTTCCATTGTGGAATAGCAAGATGTTGGAGGACACCAGCTGGTCGTTGGTGTTCTGCTTTCACCTTTCGGCAGACATCACATTCATTCATGAATTGAGCAAACTCTTGCTTTATTCGAGTCCACAAATACGACAACTTGAGGTCATGGTACATCTTCGTACTTCCAGGATGAATGGAAAGAAGAGAATTGCGCGCTTCGTTCATTATGACCTTCTTTAGATCACCTTTAGGAAACACAATCCGATCCTCCAAGAATAGAGTGTCTTTGTCATCAATGTAATAACACTTGTATTTG
The DNA here is from genome assembly GCF_056163025.1 of Triticum urartu. Taxonomy (NCBI): domain Eukaryota; kingdom Viridiplantae; phylum Streptophyta; class Magnoliopsida; order Poales; family Poaceae; genus Triticum; species Triticum urartu. The sequence continues at coordinate 327,121,574 of NC_141876.1, forward strand.
GGTTGGCTCTTGGCAATCCCATGTTTCACCTTCTTCACCATGGTATCAAGGAGTTGTGCCTCACGAATTTGATCTTCCAAAGTAGGAGAGACTTGGAGGTTGGCAAGAAAGCCATGAGGAACAACTTGGAGGTTCAGTTTGTGGAAAGCTTCACAAAGGTCCGGTTGGAAGGGCTTGAGAATTAAGCTATTGCAATAAGCCTTCCTGCTCAACGCATCTGCAATCACATTGGCCTTGACTGTAGTATATTCAATACTCGGATTGTATTCTTGAATCATCTCGACCCATCGAGTCTGTCTGAGGTTGAGGTTGGGTTGAGTGAAGATGTACTTGAGGCTCTTAGGATCTGTGAAAATGTCCACTTTCCCTCCCAACAAGAGATGTCTCCATGTTAATAATGCATGGACAACTGTCGCCAACTCAAGATCGTGAGTGGGATAGTTCCTTTTGTTGGCCTTCAACTAACGAGAGGTATAGGCCACAACTTTCTTCTCTTGCATTAACACAGCGCCAAGACCTTGTAAGGACGCATCACAGAAAACTTCGAATGGCTTGGATTCATCAGGAGGAGTTAGGACAGGAGCTTTGACTAGCTTCTCTTTGAGGGTGTTGAAAGCAATGTCACATTCAGGTGTCCAGACATACTTAACATGTTTTGGAGGAGGTTGGAAAGAGGCTTTGCAATCTTTGATAAATTCTCAACGAATCTTCGGCAATAGCTTGCAAGTCCAAGAAAACTACGGAGCTGCTTGACATTCTGAGGAGGTTCCCAATTCACAATTGCAGACGCCTTCTCGGGATTAACAGCGATGCCCTTGGCGGAGATGATATGACCAAGGTAATGAACCTCATCAAGCCAAAACTCACACTTGGAAAACTCCGCATAGAGTTGATGCTCTCTGAGCTTGTCGAGCACCAATCTCAAATGCTTGGCATGATCCTCCTTATTCTTGGAGAAGACCATGATATCATCGAGATACACCAGGACGAAAGCATTTGTGTAAGGGTTGAAGATGAAGTTCATCATGCGAGAGAACATTGGAGGAGCATTGACAAGTCCAAAAGACATGACAGTATATTCATAAGAACCATAGCTTGTTCTGAATGCTGTCTTGGGGATATCTTCTTCACGAATGCGAATCTGATGATAACCCATACGGAGGTCAAGCTTGGAGAATACTTTAGCACCTTTAATTTGCTCAAATAGCTCATTGATGTTGGGAAGTGGATACTTGATCTTAATTGTCTTCTTGTTCAATGGACGGTAGTCAACACAAAGTCGGTCCGTGCCATCCTTCTTCCAGACAAAAAGAACACCACAACCCCATGGAGATGAACTCGGTCTGATTAGACCCATACGCTCTTGTTCATCGAGTTGTTTCTTCAATTCCTTCAACTCCTCTGGTCCAAGCTTGTAAGGATGCTTGCATACGGGTTCCTTACCAAGCTCAAGACCGATAACGAATTCAACTGGCCGGCAAGGAGGCATTCCCAGAAGCGCTTCTGGAAAGACATCTTGGTATTCACAAATGACTGGAATCTGAGAAATGGCATTCAACTCGCCCTTCTAATTGAGAGAAAACAGTATAATGGTTTCGTCATGAGCTGCATAGATGATCACATCCTCAGAAGAGTGTGTTAATTGAATTTCCCTGGCAGCACAATCAAGTTGGGCCCTAAGCTTAGAAAGCCAGTCCATCCCGAGAATTAGATCAATATCCGAGTCACCAAGAACAATTGGAGAAGACAAAAATGTAACACCCCGGATGTAACTTTCCCTTTTTGTACTCCAACTCTTGCCGTTTCTGGCGTTAAGTTATATTTATTTCTCGGGTTCGGGTCTTTGTCTCCGTGTGTTGTTGTCTTTTTCATGCATCTCATATGATGTCATCATGTGCATTGCATTTGCATACGTGTTCATCTCATGCATTCGAGCATTTTCCTCGTTGTCCGTTTTGCATTCCGGCGCTTCGTTCTCCTCCGATGGTCATTTCTAGCTTTCTTTTGTGTGTGGGGATTAAACATTTCCGGATTGGACCGAGACTTGCCAAGCGGCCTTGGTTTACTACCGGTAGACCGCCTGTCAAGTTTCGTATCATTTGGACTTCGTTTGATACTCCAACGGTTAACCGAGGGACCAAAAGGGCCTCATGTGTGTTGCAGCCCAACACCCCTCCAATTTGGCCCAAAACCCACCAAACTCTACTTCATGTTCTAGAGCGTTCGATCACGATCGCGTGGCCGAAAACCGCACCTCATTTGGACTCTCCTAGCTCCACTTATGCCTATAAATAGAACCCCCGTTTTTCGGATCTCTCCTCCCCCCGAAACCCTAGCTAAAAAAAACAGATCTCGGGCGAGCCGGACAACGTCCGACCCCCCCGGACAATTCGCCGCCGCCTACAGGGGCGCGCCACGTGGCGCGGGCGCCCCACTTTGCCGCCTCTCTCCCGCCGGCCCGGGAGGCCCAGGAGGGGCCCCCGAGGCCCGTTGACCCCGCCGAGGCACCGGGCCGCCGCCTTCTTCGTCTTCCTTCGTGCGGGGCGCCGCCATCGCCATCCGCCGCCGCACCGGGCCGCCGCCCGCTCCACTCTGCCCCGAGCCGAGCCGGCCCCGCTTCCCCGCCGCGGCGCCGCCTCCCCCCGCAGGAGCTCCGGCCACTCTCCCACTCCGGCCACCGGCGTCTTCCCCGCCGAGCCCCAAGACCGGCCGGCCATCCTCGGGCTGCGTGCCTGCTACAGTTTCCCGGATCTAGATCTAGATCCAAAAATATCTCACGGTTGACTTTTTCTTCCCCAAACCCTAATTTTCGAGCATATTTTGACCGGCCGTATCTCCGCATCCGTAGCTCCGTTTTTGACATATAGTATATCAAATCGTTCGCCTCGATGAGTACATCATTTCATTCCATTGCATCATTTTCATTTGAGTTCATCTTGACGCCCAAAATGCTGTTAGAAGGAGGCTTCATGAGTTAATTGTCAGATCTGCTAGTTCGTCTTAGACTTTTGTCATTTTGCCATGATTATTGTGTGCATGCTATGCCTATGAGTCCTTCATATGTTTTGTTAAGCACTTTGTCTTCTTTCCAGAGGTGCAACCCATGCATTTTTAGGATGTGTGTGGTGACTTGTGCAAGCTTGCAAAGTGAGACACCCGGGAAATCTGTTTTCAGAGACTTAGTTGTTTTCACTAAGTCTGGGATTATTTAGTTGATGATGCCATATGTTCAGCTTGTTTTCTAGTGATCCGTGCCTCTTTTGAGGATGATCAGTAAAAGAGTTTTGTTAATCATGCTATGCTCTATCCATCCATGTCTTTGTTTGCAATTATGGAGCACCCTAGCTTGAGTAAATCGAGCTCTACTTTTGCTTCATGGTGAATCTGGGCAGATCGTCAACTCGTTTGCGATTTTGCCGGCGTTGTTGTAGTTGCTCCGTGCATGCTATGTCATTGTTCTTGCCATGTCTAGCTTGTATTTTGTGCCTTATTAATGGATGTATGCCTGCCTTGCCATGACTTGCACCGTGGTGAGTGCATCGAGGTCGTTTACATGCCTTCGTGAGTTATATTTCAGCATGTCTCAGTTTTCACTAAGTCTGAAAACTGATTGTGTTTTAGCTATGTTCGTGGGCTTGTTGGTATATATTTTGTGATCCCTTTTGGCCCCAGGTCACTTTGGGACTTTTGTTAAGCTTGTTGTGTAGCTCCATGAAATGTTCTTACTTGTCTTAATCAGGTCATGTGTCATATTGTTTTGCTGCTCCGAAGAGGGCTTCATGGTCTGAAATTTCAGACAAGTGTTAATTTCACTAAGTCTGGAATATGTTTTGCATTTGCGTTTTTGCCATGCTTGTTTGAACCTCATAATTGATGAATTGGCCGTGGCTCAGTGCTAGTCTTTTGTTAAGCATCTTGTGTGCATCCCTGCAATGTATTTTTTTGTCATGTTTGGTGGCTGTAGCATGTCCTTTTCATTGCGTTTAGATGCCTACTTGCTGTAAATCGCTGACCGGTGTCATTCTTAAAACGCTTGCCATTTCCAAACCGTAACTCCGATTCCGATGATCTTTATATCGTTTTCAAGCGATTTCATCTCATCTTTCCAGTGGCACCCTTGTAATTCCAAGATGAGGCCAGGTTCATGCATTTCCTGCCATATCTTGCATTTTGCATCCCGCATCGCATCCCGCATAGCATATCATCATTTCATCATATTGCTTGGTCTTGCACGTGGTTGATTGTATACTTGTTGCTTGTTTGTCTTTTTGGGTAGAGACGGGAGACGAGTTCGCTACCGAGGAGCCCGTTGAGTTTGCTTGTGAGGATCCAGTCAACTCTGACAACTTTGCAGGCAAGATGATCATACCCTCGAAAACACTACTATCTTTGCTATGCTAGTTTGCTCGCTCTTGCTATGCCAATGCTACGATGCCTGCCTTTTTCTTGTCAGCCTCCCAAATTGCCATGTTGAAACTCTAACCCACCTTGTCCTAGCAAACCGTTGATTGGCTATGTTACCGCTTTGCTCAGCCCCTCTTATAGCGTTGCTAGCTGCAGGTGAAGATTGGAGGCCGTTCCTTGTTGGAACATCTTTTACTTACTTGTTGGGATATCATTATATTTCTATGTTATCTTAATGCATCTATATACTTGGTAAAGGGTGGAAGGCTCGGCCTCTCGCCTAGTGTTTTGTTCCACTCTTGCTGCCCTAGTTTCCGTCATATCGGTGTTATGTTCCCGGATTTTGCGTTCCTTACGCGGTTGGGTTATAATGGGAACCCCTTGATAGTTCGCCTTGATTAAAGCTTTTCCAGCAATGCCCAACATTTGTTTTTACCATTTGCCACCTAGCCTCTTTTTCCCTCGGGTTTCCGGAGCTCGCGGGTCATCTTATTTAAACCCCCCCGGGCCAGTGCTCCTCTGAGTGTTGGTCCAAACTAGAGTCCTGTGCAGTGCCCCCTCGGGGAAACTCGAGGTTTGGTTTTAGTTGTATGGAGCGCTCATCTGAGTGTGCCCTGAGAAAGAGATATGTGAAGCTCCTATCAGGATTTGTCGGCACATTCGGGCGGTGTTGCTGGTCTTGTTTTAACCTGTCGAATTGTCTTGTTGTACCGGGTTACCGAGTCTGATCGGTGTGTCTCGGGTGGAGGTCTATTCCTTTGTTGACCGTGAGAGCTTTTCATGGGCTAAGTTGGGATTCCCTGCATGGATTGAACTTTTGAAAGCCGTGCCCGCGGTTATGGGCAGATGGGAATTTGTTAATGTCCGGTTGTAGATAACTTGAACCTTAATTACTTAAAATGAATCAACTGAGTGTGTTACCGTGATGGCCTCTTCTTGGCGGAGTCCGTGAAGTGGACACGGTGTTGGAGTTATGTTTGTGCATGTTGTTCCCCTAGCTTCTCACTCGTGCTTTGCCTCCTCTTCTCGCTCTCTTTTGCGAATAAGTTAGCCACCATATATGCTAGCCGCTTGCTGCAGCTCCACTCATATTTTACCTTACCCTTCCTATAAGCTTAAATAGTCTTGATCGCGAGGGTACGAGATTGCTGAGTCCCTGTGGCTCACAGAAACTATAACTCCAGATGCAGGTCCAGGTGATTCCGCTCCAGGTGACGATTACGAGCTCAAGTGGGAGTTCGACGAGGACTCTCAGCGTTATTATGTTTCCTTTCCCGATGATCAGTAGTGGTGTCTAGTTGGGGTTCGATTCAGGGCCTTGTCGCATGTTGGGTTTTCTTCTATTTTGGCGCCGTAGTCGGGCCATGAGTGTTGGTATGATGGATGTTATTTATGTACTTTGATGTGACGTGGCGAGTGTAAGCCAACTATGTATCTCCCCCTTTTATTATATATATTACATGGGATGTTGTAATGATTGCCTGACTTGCGACATTGCTTTCAATGCGGTTATGTCTCTAAGTCATGCCTCGACACGTGGGAGCTATAGCCGCATCGAGGGCGTTACAAGTTGGTAATCAGAGCCTTCCCCGACCTTAGGAGCCCCATTGCTTGATCGTTTTTAGCAGCCGAGTTGTGTCTAGAAAAATGTTTTGAGTCTTTAGGAATTATATATCGGAGAGTTTAGGAATTCTTTTTACTTCCCAGTCTCCTCATCGCTCTGGTAAGGCACCCTGACGTAGAGTTTTGACTCTTCTCTTCTCAAATTTCACTAAAAAAAATTTTAGGATCATGCGAGTATCTTGGAATCGTTCCGATGGCTTATGATGAGAACATTGTCTTGGTTCCTCCTGTCAGGGGTTTAGTGGAAGTGTCCCGGGGAGTTGAGCTCTGAGGTGTTGTCATCATAATTTTATCGTTGCAATTCTGGAATACTTGAGATATGTTCGCCGACATTGAAAATCTCTTTTATGCAGTTCGTTGGTGAGATAACCTCGACGCCACCCAGTACTGGGGCGGGAGTTCGGGAGTATCTCCATAACTTGTATAACGGATGCTTTTCGAAGGTTGAGGTAGATGGTTTCCGAAGTTTTCTGGGTTATGTGTTGAAGGATGGTTTGGGTGAGATATTATGCTTCCCCTGTATCCCCAACACCTGATTGCATAACCGGAAAGGTTCGGGAGTTTCATAGGTGGGAATTCTAGTAGCTCTAGTTCTTCTTCCACGGATATTGGTTTGAGATTGGGATTTCTTACCGATTATTCGTTCTTGATCCGTACCTTATTGATTTATTTCTCTACCGTAATTCTATGTGGCTTCTCAATTTATGGATATGTGACCATTTGAAGAGGAATGCATTCGTTCATTTTGTTCGGATGTGAAGACTATATGTTGCAATTTTCATTCCGTTGGATTCAGCTTCAATATTTATCTGTCAATGTGCTAATGGTGGTCAACCTCTTCAGGATGGCTCCTCCAACGCGCACGACTCTGAATCCTGATCCGCCACCGCCTCCACCTCCTCCAGAGGCATGGCAAGCTGTGATGGCCGCAACCAATGCAAACACTCAGCTGATCATGCAAATTCTTCAAGAGCGCAATCAAGGCAGTCAAGGGAATCAAGGCAGTAATCAGAGTCACTTTGCTACACTCAACTAGTTCCTTGCTAATGGGCCAAAGACTTTCAGCAATTGTGTTGAGGCAACCGATGCTGACGATTAGCTTGTGGATCTGTGTAAGAATTTCGAGTGCAGTAACGTCAGGCCTGAGGACTTTGTCAAGTTCGCTTCCTTCCAACTCAAGGATCAAGCTGCAGAATGGTTCCAGCAGTACAAGGATTCCAGAGGTGGACGTGTTATCACTTGGGATGATTTCCGTCGAGATTTCCGAGCTCATCATATTCCGCAGAGCGTGGTTGAAAGCAAGCGTGAGGAATTCCGCAATCTAAAGCAAGGCTCTTTGTCTGTCTATGACTACAACAAGTTTTTTTTGACAGAAAGACTGTAAGGGAACCCCCTACAGTATAATTGGTGCAACAACCCCAAATTGCAAGTACCATGCCTTGAACCTGGGTGGGTGGGAAGGCATCAGCCCCTTCCAACCACTAGGCTATGCCTTAGTCTGCATTACTACAACAAGTTGTTCCAAAAGCTTGCCCACTTTGCCAAGCAGGACGTGCCTGATGAGAAGAGCATGATATATCAGTTCAGGGGTGGTCTCAGAGAAGATATTCAGCTCGCTCTTGTTCTCTTCGAGCCCTTGAGATACGATGAGTTCTACAACATGGCACTGAAGCAAGAGGCTGCTCAGTTGAGGTGTGATGCTTCCAAGAAGCGGGTCAGAGATGTTACTCCTTCTTCCTCTACTCAAGTGGCCAAGCAGCAGAATTTTTGGCTTCCTCCTCCTCCGTTCCGTCAGTCGTATCAGCAGAAGAGCAAAGGTGGCAGTGGTTCTTCCCACCCACCCAACCCTGGCTTTCAGAACAAGGCTTCGTCTCAAGCTCCAAGATCGAGTGCTCCGTATCACCGTCCGCTTTCAGAGGTCACGTGCAACAAGTGCCAACAGAAGGGTCACTATGCCAACAAGTGTCTCAACCAGAGGCGTCTTCCTCCTCCTCCTCCTGTCAGATCGGCAAGTACAGCTGTTGTCAAGCATAACCCCAAGTTCGTCAAGGTCAATTTGATGAATGCAGCTCAGGCAGAGGACTCATCAGATGTGATCATGGGTAACCTTCCTGTTAATGATATTCCTGCAAAAGTTCTTTTTGACACAGGTGCATCGCATTGCTTCATTTCCAAACCTTTTGCATCAAAGTATGAGTGTGATTATCAGTATCTGCAAAGTTCCTTGCAAATTGTGTCACCGGGCAAGCAGATGACAGCTAACACCTGCGTCCCTGAGGTTACTATCACATTGGGTGACTACAAGTTCCTTTCTTCCCCAATTGTTCTTGGTAACTCGGATATAGATCTTATTCTCGGAATGGATTGGCTTTCTAAGCACAAGGCACATCTTGATTGTGCTGCCAGGCAGATTCAATTGACTCATTCGTCTGAGGATGTAATTGTCTTTGCCGCTCAGGATAATACCATCCGTCTGTTTTCTCTCAATGAGAAGGGTGAATTGGATGCCATCTCTCAAATTCTAGTCGTTTGCGAATATCAAGACGTCTTTCCAGAAGAGCTCCCAGGAATGCCTCCGCACCGGCCAGTTGAATTCGTTGTTGAACTTGAGCCTGGCACGGAACCTGTGTGCAAACGCCCTTACAAGCTCGGACCTGAAGAGTTGAAGGAGCTTAAGAAGCAACTTGATGAACAAGAAAGAATGGGTCTCATCCGGCCTAGTTCTTCTCCGTGGGGTTGTGGTGTTCTTTTTGTGAAGAAGAAGGATGGAACGGACCGACTTTGTGTTGATTACCGTCCAGTGAACAAGAAGACCATCAAGAACAAATACCCACTTCCCAACATCAATGAGCTGTTCGAACAACTCAAAGGTGCTCAAGTTTTCTCCAAGCTTGATCTCCATATGGGTTATCACCAGATTCGCATTCGTGAAGAAGATATTCCCAAGACAGCATTCAGAACAAGCTTTGGTTCATATGAATACACTGTCATGTCTTTTGGCCTCGCCAACGCTCCTCCGACGTTCTCTCGCATGATGAACTTCATCTTCAATGCCTACACCAATGACTTCGTTTTGGTCTATCTCGACGACATTCTGGTTTTCTCGAAGAACAAGGAAGATCATGCCAAGCACTTGCGTTTGGTTCTTGATAAGCTCAAAGAACTCAGTTCTACACCAAGTTCTCCAAGTGAGAATTTTGGGTCGATGAGGTTCTTTGTCTTGGTCATATCATCTCTGCCAAGGGCATTGCCGTGAATCCCGAGAAGGTGTCCGCAATTGTGAATTGGGAACCTCCTCAGAATGTGAAGCAACTCCGCATTTTTCTCGGTCTCGCAAGCTATTGCCGAAGATTCGTTGAAAACCTTTCTAAGATTGCGAAGCCTCTCTCTAATCTTCTTCAGAAGCACGTCAAGTACGTTTGGTCTCCGGAGTGTGATATTGCTTTCAACACTTTGAAAGAGAAGTTGATCCCTGCTCCAGTTCTGACTCCGCCTGATGAATCCAAGCCGTACGAGGTCTTTTGTGATGCCTCTCTCCAAGGTCTTGGCGCAGTTTTGATGCAAGAGAAGAAAGTTGTTGCTTATACATCTCGCCAATTGAAGCCTAATGAGAAAAACTACCCCACTCATGATCTCGAGTTGGCGGCAGTTGTGCATGCTCTTTTGACTTGGAGACATCTTCTATTGGGAAGAAAAGTGGACATTTTCACTGATCACAAGAGTCTCAAGTACATCTTCACTCAGCCTAATCTCAACCTCAGGCAAACTCGATGGGTCGAAATGATTCAAGAGTATAATCCGAGTATCGAGTATACTCCAGGAAAGGCCAATGTGATTGCCGACGCTTTGAGCAGGAAAGCGTACTGCAACAGTCTGATTCTCAAGCCTTATCAACCCGAGCTTTGTGAAGCTTTCCGCAAACTTAATCTGCAAGTTGTCCCTCAAGGTTTCCTCGCCAACCTTCAAGTCTCTCCTACCTTAGAATACCAGATTCGCCAAGCGCAGCTTCTTGATGCTATGGTGAAAAAGGTGAAGATTGGAATTGCCAAGAGTCAGTCCAAGTACAAGTGCTACCGCCTTGATGACAAGGACACTCTCTTCTTCAAGGATCGTATTGTTGTGCCCAAAGGTGACCTCCGTAAAGTGATCATGAACGAGGCTCACAATTCTCTCCTCTCCATCCACCCTGGGAGTACGAAGATGTATCAGGACCTCAAGCAAGCTTATTGGTGGACTCAAATGAAGCGTGAGATCGCTCAATTCGTGAATGAATGTGATGTCTGCAGAAGAGTGAAGGCAGAACACCAAAGGCCAGCAGGTCTCCTCCAACCTCTTGCCATTCCAGAATGGAAGTTTGACCACATTGAAATGGACTTCGTGACTGGGTTTCCAAAGTCCAAGCGTGGCAATGATGCTATATTTGTTGTCATCGACAAACTCACCAAAGTGGCTCACTTTCTGCCTATCAAAGAGTCGATCACTGCAGCTCAATTGCTGGAACTCTATACCTCTCGTATTGTCTCTCTGCACAGTATTCCTCAAGTGATATCTTCAGACCGTGGCATCATCTTTACCTCGAAGTTTTGGGATTCTTTCCAGAAGTCCATGGGCACTAACATCCGCTTCAGCACTGCTTTCCATCCTCAAACAAGCGGTCAAGTCGAGCGTGTCGACCAGATTCTTGAAGATATGCTCAGGGCTTGTGTGATCTCCTTCGGCATGAAGTGGGAGGATTGTCTTCCTTATGCTGAATTCTCCTACAACAATAGTTTTCAAGTAAGTTCGGGCAAGGCCCCATTTGAAATTCTGTATGGCAGGAAGTGCCGTACCCCTCTCAACTGGTCTGAAACCGGTGAACGTCAGCTTTTGGGTAATGACTTAATCACAGAAGTAGAAGAAATGTGCAAAGTCATTCGTGATAACCTCAAAGCAGCCCAATCCCGCCAAAAGAGCTACTATGATAGTAAGCACCGTGATTTGGCTTTTGAGATCGGAGATCATGTTTACCTCCGTGTCTCTCCTATGAAAGGTACTCGTCGCTTCGGTATCAAAGGGAAGCTTGCCCCTAGATACGTGGGACCTTTCAAGATTGTCAGCAAGAGAGGCGACCTCGCCTATCAACTCGAGCTTCCTTCAAACTTTGCAAATGTTCATGACGTGTTCCATGTCTCTCAGCTTCGAAAGTGCTTCAAGACTCCTGACCGCACCGTCAACTTCGAGGACATTGAGCTCTAAGAAGATCTCTCCTATCGTGAGCACCCAGTTGCTATTCTTGAAGAGACTGAACGCAAGACTCGCAACAAGTCAATCAAATTTCTCAAAGTCAAGTGGTCACACCATTCTGACCCTGAAGCTACCTGGGAACGTGAGGATCACCTCCGTTCTGAGTACCCGGAGTTCTTTCAGTCCTAGATCTCGGGACGCGATCTTTTCGTAGTGGTGGAGTGTTGTAACACCCCGGATGTAACTTTCCCTTTTTGTACTCCAACTCTTGCCGTTTCCGGCGTTAAGTTATATTTATTTCTCGGGTTCGGGTCTTTGTCTCCGTGTGTTGTTGTCTTTGTCATGCATCTCATATCATGTCATCATGTGCATTGCATTTGCATACGTGTTCATCTCATGCATTCGAGCATTTTCCCCGTTGTTCGTTTTGCATTCCGGCGCTTCGTTCTCCTCCGGTGGTCATTTCTAGCTTTCTTTCGTGTGTGGGGATTAAACATTTCCGGATTGGACCGAGACTTGCCAAGCGGCCTTGGTTTACTACCGGTAGACCGCCTGTCTAGTTTCGTATCATTTGGACTTCGTTTGATACTCCAACGGTTAACCGAGGGACCAAAAGGGCCTCGTGTGTGTTGCAGCCCAACACCCCTACAATTTGGCCCAAAACCCACCAAACTCTGCTCCATGTCCTAGAGCGTTCGATCACGATCGCGTGGCCGAAAACCGCACCTCATTTGGACTCTCCTAGCTCCACTTATGCCTATAAATAGAACCCCTGTTTTTCGGATCTCTCCTCCCCCCGAAACCCTAGCTAAAAAAACAGATCTCGGGCGAGCCGGACAACGTCCGACCCCCCCGGACAATTCGCCGCCGCCTACCAGGGCGCGCCACGTGGCGCGGGCGCCCCACTTCGCCGCCTCTCTCCCGCCGGCCCGGGAGGCCCAAGAGGGGCCCCCGAGGCCCGTTGACCCCGCCGAGGCACCGGGCCGCCGCCTTCTTCGTCTTCCTTCGCGCCAGGCGCCGCCATCGCCATCTGCCAACGCACCGGGCCGCCGCCCGCTCCACTCTGCCCCGAGCCGAGCCGGCCCCGCTTCCCCGCCACGGCGCCGCCTCCCCCCGCAGGAGCTCCGGCCACTCTCCCGCTCCGGCCACCGGCGTCTTCCCCGGCGAGCCCCAAGACCGGCCGGCCATCCTCGGGCTGCGTGCCTGCTACAGTGTCCCGGATCTGGATCTAGATCCAAAAATATCTCACGGTTGACTTTTTCTTCCCCAAACCCTAATTTTCGAGCATATTTTGACCGGCCGTATCTCCGCATCCGTAGCTCCGTTTTTGACATATAGTATATCAAATCGTTCGCCTCGATGAGTACATCATTTCATTCCATTGCATCATTTTCATTTGAGTTCATCTTGACGCCCAAAATTCTGTTAGAAGGAGGCTTCGTGAGTTAATTGTCAGATCTGCTAGTTCGTCTTAGACTTCTGTCATTTTGGCCATGATTATTGTGTGCATGTTATGCCTATGAGTCCTTCATATGTTTTGTTAAGCACTTTGTCTTCTTTCCAGAGGTGCAACCCATGCATTTTTAGGATGTGTGTGGTGACTTGTGCAAGCTTGCAAAGTGAGACACCCGGGAAATCTGTTTTCAGAGACTTAGTTGTTTTCACTAAGTCTGGGATTATTTAGTTGATGATGCCATATGTTCAGCTTGTTTTCTAGTGATCCGTGCCTCTTTTGAGGATGATCAGTAAAAGAGTTTTGTTAATCATGCTATGCTCTATCCATCCATGTCTTTTTTTGCAATTATGGAGCACCCTAGCTTGAGTAAATCAAGCTCTACTTTTGCTTCATGGTGAATCTGGGCAGATCGTCAACTCGTTTGCGATTTTGCCGGCGTTGTTGTAGTTGCTCCATGCATGCTATGTCATTTTTCTTGCCATGTCTAGCTTGTATTTTGTGCCTTATTAATGGATGTATGCCTGCCTTGCCATGACTTGCACCGTGGTGAGTGCATCGAGGTCATTTACATGCCTTCGTGAGTTATATTTCAGCATGTCTCAGTTTTCACTAAGTCTGAAAACTGATTGTGTTTTAGCTATGTTCGTGGGCTTGTTGGTATATTTTGTGATCCCTTTTGGCCCCAGGTCACTTTGGGACTTTTGTTAAGCTTGTTCTGTAGCTCCATGCCATGTTCTTACTTGTCTTAATCAGGTCATGTATCATGTTGTTTTGCTGCTCCGAAGAGGGCTTCGTGGTCTGAAATTTCAGACAAGTGTTAATTTCACTAAGTCTGGAATCTGTTTTGCATTTGTGTTTTTGCCATGCTTGTTTGAACCTCATAATGGATGAATTGGCCGTGGCTCAGTGCTAGTCTTTTGTTAAGAATCTTGTGTGCATCCCTGCCATGTATTTTGTTGTCATGTTTGGTGGCTGTAGCATGTCCTTTTCATTGCGTTTAGATGCCTACTTGCTGTAAATCGCTGACCGGTGTCATTCTTAAAACGCTTGCCATTTCCAAACCGTAACTCCGATTCCGATGATCTTTATATCGTTTTCAAGCGATTTCATCTCATCTATCCAGTGGCACCCTTGGAATTCCAAGTTGAGGCCAAGTTCATGCATTTCCTGCCATATCTTGCATTTTGCATCCCGCATCGCATCCCGCATAGCATATCATCATTTCATCATATTGCTTGGTCTTGCACGTGGTTGATTGTATCCTTGTTGCTTGTTTGTCTTGTTGGGTAGAGCCAGGAGACGAGTTCGCTACCGAGGAGCCCATTGAGTTTGCTTGTGAGGATCCAGTCAATTCTGACAACTGTGCAGGCAAGATGATCATACCCTCGAAATCACTACTATCTTTTCTATGCTAGTTTGCTCGCTCTTGCTATGCCAATGCTACGATGCCTACCTTTTGCTTGTCAGCCTCCCAAATTGCCATGTTGAAACTCTAACCCACCTTGTCCTAGCAAACCGTTGATTGTCTATGTTACCGCTTTGCTCAACCCTCTTATAGCGTTGCTAGCTGCAGGTGAAGATTGGAGGCCGTTCCTTGTTGGAACATCTTTTACTTACTTGTTGGGATATCATTATATTGCTATGTTATCTTAATGCATCAATATACTTGGTAAAGGGTGGAAGGCTCGGCCTCTCACCTAGTGTTTTGTTCCACTCTTGCCGCCCTAGTTTCCGTCATATCGGTGTTATGTTCCCGGATTTTGCGTTCCTTACGCGGTTGGGTTATAATGGGAACCCCTTGATAGTTCGCCTTGATTAAAGCTTTTCCAGCAATGCCCAACATTGGTTTTTACCATTTGCCACCTAGCCTCTTTTTCCCTCGGGTTTCCGGAGCCCGCGGGTCATCTTATTTAAACCCCCCCGGGCCAGTGCTCCTCTGAGTGTTGGTCCAAACTAGAGTCCTGTGCAGCGCCCCCTCGGGGAAACTCGAGGTTTGGTTTTAGTTGTATGGAGCGCTCATCTGAGTGTGCCCTGAGAAAGAGATATGTGCAGCTCCTATCGGGATTTGTCGGCACATTCGGGCGGTGTTGCTGGTCTTGTTTTAACCTGTCGAATTGTCTTGTTGTACCGGGTTACCGAGTCTGATCGGTGTGTCTCAGGTGGAGGTCTATTCCTTCGTTGACCGTGAGAGCTTGTTATGGGCTAAGTTGGGACTCCCCTGCAGGGATTGAACTTTCGAAAGCCGTGCCCGCGGTCATGGGCAGATGGGAATTTGTTAATGTCCGGTTGTAGATAACTTGAACCTTAATTAATTAAAATGAATCAACTGAGTGTGTTACCGTGATGGCCTCTTCTCGGCGGAGTCCGGGAAGTGGACACGGTGTTGGAGTTATGTTTGCGCAGGTTGTTCCCCTAGCTTCTCGCTCGTTCTTTGCCTCCTCTTCTCGCTCTCTTTTGCGAATAAGTTAGCCACCATATATGCTAGCCGCTTGCTGCAGCTCCACTCATATTTTACCTTACCCTTCCTATAAGCTTAAATAGTCTTGATCGCGAGGGTACGAGATTGCTGAGTCCCTGTGGCTCACAGAAACTATAACTCCAGATGCAGGTCCAGGTGATTCCGCTCCAGGTGATGATTACGAGCTCAAGTGGGAGTTCAACGAGGACTCTCAGTGTTATTATGTTTCCTTTCCCGATGATCAGTGGTGGTGTCTAGTTGGGGTTCGATTCAGGGCCTTGTCGCATGTTGGGTTTTCTTCTATTTTGGCGTCGTAGTCGGGCCATGAGTGTTGGTATGATGGATGTTATTTATGTACTTTGATGTGACGTGGCGAGTGTAAGCCAACTATGTATCTCCCCCTTTTATTATATATATTACATGGGATGTTGTAATGATTGCCTGACTTGCGACATTGCTTTCAATGCGGTTATGTCTCTAAGTCGTGCCTCGACACGTGGGAGCTATAGCCGCATCGAGGGCGTTACAAGAAATTTATAGTTGCCCATCTTGATACCGACATTCGGAACCCACATGCTAGATCTCAAACGCTTAGCCGGAGAAACAACTTGCAATGCTCTAGGTAGAACCTTTGTGTCAAAATTGTGCTTTGATGCAAATGGATATGACATGAAAGAATGCGATGCACCGGTATCAAATAAGACTTTTGCAGGAAAGTCATTAACAGGAAGATTACCCATGAACACTTCCGAAGAATCCTCTGCCTAAGTTGCATTCATCATGTTCACCTTTGCAAACTTGGAATTATGCTTGACCACTTCATTGCCGGAAGATCTCACAGGAGGAGGGGGCGGAAGGCGCCTTTAGTTGAAGAACTTGTTTGCATAGTGCCCTTTCTGCTGACACTTGTTGCAAGTCACTTCTGAGAGCAGGCGATTATAAGGAGCACTTGACCTTGGAGCTTGAGACTGAGCTTTGTTCTGATAGCCTGGGTTGGGTGGGTGGGAAGATCCATTGCCACCTCTGCTCTTTTGCTGGTAGGGCTGACGAAACGGAGGAGGAGGCGGAAGCCAGAACTTCTGTTGCTTAGCTGCCACTTGTGAGGAAGAAGAAGATTGAACTGCGTCCCTGACTCTCTTCCTGGAAGCCTCACACTTGAGCTGAGCAGCTTCTTGCTTGAGTGCCATGTTATAGAATTGATCAAACTTAGTCGGCTCAAGAAGCATGCGAGCTAACTGCAGATCTTCTCTAAGGCCACCTCTTTTCACCAGGAACGTCTTGTTTAGAAAATCGAGCAAGTTTCTAAAACTGGATATTGTATTGGTACACAGACATGCTACCTTGCTTCAGATTGCAGAACTCCTCACGCTTGCTCTCAGCAACACTTGGTGGGAGATTGTGAGCTTTGAAGTCCCGGCGGAAATCATCCCCGGTAATCACCCGACCTCCTCTGGAATCTCTGTATTGTTGAAACCACTCAGCAGCTTGGTCCTTGAGTTGAAACGAGGCAAACTTGACAAAGTCCTCAGGCCTGACATTGCTACATTCAAAATGCTCGCAGATGTCCATGAGCCAATCGTCGGCGTCTGTGGCTTCGACATAGTTGCTAAAAGACTTCGGCTGGTTTGCGAGGAACTGGTTGAGAGTAGCAAACTGAGGCTGATTGTTGGAATTTCCTTGGCCTTGATTTCCTTGGTTTCCTTGACCTTGGTTGCGCTCTTGCAAGAGTTGCAAAAGCATCTGAGTGTTGGCGTTGGTGGCTGCCATGATAGCTTGCCATGCCTCCGGAGGTGGAGGTGGTGGCTGAGGGTTCGACTGATTCCCATCATTGTGTTCCGGATTCACACGCATTAGAGGAGCCATCCTGAAGAGGGTGACATCCGGTAGAATCCTGATAACCAGATAGACAAGCTGAATTAATGGATCGAAATTGCAACATATAGTCTCACAATGAATTCCAAAGTAAATCATCACACATCCATTAAGGTGAGAAGCCACTTAGATAAAGGTAGATGAATGAAACAACAAGGTATGAATATGAACAAATAAGTGGTAAGGATTACCCAATCACAAACCAAATATCAGCGGGAAGAAATACTAGAGCTACTTGAATTCCCACCTATAAAACTCCTAAAACTTTCTGGTTATGCAATCGGGTGTTGGGGATACAGGGGAAGCATAATATCTCACCCAAACTAACAATCCCGACATCCAGCCATATCCATCCTTCAACACATAACCAAGAAACCTTCGGAAATCATGTACCTCAACATTTGAAAAGCATCCGTCATACGAGTTATGGAATACTGCCGAACTCCCGCCCCGGTACTAGGAGGCGTCGAGGTTATCTCACCAACAACTGCATAAAAGAGATTTTCGATGTCGGCAAACTCAGGTATTCCAGAACTGCAACGATAAAATTATGACGACAACACCTCGGAGCTCAACTCCCCGGGACACTGCCACAACCCCTAAATGTCAGGAGGCACCAAGAACAATGTTCTCATCACAAGAATATCAGAACGATTCCAAGATACCTGCGTGATCCTAATTTTTTTTTTGAAATTTCAGGAGAGAAAAGTCAAAACTTCTATGTCAGGAGGCCTCATCAGAGCCACGAAGGGAATGAGGAGTAAAAAGAATCCTACTCTCCGATATATATAATCCAAAGACTCAAAACATTTTGTTCTAGACTCAACAACATTAGCGATTCAATCAAGCAGGCGTCTCCTAAGACGAGGATGGATCTGATTACCAACTTGTAACACCCACAATGCGGCTATATCTCCCACATGTCGGGGCACGACTTAGAGGCATAGCCGCATGGTACTTTTGTCGCAAGAGGGGTAATCTTCACACAATCCCATGTACTAAATAAGAAAGGGATAAAGAGTTGGCTTACAATTGCCACTTCACACAATACATAAATAAATCATACATCATCCAAATGCACTCAAAGACCGACTACGGCCAAATAAAACAGAAAAGGAAGATAAACCCCAAATGCTAGATCCCCGGTCGTCCCAACTGGGATCCACTACTGATCATCAGGAAACAAAACATAGTAACGACCGAGATCCTCGTCGAACTCCCACTTGAGTTCAGTAGCATCACCTGCACTAGTATCCTCAGCACCTGCAACTGTTTGGGAGTATCTGTGAGTCACAAGGACTCAACAATTTCACACACGCGAGATCAAGACTATTTAAGCTTATAGGTAGGAGAAGGTAGTGAGGTGGAGCTGCAACAAGCACTAAGCATATGTGGTGGCTAACATACACAAATAAGAGCAAGCAGAGAAGCAACTCAACAGTCGAGAAGCTAGAAGTGATCCTGAAACTACTTACGTTCAAGCATAACACAAGACTGTGTTCACTTCCCAGACTCCGTCGAAGAGAGACCATCACAGCTACACACGCGGTTGATTCATTTTAATTAAGTAAAGTGTCAAGTTATCTACAACCGGATATTGAAAAATTCCCGTCGAATTGGGGTAGTAGTTTACGCTTCGGGCAATTCTTGTTTGGGCATTCAAGGCAATACTCTTCGGCTGCCAAGACATTAGTCCATCTGTCATTGAGCAGATCTTGGTCAGCTTGCAGTTGTTGCTGTTTATTTTTTAGGCTTCTAGCCATGGCTATTAGCCTGTGTTTAAAGCACTCTTGTTCGAGGGGTTCCTCTGGCATCATAAAATCTTTGTTGCTGAGCCTTACGTCGTCTTCGGAGAGTGGCAGATAGTTGCTGTCCTCCGAGTCATTATTCCCTGTTTGTTTGTCAGGGTCGTCTTGCCCGTCCTCTCGATCACCCTATTCGGATGTCGGTTTGATGAGGTATTCTTGGCGTTCTACGGAGAATCATTGTATTCGGTGCCGGTATTGGTGTTCTTACTACGGCGCGATTTAGGGTTGCGCTGCAGAAGTCGACGCCGTTTTCGGCTGGGTTTTTCTCATCATCGTCGTCGCCGTTTTTAGGTGTATCCACCATGTATACGTCATACGAGGAGGTGGCCGTACAACGTCCTGTAACTAGCGGGTTTTGGGCCTCCTCCTTTCTGGCATCGTCGTCCATATCGTCGAGGTCTTCGTAGGCGTAATCAAGCATGTCGGTTAGGTCCTTAACAGTGGCGATGAAGTGGGTGGTGGGTGGGAAATAAAATTCCCTATTTCCAGCCCCTAGTCCGGGTTGGGCGTGATTCAGAAGCGGATCCTATGTGATGACAAGGGATCGCATTAGGTCCAAAGCCTTGTTTAAGAGCGGGGTTTGGACATGGTCAGAAGTTTTCTGGGCCGAGCTGGCATGACGCGGGCCTCCAAGGTTCGGAAGTAGTATCCGGAGGAGAGTCCGGCCTTGCAATGATTGCCGGAGACGCTATTATGTCAGTGCTGAGCTCTAAGGCCACAGACAGTCCGGCAGGCTCTAGACTCCCATCTTCGGACCTGATGACGCGCTCCGGATCTTAGGTCGGAGCGGTGGTTGAGGCCGCGAACCCTTGGAAGATCAAGTCTCCTCGGACATCAGCGACATAGTTCAGGTTTCCAAAACTGATCTGGTGACCAGGGGCATAGCTGTCGATCTGCTCCAGGTGGGCAACCAAGTTGGCCCGCAGTGCGAAGTCGCCAAATACAAAGAGCTGGCCGGGGAGAAAAATCTCCTTTGCGGCAGCATGGTTGTAGATGATTGATGGAGCCATCAAGCCTTTTGACGACGGCGCAGTGGAACTCTCAATGAAAGCACCAATGTCAGTGTCAAAACCGGCAGATCTCGGGTAGGGGGTCCCGAACTATGCGTCTAAGGATGGATGGTAACAGGAGACAGGGACACAATTTTAACCCAGGTTCGGGCCCTCTTGATGGAGGTCATATCCTATGTCCTGCTTGATTGACTTTGATGAATATAGGGGTTAGAAGAGTTGATCTACCATGAGATTGTAATGGTAAACCCTAATTGTCTAGCATGTATGATTATGATTCTGTCTGTATGGACTAAACCCTCCGGTTTATATAGAAACCAGAGGGGGCTAGCGTTATACAGAGTCCGTTTACAGAGAAAGGAATATTCATATCCACACACTAAGCTTGCCTTCCATGCCAAGGAGAGTCCCATCCGTACACGAGGGAAGGCCTTCTATCTTGTATCTTCACGGTCCATCTGTCCGGCCCAAATCACGTATCCCGGACACCCGGGGACCCCATAATCCAGGACTCCCTCACCCGGGGAGGGCCACGTTTACCTCACGAGCGAACTGCTTGAAGATGCGCTGGGAGGCTGGGGCCTGTGCACCATCCAAGATGTAGGCAAATGGCGCAAGGCTCCTAGACGCCCCCAGCCCCTTCATCCTGGTGGTGGTCGTCGTTCCTTCTGGGTGGTGGTGGCAGCGGAGGGAGGCCGGTATTTCCCTGAGGACGGTCCTCTTGAGGCTGGTCTCTCCAGGCGCCCTCGTGAGGCTGGCCTTGCCAGTGATGCTCACAAGGCTGGTCGCGCCACTCCTGGCGTGGACTGCGGTCATCTTGAAAGTGCTAGTGATCGACTAGAGGGGGTTGAATAGGCGATTTTTATGAAAGTCTTCAAAACATGGAAGTTTCGAAGACAAACGATAGAAATAAACCCATTACCATGCAGCAGAAGGTAGACTACACTAAGCGAGCCATAGTCAAGTATTCAATGAAATGAAAGAATAAAGACTAATAGCACCTAGGCAGTATAGATCAGGATGGAAGATAGTATGAAGCCAATCAGAACAAGCAGTCACACAGTGAAGACAGAAGATAATGCAGACAAGCAATGACTTCACAAGGACCAACTATAAATAAAGAGATGGGGAAGATAGAACCGGTAGCTCGTTGAAGACAATGATTTGTTTTACCAGTTCCAGTTGCTATGACAACTGTACGTCTGGTTAGGGAGGCTGAGATTTAACTCAGAAGACCGTGTCTTCACCTTATTCCTCTTGAGTTAAGGACACCCAGTCCTCGCCCAATCACTCTGGTAAGTCTTCAAGGTAGACTTCCAAACCTTCACAGACTTCGTTCACTAGCGATCCACAATGACTCTTGGATGCTCAGAACGCGACGCCTAACCGGCTGGAGGATTCACAGTCCTCAAGTGTAATAAGTCTTCAGATCACACAGACAGGAAGACTTAAGTGATGCCTAACACTCTTTGGCTCTGGGTGTTTAGGGCTTTGTCCTTGCAAGGAATTCTCTCTCAAAGGCTTCGAGGTGGGTTGCTCTCAAACGACAAAAGCCGTATACTAACTCTGAGCAGCCAACCGTTTATGGTTGTAGGGGGTGGGCTATTTATAGCCACTAGGAAACCCGGCCTGATTTGTCCGAAATGACCCTAGGTCACTAAGGAACTAACACGTGTTCCAACGGTCAGATTTCAAACACACACGGCAAATTTACTTGGGCTACAAGCAAAGCTGACTTATCCGGCTCTGGATAAGTTTTGCTCTCATTGTCTTCACTCGAAGACATAGGATTTTGGTTAAGCATCACTTCAGTCATTCTGACTGGTTCACTTGGACCCCACTTAACAGTACGGTGGTTCCTATGACTCAACAAAGAAGAAAAAGAACGATGAAACAACTAAGTCTTCGCGCTCCATAGTCTTCACGCAATCTTTTCTCTTGTCATAGTCTTCAATGTGAATGTCTTCACATACCACCTTTGACTTCAATGTCTTCATACATTTTTAGGGATCATCTCTGGTAGGAAAACCGAATCAATGAGGGACTTCTACCTGTGTTATCCTGCAATTCTCACAAACACATTGGTCCCTCAATCAGGTTTGTCGTCAATACTCCAAAACCAACTAGGGGTGGCACTAGATGCACTTACAATCTCCCCCTTTTTGGTGATTGATGACAAACTGGTTGAAGTCTTCAACGGGGAATAAAATATCTGAAATTGTAAAGGATAGGGTATTGTCGTCATAAGTGGCAAAGGGTCCCCCTAAAGATGTGCATATAAGTAATTTGCTCTTGGAATGCAAATGCACATGGCAGGTTGTACTTGTGGAGATCCCCTTCAACTTATGATGACAATTCATTATGCATGATTTGATGTAACGAAGATAATGACATGCATAATGAAAAATGGACTTCTGCAAAATGACCTAAGTGCGGAAGTTATCATCGCACATGCGGAATTTATCATCGCATCTCAGAATAGCAAATAAGTAGAAGACGACCATCGAGTTTAAGTGTTACAACTCAAAGAACTAAATGTATTGAAAATCAGGAGTTGTAAGCACTTGGCAAAAGTAGCAAAAGGTAAAGCAACCTCCCATATGGACCCGCTTGAAGACTATCAACTCATATGCTTCTCCCCCTTTTGTCAGTAAGGACCAAAAAGGTTTGAAGACATAGAGCGCCTACTCATTCCCTTGAGGTGCAGGCGAGGCAGCAGGGTCGTCGTTGAGGTCCGATGGTGTAGAAGAACTTGGTGCAGTGTCGACACACACTGAAGTTGGAGGAGGTGAAGTTGCATCATCTTGGTCATTGATGACTCTGGCATTCACTGTCGCAGCTGAGGACGAATAGTCAGAGTCTTCAAGTGAGGGAGTCCGACGCAAGTGAGAATTCCTTGGAGGAGTTGAGTCAAACTTGAATCTTTCGGCGAAGCCATCGTCCTGCAGATCAGCTTCAGCACTAAGCAATGTCAAACTCTTCCACGACCTCCGACAGGTTTCATGAGTGACAAAGGCATTCTTGGTGGCAAGATTGCGAATGCGGTTGACATCCACCAAGAGGCTTTGCATCTAACGCTTGAGCCAGTTCTGATGCTTGTCCTGTTTCTGGTGTAACGCAACAAGAAGCTCTCGGTCATTAAGAACACGAGATCGCTTTCGAGGCCTTTGCGCAATGGTGCTTCCAGTGGCGTCAATTTGAGCGCGAGGGGAACGTGTGTTGCCAGCCAAGGGATAAACACGCGAGACTGCCTGAACTCTTTCAATGGGCTGGGTGAAGCTTTGGTGATCAGCATTGTGAAGATAAATGGGATCCTTAGTAGGCTCTGGGTAAATAGCTTCAACAGACAGATCAACCTCTGGCAAGAAGACAAGATGATTGCGCGCAGACGGCTGATAGTTAATGGCAGAGTGAAGCTTGATAAGGCGCATTACCCATGGAGCATAGAACTTCAGAACAAAAATGTCGGAGCCAGACGCAGCCAACTACCTGATGAAGAAGTCTTGAGCATTGAAGCTGATGCCATTGAAGATGTACAAAACCGAAGTATTCATTGCTCCTTCAAGCTTTGCTGCAGATGAATGTCCTTTGACAGGCCATAGAGTTTTTTTGAGGATGTGATAAATGGTGCGAGGCAGATACTCTAGGTCTTCAACAAAGAATTCAGATGGGTAATCAGCATCGTGAGGCAAAGGCTTCATCATGCTCAGCATTTGACTCATGTTGGGTTCTGGCTTCTGAAAAATGCTCTCCAAAGCATTCTAGTGTTGTTGACAACCTGGCTCATAGTATTCACCAGGAGTGGGCATGCTTGTGAGCTCAATGATATAAGGAGCTTTGGCTTCATGTTGGACATTGCCTATCATCCACTCAACGACCCAAGTCTTTGGATCCCTGTTGTAGCCTCGAACGTGAAGAGTTGCATAGAACTGTAGCTGAAGCTCTTCATTCCAGTGTTCCTTATCTGTGACAAACTGCAGGAGTCCAGCGTCTCTGAAGCAATCCAACGCTTCTTCAAGGCAGGGCAGGCCAGCTATAGCTTCAGTGTCGAGACACATATGTGGAAATATGCGCCCTTGATTGTATAAGACGCGGGAATAGTAGCTGCACTGCTGATAGCTCCATAACCGATCTGATGAAATGCGAGGTTTGGTGTAAGGGTTCATGGCGCTGTTGAAGAATGTGTTATGGGCCACTAAGCCATTCACATTGAAGACCCCAGGTGAAGTTGCAGTGCCTGGGAATCATGGAAGTCTTGGCTTGGCCTTCGGGACGGGAGGTCTGTGCTCGACATGATAGTCAAATTGTGGACCCGCAGCAGGTGGAGGAACCAGAATGGGCCATCGGACCATAACAGACTGACCACGATCAAATGCCAGCTCAATTGTATGAGGTCTTGGAGGGGGTACAGGAGAATTGACATTGTCGTTGATATGGGCTTCAGGGACCACATTGGCTTCAGGTGCTTCAGTATTGGCTTCGGGCGCTGAAGTGGCTTCAGTGCTTGTACTTCTGGCGCCGCATGAGCTTCAGGCACCACATTAGCTTCAGCCATGACAACGTCATTGGCTTCAATGTTGATGTTGGTGGCCGCCTCGGGATTGTTAACCTCCACTTCAAAAGCTGGAGGGTCGGACACGTTCTCCTTGAGAACAACATCTTGGTGGGACGGGCGTGTAGCAACTCTTTCTACTTCAACTCTTGGTCCTTCTTCTTCATCGGCTGATGCAGCCGGAATATCTTCAGTCATTTTGGCTTCAGACTCTGACACGTGCACAGTGGGAGTGACTTGGGGCCTTGGTCCTTTGCGAAGCCAGCGTAATGCTGGCGACGCTTGCGGAGATGGAGTTTGCTGGGCCTCAAAGTCATCGCCATCTTGCATGGGTGAGGTGACTTGTGGTTGGGGAGAACTTGGGGTGTCTTGTCGTTGTGGGTGATCAGCCCACGATGCATCCTGAGAAGTTGGCGTCAGAGGACGACCAATGCTGATGAGTTCGCTATGCGTGAGCACAGGCGATGATACCAACTGGTGCTCGATCTGAGGAAGGACTTCATCATCTTCAACATTGTCGTGAGGACCAATGTCTTCAGCCGCGGTAGGGTCAACAGCTGGATTGTCTTTAGCTTTAGGAGCCTCTGTGGAAGCAGGCTCATGAACTATCACTTGGCGTTCTTGATGTTCAGACGCAGGATGAGCCACTGAGATTGGCTCGACATCAAGCGGCTCTGTGGGAGCAGCCCGGTGTCTCTTCTTGGTTTTCTGTTTCTTGGTTGGAGGAGCATTATCAGTGGTGGCCTTGGTTTTGTGCTTTCTAGCTTCGGCTTCAGCTGCCCTTGTTTTCTTCAGTTTTGAAGCCACTATGGGGACATTAGGCTTCGAGCCTGTCATACTGGCTGGGAAGACAATGTGATGTTCTTCCTGCCTTGGTGCTTCGGGTTCTGCCACAGCTGGCTTCTTTTTCTTCTTGGCCGCCATTTGGGGGTCGATGTCTGGTCGCCCCAAAGCCTTGCACTTTTCAGCTTCATTGTACCCCTGAACACATTTAGCAGCGAGATCCTTCATGCGTTCACGAGAACCTTTGGCTTCTTCGCGTTTCGTGCGGAATGCTTCCTTGAGCTCATGCATCATGACCTGGATGTTCTGAATGTCTTCAACATTGAGCTTGGCCATATGCTTCTTGAATTGAGCCTTTTCATAATCTATCTTATGCTTTAGCTCAACAATTTTCTGAGCTAGAGCCAGCTCAGCAACAATGGCTCCGTGGAAGGCGACGCTGAGGCCAATGGGAAGCTGAAGATCATCAAAGTTGACGTTTGGGCTATCAAACCACTCATCAATGAACTTGTTTAAGATTTCCACATCAAAGAGAGGAAGGTCATTGAAGATTTCTGCCTCTTGCTTGCTCTTGATCAACCGCTCAAGAGCGTCATCACCAAGATCGTTGTCGCTGGACAGATCAATGGCGTCATTCTCATTGCGGAGAATAGCAGCAGGGGTCAGTGCTTGGCTGGTGGGTTGCATGGGCATCTTCACTTTGGAGGGCTTGGAGATGCGTGACAGATCTTCAGACTGCACACTATGTTCAGGAGGTGCAGTGGCCAGAGGCTTTGCCCGTGAAAGCTTTGGTGCAGGGGCAGGCTTCGAAGCTTTAGGTTTCTTCAGCTTGTTTGGCTTCGGTGCTGCAGGCGCTTCATCAGAATCAGCGTCGTCTGCAGGTTGATCCACGACTGCCCCTTGAACCTTTATGTGAGTAATGAGACCTTCTAAGTTATAGAAGGGCCCAACTAGATTGGGTTCAGCTTCACGTGTGCTGTCAGCACGAGGAGCAGAGGGGCCTGGATTAAAGTCTAATCCCCATGACTTCTTGTTTTCTTTGGCCGAGTTCTTGGCAAATTGGAAGTTGCGATTGAACAGATTGTCATCATGACACCATAGTAATGAAGATGGGTCTGCATCTGCAGGCTGTGGTCCACGGACCATGCAAGGATAAAAGCCTTGTTCAATGGCTTCAGCTTTGGATCTGGGTTGAAGATTTCTGTACAAGATGTCTCCCCACGGTTGCTTGATGGCATTTTTCTCAACATACTCCTGGGTCACGAACCTGTACTTGAACCATTGTTCTGCCCAATATCTTCGAATCCATTGGATTCGGGTTTTCCACTGATTGTAGTCCTCCTCTGGATCTGTCTTGTACAACTCATAGAGGTCAGGAGGCAAATCTCTTGAGGTGTTTCCATGGCACTGTCTGCCACCCTTCCTTGCAGATTTCTCAGTTGCCATGAAGTTTAGACTGAAAGGCTTCAACACTGTCAAAGTTTTCCATCTACTAGTCAGACAAGAACTGGCTTCAGGAGAATTTATATGATGCTGTAAGAACTCTGCAAATGAATGCAGACTATGAGAACCAAGGGATTCTCCCACTGACATGTACCTGTGACAGCATTAAAGGTGCGAGGGAAGGGGAAGAGGTCATATGCATTCTCAGAAGATTTTGAAGATAAATCAGTTTAGAAGACATTGACCTCATAGTGCGAAGACATTCACTCATAGGTAGAGAGTTGGTTCCATATTTGTACGAATCCACGAATAAGTACAAGTGAGGAATCTAACTACTTTGTGAAGCATAAGTGAACATAATAGGCATGTTATGAGATGCAGTACGAGATAGATCCAACTTGTGCGAACAGAAACTACTTGTGGTTGAAAAGGATGAATCTATCGGATCAAAAGGATTGGCAAAAGGAGGTTTTATTTACCACACGAGGAACTGCTAGACGGAGTGGGAGAGGAGGCCGAGTAGTTCGATCTTCCGTGCCCTAACTTGGCGACGGAGGACACCTACGGCGATAGCGGAGAAGACGATGTCCGCGGACGGCGTGAGGACGGGTCGGTGAGGTCGCAGCAGCTAAGCGCTTCGTCGCCGGCGTCGTCGAGGGCTAGCGGTGGCGCTAGGGTTTGAGTGAGAGTGGAAGAAGAGATAATGACTGGGGTGAGGCGTGTATTTCCAGGGACAGGGACGGCACAATGTTATTACACAGATGCCCCTGGCGGTTCACATCTGAAGGACACATGGCGATCATGCAACATATTGGAGGTTGTTCCACGTTCCCACGCACGCCTGGATTGTCGGGTGGTCGTTCCCACTTCTCCGGGTTTCAGGTAGAAGGATTTATCATTGAAAGCAGATTAATGTTTGTCTCTGTGTCTTCTGCTGACAAGAACGCAGAGAAGACATTTTGACAGTTTCAATAGAATGCATATGATTTGGATAGATAGACTTAAGATAGAAGCATAGAAGGGTTAGGGTCCGATCACATTACTTAGTTCAAAAGATTCAACAAGAAGACATAGCTACAAGTGAATGCTGTAGAGGACAGAAACCAAATTAGTACATTGAAGATAGACCTTAAGCCATGTTAACATTGAAGACAAACAAAAAGCGAAGACTTGGCAAATGTAACACCAACAGAAAGTATTCCAAACAGGAGTTTGGTGGTGGCGTTACCCATCGTATAGGAAATATTAGACCCAGACACGGCGCACAATTATCGTGGCACTCCGAAGTCAAATTCCACGTTAATGTATTCAAACTTAGAATGTAAGTCTTCATTGATTGAAGACATACGTTACTTCGTGTGTTGCACATCTAAGTCATCAACATGCATAAGTGTTATGATGTGTGCCTGATCACATGACATTTGAGGATTCCAAGATATTTAGCTCACACCGTACCTTGCAAAACCTCTTCTCATCCAAGGGCTTTGTGAAGATATCTGCCAGTTGCTCTTCATTGTTGACGTGCATGATATCAATATCTTCCTTCATGACATTATCTCTGAGAAAGTAATGGCGAATTTCAATGTGCTTTGTCTTCGAGTGCTGAACTGGGTTGTTAGCAATCTTGATGGCGCTCCCGTTGTTGCAGTAGAGTGGCACTTGCTTCAGATGAATGCCATAGTCCTTGAGTGTTTGCTTCATCCATAGAAGCTGAGTGCAGCAAGATCCAGCAGCAATGTATTCAGATTCAGCAGTGGAGAGAGATACACAGTTTTGCTTCTTTGAAGACCAACATACAAGTGATCATCCCAAAAAGTGACATGTGCCTGATGTAGACTTGTGATCCACCTTGTCACCAGCATAATCAGCATCCAAGAATCCAACTAGATCAAACTCTGAGCCCTTTGGATACCATAATCCTAGTGTTGGGGTGTGAGCCAAATATCGAAGAATTCGCTTTCACAGCTAAGTGATGCGATTCCTTTGGTGCCGCTTGGAATCGGGCACACATGCAAACACGAAGCATGATATCTGGCCTAGATGCACATAAATAAAGCAAAGAACCAATCATGGAGCGGTATACCTTTTTATCGAACTCTTTACCATTGATCAAAGGGATAAAGAGTTGGCTTACAATCGCCACTTCACACAAATAGAAGTCAAACATACATCATCCAAAATACAATCAAGGTCTGTCTATAGAACCAAAATAAAAGGAAGACAACCCCAAATGCTAGATCCCCGATCGTCCCAACTGGGCTCCACTATTGATCAACTGGAAACAAAACAACACAACAAACACGATCTTCATTGAGCTCCCACTTGAGCTCAGTTGCGTCATCTGCACTGGTATCATCGGCACCTGCAACTGTTTGCAAGTATCTGTGAGCCACGAGGACTCAGCAATCTCACACCCTGGCGGTCAAGACTATTTAATCTTAAAGGTAGGAAAGGGGTAGTGAGGTGGAGCTGCAGCAAGCACTAGCGCTAACTTACGCAAAAGAGAGCGAGAAGAGAAGCAAAGCATGATCGAGAAACTAATAGTGATCAAGAAGTGATCCTGAACCTACTTACGTTCAAGCATAACATGAGACCGTGTTCTCTCCCCGAACTCCACCGAAAAGAGACCATCATGGCTACACACGCGGTTGATTCATTTTAATTAATTTAAGTGTCAAGTTCTCTACAATCGGATATTGAAAAATTCATTTTAATTTAAGTGTCAAGTTCTCTACAACCGGACATTAACAAATTCCCATCTGCCATAACCACGGGCACGGCTTTCGAAAGTTCAAAACCCTGCAGGGGTGTCCCAACTTAGCCCATCACAAGCTCTCACGGTCAACGAAGGATATTCCTTCTCCCAGGAAGTCCCGATCAGACTCGGAATCCCGATTACAAGACATTTCGACAATGGTAAAACAAGACCAGCAAAGCCGCCCGATGTGCCGACAAATCCTGATAGGAGTCGCACGTATCTGGTTCTTAGGGCACACCGGATGGGCAAGACGTCGGGTTGGCATAGACCCTGGTTGCCTGGGGGCGCCGGACATCGCCCAGTTTGGACCAACACTCGGAGGAGCACTGTCCCTGGGGTTTAAAATAAAGATGACCCTTGAGTCTGCAGAACCCAAGGGAAAAAGGCTTAGGTGGCAAATGGTAAAACCAAGGTTGGGCCTTGCTGGAGTAGTTTTATTCAAAGCGAACTGTCAAGGGGTTCCCATAACAGCCAACCGCGTAAGGAACGCAAAATCAAGGAACATAACACCGGTATGACGGAAACTAGGGCGGCAAGAGTGGAACAAAACACCAGGCATAAGGCCGAGCCTTCCACCCTTTTCCAAGTATATAGATGCATTAAAGTAAACATGATAAAATAATAATGATATCCCAAACAACATCCATGTTCCAACATGGAACAAACTCCATCTTCACCTGCAACTAGCAATGCTATAAGAGGGGCTGAGCAATGCGGTAACATAGCCAAACAACGGTTTGCTAGGAAAGGTGGGTTAAAGGCTTGACATGGCAATATGGGAGGCATGATATAGCAAGTGGTAGGTATCGCGGCATAGTAATAGAGCGAACAACTATCAAGCAAAGATAGAAGTGATTTCGAGGGTATGGTCATCTTGCCTGAGATCCCGCAAGGAATAAGAACGAGTCCATGAAGAAGAACAAGCGGACGTTGCCGAACGAATCCTCGCCACTCCGGAATGAAACCAAAGCTAACGAGAGAAGCAACCCGGAAAGAAGCAAGCAATAAAGTGAAAAACCATCACATAAACATGGCATGATGCACACCCAAGTTTGATGCATGTCCGGTTTAGTGAGGCATGGCATGGCAAAGTGCACAAGAAAACTACAAGTTAAGTGGAGCTCAATATGCAACGAGTTGCATATTGACGAAACACCACAACAATTATTTAGTTCTCTCTCGTTTCAAGTACCTAACAATGTTAAATGTTGTTAAACAAGGCAAGAGGTGAAACATAAAGAAATTATCTATTTAGGAAAGTTTAAATGAGGCCGGAACGCCAAACAACAATTCCAGTAAAACCCCATATGCATATTTTAGATTTGGTATTGTTCTGCCCTAAATCATATTTTAGAGTTGTTAAACATGCAAAGTGAGTTCACCAAGATAATCTATGCATTTTTCTACCCCATTTACATATAAAGTTTATTTAAATCCGAGCTACGGATATTTAGTTATGAAATAAATCATTTTAGCATGGCATTTTAGCAAATTTAATCAAACAACATCTTAAAAATAGATGAAAGTGGCATATTATGAAACTAGATGAATTTCTAAGCATTTTTCATATTTAAAGTCTTTAGATATGATGCATAGTTTGTGAGATATGATACGCATGAACAATAGGGGGTTTTCTGTAAAACTGTTAGCCTCTGGATAAAAGATAAAATCGCCATGGGGAAAAACGTCATGGACCGAAACTGCTGGTGCAACAGCGAAAGAAAAAAACACCGCAGGCGTTGGAGTTGGCCTCAGCATGGGCCTTGGCCCGGTGGGTGGAGGTGATGAGCTTGGACGCTGCTGGGTAGGGACGAGGCCCAGCGCGATGCCAAAGGAGGCGCGGGGCGAGCGGCTCGACTGGTCAACGCCTCGCGCAAGCGGAACGAGGCACTAGTTCTTGTGCAGACGAACAGGGCCAGGCGGAAGCGAGAACTGGGGGTGTACGAGTCACGGAACTTCGATGAGTTACTTGGCGGTGGCGATGGATCTAGGAGGTCTTGACGACGAGGAGCCGGTTCCTGGCAGTTGGAGCGCGGGACGGCTCAATGAACAGCAACGGGCGGCGGAGCTTGAACTTGTTGCGGTCATGGCGACGAGCGGGAGGCCGCAGGCGCACGGAAGGGGTATGGATCACCAGATCCGAAGCAGGGGAACGGGAGGAGGTCGGTTTCGTCGTGGCTCGTCGAATCTTGCCAGAGATGGTGGCGGAGTAAGGACGAGGCTGCTGTGGTGTTGCTCCTCGAGGTGTTCCCATGGTTGTCCTCCTACATGGGACAGAGAGAGAGCACTGAGAGAAGAGCGGGATAGGGGGAGAAGAAGGAAGAGTAGGGACACAGATGACCTGCGGGGGCGGCGCCGCCGGGGCCAACGGCGAGGACGGTGGGGCGGAGCAGGGGCTTGCGGGAGAGGGCCAAGTGGATCGATGGGGTGGATGGGACAGAGAGGATCGGGCGATGCTCTAGTTGGTGGGTGTGCTGCGGGATCCAAGGAGGAGCATTGATTGGTTTGCTACCGAAAACGAGGAGGAGAAGGTGGGATCGATTTGGGTGGATCGGGCAAGATCCTGAGGAAAAGGGGAAGACTAGGTTGGCTGGCGGCGGTGGGCGGAATGGACGGATGGGACATCCTAGGATTAGGGTTAGGCTCAAATATAGGTAGGGGATTAGGTTAGGGGCTACCGGATCCCTCTGATCGTAATCGGACAATTGAGAATAAAAGGTTAGGAGACTCCAACGAGAAAACGATGATACTTTATAGATGTTAGGGGATGATCCGAGTCCAACGGTGACAAGTGCTTGGGTCGGGTTCGGGACAGCTCCGGACGTGCACTCGAGGGGGGTTGATGCACTGTGCAAGGAGGGGTTAGGCGAACGAGGTCAAGTGTGTGGTTAGACTAAGAAGAGAGAAGAGGAAAGCAACCCGGCAACTGTTTCCAGAGACCGAAAACGTCCGAGGTATCACCGGCTATAATGCCGCTCTATTTATCCGTTGGGGCATTAAACGGACTCCGAGTGCGATGAAAGTTGGCAAGCGGCCTATCTACACTATAAGAACACCGTATACCAACTTTCAACCCATTCCGAGAACATTTCCCGGCCACTTATAAAATATTATTACGGACGTGCCGCAGGTGCGTGCAAGTGTGGTTGGACTCAGAACGGACAACAGAGAGAAACGGGGAGACCCGGACGGATGCAAGTTTTGAAAACATGATGATGCAATGCACATGATGACATGGAAAGATGCAACACGCAAGCAAATGACATGGCAACAACAGCGAATAACTAGAAGACACCTGGCGCAACGGTCTCGTGGCGTTACAACGAACCCAAGGGACAAGAGACACATGAGTTTATCCTGGTTCGGGCCACCTTGCGGTGTAATATCCTACTCCAGCTTTGTGGTGGATTGCCTCGAAGGGCTGAGGATGAACTAGTACAGTGGATGAACAACCTCAGGAGGAGAGGTGCTCTTAAGCTCGATGAGCTGGTGAGGTGGTTCGGGTGGAATTCGTCCCGTCCTCTCTATGGTGGTGGCTAGGTCTTATATATAGTGTCCTTGGTCCTCTTCCAAAATGTAGGCGGGAAGGGATCCCACAACTTGCCAAATTTGAGGAGAGACAACTAGTACAAGCTATCCTGACAAAAGCAGTCTTCGCCTGTAAAAGGCTCTGGTGGTGACGCTGCAGTGGGCTCCGCAATGACCTCCGTCCTTTCATCATGGCGGTCTTGGTCTCATTGCACCAATATAGAAACCTTTACTTGGTTCCTTAGGACTCTCTGCCTGCGCTTTCTTCCTTGGCACCAAAGGGGAAACTGGTACACTCTGCCCGCTGGCGCCCACCTGGCCTTGGTCGTCATGGCTCACGTCATGTGAACCTCGCAAGGTGCACCTTGCGTTGATATCTCCACCCCTCGGGAGCCACCCTAGTGAGGCCGCCCCTAGGGAGGTCTTGGTGTCGTCCGCCTCGTGAGGTTTGGCCCCTCACGAGGGTCTTGGGTTGTTGTTGCTAAAACTGGGCCGTACCGAGCCATCGATGGAGCCACGCCGTGGGCCGCAGGCAGGCAAGTCTGGGCACCCACGTCCCCAGGACGCCGACACTTTGCTTCTGTTTGGTGGTTTGACCATTGTAGATTATATCCTATTCCAGCCACTTGGGCTACTTTGAAAACGGTTGTGCGAACACGTTGGGTTCCACCATATTGTCAACGTGAATTGCTTCAAAAATTGCAGCGCTTAAGACAATGAAAAAATTCTGTTGAGGAATATTATCAGGAATTGCAAACTGGTATGATTAGATGTTGTATTGTTGAGGATAACGAAGCTATGCTTGCACATTTTATGGGTGGATTAAATAAAGAGATTCAGACCATTTTAGAGTATAAGGAATATAATAATATCACTCATTTATTCCATCTTGCTTGCAAAGCTAAACGTGAAGTGCAGGATCGATAGGCATTGTCGTAGACTAACTTTTCTGCAGGTCGACCTTCATCATGGACACCGCATGCATCTTGTACTTCCATACGTTCTGCTACACCGGCACCTCCGTCAGCCGTCACCTCCAGCCATGATATAAGAAAGCAGGCGCTCCCACCACTATTTGCCAAGAGCACACCTACCGGGCCTGCATAGAGCTCTTCTTCATCCATGGCATCAACAGGGCACACAGACGATAGTATTTGTCATCGCTATAAGGGTAGAGGTCATTATGCGAGAGAATGCCAATCTCCACGTGCTATGATTGCTACTGAGGATGGTGGGTTTGAGTCCGCTACTAACTATGACGAGGAGACATTGGCTCTTATTACACCTGAAGAACACGGTGGAGATGATTCTGAACATGACACACAATACATGGCTCCTGAAGATGTTGACATGTATGAATGTTTAGTTGCTCAACGTGTTTTGAGTGTGCAGGTCACACAAGCAGAGCAAAATCAGATGCATAATTTGTTCCATAGAAAAGGAGTTGTGAAGGAACATTCTATTCGCGTCATCATAGATGGAGGGAGCTGCAACAACTTGGCTAGCATGGAGATGGTGGAGAAGCTATCTCTCACCACAAGACCACATCCACATCCTTACTATATCCAATGGTTCAATAACAGCGGCAAGGTTAAGGTAACACGTACTGTTCGTGTGCATTTTAGTATCTCTATGTATGCCGATTTTATTGATTGTGATGTGGTACCCATCCAAGCATGTTCCTTATTACTTGGTAGACCATGGCAATTTGATAAAAATTCTATACACCATGGTAGAGACAATCAGTATACTCTTGTTCATCAGGATAAACATATTACTTTGCTTCCTATGTCTCCTGATTCCATTTTGAAATATGATATTCATAGAGCTAATAAAGCAAAACAGGAGAAAAATAAGAGTGAAAATAAGATTGTTGCAAAAGAATTTGGGCAACAAATGAAACCTAATAATAAACCATCTAGTGTTGCTTCTGAAATTAAATTGAAAAGTGCAAGTTTACTTGCCACCAAGTCTGATATTGATGAGATAGATTTTAGCAAATCTATTTGATATGCGTTTGTGTGCAAAGAGGCATTATTTTCATTCAAGGATGTGCCTTCCTCTTTGCCTTCTGCTGTTACTAACATTTTGCAAGAGTTCGCTGACGTCTTTCCACAGGACGTGCCACCGGAATTACCACCTATTCGAGGGATTGAGCATCAGATTGACTTAATTCCCAGTGCATCGCTACCCTACCGTGCACCATACCGTACCAATCCAGAGGAGACGAATGAGATTATGGTCAAATCCAGGAGCTGCTCAATAAAGTTTATATACGCGAATCCCTTAGCATTTGTGTTGTTCCTATTATTCTAGTGCCGAAGAAGGATGGTACATCGCATATGTGTGTTGATTGTAGAGGCACTAAAAATATTACTATTCGTTATCGTCATCCTATTCCTAATCTAGATGATATGCTTGATGAATTGAGTGGCTCTATAATATTCTCCAAAGTTTATTTGCGTAGTGGATACCATCAAATTCGTATGAAATTGGGAGATGAATGGAAAACAGAATTTAAAAATAAGTTTGGTTTATATGAGTGGTTAGTCATGCCTTTTGGATTAACTAATGCACCTAATACTTTCATGAGATTAATGAACGAAGTTTTACATGCTTTCATTGGACGATTTGTGGTAGTCTATTTTGATGATATCCTGATTTATAGAAATTCTTTAGAAGAACATTTGGAACATCTACGTGTTGTTTTTATTGCTCTACGTGATGGACGTTTGTTTGGTAACCTTGGGAAGTGCACCTTTTGCACCGACCGAGTATCTTTTCTTGGCTATGTTGTTACTCCACATGGAATTGAAGTTGATAAAGCCAAGATTGAAGCTATTGAGAGTTGGCCGTAGCCCAAAATGGTCACACAAGTGAGGAGTTTTCTTGGCCTCGCTGGATTCTATTGGCGTTTTGTGAGAGATTTCAGCACCATTGCTGCACCTCTCAATGAGCTTACAAAGAAGGTTGTGCCTTTTGTTTGGGGTACCGCACAGGAAGAAGCCTTCACGGTATTGAAAGATGAGTTGACAAATGCTCCTTTACTCCAACTTCCTAATTTTAATAAGACCTTTGATCTTGAATGTGGTGCTAGTGGAATTGGATTAGGAGGTGTGTTATTACAAGATGGCAAACCTGTTTCGTACTTTTCTAAAAAATTGAGTGGGCCTAGTCTGAACTATTCTACTTATGATAAATAATTATTTGCCCTTGTTTGGACATGGGAAACATGGCAACATTATTTATGGCCTAAACAATTTGTTATACATTCTGATCATGAATCTTTGGAACATATTAGAAGTCAAGCTAAATTGAATCGTAGACATGCTAAATGGGTTGAATTCATTGAGACTTTCCCTTATGTCATTAAACACACGAAGGGTAAATAAAATGTTATTGCTGATGCATTGTCTCGTCGATATACTATGCTTTCACAACTTGGCTTCAAAATATTTGGTTTGGAGACCATCAAAGTTCAATATGTGCATGATGCTGATTTTAAAGATGTAATGCAGAATTATAAAGAAGGAAGAACATCGAACAAGTTCATTGTTAATGATGGATTTGTGTTCTGTGCTAACAAGCTATGCATTCCAACTAGCTCCATTCGTCTTTTGTTGTTGCAGGAGGTGCATGGAGGAGGATTAATGGGACACTCTAGCATGAATAAGACGGAGGACGTACTTGCTACACATTTCTTTTGGCCAAAGATGAGACGAGATGTAGAGCGTTTTGTTTCTCACTGCACTACATGTCAAAAAGCGAAGCCACGACTCAATCCTCATGGTTTATATATGCCTTTTCCTGTACCTAGTGTTCCTTGGGAGGATATATCTCTAGACTTTGTTTCAGGTTTACCTCGAACAAAGAAGGGCAGGGATAGCATATTTGTTGTCGTGGATAGATTCTCGAAAATGGCACATTTTATACCTTGTCATAAAAGCGATGATGCTGTTAATGTTGCAGACTGGTTCTTTCGTGAAATTATTCGCTTGCATGGTGTGCCAAATACTATTGTTTCAGATCGTGATACTAAATTTCTTAGCCACTTTTGGAGATGTTTATGGGCTAAGTTGGGGACTAAACTGGTTTTTGTACTACTTGTCACCCCCAAACTGATGGACAAACTGAAGTAGTCAATAAAACATTGTCTACTATGCATAGGGCTGTTTTGAAGAAGAATAAGAAAATGTGGGAAGAATGATTGCCTCATATTGAATTTTGTTATAATCGTTCATTGCATTCTACTACTAAGATGTGCCCTTTTGAAATTGTGTATGGTTTCATACCTCGTGCACCTATTGATTTGTTGCCTCTTCCATCTTCGGAGAAGGTTAATTTTGATGCTAAAAAACGTGCTAAATTGATTTTAAGAATGCATGAGTTAACTTAGGAAAACCATGAGCGTATGAATGCTAAATATAAACTTGCTAGAGATAAGGGTAGAAAACGTGTTGTCTTTGCACCTGGAGATCTTGTTTGGTTACATTTGCGTAAGGATAGATTTCCTGATTTGCGCAAATCAAAACTAATGCCACGTGATGATGGTCCTTTTAAGGTGTTAGAGAAAATAAATGATAATGCATATAAACTTGCAATATTCAGATTCCATTATCATATTCTAGCTTGTTCTTCGATTGCATGCAGGAATAGACCTTCGTGGTTAGGCCGATCGTGCTTCTAGCATAGTCGGTAGTCTCAGGAGATTGGTTTAGCGATTTCTAAGCCGCAACGTCGTGCACGTTTGTAGTCGGATCGTCATAGTTGGCTCCACCAAATCGATAGTTATCATCCCATCGAAAGATCGGGACCCTCGCCTCTATCACGTGGTTGGAAAAGCTTTCCGCCAAGGTTTCTATTGGCCCACGGCCCTCCAAGATGCAATCAAGCTACTCACCAGATGTGAAGCCTGACAGTTCCATTCCAAGAATATCCATCAACCTGCTCAAGCTCTCTAGAAGTTTTGTTTATCATGGCCATTTTCGGTCTGGGGGATCGACATCTTGGGCCCCTTCCCCCGTGCTACCGGCAAGTTTTCAAAGTGGCCAGAAGTGGAGCTTGTGAGGAAGATGACATCATAATCAGCTATCAAGTTCTTGAAAGGATTGGTGTGCCATTTCGGATTACCTGCCAGAGTCATCACTGACAACATCACCCAATTCACAAGCCGTACGTTCATGCAATACGTTCAAGCCCTCGGGAGCAAGGTTTCATTCACTTCTGTTGCCCATCCCAGAAGCAATGGAGAAGCTGAGAGGGTGAACACTCAAGTGATGCGAGGACTCAAGACAAGAACATTTAATAGGCTGAAAAAGTGTGGCAGACGCTAGATCGATGAGCTGCCGATGGTTCTTTAGTCCCTCTGTATGATACCGAATTGAGCTACTAACCGGACTCCCTTCTCCCTAGTCTATGGGGCAGAAGCAGTGATCACGACAAAACTCATATATGGGTCACCTCGTGTATTTTCCTACGATGAAGTAGAGCAAGAGCAGCACCGGCATGACGATGCCGTGCTCCTTGTGGAGAACCATCTCAGGGCTGCTATGCGTGCTGCACGCTACCAGCATGCCCTGCATCGCTATCACAGCCGCAGGGTTCATGCCCGGAGCCTTGAGGAAGGAGACCTTGTCCTTAGGCGTTTTCACTACGCAAAGGGTGCAAGCATGTTGACGCCAAAGTGGGAAGGCCCTTACCGGGTAGTATGAGTCACCAGATCCAGCGCAGTCCGTGTGGAGACCGGAGATGGCATTCAATTGCAAAACTCATGGAACATTGTGCTTCTTCGTATGTTCTACCCGTAAGGCGCGGTGGTCCGGCCCTTCCCAGTAGCCACCCTTTGAACAAGCCTTGTCGATGCGCATGTAACCCTTTGTACAAAGCCAGGCGCAGACCCTGAGCACAAACAATAAAACGAAGCGCTGGGAGGCCCCTAAAACTTGCATGCATGCATAGCATAACATGAACTTGCCATGAGCATGTAGATCAGATCATATGTTGCAATTGTTTCCCTCTGCCCTAACTGCAGGACTCTTGCCACGGCTTCGATCCCAAAAAGAAGAAAAGGGAACAAGCATACATATTTATCCCTGACAAGCCAAGTAGATAAGTTCTATTTTTTTAGCCATATGTGTTTCTGTAAGGAGCAAGCTTGGCATAGAAAAACCTTGTCACCTTCGAACCATTTGTGCTCCCATCCTTTGACCCAAACGTTTCTTCGATCAACATGGTTGTAGTGGCTCTTGAAGGAGAATGCTCGACGGGTGGCTGGTCCTCTTCTATAATTTGAGGGCCAAGCCTCACGGCAACAAATGGAGGGCACCGGCAAGATAGCTTGCCGATGAGACTTGTTTATTTAAAGATATAGAGGCAGTCCCCTCTGCATGTATGTAATACATGCACAAGTTCCCGGCAAGACAGTCTTTTTTCATTAATATTCAAAATAAGGAAGTACAGACCTTACAGAACACAAACATGGATAAAATAAATTACATAGTGGAAACTAAAGTTTGGCAACTGCCTACATGTTTTAGACTAAAAAAAGATAAGTGCCTCGTAATCCCTTTCTTGTCCCTCTACTACTACGAACTACAGTGGGAGACGAAGAGGGCAAAAGGGGTGTCGGGGCAGAAGCCCCGCCGGACTCTGTCAGGGCCTGCCGAGAGCAGCCTAAAAAGATCGGGAGTGGCAAGGCTGCGAAGGAGGAGGGCAGAGAAAACAGCTGGAAGACTGCTGGAGGAGGCGAAGGCACCAAGAGAGCATCCACCCCTCCCCCCAGCAGCCGCTCAGAAGAGGCTGGTGATGATAATGCCGGGGAGTGTGCTTGAGAAATAGAAGATGGGGCAGCCGACAAGCAGTATGAGACGAATGCGTCGGTGCCATCATACTCCGACCTGACGGCCTACCCCCACCTTCGTCGTCTTCACCCATTTCGTCCTCGTCACTCTAACTCCAGGAGGACGCTGGGCCCGTGGCCCGCCGCCTCCCTCGAAGGAGCGGCCGACGGTGGCGGTGATACCCGAGGCGCGCAGGGAGCGTCACTCCCCACCTCGGCAGGCAGGAGGATGCAACCACCTTTAGCGTCATCCCTGGCCTCTCTATAGAGGGTAGTGCTAGGATTACCGTAGATCCCGGACGCAATCTCGCGGGCGGCCACTAGAATCCCCAGGGACTTCACCGTCGAGTTGACAAGCTCCAACGGCTCGCGGCGGAAGCGACACTTCCTCCTCGGGTGGCGAGCTTGCGTGGGAAGGATGGGCCTCTGCCACCCCTACCATGGCCGCCGCGCCTCTCGCGGCCCTAGACCAAACTCACTCCCCAAGTAACGACACCGGCTTTCAAAATTGCCACACCAGGGTTGAGTTCCGGGCCTGGCCCTAGTTTCTCCCCCTCGACATTGAAAGGAAGAAAGCGAGGAAGAAGAAGAGGGAGGTGCATGAATGAGTGCCACCACTCCCCCTCGTGTGCCCTTTTTATAGGCGAACTGGGCATGGGGGGAGGGAGAGGGACTAGTTCTCCACCTACTCCCAAGAGCTCTTTCGGATTAGGACTGAGCCACGAATGGCGAACGAACCCATGGACCGCCCCCTTGCGCAAATCCGTAATATTTGGGTTCCTATCATAATGCTCCTTCCCGCACCATACGCCTCCATTACCTACTCCGCGCGATAAATGCAACATACATGGCGCAGGATAAGGGTGTGGTGGGATGAGTGAATTGGTAGTTACTCCCCCGTGGGTTAAAGTCATTCACGGGACATTACAGAGGTGAACCCACCGTGTTGGCATCACGCGACGCGCAGGAAAACCAGAAACTGACTCGAGAACAGGTTAATGAAGAAGCAAGGAAAATATCAAGAAATAAGCTACCACAAGCCCCCTACCTATGTACCTGATGGGCCCTACCCCAACGATGCTCGGTAGCACGTTTTGGCTAGGGCCTGGGGCTCCTGTCGGTGCAAGAAACCTTGCCGTGTGTTTCCCAGACTGTACATAGGCACAGAGGCAAGATTGCAGCGAGACAAGACCAAGCCAAAGAGTGGTAGCTCTTTGAGAAATCAAAGGGCGGATCAAGAAGACCAAGACAAGCCGAAGAAGCACAATATCACTAAGGAAAAACCTCCCTTGCTGGGCAGCCGAGCTTGGTCAGGTCGAGGCCACCACAAGGATAGGTCGCAAGACTCCCCCGGCAAGGGTTGCCGGGGCTACTAGCAGTCCACTTTCCCGCCAGGACTCCAAGATACCACCGCTCCACCACATCACAATGCAAGTCATCCATCACTGTGGTGTCGAGCCCCCAAATAGCTTAGTGGCTGTTTTTTGGCATGTGGCAGCCATTTAGAAGGGAAATTATCTCCATATGACACCCGTCCAGAGGCATGTCAAGGAGGCAGGCGAAGAGATCACTAAAACGGCTCAACAAGGCTTGCCGGGCTACATCTATGACGTGACACTAAGCGGTGCATTTAATGCACCTTGTCTTGTCTGCGGAGTTAGGTATGATAGCACTGTTGGCTACCTAATCACTCGATAATGACTGTTTTGCCATTGTGGTAACCCCTTTACCTATAAAAGGAGGGCCATGGCAACCTTAGAGAGGATTCGGACCCTTGTACACTCATACGCGCGTAGCTACTCTCCCCGAGGTCACCCTGCCGGGCTTGAGCACTGCCGTTCTCCATGGTCTCTCCATCAATCCACGCAAAGCAGGAGTAGGGTTTTACGCCTCGTTGCAGCCTGAACCTGGGTAAAAACGTCCCACGTTACCACTGCCATGGTGCTCGATGGCCTCCACTCTTTGTGCGATGCACCCTTCCACCTTGCCGAATCACAACAGGCTAATGGCCCCATACGTGATCGTGCTCCGCCACGACAGCAATGCCATCTAGTTGAAAGGCATTATATATGTGAATTATGCAAGGCCATGCTGTTTAGCCAATCATCATATATGTGAATCATATCATGCTATCCTTTTTTTATTACGTATTCCATTTGTCGATATTGTTTGTATATTCAACTATTCTTGTGCATCGGCCATTTGAATCGGACATGGAAATATCTAGAGTGAAAACATGGTCTTTAGAGCAGACAACTCTACCTGTTGAAGTAGACATCTTGTTGGTTATAGATAGATCCTCAGAGGAGCCATCAGAGATAGATGACCAGTCCTATTCCCCCCCCCCCCAGAGTTGTATGCCCAAACATGGCAGGGTTATATTACTCATATCATGCATATGTTGTTTTGCATTTCTTAGTTCTTACATCATATACACAATATTGAATGCCATATGCTTAGTTTAGACATCATATATGCGATTGCCATTTGCTTACTTGCTTACTATATAAATCCTATATTTGAATTATATCATGCCATGATGTTTACATAGACAACATCTATCTTAATTATGGCATGCCAACCCATTTAATAAAGACATCATATAGTTATATCATCTTATCCTGTTT
Source organism: Triticum urartu (assembly GCF_056163025.1). Taxonomy (NCBI): domain Eukaryota; kingdom Viridiplantae; phylum Streptophyta; class Magnoliopsida; order Poales; family Poaceae; genus Triticum; species Triticum urartu. Next base: position 327,163,957 of record NC_141876.1, read on the forward strand.
AGTGTTTACATAGTCATCATATTTTGAATTAGATCATTCTATATGTTAATCATATCATGCCATCATGTTTCCATAGGCGACATGTATGTGAATAATTGCATGTCAACCTATTTAATAAACACATCATATAGTTATATCATGTCATCGTATTTACATAGTCATCATATTTTCGATTATGTCTTTCTATCATGTTTAGTTCGCCATCATATATGTGAAATTATGTCATGCTATCTTGTTTAGTTAGCCATCATATATGTGAAATTGTGTCATGCTATCCTTTTTGGTTAGACAACATGAATGGGAATTAATTCATGCCCTGTTTTATTCCCCACTATCCATTGCACCTATCTATCATATAATGTATGTACATTAAATTACTATTCTTGTTTATTAGTCATTTGAATTAGAGGGTGTGATGGTAGTATCTAAGGGAGTAAAAACATAGCCTTCAGAAAAGATAGTGCTTCCAGTCGATGCAGATAGAACCATGGTTGTACTTGCCCAAGAACCAGCCCCACCACACATAACCCAGACTCTCACAGATTGTACCCTTGCCCAGTTGGACAAAGAACCAGCTACACCCTTCTAACCCCCACCCCAGCAGATAGTAACCAGTTCCAGTTGACACAACACGGTCTCCACCACAGAGCACCCAAAGATGAGTAGTTAGTAAGGCAACTGCAGTGCCCAAAGCACGAGGAACACCACTACAAACCTCAACTCAATGCTTAAAGAAGAAGAAGAATTTTTCTTGGGTCAGGTTCTGTAGCCATGGTTCATACTCCTTTGCTCTTGCATCACTATATTTACTCATAACAACTAATTTCAAATTTGAAGGATGCAATTGACACTCCAATAGCGCAACAGGTATGTTTTAAACCTATTTCTTTAACAGGTTTGCCGTTGTAACTAGCTCTTTGTTGATTTCAGTTTCAATTGAATAAAAAGTTATGCTCTCATGTCATGCACATTACAAGTGTTGTTAGTGTTGTGTAGTTTCCCACACTTATATTATGTCTATGCTGCTTTGTCTTAAACATATATGATTTGAACTGTGTCTCTATCTTGATTTGTCAACATAAAGTAGAATGATATAGACCATACAGTGACCATTGTACCTAGATATATGTTTGTTTCATGATGTTATCCTTTCCACTTTACTCCTGAATTGGTTTACCGAAATGAGTTTTGTCGGTGCACAAAAAGAAGGGTACACTTTTTGTACCCCTATAACTGTGCACGGGTAGTCTGAGCCACGGGCACCACCACACCAAGCAAGGCTAGGGAGGTGAGACAGGGTAAGACCGAAGCTCAAGAGAACTAGAACGACGCCAAGGCCGAGACCACGAAGAGCAAAGGGGACGAAGCGAACTCCCCCGGCAAGATCCTTGCCGGGAGACGGTTCTAGCAACCCCGGCAAGACCCTTGCCGCGGAGACTCGTCCCGCGCCTACGGATCAAGTCACCCTTGAGTCGACTGCGCCCAAAGGGCAAGGATTCGGGAGACATCCCCATGGCGGCACGCAGATCTTCGTGAAGACATTCAAGATGAGATACGCACTAAGGAGACGACAACCCTTGGCAGGATCCCAGCCGAGGAAGACCACAAGGCCCCCAGCAAGCGCCTTGCCGGGGATGACAGCAGGAGCCTCGACAAGACCCTTGCCGGGGCCCCGGCAAGGCCCTTACCGAGGACACCCGCAAGGCCACCATCAGGCCCACACCGACTAACCCTCCACCACCGCATGCATGCAGCTGCCGACCCAACCAGCTGGGCAGGCACCTGTGTGGCGGCATGCAGATCTTCGTGAAGACCCGCCACTGCGCCACCTCAGCTGCCTGCCTACCTACGTGGCATCTCAGGCATCGCTGGCCAGGGCGCGTGTCGACACAAGAAGGAGCGGTGACGGACGAGACAGACCTCTCCCCCCGTCCTCGATAAAGCAAGGACACCTAAGCAAGACGCATTAAATGCGCCTTGTGTGTGCGAGGGATAACCTTGCATCACTGTACCCTTTCCACCTCCTGTGTGCCACTGTGGCAACCCCTTTTTCTATAAAAGGAGGCCTGAGGTGACCAGGGGAGGGATTCGGCTTTTTGGAGATCCTCACGCCCCATAGCTAGCTCAAGAACACAGATATACAATCCGCCAAAGCAGGAGTAGGGTTTTACGCATCCTTGCGGCCCGAACCTGGATAAACAAACTGTGGGCTACCTGTTAGATCCGCTCTTCCCACGACCCCGTGCCCCGCTAACCGTAGTAGGGATTCTTGTGATCCCATAGGTGTCGTTCTGCACCGACATCTTTGGCGCACCAAGTAGGGGCGTCAGCGCATTTGTGAGAATCGGCTTTAATAGTTAGTTCGGCACTTCTTCATCGTCATGGCGCTCAAGAAGAAGACGACGGTGGCGGTTGGCCAGTCGGAAGATGGACAGCCCGTCCCGACGCGGGCGAGCAGCGGGCCGGTCGCAGAGAGGACTCAGGGCGCTGCTCGCGAACACCAACACCATCCCGGCGGCCGGAGTTTGGGAGGCGGCGATGTTTGTGCGCCTGGTAGCTGGCCACACGTCGCCAAATCCAAAGGCGGAGCCAAGTCCCTCGCGGGTGGAGTGGGGCCTTCCAAGGTCATCGCCGCCCCGCCCGAAAGCAACGCGAGGGCCTCCAAGACTCCCACGCCAGCGTCAATAGCGCGCTCCTCACGGGCAGCGCGCGACGAACGGCGTAATCACGCCGAAGATCCCGGGCGTCGCCGCGGGAAGAGCCCCGAGCGCCACTCCCGGGACGTAGAAGACCTGCCCACTCGCCGAGGCGCTGGTGAAAATGGCATGCGACCGCGGGGTCGTGATAGAGCTCCTTCTGACATGGTCAGAAGTTGAAGCGCGTCGCAATCCGTGCAGGTTTCGCTGCCACCGACGCCCGCAGAGGCCCTGGCGCGCGCAGTTGCTCCTCGACTTTCCTCCCACCACGGGGAAACTCGACGAATGGAGAGCCACTATCCAAAGCCTTGTTGCGGTGGCCAATAAAGACGAACCAAGTCCGGCGGGGCCCCCCGGGTCGACGCTCCAATGGAGTCCTGCGGAGCAGTGGCGGAAAAGCCAGCGGCGCCGCGACCATGGTGCATTCACCTCTTCCCCATCCGGTACCGCGGACGCGGCTTGTCGCGATGTCGCAGGCGACGCCATCTCCATAGCATCGTCTGACCGGCGGACCCACTGTGACCAGCCCCAAGTTCTTCGGGAACGAGCCCATGAAGACGCTCGAACCACTATCGAGCGCCAGCGCGGAGCGCACCACCAGTCAGACAGGCGAGCAGGCCCTGCTGTGAACCACCCGGCCCCGGAGAGCCCTGGAGGCCTACCTTACGAGATAGGTTGTCCGGCTTTTACCCGTGAGCTGCGGCAGTTCCAGTGGCCCACTCACCGCACCTTCAAACCTGACGTTGGCGAAAAGTACAATGGCAAGACTCACCCGTCTGAGTTCCTCAGCATCTACACCATCGCGATGCAAGCCGCCGGAGCCCGCGACGATAAGGTGCTTGCGAATTACTTTCCATTGGCTCTTAAACCCAACGCCATGTCGTGGTTGATGCACTTGCCGGTAGACTCTATTTCCTCTTGGTCGGATTTGTGCCATGAGTTTGTGGGCGCCTTTACTAGAGGTCACCAAGCCCATGGCCAAGCAAGCGACCTACATGTCATTCCCCAGAAGGGAGGCGAGAGTCTGCGCAAGTATATACAGAGGTTCAGCCGGGTACAGTACAAGATGCGCGAAGAACTGGCAATGAACATGGTGAAAGATGTGGCAGAACTCTATGTTCTTGCTGACAAATGTGCCCGAGCTGAAGAGGGACAGAAGTACCCCGGCGAAGATGCCGACGTGGAAACCGACTCCTCAGATGAGGATACTACCGCCCCGGCGAGGAAAGGCCGGCGCCGCAACAGGAAGCACAATGCTAAAGCTATGCTTGCCGTCGAGGGATCTCGCGACTCCGGCTCCGCCAAGAAAACCAAGGCAGATGACCCCGGCAAGGAAATTGCCGGATGTGTCGCCTGCCGGGCCTTGGCGGCTACCGAGAAGCCAGGAAACTCCGACAAGCAATACTTCAAGATCCATCGCACCAAAGGCCATGATCTCCAGAACTGCCGACAGGTTGAGCTCCTTGCTGAGAAGCAGAGGGCTGAATATGAGAGGCGGGACAAGGAGAAAGGCATGAGGGTGCTGAGGGGTCCGGCAAGAAGCGTGACGGCCAGGCGGGCCGCGGCGGCAAGGATAAACAGCGGGAGAGGCCCGCCCGGGGCCGTGACAAAAAGCCAGAAGACGATGATCACGAAGAGGACGATGAGTCTGGTGACCAAGGATTTCAGAAAGCTACAGAGGCCATGTGCGTCGATGGAGGCGCTTCGCTGCATACCTCTCACCACCAGCTTAAACAGTGGGCGCGTGAGATTACAGCGGCGGAACCGTCGTTTGATGCCCGAAGGCCGCTGAAGTGGTCCAGCACACCTATCATTTTTGACACTGAGGAGCACCCTGATCGCACTACTGCGGTCGGGTGCTTTCCATTGTTGGTTTCACCAACAATACGCAACCTCAAGGTGACAAAGATGCTAGTCGATGGCGGGGCCGGTCTGAACTTAATCTCGCCTGCCGTGATCGAGAAATTGCAGATTCCTGACGGAGACCTCGAAGAGACGGGCACGTTTCAGGGGGTCAACCCGGGAAGAAGTCAACCAAAAGGGAAGGTCACGCTGCCCGTGACCTTTGGAAGTGATCTAAACTACAGGACAGAAAGGATCGTGTTCGATGTTGCCAAGATCCCCTTGCCCTACAACGGGATCCTTGGCCTCCCAGCGCTGGCCAAGTTCATGGCGGCATCACAATAGACCTACAACACCCTGAAGATGCCAGGATCTGTGACGATCATCACCATCCCCTCCGACAAGAAGGATGACACGCACAAATCGAGAAATGATCCCATAGGTGTCGTTCCACACCGACATCTTTCCAGAAAAGATGAATCCTTCTCCTGGTCGCCTCGGGCCTCCTTTTTTAGGAAAAGGGGTGGCCACAGTGGCACACAGGAGGTGGAAAGGGTACAGTGATGCGAGGTTATCCCTCGCATTACATGACAAGGCGCATTAAATGCGCCTTGCCTAGGTGTCCTTGCTTTATCGGGGACGGGGGAGAGAGATCACTCTCGTCCGTCGCCGCTCCTTCTCGTGTCGACATGCGCCCTGGCCAGCGATGCCTGAGATGCCATGTAGGTAGGCAAGCAGCTGAGGTGGCGCAGTGGTGGGTCTTCACGAAGATCTGCATGCCGCCACACAGGTGCCTACCCAGCTGGTTGGGTCGGCAGCTGCATGCATACGGTGGTGGAGGTTTGGTCGGCATGGGCCTGATGGTGGCCCTGTGATTGTCCTCGGCAAGGGCCTTGCCGGGACCCCAGCAAGGGTCTTGTCGAGGCGCCTGCTGCCATCCCCGGCAAGGCACTTGCCGGGGGTCTTGTGGTCTTCCTCAGCTGGGACACCGCCAAGGGTTGTCGTCTCCTTAGTGCGTATCTGATCTTTAATGTCTTCACAAAGATCTGCATGCCGCCACGGGGATGTCTCCCGAATCCATGCCCTTTGGGGGCAGTGGACTCAAGGGTGACTTGCTCCATAGGCGCGGGACGAGTCGCCGCGGCAAGTGTCTTGCCGGGGTTGCTAGAACTGTCTCACGGCAAGGACCTTGCCGGGGGAGTTCGCTTCGTCCCCTTTGCTATTCGTGGTCTTGGCCTTGGCGTCGTTCTAGTTCTCTTGAGCTTCGGTCTTACCCTGGCTCACCTCCCTCGCCTTGCTTGGTGTGGTGGTGCCCGTGGCTCAGACTGCCTGTGCACAGTTATAGGGGTACAAAAAGTGTACCCTTCTTTTTGTGCACCGATAGGAGCCCCCGGGCCTGGTCCACACATAAGCGCAACGCGTTGTTTGGGCTAGGCCCAAAAACGGTGCGCGGGCAGGCGGGGCGGTTTTTACCGCGGTAAGATTCTCCGCACGCTGCGCTTCCCACGACTCCTGCGCGTGGCACGGCGCGGGGAGGTGCGTGTGACGTGGGCGGCATGCGTGGGGTTGGTTCCCGCAGGCATGCGTCACATCGTAGTAAAGGGGGCGGTTCGTGCCTTCCCCATAAACGGAGGGAGGCGTGGAGGCCCGACCCATTACTGAATGGGGCCGAGGCGCGGTCCTCGAGGCGTCCACTCCCCACGATCATGGGTTGGGGAGAGGTCGCCTCACCCGTCCCCTCGGTTCTGAACGTCCGCCACGTGTCTCCCATGCGCTTGGGGTGGAAAACGGTGGAGGCGGGAAACTGGGCCGTCGCTGGTTGGGGCAGCGGGTCGGCCTTGGCTCCCGGCGCCTCCCGTGTCTTGATTGGCCGAGCGGGGCGGCCAAGCCCCAACCCCGATCCCTTATAAAGAGCGGGAGGGGGGGATGGCGTTCCGCATTCCTTCATCTTCTTCTTCCTTCAGCTTCTGCTCCTCCCTTCCATCCGTCATGGGCGAGGCCGGGGCGCTCGGGGAAGAGGAGGACGGGGTGGCGCGCCGGCCTAGCCTCCGCCAGCAGCTCCTCCTCCAATGGAGGGCCACGTTGGGGAAGACCCTTGTGAGTTCTTCGTCAGGCTGCGCCGGCGCCGTCGCCTTCGTCTCCCGACTCCATTTGCGCGGGAGATGGAGCTGGATCCACCAGAGTCGTTGTGGCTGCACATGAGGGGCTGCGGGATCAGTGGCACACGGGCCCGTGTTGACTTCCCCGCCCCTCACGTGATGTATCTTTGTCGAGGATGGAAGACATTGCGCATATCCACCGCTTGATGGAGGGGCTCACTCTCCATTTTAAGCTGATGGAGGGTGGCCTTCTCTCCGTCAAGGTCTTCGGGTGCTTTGGGACCCGTGCAAGGTGCTGCGTGGAGAGGTCTTCTGATAGCGAAGACTCCTCCTCGGGCGGGAGTGACGAGGAGGACAGCGGCATCGACGACGAGGGTAGTAGGCGGCAGGATGACGGGTCCGATTAGGTGTCGGGTGCCGCTCCGTGCGGCACCGGCGACCCCATCATCCGCGTCCTCGGCTCCTTGAACTTCTCGGGGTTGTCTCCTTGGGCGGCTGGCGTTGGGAGGCTGCGGATGAGGAAGAGGGAGGGCGGCAAGGCCGTAAGTCGGAGTACGCGGGCATCGGTGCCTTCGACGCATGCTGACGTCCTGCTGCCCCGTCTTCGAGCTCTGCTTCCGGTGCCGCCATCACCATCCAGCCTTTGGACGACCATCAAGATGTTCTCTTGGTGTCTTCTGCCACCCGTAGCTCGCCTAGGCGCTCCTTTTGTCCCTTTCGCCTCCTTGACCTGCCTCCTGAGGAGAGGGACAAGAAAGGGATTACGGGCACCTTATCTTTTTTTAGTTTGTAAGCCTTCGGGCCTTTGTTGAATTTAAAACTTGTAATCCCATCATTCATGTTTTTCATTCCCTATGGACTGTACCTGAGTGGAATGTTTTTAATGAAAATGGGATGCTTGCCGGGTCATTTGTTTGTGGGTGAAACCCACAGCAAGGAATAAATCCTTGATATCTTTAAGATAAACATTTCCTTGCCCGGCAGTAGGCCTTGCCGTCTCCCCACTTCGCTCGACCTTTCTCACGCCTTTGGCAGAGGCATGGATGAGGCGAGTTTAGGCTCCTTGTTTCATCCTTTTGCTGCCGCGACTACGACCAAACTTGGCCCCAGGAACGAGCCCTAGGGCCTAGAGTTATGGGAGCACGGTAGCTTAGGGGAAAACGAGGTTTCACATACCTCAGGCCATAATGGAATGCATGATAAGGGATGAAGAACTTATCTGAAGCTGCAGTCCCCAACAACCCTGGTTCGCAGTGGGTGAATCTTTGCTCTTGCAGCCCCCGGCAATACTGGCTTGCCGGGGCTAGATGCTGGTCTATTCCTCCTCTTTTCCTCCCCAAGCAGTTCGGCACGGATACCCGTGTGTCCTGTGAACCAAGGAAGACAAAAGAAAGACAAAGAGACGCACACTCGACCTCTAACCTAGGGGTTAGTCGCCACTAAGCACTATCAACCCTAACCAAGGACGAGACTCGGCCTAGCATGCATGCTATAACTCAGGGCGCCAGCGCTTCATTTACTTATGCTCAGGGTCTGCGATTGGCTTTGTACAAAGGGTTACATGCGTCGTCGGCAATTCTTGTACAAAAGGGGGCCCGACAAGCCGCGCCTCATGGGTAAAACTTGCGAAGATGCTCAATGTTCCAGGAGTTACTCACCAGAATGGCATCTTCGGTCTCTAGGTGGACTGCACCGGGCCTGGTGACTCATATTACCCGATAAGGGCCTTCCCACTTTGGCGTAAACTTGTTGGAACTCTTGGCCGATTGAACGCACCAAAGAACCAGGTTGCCTTCCTCAAAGCTTCGGACATGAACCTTGCGGCTATGGTAGCGGCGCAAGGCTTGCTGGTAGCGCGCTGCTCTCACAGCCGCCCGAAGACGATCTTCCTTAAGGAGCGTTGCGTCATCTTGGCGCAGTTGCTCTTGCTCAAGATCATCATAAGCGAGTACTTGAGGTGACCCGTATATGAGTTTAGTGGGGAGAACAGCTTCTGCCCCGTATACCAGGGCAAAGGGTGTCTGGCCGGTGGCTCGATTTGGTGTCGTTCTGATTGACCAAAGAACCGCCAGCAATTCATCAATCCAGCGCCTTCCACTCTTGTGCATCCTGTCAAAGGTCTTTGTCCTTAAGCCTCGCAGTACTTCAGCGTTTGCTCTCTCAGCTTGACCATTGCTTCGTGGGTGAGAAACGGAAGCGAAATAGACTTTGCTGCCGAGGTCTTGGGTATATTGCATGAAGGTGCGGCTTGTGAACTGTGTACCGTTGTCGGTGATGACCCTGTTGGGTGCACCAAAACGGCACACTAGTCCCTTGAAGAATTTGACGGCTGACTGAGCTGTGACCTTCCTCACTGCTTCCACCTCTGGCCACTTTGTGAAATTGTCGATCGCGACGTACAAGTACTCAAAGCCCCCGACAGCGCGGGGGAAAGGGCCCAGTATGTTGAACCCCCAGACCGAGAAGGGCCAGGAGAGATGTAAGTGCATCTAGTGCCACCCCTAGATGGTTTTGGAGTATTGACGACAAACCTAGTTGAGGGACTAATGTGTTTGTGAGAATTGCAGGAAAACACAGGTAGAAGTCCCTTATTGATTCAGTTTCACTACCAGAGATGACCCCTAAAAATGTACGAAGACATTGAAGACAATGCTGGTTTATGAAGATATTCATATTAAAGACAATGACATGAGAAGACTCCCTATGAAGCTCATGGAACTCGAAGACTTAGATCCTTCGTAGTTTCATTTCATTTAAGTTGTGTCGTAGGAACCACCGTACTGTTAAGTGGGGTCCAGGAGAACCAGTCAGAATGACTGAAGTGATGCCTAATTCAAATCCTATGTCTTCGAGCGAAGACTATGAGAGAAAATCTTGTCCAGAGTCAGACAAGTCAGCTTTACTTGTAGCTCAAGTAAAGTTGCCGTGTGAGTTCAAAATTCGACCGTTGGTACATGTGTCAGTTCCTTAGTGACCCAGGGTCATTTCGGACAAATCAGGTCGGGTTGCCAAGTGGCTATAAATAGTCCACCCCCACAACCATAAACGGTTGGCTGCTCAGATTTTAGTGCACGGCTTTTGTCGTTTGAGAGCAACCCACCTCGAAGCCTTAGAGTGAAAATTCCTAGCGAGGAGAAAAGCCCTAACCACCCAGAGCCAGAGTAAATTGGGCATCACTTAAGTCTTCGTGTCTGTGTGATCTGAAGACTTATTACACTTGAGGACTGTGCATCCTCCAGATGGTTAGGCGTCGCGTTCAGAGCATCCAAGAGAAATTGTGGATTGCCAGTGAACGAAGTCTGTGAAGGTTTGGGAGTCTACCTTGAAGACTTACCAGAGTGATTGGGCGAGGTCTGTGTGACCTTAGCTCAAGGAGAAAACGGTGAGGAATGGGTGTCTTGGACTAAGTGTCCTTGACTGGGTGTCCGGGACTGTGTGTCCTTTGGTTTAAATACCTAGCCGCTCCAACCAGACGTACAGTTGTCACAGCAACTGGAACTGGTCCAACAAATCATTGTCTTAAATGTGTCACTGGTTTCATCTTCACTTCCTTTTACTTACAGTTATTCATTGTGAAGTCATTGCATGCTTGCTTTATCTTTTGTCTTCACAACATGAATGTATGATCTGTTTGGCTTCATAACTTCTTCCTACCTGATCCTTATTACACTTAAGCTGTTTGTCATTGCACTTTCACTCTATTGAATACATGACCATGGCTGGCCTAGTGTAATCTAACTTCCGCTGCATAGTAATAGGCATAATCTTCACTGTTTGTCTTCATAACTCTCACGTTTTGAAGACTTTCCTAAAAATCGCCTATTCACCCCCCCCTCTAGTCCATATAACGCACTTTCAATTGGTATCAGAGCCAGGTGCTCCCTTGTTCTGTGTGATTCGGTTTAACCACTTGGAGTTTTAGCTATGCCGACTGCAGGGATAATCAAAGTCTCCGCTGCTTGTCCCGTCTTTGATGGAACTGAATATCCCTACTGGAAGAATAAGATGCGCATGCATCTTGAAGCCATTGATGTTGACCTATGGTATGTCGTCGAGAACGGCGTTCCCAAGGCTGGAGAAGGTGTCACTGCTGCTGATGTCAAGAAATTCGTTCAACTGGACTCTACTGCCAAGAATATCATCTGTGGTCATCTGACCAAAGGACAGTATGGCCGTGTGAGTGCCTTGAAGACATCCAAGCTAGTCTGGGACTAGCTCTCCAAGGTCAATGAAGGCATCTCAACCCAGAGAGATCAAAGAATCAGTGTTCTTCGCAACCTCTTCAACCGCTTCAAGAGAAATGACAATGAGAATGTTCAGCACACCTTTGATCGGCTCACTGACATCACAAATGAGCTTCAAGCCCTCGGCGCCACTGAGATCACCAAACATGAAATCGTCAAGACGCTGCTGAGGTCACTTGATAGTTCGTTTGACATCCTGGCCCTGATGATTCAAGAACGTCCTGATTTCAAGACACTCGATCCGTCTGAAATACTTGAGAGGCTCAACACACATGAGTTTCAGCTTTCTGAGAAAAGAGATATCTACGGTCCAAACTATGGGCGAACTCGAGCCTTGAAGGAAAAAGCTGTCTCCTCATCTGAAGAAGAATCTGACTGCAGTTCTGATGATCCTGAAGACATTGGAAGAGAACTTGCAATGATAGTGAAGAAGTTCCAAAAATTCACCAAGAAGAAAGGCTTCAGAAAATCTTCATGATCAAGCTCAAGGAATGATGAAGCTTCTGCTCATGACTACAAGAAGAAAACATGTCACAAGTGCAAGAAAACTGGGCATTTCATCTCTGAGTGTCCACAGTGGGACAATGAGAACAGAAGGAAGAAGAAGAGCAAGGAATATGATTCTGACGACAAGAAGAAGAAGAAACACTCAAAGTCTTCTTCCAAGTCTACATCAAAGTCTTCATCACACAAGAAGAGCTCATCTGGCAAGGCATGTGCGTTTGTTGGAAAGGAGATGGATTCGGAGGAGGAGTCCGCATCTGAGGAGGCAGAGGTGGAGTCTGAGGAGGAGTCTGATTCTGGCATTGCGAGTCTGGCTACAGCATACGTCACCAAGTCCATCTTCAACAGTGAAGACAATGACTGCATCACTGACACCGACGCAAATGACAAGAACGACTCCACTCCTACCTACTGCTTCATGGCACGCGGTGCCAAGGTAAACACACGCACTACTCGCTATGAAACATCTAGTGACGATGACTCTGAATGTGATTCAAAACCTAGCTACAGAACACTTGCTAAAATTGCAACTGAACGACAGAAAGCTATGGAACATATTCAAAAACTGTTAGACAGAAGCGATGATCTGTTGGGTGCCGAAATGACTCGTTCTGAATCCTTAATTGAAGACATAAAAAACCTTCACGTTAAGTATCAGGAACTTGAAGATCGTCTTGAGACTCTCTCAACTACTCATGAAAAGCTCTCCTATGATTATCTTCAAAAGAAGCAAGATCTTGAGAAGTTGAGAGCGGATCATGAAGATCTTCAAAAGGAACATGAGTCACTTCGCTCCGAACAGATCAGTCCCGCTCAGGAAGGATTTGAACCACCATGTCTTAAATGCATTGAGCGTGATAATGCTAATTCTGTTGCTGAATGTTCCACTGCTACTACTGTTGCAATATCTTCAACTGTTGACGTGGTAACTAACCCCTCTCCTGAGGATACCACTTCTATTGCTGATGAGAATGCTAGGTTGAAGACATTGCTTGAAACAGGGATGTACAAAAGTCTAAAAGGGCATCAGACACTATGTGATGTCCTTAAGAAGCAGATTCTGAACCGAAACCCTAGGAAAGAGGGTGTTGGGTTCGTGAGGAAAATTAATGCAGATGGCTCTTACTGGAAACCTGAGCAGTACCCCAAAACCACATGGGTTGCTGCAAAGGAATCCTCAGCAGATCCATCCAATCTATCTGGCTTCACTTGTGCTAACCCCATTATCATTGATGAATCCTTTGATGCAAACTATAAACTGTTTAAGAATCAGAATGGTGAAGTGTTTGCCAGGTACATTGGTACTAACTGCAGGAATGGACCGCCTATGAAGAAGATCTGGGTTCCGCAAAAGTGTCTGGAAAATCTTCCTGTGAATGTCTTCATGACACCTCACTTGAAGAAGACAAATCTCAGACCAAAGGCTTCATATGGTCCAAAGGCTTCATACAAACAGAGGACTCACCTGAGTCACACTAACGCAAATGTTTTGCAGGGAAACCATACTCAGGCATATGAATATGAGAGCGGTTCATCAAACCGTCATGTTCATATGACCAAAAATTATTCTGCTTATTCCTATGAGTATTATTGTCCACCTGCTAGACTATTTGCTAAGGCTTCAAAGCCAAAATTCTCAGATGATGCACTTAGACTTATTGCTTCTAAGCCACCCTTGAAGATGTGGGTGGTTAAGAAAGCTTAACTCTCTTTTGCAGGGAAAGGTCTCCAGCAGAAAAACAAAATCTTCTGACGCTATTGCTGGGGACCTTAAAAATCTTGTAGGGCGCAAGATAAAATGCCCGAATGGCATCATTATGTACTTCGTTCCTGAATCGCATGCTACTCTCCCTATTAGTCCTAATCTGGATCTAAGTTTTCATAACCCACTGGTTCGTCAAATGTTTATGCTTCACAATACCCTTCGTGAAGCCTATCCCCCAAACTGCACTGTAGGGTACGACACCAGCTACTTCAAAGTCTTCAGAATGGATTATTGACAATGGGTGTACAAATCACATGACTGGCAGAAGAAGCCTTCTTATGGACTCAACTTTACGTCCATCCGACAAGAGCCACATTACATTTGCTGACACTAGTAAAAGTAAGGTATTGGGTCTAGGTAGAGTTGCAATCTCAAAGGATCAACACATGAATAAAGTAATGCTTGTTGAATCCCTTGGATTCAACTTAATGTCTGTCTCAATGCTTTGCGATTTGAATATGATTGTAATGTTTGGCAAATATCGCTGCCTGGTGCTAATGGAATCTGACAAATCTCTAGTGTTTGAAGGGTATCGGAAAGGTGATTTGTACGTGGTAGATTTCTCAGCAGGACCACAACTTGCAGTATGTCTTCTTGCAAAAGCTTCAGAATGCTGGCTTTGGCATCGAAGGCTTGGGCATGCTGGCATGAGGAACCTCCACACCCTTGCGAAGAAGAAGCATGTCATAGGCATCGAGGGCGTCAAGTTCAAGAAAGATCACTTATGCGGTGCCTGTGAAGCAGGGAAGATGACAAGGGCGAAACATCCTTCGAAGACAATCATGACTACTACTCAACCCTTCGAACTGCTTCACATGGATCTTTTCGGTCCCACTCACTACTCAACTTTTACTACTTCTGCTTGCCTCTATGGCTTCGTAATTGTTGATGATTATTCAAGATATACTTGGGTGCACATAATCCTTTACAAGACTGAAGTGCAGGATGTCTTCAGACGCTTCGCAAATCGAGCTATGAACAATTTTGGCGCCAAGATAAAGCACATCAGAAGTGACAATGGCACTGAATTCAAGAACACTAGACTTGATACATATCTGGATACCTTGGGCTTCACACATGAATTCTCAGCTCCATACACGCCACAGCAGAATGGCGTCGTCGAACGCAAGAACAGAACACTCATTGAGATGGCCAGAACAATGCTAGACCGAAGCCATTGATACTGCATGCCATACAATCAATCGTGTTTATCTTCACAAGCTTCTGAACAAGACATCTTATGAACTCCTAACTGGCAAGAAGCCAAATGTCAGTTACTTCAGAGTATTTGGCGCAAAATGCTGGATCAAGGACCCACACCCACCTCAAAGTTTGCACCAAAAGCACATGAGGGCTTCATGCTTGGATATGGAAAGGATTCACACTCCTACAGAGTCTTCAATCTCTTCCACTACAAAGTGGTTGAAACAGTGGATGTGCGGTTCGATGAAACCAATGGATCATAAAGAGAGCAATTGCCAAATGTGCTAGATGAAGTTCCAGCTAATGAATCAATCAAGCTTATGGGAACTGGAGAGATTGTACCTTCTGAAGCTCATCCAGAAGAAGAACTTATCATCTCAGCACCTGATCAACGTGAAGACAATGCTCAGCATGAAGACATTCCTCCAACCAATAACGCAGATCAGCAAGAGCAAAGTCTTCGCCCTATACATCCTCGTGTTGCAAATGAAGTACAGATTGACAGAATACTTGACAGCATCAATGCACCTGGTCCACTCACTCGTTCAAGGGCAACTCAGCTAACAAACTTCTGTGGGAATTTCGCATTCGTCTCAATATCAGAACCCAAGAAAGTTGAGGAAGCCTTCATGGAACCTCAATGGATTCAAGCTATGCAAGAAGAGCTTCAACAGTTTGAGCTAAATAATGTATGAGAACTGGTTAAGCGTCCTGATCCACGGAAGCACAACATAATAGGCACCAAATGGATATACCGCAACAAGCAAGATGAGCATGGTCAAGTTGTCAGAAACAAAGCTCGTCTCGTTGCTCAAGGATATACTCAAGTGGAGGGCATTGACTTCGATGAAACATTTGCTCCTGTGGCTAGGCTTGAAGCCATACGCATACTACTGGCCTATGCAAATCATCATAACATACTTCTATATCAAATGGATGTGAAAAGTGCCTTTCTCAATGGCAAGATTGAAGAAGAAGTGTATGTTGCACAACCACCTGGCTTTGAAAATCCAAAACATCCTGATATGGTATACAAGCTCAACAAGGCACTGTATGGCCTCAAACAAGCCCCTAGGGCCTGGTATGATACACTCAAGTACTTTCTGAAGAGCAAAGGCTTCATACCTGGTTCCCTGGATCCCACTCTTTTCACGAAGACATACGATGGTGAACTGTTTGTGTGCCAAATATATGTGGATGACATTATCTTCGGCTACACAAATCAGAAGTACAGTGAAGAGTTTGGATATATGATGCAAGAGCAATATCAAATGTCCATGATGGGGGAGCTGAAGTTCTTCCTCGGTCTTCAAATACGGCAACAACGCAATGGCATCTTCATATCTCAAGAGAAGTATCTCAAAGATTGCCTGAAGAAGTTCGGTATGCAAGACTGCAAAGGCTTCACCACACCAATGCCAGCCAAACATCATCTAGGCCCTGACGACAATGGTAAAGAGTTCGATCAAAAGGTATACCGCTCCATGATTGGGTCTTTGCTTTATTTATGTGCATCTAGGCCAGATATTATGCTTAGTGTTTGCATGTGTGCTCGATTTCAAGCGGCACCAAAGGAGTCGCATCACTTAGCTGTGAAGCGAATTCTTCGATATTTGGCTCACACCCCAACTCTAGGATTATGGTATCCAAAGGGCTCAGAGTTTGATTTGGTTGGATTTTCGGATGCTGATTATGCCGGTGACAAAGTTGATCGCAAATCTACATCAGGCACATGTCATTTTCTGGGACGATCACTTGTATGTTGGTCTTCAAAGAAGCAAAACTGTGTATCTCTCTCCACTGCTGAATCTGAATACATTGCTGCGCTCAGCTTTTGTGGATGAAGCAAACACTCAAGGATTATGGCATTCATCTGAAGCAAGTGCCACTTTACTGCGACAACGAAAGCGCCATCAAGATTGCCAACAACCCAGTTCAGCACTCGAAGACAAAGCACATTGAAATTCGCCATCACTTTCTCAGAGATCATGTTGTGAAGGAAGACATTGATATCATACACGTCAACACTGAAGAGCAATTAGCAGATATCTTCACCAAGCCTTTGGATGAGAAGAGGTTTTGCAAGTTACGGTGTGAGCTAGATATCTTGGAATCCTCAAATGTCCTATGATCAGGCACACATCCTAACACTTATGCATATTGATGACTTAGATGTGCAACACACGAAGTAACGTATATCTTCAATCAATGAAGACATACATTCTAAGTGCGAATACATTAATGTGGAATTTGACTTCGGAGCGCCTCGATAATTGTGCGCCGTGTCTGGGTCTAATACTTCCTATACGGTGGGTAACGCCACCACCAAATGTTCTATTTTGAAGTGTTTCACTCATGGCGTTACCTCGCAATGTCTTCACATTTGATTTGGCTTCAATCTCAATATGTCTTCATAATTATCTTCGCTGCGTTGATTATATAGATATATATATATATGTACTGATGTTCTGTCCTCTACAGCATTCACTTATAGCTATGTCTTCTTGGTTGAATTTTTTGAACTAAGTGAATGTGATCGGACCCTAACCTCTCTATGCTTTCTATCTCAAACTCTATCTCTCCAAGTCATATGCATTCTGTTGAAACTGTCAATTGTCTTCACTGTGTCCTTGTCAGCCGAAGACATAGAGACAACCATAAAAGTCCGTTTTTAATGCTCATTCCTCCACATAAGATCCGGAGAAGTAGGAACGACCGCCCGACAATTTAGGCATGCGTGGGACGTGGAACAAACCCCAATCTTCCTCTAACTGGCCACGCGTGCCTCAAATGCGAACCGCCAGGGGCACCTGCGTAATAGCGCAGTGCCGCCTCTATCCCTATAAATACATGATTCACTGCGGTCATTATCTCTTCTTCCACCCTCGCACGAACCCTAGCGCCACCGCTAGCACTCGACGACGCCGGCGACGAAGCGCTTCACTGCCGCAACCTCTCCGACGCCGTTTTCACGCCGACAGCGGACATCACTCTCTCCGCCGTTGCCGTAGGTGTCTTC
Source organism: Triticum urartu (assembly GCF_056163025.1). Lineage (NCBI taxonomy): Eukaryota > Viridiplantae > Streptophyta > Magnoliopsida > Poales > Poaceae > Triticum > Triticum urartu. The sequence continues at coordinate 327,181,329 of NC_141876.1, forward strand.
CGTCGCCAAGTTAGGGCACGAAGGATCGAACTGCTCGGCCTCAACTCTCACTTCGTCTAGCAGTTCCAAGTGTGGTAAATAAGACCTCTTTTTACAGCCTCTTTTGATCCTATAGTTCAGTCACTTTCTGCCATAAGAAGTTTCTCTTCACATCAGTTAGATCTCTCGCTGCATCTCATAACATGCCTAGTATATTCACTTGTGCTTCATAAGGTAGTTAGATTCCTCACTTGTACTGATCTGTGGGTTCATACAAATCTGGAACCAACTTCTTATCTATAAGTGAATGTCATCGCACACTGAGGTCAATGTCTTCTAAACCGATTTATCTTCAGAATCTTCTGAGAATGCATATGACCTCTTCCCCTTCCCTCGCACCTTAATGCTGTCACAGGTACATGTCCGTGGGAGAATCCCTTGGGTCTCATAGTCTGCATTCATTTGCAGAGTACTTGCAGCATCACATCAACTCTCCTGAAGCCAGTTCTTGCAACAGGAAGCCTTTGAAGCCTTTGAACATCTTGAAGCCTTCCAAGTTAAGATTCATGGCTTCAGAAATAGCAGCAAGGAAGGGAGGCAGACAGAGACATGGTGAAACATCCAAAGATCCGCCTGATGAATTGGCAGAGATGTATAAAACTGATCCTGAAGAAAGCTATGGTCAGGCAAGACACGAATCCAATGGATTCGAAGATATTGCGCAGAGCAATGGTTTCAATACCGCTTCGTCACTCAGGAATATGCGGAGAAGTGTGCCATCAAGAGACCGTGGGGAGACGTATTATACAAAAATCTCGTACCCAGGTCCAGAGACGAAGCCATTGCTCAAGGCTTCTATCCATGCATGGTCAGAGGACCACAGCCAGCTAAAGCTCATCCGTCATCACTTCTCTGGTGTCGCGATGACAATCTGTTCAAGCGCAACTTTCAGTTTGCTCAGAACTCTATGAAGCAAAACAAGAAGAAGCTGGGGTTAGACTTCAATCCTGGTCCCTCTGAACCAAGGGCAGATGGCACACGCGACGCCAATCCCAATATCATCGGGCCGTATGCCAATCTTGCAGGCCTCATCACTCGCATTCTAGTCCAAGGGACTGCCGTGAACGACCCTCCAGTAGATATTGAGTCTGATGACGCCCCTGCTGCGCCGAAGCCAAAGCAGAAGAAGCCAAAAGCTTCAAAGCCAGCCGCTTCTCCCAAAATCTCAAGAGCGAAGCCATTGGCAACTGCACCTCCTAGAACCAGTGTGCAGTCTGAAGACTTATCACGAGTCTCCAAGCCCCAAGAAGCCAAGAAGCCTCAGCCACACACAGGCAAAGAGCTCACAGCTGCTGCCATTCTGCGCTGCGAAAACATTGATCTATCAAGCGACGAAGATCTTGGAGATGACGCTCTTGGGCAGCTCATCAAGAGCAAGGAGGAGGCTGAAATCTTCAACAATCTGCCTCTGTTTGATGTCGCCATCATCCACAATTTCATCGATGAATGGTTTGCCTCACCGGACATCAGCTTCGATGATCTGCAGCTGCCCATAGGCCTCAGCGTTGCCTTTCAAGGCGCAATAGCTTCAGAACTTGCAATAGCCCAACGCATTGTAGAACTGAAGCAGAAAATTGATTATGAAAAGGCTCAGTTCAAGACGCACGTGGCCAAGCTTAGCGTGCAAGAAGTGAAAGACTTCAAGATCATGTTGCACGAGCTGAAAGAGAACTTCCTGAAGACGCGTGCTGAAGCTCAAGGCTCGCGAGAACGCATGAGGACTTTGGCTGATTGCTGCGTGCAGGCCTACAATGAGGCAGAGAAGCGCAAGGCACTTGGGCGTCCAGGCATTGACCCCAAGGTGGCCGCAAAGAAGAAAAAGAAGCTTGCGGTGCCTGAACCAGAAACGCCAAGGTCAGAAACTGCTCCGATTGTCTTCCCCGCTGCAACGACTGGCTCGAAGCCAAAGAGTCGATCAACCGCCTCACAGCTCAAGAAGACACGGACTGTAGAGGCTGAAGCTAAGAAGAGAAAACATTCTGAAGCCTCTCCTTCTGACCCCACCATCAAGAAGCGCAAGACCAAGAAATCTCGGGCTGCTCCCACAGAGCCCTTGATAGTTGAACCCCTCTCTGTCCGCTATCCTGACGCAGATCGTCAGTTGACTGTGCATGAGCCTGCTTTCATAGAGGCTCCGCACGCTGAAGACATTCCAGCAGACGAACCCAACGCTGCTGAAGACATTGGTCTCCAAGACAATGTGCAAGGTGATGCAGCCCTTCCTCAGCTTGAGACAAGCGAACTGATCAGTATTGGTCGTCCATTGACGCCAATCACACAAGATGCATCATGGGCAGATCGCCCATAGGAGGAAGATGAGCCCCAACCCACTGCAACTCCACCGGCGCCTACATTCCGTAGGCTTCACAAAGGGCCAAGGGCTCAGGCTGCTGACGACATTCCGGCTGCATCAGCCGAAGAGCATGCAGAAATACCACAAGCTCCAACTCCCCCGCACCAACAAGAAGCAGTTCTCCAGGAGAACGTGCCCGAGTTCGTCCCTCCCACTACACGTGTGGAGGCTGCAAATGTTGAGGCTGCCACAAACAACGCCGAAGCAAATGTGGAGTCCTCCACAACAACAGCTTCAGAAGACAATGAAGCTACTGCTCCTGAACCTTCTGTGCCTGAGTCTGCTGCGGGTCCCCAATACAACTATCATATTGTGCACAGGCCCCAGGTCCAGAAGCCGATCCCACGACTGCCAAGGTTCCCAGGTCCTGCATCAGCTCCTGGTTCCTTCAACATCAACGGCTTCAGGGCAGATAACACGTTTTTCGACCGCTCCAAGAACCCTTATTCAAGGGAACGGATTATATCAGATAGGTTCTGGAGCCATCAACAGCGCAGCTATTATTCATGCATCCTATACAACCAAGGCCGCATCTTTCCTCACAAGCGCCTTGAAGTTGAAGCTGTTGCTGGTCTGCCTGGACTGGAAGGAGCACTGGATTGCTTCAAGCAAGTGGGTCTGCTGCCGTTTATCACTGATGAAGAGCACTGGAACGAAGAGCTTCTGCTCCAATTCTATGCCACCCTGCATATCAAAGGCTATAACAGAGATCCGAAGACATAGGTCCTGGAGTGGATGACAGGCAATGTCCATCATGAAGCCAATGCTTTCGACATAATTGAGCTTACCGGCCTTCCCACTCCTGGCGAATTCTTTGAAGAAGGGTGCCAACTCCATGCTGAAGCAATTGAAAGCATATTTCAGCGTCCTGAGCCAGATTTGAGTCAGATGCTCTCAATGATGAAGCCATTGCCTCCTAATGCACCCTATCCAACCCGGTTCTTCGTTGAAGACTTAGAGTACCTGCCCAGAACAATATATCACATCATAAGGCAGACTCTATGGCCCGTTAAGGGACACTCTCGATATGCAACGATTGATGGTGCAATGAAGACTCTCATCTTCTGCATTCTTCATGGAAAATGCTTCAACGCATAGGATCTCTTGATCCGTCAATTTGCAGCGTCTGCCTCAGAATTGTTTGGATTGAAGTTCTATGCTGCTTGGGTTATGAGGCTGATCAAGCTTCACTCTGCAATCTCCTATCAACCCTCAGCCCGCAACCATAGGATATTTTTGCCAGATGTGGACACATCAGCTGAAGCAATATATCCAGAGCCTGCCAAGCAACCATTAAGTCTTCAGAATGCAAAACACCAGAGCTTCACTCAAAATATTAAAGGTGTTGAAGCTCTCTCCCGAGTGTATCCAATGGCTGTCACCACACGTGCCCCTGCATCAACTGAAGCCACTAACAGCACAGCTGCACAGAGACCCAAGAAGCGCGCTCGTGCACTTAATGACCGAGAGCTTCTTGTGGCTCTTCACCAAAAGCAAGATAGGCATCACGATTGGCTCAAGAGGCGGATGAGAAGCATCATGCAAGACGTCAATCGCATCAGAAATCTGGCAACCAAGAATGCGTTTGTCGCACACGAGACCTGTCGCCGCACTTGGAAAGGCCTCACCATGATGAGCAATGAAGCTGACCTGCAAGAGGATGGCTTCAAAGAGAGATTCAAATTTGACTCCACGCCTCCAAGAAGAGCTGTGATGCGAAGCACACCATCACTTGAAGAGTCAGAGTTCTCTTCTTCTGCTGCCACCGTGTCTGCCCGGATTATTGAAGAGGAAGACGACGCGACATCATCTCCACCTGCTTCAACGCGCGTCGAATCTGCACCAAGCTCGTCTGCACCGCCGCCAAACAACTCCACCGACCCTGCTGCGCCTGGGAACGCGTAGAAAACTCTATGTCTTCAAACCTTTTTGGTCATTCCTGACAATAGGGGGAGAAGCATATGATGTTTATAGTCTTCAAGCGGGTCACTATGGGCGGGTGCCTTCATATTTTGCTACATTTTGCTTCGTGCTTACAACTCCCGTTTTTTTTGCTACATTTGCTTCATTGAGTTGTAACACTTAGCCTTGATGGTCGTCTGCTACCTGTTTGTCACCCCGTTTTGCGAAGATAAATTCCGCACTCATCTCATTCTGCAGACGTCCATTTTCCATTATGCATGTCATTATCTTAATATATTTTCACATGCATAGTGAATTGTCATCATAAGTTGAAGTGGATCTCCACAAGTACAACCTGCCATGTGCATTTGCATTCAAGAAGCAAATTACTTATATGCACATCTTCAGGGGGAGCCATTGCAACTTATGAAGACAATTTCTTTACTATTTCACAAATTATGTTCCCCGTTGAAAACTTCAATTAGTTTGTCATCAATCACCAAAAAGGGGGAGATTGTAAGTGCATCTAGTGCCACCCCTAGTTGGTTTTGGAGTATTAACGACAAACCTAGTTGAGGGACTAATGTGTTTGTGAGGATTGCAGGAAAACACAGGTAGAAGTCCCTTATTGATTCGGTTTCACTACCAGAGATGACCCCTAAAAATGTATGAAGACATTGAAGACAATGGTGGTTTATGAAGATATTCATATTGAAGACAATGACATGAGAAGACTCCCTATGAAGCTTATGGAACTCGAAGACTTAGATCCTTCGTAGTTTCATTTCATTTAAGTTCTGTCGTAGGAACCACCGTACTGTTAAGTGGGGTCCAGGAGAACCAGTCAGAATGACTGAAGTGATGCCTAATTCAAGTCCTATGTCTTTGAGCGAAGACTATGAGAGAAAATCTTGTCCAGAGTCAGACAAGTCAGCTTTACTTGTAGCTCAAGTAAAGTTGCCGTGTGAGTTCAAAATTCGACCGTTGGTACACGTGTCAGTTCCTTAGTGACCCAGGGTCATTTCGGACAAATCAGGTCGGGTTGCCAAGTGGCTATAAATAGTCCACCCCCACAACCATAAACGGTTGGCTGCTCAGATTTTAGTGCACAGCTTTTGTCGTTTGAGAGCAACCCACCTCGAAGCCTTAGAGAGAAAATTCCTAGCGAGGAGAAAAGCCCTAACCACCCAGAGCCAGAGTAAATTGGGCATCACTTAAGTCTTCGTGTCTGTGTGATCTGAAGACTTATTACACTTGAGGACTGTGCATCCTCCAGACGGTTAGGCGTCGCATTCAGAGCATCCAAGAGAAATTGTGGATTGCCAGTGAACGAAGTCTGTGAAGGTTTGGGAATCTACCTTGAAGACTTAGCAGAGTGATTGGGCGAGGTCTGTGTGACCTTAGCTCAAGGAGAAAATGGTGAGGACTGGGTGTCTTGGACTAAGTGTCCTTGACTGGGTGTCCGGGACTGTGTGTCCTTTGGTTTAAATACCTAGCCGCTCCAACCAGACGTACAGTTGTCACAGCAACTGGAACTGGTCCAACAAATCATTGTCTTCAATGTGTCACTGGTTTCATCTTCACTTCCTTTTACTTACAGTTATTCATTGTGAAGTCATTGCATGCTTGCTTTATCTTTTGTCTTCACAACATGAATGTATGATCTGTTTGGCTTCATAACTTCTTCCTACCTGATCCTTATTACACTGAAGCTGTTTGTCATTGCACTTTCACTCTATTGAATACATGACCATGGCTGGCCTAGTGTAATCTAACTTCCGCTACATAGTAATAGGCATAATCTTCACTGTTTGTCTTCATAACTCTCACGTTTTGAAGACTTTCAGAAAAATCGCCTATTCACCCCCCCTCTAGTCGATATAACGCACTTTCAAGAGAGGAATGGTTTGAAGGGCTTGAGCTGGCTGATGAAGCTTCTTTGAATGGAACTAACACGCTTCACACCTGGTGACTAGTGTCGTCGCATCCTGGAGGGCGGTGGGCCAGAAGAAGCCCTGCCGAAACGCTTTGCCGGCAAGGGCCCTTGACCCAATGTGGGATCCACATATGCCTCCATGTATCTCTGCCAACAGCCCCAATCCTTCCTCTCGAGGGATACACTTCAATTTCACGCCGTTCGGCCTCTTTCTGTACAGGACGTCATCGACGAACTGGTACATAGTAGAGCGACGGGCTACATTTTCCGCTTCTTCCTGCTCCTTAGGAAGTTCCCCTGTTTGGAGGAATCGGACGGTATGCTGTGCCCATGCTGGAGCCTGGGGCTTGACGGCGAGGACTAAAGGCGTTTCCTTCGCTACAGGAGCGGCTGTCTCGACGGCAAGAGCTTGATGCTCCGCCGGAGCTAGCCGTCCCGTGGCGGGCTGAGTATCTCCGGCAACATCCTTGCCGGTGGCTCCGGGGAGCTCGGCGGCAAAGTACTTGCCGGGCCCTGATTTCCTCCTCTTGTTTTGCTCTATTGATGGATCAACGGATGGCTTAGTTAGCTGAAGCACAAAGGTACCTGGTTCCACAGGTAGCTTGAGGGCAGCGCGTTTTGACAGGTAATCAGCGATATCATTCTCCGCTCGGGGAACGTATTCTGCCTGTATACCGTCAAAACACTCTTCCAGCTTTCTCACTTCATCGACGTAGGCCTTCATCAACGGGCTCTGGTAATCCTTGTTGACTTGCTTGACGACAAGTTGCGAGTCGCCTCTGACGATGAGTTTCTTGATTCCGAGGTCCGCCGCGATCTTGAGACCGGCAAGCAGCCCTTCGTACTCAGCCGTATTGTTTGTTGACACCTCCCTGGGGAAGTGCATCTGGATCACGTACTTGAGGTGCTCTCCGGTGGGCGCGACAAGCAGTACGCCAGCCCCGGCACCCTGTAAGGAGAAGGCTCCATCAAAGTACATGATCCAGTCGCAACTTGCCTCCTTGCCGGGGAGAGCAGTCTCTTGGGTTTCTTCATCAGGCGTCGCGGTTGATTCTGCAACGAACTCCGCCAGGACTCGGCTTTGAATCATCGAGGTACTCTCAAACTTGAGGCCGAAGCTGGACAGTTGCAGTGCCCACTCTACGATCCTTCCCCTTGCGTCTGGATTGTGCAATATCCATTGCAGAGGGAGGTGAGTGACGACAGTGATTTCGTGCGCCTGGAAGTAGTGACGCAGCTTCCTTGAGGCCATAAGAAGGCCGAAGAGCAGTTTCTGCACACCGGAGTACCTTGATCTAGCCCCCTACAGAAGGGAGCTAACAAAGTAGACCAGGTGCTGCATCATCTTCTTCCTTGGCGGCACTCCAACCGGCTGCGTCGTCTCGGCATCGGGCTCCGTCGCTGCTATTACCTCATCATTAACTTCTCTCTACGCCACTAGTGCGGCGCTGACCACCTGGTTCGTTGCCGCCAGGTACAACAGCAACGGTTCCAGTGGCCTAGGCGCAACTAGTATTGGCGCGGAGGAGAGGTACCTCTTCAAATCTTGCAATGCTACTTCGGCTTCTGGCGTCCACTCCATCGGGCCCGCCTTTTTCAAAATCTTGAAAAAGGAAAGGGCGCGCTCGGCGGACTTGGAAATGAACCTGCTCATGGCGGCAACACCTATGGGATCACAAGAATCCCTACTACAGTTAGCGGGGCGCGGGGTCGTGGGAAGAGCGGATCTAACAGGTAGCCCACGGTTCCTTTATCCAGGTTCGGGCCACAAGGATGCGTAAAACCCTACTCCTGCTTTGGTGGATTGTATATCTGTGTTCTTGAGCTAGCTATGGGGCATGAGGAGCTCCAAAAAGCGAATCCTTCTACTGGTCGCCTCGGGCCTCCTTTTATAGGAAAAGGGGTGGCCACAGTGGCACACAGGAGGTGGAAAGGGTACAGTGATGCGAGGTTATCCCACACATTACATGACAAGGCGCATTAAATGCGCCTTGCTTAGGTGTCCATGCTTTATCGGGGACGGGGGAGAGAGATCAGTCTCGTCCGTCGCCGCTCCTTCTCGTGTCGACACGCGCCCTGGCCAGGGATGCCTGAGATGCCACGTAGGTAGGCAGGCAGCTGAGGTGGCGAAGTGGTGGGTCTTCACGAAGATCTGCATGCCGCCATGCAGGTGCCTGCCCAGCTGGTTGGGTCCGCAGCTGCATGCATGCGGTGGTGGAGGTTTGGTCGGCGTGGGCCTGATGGTGGCCCTGCTGGTGTCCTCGACAAGGGCCTTACGGGGGCCCCGGCAAGGGTCTTGTCGAGGCGCCTGCTGTCATCCCAGCAAGGCGCTTGCCGGGGGCCTTGTGGTCTTCCTCGGCTAGGATCCCGCCAAGGGTTGTTGTCTCCTTAGTGCGTATCTGATCTTGAATGTCTTCACGAAGATCTGCATGCCGCCACGGGGATGTCTCCCGAATCCTTGCCCTTTGGGGGCAGTGGACTCAAGGGTGACTTGCTCCGTAGGCGCGGGACAAGTCGCCGCGGCAAGGGTCTTGCCAGGGTTGCTAGAACCGTCTCCCGGCAAGGATCTTGCCGGGGGAGTTCGCTTCGGCTCTTCGTGGTCTTGGCCTTGGCGTCGTTCTAGTTCTCTTGAGCTTTGGTCTTACAATGGTTCACCTCCCTTGCCTTGCTTGGTGTGGTGGTGCCCGTACCTCAGACTACCCGTGCACAGTTATAGGGGTACAAAAAGTGTACCCCTCTTTTTGTGCACCGACAGGAGCCCCCAGGCCTGGTCCACACATAAGCGCGACGCGTTGTTTGGGCTAGGCCCAAAAAATGGTGCGCGGGCAGGCGGTGCGGTTTTTACCATGGTAAAATTCTTCGCGCGCTGCGCTTCCGACGACTCCCGCGTGTGGCGCGGCGTGTGGAGGCGCATGTGACGTGGGCGGCATGCGTGGGGTTGGTTCCCGCGGGCATGCGTCACACCACAGTTAATGTGAAAGGAGGCGGCCCGTGTTTTCCCCCATAAGAAAGGAATAACCGTGGGCTTGCTGCTCACTTTCTCCTCTTTCCTCGTGCCTTTTCCAATCTCAGAGCCACCGTTTCCTCTCTCCCTTCTTTCCTAAGCTTCCGCCGTCGCCCTCCGTCGTTGCTTCGCCATCCCCCTTCCTCAACCCTCCAAACTTCTTGGTTGCCATGGCACCCAAATCCGTCAAGGGCAAGGGGTGGGTAAGGGCGCTGGGACTGTGGAGCCGTCGGAGAGCGCGCTGTCGGGGGACCGGACGAAGTCCGCCTTTTTCTTCCCCTCGATGGTTGATGTTCAAGAGCTCCGGGCCTCCTTCAGGACCCTATGGGGAGCGAAGACGGGGGGAGAGAATTCGGGACACCCGGCGATACGCGTCATTCCTACTGCTTGCGCCGATCCTGCTCCAAATCGGTATCCCTTTTTCGTTGATTATCTTTATTGCAGGTTATGCCCCCCTTTCTCCGATTTCTTCTGCGATATAATGCACACCTTCAGTTTCCGCCTCTTGGATTTTACTCCGAATGCGGTGGCGTGCATGGCTTTTTTCGCGCATCTTTGTGAAGGCTTTGCCGGGGTGGAGCCCAACACGGCGCTCTTCCGCCATTACATCTTCCCTCGGATCCAGCCGGGAGGTGCCGTCTCTAGTTGCGTCACCTGGATCCCAAGATCCAAGGGGGCGTACCCGAACGGTGCCGTGAAGGAGAGGGGGGAGGAATGGCGTGGCCGGTGGTGCTGGATTGAGGATGAAAACCCGCCAGAATTCTGCAAGGTCCGCCGAGTGCCGCCGGTCCGTGGCAGTGATTGGAGCGACGTCAATGCTGCCGATGGGTGGCTCACTGTCACCACCACCAGGATTCTCCGGCTCACCCTGGCCGGACTCACCCTTGATATGATCGGGGAGGACTTCATTCGTCGCCGGATCGCCCCATTGCACAACAAGGGGAGTCTAGCTTGGCTCTTTACGATTCCGACGGACATTGTGCAACTCTGCCCCGGCCTCGATCACATCTTCACAGTGCTGGCGCATGCCCACTTCTGCCAGCGGCTTTTCCTGCTTGATGTGGGTCACGATGGCGAGGTCGAACGGACCAGCAAGGCCGCGAGGGCTGCCGCAAAGGTTGGCAAGGCCCTCAAGGGGCCGTTTTTCAAGCTGCCAGCGGGGGTGGTCCCGTTGTGCAATAATTCGCGTCGATCCGAGATCATCGCCATGATGCCGGACTGTAATGCGCATGACCCTATCCCGAGCTGGGAGGAGCCGAAGGACGCGGATGTGCAGCAATTCTTTGACACCCTGATCGAGGTGTATGTCAATGCCGACGTCGAGAGGTGGCTTGTCATGGACACCACCCAGGCAGAGCTGGACTACATTGCCACTAGGGCGAGGGAGGCACAGCTTGCCATGGAGGCCGGCAGCGCTGGGGGTATGGAGGACAAGGCCGCAACGGCCGCGGAGGAAGAGGAGCTCACCTGATGGGCGGCGGCCTCTAGGGAGGTCAGCAGCGCCAACACGGGAGCTCCGCTTGTCAAAGACGCGGCCGACGAGTCGTCGGAGGAGGAGAACGTGGCGGCAGGCTCGACGCCAACCAAGGGAAGAGGGCGAGTCCTGCGGCGGGCTGACTCCGGCGAGCCGGTTCGGCCCGGCAGGGCTACGCGGCCTCAATTGACCCTGGAGGGGTCTGGGTGCCACACGAGGGCCACGGCAGCCAAGAGGCTGACGAAGGCCGTTGAGAAGAAGAAGACAACAGCCCCTTCCTCATCTGGGCATGCACAAACCCCGCCGTCTTCGCCTCCTCCGGCAGATGTCGACTCGTATGTTGACGCGGAGGTCACTTTTGATCTCGGGCCTCTCAGCCCGAAGAGGAAAAGGAAAGTGGCGGAGGAAGAGGAGATAGATGACGAGTAAGTACTCCGTCCCTTACTGCCATTTCCATTCCCCTGAATCAAGTCACTTATCTTGATCCGTTTTTGCTTTTGCAGGGATGCAGAGACGTTGGCCCAGAGGGTGAAGAAGGAAAAGGCCTCGGCAAGCAGTCAGCCCCCAGCTGGGGCTTCGAAGACGCCACTGGTGGTGTTGAGCAGCACGGACAGCAGCCCCCGGCACAGCCCCCAGTGTAAGTTCGTCACCCTCCTCTTACTCGACATGTGGTAGGCGTTCGATGCTATGGTGTTGACCTTGCCGGGTTTGCAGGAGGGGAGCGGCAGCAGGAGGAACCACAGAGGGCTACCCTCAACACACCACCCCCATCGACTAGCCGCCGCGAGGAGCGTCCCCGGCAAGGGCACCAAGCACGGAGCTCACACCCATGGAGGAAGAGGGGAACTTGGGCGCTGGTGACTCTTCCATGACGCCGGATGCTGGTGGGGAGGGGACTTCCGCTTCACAGCCTGGCACTGGTGAGTCGCCTGTCCTCCGTCTCTGTTTTTTCCCTTATTCTTTTTCTTGGCTTCAATGCTCCCATACTACCCAGAGGAGGCCGCGGCGGAGACGACAGGGTTGCCGCCGGGGAGGCCGCCAGAGATGCTGACGAGGTCGCCGCTGATGAGGCCGCCAAGGATGCTGCCGAGGACACCGCTGCGGGGGCCGCCAAGGCGACCGGCGAGGCTTCCGCCAAGGGCACCAACGGTGGGCCTGCCGGGGAAGCCGGCAAGGCCACTGTCGAGGAAGAGGTGGCTGATGATCAGCCTCCCTCCTCCTCAACCTCGGGCCCCGGCAGGTACCTGAAGGTGGGCGGCGATCGTTTCATCCATCTCCTACGGGCGTCAAGTTACCGAGCTCTCGCCGAAGGGGAAGTTTTTGACGCCGAGGTGCTTGCCGCCATCGGGCTTGAGGTTGTCGAGGAACCAGGCATTGGCGGTGATGGTTCTCTAGAAGAGCAGCTTTTCCGCACTATGGGGGACAACTTCTGAAAACTCCAGGCGCTCTACTGTCTCCGTCTGGACAAGGTTAAGTCCAGGACGGCAACGGTGGACCAAGCGGAGGTGCATTTCAAGGCGCGCGTTGCTGAGATGCAGGCCTGGTTCCACCAGACTCGCGAGGAACAGAGGGCCCTTCAGGAGCAATTGGCCAAGCGCACTGTCGAGCTCACCGTCAAGATGGCTGACATCGAGAAGGCCCAGGAAGAGGCGGCGAACTTGGCTGCCATGGCCGAGGCTGTCCGGAACCAGCATCAAGCCGCACTGGATTCCCAGGAAGAGGACCTCAGCGTGCGTGAGGCGAAGCTTGCCGCAGCGCTCTGCGGCAAGGATGAGGAGCTCGAGGCCCTTGTTGCGCGGCGGACTCGCGAGCTGGAGCAGAGGCACAAAGAGGCACTCAATGCCTAGGCTCTGGCCCATGCCGGCAAAGTGAGGGAGTTGGAGGTGGCGCAGGACAAGCTGAAGGAGCAGGCCCTCAAGTTGTCCAACGAAAAGAGCACGCTCAACAGCGCCTTGGTGGAGCCGCAAGGAGCGGTCATCAGTAGGGCTGGGGAGCTCTCCGAAGCGCAAAACTCCGTCAGAGATCTCAAGCTGAAGCTGGAGGATCTCGAGAAGATGCTGTCGGAGAGCAGGGCTCGGGAGGAGACCTTGACCAGGAGTCTGGAGGAGGAGAAGCGGCTGCGGGCGAACGAGGCCGCCTCCCACCAGGATTATGTGGTGGGCGAGAACAGATGGATCAGCCGTCTGGAGGAGGTCGCCGGCAGGGTCACCTCGCAGTTGGCCACCATGGGGATGCCAAACGTGAGGTAAGCCCCTGAGTGAAGCGGGACCGTCAACACCAAGCTGACCCTGTTCTTCGAGGGCGTCCTCGGAGCCTTGGCTTATCTTCACTCCAACCGAGCGGCCACGTTGGCCGGGGAAGCTCGGCGACTTTGCCAGGGGGTCATGACCAAGGTCCTCACCAAGATGGCGCACTGGAATCCCGACCTCGACTTCGGTGCCGCGATGGACAGCTTGCCAGATGGTATTGACCTCACGGTGCTCAAGGAGCGCATCAAGCCCGTCATCAGCAGCATCGACAAAATCAAGAGGGTGGAAGGCCAGCGCCGGGATTAGGCATCCCGTTCTTCACCGCCGCTGCAGGTTCACGACCAAGAAAAATTTCATCTTTAGTTAGAACCGCAGCAATGATGTGATGTAATATAACTTTGCAATACTTTTTAATTTCATGCACGTTATTTCCCCGTTCAATTCCTCTTTGTATGGGCGCCCTACGCCGATTGGGTAGGCTCTCCAGTGCGGAAGCCCTAGCGACGTTTTGGGGATGGATCCCCATGGGCCTGCTGGGTACGCGTGTTGCCGGACGAGCCACCTTTCCGTTCTGAACGCGGCCGCTCGAACTATCGAGCTTGACTCGAGTCAGAATCGAGAGCGTTGTTGACCGCGGAAGGCTACTCTGCCATTCTCGACGCAGCCGCTTGAGCTGTTGAACGGACTCGAAACAGGGCAAGGGCGTTGCCGATCGTGGGAGAGCCCCCTGGTGTGTAGGTTTCTCATACAAAGGCGTGACATCTCCGGGGGGAATAACCTCATATAAGAAGGATAGAACAAATAAGGGTTCAGTGCAACTTAGCTTCTATTTGTAGTCGCTCGAGCGCTGGTCTTCCGGCCCCCTTTCTTCTCCAAGGGCCACGAAGACAAAGGAGTGCTGGGCTGATTGCTAGAGCCGATTCTCACAACTCCACCCCCTACCTGGCGCGCCAAAGATGTCGGTGTGGAACGACACCTATGGGATCACAAGAATCCCTACTACGGTTAGCGGGGCGCGGGGTCGTGGGAAGAGCGGATCTAACAGGTAGCCCACGGTTCGTTTATCCAGGTTCGGGCTGCAAGAATGCGTAAAACCCTACTCCTGCTTTGGTGGATTGTATATCTGTGTTCTTGAGCTAGCTATGGGGCGTGAGGAGCTCCAAAAAGCCGAATCCTTCTCCTGGTCACCTTGGGCCTCCTTTTATAGGAAAAGCGGTGGCCACAGTGGCACACAGGAGGTGGAAAGGGTACAGTGATGCGAGTTTATCCCTCGCATTACATGACAAGGCGCATTAAATGTGCCTTGCTTATGTGTCCTTGCTTTATCGGGGACGGGGGAGAGAGATCAGTCTTGTCCGTCGCCGCTCCTTCTCATGTCGACACGCGCCCTGGCCAGCGATGCCTGAGATGCCATGTAGGTAGGCATGCAGCTAAGGTGGCGCAGTTGTGGGTCTTCATGAAGATCTGCATGCCGCCACGCAGGTGCCTGCCCAGCTGGTTGGGTCGGCAACTGCATGCATGCGGTGGTGGAGGCTTGGTCGGCATGGGCCTGATGGTGGCCGTGCGGGTGTCCTCGGCAAGGGCCTTGCCGGGGCCCCGGTAAGGGTCTTGGCGAGGCACCTGCTACCATCCCCGGCAAAGCGCTTGCCGGGGGCCTTGTGGTCTTCCTCGGCTGGGATCCCGCCAAGGGTTGTCGTCTCCTTAGTGCATATCTAATCTTGAATGTCTTCACGATGATCTGCATGCCGCCACGGGGATGTCTCCCGAATCCTTGCCCTTTGGGGGCAGTGGACTCAAGGGTGACTTGCTCCGTAGGCGCGGGACGAGTTGCCACGGCAAGGGTCTTACCGGGGTTGCTAGAACCGTCTCCCGGCAAGGATCTTGCCGGGGGAGTTCACTTCGTCCCCTTTGCTCTTCATGGTCTTTGCCTTGGCGTCGTTCTAGTTCTCTTGAGCTTCGGTCTTACCCTAGCTCACCTCCCTTGCCTTGCTTGGTGTGGTGGTACCCATGGCTCAGACTGCCCGTGCACAGTTATAGGGGTACAAAAAGTGTACCCCTCTTTTTGTGCACCGACAGGAGCCCCCGGGCCTGGTCCACACATAAGCGCAACGCGTTGTTTGGGCTAGGCCCAAAAAACGGTGTGTGCGCAGGCTGGGCGGTTTTTACCATGGTAAGATTCTTCGCGCGCTGCGCTTCCCACGACTCCTGCGCGTGGTGCGGCATGGGGAGGCGCGTGTGACGTGGGCGACATGCGTGGGGTTGGTTCCCGCGGGCATGCGTCACACCACAGTTAATGTGAAAGGAGGCGGCCCGTGTTTGCCCCCATAAGAAAGGAATAACCGCGGGCGCGCTGCTCACTTTCTCCTCTTTCCTCGTGCCTTTTCCAATCTCAGAGCCGCAGTTTCCTCTGTTTCGTCCTTCCTAAGCTTCCACCGTCGCCCGCCATCGTTGCTTCACCATCCCCCTTCCTCAGCCCTCCAAACCTCTTGGTTGCCATGGCGCCCAAATCCGTCAGGGGCAAGGGGGTGGCTAAGGGCGCTGGGATTGTGGAGCCGCCGGAGAGTGCGCTGTCGGGGTACCGGACGAAGTCCGCCTTTTTCTTCCCCTCGACGGTTGATGCTCAAGAGCTCCAGGCCTCCTTCAGGCCCCTATGTGGAGAGAAGACGGGGGAGAGAATTCGGGACACCCGGCGACGCGAGTCATCCCTGCAGCTTGCGCTGATCCTGCTCCAAATCGGTATCCCTTTTTCGTCGATTATCTTTCTTGCGGGTTATGCCCCCTTTCTCCGATTTCTTCTGCGACATTATGCACACCTTGAGCATCTTTTTTCGCGCATCTTTGCGAAGGCTTTGCCGGGGTGCAGCCCAACACGGCTCTCTTCCGCCATTACTTCTTCCCTCGGATCCAGCCGGGAGGTGCCGTCTCTGGTTGCGTCACCTGGATCCCAAGATCCAAGGGGGCGTACCTGGACGGTGCCGTGAGGGAGAGGTGGGAGGAATGGCGTGGCCGGTGGTGCTGGATTGAGGATGAAAAACCGCCAGAATTCTGCAAGGTCCGCCGAGTGCCGCCGGTCCGTGGCAGCGATTGGAGCGACCGCCGATGGGAGGCTCACTGTCGCCACCACCAGGATTTTCCGGCTCACCCGGGCCGGACTCACCCTTGAGATGATCGGGGGGACTTCATTCGTCGCCGGATCGCCCCGTTGCACAACAAGGGGAGGCCATCTTGGCTCTTTAAGAGTCTGGCGGGCATTATGCGACTCCGCCCCGGCCTCGATCACAACTTCACAGTGCTGGCGCATGCCACTTCTGCCAGCGGCTTTTCCAGCTTGATGTGGGTCGCGATGGCGAGGTCGAACGGACCGGCAAGGCTGCGAGGGCTGCCGGAAAGGTTGGCAAGGCCCTCAAGGGGCCGTTTTTCAAGCTGCCAGCGGGGGTGGTCCCGTTGTGCAATAATTCGCGTCGGTCCAAGATCATCGCCATGATGCCGGACTATAATGCGCATGGCCCTGTCCCGAGCTGGGAGGAGCCGAAGGACGCGGATGTGCAGCAATTCTTTGACACCCTGATCGAGGTGTATGTCAATGCCGACGCCAAGCGGTGGCTTGTCATGGACACCACCCAGGCAGAGCTGGACTACATCGCCACTAGGGCGAGGGAGGCTCAGCTTGCCATGGAGGCCGTCTGCGCCGGGGGTGTGGAGGACAAGGCTGCAACGGCCGCGGAGGAAGAGGAGCTCACCCGATGGGCGGCGGCCTCCGGGGTGGTCAGTAGCACCGACACTGGAGCCTCGCTTGTCGAAGACGTGGCCGACGAGTCGTCGGAGGAGGAGGACGTGGCGGCGGGCTCGACGCCAACCAGGGGAAGAGGGCGAGTCCTGCGGCGGGCTAACTCCGGCGAGACGGTTCGGCCCAACAGGGCTACGCGGCCTCAATTGACCCTGGAGGGGTCTGGACATCCTTTGGCGCCCTGAGTTATAGCATGCATGCTAGGTCAAGTCTCGTCCTTGGTTACGGTTGATAGTGCTTAGCGGCGACTAACCCCTAGCTTAGAGGTCGAGTGTGCGTCTCTTTGCCTTTCTTTTGTCTTCCTTGGTTCACAAGACACACAGGTATCCGTGTCGAACCGCTTGGGGAGGAAAAGAAGAGGAACAGACCAGCATCTAGCCCCCAGCAAGCCAGTATTGCCAGGGGCTGCAAGAGCAAAGATTCACCCACGGTGAACCAGGGTTGCCGGGGACTGCAGCTTCAGATAAGTTCTTCATCCCTTATCATGCATTCCATTATGGACTGAGGTATGTGAAACCTCGTTTTCCCCTAAGCTACCGTGCTCCCATAACTCTAGGCCCAAGGGCTCATTCCTGGGGCCAAGTGTGGTCGTAGTCGCGGCAGCGAAAGGATGAAACAAGGAGCCTAAACCCGCCTCATCCCTTCCTCCGCCAAAGGCGTGAGAAAGATCGAGTGAAGTGGGGAGATGGCAAGGCCTGCTGCCGGGCAAGGAAATGTTTATCTTAAAGATATCAAGGATTTATTCCTTGTCGTGGGTTTCACCCACAAACAAATGACCCGGCAAGCATCCCTTTTTCATTAAAAACATTCCACTCAGGTAGAGTCCATAGGGAATGAAAAACACGAATGATGGGATTACAAGTTTTAAATTCAACAAAGGCCCGAAGGCTTACAAACTAAAGAGAGATAAGGTGCCCGTAATCCCTTTCTTGTCCCTCTCCTCAGGAGGCAGGTCAAGGAGGCGAAAGGGACAAAAGGAGCGCCTAGGCGAGCTACGTGTGGCAGAAGACACCAAGAGAACATCTTGGTGGCCGTCCAAAGGCTAGATGGTGATGGCGGCGCTGGAAGCAGAGCTCGAAGATGAGGCGGCAGGACGTCAGCAGGCGTCGAAGGCATCGATGCCCGCGTACTCCGACTTGACGGCCTTGCCGCCCGCCCTCTTCCTCATCCGCACCCTCCCAACGCCAGCTGCCCAAGGAGACGACCCCGAGAAGTTCAAGGAGCCGGCGACGCGGATGATGGGGTCGCCGGTGCCGCACGGAGCGGCACCCGACACCTAATCGCACCCGTCATCCTGCCCCCTACTACCCTCGTCGTCACTGCCGCTGTCCTCCTTGTCACTCCCGCCCGAGGAGGATGATTCGCTATCAGAAGAGCTCTCCACACAGCACCTTGCACGGGTCCCAAAGCACCCGAAGACCTTGACGGATAGAAGGCCACCCTCCATCAGCTTAAAATGGAGTGTGAGCCCCTCCATCAAGCGGTGGATATGCGCAAACGTCTTCCATCCTCGACAAAGATACATCACGTGAGGGGCGGGGAAGTCGACACGGGCCCGCGTGCCACTGATCCCGCAGCCCCTCATGTGCAGCCACAACGACTCCGGTGGATCCAGCTCCATCTCCCGCGCAAATGGAGTCAGGAGATGAAGGCGATGGCGCGGCGGCTGGCGCAGCCTGACGAAGAACTCACAAGGGTCGTCCCCAACGTGGCCCTCCATTGGAGGAGGAGCTGCTGGCGGAGGCGAGGCCGGCGCGCCACCCCGTCCTCCTCTTCCCCAAGCGCCCCGGCCTCACCCACGGCCTTGCCCCCTCCCCCTTCCCCTCGTGGCTGGCTCTGCCACCGCAGGCGTAGGAGAAGGAGGGGCGCGTTGTCGAGCGGTGACCCTCGCCGCCACTGTTGAAGGACCGGGATTCCCTCTCTCCATGATGGATGGAAGGGAGGAGCAGAAGCTGAAGGAAGAAGAAGATGAAGGAATGCGGGACGCCATCCCCCCCTCCTGCTCCTTATAAAGGATCGGGGTTGGGGCTTGGCTGCCCCGCTCGGCCAATCAAGACACGAGAGGCGCAGGGAGCCAGGGCCAACCCGCTGCCCCAACCAGCGACGTCCCGGTTTCCTGCCTCCACCGTTCGCCACCCCAAGCGCATGGGAGACACGTGGCGGGCGTTCAAAACCGAGGGGACGGGTGAGGCGAACTCTCCCCACCCCGTGATCATGGGGAGTGGACGCCTCGAGGACCGCGCCTCGGCCCCATTCAGTAAATGGGCCGCGCCTCCACGCCTCCCTCCGTTTATGGGGAAGGCGCGAACCGCCCCCTTTACTACGATGTGACGCATGCCTGCGGGAACCAACCCCACGCATGCCGCCCACGTCACACGCACCTCCCCACGCCGCGCCACGCGCGGGAGTCGTGGGAAGCACAGCGCGCGAAGAATCTTACCGCGGTAAAAACTGCCCCGTCTGCCCGCGCACCGTTTTTGGGCCTAGCCGAAACAACGCGTTGCGCTTATGTGTGGACCAGGCCCGGGGGCTCCTGTCGGTGCACAAAAAGAAGGGTACACTTTTTGTACCCCTATAACTGTGCACGGGCAGTCAGAGCCCCGGGCACCACCACACCAAGCAAGGCGAGGGAGGTGAGCCAGGGTAAGACCGAAGCTCAAGAGAACTAGAACGAAGCCAAGGCCAAGACCACGAAGAGCAAAGGGGACGAAGCGAACTCCCTCGGCAAGATCCTTGCCGGGAGACGGTTCTAGCAACCCCGGCAAGACCCTTGCCGCGGCGACTCGTCCCGCGCCTACGGAGCATGTCACCCTTGAGTCCACTGCCCCCAAAGGGCGAGGATTCAGGAGACATCCCCGTGGCGGTATGCAGATCTTCGTGAAGACATTCAAGATCAGATATGCACTAAGGAGACGACAACCCTTGGCGGGATCCCAGCCGAGGAAGACCACAAGGCCCCCGGCAAGCGCCTTGCTGGGGATCACAGCAGGCGCCTCGACAAGACCCTTGCCGGGGCCCCGGCAAGGCCCTTACCGAGGACACCCGCAGGGCGACCATCAGGCCCATGCCGACTAACCCTCCACCACCGCATGCATGCAGCTGCCGACCCAACCAGCTGGGCAGGCACCTGCGTGGCGGCATGCAGATCTTCGTGAAGACCCGCCACTGCGCCACGTCAGCTGCCTGCATACCTACGTGGCATCTCAGGAATCGCTGGCCAGGGCGCGTGTTGACACAAGAAGGAGCGGCGACGGACAAGACAGACCTCTCCCCCCGTCCCCGATAAAGCAAGGACACCTAAGCAAGACGCATTATATGCGCCTTGTCATGTAATGCGAGGGATAACCTCACATCACTGTAATCTTTTCACCTCCTGTGTGCCACTGTGGCAACCCCTTTTTCTATAAAAGGAGGCCCGAGGCGACCAGGAGAGGGATTCGGCTTTTTGGAGCTCCTCACGCCCCATAGCTAGCTCAAGAACACAGATATACAATCCACCAAAGCAGGAGTAGGGTTTTACGCATCCTTGCGGCCCGAACCTGGATAAAGAAATTGTGGGCTACCTGTTAGATCCGCTCTTCCCACGACCCCGCGCCCCGCTAACCGTAGTAGGGATTCTTGTGATCCCATAGGTGTTGTTCCGCAGCGACAAGTTTCATATACAACATGGTAAAGATGTGATGTGTCTGCTTGTTTCTCTTTTAGAATGCGGAAAAATATTGGACAAGATAGTAAATATGCCCGTGCGTTACTACGGGCGATTTCTTAATCTTTCTCAGATCCTAGCCATGTAGTAGACCTAGCTTTATTCGGCTAAAAGAGGATTTGAACGAATTATTTTGACTATGGAGAATTTAGTCAAAGTCTTATTTTCATTTTGGGCAAATAGTTCATTTAGGATGGTTGTTGTCTAGACCATGGGGCGTAGATGTGCACAAGTGAACTCTGGTGGTGTCTCCTGCATCTATGCAATGCCCCGGATGGAAGATGCTTGATGCATGTAAGTGTTTATAGTGAAATAATAATGTGCCGGTTAGGTGGAGCGGGAGGGGCACACCAAGGGTGCCTTTTTTCTTGACTTTGAAGCATTTTTTGGGTGCTCAATTACAAATTCGAAGGATTTCATACATTATTTGAAGTAAGAGCACTTGTATACATATGAGTTTTTTTGTCCGAATTCGACACGACATTGTAGATATGACCGTCGATGCCCAGTGACAAAGCAAATCACACCGACATGTTTATTTATTTTGTACCGAGTTACTAAACATGATGCTGAGTAGGAATGATATTCCCACTACTTTGTTTTGCACGGTTCTCTCAATCTTCTGAGAACAATTGATCTATATACTGCCCAAAAGATTGTGCACAAATAAATACACAATGACACAATCCGTCTGATTATTAGAAGAACACCATTATTTAGATTTCTAATAACATGCAAACAATTTGGAAATTTCTTCACTTATTTAAAGAAACATATCTAGATGGATTATTCTATAAGTTGAAGGAAGTTTCTAAATTGAACTGTTTGCTAAATACTGCTCTCCAAGTAAATCGATCCTATAAGTTCTTGATAGGAAAATGCAGCAAAGAATTATCGATACATGTATTCCCTTGCTATTTTCTATGCCTAATTAGTACTTCAAATATGCATTTCGGAAAAAATGTACTTCAAATATGCAGAGATCACTGGATTAGACAATCGCACTGCAATATTTCATTATACTTACAACTAATCTCAGTAATTCTCATAAATATGTTAGACACTAAGGTATGCTTTCCATCTCTCGTACTATGATCCGATCTTGCAAGAATTGTACACAATGCTAAGCTCGACAAATAGATCAACTCATAATTAGGGAAAATATATAATTTTCTCGATGAAGAACACACCTCTCATTGGTCTATTGCCGATATGCATAAAGACTCATAGCGCAGGACATGCATGTGGTACCATTTGCCTTCCAATCTGCTGTGCAAAAGCTGCACAGAATCACGGTGCTGGGCAAGGGAGATGAATAAGCTAATATTCACAGTGTGCGCATACCTCTCAAGAGATTGAAGACAATGCTGGCATATATGCAACCAGCCAAGCCCACAATCGGCCGCATACTCGGTGAGATTAGGAGGACACAAATCCAGCCACATCCTTCCATTTAATCAAGGCATTTCTTAGGAAATTCCTTCCTCTTTGCTCATTATTAGAGGTATCCAATGCTCACTTTCGCTTATTGATTCCCAAGATAACCGTCCAGCAGCCAGCTTCTGCATATGTGCAAGTTTTTCATGTATATAAACTGGTGTGGTTAGATATAAGAGATCGAGGTGGGACTATTTCATAACTGGGTGCACCCATTTGATAAGACAACAACTTGGGTTAGCCCAAGTGGTCGTAGCCTTATATTATCCGCAAGCCGACGGGAGTTCGATCCCACATGCTCGCACTTATTTTTTGCATCCTACCCATAGTATGTGGGCCGACTGAGATGGGCCAAAGGGCAGGCCGAGATGAAAATCTGGGTTGCCTATATCGGTGGATGGACGAAAATCAATCTGGATAACCTGTATCGGTGGACGGACGAAAATCATAATGACACGGACCAAAATTAAGGTGGTAAGAAACTCTAACCCTTTTATTAGTAGGTATAGAAGTACCCTGTTATGAAATGGTAAAGGAAGTAATGTAGATAATGTTTAAGATAGTGAGATGTCCCTGTTGGTCTCCAAGAAAGCTGATAAAAACTATCTTCAAGACAGTGAGACAACCCAAGTCTTGTCTTGATGTAATGTCCGAGTTACTGGCCACTATTGCTAGCACAAGCTCTTCAAAATCGCTCCCTGAATTAGTTCGGCTTCTTGAGTCTCAACTTCAAGTTGAAAGACATCGATCAGATGTGCTGCATCACGAAGCCGAAGGACTGAGGAACTCCTTGCAGAATTTAGATGCATACTTTCTGGTGCAACAACAAGCGCTGGAGCATTTAAGCGCCAAACAAGAGAAATCTAATAAGCTTGCTAAGCTTCTTATCAGCATGGTGGGTGCCTAGGATATTGTTTCTTGAGCTCTTCTGAAGTGGTTTCAGTTCTGGAATTGTTTTGTTGCGGCGTTTATTTGCACTGGACGCCAACTATGACAACCAGTGTATGTAATATGCTGCTTTGTTCCCTATATTTGCACTAGTGGTGAACTTAGATGCCTAGTGGATGTAATCTGTGTAATCATCATAATATCGTAGTGTTAGTTGCTTATTTATTTATTTATTTATTTTCTTATAGTCTTATTTATTTGTTTGCTTGTAGTTCTGCAGTTCTTTTTTCTCGGTTTGCTAGTGGTAGCAATAATCTATTTTTTAAAACTACGCCACAATAACCATGGGCACCATACGGGCCATTGTACCCATGGTTTTTCTATCTGCTGTAGTGACCATGGGCCTCCTACGGGCCTTCTACAAGCCGTGGAGTCGATGGGCCTTCTACGAGCCATATAATCGATTGGCAAAACATGGGCCATATATTGATGGGCCAATAACAGACCGCAATATGGGCCTTAAACGGGCTAGACTTGCAACCGTCTGTTTATTGGCCGACCATAACGAGCTGTTAATAGCCCGTTGAGTATAACGGGATAAATTCTATCGACAAGCATAATGGGTTGTTAATGGGCCCTATTTGATGAATCTACGTAAACGGCCCAATGGATTAATGGGCCACGAACAAGCCGACTTGAACCACAAGCTGAGTTTGGCCCACA
Organism: Triticum urartu; assembly: GCF_056163025.1. NCBI lineage: Eukaryota > Viridiplantae > Streptophyta > Magnoliopsida > Poales > Poaceae > Triticum > Triticum urartu. Next base: position 327,204,827 of record NC_141876.1, read on the forward strand.
AGCCGAACCGCCAAGTACCAGACCATAAGTAAATGAATGCTGCAAATGAGCCCAAGAATAAATGAGCCCTTAGAAGGCTGAAGGATAACACAGGCTGGAAACGGACCAATGGAATAATGGGCTATTAATGGGTATAAAGCGATATACTGTTCATTATGGGCTAGTTTCACCACGGGTTGTTAAAGGGCCAAAAGTTACAAAGGGCCTCATATTGAGCGAAAGACGTCATGGGCCATATATGGGCCGAAAGTTACAATGGACTGGAATCATATTGGACGACCTAGATGACGCTACTAGGCCTAATTCGGATAGGCCATAACGGGCCGTGAGTTAGCGGGCTATAAATGGGCTGTATGCGAACAGGCCGTTAACAGGCTTTTCGTGGGCCGGACCGCTACCTTTTGACCAAGTCAAACGGGCCAGCCTTTTGACCTGAATGGGCCATTGTTAGGCCGAGCCACGTGTCGATGTATCATGGGCGCATCCCGTCAATTCGCTGGATGACATCTGTCACAATGCTGAGCTGACATGTGGATCCGTCGGTGAATGAGAATTTTACACGTGGAAAATCCCCATTGGTCTGGGTTGTTAACGGGTTATCGGATCCAAACTGGAACCCGATAGCTTAACGGCCACCCGCTACGGTGGATCCCATGTGTCGGTTACGCTTTACGAAAACACTTCCATGGTGCTCCATTTATCACCATGGAAGTGGACACTTCCGTGATGATAATTTTGGTATTTTCATGGAACACTTCTACGGCAGCACATGTATGACTATCTAGATTCTGTCATCAAATCTTCATGGATGTACATACATGACAGAAAATGTGACCTACTATGACAAACACGTATTATCACGGAAGTGTTTTTTTGTAGTGCACGCGGTGATCATGATGATATATTGCTTGGCGAGATAGCCAAAGGTGAGGTGGTCCATGTGACCCTAAACGGTGGTTCATTCATTATTACTAGCTCAACACATCATGATTATGATTTACATCCACCTCATAGTAGTTGTTCATAACTTAACCTATTAATGCTATGTTGTTGTCTTGCCTTGATGCTTTTTGTTGTTGTGAGCTTGCGAGTACATTAAAAGTACTCACCTGGCGTGTCATGCTAGATTGTAGGTGATGCCGTGTTTGATTGCTTGTCGAGGATCCGAGTTTGTGAGCTAGGCCATCTCCCAGCCAGTGTCCCTGTGGAGTGGAGTCCATCACCGACATCGTCATTCCACAACTAAAAGTTATTCCACTGCTGTGAGTTTTTCCGCTAATAGCAAAGAGGTACCTTAGCAAGAGTAGTGTTGTTGTGTCGATGTAATCTTGTAATCAGAACCCCTGTACCCATTATTCTTATTTGTAATCTGAGATGTTCAATTCTATGCCAAGCACTGCCGTATTCCAGAATACTTGATCTTTGGGCGGGAATACGAGGTGTTCTGCTTCCTCTGAGCAAGGGTGCCACAACTCGCAAGGTCCGCATTGTGGCTGAGCTCTTCGAGCTCACTAACAAGTGTGCACGAGTGGAGGAAGGGAGGAGGATGTCCAAAGTAATCATCGATGATGATGATGATGGTGTAGACACTTCTCTTTGTCGTCTCAAGCGCAAGCTTCAGAAGCGCAAGAGAAATCTGGTACTTGTAGTGGAGTCACCCGGAGCCCAAGGCCAACTCTAAGTGTCGGGATCGAGCCGCAGGCGGCGGTTTGATCCATACTGCAAGATTCACCATTCGTCCGACCACGACATTCAAGGCTGCCGCTAGGTTGAATACCTGGCTGAGAAGTAGAAGGAGTATGAGTGGAGTGACAAAGAAAGGAAGGCCAAGGGAGCATCTAGTGACTTCAAGAACAAGAGTAACAAGCAAGATGAGTGGCCAGCTAGAGGTCACGACAAGTTAAGTGGGGATGAAATGGAGGACGATGAGGAAGAGGAAGCCATTTCGTTTCAAAAGGCTGAGGCCGCGGCATGTGTACATGGTGAGATTTTCCTCACCTCTCTAACCAGAGGTTTAAGAAATTCTTTCACGAAGTGAACGCTGTTGACGGTGTCCTGGACTAGGGGTACCAACCTAGATGGCCCACAGTCCATGGGCCGAGCTTACGTCCCTCAATCTCAACAAGGAAGGAGTATAGAGGCCCCAAACCTAGGTGTAATCAAGACGGACATTGCCAACAACTTGGCGTATACTTCAAGGATAACTCAAACTGTTGGCATGTTCATTCCTAGTTCGCACCTTATGTAACCCTAGATACCCCTGGTGCCTATATAAGCCGAAGGGTTTAGCTGGTAGAGGCATAATCATAATTACTAGCCTTAGGTTTAGAACACAATTGACGATCTCGAGGTAGATCATCTTTTACTTGATACTGCATCATCAATACAATCAAAGTAAGACATAGGGTTTTACCTCTTTGAGAGGACCCGGACCTGGGTAAACATTGTCTCCCTTGTTTCTAGTTACCCATCATTCCCAAATCCATAGCTTGGGACTGTCATGCCTAATATGCGGTCCTATTCTCAAGGAACTTGAAAGTCCCGCTAAGGATAGAAGCACATATCAGAGACGCTTCGCAAGGTGGATATTATTACAACATACCATGTACTGAATAGATGAGCACACTAGATACAATATTACACTCGCAACAAGCTATAATATGAATATATCAATACAAAGTAACCATCATACAGAAGAGCAGGATCCGACTATGGATGAAATAAAACAAAAAGGAAGAATGACATCCACCCTGCTATTCCCAGGCTACCAACCGGGAACCTATCCTATAATCGACGGCGAAGAAGAAGAACTCCAAATGGAAAACATGCATGGCTCTCCAATCAAAGCATCGCTTTACCTGTACCTACATGATAGAGGTGAGGGGCCCGATCTTTCGATGAGATGGTGGCTATCGGTTTTGGTGGAGTAGACTTTGACGATCCGACTATGAATGTGTGAGGACGTGACGCCTTAGCAATCACTAAACCAACTCCGACGGGTTATTGACCAAGTCGGAGCATGATCAACCTGACCACGAAGGTCTATTTCCTGCAAGCAAACGAAGAACAAGCAAGAAACTAAAATTGCAATCTGGATATTGCGAATATAAGAGGAAAGCTTTATTAATGGAAGTGGGGTTCTGTGACGTCTTGGTCTGGTCGTTGAAAAGAAATGAAGGACGCAAAGTTTCCGCTATGGAAAACTTTTAATCTAAACAAACACCCAAGTCTAAACGACACCCTAAGGACTGTATATATGGAGAAAGAGGGGCTAATTTCGTGGCCCTTGGAGGAGGGGTCCGAAACCAACCCTAACTCTTGTTTCCCCAGACATACGAACTCTAAAAACATCCCATACTTAAGTATTTCAAAATTACATGAGCCTCGCCCAATAATAAAGTGACACAACACCTAGAATAGCCTCTGGACGAAATTTATGAAGTGGCTTCTTGTATATTTCGTCCAAGGCTTCATGCACTCCTTATAGTGGCTTCAAAGTCCTGAAATCATCACTTGTAATCCATTCTTGTTCCCCTTGCGCATGCCATCATCTTGATGCCAGGTCTTGCTCCAATGTTCATCCCTCTTATCCATGCCAGGCCCTTCATTTGTAAGCAAAACAAATGTATCCAATTTAGGCAGCATCATATTCGCATGAACATTAGAATCATTACCAAGAAACGGAAGTACCTGATAATTTAATTGGCATCCGCGTGCTCTAGTAATTGGTCCGGTATATGTAGCAGTAGGGGTTGTCGGTGTAAGAATGGTATTGATGTACTCATCATCCTCCCCTTCTTGAAATGAAGTCATCCTCAATGGAAGCTCATCTTCCTCACCCAAATAAGGCTTCAAATCTGAAATGTTAAAAGTGGGACTAACCCCAAAATCTTTAAGCAGCTGAAGTTTATATGCAATATCATTTATTTTCTCTAACACCTTAAATGGACCATCAACACGTGGCATTAGCTTTGATTTGCGCAAAGCAGGAAATCTATCCTTACGCAAATGTAACCAAACAAGATCTCCAGGTGCAAAGACAACATGTTTTCCACCCTTATCTCCAGCAAGTTTATATTTAGCATTCATACGCTCAATGTTCTCCTTAGTTAGCTCATGCATTTTTAAGATCAATTCAGCACATTGTTTAGCATCAAAATTAACCTTCTTCGAAGATGGAAGAGGCAACAAATCAATAGGTGCACGAGGAAGGAAACAATACACAATTTCAAAAGGGCACATCTTAATAGTAGAATGCAATGAACGATTATAAGAAAATTCAATATTAGTTAAGCATTCTTCCCACATTTTCTTGTTATTCTTCAAAACAACACTAAGCATAGTAGACAATGTTCTATTGACTACTTCGGTTTGTCCATCAGTTTGGGGGTGACAAGTAGTACTAAAAAGTAGTTTAGTCCCCAACTTAGCCCATAAACATCTCCAAAAGTGGCTAAGAAATTTAGTATCACAATCTGAAACAATTGTATTTGGCACACCATGCAAGCAAATAATTTCACGAAAGAACAAATCAACAACATTAGCAGCCTCATTGCTTTTATGACATGGTATAAAGTGTGCCATTTTCGAGAACCTATCCACAATGACAAATATGCTATCCCTTCCCTTCTTTGTTTGAGGTAAACCTAAAACAAAGTGCATACATATATCCTCCCAAGGAACACTAGGTATAGGAAAAGGCATATATAAACCATGAGGATTGAGTCATGACTTAGCTTTTTGACATGTAGTGCAGCGAGCAACAAAACGCTCAACATCCCGTCTAATCTTTGGCCAAAAGAAATGTGTAGCAAGTATATCCTCCGTCTTCTTCACAAAAAGTGTCCCATTAATCCTCCTCCATGCATCTCCTGCAACAACAAAAGATGAATAGAGCTAGCTGGACTGCATAGCTTGTTAGCAGGAAACACAAATCCATCGTTAACGACGAACTTGTTCCATGTTCTCCCTTCCTTACAATTCCGGAATACATCTTTAAATTCAGCATCATGCACATATTGATCTTTGATGGTCTCCAAACCAAATATTTCAAAGTCAAGTTGTGAAAACATAGTATAACGACGAGACAATGCATCAACAATAAAAATTTCTTTACCCTTCTTATGTTTAATGACATAAGGGAAAGTTTCAATGAATTCAACCCATTTAGCATGTCTATGGTTAAGTTTTGCTTGACTTTTAATGTGTTTCAAGGATTCATGATCTGAATGTACAAAAAATTCTTTGGGCCATAAATAATGTTGCCATGTTTATAAGGTCCGAACATGTCAGGACCCCGATTCTAAGTCACACCGATCTAGCTTGTAACACCTCATATCACTTTGCGGCCTCACGCATGATATTCCCACGGGTGTCGCCTTACCATGGCCCGGGACCGTTTGCGCCTTTTGGCTCACTTATATGATAGTGTCGCTAGCATCCATATGACAGAGAACCCAGGCCGACATGACTAGTCGTGAACCCAAAGTGGCACTAACTTACGGGGACAGGCATACATGAATCAACATCGAGCATGTCAGTCAGCAGCGTGTGAATCCGGGCTATAGCACTGGGCTAACAGGACTCCGGGAACCCGGGCTATAGCAGGCTAGGCAGGACTCCGGATGTCACCGCGTGACATTTCCCCGAAGGGACAGACACAGGAATGAAGTGAATCACATGCCGGCCAGTCAAGTGTTCCGGAGCAGTAGTGCTGGGCTAGCAGGACTTTAGTGAACCGGGCTGTAGCGGACAACTATGGCTCATGGAAGCACAAGACTACATTTCCCCATAAGATAGGCTACCAAGGATAAACAACTAGGTTGTCGGATCCCACACATACCAAGCATTTCAATCATACACACAATATGCTCAATATGTGCAATACAACATGGCATCACAACAAGACTCTACGACTCAGAGTATTTATTCATTACGCTCCGAGGAGCCAAGTATTACAAACATGGGTCTCATGACCCAACATACAGAGCATACAAGCAACAAGCACATGCAGAAGCATAACTTGTCTGAGTACAGACAACTACAAATGAAGAAGGCTCGGAAGCCTGACTATCTACAAGACCCTCCCAAGGTACAAGATCGTAGCCGAGGTAACAAGCTAAACGTCGAACTCCACATGGAACTACTAGCAAGACTGACGTCTCTCTGCAAAACATAGAATAACCAAACGCGAGTACAAATGTACCCAGCAAGACTTACATCAGAACTAACTACATATGCATCGGTATCAACAAAGGGGTAGTGGAGTTTAACTGCAGCAAGCCCGCTTTGACTCAGTGGCTAACCTGAACTACGACTGCAAGCAACTCTTTTGAGGTGGCGCACACGAGTCCACATATTCACCATATCAATACACCACTATGGATCCGCTCCCGTCTCCCTACGAGAACGCCATCCATAGCACTCACGCATATCTTGCGCATTTTAGAGTATCCACTTTCACTTGTCTATGAACGATGCAAGGGGTCCAAGTTTCCATATACGAGGAATCCGGCTATTCGAATAGATAATGATAACCCTGCAGGGGTGTACTTCTTCACACATGCTCTCGCCACTTACCACCATGTACATGTCATGTATCTCGGCAACCTTCAAGTGGAAGCCTGGCGAGGGAGTCGGCCACGACCTGACTAACCAACACGTCTCTAGTCCAGGTTTATCGCCTATTCGAGTTCCATCCGCAAGGAGATCCAGCCAGGGTGTCGCTCACAGCCCCAAATGATGTGTGCAGGGTTCCCAAGCCCACCTCGATGGATGCATCTACGCTTGGTACACCGTGCCATGTTGCCTAGACTGACCCAAGCCCACCTGTACCCGGTACCACTTGGTAGACTACTAACACAACCTACAAACACCAGAAACTAGTTGCAACTCCTGGATAGAGATCAGGTTGATTAATAAGTCGAGAGGGGCACTTAAGCATTCCAATGTGTGGTAGTAGTTGTTCATGGATCACAAACACAGAACTCAGTTCCTGAGGACGACTTCAATGAGACAACCCACCATGTACTCCTACATGGCCTCTCACCGATAACTTTACCAAACCGTGTTCACACACTTAGCTCACACATAGTAGGACATGTTCACCACATTCCAATTCATCCCCGATGAATCGGACCTGACTCAACTCTAAGCAGTAGCAGGCATGACAAACAAGCATGAATGAGTAGGCACATCAGGGCTCAAACAACTCCTACTCATGCTAGTGGGTTTCATCTATTTACTGTGGCAATGACAGGTCATGCAGAGGAAAGGGGTTCAGCTACCGCAGCATGTAACACTTGAAACGTTGTTGTCCTAATGTAGTAAAAGAGAGCAGGAGCGAGAGAGTGGGATTGTATAAGAATGAACAAGGGGGTTTTGCTTGCCTGACACTTCTGAAGAGGAACACATTTCATCGGTGTCATCGTTCTCATCGTCGGTACACGTCTACCGAGAGGGGACAAACATTGGCAACTGAGAAAGAACACAATCAATGCAATGCCACAATACGATGCATGATCATGACATGGCAACATGTTGTGATTTGAGCTAATGCATCTAGCTATGATTTAAATGAAGTTGGTTTGAATACATGATTCAAATTCCAACTCCATATATGATTATTTGAATGCCCTTTATTTGTTTTGTCCAAAACAGAGGACAAACATTGTTCAAACATGCATGAAAATGGTACAGATGGATTCCTTGAATTTTCCTGATAATTTTTCATATATAAATTATTTTTAGAATTATCTATGATTTTTAGAAGTTTTGGGCATTTTCTGGAATTTCCTGAATAAACTTAAATCCAGAAAATAATTTATAGCATCAATATTACGTCATGCTGACCTTAGCAGGTCAACAGGTGTCGCCCAGGTCAAACCTGACATGTGGGGCCTGCTGGTTAGTGACTAAGGGCTGGTTAGGGTCGTAGACAGGTGGGATCGGTCAAACTCCATGTCAGCCAAGTCAACTCTGACGCGTGGGTCCCGCCTGGTTAATGACTAAGGGCTGGTTAATAGAGTGATGAGATCAAATCAATAATTCAAATACCAGATACTCAAGATGTCCATAACCAGGGACACGGCTAACCATGATTAATTTAAACACTCTATAGAGGTTTGCACACTTTTCCCCACAAGAGTCGATATCCTCCGTTGTATTTCTTGTACTACATGGTGTTTGAGAACCAGATGACCGAGACACCATCTTTCAGAAGCAGTAACTCTTTACTCTGGGTAGATAGTACCACCTACATCCCCTACATCTGCTAGCCTACCACTGAAAGAGGTCACACAACTTACTCAACTATGCCAGAGCCCATAATGGCTTGTGGCTGCACACGGACGTTTCTAGCATGAATAATCATAGGATCCCGTTGCGCCTGGGTGGCAAACCGTAGGATGATCAAACGGGTACTCCGGGATATCCCAGGACAACACTGGATTGCTCAAGGTGCCCAGACAACCATTGGGTGCTCCAGGGTGCCTCAACCAATCCACCCAGATGTGTATTAAAGTAGCCACCTTAACTTTAACCATTAATTAAAACTCTCACATATGTCATGGATCACTCAAACCAAACCACGTCTACTAGCAAAGCATAGCAGTATAAGCATAACATAGAAGTAACTCCTAGGGTTTGATAATAAAGGCAATAGGTACTACCTCATCACTACTTCCCAGTACCCCCAAATATTCATGTACTAACCATGCAGTGTTTGAGGATTGAACTAATGCATAAAAACTGGGTAATAAGGTGTCGGCGTCCTAGGAACGGGGGTCCCCAGACTTGCCTGCCCGTGGCCCACGGCGTGGCTCCACCAGCGGGCCTGTACGACCCATCTTCACCAGCAAACACTCAAGATTCTCGCGAGGGGCCAAGCCTCGCGAGGCGGATGACGCAAGACCTCCTCAGGGGCGGCCTCACTAGGCTGGCTGGCGAGGGGCGGAAAGATCTTCTGGGGAACCCACTATTTGAACCTCAAGGGCTTTGCAGGAACCCGAAATCCGACATTTGGCGCGCCAGGTAGAGGTGCGCTAAAGCTTTCCTTTCGTCGATCCACGTTCCGTGACTCCAGCACGTCCATGTCAGACGCTCGCCGAGCTCTCACCGAGCACCGAGCCGCCCTGGCCACTCGTGTCACCCAGACGGCGCCCGTTGGCGGACCTCCCCGCCGTTCTCCATCACCTGTTGCCAATGCCGCTACCGGCCCGTGCGGCGGGTCAGGCACATCGCCACCCCGCCGTTGACTCCGGCCGGCTCATCGTCCCACGCTCGCCGCGCGCCCACTGATGCACAGGCCGCGTTGCTCATGGCGCGTGAGCTCCTACGTTATCGCCCGATTGACGACCTCTACGAGGACTGGCTGGACCGCATTGCCGAGCTCGTTAGCGCCGTAGAGGGCTCTCCTGCACCATCGCTCTCGCTGCCTCGCCCGCCTCTGGCCGCGGGAGACGTAGCTCACGGGGTTCCTCTACCGCCCCTGCATCAAGATGGCGCCCTCGCGCCGAGACGCGCGGCATATGGAGCACCCCCGCCTCCTCCGCACCAATAAGGCATCCCAGCCCCGAGACGTGCGGTCCCGTGGCACGATCCACCATGCCGCGTTCTCGCGCACGAAGAAAGAAGCTGCCAAGAAGTTCCCCAACCGCAGGAAAACGCTCCTGCACTCCCTGCACCACCACGTCAAGACCCCGGGTTGCCTGCAGTGGTGGTGCGTGGGTACCAAGAGCATGCTCCTCCACCACGACGGGCTCTGGTGACCACAGCAGGCTGCCGAGCCTTCATTCCTGAGCTGCGCACCGTCGTTTGGCCAGGCAAGTTCAAGCCGGATCTGCCTCCGCGCTAGGACGGCACCCCCGAACCCGCGGATTTCTTGCAGCTCTACGAGCTAAGTATCGAGGCGGCGAACGGCGACAAAAAAGTCATGGCGAACTGGTTTCCCATGGCCCTCAAGGATGGCGCTCACTCGTGGCTCCTGAACCTACCCGCGGGATCAACCTCCTCCTGGGGTGAGATGCGCGACCGCTTCATCGCCAACTTCCAGGGCACTCGCGACCGCCCTTCGGTCGCAGGCGACCTGTGCCGCATCAAGCAACAACCATGAGAGACCCTGCAGAAGTACATCCAGCACTTCAACAGCGTTCGCCTCAAGATCCCCAAGGTGACGGACGAGGCCATCATCTCAATGTTTTCTGTTGGCGTCCGCCATGTCAAGATGAAGGAGGAGCTCGCCATCCACAAGGAGCTGTGCATGGCTCTAGAGATGTTCAACATGGCGACCAAGTGCGCGAGAGCTGAGGAGGGGCGCCTCTCCCTTCTTGAGCTACAGGCTTGAGGATGATGATCGTCGTCGATATCATCTAGAACTACATATGTGTGTGTGTGGCTATATCATCTAGAACTACATATGATGATTGTCGTCGATATCATGTAGAACTACATATGATGATCGTCGTTGATATCATCTAAAACTACATATGATGATCGTCATCGATATCACCTAGTACTGCTTGAGGATGCATGTTGAGTATATATGAAATTATTATCTAGTACTCCCTCCATTTCAAATTACTCGTCGTGGTTTTAGTTCAAATTTGAACTAAAACCACGACGAGTAATTTGGAACCGAGGGAATACTACCTAGTACCTATAATGCTTTATGGCTTTATGAAATTGATATCTAGTAGTACCTAGTATCTTGAAATTGTAGTTTATTGAAGCTGAAACGGGGTTGAAATGATGAAAGATATAGCAGTAGCGCGGGGCTAGGAAATCGCTACAGCTAACTAATAGTAGCGCGTTCTGTAAAAGCGATGCTGCTATAGTCAATAGTAGTAGCACGGGTACATACAGCGCTACTACTAAGAGTTAGCTGTAGCGCCTTATTGGTAGCGCGGCCACCTGCGCTGCTGATAGCCTAAAAATCCGCGCTACTACTAGGGTTTTCCCTAGTAGTGCAAGTGCGCAAGAGATGAGGAAGGGCGTCTCCCCCTCCTTGAGCTCCCTGCTGCCGACCCATAAGAGAAGAAAGCCAAGGTCAAGGATGTGAAGCACAAGGGAGTTGCCGTGCTCGCGGCGGAGCCGGACACGAAGCGAGGCCGGGACCACCCCGAGTCGACCAAAAGCAGTCGTTTGTTCTGCGCCTTCCACAACGTACACAGCCACAACACCAATGATTGTCAAGAGCTCAGGGCCATCCGAGATGGACGCTTCGGTCGGCACCCCGAGCGCAACGACTGGGGCTACGACCGAGGAGGAGGACGAAGTGCAGGATGCTAGGACGACCGCGGCCCCCGCCAGGAGTGGCGTGACTGGCCTCTTGAGGACCACTTGGTGGAACAGCCTCGTGAGTGCGCGTGGCGCGACCATCCTCATGAGGACCGTCCGCAGGGCAATCCTGGCCTCCCTCCTCCGCCGCCAACACCAAGAAGGAACGACGACCATCATCAGGACGAGAGGGCTGGGGGCTTCCAGGACCCCCGCGCTATCGCCTGCATCTTGGGCGGTGCTCAGCCCCCGACTTCCCAGCGCATCTTCAAGCAGTTTTCTCTTGATGTGAACGTGGCCCTACCCAGGCTCGAGGCCACGTGCCCGCTCAGGTGGTCCAAGTATGCCATCTCCTTCAGCTCGGCGGACCAGCTCAAATGCGCGGCAACCGCTGGCGTCCACCCGATGCTCTGTTCACCCATCATCAGCAATGTCCAAGTCACCAAGACCCTCATCGACGGTGGCACGGGGCTCAGTGTCCAGTCTGTCGAGACGTTCGAGAGCCTTCAAGTGCCCTATGATTAGCTACATCCTACCAAGCCTTTCCTAGGAGTTACCGATGGCTCCACCACCCCGATAGGGCAGGTCCGCCTCCCTATCACCCTCGGCCAATGCAACAACTACCGCACCGAGCTCATCGACTTCGACGTCGCACACATCCGTCTACCATACAACGCCATCCTTGGGAACCCAGCATTAGCCAAGTTCATGGCAGTGACCTGATACGTCTCCGTCGTATCTATAATTTTTTATTGTTCCATGCCAATGTTATTCAACTTTCATATACATTTTGGCAACTTTTTATACTATTTTTGGGACTAACATATTGATCCACTGCCCAGTGCCAGTTTCTGTTTGTTGCATGTTTTTTGTTTCACAGAAAACCCGTACCAAATGGAGTCCAAACAGAATAAAAACTGACGGAGATTTATTTTGGAATATTTATGAATTTTGGGAAGTGGAATCATCGCGAGACGGTGCCCGAGGGGGCGCACGAGGTAGGGGGGCGCGCCCCAGGGTGTCCGGCGCGCCCCTGAACCTCGTGGCCACCCTGTAAGGCGGTTGGAGTCCTTCTTTCGCCGCAAGAAAGCTAATTTCCGGATAGAGATTGTGTCAAAATTTCAGCCCAATCAGAATTACGGATCTCCGGGAATATAAGAAACGGTGAAAGGGAAGAATCTGAGAACGCAGAAACAGAGAGAGACAGAGAGACAGATCCAATCTCGGAGGGGCTCTCGCCCCTGCCGTGCCATGGAGGCCATGGACCAGAGGGGAAACCCTTCTCCCATCTAGGGAGGAGCTCAAGGAAGAAGAAGAAGGAGGGGGGCTCTCTCCCCCTCGCTTCCGGTGGCACCGGAGTGCCACCGGGGGCCATCATCATCACCGCGATCTACACCAACACCTCCGCCATCTTCACCAACATCTCCATCACCTTCCCCCTCTATCTACAGCGGTCCACTCTCCCGCAACCCGCTGTACCCTCTACTTGAACATGGTGGTTTATGCTTCATATTATTATCCAATGATGTGTTGCCATCCTATGATGTCTGAGTACATTTTTGTTGTCCTATCGGTGGTTGACGAATTGCTATGATTGATTTAATTTGCTTGTGGTTATGTTCCTGTTCTTTGGTGCCCATCATATGATTGCGCACGTGGATCACACCCTAGGGTTAGTTGTATGTTGATAGGACTATGTATTGGATGGCAAGAGTGACAGAAGCTTCAACCTAGCATAGAAATTGATGCATACGGGATTGAAGGGGGACCAATATATCTTAATGCTATGGTTGGGTTCTACCTTAATGAACATTATTAGTTGCGGATGCTTGCTAATAGTTCCAATCATAAGTGCATAGAATTCCAAGTCAGGGATGACATGCTAGCAGTGGCCTCTCCCACATAATACTTGCTATCGGTCTAGTAAAGTAGTCAATTGCTTAAGGGGCAATTTCGCAACTCCTACCACCACTTTTCCACACTCGCTATATTTACTTTATTGTTTCTTTATCTAAACAGCCCCTACTTTTTATTTATGTACTCTTTATTATCTTGCAAACCTATCCAACAACACCTACAAAGTACTTCTAGTTTCATACTTATTCTAGGTAAAGCGAACATCAAGCGTGCGTAGAGTTGTATCGGTGGTCGATAGAACTTGAGGGAATATTTTTCTACCTTTAGCTCCTCGTTGGGTTCGACACTCTTACTTATCGAAAACTGTTGCGATCCCCTATACTTGTGGGTTATCAAGATGTTTTTCTGGCGCCGTTGCCGGGGAGCAATAGCGTGGGGTGAATATTGTCGTGTGTGCTTGTTTGCTTTATCACTAAGTAATTTTTATTTGCTGTTCTTAGTTGTTTTTATCTTTAGTTATGGGTAGGAAACGCAAAATACCAAAAAAATTAGTTGTACCTACTAAACCAATGGTTGAAGAACCACTCAAAATCTATCACACTGCTGAAGCTTATTACTTGGATCATCTTTGATCCCTATGTGCTCGTGCTGAAACCCCAACTAGCTTAGTTGAGGGAAAATCTTTAGATGAGCATGCTTGTTATGTGCAACACCGAATATCTGAAAAAGAGAAACTTTTACTGGATCAAATTCATCGTTTGCAATGCTATGCTTGGAATTCATGTGAAATATATGATTATACTTGTTGTTCTGAAGACCCTAAGAAACACCTTCCCTACCAGTGTTTGTTTAGTGATAATGGAACCGTATCCTCTAATGCTAAGGGTGTTTATAGTTACTATGATGTTCAACTAATTGAAGAATTTGTTGCTTTTAAGGGTGCTTACGAAATTGCTTCTTTGATTGAAAAGTATGATGCTACTCTTTACAAATCTGAAATTTTTGCCATATTTAAATATTGCTATGAAAATATGCTTCTAATGCCCAGATGTGTATTAAAGTAGTCACCTTAAGTTTAACCATTAATTAAAACTCTCACATCTGTCATGGATCACCCAAACCAAACCACGTCTATGAGCAAAGCATAGCAGTATAATCATAACATAGAAGTAACTCCTAGGGTTTGATAATAAAGGTAATAGGTACTACCTCATCACTACTTCCCAGTACCCCCAAATATTCAAGTCCTAACCATGCAGTGTTTGAGGATTGAACTAATGCATAAAAACTGGGTAATAAGGTGTCGGCGTCCTGGGAATGGGGGTCCCCAGACTTGCCTGCCCGTGGCCCACGGCGTGGCTCCACCAGCGGGCCTGTACGGCCCATCTTCACCAGCAAACACTCAAGATCCTCACAAGGGGCCAAGCATCGCGAGGCGGATGACGCAAGACCTCCTCAGGGGCGGCCTCACTAGGCTGGCTCGCGAGGGGCGGAAAGATCTTCGGGGGAACCCACTGTTTGAACCTCAAGGGCTTTGCCGGAACCCGAAACCCGACATTTGGCGCGCCAGGTAGGGGTGCGCTAAAGCTTTCCTTCCGTCGATCCACGTTCCGTGACTCCAGCACGTCCATGTCAGACGCTCACCGAGCTCTCGCCGAGCGCCGAGCCGCCCTGGCCACTCACGTCACCCAGACGGCGCCCATTGGCGGACCTCCCCGCCATTCTCCATCACCTATTGCCATTGTCGCTACCGGCCCGTGCGGCGGGGCGGGCGCATCGCCACCCCGCCGTTGACTCCGGCCAGCTCATCGTCCCACGCTCGCCGTACACCCACTGATGCACAGGCCGCGTTGCTCATGGCACGTGAGCTCCTACGTTACCGCCCGATTGACGACCTCTACGAGGACTGGCTGGACCGCATCACCGAGCTCGTCAACGCCGTAGGGGGATCTCCTGCACCATTGCTCTCGCTGCCTCGCCCGCCTCCGGCCGCGGGAGACGTAGCTCACGGGGTGCCTCTACCGCCCCTGCATCAAGACGGCGCCCTCTCACCGAGACACGCGGCACATGGAGCACCCACGCCTCCTCCGCACCAAGAAGGTGTCCTCGCCCCAAGACATGCGGTCCCGTGGGACGATCCGCCACGCCGCGTTCTCGCGCATGAAGAAAGAAGCTGCCAAGAAGTCCCAACCGCAGGAAAATGCTCCTGCACTCCCTCCACCACCACGTCAAGACCCCAGGCTGCCTGCAGTGGTGGTGCGTGGGTACCAAGACCATTATCCTCCACCACGACGGGCTCCGGTGACCACAGCAGGTTGCCGAGCCTTCATTCCTGAGCTGCGCACCGTCGTTTGGCCAGGCAAGTTCAAGCCGGATCTGCCTCCGCACTACGACGGCACCCTCGAACCCGCGGAGTTCTTGCAGCTCTACGAGCTAAGTATCGAGGCGGCCAACGGTGACAAAAAAGTCATGGCGAACTGGTTTCCCATGGCCCTCAAGGATGGAGCTCACTCGTGGCTCATGAACCTGCCGGCGGGATCAACCTCCTCCTGGGGTGAGATGCGCGACCGCTTCATCGCCAACTTCTAGGGCACTCGCGACCGCCCTTTGGTCGCAGATGACCTGTGCCGCATCAAGCAACAGCAAGGAGAGACCCTGCAGAAGTACATCCAGCGCTTCAACAGTGTTCGCCTCAAGATCCCCAAGGTGACGGACAAGGCCATCATCTCAACGTTTTCCGTTGGCGTCCGCCATGTCAAGATGAAGGAGGAGCTCGCCATCCACGAGGAGCTGTGAATGGCTCTAGAGATGTTCAACATGGCAACCAAGTGCGCGAGAGCTGAGGAGGGGCGCCTCTCCCTTCTCGAGCTACAGGCTTGAGGATGATGATCGTCGTCGATATCATCTAGAACTACATATGATGATTGTCGTCGATATCATGTAGAACTACATATGATGATCGCCGTCGATATCATCTAAAACTACATATGATGATCGTCGTCGATATCACCTAGTACTGCTTGAGGATGCATGTTGAGTATATATGAAATTTATATCTAGTACTCCCTCCATTTCAAATTTCTCGTCGTGGTTTTAGTTCAAATTTGAACTAAAACCACGATGAGGAATTTGGAACTGAGGGGATACTACCTAGTACCTATAATGCTTTATGGCTTTATGAAATTGATATCTAGTAGTACCTAGTATCTCGAAATTGTAGTTTATTGAAGCTGAAACGTGGTTGAAATGATGAAAGATATAGCAGTAGCGCGGGGCTAGGAAATCGCTACAGCAAACTAATAGTAGTGCGTTCTGTAAAAGCGCTGCTGCTATAGTCAATAGTAGTAGCGCGGGTACATACAACGCTACTACTAAGAGTTAGGTGTAGCGCCTTATTGGTAGCACGGCCACCCGCGCTGCTGATAGCCTAAAACCCACGCTGCTACTAGGGTTTTCCCTAGTAGTGCAAGTGCGCAAGAGATGAGGAAGGGCGTCTCCCCCACCTTGAGCTCCCTGCTGCCGACCCAGAAGAGAAGAAAGCCAAGGTCAAGGATGTGAAGCGCAAGGGAGTAGCCGTGCTCGCGGCGGAGCCGGACACGAAGCAAGGCGGGACCACCCCGAGTCGACGAAAAGCAGCCGTTCGTTCTGCGCCTTCCAAAACGTACACAGCCACAACACCAATGATTGTCAAGAGCTCAGAGCCATCTGAGACGGACGCTTCGATCGACGCCCCGAGCGCAACGACTGGGGCTACGGCAGAGGAGGACGAAGTGCAGGATGCTAGGACGACCGCGGCCCCCACGAGGAGTGGCGTGACTGGCCTCTTGAGGACCACTGGGAGGAGCAGCCTCGTGAGTGCGCGTGGCGCGACCAGCCTCATGAGGACCGTCCACAGGGCAATCCTAGCCTCCCTCCGCTGCCGCCACCACGAAGAAGGAACGACGACCATCATCAGGACGAGAGGGCTGGGGGCTTCCAGGAGCCACGCGCTATCGCCTGCATCTTGGGCGGTGCTCAGCCCCCGACTTCCCAGCACATCTTCAAGCAGTTTTCTCTTGATGTGAACGTGGCCCTACCCAGGCTCGAGGCCACGCGCCCGCTCAAGTGGTCCAAGTACGCCATCACCTTCAGCTCGGCGGACCAGCTCAAATGCGCGGCAACCGCTGGCGTCCTCCTGATGCTCTGTTCACCCATCATCAGCAATTTCCAAGTCACCAAGACCCTCATCGACGGTGGCGCGGGGCTCAGTGTCCAGTTCGTCGAGACGTTCGATAGCCTTCAAGTGCCCTATGATCAGCTACATCCTACCAAGCCTTTCTCAGGAGTTACCGATGGCTCCACCACCCTGATAGGGCAAGTCCGCCTCCCTGTCACCTTCGGCCAATGCAACAACTACCGCACCGAGCTCATCGACTTCGACGTCGCACACATCCGTCTGCCATACAACGCCATCCATGGGAACCCAGCATTAGCCAAGTTCATGGCAGTGACCTGATACGTCTCCGTCGTATCTATAATTTTTGACTGTTCCATGCCAATGTTATTCTACTTCCATATACTTTTTGGCAACTTTTTATACTATTTTTGGGACTAACATATTGATCCAGTGCCCAGTGCCAGTTTCTGTTTGTTGCATGTTTTTTGTTTCGCAGAAAACCCATACCAAACGGAGTCCAAACGGAATAAAAACTGACGGAGATTTATTTTGGAATATTTAGGAATTTTGGGAAGTGGAATCATCGTGAGACGATGCCCTAGTCCAAGTAGTATTCCCCTCCTCTTTCCTATTCGGTGTAGGAGAGAAGGAATGAGAGGGATAGGGAGAAGGAAAGGGGGGCCGCGCCCCACCCCTTGTCCAATTCGGTTTGGGCAGCAGGGGGGTGGCCGACACCTCTTGGCCCTTCTCCCCTCATTCCTCTAAACCCCAATAAGGCCCATTACTTCTCCCGGTGAATTCCAGTAACTCCCCGGTACTCAAAAAAATACACGAATCACTCGGAACCTTCCCGATGTCCGAATATAGCATTCCAATATATCGATCTTTATGTCTCGACCATTTCAAGACTCCTCATCATGTCCGTGATCTCATGCGGGACTCCGAACAACCATCGGTAAATCAAATCACATAACTCATAATACCAATCGTCATCGAACGTTAAGCGTGCGGACCCTACGGGTTTGAGAACTATGTAGTCATGACCAAGACTCATCTCTGGTCAATAACCAATAGCGGAATCTAGATGCTCATATTGGTTCCTACATATTCTATGAAGATCTTTATCGGTCAAACCGCATAACAATATACGTTGTTCCCTTTGTCATCGGTATGTTACTTTCCCGAGATTCGAACCTCGGTATCTCAATACCTAGTTCAATCTCGTTACCGGCAAGTCTCTTTACTCGTTCCATAATGCATTATCCCGCAACTAACTCATTAGTCACATTACCTACAAGGCTTATAGTGATGTGCATTACTGAGAGGGCCCAGAGATACCTCTCCGACAATCGGAGTGACAAATCCTAATCTCGATCTATGCCAACTCAACAAACACCATGGGAGACACCTCTAGAGCATCTTTATAATCACCCAGTTATGTTGTGGCGTTTGATAGCACACTAAGTGTTCCTCTGGTATTCGGGAGTTGCATAATCTCATAGTCATAGGTACATGTATAAGTCATGAAGAAAGCTATAGCAATAAACTAAACGATCATATTGCTAAGCTAACAGATGAGTCTTGTCCATCACATCATTCTCTAGTGATGTGATCCCGTTCATCAAATGACAACACATGTCCATGGCTAGGAAACTTAACCATCTTTGATTAACGAGCTAGTCAAGTAGAGGCATACTAGGGACACTCTGTTTGACTATGTATTCACACATGTGCTAAGTTTCCGATTAATACAATTCTAGCATGAATAATAAACATCTATCATGATATAAGGAAATATAAATAAAAACATTATTATTGCCTCTAGGGCATATTTCCTTCACGTGGGACATGGGCATCCCCGTCAGCAGCATGAGCCGGGGGTGGGAGCACTTGGCGTCCATTAGGACCCACTTACTCCTGAAGCCCCTCGGCCTTCTTCCCGGCCTTTGAGATCGCGTTGGTCTTGTTGGCCACAACAAAGTTGGCGCACCCCCAGCAATGGCCGTCCTTGATCTGAAGATAGAAGAAGTGCCGCAGCCATGCAACAGACGGCATCACCCAGACGTATGCCTCACAGTAGAAGGCAAAAATTGACAGAAGGAGGAAAGAGTTGGGATGAAGATGGAGGGCATGCAGCTTGTAATGGTTGAGGACAGAGTAGAAGAAGTCACAGAAGGGGGGAACCAACCCCGCCTCGATGCTGCTCATGAAGAAAGGATAGAAGGTGCTGTCAGAGGCCTCTGCTTGGCGGAGCCAACCTAAAGCGTGGTCTTTCTCTTCTTATCGGCTCCCTCCGCCTTCATCGGGAGTGCGGCGACAAGGTTCTTCTTTGAGAGGTGGGCGTGCTCAGAGCTGGCTCATACCAGGAGGCTGGAAGGGTGGCCTTTGTCTTGCTAGGTGCCATCGATGGCGGGCTTGGAGGAAGACTAGCGCAGATCTGGAGACTTGGGGGCAAAGAGCAAGAAAGGGGATCTGGAGCAAGACAAAGGAAAGCAATGAAGACAGCTTGGCGCGATCCAGCCTTTTGTCAGACAAGTAGTTGCCGAGGCGGCGTGGGGAAGCGGAGAGGCCCATGTCCCATCAGTCACCACGCGTCAACCGAGGTGGCAGACTGTTGGGGCCCACGGCGCTCCGCACTTGTCCCTTGGCTTCGCCTCACAGCTATGTCCTAGCGTGCCTTGGGCCCGGGGGCTACTGTAGGCATCTTGGGAACAGGGGTCCCTAGACTTGCCTGCCCGCAGCCCACGGCGTGGCTCCACCAGCGATCCTGTACGGCCCATCTTCACTAGCAAACACTCAAGATCCTCGCGAGGGGCCAAGCCTCGCGAGGCGGACGACGCAAGACCTCCTCGCGGGTGGCCTCACTAGGCTGGCTCGCGAGGGGCGGAGAGATAAAGGCGAGGGGCACCTCGCTTGGTTCCTTTGACGCAAGCCATGACGACCAAGGCTAGGAAGGCACTAGGCAGGCGCCAGTGCGCGCGGTGTCCTCGTTTCCTCTTTGGTGCTAAAGGGGCAGGCTCAGGCGAGGAGTCCCGAGGCATCAGGAAATGGTTTCCATATCGGTGCAAGAAGAACAAAACCAGCAGGACGGCATGACGGAGGTCACCGTGGACCCTAGGATGACATCACCACTAGAGCCTTTAGCAGGCGAGGACCACCTTTTGTCAGGATAACTTGTACTAGTTGTCTCCCTTCAAATTTGGCCGTTGTGGGATCCCTTCCCGCCTACATTTGGGAAGAGGACCAGGGCCTCTATAAATAGGACTAGCCACCATAGTAGGAGGCAACTCATCTTGGATCGGATCCATCCCATCCTCACACACACAAGCTCACTGAGCCCAAGAACACCTCTCCTTAGGAGGCTGTTCTTCCCTTGTTCTTGTTCATCCTCAGCCTAAGAGGCAATCCACCACACCACACTGGAGTAGGGTATTACACCACATCGGTGGCCCGAACCAGTATAAACCATGTGTCCTTTGTTCTTCGGGTTTGGCAAGTTAGGTTCTGAGATCGTTGCGAGAGCGTGAGCTAGGGGGAAAGATCTTCGTGCGCATCCCAGTGTTCGAACTCCAAGAGTTTTGCCAGAACCCGAAATCCAACATAAGCGGTATGATCAAAATGTTTCTTGCCTTGCTAACGATCTGAAAACCCTAGTGACTCGTAGTAGCATGCTTCGCACTAAGGAAACTCTATCGCAAACAAACAATAGCATACATAAGCACTCATGCATAGATGCAATGATAAAGCTCAAGAGAAAAGATCCAAATTGAAATCTCAAGAGAAAAACTTCGCTTTGCAAAAAGAATCAACCAAATCGGTGCTACGAAACTCAAACTACGATCAAAAGATGTTCGAATTCAAATCTGCTTGCAACCAAATTTTAAAATGTTAAAACCATGTTCAAGTTGGTTAACTAGAAAGAGGTGAACAAGATGTAGATTTTGGCGTTGGTTTCACTGGATTTGGATGAGCGAGCAAAAAGGTGTGAGGGTTTGAAGATCAGGGGCTAATCTGCGATAAAAATAATCGTGGATAGGTCCCTGGCCAAAAAATAGAATAAAATAAAAAAGCTATCGAACGAATGTTCGCTATGAGGAATAGACGAATGAATGTGTTCGTTAAACCGAACAGAACACAAAACTTTCGCTAAAAGAATTCCTTTAAAACAACCGAGAAAACCCTAACCCTAAACCGATCTAAATCGAAAACCGAAAAAAAACCGTGAACCAAAAAAAACGAACGGTTTTATACCGTTTAGCCGGAGTTGACTGACGGCAAGATCCGGCAAGTGGCGGCGGGATTCCGGCGAGGCGGGGCGGCATGCGGCGAGCGGCAAATACAGGGGGCCAGGGGGCTCCAACTTGGACAGGGGGTGACGCGGGCGGCGTGGCGGCGCCGGCCTCCGGCGAGTCCGCCTTGGCCACAGCTCGGGAAGGAGGCAGCGTGCGTGGGCCGGCTGGGCCGCTCGGCTGGGCCTTCGGCCCAGTCGGGCGAAGCCTTTTTTTTAATAAAATCTTGCCCGAAGGGAAATCCTAATAGAAATATAAAACAAATTCTAAAAATGCCAAAAACAATTTTCAATGTCTAAACCTAAAATTTAGAACAAGGTGAACATTTTTCTGGCCTAAAAATGTAATTTTCGAAAATGCATATATCTTCTAATTTAAATAAAATAGCAAATAAAATATAAATTTGTTTTTAACATTTCTTCTCCAATATTCCTGTCTTTTGAAGAAGTCATATTATCTTCTCTCATTTATTTTTAATATTGGAAATAAGTGGAGAAGAAAATATTAAAACCAAATTGATCCTCTTTTCAAATTTGAGAAAAAACCAAATATGAAAACAAATGAAATCCCCAACTCTCTCCTTGGGTCCTTGAGTTGCTTAGGATTTCTAAGATCACAACCAAAATGCAAATAAAATATGAGATGCATATGATGACCTATGTATAACATCCAAATTGAAAATTGGGATGTTACAGGCATATTTCCTTCAGTCTCCCACTTGCACTAGAGTCAGTAATCTACATGACACAGTAATGATTCTAACACCCGTGGAGTCCTGGTGTTGATCATGTTTTGCTCGTGAGAGAGGCTTAGTCAACGGGTCTGCAACATTCAGATTTGTATGTATCTTGCAAATCTCTATGTCTCCCTCCTTGACTTGATCGCGGATGGAATTGAAGCGTCTCTTGATGTGCTTGGTTCTCTTGTGAAATCTGGATTCCTTTGCCAAGGAAATTGCACCAGTATTGTCACAAGAGATTTTCATTGGACCTGATGCACTAGGTATTACACCTAGATTGGATATGAACTCCTTCATTTGCTGCTTCCGAAGAAGCTATGTATTCCGTTTCACACATAGATCCTGCCACGACGCGCTGCTTAGAACTGCACCAACCAACAGCTCCACCATTCAATAAAAATACGTATCCGGTTTGTGACTTAGAGTCATCCAGATCAGTGTCAATGCTTGCATCGACGTAACCGTTTATGACGAGCTCTTTGTCCCCTCCATAAACGAGAAACATATCCTTAGTCCTTTTCAGGTATTTCAGGATGTTCTTGACCGATGTCCTGTGATCCACTCATGGATTACTTTGGTACCTCCCTTCTAAACTAATAGCAAGGCACACATCAGGTCCGGTACACAACATTGCATACATGATAGAACCTATGACTGAGGCATAGGGAATGACTTTCATTTTCTCTCTATCTTCTGAAGTGGTCGGGCATTGAGTCTGACTCAACTTCACACCTTGTAAAACAGGCAAGAACCCTTTCTTTGCTTGATCCATTTTGAACTTCTTCAAAACTTTATCACGGTATGTGCTTTGTGAAAGTCCAATTAAGCGTCTTGATCTATCTCTATAGATCATGATGCCCAATATATAAGCAGCTTCACCAAGGTCTTTCATTGAAAAATTCTTATTCAAGTATCTTTTTTATGCTATACAAAAATTTAGTATCATTGACAATCAACAATATGTCATCCACATACAATATCAGAAATGCTACGGAGCTCCAACTCACTTTCTTGTAAATACAGGCTTCTCCAAAAGTCTATGTAAAACCATATGCTTTGATCACACTATCAAAGCGTATATTCCAACTCCGAGATGCTTGCACCAGTCCATAAATGGATCGCTGGAGGTTATACACTTTGTTAGCACCCTTTAGATCGACAAAACCTTCCGGTTGTATCATATACAACTCTTCTTTAAGATATCCATTAAGGAATGCAGTTTTGACATCCATTTGCCAAATTTCATAATCATAAAATGCGACAATAGTTAACATGATTCGGACGGACTTAAGAATCGCTGCGGGTGAGAAGGTCTCATCATAGTCAACTCCTTGAACTTGTCGAAAACCTTTTGCAAGAAGTCGAGATTTGTAGACAGTAACATTACCGTCAGCGTTAGTCTTCTTCTTGAAGATCCATTTATTCTCTATGGCCTACCGATCATCGGGCAAATCAACCAAAGTCAATACTTTGTTCTCATACATGGATCCCATCTCAGATTTCATTGCCTCAAGCCATTTTGCGGAATCTGGGCTCATCATCGCTTCCTCATAGTTTGTAGGTTCGTCATGGTCGAGTAACATGACCTCCAGAACAGGACTACCATACCACTCTGGTGCGGATCTTACTCTGGTTGACCTACGAGGTTCGGTATTAACTTGATCAGAAGTTTCATGATCATCATCATTAGCTTCCTCACTAATTTGTGTAGGAATCACTCGAACTAACTTTTGTGATGAACTACTTTCCAATAAGGGAGAAGGTATAGTTACCTCATCAAGTTCTACTTTCCTCCCACTCACTTCTTTCGATAGAAACTCCTTCTCCAGAAACGATCCATTCTCAGCAACAAATATCTTGCCTTCAGATCTGTGATAGAAGGTGTACCCAATAGTCTCCTTTGGGTATCCTATGAAGACACATTTCTCCGATTTGGGTTCGATCTTACAGATTGAAGCTTTTTCACATAAGCATCGCAGCCCCAAACTTTAAGAAACGACAACTTGGGTTTCTTGCCAAACCACAGTTCATATGGTGTCATCTCAACAGATTTCTATGGTGCCCTATGTAATGTGAATGCAGCCGTCTCTAAAGCATAACCCCAAAACAATAGAGGTAAATCAGTAAGAGACATCATAGATCGTACCATATCTAATAGAGTGCAGTTACGATGTTCGAACACCCCATTACGCTGTGGTGTTCCAGGTGGCATGAGTTGCGAAACTATTCCTCATTGTTTCAAATGAAGACCAAACTCATAACTCAATTATTCACCTCCACGATCAGATCGAAGAAACTTAATTTTCTTGTTACGATGATTTTCCACTTCACTATGGAATTCTTTGAACTTTTCAAATGTTTCAGACTTATGTTTCATCAAGTAGATATACCCATATTTGCTTAAATCATCTGTGAAGGTCAGAAAATAACGATACCCGCCGCGAGCATCAACACTCATCGGACCGCATACATCAATTTGTATTATTTCCAACAAGTCTGTTGCTCGCTCCATTGTTCCGGAGAACAGAGTCTTAGTCATCTTGCCCATGAGGCATGGTTCGCAAGCACCAAGTGAATCATAATCAAGTGATTCCAAAAGCCCATCAGTATGGAGTTTCTTCATGCACTGTATACCAATATGACCTAAACGACAGTGCCACAAATAAGTTGCACTATCATTATTAAACTTATATATTTTGGCTTCAATACTATGAATATGTGTATCACTACTATCGAGTTTCAATAAAAATAGACCACTCATCAAGGGTGCATGACCATAAAAGATATTACTCATATAAACAGAATAACCATTATTCTCTGATTAAAATGAATAACCATCTCACATCAAGCAAGATCCAGATATAATGTTCATGCTTAATGCTGGCGCCAAATTACAATTATTCAGGTCTAATACTAATCCCGAAGGTAGATGTAGAGGTAGTGTGCCGACAGCGATCACATCGACTTTGGAACCATTTCCCACGTGCATCGTCACCTCGTCCTTAGCCAATCTTCTCTTAATCTGTAGCCCCTGTTTCCAGTTGTAAATATTCGAGACAGAACCAGTATCAAATACCAAGGCACTACTGCGAGCATTAGTAAGGTACATATCAATAACATGTATATTAAATATACCTTTCAGTTTGCCATCCTTCTTATCCGCCAAATACTTGGCAGTTCCGCTTCTAGTGACCAAACCCTTTGCAGTAGAAGCACTCAGTGTCAGGCTTATGTCCAGACTTGGGCTTCTTCACTTGAGCAGCAACTTGCTTGCTATTCTTCTTGAAGTTCCCCTTCTTCCCTTTGCCCTTTTTCTTGAAACTACTGGTCTTGTTAAGCATCAACACTTGATGCTCCTTCTTGATTTATACCTCTGTAGCCTTTAGCATTGCGAAGAGCTCGGGAATTGTCTTATCCATCCCTTGCATATTATAGTTCATCATGAAGCTTTTGTAGCTTGGTGCAGTGATTGAAGAACCCTGTCAATGACACTATCATCAGGAAGATTAACTCCCACTTGAGTCAAGTGGTTGTGGTACCCAGACATTCTGCGTATATGTTCACTGACAGAACTATTCTCCACCATTTTGCAGCTGTAGAACTTATTGGAGACTTCACATCTCTCAATCCGGGCATTTTCTTGAAATATTAATGTCAACACGTGGAACATCTCATATGCTCCATGATGTTCAAAACGTCGTTAAAGTCCTGATTCTAAGCCGTAAAGCATGGCACACTACTATCGAGTAGTCATCAGCTTTGCTCTGCCAAACATTCACAACATCTGGTGTTGCTCCTGCAGCGGGCTTTGCACCTAGCGGTGTTTCGAAGACGTAATTCTTCTGTGCAGAAATGAGGATAATCCTCAAGTTATGGACCCAATCCGTGTAGTTGCTACCATCATCTTTCAACTTAGCTTTCTTTAGGAACACATTATAATTCAAAGGAACAGAAGCAATGGCCATTTATCTACAACAAGATAGACATGCAAATACTATCATGTACTAAGTTCATGATAAATTAAAGTTCAATTAATCATATTACTTAAGAACTCCCACTTAGATAGACATCCCTCTAGTCATCTAAATTATCACATGATCCATATCAAGTAAACCATGTCCGATCATCACTTGAGATGGATAAGTTTTCAATGGTGAACATCACTATGTTGATTATATCTACTATATGATTCACGCTCAACCTTTCGGTCTCAGTGTTCCGAGGCCATATCTGCATATGCTAGGATCGTCAAGTTTAACCTCAGTATTCTGCTTGTGCAAAACTAGCTTGCACCCATTGTATATGAACGTAGAGCTTATCACACCCGATCATCACCTCATGAGGGTACAGGGCGCCTTCGTTGTTTGGGTCTTCGGCCGCCACAGCCTGGTAAGCGCGCTCGAGGGAGCACACCGCGTCCATCTCTTCGCAGGCGACCGAGATGACGCCGCCGCTCCTCGACATCTTGAGGACGTTTGTCACATTGCTAGTTCTGGTATGACCTAGGCTAGCCCTTCGTGTGTGCATCATGTTTAAAATCCAAATGAATTTGAATTGGGGACATGTGAAAGCCACAAAAATCTTTTTGAAAATCATCAAGATAAAAATTGCTTCAATTTGGCCCAAGAAAATGTTCCTGGTTTCTCTAAAAATATTGGACAGAGGTAAAATTCCAACCAATATTTTTGGGAGCTCAGAAGTATTTATTTTTGGCCATTCGAGTTAATCCAGTAAATATTTGCATAGGATATATATATATATATGTTATATATATTATATATGTTCAATAACTCTAATTTTTACTCTGGGCCTTTGGAATAATCCAATTAGTTCCTACAATAATTTTCATAAGAAAATAAATTGGTTTAGTATTTTACTAAATTAGAAACAAATGTCAAAAAATAGAAAAGAAAAAAGAAAAGGGAGAGAGACTTACCTAGGCCACTTACCAGATCGGCCCAGCAGTTCGGCCCAATAGTGACTGGCCGACGCCAGTCATCGTCTCCATCGCGCCAGGAGGATAGGGGCGTGTGACCACGGCGCGCACGCACGTGCTATGCCACCTCCTGCTTCTGCCGACGTCTGGACGAGGGGATAAGCTCCCCCCCCCCTTGCGTCTGTATCGCGCCCACCTCCTCTGTTCATCCTCCCCTCCTCTCCCTCGCTCTCTCGGACGATGGCCTAGCTCTGCTGTTGCCGCCGTTCGCCATCGCCGCAGCCACCGCCTCCCCCTCGACCTCTCTCTGTGCCCAAGAGCTTTGCCGCGTCTTCCTCGCCCTCTCCGCCAAGCCACGCGCCTCGGGAGGCCCTGGAGCGCTGTCACCGCTGTCGTCTTCATCATCGGCCGCCGGAGATCGCCACCGACAAACCGTCGCCTCCAAACCGTCCCCGAGCTCGCTCAAGACATCGTCGAGATCACTGTGAGCTTCTGCTCCGTCGCCCTCTCTCCGTTTAGCCGTTCATGCGCCGTAGCCCCATCTTCCACCACGGCCGTAGCTCCTCGTCGCCGTCCACGTCACCGTCGTTGCCCTGGCCACCGCGGCCCACAACCGCATGCGTCACCGTGCTCCTGGTGATGCCAGGAGGCAGTAGAGGCCCTCCGCAGCTCCTGCCGTGCAGCGCAACGCTGTGCGCACACATGGACGTGCTCCGGCCGCCGCCTCGAGCTCGTTTCCGGCAAGCTCCGGCACCCCCCGCCCTCCCGCTTGCTCCAACCAACGCGGACAAGGCTCAGCTCCTCGCCTATGGTCTCCGCCGCCCGAATGGTCGCCGGAGGGCGAATCCCGTGCCCCTCCGCCGCATTCGGCCTCGCCGGTGGCTAAACGCCAGCGGGTTTTGACTGGTTTGACCTCGCCGGTCCGTTAGGTGGGCCCCGTTGTTAGGTGATTAGTTTAGTGCTAATCACCACCTAACCTAACCCCTGACACTGACCAGTGGGCACCAGCTACACTAATCCTATAATTAGGATAAGTTAAACCCCCCTGTTTAAGCTGAGACACTGACGTGTGGGCCCCACACGTCGGGTTTGCCCTAGTCAGCCCCGTTTGACTCGCTGATGTCATGCCACAGTCATGCTGACGTAGTTATTCATTTTCTGGTACTAAAATAAAGTAGGAAATTCTAGAAAATCATATAAACTTCAAAAATTCACAGAAATTCAACCGTAGCTCATATTGAAATAACTTATATATGAAAAATTATCAAAAAAATTCAACCTATCCATCTGTACTAGTCTCATGCATGAAAAACCAACTTATACATGTTGTATAAGTGAAAACACATAAAGGGCATTTCAAATGCTTAAGTTTGGAGTTGCATTTGAATCCTTGATTCAAATGAGCTCCATTGAACTTGTTGCTGGTTACATTAGCACAAACAACATCACATCTACATGCCATGATCATGCATCATATTGTTGCATATGCTTGTGTATTGATTGCCGGCACCGTTCTTCTTGATAGGTCATGCTCCGGAGAGTGTTCGAGAGTACCTGTCTGAAGAGTAGTGCTCTACTGTCGATTTATTAGGCAAGCAAACCCCCTTGTTCATTCCGATACAGTCCCACTCTCTCGCTCCTGCTCTCTTTTATTGCATTAGGACAACAACGATTCAACTACTACTTTATGTTGCGGTAGCTGAACCCATTCCTCTGCATGACCTGTCATTGCCACAGTAAATAGTTGAAACCCACTAGCATGTGTAGGAGTTGATTGAGCCATGTTGTGTTCCTACCATGCCATGCTTGCTATTGCTTAGATTTGTGTCAGGTCTGATTCATTGGGAATGAATTGGAGTGTTATGATATGTTCTAGTGTTGGGAGTTAAGTGTGTGAACACGAATTGGTGAAGGTAGCGGTGAGAGGCCATGTAGGAGTACATGGTGGGTTGTCTCACTGGAACCGTCCTTAAGCACCGAGTTTTGTGTATGTTGTCCAATGACTAGCTACTACCATGCATTGGAATGCTTAAGTGCCCCTCTCAACTTATTAACCAACTTGATCTCGGTCCAGGAGTTGCAAATAGTTCTGGTGTTTGTAGGTAGTGCTAGTAGTCTACCAAGTGGCACCCGGTCAGGTGGGCTTGGGACAGACTAGGCACAAGTGGCACGATCTACCAAGTGTAGATCCATCCGGCGAGGTGGGCTTGGGAACCCTGCACACATTGTTTGGGGCCGTGAGCGACACTCCGGCCGGATCTCCTTGCGGAAGGAACCCGAATAGGCAATAAACCTGGGCTAGAGTCTTGTGTGGTTAGTCAGGTCATGGCCGACTCCCTCGCCAGGCTTCCGCTTGAAGGTTGCCGAGATACACGAAGTGTACATGGTGGTAAGTGGCGAGAGCGTGTGTGAAGAAGTACACCACTGCAGGGTTTGGATGATCTATTCGAATAGCCGGGTCCGCGGTTATGGACTTCTTGGATGCTTATGTGGTACATAGACAACTTGAAGTGGATACTCTAAAATGCTCAAGACAAGTGTGAGTGCTACGGATGGCCTTCTCGTAGGGAGACGGGAATGAATCCATAGTGATGTATTGGTGTGGTGATTAGTGGACTCGTGTGCGCTTTCTTACCTCAAATAAGTTACTCGTAGTCGTAGAATAGGTTAGCCACGGAGTCAAAGCTGGCTTGCTGCAAATGATTCCCACATTATCTCCTTGATACTAATGCATGTATGATAGGACTTGATGTAAGTCTTGTTGAGTACCTTTGTACTCACGTTGCTTAATTTATGTTTTTGCAGATGAGATTTCTGTCTCAGTAGTGGTTCTGCATGGACTTCGACGACTATCTTGTTACCTCACCTACGATCTTGTACCCTTGGGAGGGTCTTGTAGATAGTCAGGCTTCTCAGCCTCTTTCTTTTGTAGTTATCTGTACTCAGACATGTAATGCTTCTGTTGCTTGTATGCTCTGAATGATGGGTCATCAGACCCCTATATGTATTAAATGCTATGTGGCCCTTCTGGGCCTTTATCTATATGAGTTGATTTATGTTTTGATGCCATGTTGTACAACACATACTTGCATGTTATGCGTACATGTGACGTGTATTGCTATGTGTGGGATCCGACAACCTAGTTGTCTATCCTTGGTAGCCTCTCTTATGGGGAAATGTAGTCTAGTGCTTCCACTGAGCCATGGTAGTCCGCTACAGCCCGGTTCACCGGAGTCCTGCTAGCCCATCACTACTGCTCTGGAACACTTAGACTAACCGGCATGTGATTCACATCATTCCTGTGTCTTTCCCTTCGGGGAAATGTCACGCGGTGACTTCCGGAGTCCTGCTAGCCTGCTACAGCTCAGATTCCTGGAGTCCTGTTAGCCCAGTTGCTTCAGCCCGTATTCACACGCTGATGACCGACATGCTCGATGTTGTTTCATGTATGCCTGTCCCCGTAAGTTAGTGCCACTTTGGGATCATGACTAGTCATGTTAGCCCGGTGTAACATCCCAAATTTGCAATTTGGAATGTTATACACTAGATCATCATGCATATCATATTTTCATGCATTTTGGTTGATCCTAGAAATTTCACGCAACTCAAGGACCCACGGAGAGAGTTGGAGATTTCGTTATTTTCACATTTGAGTTCTCTCAAATTTTGGAAAAAAAAGGATCATTTGATTTATTTATTTCATCTTCAATTATTTTTCCAATATCAAAAAAAAAATGAGAGAGGGAATAATATGACTTTCAAAAAGTTAGGAAAAATGAAGATCTAATGAATAAATCAAATTTTGGTTTTGCCGGAGTTTTGTTTGCTTTTTATTTGGATAGGGAAAAATGCGCGTTTTCAAAAGTTGCATTTTAGGCCCGGAGAAAAGTTCATTTTGTTCGACTCATTTTTAGGAGTCGGGGAAAATTTACTTTAGATTTTTCAGAGTTCGTTTAGATAGTTTTTCTTTTGTTTTTCTGCGAGCGAAACCGATTTAAAAAAAAAAGGGAGCAGCTCCCGCGCGCCAGGCCGGCCGGGCCAAGGCCCAGCCGGCCGCCACCGCCCCAGCCCCTCGCGCGAAGCCGAGTCCCAGCGGGACTCTAGGCCACCGCCCCCCCCTTTGCCCCTTGGCCAAGTCACACCCCCCCCCCACCTATATAAATACCCCCATAACCCCCCCCCTCTCTCTCCCCACACCACCCCAAGCCCCAAGCCGCCGCCTATAGCCGCCGCCGCCTATAGCCGCCTTAGCCGCGCCGCCGCTGCCGGAGCCTCGCCGGAGGTAGCCCCGCGCCGCGCCTCTTTTTCTTTCCCCGGTTCGGTTTTTCTTAAAAGAACCGTTCCGTTTCTTTTTCGTTTTCTTTCTGGTTTTTCTTTTCAGTTTCTTTTCCGAAAACCCTAGATCGGTTTTCGTTCTTCTTTCGGACCGTTCGTCTCAACGAACGTGATCACCGATTATTCCCGGTTAACGAACGTCCGTTCGTTTAACCGTTCGTCTCTTTCTTTTCGTCGGATTTATTCCGCGATCGTGATCTCAAATCCGATCTTCGTTCTAGTCTTTCTTCTCGCTCGTTTATCGGAATCAGGTGATTCAAGCGCCTGGAGTTTCGTTTCGAAACTGCCGTTCCGACTAATCAACTTGAACAAGTTTTTGCCACAATAAAATTTCACCTCGTTTCAACCTGCTAGAACCAAGTTGTTTTCTTCTGCCGTTTGTTTTCCGTTTCTTTGTCCGGTTCGTTCTTTCTTTGCAACCGGAGTTCTTAAGTTGAACTTTCTGGTTCGTTCTCTTGTTCGAGTTTTTCCTGTGCATTAGATGAGTACTTATTGTGTGCTTGTTGTTTCTCTGCGATAGATCACCCGGATTGCGCCGCTTGTTACTTCGAAACCCTAGGACTCGCGGATTCTCAGCAAGGCAAGTAACACTTTGATCATACCTTTTCTACAACCCATGTTTTATTGCATTAGATCAATCCTCTCACATTGCATGATTAGGATCTAATTAAATTGTGGGATGGGAAGTAGATGAGGTAGTACCTATCACCTGTATTATTATGAAACCTTTGGGAGTTACTTCTACGTTTGCTTATTATGCCATGCTATGCTAGTAGACGTGGATTGGGTGAGCGATATCCATGACAGATGTGAGTTTGTTAATTTTAATGGTTTACTTAAGGTGGCAACTTAAATACACATATGGGTGGATTGAGGCACCTGATGTCTATCGGGACTTAGCTGTTTTTATTTCGGACCGCCACCCAGGCTCAAAGGGGTCATAAGATCATTCATGCTAGTAACTTCCGTGTGCAGCCACAAGCCATTATGGGCTCTGGCATAGTTGATTAAGTCGTGCGAACTCTTACGGGTAGACTAGCAGATGTAGGGGAAAGTAGGTGTACCGGTCTACCCACATGTAAGGTGCTAGCGCTTCTGAAAGACTATGTCTCGGTCATCCGTCTTCTCAAACACCCTGCAGTGTGAGAAACCAAACGGAGGCGATCGAGTCTTGTGGGGAAAAGTGCGCAAACCTCTGCAGAGTGTAACAAACTAATGATGATTAGCCGTGTCCCCGGTTATGGACAACTTCACTATCTAGTACTTGAATATCATGTGAATCTCAACATGTTACTCTAATTAATATTAATGGGTTTTAATTACTTAATTGGGATCGGAATACTGTCAACCATTCTCGATGTTTAACAACTACCATGATAGTTAAATAAATTTATTCCTTTGCAGTAGGGAAAAACTAGCTTTACGCAAAACTGTAACCATAGAGCTTTCCACCAGCCATATATGCATATAGTATAGCTGTTTCATTCCATTACTCTCTATGTGTTACATTGCCAGCATATTCCATGTGTTGACCCGTTTTCGGGCTGCAACTTTCATGTTGCAGACTTTTCAGACGACGAGTAAGGTGCTTTTAGGTCGTGGTTCTATACTCAGTGATGCCGTTGGAGTTAATGGACCCATTTATCTTCCGAGTTTTCCACTGTTATCGTTATTAGATGGCCTTAAGTCATATTTATTGTAATAAGTTCTCTTTGAGACATCGATGTAATAAGTGTGTGAGTGCAACTCTGCTATAAATCCTTCGAAGTACTGTGTGGTGTCAGCATTACTGATCCAGGGATGACACCGGAGCACAGTAGACTTGATCCATTCGGGTCGGGTCGCTACAGAGATGGTATCAGAGCACACGCTGACTGTAGGACACGACCACTAAGTTAAAGCCATAGATCACCATTCTCTTCTCATTTTCTAACTCCTCATATTTTCTACCCTTTTAGGATGATGAACACGAAGATTAAGTACGCTCAACCGGATGAAGGCACACCTTTTGGATTTCACTTGAAGGAAGTCACCAAGTACCTGAACATTGGATTACCAAGCTTCACGGGAACCTTCAACGCCACTCTGCCTGAAGAGGAGCGCTGGAAGATTCAAGCTCACGTTCCGGGAAGGACATTTGCACCAATCACGAAGCCCATAGATAGTGTTTTCAATGCACCAACCTGGAGTCTGGGAAGGAGCATGGCAGCTCATATTACCATGGGATGCATTGGAGAAGTTTATCAAGAAGACCTCAAGGACACTATCTACCAGATTTGCGGACGCCGAGATGAACAATGGGAGTTAGTCAGCACCAAGAAGGATAGATCCATTGCATCTTTCATCCAGGAGTTAAACTAGCACATTCGACGCCACGAGAACCAGATGTGCAATGATATGATAGAGTTGAAGAATGCAAAGGCAAGGATCATTGAGCTAGAAGGAGAACTGAAGTCTACACGCAAGGACTACATGGACGAGATCGTAGCTCTAGCAAGACACAATGGCGATCTTAAGCAGGAGATTGAAGAACTCAAGAGGAAGTTAGCATCCAAGGAGGAAGACGACTACATCGCCTGTCCGGACAACTACATCATCATCAACGACACCGATTCGGATCCAAGTGAACCCGACTTTGAAGACGAAGCTGGAGCAGATATCATGGAGTCTTCCACCGGTTCAATTTCTAGATGACCACCAGATAGTAGTAGTATTCCCCCATGTAAACACAATAGTTCGAGCACTTTTGCGATAGTTAGACCGTTTGTAAGCCCTTGTTTGATTGAATGAAGTGATTTTGTGTGCATTTGCTCATGTGCATTGGGGTAGTGTTTTCCCTTTAGACCTCACTCTATTCTTAATTCTCGTCTCTTCTAAACCCTCAGATGCCTCCGAGACGTGACAATGGATTCCCACTGGAGCTCACTCAGTTGATTCAGCAGCAGAATCAATTGATGTAGATGTTAGTCCAGAACCAGCAGAACAACAACAACAACCCACCACCACCACCACCACCTGTTGACCACTTAGCCCGTTTCCTTAGGCTGAATCCGCCGGTGTTTTCCAGTAGCACCAAGCCAATAGTAGAAGACGATTGGCTCCGCAAGATAGGAAGGGAGTTGACCACTGCAGGATGCACAGATGGTGAGAAAGTGAAGTTTGCCGCACATCAGCTTGATGGACCCGCGGCAACATGGTGGGAGAATTTCACAGCCACTTACCCAGTTGACACTGTCACATGGGATCAGTTTCAGCAAGCTTTCCGCACTGCCCATGTTTCAGCAGGAGCTATGGCCATGAAGAAGCGTGAGTTTCGCAACTTATGCCAAGGAGGAAGGACAGTTGGCCAGTACGTTGACGACTTTAGCAAGTTAGCACGTTATGCCCCAGATGACGTTGCTACGGATGCAGCTAAGCAGGAGAAGTTTCTGGAAGGACTGAATGATGAA
Source organism: Triticum urartu (assembly GCF_056163025.1). Classification (NCBI taxonomy): domain Eukaryota; kingdom Viridiplantae; phylum Streptophyta; class Magnoliopsida; order Poales; family Poaceae; genus Triticum; species Triticum urartu. Next base: position 327,239,862 of record NC_141876.1, read on the forward strand.
CTAAGCATGCAATTGATGGTAGCAAGTTTCAACAACTACCAGGAGTTGGTAGATCGTGCCATCATGATTGAAGGAAAGCAACAACAGATTGAGAACCGTAAGAGGAAGTATGGACAGGGGAAGTATAACTCTGGAGCCCAGCAGAAGCCCCGTTTTACCCCTAAACCGGGATTTCAGTTTCAGCATACCCATGGAGGAGATAGTTCCCACAACCATAATGGCCACAAGAATGGTAATGGGAATGGAGGAAGCAACGGCCAGAACCGTACCACCCCATCGCCCCCAACCAAGAGTGATCTGAGTCAAGTGACTTGTTTCAAGTGTTCCAAGACCGGACATTATGCCAATGAATGTCTCGAAGGCCAGAATGGAAATGGCAATGGAAGCTCTGGGAAGAAGCCGAACCCTTTCAATAGGGGACAGGTGAACCACGTTAATGTGGAGGAGGTTGAAGATCAGCCTGATGCAGTAATCGGTAAGTTTTTGGTTAAGACCTTTACCGCACTCGTTCTTTTTGATACTGGTGCATCACATTCATACATATCAAGGGGATTTGTGGAAAAGTATAGCCTGCCCACTAGGATTCTTAAAACGCCTATGCTAGTAAGCTCGCCAGGAGCAGAGTACATGGCCAGACAAGGATGTTTCCAAGTGCCATTAAGTATAGGAAGGCATGTTTTCCCAACGGATTTAATTATTCTGGAGTCCCAAGGTCTGGATGTGATTCTTGGTATGGATTGGCTGTCGATGTATGGAGGAAACATCGATTGCGCCAGTAAGACAATTTTGCTTACCACACCAGAAGGAAGAAGGATCAAGTATGTATCCCGGCATGTGCCAAACAGGACACAAGTAAACTGCCTAACAGGAGTTGTTCAAGAGGAAGTACCAGTGGTGAAGGATTTTCCTGATGTATTTCCTGAGGAATTGCTAGGCATGCCACCGGATAGAGACATTGAGTTTTTGATTGAGTTATTGCCAGGTACAGGCCCAATATCGAAGCGACCGTACCGGATGCCAGCCAAGGATTTGGTGGAAATTAAGAATCAGATTAAGGAGTTATTGGATAAAGGTTACATTCGCCCAAGTTCTTCGCCTTGGGGATCACCCGTACTTCTAGTGGAAAAGAAGGATGGATCATTAAGGATGGTTGTAGATTATCGGGGATTGAATGAAGTAACCATCAAGAACAAATACCCACTGCCAATGATCAACGATCTGTTTGATCGGTTGCAAGGAGCTAAAGTGTTTTCCAAGATCGATTTGCGATCAGGGTACCATCAATTGAAGATTCGGGAGCAGGACATACCTAAGACAGCATTCACCACGAGATATGGACTGTATGAGTATACCGTTATGTCATTTGGATTGACTAACGCACCTGCCTATTTTATGAACCTGATGAACAAAGTGTTTATGGAGTTTTTGGATAAGTTCGTCGTAGTGTTCATTGATGACATCCTGGTTTATTCAAAGAATGAAGAGGATCATAAGGAACATTTGCGTTTGGTTTTGGAGAAACCAAGGGAACATCAGTTATACGCCAAATTCAGCAAATGTGAGTTTTGGTTGAAGGAAGTTGGATTCCTCGGACACGTTATATCCGGAGAAGGTATAGCAGTTGACCCCACAAAGGTTGAGACCGTAACCGAATGGGAAGCACCAACAACAGTTGGAGAGATCCGGAGTTTTCTTGGACTCGCAGGATACTACCGGAGATTCATTGAGAACTTTTCAAAGATTGCAAAGCCTATGATTGAATTGTTGAAGAAGGATACTAAGTTCAATTGGACTGAGGAATGTGAGGCTAGTTTCCAGGAAATGAAGAAACGCTTGGTTACCTCACCAGTATTGATTTTGCCAGATCAGACCAAGGATTATGAGGTGTATTGCGACGCTTCACGTTGAGGACCTGGAGCAGTGCTTATGCAGTAAGGAAGAGTTGTTTCGTATGCTTCACGACAACTGAAGCCTCATGAGTTGAATTATGCCACGCATGATTTGGAGTTAGCAGCCGTAGTGCATGCATTGAAAACGTGGAGACATTTCCTCATTGGAAATCACTGTGAGGTGTACACGGATCACAAGAGTTTGAAGTACATTTTCACGCAGAAGGAGTTGAACCTCAGACAAAGGAGATGGTTGGAGCTCATCAAGGATTATGACATGAGATTGCATTACCATCCAGGAAAAGCTAATGTAGTAGCTGACGCATTGAGCCGTAAGAGCCATGTCAATACTCTAATAATGGGGAAAATACCCAAGGAGTTAGCAGAAAACCTTCGTGAGCTATGTTTGGAAATAGTTCCGAGAGGCTATGTAGCAACATTGGAGATTCAGTCAACATTGATGGATAAGATCAGAGAAGCTCAGAAATCTGACAAGGAGATTGCTGCTATAAAAGAGAAATTGAGCGAAGGAAAAGCAAAGGGATTTCATGAGGATGAGCACGATACCTTATGGTTTGAGGACCGTGTTTATGTGCCCAATGACCCGGAGATCAGGAAGTTGATTTTGCACGAGGCACATGATTCACCGTATTCGATTCATCCAGGGAATACCAAGATGTATTTGGATTTGAAGGAAACATTCTGGTGGACCGGAATGAAGAAGGATATTGCAGCATATGTAACAGTTTGTGACGTATGTCAGAGAGTAAAGGCAGAGCATCAGAAGCCAGCAGGATTGTTACAACCATTGCCGATACCCGAATGGAAGTGGGATAAGATAGGCATGGATTTTATCATAGGACTACCCAGGATGAAAGCAGGCTATGACTCGATATGGGTAGTAGTTGATCGTTTGACAAAGGTAGCACATTTCATTCCAGTTAAGACCACTTACACCAGTGCTATGTTGGCAAAGATATACATGACTAGGATCATTTGTTTGCACGGAGTTCCGAGGAGTATCGTATCAGATAGAGGAACTCAATTTACCTCAAAATTTTGGAATCAGTTGCATGAAACTTTAGGAACCAGACTAGAGTTCAGCACAGCTTTTCATCCGCAGACAGATGGACAGACCGAGAGAGTCAATCAGATTTTGGAAGATATGCTGAGAGCTTGTGCACTAGATTATGGATCTAGCTGGGACGATAACTTGCCGTATGCCGAGTTTCCTTATAACAACACTTACCAAACCAGTTTGAAGATGGCACCTTTCGAAGCTTTATACGGAAGGAGGTGCAGGACACCGTTGTCATGGGACGAAGTTGGAGACCGTCAATTCTTTGGACCAGATTTGATTAAGGAGTCTGAACGGAAAGTTACGTTGATTCGCAATAGGTTCAAGGTAGCCCAGTCCAGGCAGAAGAGCTACGCAGATTCAAAACGCAAGGAGACAGTTTACGAAACTGGAGACAGAGTTTACCTTCGAGTATCCCCACTTCGAGGAGTTAAGCGCTTTGGAGTTAAGGGAAAATTAGCACCGCGCTTCGTTGGACCGTACAAGATCTTGCAACGTATGGGAGAAGTCGCTTATAAGTTGGAATTACCAGAGGAGCTGTCAGGAGTTCATGATGTATTCCATGTTTCTCAGCTGAAGAAATGTCATGCCGAGATGGCGGAGGTACCGCTAAGAGATACCGTGCCACTCGAAGCGATTCAGTTGAAGGACGACTTAACGTATGAGGAGAAGCCAGTCAAGATTCTCGATTATGCCAGCAGAGTTACCCGCAGCAAGGTTATCAAGTTTTGCAAAGTTCAGTGGAACCACCACTCAGAGGATGGAGCCACCTGGGAAAGAGAAGAAGATTTGCTCAAGGACCAACCTCACCTATTTTCTAGCCAACCCAAATCTCGAGGGCGAGATTCATCTTAAGGGGGGTAGGTTTGTAACATCCCAAATTTGCAATTTGGAATTTTATACACTAGATCATCATGCATATCATATTCTCATGCATTTTGGTTGATCCTAGAAATTTCACGCAACTCAAGGACCCATGGAGAGAGTTGGAGATTTCGTTATTTTCATATTTGAGTTCTCTCAAATTTTGGAAAAAAGGATCATTTGATTTATTTATTTCATCTTCAATTATTTTTCCAATATCAAAAAAAATGAGAGAGGGAATAATATGACTTTCCCAAAGTTAGGAAAAATGAAGATCTAATGAATAAATCAAATTTTGATTTTGCCGGAGTTTTGTTTGCTTTTTATTTGGATAGGGAAAAATGCGCGTTTTCAAAAATTGCATTTTAGGCCCGGAGAACAGTTCATTTTGTTCGACTCATTTTTAGGAGTCGGGGAAAATTTACTTTAGATTTTTCGGAGTTCGTTTAGATAGTTTTTCTTTTGTTTTTCTACGCGCGGAACCGATTTTTTTTTAAAAAAGGGGAGCAGCTCCCGCGCGCCAGGCCAGCCGGGCCAAGGGCCAGCCAGCCGCCACCGCCCCAGCCCCTCGCGCGAAGCCGAGTCCCAGCGGGACTCTAGGCCGCCGCCCCCCCCCCCTTTGCCCCTTGGCCAAGTCACACCCCCCCACCTATATAAATACCCCCATAACACCCCCTCTCTCTCCCCACACCACCCCAAGCCCCAAGCCGCCGCCGCCTATAGCCGCCTTAGCCACGCCGCCGCCGGAGCCCCTCGCCGGAGGTAGCCCCGTGCCGTGCCTCTTTTTCTTTCCCCGGTTCGGTTTTTCTTAAAAGAACCGTTCTGTTTCTTTTCCGTTTTCTTTCCGGTTTTTCTTTTCGGTTTCTTTTCCGAAAACCCTAGATCAGTTTTCGTTCTTCTTTCGGACCGTTCGTCTCAACGAACGTGATCACCGATTATTCCCGGTTAACGAACGTCCGTTCGTTTAACCGTTCGTCTCTTTCTTTTCGTCAGATTTATTCCGCGATCGTGATCTCAAATCCGATCTTCGTTCTAGTCTTTCTTCTCGCTCGTTTATCGGAATCAGGTGATTCAAGCGCCTGGAGTTTCATTTCGAAACCGCCGTTCCGACTAATCAACTTGAACAAGTTTTTGCCACAATAAAATTTGACCTAGTTTCAACCTGCTAGAACTGAGTTGTTTTCTTCCGCCGTTTGTTTTCCGTTTCTTTGTTCGGTTCGTTCTTTCTTTGCAACCGGAGTTCTTAAGTTGAACTTTCTGGTTCATTCTCTTGTTCGAATTTTTCCTGTGCATTAGATGAGTACTTATTGTGTGCTTGTTGTTTGTCTGCGATAGATCACCCGGATTGCGCCGCTTGTTACTTCGAAACCCTAGGACTCGCGGATTCTCAGCAAGGCAAGTAACACTTTGATCATACCTTTTCTACAACCCATGTTTTATTGCATTAGATCAATCCTCTCACATTGCATGATTAGGATCTAATTAAATTGTGGGATGGGAAGTAGATGAGGTAGTACCTATCACCTGTATTATTATGAAACCTTTGGGAGTTACTTCTACGTTTCCTTATTATGCCATGCTATGCTAGTAGACGTGGATTGGGTGAGCGATATCCATGACAGATGTGAGTTTATTAATTTTAATGGTTTACTTAAGGTGGCAACTTAAATACACATCTGGGTGGATTGAGGCACCTGATGTCTATCGGGACTTGCCTGTTTTTATTTCGGACCGCCACCCAGGCTCAAAGGGATCATAAGATCATTCATGCTAGTAACTTCCGTGTGCAGCCACAAGCCATTATGGGCTCTGGCATAGTTAAGTCGTGCGAACTCTTACGGGTAGACTAGCAGATGTAGGGGAAAGTAGGTGTACCGGTCTACCCACATGTAAGGTGCTAGCGCTTCTGAAAGACTGTGTCTCGGTCATCCGTCTTCTCAAACACCCTGCAGTGCGAGAAACCAAACGGAGGCGATCGAGTCTTGTGGGGAAAAGTGCGCAAACCTCTGTAGAGTGTAACAAACTAATCATGATTAGCCGTGTCCCTGGTTATGGACAACTTGAGTATCTAGTACTTGAATATCATGTGAATCTCAACATGTTACTCTAATTAATATTAATGGGTTTTAATTACTTAATTGGGATCGGAATGCTGTCAACCATTCTCGATGTTTAACAACTACCATGATAGTTAAATAAATTTATTCCTTTGCAGTAGGGAAAAACTGGCTTTACGCAAAACTGTAACCATAGAGCTTTCCACCAGCCATATATGCATATAGTATAGCTGTTTCATTCCATCACTCTCTATGTGTTACATTGCCAGCATATTCCATGTGCTGACCCGTTTTCGGGCTGCAACTTTCATGTTGCAGACTTTTCAGACGACGAGTAAGGTGCTTTTAGGTCATGGTTCTATACTCAGTGATGCCGTTGGAGTTAATGGACCCATTTATCTTCCGAGTCTTCCGCTATTATTGTTATTAGATGGCCTTAAGCCATATTTATTGTAATAAGTTCTCTTTGAGACATCGATGTAATAAGTGTGTGATTGCAACTCTGCTATAAATCCTTCGAAGTACTGTGTGGTGTCAGCATTACTGATCCAGGGATGACACCGGAGCACAGTAGACTTGATCCATTCGGGTCGGGTCGCTACACCCGGGTTCTCTGTCATATGGATGCTAGCGACACTATCATATACGTGAGCCAAAAGGCACAAACGGTCCTGGGCCAGGTAAGGCGATACTCGCGGGAATACCGTGCGTGAGGCCGCAAAGTGATATGACGTGTTACATGCTAGATCGGTGTGACTTAGAATCGGGGTCCTGACAACATTGTAGCCATGGTGGGTCACTTCCATAAACTTGGCCAAGGCTGGGTACCCGAGGATGGCGTTATACGGCAGGCGGATGTGGGCAACGTCGAAGTCGATAAGTTCGGTGTGGTAGTTGTCACGGGTGCCGAAGGTGATAGGGAGTAGGATCTTCCCTATCGGGGTGGTAGAGCCATCGGTCACTCCTGAGAAGGGCTTGGTAGGCTGCAGCTGATCATATGGCACTTGGAGGTGGTCGAATGTCTCGACGGACATGACGTTGATCCCTACCCCTCGTCGATGAGGGTCTTTGTGACTTGGACGTTGTTGATGATGGGTGAACAAAGCATCAGAAGGGCGTTGGCAGTTGCTGCGCACTTGAGCTGGTCTGACGAGCTGAAGGTAATGGCACACTTGGACCACCTGAGCGGGTGTGTGGCCTCGTGCCTGGGGAGAGCTGCGTTCACTTCGTGGGCGAAACTGCTTGAACATACGCTGAGAGGCTGGGGCCTGGGAACCGCCTAGGATGCAGGCGATGGCGCGCGGCTCTTGGAAGCCCCCAGCCCCCTCATCTTGATGATGGTCGTCGTTCCTCCTTGGTGGTGGCGGCAGCGAAGGGAGACCAGCTTTGCCCTGAGGTTGGTCCTCACGAGGCTGGTCCCTCCAGGTGGCCTCGCGAGGCTGGTCCTGCCAGCGGTTGAGGGAGTCCTGGACTAAGGGGTCCTCGGGCGTCCGACCTTTTAGACATGGGCCAGATTGATGGGCCGTGAAGATACAAAGGTTTAAGACTTTACCTGTGTCCGGATGGGACTCTCCTTGGCGTGGAAGGCAAGCTTGGCATGTGAATATGAAGATTTCTTTCTCTGTAACCGATCTTATGTAACCCTAGATCCCTCCGGTGTCTACATAAATTGGAGGGCTAGGTCCGTAGACATATATCCTCATAATCAAAGTCAAATAGGCTAGACTTTCGGGTTTGGTCATTACGATCTTGTGGTAGATCAACTCTTGTAATATTCATATTCATCAAGATCAATCAAGCAGGAAGTAGGGTATTACCTCCATAGAGAGGGCCCAAACCTGGGTAAACATTGTGTCCCCTGTCTCTTGTTACCATCAACCTCAGACGCATAGTTCGGGACACCCTACCCGAGAACCGCCGGTTTTGACACCGACATTGGTGCTTCCATTGAGAGTTCCACTATGTCGTCGTCAAAAGGTTTGATGGCTCCTTCAATCATCTACAACGACGCTGTCCAAGGGGAGGTCTTCCTCCCCGGACAGATCTTCGTGTTCGGCGGCTTCGCACTGCGTGCCAACTCGCTTGGCCATCTGGAGCAGATCGAATGCTACGCCCCTGGCCATCAGGTCAGATTTGGAAGCTTGAACTACGTCGCGGATATCCGTGGAGACTTGATCTTCGACGGATTCGAGACCACAGCAGCCGCTCCCTGCCACCACGTTGAACATGACGTAAATCTGTCATCGGTCCATACCCAGGAGATAGTAACTGTAGCTGCTCTGGCCCTAGATCCAGAGCAGATCGCACCACCCGAAGACGGGAAGCTCAACCCCGCCACGGAAGCCGCAGACTCAGCGGCGTTGGAGCCGCACACAGACCTAACTTCAAGTGACATCTGTGTCACCGGAACCATGGACTCGTCTCCGGCTATAGGTTCTGAACCTTGTGCATCTGCATACGTTGAGCTTGATCGGTCATCGATCATCGAATTCAGCTCCGCAGACATCTTTCGGCACTCGCCTTTGGGTGAAGTGTTAAACTCGTTTAGAGCATTGTCCTTAGTAGGGGCTCACAGCCGAAATATATCCGGTTCGAACTGTAGGCTGATGATGGAGAATTTTGTTTCCCATCCACAACCCACTTCATAGCCACTATCGAAGACTTAACCGACACGCTCGATTACGACTCCGATGACATCAATGGTATGGACGACGATGACGGAGAAGAAAAGGCCCAAAACCCGCCGTTTATCGGACGCCGGAAGGGCACTTCCTCGTATGATGTATACATGGTGGATGCACCAAAAGAGAATAGCGGCGATGACAAGGAAGATCCGGTTGAGGATAAACCTCCCAATACACAACCAAAGCGTCGGCGTCAGCGGAGCCGCTCTAAGTCACGCCACAGCAAAGATAGCGACACCGGCACACAAGAAGACGACACTCCGGATGGTGCCAAAGACAATGAAGACCCTGCTCAGCCAACTTCCAAACAGGATGAACGGGAATATGGGCAAGTTATCCCTGGTAAACAAGACACACAGGAAGACTCGGAGGATATTAATTATGTTCTGCTCTTCGAGGATGAGGCAAGCCTCGGCATCGAGGATTTTATCGTGCCTGAGGAACCTCTCGAACAGGAGTGCTTCAAGCACCAGCTAATAGCCACTGCAAGGAGCCTAAAAAAGAAACAGCAGCAGCTTCAAGCTCATCAAGATCTTCTCAACAATAGATGGACTGATGCCCTGGCAGCCGAGGAGAACGGCCTCACGCGACCACTCAAAAGTTACCCAAAGCGCAAATTGCTACCTCAATTCGATGATGAGGCGTTGGAGTCTAGGCTGTCTGTACACAATGCGGATGACCGACCACCACGTGCTCGGGACAAAGCGGCAACACATGCCGAATACCAGCCCGCCTTACCATGGGCATACATAACTATGCACTCAAAATACCATGGGCATAGGCGGAAGCACAATACGGACGGGCTTACAAGTACTCTCATAACCTCCTACTTTTTATTTTCTAACTACCCTTTCCTTTTTCATTATCATTTACCACAGGTGACTCAAAGGCTGGTCATCTCACAGACTCTATCGGAGTTCGGGTTTGTACATTCACCCAAAGGCTACTCCTGTCAAGGAGCCGCTTCACTAAGGAAAGGCATCGCAGACGTGCGACGGGAGGTCCCAAACAAATTTTTGTAGACCGCACTCTCTATTTTGCGAGCCTGTAAATTCCCTTCTTCCTCAACCGTCGACCCCTGGCATATAAAATAGCCGGGGTCGCGGCGTTATTATATACAAAACAACGATTGGCACATCACTCAAGTTCTAGTGAACACAACCTATATCCAGTATTCACTTTTCTCTAAAGAACTGAATTTTGCTCCTTGTGTTATTTCACACACCCCGACAAAACTCGCCAGGGGCTCGATATGGGAACACGATAAATTGCCAACAAGTCTGAACAACTTTATAGCATACATCGGAGTCGCGAGTTTGGCCTTATATGCATCAACTCCGAATCATGTCTTGGGTCAATAGTTGGGTTGCCCGACTCCTGTGCTTGCTACCTTACGTTTCGCTCTATCAGCTAAGGTAGTAAAGGGAGAACTACTATGATTGTGTTTCCGATTCATCTGGTCGAACACCTCAGTAGAGAAAGCCGAAAACTGACTGTCATGATGCAGCGAGAGCTGGTCAACCACTCGATGACATATCGGAATCTTTCGTGATTCCCTCCGTATTAAATGAAGGACCTTTCTTGAGGTCATACATGTAATGCACCATATTGGGACAACCGCGTACATACCTAGACCCACCATAAAACTCCTATGGTTAAGTGAAAGTGTTAACACCCTATAGTCCGATTGCCTAGTTCGCCGCATTGATACCTCCTTCATGGACCAAGACGTTGGGTTAAGAGTGATCAAGTGTTTTTCCAAACACCCCCATATTTTCTACGAGGGGGCTGAAGCTGACGACTGGAAAACTTTGCCTAATTCCTCGGGACTCCTCACCTGTGCCTGCCTCTTTAGCACCAAAGAGGAAACTGGTACACTGTTCCCGGTGGCACCCGCCGGCCTTGGTCGTCATGGCTCACGTCACGTGCACCTCGCGAGGTGCCCCTTGCATAGACATCTCCGCTCCTCGAGAGCCAGCCTGATGAGGCTGCCCCTAGGGAGGTCTTGACATCATCTGCCTCGCGAGGCTTGGCCCCTCGCGAGGGTCTTGAGTTGTCGATACAGATGGCGGGCCGTACTAGGCCGCTAACAGAGCCATCCCATGGGGCGCAGGCAGGCAAGTCTGGGTACCCTCGTTCCCAGGACACCGACAACCACCAGCAGCATTCTGACCTTTCTACTTGTCACACATATCATATTTTGCCCTCTATCTCTTGACGAGCTGCTCAACCTGATAGCACTCCTGAAGGTCGTGGCCTTTGGTCCGATGGATCTTACAGTACGACCCATCACCTTTCCCCACATTTTCCGCGTCAGCGTCCTCCCGGCTGGCATAGCACGCAGCAACTTCCTTGCCGGGGGGCTCAGCCTTGGACTTCTTGCCGGTACTAGGTGTGCCCGAACCTTCCACAGTCATCACTGCCTTGTCTCTTGGCTTCTTACTACGATTCTCACCCTTCCTCTGACTGGTTGATTCACCCTCATCCTCTAAATCAACATTGATGCAATCTTCCTCTCTAGGCAACTTCCTTCCTTCTTCCATCCGGGCACATTTATCCACTAGTGTATATAGTTCTTTCACAGTCTTGGGAAACCGCATGTTCATTTTGGAACGAATGCAGCGGTTGCGCACATTAGACTAGAAAGCTGCTATAACAGCTGACGGATGGATATTTGGAATGTTTCTATGAACTTTACTGAATCTCTGCAAATAATTAAATAGGGTTTCTCCTTCCTTCTGTTGGAGAAGCTACAGGTCGCTGGGCCTGCCGGGCTCTTGGTGTCCACCGGTGAAGGCACCAATGAATTTGTGGCACAGGTCTACCCATGAGAAAATGGAGTTCTCCAGCAGGTGCATTAGCCAAGACCTCACATTGGACTTGAGGGCCAAAGGGAATTAGTTGGCGAACACCTTCTCATCTCTTCCCCTAGTAGCCTGAAAAGCGATGGTGTAGATGCTCAGGAACTCTGCCAGGTTCAGCCTCCTGTCATACTTCTTAGCTATCTCTGGCTTGAACGTGTGAATGGATGGCCAACGGACCTACCGTAGCTCTCGTTTAAAGGCAGGGCATCCAAACTCGAAGGGTAGGCACCTGCCAACACCGAGTTCAGGCTTGTCGACGTTGAGGCCATCCCACCCGTCGGCTTGGCGGGGATCGTTGTGGCGCCGCTCGGCAACGGCGCGCGCGTCCTCTCGTTGCCTGTCTTCTAGGGTTCGACATTGGCCTGGACATGCTCAAGGGTCAGAAGAGGCCATCGAGATGTCGTTGGGATCTTGATTCTGCTGCGCCCTCGCCCGCTACCATGGCGGGGACTAAACCGTCGGGACGGCCCCTTTCGTACGGCTAGCGGCGTGGGCGGTGGCTGTTTCTTGGGGCGGTGGCGGTGGGGAAGCTCGTCGGGAGCCCCCAGCTTCGGCGAAACCGAGCAGGCTCAGGATGGTGGCACGCCACTCATCCATCTGCTCGGCTGCTAGCGGGATCCTCAGTAACAACTGAGCTCGCGCCTTGGCCTCTGTGGCCGTGCTTGGCATGGACGTCGATGACATCGACCGCACCGTCGCCTGGCTCCAGATGGTGCCAGCGGTGACGGCGTCGGCGCCGCACTGATGCTGTAGTGCGGCGACCATCAGGGCAGTGTGGTCACGCGGCGGTGGTGCTCAAAGATCAGCAGCTCCGTTGAGCGCAGCGGCCTGGTTGGCTCGTCCCGGAGGAGGCACATGCACTGCAGCCATTCCCACGACGGGGGCGACTTCAAGGCGATGGCTCGCTCTGGACCAATCACCGTTGCTACGGCTATGCTCGTTAGCGAGAAGAGGGGGTGCGTATGGGCTGACTCCCTCGCCTGCACCTTGCAGAGCTTGACCGTCGAGATGCTGCTGATTGTGTTCCCCTCCGGCAGCTCTAGCCCCCGTGTCGGCCGCGGGGGAGGCTGTAGCGGTGCCACCTGCTCCAACCACGCCCCTAATGGTGTCCACGTCCATCCAAGCTCCCGTGTCCCCCGCAGCGTTGGAGGCCGTGGACAGAGGAGCTTTCAAAGTAGATGGATGGGCTAAGGTGCCACATTTCTTATTGGGCGCCATGGTCGCTGGCGCCGTCGAGGACGAAAACGTCGATGAAGATGACGCGCGGTGTACCCTTTCAGGTTTGCGCAAGTGCTTCCCCTACCTGGTGCGCCAAAGATGTCGCGCGATTTCCGCGGCCACCTATGGGATAGGGCGACCCCTTGTTGGTTCGGCGATGGCGCGTTGCACAAACAGCAGACCAGCGTACGATCATGCGGCAGAGAGCACACAATCGATTTTCCCAGGTTCCGGCAGCCGCGAGGCGTAAGACCCCACTCCTGCTTTAGTGGATTGATGGAAGAATGGATGTGGTGGTGCGTAGTACACTTGCCCGGCAAGATTTGCCCGATGTGACTACGTGTATGTGGTGGCTTGGGGTTTTCAACTTTCCAATGTTCTAACCCCTCCTACGAGTGCCATGGGCCTCCTTTTAAAGATTAAGGGGTCACCACAGTGGCAAAGTAGTCATTATCCATTGATATGATAGCAAATAGTGCTATCATACCTAACTCCGCGGGCTGATAGGGTGCATTAAATGCACCACTTAGTGTCACATCACTGGGCGCCCGGCAAGGCCTGCCGGGCTATCTCGGCAGCTCCGCTCCTGCTCTCTTGACATGTCGTAGGACGGGTGTCATCTGTAGGCTTCTCTGTAGGGAATGGCTGCCATGTGGCGAATGGCTGCCACTTAATCATCTTGTGGCTTGACACCACACTGATTGACGACGTGGGTTGTGCTTGAGCGGATGGTTGGGCGGTTTTGCCCTCGCGGACCCCGGTAGGCTCTGTCGGGTAGCCTCGTTTGCTTGCTTCAGGTGGTGGCCTCGCCCCTTGCCGGGCTCGCCTGCCTGACAAGGGAGGCCCTTGACTTGTTGATACCTTGCACCTCAGGCTCAATCCTTGGTCCATCTGAGCTGCATATTGGTTCTTCGATTCTCTTGGTTTTCCAATCTATGACTTAAGCCGGTGCTTCAATCTTGATCTTGTGCCTGTGCATGGTTGGTCAACAGACAGTACCACATCACAATCAATATAATCAGCATACGTAGAGATACTAAAATGGACACGAACAGTATGTGTTACCTTAACATTGCCATTGTTGTTGAACCATTGGATGTAGTAAGGATGTGGATGTGGTCTTGTGGTGAGAGATAGCTTCTCCACCATCTCCATGCTAGCCAAGTTGTTACAACTCCCTCCATCTATGATGACATGAATAGAACATTCCTTCACAACTCCCTTTAGGCTCCATCCTTTTGGCCTCTTTTGTTTTATGTGTTGTTTACTTATTGCACTTGCATTGCTTAGCTTGTCATCTTGCATTTGCTCATTCATGTTGTTATCATGTGGTGCATCATGTTACTTGCCATCATCTTGTTGCATTATGCTTGGCTAGGCCATGTTGTGTTGTGCATGGTAGTTTCACCTCGTCATGTCGAGTGCATCATCCTGTAATGCCATCTTCATCATCATTCCAAGTTTCACCTATGTCCTAAACCTCTCTGCCAAGTTTCACCTATTTTGGATTTGATTTGGTTAGGTTCAAAAATACATCAAGTTTGGACTAAATTCAAACATGTTTTATTTTTATAACTCTAAAATTGTCCAAACAAATTTTCTTAAATTCAATATAAATCCAGGAGCTTGAGAATATTTTTATCTCTGCCAAAGTCCTCTCCTAGCCCCTTAGACTTTTCTTTTCTTCAACTGTTTCATTAAATAAACAGAAACTGGAAAGAAAAGAGAAGGGGGACTTACCTCTCCTTACCTGGGCCGGCCTCCCAGCGCAGCAGCCGCCGCAGCCCAGCTAGCGCCAGCCCATAACCCAGCTCAGCCATTGCGGCCTAGCTCACCTGCCAGACGCGCCTGCCTTGTCTTTTCGCACCCGGCCACCTGCATACCCACGTGCCCGCACGCCCACGTGTTGCACGCTGCCCCACTTGTCGGCCCCTGGCTACATCTCACCTGCCCCTCGCCTTTTTGTCGACCTCCAGCCGTGCGAGCACATGGCCACGGCCGTGGTCATGCGAGCTCGCCCCGCTCGCTCGTCGACTACGTGGAGCCGAAGCCCTTGCAACGACCTCTGCTTCCTCATCTTTGACTCCGGCCACCGCACGTGTTTGATCGCCCTCACCATCGACTTTGTTGCCCTCTCGCGGATCCGAGCATGCTTGCGTCCTCATGGTGAGCTTTTGATCCTCCCCATGCCTTTTCCCCCTTGTTGCATGCTCTGTCGTAGTTTGCCATGTTCGCCGTGCCCTCCGTTGTCGGTCCTCGACTCTGGCGAGTGCTCCAACCTCCTTAGCTCTCCCGCGCATGCCCGTCATGCTCGCCATGTCACATAGGCCGGATCCACGCGTATAGTAGCTCGCTTAAGCCTATGCCGTGTCGCTTTCATCTCCGTGTTGCCGCCTCTGTAGTTCGGCGGCGGCGCCGCTCCCATCGACGTCTGGTGCAGCTAGTTGCACACGCATGTGCGGGGTTCCTAGACGAACCCGTAGCACCCTCCGCCACTCCTTTAGGTCACCGGTATTGGAAATATGCCCTAGAGGTAATAATAAATTGGTTATTATTATATTTCATTGTTCATGATAGCCGTTTATTATCCATGCTAGAATTGTATTGATAGGAAACTCAGATACATGTGTGGATACATAGACAACACCATGTCCCTAGTAAGCCTCTAGTTGACTAGCTCGTTGATCAATAAGATGGTTACGGTTTCCTGACCATGGACATTGGATGTCGTTGATTACGGGATCACATCATTCGGAGAATGATGTGATGGACAAGACCCAATCCTAAGCCTAGCACAAAGATCGTGTAGTTCGTATGCTAAAGCTTTTCTATTGTCAAGTATCATTTCCTTAGACCATGAGATTGTGCAACTCCCGGATACCGCAAGAGTGCTTTGGGTGTGCCAAACGTCACAACGTAACTGGGTAGCTATAAAGGTTCACTACAGGTATCTCCGAAAGTGCCTGTTGGGTTGGCACGAATCGAGACTGGGATTTGTCACTCCGTATAACGGAGAGGTATCTCTGGGCCCACTCGATAGGACATCATCATAATATGCACAATGTGACCAAGGAGTTAATCACGGGATGATGTGTTACGGAACGAGTAAAGAGACTTGCCGATAACGAGATTGAACAAGGTATCAGGATACCGACGATCGAATCTCGGGCAAGTACAATACCGCTGGACAAAGGGAATTGAATACGGGATTGATTGAATCCTCGACATCGTGGTTCATCCGATGAGATCATCATGGAACATGTGGGAGCCAACATGGGTATCCATATCCCGCTGTTGGTTATTGGCCGGAGAGTTGTCTCGGTCATGTCTGCATGGTTCCCGGACCCGTAGGGCCTACACACTTAAGGTTCGATGAAACTAGGGTTATTAGGAAGACTTGTATGTGATTATCGAATGTTGTTCGGAGTCCCGGATGAGATCCCGGATGTCAAGAGGAGTTCTGGAATGGTCCGGAGGTAAAGATTTATATATGGAAAGTTGTTATTCGGGTTCCGGGAAAAGTTCGGTTTTTCCCGGTATTGTACCTGGAAGCTTCCGGAAGGTTCCGGAGGATTCCGGAGGGGTCCGGAGGTCTGGAAAATGTTCCACCACGTCCAATACAGCAGCATGGGCTGTGGGGGGCGCGCTAACCTTAATGGGCCAAGGGCACCAGCCCCCCCCAAGGCCCATGCGCATGGGAGAGGGGAAACCCTAAGGGCGAGGGCCTCCACTTGACTGGGAGGCACTCCTCCCCCCCTTGGCCGCCGCCCCCAACCCTAGATGGGATCTAGGGGGGCCGCCCCCTCTCTCCCCACCTATAAATAGTGGAGGGGTGGGAGGGAGGCTACACCCTTGAACCTGGCGCAGCCCCTCCCCTCCAATACCTCTCCTCCTCCGCGTGAGCTTGGCGAAGCCCTGCCGGAGAACTGCAACTCCATCACCACCACGCCGTCGTGCTGCTGTTGGACTCTCTTCCTCAACCTCTCCCTCCTCCTTTCTGGATCAAGGCGTGGGAGACGTCTCCGTTCCGTACGTGTGTTGAACGTGGAGGTGCCATCCATTCGGCGCTAGGATCATCGGTGATTTGGATCACGACGAGTACGACTCCATCAACCCCGTTCACTTGAATGCTTCCGCTTAGCGATCTACAAGGGTATGTAGATGCACTCTCCTTCCCCTTGTTGCTAGATTACTCCATAGATAGATCTTGGTGATGCGTAGAAAATTTTAAATTTCTGCTACGATCCCCAACAGTGGTATCAGAGCTAGGTCTATGCGTAGTTTCTATGCACGAGTAGAACACAAAGCAATTGTGGGCATCAATATTGTCAATTTACTTGCCGTTACTAGTCTTATCTTGATTCGGCGGCATCGTGGGATGAAGCGGCCCGGACCGACCATACACGTACTCTTACGTGAGACTGGTTCCACCGACTGACATGCACTAGTTGCATAAGGTGGCTAGCGGGTGTCTGTCTCTCCCACTTTAGTGGGATCGGATTCGATGAAAAGGGTCATGAAGGGTAAATAGAAATTGGCATATCATGTTGTGGTTTCGGCGTAGGTAAGAAACGTTCTTGCTAGAAAGCTATAGCAGCCACGTAAAAACTTGCAACAACAATTAGAGGACGTCTAACTTGTTTTTGCAGCATATGCCTTGTGATGTGATATGGCCAAAAGGATGTGATGAATGATATATGTGATGTATGAGATTTATCATGTTCTTGTAATAGGAATCACGACTTGCATGTCGATGAGTATGACAACCGGTAGGAGCCATAGGAGTTGTCTTAATTTATTTATGACCTGTGTGTCAACTTAAACGTCATGTAATTACTTTACTTTATTGCTAAAGTGTTAGCCATAGTAGTAGAAGTAATAGATGATGAGACAACTTCAAGAAGACACGATGATGGAGATCATGATGATGGAGATCATGATGATGGAGATCATGGTGTCATGCTGGTGACAACGATGATCATGGAGCCCCAAAGATGGAGATCAAATGGAGCAAAATGATATTGGCCATATCATGTCACTATTTGATTGCATGTGATGTTTATCATGTTTTACATCTTATTTGCTTAGAACGACGGTAGCTTAAATAAGATGATCCCTGACTAAAATTTCACGAAAAGTGTTCCCCCTAACTGTGCACCGTTGCGAAGGTTCGTTGTTTCGAAGCACCACGTGATGATGAGGTGTGATAGATTCTAACGTTCGAATACAATGGGTGTTGACGAGCCTAGCATGTACAGACATGGCCTCGGGACACATGCGAAACACATAGGTTGACTTGACGAGCCTATCCTATATAGACATGGCCTCGGAACACGGAAGATCGAAAGGTCGAACATGAGTCGTACAGAAGATACGATCAACATGAGATGTTCACCGTTGATGACTACTCCGTCTCACATGATGATCGGACACGGCCTAGTCGATTCGGATCATGTTTCACTTAGATGACTAGAGGGATTTCTATCTGAGTGGGAGTTCATTAAATTAATTTGATTAGATGAACTCAATTATCATTAACATAGTCTAAATTGTCTTCGCAAATATGTTGTACATAAATAGCTCATGTTGTAGCTCCCTGTTTCAATACGTTCCTAGAGAAAGATTAAGTTGAAAGATATTGTAAGAAATGATGCGGACTAGGTCCGTAGTCCGAGGAGTGTCCTCACTGCTACACAGAAGGCTTACGTCTTTGATGCACCGCTCGATGTGCAAACCCCTACAACATCGTGTGTGTGGATGTTGTGAACACCTAACAGACACATTCTGATGAATACCTGATAGTTTAGTGCACCATACTTTACGGCTTAGAATCGGGATTCCAATGACATTTTGAACGCCATAGAACATATGAGATGTTCCAAGAGCTGAAATTGGGATTTCAGGCTCATGCCCGTGTTGAGAGGTGTGAGACCTCTGACAAGTTCTTTTGCCAACAAGATGGAGGAGAATAGCTCAGCTAGTGAGCATGTGCTCAGAATGTCTGGGTGCTACAATCACTTAAATCAAGTGGGAGTTAAACTTCCAGATAAGATAGTGATTGATAGAGTTCTCTAGCCACTATCACTAAGCTACTAGATCTTCGTGATGAACTATGACATGCAAGGGATGGAGTTGATCCCGGAGCTGTTCGTGGTGCTTAAGACCGCAAAAGGTAGAAATCAAGAAGGAGCATCAAGTGTTGACGGTTTAACAAGACCACTGGTTTCAAGAAGGGCAAGGGCTAGAAGGGAAACTTCATGGATGGCAAACCAGTTGCCGCTCTAGTGAAGGAACCCAAGGTTGAACCCAAACCCGAGACTAAGTGCTTCTATTGTAAGGGGAACGGTCACTGGTAGCGGAATTACCCCAAATGCATGGTAGATAAGAAGGCTGGCAACTTCAACAAAGTATATACATGTTATTAATGTGTACCTCACTAGTACTCCTGGTAGCACCTAGGTATTGGATACCGGTTCAGTTGCTATTATTGGTGACTTGAAGCAAAAGCTACGAACTAAATGGAGACTGGCTAAGGGCGAGGTGACGATGTGTGTTGGAAGTGTTTCCAAAGTTGATGAGATCACCATCGCATGCTACGTCTGCCTTCGGGATTAGTATTGAACCTAGATAAATGTTCTCAGGTGTCTACGTTGAGCATGAATATGATTAGATCATGTTCATTGCAATACGATTATTCATTTAAGTTAGAGAATAATGGTTATTCTGTTTACATGAATAATACCTTTCATGGTCATGCACCCTATGTGAATGGTTCATTGAATCTCGGTCGTGGTAATACACATGTTCACGCCAAAAGATGTAGAGTTAATAATGATAGTACCACTTTGCTATGGCACTGCCGCTTAGGTCATATTGGCGTAAGATGCATGAAGAAACTCCATATCGATGGATGTTTGGAGTCACTTGATTTTGAATCGCTTGACACATCCGAGCCATGCCTCATGGGCAGGATGACTGAGACCCCGTTTTCAGGTACAATGAAAACGGGCAAGTGACTTGTTGGAAATCATACATGCAGATGCGTGTGATCCAATGAGAATTGAAGCGTGCAGTGGATATCGCTATTTTCTCATCTTCACTGACGATTTGAGTAGATATAGGTATATTTACTTAATGAAGCACAAGTCTGAAACGGTTGAAAAGTTCAAGCGATTTCAGAGTGAAGTTAAGAATCATCATAACAAGAAGATCAAATTCCTATGATCTCATCAATTAGAATTTCTGAGTTATGAGTTTGGGAAACACTTAAGACATTGTGGAATTGTTTCACAGTTGAAGCCACCTGGAACACCACAGGGTAATGGTGTGTCCGGACGTCATAAACGAACCTTATGAGATATGGTGCGATCTATGATGTCTCTTACCGATATACCGTTTTCATTTTGAGGTTATGTGTTAGAGACAGCTGCATTCACTTTAGATAGGACACATTCTAAGTCCGTTGAGACGACGTCGTAAGAATATGGTTTGGCAAGAAACCAAAGTTGTCATTTCTTAATGTTTGGGGCTGCGATGCTTAAGGCTTCAGCCGGAGAAGCTCGAACCCAAAGCGGACAAACATATCTTCATAGGATACCCAAGGGTGAGAGTTGGGTATACCTTCTATCTTAGATCCGAGGGCAAATTGTTTGTCGCTAAGAACGGGTCCTTTCTCGAGAAGGAGTTTCTCTTGAAAGAATTGAGTGGGAGGAAGATAGAACTTGATGAGGTTGTCGAACCTTTACTTCAACCAAAGAGTGATGCAACACAGAAAGATGTTTTCTGTGGCGCCTACGTCTGTTGAATAGGAAGTTAATGATAGTGATCATAAAGCTTCGGATCAAGTTGCTATCGAACCTCGTAGGTCGACAAGGATATGTACTACTCCTAAGTGGTACGGTAATCCTGTCTTAGATATCATGTTGTTAGACAACAATAAACCTATGAGCTATGGAGAAGCGATGGTGGGCCCGTATTCCAACAAATGGTTAGAAGCCATGAAATCTGAGATATGATCCATATATCAGAACAAAGTATGGACTTTGGGGGACTTGCCCGATGATCGGGAAGCCATTGAGATAAATGGATCTTTAAGAAGAAGACAGACGTGGGCGGTAATGTTACCGTCTATGAAGCTCGACTTGTGGGAAAGAGTCTTTTCACAAGTTCAAGGAGTTGACTACGATGAGAATTTCTCACCCGTAGCGATGCTTAAGTCCGTCGGAATCATGTTCGCATTAGCTGTATTTTTCGATTATGAAATATTACAGATGGATGTCAAAACAAGTTTTCTTACCAGTTTTCGTAAGAAAAGTTGTATGTGATACAATAAAAGGTTTTGTCGATCCTAAGGATGCTAAAAGGTATGCTGGCTCCAGCAATCCTTCTATGGACTAGAGCAAGCATCTCGGAATCGGAATATATGTTTTGATGGAGTGATCAAAGCTTTTAGGTTTGTACAATGTTTACTAGAAACTTGTATTTACAAGAAAGTGAGTGGGAGCACTACAACATTTCTGATAAGTATATGTGGATGACATATTGTTGATTCGAAATGATGTAGAATTTCTGGAAAGCATAAATGGTTGTTTGAAGAGTGTTTTTAAAGGAAGACCTGGATAAAGCTGCTTACATATTGGGCATCAAGATCTATAGAGATAGATCAAAACGCCTGATGATACTTTCAAAGAACGCACACCTTGACATGTTTTTGAAGGAGTTCAAAATAGATCAGTCAAAGAAGGGGTTCTTACCTGAGTTGTAAGGTGTGAAGTTGAGTAAGACTCAAAGCTTGACCACGGCAGAAGAAAGAAGAAGGACGAAGGTCGTCCCCTATACTCTTGTCATAGGCTCTATACGGTATGCCATGATGAAGTACCGCACCTAATGTGTGCCTTGCCACATGTCTGGCAAGAGGGTACAAAGGTGATCTAGGAGTGGATCACCAGATAACAGTCAAAATTATCCTTAGAGGAATAAGGAAATGTTTCCCGGTTATGGAGGTGATAAAGAGTTCGACATAAAGAGTTACGTCGATGCAAGCTTAACACCTATCCGCATAGCTCTGAGTAGAGATACCGGATACGTATAATGGAGCAATAATTTGGAATAGCTCCAAGTGGAACGTGGTAGCAGCATCTACGATATAAAGTTTTGTGAAATACATAGGGATCTGAATATGGCAAGACCCATTGACTACAACCTCTCTCACAAGCATAACATGATCAAACCCAGAACTCTTGGAGTGTTTATCACATAGTGATGTGAACTAGATCATTGAGTCTAGTTGACTCTTGGATGTTGGTCACATGGCGATGTGACCTGTGAGTGTTAATCACATGGAGATGTGAACTAGATTATTGACTCTAGTGCAAGTGGGAGAATGTTGGAAATATGCCCTTGAGGCAATAATAAATTGGTTGTTATTATATTTCATTGTTCATGATAACCGTTTATTATCCATGCTAGAATTGTATTGATAGGAAACTCAGATACATGTGTGGGTACATAGACAACACCATGTCCCTAGTAAGCCTCTAGTTGACTAGCTCATTGATCAATAAGATGGTTATGGTTTCCTGACCATGGACATTGGATGTCGTTGATAAAGGGATCACATCATTAGGAGAATGATGTGATGGACAAGACCCAATCCTAAGCCTAGCACAAAGATCGTGTAGTTCGTATGCTAAAGCTTTTCTATTGTCAAGTATCATTTCCTTAGACCATGAGATTGTGCAACTCCCGGATACCGTAGGAGTGCTTTGGGTGTGCCAAACGTCACAACGTAACTGGGTGGCTATAAAGGTTCACTACAGGTATCTCCGAAAGTGTCTGTTGGGTTGGCACGAATCGAGACTGGGATTTGTCACTCCGTGTAACGGAGAGGTATCTCTGGGCCCACTCAGTAGGACATCATCATAATGTGCACAATGTGACCAAGGAGTTGATCACGGGACGATGTGTTACGGAATGAGTAGGTAACGAGATTGAACAAGGTATCGGGATACCGACGATCGAATCTCGGGCAAGTACAATACCGCTGGACAAAGGGAATTGAATACGGGATTGATTGAATCCTTGACATCGTGGTTCATCCGATGAGATCATCATGGAACATGTGGGAGCCAACATGGGTATTCAGATCCCGATGTTGGTTATTGGCCGGAGATTTGTCTCGGTCAGGTCTGCATGGTTCCCGGACCCGTAGGGTCTACACACTTAAGGTTCGATGACGCTAGGGTTATTAGGAAGACTTGTATGTGATTATCGAATGTTGTTCGGAGTCCCGGATGAGATCCCGGATGTCACAAGGAGTTCTGGAATGGTCCGGAGGTAAAGATTTATATATGGAAAGTTGTTGTTTGGGTTCCGGGAAAAGTTCGGTTTTTCCCGTAGGGTCTACACACTTAAAGTTCGATGACGCTAGGGTTATTAGGAAGACTTGTATGTGATTATCGAATGTTGTTCGGAGTCCCAGATGAGATCCCGGATGTCACGAGGAGTTCTGGAATGGTCCGGAGGTAAAGATTTATATATGGAAAGTTGTTGTTCGGGTTCCGGGAAAAGTTCGGTTTTTCCCGGTATTGTACCTGGAAGCTTCCGGAAGGTTCTGGAGGATTCCGGAGGGGTCCGGAGGTTCGGAAAATGTTCCACCACGTCCAATACAGCAGCATGGGCTGTGGGGGGTTCCCTAAGCTTAATGGGCCAAGGGCACCGGCCCCCCCAAGGCCCATGCACATGGGAGAGGGGAAACCCTAAGGGGGAGGGCCTCCACTTGACTTGGGAGGCACTCCTCCCCCCCTTGGCCGCCGCCCCAACCCTAGATGGGATCTAGGGGGGCCGCCCCCCTCTCTCCCCATCTATAAATAGTGGAGGGGTGGGAGGGAGGCTACACCCTTGAACCTGGCGCAGCCCCTCCCCTCCAATACCTCTCCTCCGCGTGAGCTTGGCGAAGCCCTGCCGGAGAACTGCAACTCCATCACCACCATGCCGTCGTGATGCTGTTGGACTCTCTTCCTCAACCTCTCCCTCCTCCTTGCTGGATCAAGGCGTGGGAGATGTCTCTGTTCAGTACGTGTGTTGAACGCGGAGGTGCCATCCGTTCGGCGCTAGGATCATCGGTGATTTGGATCACGACGAGTATGACTCCATCAACCCCGTTCACATGAACGCTTCTGCTTAGCGATCTACAAGGGTATGTAGATGCACTCTCCTTCCCCTCGTTGCTAGATTACTCCATAGATAGATCTTGGTGATGCGTAGAAAATTTTAAATTTCTGCTACGATCCCCAACAACCGTAGCTTCTCCGGCGAGGCCTCCGCTGTGCCTGTCGGCCGGCCGACAGCTCCCCTACTTCTTGTCTATTTTGCCTAGCCTAGCCACTGCCTGTGGGATCTGCTGGTCAGCCTCTCAGGGGACCAGGACCCCACCTATCATCCCCAAATAGCCCCTCTTTTCTTTTCTTTTATTTGCACCATCAAATTTCCATTTCTGGCATATGGAATCTTTCCATTTCGGGCAAGTCCAATTCTGGACGTTCCAAATATGGAAATTGTCAAATATGTTCCTTTCCATTTAGGGCAGTAATCCATTTTAAACATTTGTGATGATTGTTCTATTGCAACCTAGGCATATTATATATGCTTTTCTGGTAGAAAAATCCCACCAATCCAGTGGTGGCATTAGTTTATGCATTCGAGCAAGTTTGCACACATGTCATTTTACATCATGTTGTTGTTTTGCCTTTTATGTGTATATGTATGTAAACATGTTATGTAGTATTTTAGCACATGCGTAGCTTCCTTTTCATGTCTACTCCATGATAGATTTATTTCATGCCTTATAGTGCACTGTGATGAGTGCCACAAGCTTGTAAACATGCTATCATGAATTTCTCTCTACCATGCCATGTAATTCCACTAAGTCTGAAATCTGTTCATATCACTTGCCATGTTTGCATTGATGCTATCATCGTTTCTGTAAATCTTTGGAACAAGTTCAGTAAGGGAGTTTTGTGAATTGCATTTAGTACTAGCATGCCATGATCAAGTTTTCCATGGTAGGTTAATATAACATGTAGTTTTATAGCCCTAAATATTGCAACCTGATGTTGTTTCTGCCATGTGCAGTGAATTTCTGCTAAGTCTGTTAAACAGTTAGCATTTGCATTTTTGCCATGCTATTTTAAACATGTTCTAGTGAGTTCTAGCAGTAGCTTAGTGTTCATGATTTGTAGAGCTTCACCTATACTTCACTGACATGTCTTTTGTTTTCATGCTTCGGTGATGTAGCATATTTAAACCTTGCATCTAAGTGGCCATATTGCTGTGTTAAGCAGATTGCATTGTATCTTGCTTTGCTCGTCATTTGCAAACCGTGCATCCATTTTTGGTGATCTTCATATCGATTTCAACCGAAATCTCTCTATCTATCCAGTGGCATGCTTGGTTTGCCAAGTTAGTGCCACATTCATCTTTCCCCTTCCGGAGTACCCATATGCATTGCACATCATATCTTGCATTCCATGCCATATCTTGCATCATGTTGCTTGTGTATTGCGCCATGATTGATTGTTGTTCCGTTGCTTGTGTTCATGCCTTGGGTAGGACCGGGAGACAAGTTTGTGTTTGAGGACCCTGTCGAGTACGTTCACGAAGAGCAAGGATTCGATACCTCCGAAAACATTGCAGGCAAGATGATCATTACCCCCAATATCACTTCTATCTTTGCTTGCTAGTTTTTTGTTCTACCGCTATGTAGCGCTACCTACCACTTGTTTATCAAGCCTACCATATTGCCATGTCAAGCCTCTAACCCACCTTCCTAGCAAACCATTGTTTGGCTATGTTAGCACTTTTTCTCAACCCCTCTTATATCGTTGCTTGTTGCAGGTGAAGTGCCGGTTGTTCCATGTTGGAACATGGATATGTTGGGATATCACAATATATCTTATTTATTTAATGCATCTATATACTTGGTAAAGGGTGGAAGGCTTAGCCTTTTGCTCGGTGTGTTGTTCCACTCTTGCTGCCTTAGTTTCCGTCATACAGTGTTATGTTCCTTGATTTTGCGTCCCTAACAAGGTGAGGGTTTATGGGCCCCTCTTGACAGTTTGCTTTGAATAAAACTCTTCCAACAAGGTGAGGGAGTAATTAACTCGAGGATTCTTAATCAACAACCCGGGCCAGTGTTCCTCTGAGTGTTGGTCCAACCTGGGCGATGTCCGGCGCCCCCTGGGCAACCGGGGTCTCAGCCAACCCGACGTCTTGCCCATCTGGTGTGCCTTGAGAACGAGATACATGTGACTCCTATTGGGATTTGTCGGCACATTGGGCAGTCTTTGTGGTTTTGTTTTACCATTGTCGAAATTTCTTGTGCACCGGAATTCCGATTCTGATCGGAGGGTCCCATGATGGAGGATTGTCTCCGCGGATCATGAGCTTGTTATGGGCTAAGTTGGGACACCCCTGCAGGGTTTAAACTTTCAAGAGTTGTTCCCGCTGTTATGTGGCAAATGGGAGTTTTTAATATCTGGTTGTAGAGAACTTGACAATTGACTTCATTAAAATGCGCCAATCATGTGTGCAACCGTGATGGTCTCTTTTCGATGAGGTTCGGGAAGTGAACATGGTTGGGTTATGTTTGAATGTAAGTAGTTCAGGATCACTTCTTGATCATTACTAGATTACAACCGTTGTGTAGTTTCTCATCTTATTCTTGTATTCGTAAGCTAGCCACCATACAATGCTTAGTGCTTGCTGCAACTCCACCTTATATCCATACCTTACCTTTAAGCTTTGATAGTCTTGACACCGTGGCTAATAGAATTGCTGAGTCCCCGTGGCTCACAGTATACTAGAAACATAGTTGTAGGGGCTGATGAGACTGATGCAGGTGATGCCACTGAGCTCAAGTTGGAGTTCGACGAAGACCTTGGCCGTTACTATCTTTCCTTTCTGGATGATTAGTAGTGGTGTCTAGTAGGGTCGATCGGGACTTAGCTTGGGTGGTTGTCTTTTATTCATTTGATTTCGTCCGTAGTCAGACTTTGTGTTCATCTTGAATGACTGTATAACTTCATGATATTTTGTGTGACATTGTGGCGATTGTAATCCAAAGCTCGTATTATATCTATTCAGTACATGAGATGAGCAAAGATACAACCACTCTTGCGACCATACTAATATGCGCTTATGCCCCAAGTCATGCCTCGACATGTATGGAGTATAGTCGCATATTGGGCGTTACAAGTTGGTAACCAGAGCCATCCTGACTTAGGAGCCCCTTCTTGATCGAACCGCTGACGTTATTGAGTCTAGAACAAAACTATTTTGAGTCTTAGGAATATATATATATATATCGGAGAGTAGGATTCTTTTTACTCCTCATCCCCTTCGTCGCTCAGGTAAGGACTCCTGACGTAGATGTTTTGACTTCCCTCTACTCATTTTCACTAAAAAAATTAGGATCGCGCGGGTATCTTGGGATTGTTCTGATATTATTGTGATGAGAACATTGTTCTTGGTGCCTCTTGAAATTTAGGGGTTGTGGCAGTGTCCCGGGGAGTTGAGCTCCGAGGTGTTGTCATCACAATTTTATCATTGTAGTTCTGGTATACCTAAGCTTGCCGACATCAAAAGTCTCTTCTATGCAGTTAGTGGTGAGATAACCTCGATGCCACCCAGTATCGGGGAGGGAGTTCAGGAGTATTTCCACAGCTAGTATAGCGGATGCTTTTCGAAGGTCGAGGTACACGATTTTTGAATTTCCTTAGTTATGTGTTGACGGATGGATACAGTGGAACATAGGGCTTGTTAGTCGTGTGATATATATTGTGCCTCCCTGTATGCCCGCCACCAGATTGCATAACTAGAAAGTTTCGGGAGTTAATAGGTGGGAATTCAAGTAGCTCTTTGTTATTTTTCCGACAGATAAATTGGTATGGGATTGGGAGATCCTTACCATTTATTTGTTCCAGTTGTACCTTGTTGTTTCATTCGTCAACCTTTGTCTAAGTGGCTTCTCACCCTAATGGTCGTGTAATGTTAACTTTGGAATGCATTCGTTCAATCTCACTGTTCGAATGCTTATTGTGAAAACTTCTTTGCACATGTCTATCCGTTGATTCAGCTTGTCTATCATTGCTATGGTGGTTCTAACGGATGTCACCTTCTTTAGGATGGCTCCCCCAACACATCTACATCCGCAACGTACTGATGGAGAGCAGTCCAACCCTCCGCCATCTCCTCCGCCTCAGCGGCCACCAACGCCAAAACTCGGATGCTGATTCAGCTCATGCAAGAGCAGAATCAAGGCCAAGGCAACCAAGGGAATCAAGGCCAGGGGCAATTCAACAATCAGCCTCAGTTTGCTACCCTCAACCAGTTTCTTACAAATCAGCGAAAGTCTTTCAGCGCTTGTGTTGAGGCCATGTACGCTGATGATTGGCTCGTGGACATCAACAAGCATTTTGAATGCAGCAATGTCAGGCGTGAGGACTACGTCAAGTTCGCCTATTTTTAGCTCAAGGACCAAGCAGCTGATTGGTATCAGCAGCACAAAGACTCTAGAGGGGGTCAAGTGATTACCTGGACTGACTTCTGCCAGGACTTTGGAGGTCATCACGTTCCAACAAGTGTTGGCGAGAGCAAGCGTGAGTAATTCTGCAATCTCAAGCAAGGATCCATGTCCGTGTATTAATATAACATCAAGTTTCAGAATCTTGCTCGCTTTGCAAGGCAAGACGTTCCTAATGAAAAGAGTGTGATATATCACTTTACGGCTGGCCTCAGAGAGGATCTGCAGTTAGCTCTCGTTCTTGCTGAGCCTACTCAGTTCGATCAGTTCTATAACATGGCTCTAAAGCAAGAGGCTAATCAGCTCAAGTGTGCGGCTTCAAAGAAGAGACTCAGGGATGTAGTCCAGTCTTCCTCTTCCTCTCAGGTGGCAGCTAAGGAACATATGTTTTGTCTTCCTCCACCTCCTCCGTTTCGTCAGCCCTACCAGCAGAAGCACTCAGATGGTCGTGGATCTTCCCACCCACCCAACCCAAGCCATCAGAACAAGTCTCAAACTCAGGCTCCGAGGATAGGTGGTCCTCCTCCTCCACCTTTTCGCCTGCTTTCAGAGGTTACTTGTCACAAGTGTGGTATGAAGGGTCACTAT
The DNA here is from genome assembly GCF_056163025.1 of Triticum urartu. Taxonomy (NCBI): domain Eukaryota; kingdom Viridiplantae; phylum Streptophyta; class Magnoliopsida; order Poales; family Poaceae; genus Triticum; species Triticum urartu. Next base: position 327,268,684 of record NC_141876.1, read on the forward strand.
TCCAACAAGTGCTTCAACCAAAGTCACCTTCCGCCTCCTCCTCCTGTCCGGTCAGCAAGCAATGTAGTTGTCAAGAACAATCCCAAGTCTGCAAGGGTGAACATGATGAATTTAGCACAAGCAGAGGATTCTTCAGAAGTCATCATGGATAATCTCCAAGTTAATTCCTGCAAAAAAATTATTCAATACTGGTGCATTTGTTTCATTCATATCAAGGCCTTTTGCATCCATGCACAATTTGCATATTGTTGATCTACCTAGGCCGTTATCGGCTTCCTCTCCGGGTTTGTTCATGCATACCAAAATGATGGTTCTAGATGTTGGCATCAAGATTGGCAATTATAAATTTCTGGCTTCTCCAATGGTTCTTGGCGATTCTGATATTGATCTCATTCTTGGCATGGATTGGCTTTCTAAGCACAAGGCCTTTCTTGATTGTGCTGCCAAGGAGATTAAATTGATGTATCCTTCTGAAGGAGTGATCATCTTTGCCGCTCATGATGAAACCATTCGGTTGTTCTCTCTCAATGAGAAAGGCGAGATCGACGCTATTTCTTAGATTCCAGTTGTTTCTTTGTATCAAGATGTCTTTCCTGAAGAGCTTCCAGGTATGCCTCCTCATGGGCCAGTCGAGTTCTATATTGATCTTCAGCCTGGTACAAAACCCGTTTGCAAGAGCCCATACAAGCTTGGGCCAAAAGAGCTGAAAGAATTGAAGAAACAGCTCGATGAACAAGAACGTCTGGGTCTGATCAGACCAAGTTCATCTCCTTGGGGATGTGGTGTTATTTTTGTCCAGAAGAAGGATGTCATGGACCGACTTTGCGTCGATTACCAACCATTGAACAAGAAGACAATCAATAATAAATACCCACTTCCCAATATCAATGAGCTATTCGAGCAACTCAAAGGCGCAAAGGTGTTTTCCAAGCTTGACCACCATATGGGGTATCACCAAATTCGGTTTCGTGAAAAAGATATCCCAAAGACAGCATTCAGAACAAGCTTTGGTTCTTATGAATATGCTGTCATGTCTTTCGGGCTTGCAAATGCCCCTCCAACTTTCTCTCGCATGATGAACTTCATCTGCAACCCCTACACCAATGAATTCGTCCTGGTGTATCCCGACGATATCCTGGTTTTCTCCAAGAATAAGGACCATGCCAAGCATTTGCGATTGGTGCTCGACAAGCTCAGAGAGTATCAATTCTATGCAAAGTTCTCCAAATGTGAGCTTTGTCTTGATGAAGTTCGTTACCTTGTGTAAGGGCATATTTATCCCTTAGTAGTTTTGGTGATTGATGACAATGCTTTTGCGGACTAATCGTGTGCATTGAGCATTTCAGATATATCTGTAAGTGCATCTAGTGCCACCCCTAGTTGGTTTTGGAGTATTGACGACAAACCTAGTTGAGGGACTAATGTGTTTGTGAGAATTGCAGGAAAACACAGGTAGAAGTCCCTCATTGATTCGGTTTTACTACTAGAGATGACCCCTAAAAATGTACGAAGACATTGAAGACAATGGTGGTTTATGAAGATATTCATATTGAAGACAATGACATGAGAAGACTCCCTATGAAGCTTTTGGAACTCGAAGACCTAGATCCTTCGTAGTTTTATTTCATTCATGTTGTGTCATAGGAACCACCGTACTGTTAAGTGGGGTCGAAGAGAACCAGTCAGAATGACTGAAGTGATGCCTAATTCAAATCCTATGTCTTCGAGCGAAGACTTTGAGAGAAAATCTTGTCCAGAGTCAGACAAGTCAGCTTTACTTGTAGCCCAAGTAAAGTTGCCGTGTGAGTTCAAAATTCGACCGTTGGTACACGTGTCAGTTCCTTAGTGATCCAGGGTCATTTCGGACAGATCAGGTCGGGTTGCCAAGTGGCTATAAATAGTCCACCCCCCACAACCATAAACGGTTGGCTGCTCAGATTTCAGTGCACGGCTTTTGTTGTTTGAGAGCAACCCACCTCGAAGCCTTTGAAAGAAAAATTCCCAATGAGGAGAAAAGCCCTAACCACCCAGAGCCAGAGTAAATTGGGCATCACTTAAGTCTTCGTGTCTGTGTGATTTGAAGACTTATTACACTTGAGGACTGTGCATCCTCCAGACGGTTAGGCGTCGCGTTCTGAGCATCCAAGAGAAATTGTGGATTGTCAGTGAACGAAGTCTGTGAAGGTTTGGGAGTCTACCTTGAAGACTTACCTGAGTGATTGGGCGAGGTCTGTGTGACCTTAGCTCAAGGAGAAAACGGTGAGGACTGGGTGTCTTGGACTAAGTGTCCTTGACTGGGTGTCCAGGACTGTGTGTCCTTTGGTTTAAATACCTAGCCGCTCCAACCAGACGTACAGTTGTCACAGCAACTGGAACTGGTCCAACAAATCATTGTCTTCAACGCGTCACTGGTTTCATCTTCACTTCCTTTCACTTATAGTTATTCATTGTGAAGCCATTGCATGCTTTCTTTATCTTTTGTCTTCACAACATGAATGTATGGTCTGTTCGGCTTCATAACTTCTTCCTACCTGATCCTTATTACACTGAAGCTGTTTGTCATTGCGCTTTCACTCTATTGAATACATGACCATGGCTGGCCTAGTGTAATCTAACTTCCGCTGCATAGTAATAGGCATGATCTTCACTGTTTGTCTTCACAACTCTCATGTTTTGAAGACTTTCATAAAAATCGCCTATTCACCCCCCCTCTAGTCGATATAACGCACTTTCAATTGGTATCAGAGCAAGGTGCTCCCTTGTTCTGTGTGATTCGGTTTAACCACCTGGAGTTTTAGCTATGTCGACTGCAGGGATAATCAAAGTCTCCGCTGCTTGTCCCGTCTTCGATGGAACTGAATATCCCTACGGGAAGAATAAGATGCGCATGCATCTTGAAGCCATTGACGTCGACCTATGGTATGTCGTCGAAAACGGCGTTCCCAAGGCTGGAGAAGGTGTCACTGCTGCTGATGTCAAGAAGTTCGTTCAACTGGACTCTACTGCCAAGAATATCATCTGTGGTCATCTGACCAAAGGACAGTATGGCCGTCTGAGTGCCTTGAAGACATCCAAACTGGTCTGGGATTGGCTCTCCAAAGTTAATGAAGGCATATCAACCCAGAGAGATCAAAGAATCAGTGTCCTTCGCAATCTCTTCAACCGCTTCAAACGAAATGACAATGAGAATGTCCAGCACACCTTTGATCGGCTCACTGACATCACAAATGAGCTTCAAGCCCTCGGCGCTACTGAGATCACCAAACATGAAATCGTCAAGACGCTGCTAAGATCACTTGATAGTTCGTTTGACATTCTGGCCCTGATGATTCAAGAACATCCTGATTTCAAGAAACTCGATCCGTCTGACATACTTGAGAGGCTCAACACACATGAGTTTCAGCTTTCTGAGAAAAGAGATATCTATGGTCCAAACTATGGGCGAACTCGTGCCTTGAAGGCAAAAGCTGTCTCCTCATCTGAAGAAGAATTTGACTGCAGTTCTGATGATCCTGAAGACATTGGAAGAGAACTTGCAATGCTAGTGAAGAAGTTTCAAAAATTCACCAAGAAGAAAGGCTTCAGAAAATCTTCACGATCAAGCTCAAGGAATGATGAAGCTTCTGCGCATGACTACAAGAAGAAAACATGTCACAAGTGCAAGAAAACTGGACACTTCATCTCTGAGTGTCCACAGTGGGACAATGAGAACAGAAGGAAGAAGAAGAGCAAGGAATATGATTCTGACGACAAGAAGAAGAAGAAATACTCAAAGTCTTCTTCCAAAACTTCATCAAGGTCTTCATCACACAAGAAGAGCTCATCTGGCAAGGCACGTGCGTTTGTTGGAAAGGAGATGGATTCAGAGGAGGAGTCCGCATCTGAGGAGGCAGAGGTGGAGTCTGAGGAGGAGTCTGATTCTGGTATTGCGAGTCTGGCTACAGCATACGTTGCCAAGTTCATCTTCAATACTGAAGACAATGACTGCATCACCGACACCGACGCAAATGACAAGAACGACTCCACTCCTACCTACTGCTTCATGGCACGCGGTGCCAAGGTAAACACACGCACAAATCGCTATGAAACATCTAGTGACGATGAATCTGAATGTGATTCAAAACCTAGCTACAAAACACTTGCTAAAATTGCAACTGAACAACAGAAAGCTATGGAACATATTCAAAAATTGTTAGACAGAAGCGATGATCTGTTGGGTGCTGAAATGACTCGATCTGACTCCTTAATTGAAGACATAAAAACCTTCACGTTAAGTATCAGGAACTTGAAGATCGTCATGATACTCTCTCAACAACTCATGAAAAGCTTTCCTATGATTATCTTCAAAGGAAGCAAGAACTTGAGAAATTGAGGGTGGCTCATGAAGAGCTTCAAAAGGAAAACGAGTCACTTCGCGCTGAACAGATCAGTCCCGCTCAGGAAGGATTTGAACCACCATGTCTTAAATGCATTGAGCGTGATAATGCTGCTTCTGTTGCTGAATGTTCCACTGCTACTACTGTTTCAATATCTTCAACTGTTGATGTGGTAACTAACCCCTCTGCTGAGGATACCACTGCTATTGCTGATGAGAACGCTAGGTTGAAGACATTGCTTGAAACAGGGATGTACAAAAGTCTGAAAGGGCATCAGACATTATGTGATGTCCTTAAGAAGCAGATTCTGAACCGAAACCCTAGGAAAGAGGGTGTTGGGTTCGTGAGGAAAATTAATGCAGATGGGTCTTACTGGAAACCTGAGCAGTACCCCAAAACCACATGGGTTGCTGCAAAGGAATCCTCAGCAGATCCATCCAATCTGTGTGGCTTCACTTGTGCTAACCCAATTATCATTGATGAATCCTTTGATGCAAACTATAAACTGTTTAAGAATCAGAATGATGAAGTGTTTGCCAGGTACATTGGTACTAACTGCAGGAATGGACCGCCTATGAAGAAGATCTGGGTTCCGAAAACATGTCTGGAAAATCTTCCTGTGAATGTCTTCATGACACCTCACTTGAAGAAGACAAACCTCAGACCAAAGGCTTCATATGGTCCAAATGCTTCATACAAACAGGGGACTCACCTGAGTCGCACTAACGCAAATGTTTTGCAGGGGAACCATACTCAGGCATATGAATATGAGAGTGGTTCATCGAACCGTCATGTTCATATGACCAAAAATTATTCTGCTTATTCCTATGAGTATTATTGTCCACCTGCTAGACTGTTTGCTAAGGTTTCAAAGCCAAAATTCTCAGATGCTGCACTTAGACTTATAGCTTCTAAGCCACCCTTGAAGATGTGGGTGGTTAAGAAAGCTTAACTCTCCTTTGCAGGGAAAGGTCTCCAGCACAAAAACAAAATCTTCTGATGCTATTGCTGGGGACCATAAAAATCTTGTGGGGCGCAAGATAAACTGCCCAAATGGCATCATTATGTACTTCGTTCCTGAATCGCATGCTACTCTCCCCATTAGTCCTAATCTGGATCTAAGTTTTCATAACCCACTGGTTCGTCAAATGTTTATGCTTCACAACACTCTTCGTGAAGCCTATCCCCCTAACTGCACTGTAGGGTACGATACCAGCGACTTCAAAGTCTTCAGAATGGATTATTGACAGTGGGTGTACAAATCACATGACTGGCAGAAGAAGCCTTCTTATGGACTCAACTTTACGTCCATCCGACAAGAGCCACATTACATTCACTGACACTGGTAAAATTAAGGTATTGGGTCTAGGTAGAGTTGCAATCTCAAAGGATCAACACATGGATAAAGTCATGCTTGTTGAATCCCTTGGCTTCAACTTAATGTCTGTCTCAATGCTTTGCGATTTGAATATGATTGTAATGTTTGGAAAATATCGCTGCCTGGTGCTAATGGAATCTGAAAAATCTCTAGTGTTTGAAGGGTATAGGAAAGGTGATTTGTATGTGGTAGATTTCTCAGCAGGACCACAACTTGCAGTATGTCTTCTTGCAAAAGCTTCAGAATGCTGGCTTTGGCATCGAAGGCTTGGGCATGCTGGCATGAGGAACCTCCACACCCTTGCGAAGAAAAAGCACGTCATAGCCATCGAAGGCGTCAAGTTCAAGAAAGATCACTTATGCGGTGCCTGTGAAGCAGGGAAGATGACAAGGGCAAAACATCCTTCGAAGACAATCATGACCACTACTCAACCCTTCGAACTGCTTCACATGGATCTTTTCGGTCCCACTCACTACTCAACTTTTACTACTTCTGCATGCCTCTATGGCTTTGTAATTGTTGATGATTATTCTAGATATACTTGGGTGCACATAATCCTTTACAAGACTGAAGTGCAGGATGTCTTCAGACGCTTCGCAAATCGAGCTATGAACAATTTTGGCGCCAAGATAAAGCACATTAGAAGTGACAATGGCACTGAATTCAAGAACACTGGCCTTGATACATATCTGGATACCTTGGGCATCACACATGAATTCTCAGCTCCGTACACGCCACAGTAGAATGGCGTCGTCGAACGCAAGAACAGAACACTCATTGAGATGGCCAGAACAATGCTAGATGAATACAAGACTCCAAGAAAATTCTGTACTGAAGCCATTGATACTGCATGCCATACAATCAATCATGTTTATCTTCACAAGCTTCTGAACAAGACATCCTATGAACTCCTAACTGGCAAGAAGCCAAATGTCAGTTATTTCAGAGTATTTGGCGCAAAATGCTGGATCAAGGACCCACACCACACCTCAAAGTTTGCACCAAAAGCACATGAAGGTTTCATGCTTGGATATGGAAAGGATTCGCACTCCTACAGAGTCTTCAATCTCTTCCACTACAAAGTGGTTGAAATAGTGGATGTGCGATTTGATGAAACCAATGGATCACAAAGAGAGCAATTGCCAAATGTGCTAGATGAAGTTCCAGCAAATGAATCAATCAAGCTTATGGGAAATGGAGAAATTGTACCTTCTGAAGCTCAACCTGAAGAAGAACTTATCATCTCAGCACCTGATCCACATGAAGACAATGCTCAGCCTGAAGATATACCTTCAACTGACCACATAGATCAGCAAGAGCAAAGTCTTCGCCCCACACACCCTCGTGTTGCAAATGAAGTACAAATTGACAAAATACTGGACAGCATCAATGCACCTGGTCCACTCACTCGTTCAAGGGCAACTCAGCTAACAAACTTCTGTGGGCATTTCGCATTCGTCTCAATATCAGAACCCAAGAAAGTTGAAGAAGCCTTCATGGAACCTGAATGGATTCAAGCTATGCAAGAAGAGCTTCAATAGTTTGAGCTGAATAATGTATGGGAACTGGTTAAGCGTCCTGATCCACGGAAGCACAACATAATAGGCACCAAATGGATATACCGCAACAAGCAAGATGAGCATGGTCAAGTTGTCAGAAACAAAGCTCGTCTAGTTGCTCAAGGATATACTCAAGTGGAGGGCATTGACTTCGATGAAACATTTGCTCCTGTGGCTAGGCTCGAAGCCATATGCATACTGCTGGCCTATGCAAATCATCATAACATACTTCTCTATCAGATGGGTGTGAAAAGTGCCTTTCTCAATGGCAAGATTGAAGAAGAAGTGTATGTTGCACAACCACCTGGCTTTGAAAATCCAAAACATCCTGATATGGTATACAAGCTCAACAAGGCACTGTATGGCCTCAAACAAGCCCCTAGGGCCTGGTATGATACACTCAAGTACTTTCTGAAAAGCAAAGGCTTCATACCTGGTTCCCTGGATCCCACTCTTTTCACGAAGACATATGATGGTGAACTGTTTGTGTGCCAAATATATGTGGATGACATTATCTTCGGCTGCACCAATCAGAAGTATAGTGAAGAGTTTGGATACATGATGCAAGAGCAATATCAGATGTCCATGATGGGGGAGCTGAAGTTCTTTCTCGGTCTTCAAATACGGCAACAACGCAACGGCATCTTCATATCTCAAGAGAAATATCTTAAAGAGTGCCTGAAGAAGTTCGGTATGCAAGACTGCATAGGCTTCACAACACCAATGCCAGCCAAGCATCATCTGGGTCCCGACGACAATGGTAAAGAGTTCGATCAAAAGGTATACCGCTCCATGATTGGGTCTTTGCTTTATTTATGTGCATCTAGGCCAGATATCATGCTTAGTGTTTGCATGTGTGCTCGATTTCAAGCGACACCAAAGGAGTCGCATCACTTAGCTGTGAAGCGAATTCTTCGATATTTGGCTCACACCCCAACTCTAGGATTATGGTATCCAAAGGGCTCAGAGTTTGATTTAGTTGGATTTTCGGATGCTGATTATGCTGGTGACAAAGTTGATCGCAAGTCTACATCAGGCACATGTCACTTTCTGGGACGATCACTTGTATGTTGGTCTTCAAAGAAGCAGAACTGTGTATCACTCTGCACTGCTGAATCTAAATACATTGCTGCTGGATCTTGCTGCGCTCAGCTTCTGTGGATGAAGCAAACACTCAAGGATTATGGCATTCATCTGAAGCAAGTGCCACTTTACTACGACAATGAAAGCGCCATCAAGATTGCCAACAACCCAGTTCAACACTCGAAGACAAAGCACATTGAAATTCGTCATCACTTTCTCAGAGATCATGTTGTGAAGGAAGACATTGATATCATACACGTCAACACTGAAGAGCAATTGGCAGATATCTTCACAAAGCCCTTGGATGAGAAGAGATTTTGCAAGTTACGGTGTGAGCTAAATATCTTGGAATCCTCAAATGTCCTGTGATCAGGCACACATCCTAACACTTAAGCGTATTGATGACTTAGATGTGCAACACACGAAGTAGCGTATATCTTCAAACAATGAAGACATACATTCTAAGTGTGTATACATTTATGTGGAATTTGACTTCGGAGCGCCACGATAATTGTGCGCCGTGTCTGGGTCTAATACTTCCTATACGGTGGGTAACGCCACCACCAAACATTCCATTTTGAAGTGTTTCTCTCATGGCATTACCTCTCAATGTCTTCACAATTGGTTTGGTTTCATTCTCAATATGTCTTCATGATTATCTTCACTGCGTTGATTATATGGATATATATGTACTGATGTTCTGTCCTCTACAGCATTCACTTATAGCTATGTCTTCTTGGTTGAATCTTTTGAACTAAGTGAATGTGATCGGACCCTAACCTCTCTACGCTTTCTATCTCAAACTCTATCTCTCCAAGTCATATGCATTCTGTTGAAACTGTCAAATGTCTTCACTGTGTCCTTGTCAGCTGAAGACATAGTGACAACCATAAAAGTCCGTTTTTAATGCTCATTCCTCCACATAAGATCCGGAGAAGCAGGAACGACCGTCCGACAATTTAGGCGTGCGTGGGACATGGAACAAATCCCAATCTTCCTCTAACTGGCCACGCGTGCCTCAAATGCGAACCGCCAGGGGTACCTGCGTAATAGCGCAGTGCCGCCTCTATCCCTATAAATACACGATTCACTACGGTCATTATCTCCTTCTTCCACCCTCACACGAACCCTAGCGCCACCGCTAGCACTCGACGACGCCGGCGACGAAGCGCTTCACTGCCGCAACCTCTCCGACGCCGTTTTCACGCCGACAGCGGACATCGCTCTCTCCGCCGTCGCCGTAGGTGTCTTCCGTTGCCAAGTTAGGGCACGAAGGATTGAACTGCTCGACCTCAACTCTCACTTCATCTAGCAGTTCCAAGTGTGGTAAATAAAACCTCTTTTTACAGCCTCTTTTGATCCTACAGTTCAGTCACTTTCTGCCATAAGAAGTTTCTCTTCACACCAGTTAAATCTCTCGCTGCATCTCATAACATGCCCAGTATATTCACTTGTGCTTCATAAAGTAGTTAGATTCCTCACTTGTACTGATCTATGGGTTCGTACAAATCTGGAACCAACTTCTTATCTATAAGTGAATGTCTTCGCATAATGAGGTCAATGTCTTCTAAACCGATTTATCTTCAAAATCTTCTGAGAATGCATATGACCTCTTCCCCTTCCCTCGCACCTTAATGCTGTCACAGGTACATGTCCGTGGGAGAATCCTTTGGTTCTCATAGTCTACATTCATTTGCAGAGTACTTGCAGCATCACATCAACTCGCCTGAAGCCAGTTCTTGCAAAAGGAAGCCTTTGAAGCCTTTGAACATCTTGAAGCCTTCCAAGTTATTCATGGCTTCAGAAACAGCAGCAAGGAAGGGAGGCAGACAGCGACGTGGTGAAACGTCCAAAGATCTGCCTGATGAATTGGCAGAGATGTACAAAACTGATCCTGAAGAAAGCTATGGTCAGCGCAAGACACGAATCCAATGGATTCGAAGATATTGGGCAAAGCAATGGTTCCACTACCGCTTCGTCACTCAGGAATATGCGGAGAAGTGCGCCGTCAAGAGACCGTGGGGAGATGTATTATACAAAAATCTCGTACCCAGGTCCAGAGACGAAGCCATTGCTCAAGGCTTCTACCCATGCATGGTGAGAGGACCACAGCCAGCTGAGGCACATCCGTCATCACTTCTCTGGTGTTGCGATGATAATCTCTTCAAGCGCAACTTTCAGTTTGCACAACAGTCAGCAAAGATAAACAAGAAGAAATTTGGGCTTGACTTCAACCCTGGTCCCTCCTCACCAAGGGCAGATGGCACACGCAACGCCGATCCCAATATCATCGGGCCGTATGCCAATCTTGCAGGCCTCATCACTCGCATCCTAGTCCAAGGGACTGCTGTGAATGACCCTCCAGCAGATACTGAGTCAGATGACGCCCCTGCTGCTCCGAAGCCAAAGCAGAAGAAGCCAAAAGCACCAAAAGCTTCAATGCCAGCCGCTTCTCCCAAGATCGCAAGAGTGAAGCCTTTAGCAACTGCACCTCCTGAAGCCAGTGTGCAGTCAGAAGGCTTATCACGAGTGTCCAAGCCCCAAGAAGCCAAGAAGCCTCAGTCACACACAGGCAAAGAGCTCACAGCTGCTGACATTCTGCGCTGCGAAGCCATTGATCTCTCAAGCGATGAAGATCTTGGAGATGATGCTCTTGAGCAGCTCATCAAGAGCAAGGAGGAGGCTGAAATCTTCAACAATCTGCCTCTGTTTGATGTCGCCATGATCCACAACTTCATCGATGAATGGTTTGACACACCAGACATAAGCTTCAATGATCTGCAGCTACCCATAGGCCTCAGCGTTGCCTTTCAAGGTGCAATCGCTTCAGAACTTGCAATAGCCCAGCGAATTGTAGAACTGAAGCAGAAAATTGATCATGAAAAGGCTCAGTTCAAGAAGCACGTGGCCAAGCTCAGTGTGCAAGAAGTGAAAAACTTCAAGATCATGTTGCACGAGCTAAAAGAAAACTTCCTGAAGACGCGTGCCGAAGCTCAAGGCTCACGAGAACGCATGAAGACTTTGGCTGATCGCTGCGTGCAAGCCTACAATGAGGCAGAAAAGCGCAAGGCACTTGGGCATCCCGGCATTGACCCCAGGATGGCCGCGAAGAAGAAAAAGAAGGCGGCTGTGCCCGAACCTGAAGCGCCAAGGTCAGAACCTGATGCTCCGATTGTCTTCCCCACTGCAACGACTGGCTCGAAGCCAAAGAGTCGATCAACCGCCTCACAGCACAAGAAGACACGGGCTGCAGAGGCTAAAGCTAAGAAGAGAAAACATTCTGAAGCCTCTCCTTCTGAACCCATCATCAAGAAACGCAAGACCAAGAAATCTCGGGCTGCTCCCACAGAGCCCCTGATAGTTGAACCACTCTGCGTCCGCTATCCTGACGCAGACCGTCAGTTGACAGTGCATGAGCCTGCTTACATAGAGGCTCCGCACGCTGAAGACATTCCAGCAGCCAACCCCAATGCTGCTGAAGACATTGGTCCCCAAGACAATGTGCAAGGTGATGCAGCCCTTCCTCAGCTTGAGACAAGCGAACAGATCAGTATTGGTCGTCCATTGACGCCAATCACACAAAATGCGTCGTGGGCAGATCGCCCACAGGAGGAAGATGAGCCCCAACCCACTGCAACTCCACCAGCGCCTACACTCCATAGGCTTCGCAAAGGGCCAAGGGCTCAGGCTGTTGAAGACATTCCGGCTGCATCAGCCGAAGAGCAAGCAGAAATACCACAAGCTCCAACTCCCCCGTACCAACAAGAAGCAGTTCTCAAGGAGAACGTGCCTGAAGCTGAAAATGTTGAGGCTGCCACAAACAACGCCGAAGCAAATGTGGAGCCCTCCCCAACAACAGCTTCAGAAGACACCGAAGCTACTGCTCCTGAACATTCTATGCCCGAGTCTGCTGCCGGACCACAATTCAACTATCATATTGCGCACAGGCCCCAGGTCCAGAAGCCGATCCCACGACTACCAAGGTTCCCAGGTCCTGCATCAGCTCCTGGTTCCTTCAACATCAACGGCTTCAGGGCAGATAACACGTTTTTCGACCGCTCCAAGAACCCTTATTCAAGGGAACGGATTGTATCAGATAGGTTCTGGAGCCATCAACAGCGCAACTATTATTCATGCATCCTCTACAACCAAGGCCGCATCTTTCCTCACAAGCGCCTTGAGGTTGAAGCTGTTGCAGGTCTGCCTGGTCTGGAAGAAGCACTGGATTGCTTCAAGCAAGTGGGTTTGCTGCCATTTATCACTGACGAAGAGCACTGGAACGAAGAGCTTCTGCTCCAGTTCTATGCCACCTTGCATATCAAAGGCTATAACAGAGATCCGAAGACATGGATCCTGGAGTGGATGACAGGAAATATCCATCATGAAGCCAATGCTTTCGATCTAATTGAGCTTACCGGCCTTCCCACTCCTGGCGAATTCTTTGAAGAAGGGTGCCAACTCCATGCTAAAGCAATTGAGAGCATATTTCAGCGTCCTGAGCCAGATATGAGTCAGATGCTCTCAATGATGAAGCCATTTCCTCCAAATGCACCCTATCCAACTAGGTTCTTCGTTGAAGACTTAGAGTACCTGCCCAGAACAATATATCACATCATAAGGCGGACTCTCTGGCCAGTCAAGGGACACTCTCGATATGCAACGATTGATGGTGCAATGAAGACTCTCATCTTCTGCATTCTTCACGGCAAATGCTTCAATACACAGGATCTCTTCATCCGTCAATTTGCAGCGTCTGCTTCAGAACTGTTTGGATTAAAGTTTTATGCTCCTTGGGTTATGAGGCTGATCAAGCTTCACTCTGCAATCTCCTATCAACCCTCAGCCCGCAATCATAGGATATTTTTGCCAGATGTGGACACATCTGCTGAAGCAATATATCCAGAACCGGCCAAGCAACCACTAAGTCTTCAGAATGCAGAACACCAGAGCTTCACTCAAAATATTGAAGGTGTTGAAGCTCTCTCCTGAGTGTATCCAATGGCTGGCACCACACGTGCCCCTGCATCAACTGAAGCCACCAACAGCACAGCTGCAAAGAGACCCAAGAAGCGCGCTCGTACACTCAATGACAGAGAGCTTCTTGTGGCTCTTCACCAAAAGCAAGATAGGAATCACGACTGGCTCAAGAGGCAGATGAGAAGCATCATGCAAGAAGTCAATCGCATCAGAAATCTGGCAACCAAGAATGCATTTGTCACACACGAGACCTGTCGCCGCACTTGGAAGGGCCTCACTATGATGTGCCCTGAAGCTGAACTGCATGAGGATGGCTTCACAGAGCACTTCAAATTTGACTCCACGCCTCCAAGAAGAGCGGTGATGCGCAGCACACCATCACTTAAAGAGTCAGAGTTCTCTTCTTCTGCTGCCACCGTGTCTGCCCGGATTATTGAAGAAGAAGACGACGCGACATCATCTCCACCTGCTTCAACACGCGTCGAATCTGCACCAAGCTCGTCTGCACCACCGCCAAACAACTCCACTGACCCTGCTGTGCCTGGGAACGCGTAGAAACCTCTATGTCTTCAAACCTTTTTGGTCATCACTGACAAAAGGGGGAGAAGCATATGATGGTTATAGTCTTCAAGCGGGTCACTATGGGCGGGTGCCTTCATATTTTGCTACATTTTGCTTCGTGCTTACAACTCCCATTTTTTGCTACATTTGCTTCATTGAGTTGTAACACTTAGCCTTGATGGTCGTCTGCTACCTGTTTGTCACTCCATTTTGCGAAGATAAATTCCGCATGTGCGACGATAAATTCCGCACTCATCTCATTCTGCAGACGTCCATTTTCCATTATGCATGTCATTATCTTCATATACTTTCACATGCATAGTGGATTGTCATAAGTTGAAGTGGATCTCCACAAGTACAACCTGCCATGTGCATTTGCATTCAAGAAGCAAATTACTTATATGCACATCTTCAAGGGGAGCCCTTGCAACTTATGAAGACAATTCTTTTACAATTTCACAAATTATGTTTCCCGTTGAAAACTTCAACTAGTTTGTCATCAATCACCAAAAGGGGGAGATTGTAAGTGCATCTAGTGCCACCCCTAGTTGGTTTTGGAGTATTGACGACAAACCTAGTTGAGGGACTAATGTGTTTGTGAGAATTGCAGGAAAACACAGGTAGAAGTCCCTCATTGATTCGGTTTTACTACCAGAGATGACCCCTAAAAATGTACGAAGACATTGAAGACAATGGTGGTTTATGAAGATATTCATATTGAAGACAATGACATGAGAAGACTCCCTATGAAGCTTTTGGAACTCGAAGACCTAGATCCTTCGTAGTTTTATTTCATTCATGTTGTGTCATAGGAACCACCGTACTGTTAAGTGGGGTCGAAGCGAACCAGTCAGAATGACTGAAGTGATGCCTAATTCAAATCCTATGTCTTCGAGCGAAGACTTTGAGAGAAAATCTTGTCCAGAGTCAGACAAGTCAGCTTTACTTGTAGCCCAAGTAAAGTTGCCGTGTGAGTTCAAAATTCCACCGTTGGTACACGTGTCAGTTCCTTAGTGACCCAGGGTCATTTCGGACAGATCAGGTCGGGTTGCCAAGTGGCTATAAATAGTCCACCCCCCACAACCATAAACGGTTGGCTGCTCAGATTTCAGTGCACGGCTTTTGTCGTTTGAGAGCAACCCACCTCGAAGCCTTTGAAAGAAAAATTCCCAGTGAGGAGAAAAGCCCTAACCACCCAGAGCCAGAGTAAATTGGGCATCACTTAAGTCTTCGTGTCTATGTGATTTGAAGACTTATTACACTTGAGGACTGTGCATCCTCCAGACGGTTAGGCATCGCGTTCTGAGCATCCAAGAGAAATTGTGGATTGTCAGTGAACGAAGTCTGTGAAGGTTTGGGAGTCTACCTTGAAGACTTACCTGAGTGATTGGGCGAGGTCTGTGTGACCTTAGCTCAAGGAGAAAACGGTGAGGACTGGGTGTCTTGGACTAAGTGTCCTTGACTGGGTGTCCGGGACTGTGTGTCCTTTGGTTTAAATACCTAGCCGCTCCAACCAGACGTACAATTGTCACAGCAACTGGAACTGGTCCAACAAATCATTGTCTTCAATGCGTCACTGGTTTCATCTTCACTTCCTTTCACTTACAGTTATTCATTGTGAAGCCATTGCATGCTTGCTTTATCTTTTGTCTTCACAACATGAATGTATGATCTGTTCGGCTTCATAACTTCTTCCTACCTGATCCTTATTACACTGAAGCTGTTTGTCATTGCGCTTTCACTCTATTGAATACATGACCATGGCTGGCCTAGTGTAATCTAACTTCCGCTGCATAGTAATAGGTGCTCACAGTAGTATTGGTCCTTGGGCACGATATTACCGTGGCCTCAGGCCAAGCACAACAGCATGAGAGGAAGTAGGGGCGGATGTAATTTTTTACATCCACGCCCTATGCGGTAGTACCGCTCCAGGCTTGCGGTAGTACCGTGTCCGATTTTTGCATAGATCGAAACACTGCAGAAGTAGCCACGGATGTATTTTTATATGTCCATGCCTTCCCAGCCTAGACTAACCCTGCCTTGCGGTAGTACCTCAAGGGGGAGTGGTAGTACCGCGCCAACGGTTCTACGGCTCTCTGCTTCTACACAACAGGGCTCGTCTAGCTCCTGCCGTGACAACGGTAGTACCACAGAGCCACGCGGTAGTACTGCAGGCCCTTGCGGTAGTACCGCTTGTCTGGTGTGGTAGTACCGCTCTTCGCATGCTGAGTTAGTGGATAACGGTTGGATTTGTTCTATCACTTTAAAATGGGAGTCTTCTTCTCCGAGTTGACTACCTCTTCCACCCCCAAGCTCCATTGTTGCTCTAAGCTCCATTTTCGCCCGATTTCTCTCTCTAGCCAATGAAACTTGTTGATTTTATAGGTATTGGTTGAGGAGGCCACGATCTACACTTCCACCAAGAGAAATTTGATTCCCCCAAGAATCCATTGCGGATTTTGTTACTCTTGGGTGTTTGAGCACCCTAGATGGTTGAGGTCACCGCAGAGCCATATTCCATTGTGGTGAAGCTTCGTGGTGTTGTTGGGAGCCTCCAATTAAATTGTGGAGATTGCCACAACCTTGTGTGTAAAGGTTCGGTCGCTACCTCCAAGGGCACCAATAGTGGAATCACGACATCTCGCATTGTGTGAGGGAGTGAGGAGAATATGGTGGCCCTAGTGGCTTCTTGGGGAGCATTGTGCCTCCACACCGCTCCAACGGAGACGTACTTCCCCTCAAAAGGAAGGAACTTTGGTAACACATCCTCGTCTTCACCGGGTCCACTCTTGGTTATCTCGTACCTCTACTTGTGCAAGCCTTTATTCTGTTGCATCTCTTGCTTTCTTGTGTACTTGTTTTTGTTGCATCATATAGGTTGCTCACCTAGACAACCTACTTTGATGCAAAGTTGAAATTGGTAAAGAAAAACTAAAAATTGCTAGTTGCCTATTCACACCCCTCTAGTCATATATATCAATCCTTTCACCTTGGTCACACCATCTCCACCAAGGGCATTTATTTTAATCCGCAGAAGGTTTCTGCAATTGTGAAATAGGAGCCTCCTCAGAACGTCAAGCAGCTCCGCAGTTTCCTTGGGCTTGCAAGCTATTGCAGAAGGTCTGTGGAAAACTTCTCAAAGGTTGCTAAGCCTCTATCCAACCTCCTCCAGAAGCATGTCAAGTACTCCTAGACTCCTGAGTGTGACGTTGCCTTCAATACTCTCAAAACGATACTCGTCACAGCTCCTGTCCCTACTCCTCCTGATGAGTCGAAGCCCTACCAAGTTTTCTCTGACGCTTTTGTTGCAAGGTCTTGGTGCAGTATTAATGCAAGAGAAGAAAGTTGTGGCCTATACTTCTTGTCAGTTGAAGCCAAACGAAAGAAACTACCCCACTCACGATCCTGAGTTGGCGCCAGTTGGCCATGCATGAATCACATGGAGACATCTTTTGTTGGGTAGGCAAGTGGACATCTTCACCGATCACAAGAGCCTCAAATATATCTTCACTCGACCCAACCTCAACCTCCGGCAAACTCGTTGGGTCTAAATGATTCAAGAGTACAATCCAAGCATTGAATACACTCTAGGTAAGGCGAATGTGATTGCATATGTGTTGAGAAGAAAGGCATATTGCAACAGCTTAATTCTCAAGCCATTCCAACCTAATCTTTGTGAAGCATTCTGAAAGCTCAACCTCCAAGTTGTTCCTCAAGGTTTTCTTGCCAACGTTCAAGTCACTCCAACTTTGGAAGACCAAATTCATGAGGCATGACTCCTTGATACCATGGTGAAGATGGTGAAACATTGTATTGCCAAGGGCCTTTCCAAATACAAGTGCTATCACATTGATGACAAGGATACCTTATTCGTCGAGGATCGGCTAGTGGTTCGTAAGGGCGATCTAAGGAAGGTCATAATGAATGAAGCACACAATTATCTTCTTTCCATCCACCCAGGCAGTTCGAAGATGTACCATGACCTCAAGCAGTCATATTGGTGGACTCGAGAAGCGAGAGATCGCTCAAGTCGTGAATGAATGTGATGTCTGTCGAGAAGCTGGTTTCTCCAACCTCTTGCTATTCTAGAATGGAAGTTTGATCATATCAAAATGGACTTTGTCACTGGCTTTCCCATGTCCAAGCGTGGGAATGATGCAATCTTCATTGTCATTGACAAGCTTACAAAAGTGGCTCATTTCCTTCTAGTCAAAGAATCTATCATGGCACCTTAATTGGCAGAGCTTTACACTTCCACGATTGCCTCGTTGCACGGGATTCCGCAATTGATCTCCTCGGACCGCAGAAGCATTTTCACTTCCAAGTTCTGGGACTCCTTCCAGAAGGCCATGGGCACAAACATTTGTTTTAGCATGGTCTTTCATCCTCAAACAAGTGGCCAAGTCGAGAGAGTGAACCAAATCCTTGAAGACATGTTCAGAGCTTGTGTCATCTCTTTCGGTATGAAGTGGGAATATTGCCTCCCATATGCCGAGTTCTCCTACAACAACCGCTACCAAGCAAGTTCGTGCAAGGCCCCTTTAGAAATCCTATATGGCAGAAAGTGTCGTACTCCTCTCAACTAGTCTAAGACTGGTGAACGCCAAATTCTTGGCAACGACTTGATCACAGAAGCTGAAGAAATGTGTAAAGTCATCCGTGAAAATCTCAAAGCCGCACAATCGCACCAGAAGGGTTACTATGATAGCAAGCACCGTGACTTGGATTTTGAGATTGGAGACCATGTCTATCTCCGCGTATCTCCCATGAAAGGCACTCGATGCTTCGGTATCAAAGGGAAGCTTGCCCCAAGATATGTGGGTCCTTTCAAAATTGTGGGAAAAAGAGACGACCTCACCTATCAACTTGAGCTCCCTTCCAACTTCACAAATGTGCACGATGTGTTTCACGTGTCACAACTTCACAAGTGCTTTGAGAAGCCCGAGCGCACTATCAACTTCGAAGAAATTGACCTCCAAGAAAACTTCTCTTATCATGAGCATCTCATTGCCATTCTTGAAGAAACCGAGCACAAAACTCGCAAAAATTAATCAAATTCCTCAAAGTTATGTGGTCTCACCATTCTGACCGAGAAGCTACTTGGGAGCGCGAGGATCACCTCCGTTCTGAATATCCGGAGTTCTTTCAGTCCTAGATCTCTGGGTGATATCCTCTTGTAGTGGAGGAGAGTTGTAACACCCCATATGTAAAACTTCCCTTTTTAGGCAATATATCCACTTGATCTTATTCCAAATCAATTTGGGCTCCACCTTTTTGGCCCCTTTTGTTTATGTGTTGTTTATTTATTGCACTTGCATTGCTTAGCTTGTCATCTTGCATTTGCTCATTCATGTTATTATCATGTGGTGCATCATGTTACTTGCCATCATTTTGTTGCATTGTCATATCATATTGCATTGTGCTTGGCTAGGCCTTGTTGTGTTGTGTATGGTAGTTTCACCTCATCATGTCGAGTGCATCATCCTGTAATGACATCTTCATCATCATTCCCCCTCATCTCTCCACCTTTCCCTTTCCCTCATTTTGGCAAGCACCATTATTTGTCCTAAGATAATGTTCATCTTCTCCCTATAAATCTTGCACCATGTCCTAAACCTATCTGCCAAGTTTTACCTATTTTGGAGTTGATTTTCTTAGGTTCAAAAATGCTTCAAGTTTGGACTAAATTCAAACTTGTTTTATTTTCCTACCTCTAAAATTGTCTAAACCAATTTTATTAAATTCACTATAAATCTAGGAGCTTGAGAATATTTTCATCTCTGACAAACTCCTCTCCAAGCCCCCTAGACTTTTCTTTTCGTCACTCATTTAAATAAATAAACAGAAACTTGAAAGAAAAGAGAAGGGGGACTTACCTCTCCCTACCTGGGCCGGCCTCCCAGCGCAGCAACTGCCGCAGCTAAGCAGTAGTAGGCCCAGCTAGCGCTAGCCCGCCACCTAGCCCAGCCGTCGTGGCCCCGCTCGCCTGCTCGAGGTGCCTGCCTCGTCTTTTCACACCCATCCACCTGCATACCCATGCGCGTGTATGCGCACGTGTCGCGCACTCACCAACTGTCGGCCTCTGGCTACAGCTCACCCCCTTGTCTTTCCGTGGACCTCCAGCCGCGCGAGCACATGGCCACGGCCGTGGTCACACAAGCTCGCCCCGCTCGCCCGAGCCCCCTACTTAACCCCTCTCCTTGCCCCTGCCCCGTCTAGGGTTCCCTCTTCCCTCTCGCCACTGCCTCCAGGTGAGAGAGACACCAGATCTGACGCACCACTACCTTCCGAAGCGCATCCGAGCGCATGACCTCGTCGCTGGCATGCTCACCGTCGTCTTCAGCCCGACCGATCATGTCTGCCGCCTTCCCCGACATCGACTACGTGGAGCTGAAGCCCTTGCAACGACCTATTCTTCCTCGTCTTCGACTTCGTCCACCGCACCCGTTCGATCACCCTCACCGTCGACTCCTTTCCCCACTCGCTGATCCGAGCATGCTTGCATGCTCATAGTGAGCTTCTGATCCTCCTCGTGCCTTTTCCCCCTCGTTGCATGCTCTGTCACAGTTTGCCATGTTCGCCGAGGCCGCCATCGTTGGACCTCGACTCCAGCGAGTGCTCCGACGTCCTTAGCTCTCCCGCACATGCCCGTCATGCTCGTCGCGTCGCGTAGGCTGGATCGACGCGTTCAGTAGCTCTCTTAAGCCTTTGCTGCGTCGCTTTCATCTTCGCGTTGCTGCCTCTATAGTTCATCGCCGGTGCCGCTCCCATCGACGTCTGGTGCAGCTAGTTGCACACGCATGTGCGGGGTTCCTAGACGAACCCGTAGCACTCCTCCCGAGGGAGTCCTGGATTAGGGGGTCCTCGGACTGCCGGACTATATACTTGGGCCGGACTGTTGGACTATGAAGATACTAGATTGAAGGCTTCGTCCCGTGTCCGGGTGGGACTCTCCTTTGCATGGAAGGCAAGCTTGGAAATTCAGATATTTAGATCTTCTCCCTTGTAACCGACTCTGTGTAACCATAGTCCCCTCCGGTGTCTATATAAACTGAAGGGTTTTGTCCGTAGGACAACAACAATCATAATAATAGGCTAGCTTCTAGGGTTTAGCCTCTACAATCTCGTGGTAGATCAACTCTTGTAATACTCATATCATCTAGATCAATCAAGTAGGAAGTAGGGTATTACCTCCATCGGGAGGGCCCGAACCTGGGTAAACATTGTGTCCCCCGCCTCCTGTTACCATCCGCCTTAGACGCACAGTTCGGGACCCCCTACCCGAGATCCGCCGGTTTTGACACCGACATTGGTGCTTTCATTGAGAGTTCCACTGTGTCGTCACCATAAGGATTGATGGCTCCTTCAATCATCGGCAACGATGCGATTCAGGGTGAGGTTTTTCTCCTCGGACAGATCTTCGTGTTCAGCGGCTTCGCACTGCGAGCCAACTCGCTTGGCCATCTGGAGCAGATCGAGAGCTACGCCCCTGGCCGTCAGGTCTGGTTCGGAAACTTAAACTATACTGCCTACATCCGCGGAGACTTGATCTTCGACGGATTCGAGCCCGTGTCATGTGCGCCGCACAGCCACGACGAGCATGATTAGCTCTGCTGTCGGACAGTGTTCGGGAGATCACACCTCTGGCAACTCCGGAGCAGATCGCGCCGTCCGAGGACGGGTGTGTGGACCCCGCCACGGAGGCCGCACACTCAGCGGCGACAGAGCCGAATACTGGCTTCACCTCCTATGAGACCTGTGTTGCTAGAACCTTGGACTCGTCCCCGTCCACGGGCTCCGAACCACCTGCGTCTATGCCTATCGAATCTGATTGGGCGCCGATTATGGAGTTTTCCTCCGCGGATATCTTTCAGCACTCTCCCCTGGGCAACGCGCTGAATTCATTAAGGTCTCTCTCCTTGTCAGAAGTCCCTTTGCCGAACTATGTCCGGCTCGAGTGGGAAGCGGACGGCGATGCAGGAGAGGAACAGGAACCACCGCCCATAGGGCACTGGACATCCACTTCCTCACATGATATATACATGGTGGATACACCCAAAGAAAACAATGACGAGGAATGGAAAGATGCAGCGACGGATAATCCCCTGAAGAAGCAACCAAAGTGACGACGTAGGCGCCACTCCAAATCCTACCTAGGCAAAAACAGCGATAACAACGCAAGAAAGAATAATACCCCGGTCGACTCCAAAGCAAACGATGACCACATGGACCCAGCAACAGAGCAGGATGAACCAGCGGACATAGAACATAGTACGGAGCCGGTGTCCGATCACGGCGACGCCGAGGGTAAAGCTCATCAACCTGTCTCCGGAGAGGAGAACAGTCCGGACGACGATGCACACATCATCCCGGAAAGGCACTTGGAGCAACAAGACCTCCATAGAAGGCTTATTACCACCGCAAGGAGTCTGAAGAAGCAGAAGCAAAGGCTTAAGGCCGTGCAAAATACACTCAACAGTAGATGGAACAAAGTGCTTGACACTAAAGAAAAGTATGGTGGTAGCCGCCACACAAAAAGCTATCCAAAGTGCAAGCTGCTGCCTGAATTCGATGACGAGGCTTTATAGCCTATACTGCCGAAAAATAAAACGTCCGATCAGCCGGATCGACCACCCCGTGGCTGCGATCGGGCGGCTAACAATGTCGCACATAAGTCAGCACACGATTTATGTGAGGACTTGCACCAAAAATCCGGTATGATCAGGTCCATCTACGGATCTAGGAAGCGCGCTCCAGCACAGAATCAAAACCGAACACTACAACTGTCAGAAGGCCATGACACATCCAAATACAGGGTGCCGCGCACCCCCTATGCTTCACCGATGAGGTTCTGGATCACGAATTTCCAGAAGGATTCTAACCCATGAACATAGAGGCATACGACGGAACAACAGACCCTGGGGTCTGGATTGAGGACTTTATCCTTCATATCCACATGGCTCGCGGAGATGATCTCCACGCCATAAAATACTTGCCCCTCAAGTTGAAAGGACCAGCTCGGCACTGGTTGAAGAGCCTCCCCGAAAACTCAATTGGAAGTTGGGAATATCTTGAGGATACTTTTAGGGCTAATTTTCAAGGGACCTATGTCCGACCTCCGGATGCAGACGATTTAAGTCATATAATTCAACAGCCCGGAGAGTCAGCCCGAAAGCTTTGGAACAGATTCCACACTAAGAAGAATCAAATTGTCGACTGCCCAGATACCGAAGCCTTAGTGGCTTTTAAACATAGTGTCCGGGACGAATGGCTCGCCAGACACCTCGGCTAGGAAACAATGAGGACAATGGCAGCCCTAACAAGCCTTATGACCCGCTTTTGCGCGGGCGAAGATAGTTGGCTAGATCGTAGCGACACCAGCGACCCAGGCACATCCGAAGTCAGGGATGGCAATGGAAAACCACGATGCAATAAAAGCAAGCATCGAAACAATGAAGACAACCCATACAACACGGCGGTAAACGCCGGATTCAGGGGCTCTCGACCCGGTCAACAGAAAAAGCCATTCAAAGGCAACAGAGATGGACCGTCCAGCCTAAACAAGATTCTAGACAGATTATGTCAGATTCATGGCATCTCCGACAACCCGACAAATCACACCAACAGAGAATGCTGTGTCTTCAAGCAGGCCGGCAAGCTAAACGCCGAACACAAGGGGAGGGAGACACCAAGTGAAGACTTGGATGAGCCTTGCCAGCAAAACACTAGGGGACAGAAAAAATTCCCACTAGAGGTCAAAACAGTGAACATGATTCACTTAACGAAGACGAGGAGCAAACGCGCACTCCGAGACGTATGCACCGTGGAGCCCGTCACCCCCAAGTTCAATCCTTGGTCCGCCTGCCTGATCACTTTTGATCGCAGGGATCACCCGACTAGTATCCGGCACAGAGGATCGGCTGCCTTGGTACTAGACCCAATAATTGACGGATACCATCTCACTCGAGTCCTTATGAACAGCGGCAGTAGTCTTAATATGATATATCAGGACACAGTCCGCAAAATGGGGATGGAACTGACAAGAATCAGCCAAAGGAATACTACTTTTAAAGGAGTAATACCAGGCCCAAAGGCCCGCTGCACAGGCTCTCTAGTACTAGAGGTTGTATTCGGTTCTCCCGACAACTTCCAAAGTGAAAAGTTAACCTTCGACATCGCTCCATTCCGAAGCGGCTATCAAGCACTACTAGGAAGAACGGCCTTCGCTCGTTTTAATGCAATACCGCATTACACTTATCTTAAGCTTAAGATGCCCGGTCCATGTGGCATCATCATAGTTAGCGAAAACACAGAGCGTTCCTTACGTGCGGAAGAATGTGTTTCGGCTTTAGCAGCCGAACATTGAACGACCTCTCCAACCAGAATAAATGATCATTCGTCAAGACCGTGAACACGGCTAGACGAGTCTGGCGCACCACTAGCTGTAACAGCTCAGATAAACCTAAGACTGGGTCGATGGATATACCCCCATAGGTGGTGCTAGGGGCTTCCCACATGTAAAAAGGACTACAGTTCGGCTTGACCTTATTCAGTTTGAATTTTAATGGTTTATTAAGAATAACCAATTTTTCGCACGAAAACTTTCACTTGGGCTTTTCTCTCTTACAGATGATCATCGTGCTACACCCTTCCAGGATACGGCACAACACAGACACAGGCGCAGACATGCAGCAGGGCCTCGTCCAAAGGTTTCTTTTTAGATTAAGACCCTATGTAAACCTTTTTTACTGTCTCTTGTTGCTTCACACGCTCCGGATACTCAACATAACCAAGAGGGATGCTGGCGTTATCGGCATTTCATCACGTCAGACAAATGCACGTACCTGGAAATTTAGGGCTTATTATCGAGGGCGTTACTCAGCCCAGTATACGTTGTAAAGACCGAGTACCTTAGGGAGTGTTCGGCGTCGCGAGTTTGGCCTTATATGCATCAGCTCCGAATCATGTCTTTGGTCAATAGTTTGGTTTGCCTGGCTCCCATTGTCGGTGTCAAAACCGGCAGATCTCGGGTAGGGGGTCCCGAACTGTGCGTCTAAGGCGGATGGTAACAAGAGGCGGGGGACACAATGTTTACCCAGGTTCGGGCCCTCTCGGTGGAGGTAATACCCTACGTCCTGCTTGATTGATCTTGATGATATGAGTATTACAAGAGTTGATCTATGATGTCTACTACACAACCTTCTTCTTGTAGACTTTGTTCGGCCTCCAAGTGCAGATGTCGGATTTCGGGTTCCGGCAGACCCTCGAGGTTCGAACACTGGGGTGCGCATGGAGATTTCGCCTTCTACCTACCTGCACCCCTCCGCCTCGCTAAGATCTAAGCTATGGAAAGAACAGCACAAGAGACACAGGGTTTATACTGGTTCGGGCCACCGTTGTGGTGTAATACCCTACTCCAGTGTGTGGTGTGGTCGATTGCCTCTTAGGCTGATGATGATGAGCAGTACAAGGAAGAACAGCCTCGCGAGGGTCTGTTCTTGGATGGGGGGATGAACTGCTGGGAGGAGTTTAGTCGCCCTTCTCTCTCTCTCTGTGATGCTACTCGATCCTATCCTAGCTTGTTTCTCTCTTGGCTTCTAGATTCTCCCTTCTTGATTGCCCCCCTACCCTGGGGGTGGCTAGTCCTATTTATAGGCAAAGGCCCTGGGCCTCTTCCCAAATATTGAGCGGGAAGGGAGCCAACAATTGGTCATTTTGAAGGGGAACATCTGGTACACTTATCCTGACTAAAGTTGGTCCTCGCCTGCCAAAGGCTCTGGTGGTGACGCTGGCTTGGGCTCCACAATGACTTCCTCCCTGCCATTGGACTGGTCTTGGTCTCGTTGCACCGAAACGGGTGCCTTTACTTGATGCTCTCACCTGCTCTTGCTCCCTTTGCACCAAAGTGGAAAGGAGGACACTGCGCGGGCTGGCGCCCGCCTGGCGCCCTTGGTCGTCATGGCTTGCGTCACGGGCACCTCATGAGGTACCCCGCCTTGATCTCTCCGCCTCCTCACGAGCCAGCCTGATGAGGCCGTGCCTCAGGAACCTCCGTGTCGTCCGCCCCGCGAGGCTTGGCCCCTCGCGAGGGTCTTGGGTCTGTGTTGATGAAGATGGGCCGTGCTGGGCCCCTCCTCGAGCCACGTCGCAGGCCGCAGGCAGGCAAGTCTGGGGACCCCCGTTCCCAGAACACCGACAGTAGCCCCCGGGCCCAAGGCGCGCCTAGACATGGCCGTGCAGGGAGGCGAAAGGGCAAGAGCGAAGCGCTGCGGGCCCTAACAGCCTGCGGCCTTGGGCGCCGCGTGGCGGTTGATTGGACGTGGGCGTCTCCACTTCCCCACGGCGCCTCGGCAACTGCACAGATTGGACAAGTCCCTGCATGCAAAGCAGGTCATGATTACCTGCGATCGTGGGGGCCGACGGTTGGCCCTCGCCGGCTATAATTACGGAGCGGCGCGCGCCCTTCCAGTTCATCCCCCTTTGCTTCTCCTTCTTCTTCATGGCTCCGTCGAGGAGGTTCTCGGCCGCAGAGAAGGGGAAGGCTCGCCCGGTTGAGCCTGCCTCTCCCCCGCCCAAGTGCGGCCGAGGGCGCCCTCGCAAACATCCTGTGGCCTCCACGGCAGCTCCCCGCGGCCGTGGAGACGATTTCCAGCACGGTGACAGGCGGACTGCTGCGGCCGGGGGGCGCGCTTCGGTCGCGCATTCCCCTAGGCCGTTCTTCCGCGCTGTAGAGGTGTTGCCGGAGTTCGTTGTGTGGTCGCCTGAGCCGACTAGCACCCGGCTTCAACTTCCTCGCTTCCTCCTCGGTGAGCTCCCAGTCGGCGCCCCGGGCGGCCTCTGGCTTTAGGCAGACGGCTGCTGCAGCCGGGCCTCATGGGCTTCACTGGAGGTCTCCGCGGCCGGGAGGCTGGCCTTGACCCGCGGTTGGCAGACGTTTGCCCGCGCGCGTGGCCTGAGCCGTCGGTGCACCCTGCACTTCAAGTTTGACGGCGATGCCATCCTCTACGTGAGGGTGTTTGGGGAAGATGGTCGCGGTGTAGGGTGCTGCCCTGAGGACGACGATCGCGGCTTGGAACCCAGCCCCGGCGATGAGGGAGAGGACAGCACTCGCGTGATTGGCGGCGCTCAGGGTTCCCCAAGCTTCACCGGTTCTTCTTCAGGCGGCGACTCTTCTAGCGGTGGCCGCCTTCAGCCTCCATGCCGTCGTACCTGCTTGGGAGGTGGTAGCACATCTGCCCGCCATTGCGTCTCGGTGAAGCGCGAGAGGGAGTCTTCCTGAGCCCCGGAGGCAGCTCGAGTCTTCCCTGCAGGCCGGTGTGAGGCGAGATGCGCCTGATTTGTTCTTTCTTTTCCTTTTTCCTGCGTAAAAAGACAGTAGCGTGGAGCCCCGCGGGGGCATGTTAGGGTTATTGCTGTTAATCATCGCTTTGCTTCCGTTATCATGCCTTCCGGCTACGTGACCGCACGTGTGTAGTTCCCGGCCCCAGCCGTCGGGGGGGGGGGGGGGTGACCGACCCAGGCCCTGTGTTCGTGTCGCGGTGCCCGTGGGGCATGGACTGGAGGGGTGCTCCTGTAATGGACCCAGGTCGCGAAACCTTTAAACGACTAGGACGGAAACACTCACGAGGGCGCTCGGCTGCCCCCCTCGCAAGGCCTTGCATAAGAGAAATCGGGGAAGGAGAGTGAAAAGTCGAAGAACCACAAGTCAAAGACGGCAACAGCTTCAATAAAACTTCGAATGAGAATGAACAAGCCAACTGCGAAAAGCAAATGGAAAAGCCGTGTCCGGCACCTAATCTAGTCTTCGACGTCTTCTCACCGGTGCGGAGCTAAGTGCTTCCACTGGGCATGGGAGGGAGCCCCAGGGCCTGAGGCCGGCGCTCCTGAGACTCCGGGGCGTGTACAGCCCCAACTCATTATTACGTGAGAGTGTCACGGGCGGCGAGCTTCACAGGCGTTGGCCTTCTTCACAGGCTCCGGGCCTTTCTTGGGGGGAGCAGGCTTCACGGGCATTTTCCCTCTTCACAGGCTCCGGGCCTTTTCCCAAACGCGACATCTTCACAGGCATTCGCCTTCTTCACAGGCTCTGGGCCTTTTTCAAAAAGGATAATCTTCACAGGCATTCGCCTTCTTCACAGGCTCTGGGCATTTTCCAAAAAGGATAATCTTCACAGGCATTCGCCTTCTTCACAGGCTCTGGGCCTTTTCCAAAAAGGATAATCTTCACAGGCATTCGCCTTCTTCATAGGCTCTGGGCCTTTTCCAAAAATGATAATCTTCACAGGCATTCGCCTTCTTCACAGGCTCTGGGCCTTTTTAGGGGTAGAACCTTCAGAGGTGCTGGATGTTCCATGCGTTCTGGACTGGCACCCCCTCCTGAGCCTCCAAGCGCGCGGAGCCAGGCCTGGAAACATGAACAACCTTGAACGGGCCCTCCCACATGGGAGAGAGCTTGTGCAGTCCCACCCTGGAGAGAACCCGCCTGAGCACGAGGTCGCCTACCTTGAGAGTTCTGGGGCGGATGTTGCGGCAGTGATATCGTCGCAGTGCTTGTTGGTACCTCACCGCTCGCAGCGCGGCCTCTCGGCGACGTTCCTCCCCCAGCACGAGGTCCATCCCCCGCATGGCATCCTGCTGCGCCTCGTCGAACGCCAGGACCCGTGCGGAGCGACGTCTGACCTCGTGAGGGAGGACCGCTTCGGCTCCGTAGACCAGGAAGAACGGGTTCTCTCCAGTCGGCTTGGTCGCGGTTGTGCGGATGGACCACAACACGGACTGAAGCTCGTCGTACCAACCTCTGCCGCAGGCCTCTAGCTTCTCCTTGAATGTCCTGGTCTTGAGGCCCCTCAGGACCTCTGCGTTGGCTCGCTCGGCCCGGCCGTTGCTTCGGGGGTGCGCCACCGAAGCGTAGCATATCTGCGTTCCAAGGTTAGCACAGTATGTTTTGAAGAGGTTACTGGTGAACTGCGAACCGTTGTCTGTGATAATGCGGTTCGGCACCCCGAACCGGCTCACGATGCCCCTGATGAACTTGACCGCGGAACCCGCGGGGATGGTGCGGACGGCCTCTACTTTAGCCCACATGGTGAACTTGTCCACGGCGACGTAGAGGTAGCGGTAGCCCCCTGGCGCCCGAGGAAACGGGCCTAGGATGTCCAGCCCCCAGACTGCGAACGGACACGAAAGGGGTATAGTCTGCAGGCCTCCTGCCGGCTGATGGATCTGCTTGGCGTGGAACTGGCAGGCCTCACAAGCCTTCACCAGTTCGACGGCTTCATTGAGTGCGGTGGGCCAATAAAACCCACTGCGGAATGCCTTGCCGACGAGGGTCCGTGATGATGAATGATGTCCACAGTCTCCGCCGTGTATATCTTCCAGCAGTTCCTTTCCTTGCTCCCTGGAGATGCAGCACAGGGATACATCGTTTGGTCGCTTCCGGTAGAGCTCTCCATCCTTGATGCAGTATGCCGTGGACAGCCGTGCCACATGCTCCGCTTCCTCCTCCTTCTCCGGCAGGGTCCCTTGTGTTAAGTAACTCCGGATCTCCATGATCCAGCACCCCTCCTGGGGTTCCATCGTCAGGAGCAGGCGTGCTCCTGAGGCCGGGCCACAGACCGGGGCTCCTGAGGCAGGTGGTTGGGGGAGCTCCTCCCGAGGCTGAGCCGTGTTTGACAATGACGGCAGGGCTGAGGGCTTGAAGAGCCGCTCCTCGAAGACGCCAGGCTCTTGAGGTAACTGCCTGGACGCCCATTTGGCGATGTCGTCGGCCTCCTGATTGGTGCCACGGGGCACCTGCTACAACTCCAACCCCCAGAACTGCTTCTCCATCCTGCGGACCTCCGCAAGGTAGGCTTCCATGTGCTCATCATTCGGCTCGTACACCTTGTTGGAGAAATTGACAAGGAGCTGCGAATCGCCCTTGATGGTGAGGCGTTTTACCCCCAGGGCAGCTGCGGCCTTCAAGCCCGCTATTAGACCTTCATACTCCGCTATGTTGTTGGAGACCTTTTCACCTTGCTGGAAACAGAGCTGTACAGCCTAGTAGAGCTTGTCCTGAGTGGGCGATATGAGCACCGCCCCAGCCCCAGCGCCATGCCTAGAGAACGCCCCATCGAAGTACATGACCCAGCCTTCTGGCGCCTCGCTTCCCGGGGAGAGGGACCGATCCTCGTCGGCCTTGAGGCCTGGGGCCTCCGTCCATTCTGCCACAAAATCTGCTAATGCTGCTCCATTGATGACTCTGGTCGTGCTGAATTCGAGCTGAAATGCTTGCAGTTCTATGTTCCACTCAGCGACCCTTCCGGCTGAGTTAGGGCTCCTGAGCACTCTCTCCAAGGGGTATGACGAGACGACCTTGATGGGGTGACCCTGAAAATAGTGCCGCAGCTTGCGCGAGGCCACCAGTAGCGCGAGGAGGAGCTTCTGAGGCATGAGGTACCGTGCCCTCGCGTCCCGCAACACCGTGCTGACGAAGTACACTGGGTGCTCGACGAGGTTGTGTGCGTCAGTGCTGGTGACGCCCCCGGAGACCATGGCGCCTCCTGAGGCGATGGGGCCTTCGGAGGCTGGCCATCTAGGAGAGGGGCCCCTTCCGCCTCCAGTGCACTCCTCTGCGGCGGCTGATCCTCCTTAGCCGCGGTGGCGGTTTCTGTGGGCCTTCCTTGTTGAGGTTGGTGAAGTCGACACACATGCGCTCCTTCCCTCCCTTCTTTGGCACAACAACAGGGTTGGCCAACCAATCCGAGTATCGGACCTCGCGAATGACCCCAGCGGCTTCTACCTTGCGGGTCTCTTGGATGATGAAGGCCTGCTTTTATGTGGACTGCCGCCTTGCCTTCTGCTTCACAGGGCGCATGTTGGGGCACACGTTGAGGTGATGCTCGATTACGCTCCTAGGGATCCCCGCCAACTGGTAAGGCTCCCAAGCGAATACCTTCTTGTTCGCGCGCAGGAACCTGACCAGGGCCTCCTCCTGCTCGGGCTCGAGGTTGGCGCCTATGGTGAAAGTGGGATTGGTGGACCCGTCCTCATCGACGGTTATCTGCTTGGTTTCTACCTTGTCTTGGGTGAACAACTGTTTCTTCTTGGCGGGTGCAGCCCCCTTGGGCTCGGGGGTCTCCGAGTCGGCGGGCTGTGCCGACGCCGCCGTCTTGAAGGCGACCTCGAGCACTCGCAGCGCATCTCCGGTGTCCCCGTGCATGGTGAGGACACCGCTGCTCCTGGGCATCTTCATGAGGTTGTACGCCGGGTGCTGGATAGCCGAGGATGGCATTGTAGGGGAGGCCGATGGGGGCGATGTCGAAGTCGACCAGTTCCGTGCGGAAGTTGTTGTAGTTGCCGAAGGTTACTGGGAGCCGGATCTGTCCCAAGGAGCTGGATGACCCGCCCCCAACGTCTGAGAAGGGATGGCTGGGTTGCAGCCGTTCCAGGGGTATGCGGAGGAGGTTGAAGGCCTCAACCGAGAGCACGCTGAGGCCCGCGCCGCCATCGATGAGAGTTCTGGTGACGGTCACCTGGCAGATGGTGGGGGTGCACAGCATGGGGAGCGCACCCAAGCAGGCCGAGTTGGAGGGGTGGTTCTCCGAGCTGAAGGTCAGGCCGGCCTTGGGCATCGCCCGGTCCGCGGGAGCCCCCTGCCGCGTGGAAGCGACGCTGACCCGGCGGATGAACGGCTTGACGTGGTGGCTTGTAGGCGGCGCCTGCGAGCCGCCCAGGAGGGCCGCGACGACCGGGGGTGTTGGTGTAGCGTGGTGGGCGAGGAAGAGGCTGCGGAGCTCTTCCCAAGAGGCCACGGAGGCTGCCGGCAGGTGGAGCAGCCATGCGCGCGGAACGCCGGTGAGGGCCATGGGAAGCCAGTTGGCCATGACCCTATCATCACCTCCAGCTTTGAGGATGGCCCCCTCGTACGCCAGCAAGAAGGCCAGCGGATCAGTCGCGCCGCTGTAGCGCGGCGGCGTCGTTGGCTTGAACTTGTCTGGCCACCATACCCGTTGCAGGGCTGGGGCCAGGGCTCGGAGCCCCCTGGCCCCTGTTAGGGCTACTCATCGCGGGGCAGGTCGTGGCAGTGGCGGAAGGGAAAACTCGGATGCACCCCTACCTGGCGCGCCAAATGTCGGATTTCGAGTTCCGGCAGACCCTCGAGGTTCGAACACTGGGGTGCACGCGGAGATTTCGCCTTCTACCTACCTACACCCCTCCGCCTCGCTAAGATCTAAGCTATGGAAAGAACAACACAAGAGACAGGGTTTATACTAGTTTGGGCCACCGTTGTGGTGTAATACCCTACTCCAGTGTGTGGTGTGGTGGATTGCCTCTTGGGCTGATGATGATGAGCAGTACAAGGAAGAACAGCCTCGCGAGGGTCTGTTCTTGGATGGGGGGATGAACTGCTGGGAGGAGTTCAGTCGCCCTTCTCTCTCTCTATGTGATGCTACTCGATCCTATCCTAGCTTGTTTCTCTCTTGGCTTCTAGATTCTCCCTTCTTGATTGCCCCCTACCCTGGGGGTGGCTAGTCCTATTTATAGGCAAAGGCCTGGGCCTCTTCCCAAATATTGAGCAGGAAGGGCGCCAACAAATGGCCATTTTGAAGGGGAACATCTGGTACACTTATCCTGACTAAAGTTGGTCCTCGCCTGCCAAAGGCTCTGGTGGTGACGCTGGCTTGGGCTCCACAATGACTTCCTCCCTGCCGTTGGACTGGTCTTGGTCTCGTTGCACCGAAACGGGTGCCTTTACTTGATGCTCTCGCCTGCCCTTGATCCCTTTGCACCAAAGAGGAAAGGAGGACACTGCGCGGGCTGGTGCCCGCCTGGCGCCCTTGGTCATCATGGCTTGCGTCACGGGCACCTCGTGAGGTACCCCGCCTTGATCTCTCCGCCTCCTCGCGAGCCAGCCTGATGAGGCCGTGCCTGAGGAAGCTCCGTGTCGTCCGCCCCGCGAGGCTTGGCCCCTCGCGAGGGTCTTGGGTCTGTGTTGATGAAGAAGGGCCGTGCTGGGCCCCTCCTCGAGCCACGTCGCAGGCCGCAGGCAGGCAAGTCTGGGGACCCCCGTTCCCAGAACGCCGACAGTAGAGGTTTGTAGGATAGTAGCAAATTTCCCTCAAGTGGATGACCTAAGGTTTATCAATCTGTAGGAGGCGTAGGATGAAGATGGTCTCTCTCAAGCAACCCTGCAACCAAATAACAAAGAGTCTCTTGTGTCCCCAACACACCCAATATAATGGTAAATTGTATAGGTGCACTAGTTCGGCGAAGAGATGGTGATACAAGTGCAATATGGATGGTAGATAATGGTTTTTGTAATCTGAAAATATAAAAACAGCAAGGTAACTAATGATAAAAGTGAGCACAAACGGTATTGAAATGCGTTGAAACAAGGCCTAGGGTTCATACTTTCACTAGTGCAAGTCCTCTCAACAATAATAACATAATTGGATCATATAACTATCCCTCAACATGCAAAAAAGAGTCACTCCAAAGTCACTAATAGCGGAGAACGAACGAAGAGATTATGGTAGGGTACGAAACCACCTCAAAGTTATTCTTTCCGATCAATCCCTTGGGCTATTCCTATAAGTGTCACAACAGCCCTAGAGTTCGTACTAGAATAACACCTTAAGACACAAATCAACCAAAACCCTAATGTCACCTAGATACTCCAATGTCACCTCAAGTATCCGTGGGTATGATTATATGATATGCATCACACAAACTCAATCTATTACAACAGAGTAGAGGGGGAGAAGAAACATAAGATCCAACTATAATAGCGAAGCTCGCGATACATCAAGATCGTGCCAAATCAAGAACACGAGAGAAAGAGATCAAACACATAGGTACTGGTACATACCCTCAGCCCCGAGGGAGAACTACTCCCTCCTCGTCATGGAGAGCACCAGGATGATGAAGATGGCCACCATAGAAGGATTGCCCCCTCCGGCAGGGTGCCAGAACGGGTCTAGATTGGTTTTCGGTGGCTACGGAGGCTTCTGGCGGCGGAACTCCCGATCTATTCTGCTCCCCGATCCTTTTAGGGTATATGGATATATATATAGGCAGAAGAAATACATTAGGGGAGCCATGAGGGGCCCACGAGGGTGGAGGGCGCGCCCAGGGGCGTGGGCGCGCCCCCTACCTCGTGGCTTCCTCGTTGATCCCCTGACGTG
Source organism: Triticum urartu (assembly GCF_056163025.1). Lineage (NCBI taxonomy): Eukaryota > Viridiplantae > Streptophyta > Magnoliopsida > Poales > Poaceae > Triticum > Triticum urartu. The sequence goes on from NC_141876.1 coordinate 327,302,783, forward strand.
CACTCCAAGTCTCCTGTATTGCTTCCTTTCCAAAAGTAACTTTTCCGAAGATTTCATTCTGTTTAGACTGCGTTTGATATTCCTTTTCTTCGAAACCGTAAAACAAGGAAAAAACAGAAACTGGCACTAGGCTCTAGGTTAATAGGTTAGTCCCAAAAATCATATAAAATAGCATATAAATGCATATAAAACATCCAAGGTTGATAATATAATAGCATGGAACAATAAAAAATTGTAGATACGTTGGAGACATATCAATTTACCACGAGATCGTAGAGGCTAAACCCTAGAAGCTAGCCTATGATTCTGATTGTTGCTGTCATACGGACTAAACCCTCCGGTTTATATAGACACCGGAGGGGGCTAGGGTTACACAGAGTCGGTTACAAGGGAGGAGATCTACATATCCGAATTGCCAAGCTTGCCTTCCACGCAAAGGAGAGTCCCACCCCGGACACGGGACGATGTCTTCAATCTTGTATCTTCATAGTCCAACAGTCCGGCCAAAGTATATAGACCGGCTATCCGACGACCCCCTAATCTAGGACTCCCTCAGTAGCCCCTGAACCAGGCTTCAATGACGATGAGTCTGGAGCACAGATTGACTTCGGCATTGCAAGGTGGGTTCCTTCTCCGAATACTCCATAGAAGATTTTTAACACAAGGTTCGTGTCCGACTCTGCAAAACAAATTCCACATACCACCATAGAGAGTATAATATTCCCACAAATCTAATCTGCTGACAACTTTTCACAACGTGACATCACGCCATGGCCCGGTCATTATGCGAACCATTTTTCTCAACAAGCTACTACACATATTGCGAGGCGGTTTTCGTGGCACGTCTTGTCGAAGCAGAGATCGTGTCCCCTTATCACGGGATTCTCATCAATACGGGTGTGGGTAACCCAACCGCACCATCAATTATGGCGCTTGGGGAATAAGCGAGTTTACAAGGCAATTGGGGAGGCGCATAGCTTCTTCCACCCTTATAGAGGGACAAGGACTCATCCTTTTCACCCACGCCTTCTTCTTCCCTGCCCATCCATTCTTGCGCACTCGAGCTCCAGCGCCCAAGTTCGCATTTTCTCCATAAAACCACTCCAGACATGTCCGAAGCGGGAGGCAAGTGGATGGTCTCCTCCATTACGGAGGAGAACATTACCAAGCTCCGGGAAGCCGAATACCTAGCCGCAGACATCACGCACCGGCTCCCAGACAAGGGGCAGATCATCCCTAATCTCGAACCCTATGAAAGGGTTGTATTCCTTACCCATTTCGTCCGCGGGATTTCCCCTCCACCCATTTGTTCGCGGGCTCATGTTCTACTACGGGCTAGACTTCCACGATCTGGCCCCAAATTTCATCCTCAACATCTTGGCGTTTATCGTCGTGTGCGAGGCCTTCCTCCGCATCAAGCCCCACATCGGCCTGTGGCTGAAAACCTTCAACGTTAAACCAAAGGTGGTTGTCCGCCAGCAAGCGGAGTGCGGAGGCACCATTGTGGGAAAAATGCCCAACGTCACATGGCTCGAAGGCTCCTATGTGGAGACAGTGAAGGGGTGGCAATCGGGGTGGTTCTACAACACCGAGCCGCGTGACACCAACTGGGTGGCAGCCCCCGAATTTTGATCCGACATCCCCACGCGGCTCACCTCCAGGAAAGAGAAGGGCCTACCCTAGTGTTCATCGGTGGAGCTGACCGGACTCCAGAACTGTGTTAAAAACAAGATAAGCAAGAAAATCAAGCTTGTCAACATGGTCTAGGTCATGCTCTTCTGCCGGGTCCTCCCGTGTCAAAGACGGGCATTCAATATGTGGGAGTTCGACCTGGCTAAGCACCAGACACTGCGAGAGCTCTTCGACACGACACACTAGAACATCTGGAGGGTGCTGTTCAAGTCTGGCGAGGTACCCCCTCCCCTTATCGAAGATTGCAGACTCAACGCAAAGCGCCCTGCCAATCCGGTAAGCTTCTTATATCTCATAAGACGTTTCTTTCCCTAGTATACTCATGTGGGGGATCTATGCTTCCATGCTATTTAACAGGAATGGGTCACGACAACGGAGCGGATTGACTGTCCGGTCCCACTGCCCGAGTATCCAACAAGTGCTCTCTTAACAGAGATGCTGGTTCTGGTGCCCTATGAGGCGCCGGAGAAGAAGGCCAAGAAGAAGGCCACGGGGACCAGGAAAGGTCTCCGGCGCAAGGTCATATCGGGATCATCGTATGATAACACCGAGGCACCCTCCTCCCACGAAAACGAGGAGGAGGAAGAGGAAAGTTCTCCCCCCCTAGCCGGGGGAGACAAGAAAAGGAAGGCCACCCCGTCAGGGGAAGCCGAAGGGTCCAAGAAGGGAAGGACTCTCCTTCCGGACTGCTCCACGGCGGCCGCTTTTAGCGACGAGGAGTGGTTACCTAGGGACAAGCCCCTGGCGAAGTCGTAAGTACCCGAATACCGTAATAGTTCTTGGTATGTTTTATTTTATTACTTCTTATCATGTCAAACATGATCATGCAACCCCTCCAAAGCCTGTATTGACGTATCCTCTTCGGATGAGTCTTTGGGCCCGTCGAAGACGAATAGTGATTCACTCCCGACCGCCTCCTCCCCCGGCCTACGGACGACGTCGAGGTGTTGTCTCAAAGGGTACCAAAACAAGGGAAGACAGTTCCAGAAGCGCCCCAAGGCGAAATTTTGGACGCTGGGCGCACGAGGGGCAAGACTCCCATGGACTCTAATGCAGGGGCAGCAAGTCTGTGCCGATGGCCTCTGTCCATCCAGGGTCATCGGACAATTTGTTGGAAGCGCTTCGCGGCGCTTCCATTGACGAAGAACACCGCACTATCATGAGTGCGGTGGTCAAGAAGATTCAATCCACCAAAAGCGGACTGACTAAAGCCTGTGCCAGCCTCCTAACAGGCTTTGAGGTAAGTAATCAAATTATGAGAAAATGTTATAGCATAGACAGTAGCCCCTAATGCTCTGTTTGGTGTTCGGAAGAAAAGACGAACAGAGGATCAAATAATAACCATAGGAGCCTAATCAGAATATGTCTATGTGAATAAGCAGGCTTCCCTGCTGGCCGCTGCCGCTGACACGGCGGAGGTCTCCGCACTAAAGCGGGACCTTGAGCGGTCCGAGGAAGAGCTCGGCCTTACCAAGAGGCAGCTCGCAGAGAACAAAGGTAAGTGATCCCTCGTTTGTTTATTGATAAAGAAAAAGGAAACTTGTTGTTAGATCACATGATCGTCATGAACTTTACTAGGGGCCACGACCGAAGTGGCGACCCTGAAGAAGGCGCTGTGGGAGGCAGAAGACAAAGCGGCCAAGGAGCGCGCCGTGCGTGAAAAGCAAGAGGCCCGAGTCGAAGAGGTTCAGCAAGAGCTCCAGGACTTTGTCAAGAAGTATGAGTCCTTGGAGCGTGACTCGAGGATGCAAGGGTCCGAGCTTGCAAAGGCCCTCGAGAACGCATAGAATGCCAAGGCCGAAGCCCAAAAGCCTCTCCAGGAAATTGAGGCGGTTAGTAAGATAGAGGCGGGTAAGGCATTCTTTATGCAAAGCAAGCATGTGAAGGCAACTTTCCTTTTACTTATCCGAATTCGGAGCTCTCCATGAGCGTTCGCAAATCTACCCAGCAGTGTGTCGGATGCCGCGGAGTTCTACCGGGCCGAGGAAGGGAGCTCAACGGAGAAGTTGTTCTGGTCTCAGTATACTGGGACCGAACAACCGATGCCCTTGAGCGACCAGTTGAAGCAACTAGTCGAGCTTCACAAGGCGGCCGAACTAGCCATGAAGGGCCTCATTGTCCCGATGTGGCCTGGCGAGCCCCTGCCCGGCAGCTATTTCGGCCTGGCAAGGCGGCTTGTAAACGCCTGCCCCCGACTTGAAGTCATAAAGTGGTCCGCCTGCATTGAGGGTGCGTGTATGGCTTTTGGCCTGGCGAAAGTGCACTGGGCGAAGATGGACACCGAGAAGCTGGTGAAGGAGGGGCCACCGGAGGGCAAGGAGCATCGCCACCCTGAAAAGTATTATGACAGTGTCCTGAAGGGTGCTCGCCTTGTGGTAGATGAATGTGCTAAGGATGTAATATTTGGATGAATGTACTCTTTGATCCTGTAATATGAAACGAGTTCATGTGCGCTATGTATGCTTGTTAATTTAAAATATTACCTTCTGTGCGGCCATTTATAAAATTTGAGAGTTGGCCAGTCGTCGGCCTCTGTCCCCGTGTAAATAGTACTGAGGTGTTCGGGATAGACCTGATCACTGTTTATCCTAGTTTTGGGTCCTTCTAAGGAGGTGTTCAGCAGAACGAACCAGCCAATCGGACTATAAGGCTTTATCACTCTCACTTAGCCATAGAAGTGTACAATTTTAAATTTTAGCGAAGCCCCTAGTATTCGGAAGGCCGAACTTGGGGCGCTATGTACGCCTAAATCGGACAAGGCCGACTCCTCGTCTGAAGCGGAAAAAATCTTTAAGGATTTGAGACCTCTCGAATAGCGACCAGTTCTCGCCGCATCATGACAGTTAGTTTTCGGCTTTCTCTACTGAGGTGCTCGTCCGGACGAACCGGGACACAATCGCAGTAGTTCTCCCAGTGCTACCTTAGCCGATATAGCGGACCGTAAGGTACCAAAACATGGGAGCCGGGCAAACCCAACTATTAACCCAAGACATGATTCGGAGTTGATGCATATAATGCTATAAGTTCGGGGTGCCGCACTTTCGAAAGTGTTCGGACTTTTCATGTCGTTTTATGGGGTAAACTACAGCCCCTGGCGCACTAGTTGTATCAGAATGTATGGGTGCGATTTGTCGTAAATAAGCAGACAGGAGAAAAAAGAAAAGGTAGAGGAATGCAATAATGAGCTAATGGTGTACATTGTTTTTTAAATGATACGTCAAAGCGTATGCATACATGTAGTGCAATAAGTAAAACATAGGACTATTTGACATGTCCTATCCAAGGTCAAGCTGCGTGTGGGTATGCAAAACAGGTATATCGATCATTATCAAAAACCACCTGAGGATTCCCTTGTACGTCAAAGCTTCTTTCTTCCTTGGTGTTTCCTTCCCATGACGGGTCTGAAAATCAGACGATCGGAGAGGGCCTTCAGAGAATAGGGGCCTGAAAGGAAGAAAATGTTAAAGGTATACGGGTCCTGTAGCAGTTGAGCCGCATTATGGGCCGTGCCATAGCCGTGCCTCCTCTTATGCCCATGGTATCTTGGGTGCATAATTATGTACGCGGGGCGCAAATTTCACCGCTTGACTGGGACTAGGACGGAGGCCGAATTGCTAGCCGAGCTCTAAATGTGCCTGGCGATCCTCTTGCGGGGTACTCCGGACTCGCTTGAAGGTGTCCGGGGTCTTTTTCGCCGAATTGGCGGTTTGCCTCATAAGGCTGCTTTGCGCTTCTGCTGCGAGGGCCGCAGTGTGCTCCTCCGTGCGGAGCAAGCGTTCTGTGTTTCCAGTAACTGATATAACCCCGCGAGGTCCTGGCATTTTGAGCTTGAGGTATGGATAATGCCGTACCGCATCAAATCTAGCAAATGTGGTTCGTCCGAGCAGTGCATGATAGCCACTTCGGAAGGGGACGATATCGAAGATTAACTCCTCGCTTCGGAAGTTATCCGGAGATCCGAAGACTACTTCCAGTTTTATTGAGCCCGTGCAACAGGCCTCTACACCTGGGATGACACCTTTAAAGGTGGTTTTTGTGGGTTTGATCCTCGAGGGGTCTATGCCCATTTTACGCATTGTATCCTGATAGAGCAGGTTCAGGATACTGTCACCGTCCATAAGGACTCGAGTGAGGTGAAATTCATCAATGATGGGGTCAAGGAACACATGCGGCAGAACCTCCATGACGTATACTAGTGGGGTGGTCCCTGCGATCGAAGGTGATCGGACAAGAAGACCATGTGTTGAACTTTGGGGCAACTTGCTCCATCGCATAGACGTCCCTCAATGCACACTTCCGTTCTCACTTGGGAATATGTGTTGCGTATATCATGTTTACCGTTTTCACTTGGGGAGGGAATTTCTTCTGTCCTCCTGTGTTCGGCGGCCGGGGCTCCTCCTCGTCGTCGCTATGCAGCCCCTTTTCCTTGTTTTTGGCATTTAACTTGCCGGACTGTTTGAACACCCAGCATTATCTGTTGGTGTGGTTGGCTGGTTTATCAGGGGTGCCATGAATTTGACACAAACGATCAAGTATGCGGTCCAAGCTGGACGGGCCCAGATTGCTTCTTTTGAACGGCTTTTTCCGCTGACCGGATTTAGAGCCACTGAATCTGGCATTGACTGCCGTGTCTTTGGCGTTGTCACCATTGTTGCGGCTCTTGTGTCTGTTGTGACGTGGCTTGCTGTTGCTATCTTTGGCATCTGAATTGCCAGGGTTTCTTGAAGTGTTGTTGCTGCGAGCCAGCCAGCTATCCTCGCCCACACAAAAGCGGGTCATGTGTGTCGTGAGGGCTGTCATGTACTTCAGCTTTTCTTGGCCGAGGTGTTGGGCGAGCCACTCATCGCGGATGTTATGCTTAAATGCCGCTAATGCCTCAGCATCCGGACAGTCGACGATTTGGTTCTTTTTAGTTAGGAACCGAGTCTAGAATTTCCTGGTTGATTCCCCTAGCTGTTGGGTTATGTGACTCAAGTCATCGGCATCCGGTGGTCGCACATAAGTGCCCTAGAAGTTATCAAGGAATGCGTCTTCCAAGTTCTCCCAACTACCAATGGAGTTTGCCGGCAGGCTATTCAGCCAATGCCGAGGAGGTCCTTTAAATTTTAATGGGAGGTACTTGATGGCATGTAGATCGTCACCGCGGGCCATGTGGATGTGGAGGAGGAAATATTCGATCCATACCGTGGGGTCTGTTGTGCCATCGTATGATTGAATATTCACGGGTTTAAAACCTACTGGGAATTCGTGATCCATTACCTCATCAGTGAAGCATAGGGGGTGTGCGGCGCCTCTATGCCGAGCTATATCACGACACAGTTCATACGAGTCTTGTTTGCTATACTCCGCCCGGCCGGATTTGCTTTTAGTATATCCGGCGTGACGGTCGTCGTCATTCGTTGGGGCGCGCCCCCGTGATCCGTAGATCGATCTTGTATGTCTCGATTTGTTTTCCAATACTTCTCGCAGGTCCTGCGTGTTACCCTAGGTCTTGGTATTTTTGTTTGACTGGCGACGGGATGCGGTCTGGACTTCGGGCTGATATGCCGCTTTGTCTCGGCCACGAGGTGGACGGTCAGCCGCATCATACGCTAGTGGTGTAGTATTTAATGCTTCCTCCTCGAGTTGGGGTAGCAACCTGCGCTTTGGGTAACTTTTGGTTGGGCGCTTGAGTCCGTATTCCTCGGCTGCCAGTACCTCGGTCCATCTGTCCTCTAGCAAATCTTGATCAGCTTGAAGCTGTTGTTGCTTTCTCTTCAGGCTTTTTTCTATGGCTATAAGCCGGCGCTTGAAGCGCTCCTATTCAACGGGATCCTCAGGCACGATAAATTATTCGTCGCCAAGGCTCACCTCGTCATCGGAGAGGGGCATGTAATTGTCATCCTCTGATTCTCCGTGTGCCGCATGTTCCTTGGGGCTAGCTTGCCCATCCTCCCGCTCAAAGTCTGGCTGGAGGGGATTGTCTTCGTCTTCGGCACTATCTGCAGCGTTATTGTCTCTTGTGCCGGTATCGCTGCTTTTGCTATGGCAGGGTTTAGAGCGGCGCCGATGACGCCGGTGCTTAAATTGCTGCTCGAGGGGATTATCCTCCGTTGCCTTATTGCCATCGCTTTGTTTGGGGGTGTCCACCAGTATATATCATATGATGAGGTGGTTGTCCAGCGCCCTGTGGGCGGTGGTTCCTGTTCTTCTCCTGCATCATCGTCCATACCGTCGATGTCTTCGGAGCCGAAATCAAGCATGTCGGTTAAGTTGTCGACAGTGGCTATTAAGTGGGTGGCGGGTGGGTGATGAATTTCTTCTTCGTCCGCTTCCCACTCAAGTCGGGCATAGTTCAGCCAAGGGTCTCCTGACAAGGAGAGAGACCCCAATGAATTTAGTACGTTGCCCAAGGGTGAGTGCTGAAAGATATCCGCGGAGGTAAACTCCATGATCGGTGCCCAATCAGATTCGTTAGGCACGGACGCAGGCGGTTCGGAGCCTATGGCCGGGGACGAATCCAAGGGTCCGGCAACATAGGTCTCATAGGGGCGAAGTCAGTATTCGGCTCTATCGCCGCTGGGTGTGCGGCCTCTGAGGCGGGGTCCATCCGCTCGTCCTCGGATGGCACGAGCTGCTCCAGATTGAGGGCCTGAGGCAGAGCTAAGTCATGCTCATCGTGACTGTGCGGCGCACCTGACACGGGCTCGAATCTGTCGAAGATCAAGTCTCCGTAGATGTCGGCAGTATAGTTTAAGTTTCCAAACCTGACCTGATGGCCAGGGGCGTAGCTCTCGATCTTCTCCAGATGGCCAAGTGAGTTGGCCCGCAGTACGAAGAAGCTGAATACGAAGATCTGTCCGGGGAGAAAAACCTCACACTAGACCGCATCATTGTCGATGATCGAGGGAGGCATCAAGCCTTACGGTGACGACACAGTGGAACTCTCAATGAAAGCACCAATGTCGGTGTCAAAACCGGCGGATCTCGGGTAGGGGTTCCCGAACTGTGCGTCTAAGGCGGATGGTAACAGGAGGCGGGGGACACAATGTTTACCCAGGTTCGGGTCCTCTCGATGGAGGTAATACCCTACGTCATGCTTGATTTATCTTGATGATATGAGTATTACAAGAGTTGATCTACCACGAGATCATAGAGGCTAAACCCTAGAAGCTAGCCTATGATTCTGATTGTTGTTGTCCTACGGACTAAACCCTCTGGTTTATATAGACACCGGAGGGGGCTAGGGTTACACAGAGTCGATTACAAGGGAGGAGATCTACATATCCGAATTATCATCCGCCTTAGACGCATACTTCGGGACCCCCTACCCGAGATCCGTCGGTTTTGACACCGACACCCATGTTTTGCTACCTTATGTTCCGCTCTATCGGCTAAGGTGGCACCGAGAGAACTACTGTGATTGTGCCCTAGTTCATCTAGATGAGCACCTTAGTAGAGAAAGCCAAAAACTGACTGTCATGATAAAGTGCGAGACTGGTCAACCACTCGAGGACTCAGCGGAATCTTCACGATTCCTCCGCGTTAATGAAGGACCGGTTTCCCGGTCATGTATGTACGCGCACCGTATTCGGATAAGCGCGGAAGTGCCAGGGGCTATATAGTAGCCCCACTGTCAATCTCCTATGGCTAAGTTAAAGTGTTAAAGCAATATAGTCCAATTCCCTTGTTCGCCGCGCTATCACCTCCTTAATGGACCAAGACGTTGGATCAAGTGTGAATACGCGCTTTTCTGAACACCCCCACATTATATGCGTGGGGGCTAAAGCCGACGACTGGAAACTTTGAGGTTATATACATACATAAACGGTCGCACAGGAGGCATCATAATACTTTCAGGCAAAAGTATAAACACAGCCTTTATAATCCAAATAGCATTGTTTTTACAATTGGGATACATGTCACTCGAACATGATACTCTTCGAGCACTGAGCCTCTATTAAACGAGTGCCTTCTAGGACTTCTTCAAAATAGTGCTCGGCCAAGACCTGGCCTTCAGCCGGACCCCGGGTTGCAATAGCGATGGCATCCATCTCTGCCCAGTATGTCTTAACACGGGCAAGAGCCATCCGCGCACCCTCTATGCACGCCGACCTCTTTACAGCGTCGATATGCGGCACAACACCAAGGAATCGTTGCACTAAACCAAAATAACTATTCGGCCTTGGTCCTTCCGGCCATAGATGATCCACAACAGACCTCATGGCAAGCCTGGACAACCTATGGAGCTCAGCCCACTCGCCCATTTGCTCATTTAACAGTAGCAGACGCGTTGGAGCACTGAACTGCGACCAGAACAACTTTTCCACTTCGTGATCTTTTTGATCTTTGAAAAACATAGTCGCATCAGCAGCACTTGTTGCCAAGTCCAAGTACGCGTCTGCAACACTGCATAATTGATCCAGAGGGGCATACTTCGGATCTCCAAACTTCGTCTGCAACAAAAAGGGCTTCCCAGCCGTGATATCTCCGGCTTGACGAAGCTCCTCCTTCGCCGCTCTGATTTTAGAGCGGGTTTCCTTGGCTGCTACCATGGCTTTCTTCAGGTCTGCCGTTTTCGCTTGGCTTTCCTTTTCAAGAAGCTCATACTGGGCGGTGGCATCCTACAGCTCAATAGCCATCTTGGCTATTTTATCTTCAGTCTGGCGATGAGCAGCCCGTTCGGCTCTTAACTCTATGGCCGCCTTTAGGGTGGCTGCATCACTTCTCCTGGCTTGTTCCTTGGCTCGGGCAAGCTCCGCCCGAAGGGTCTCCACGGCGGCAGCTCCATCTACAGTCACAACATGTTATAGATACTAGCATCATGCTCCTCTTAATATCTGTTGACCACCGGAGAATACATACCCTGTGCCTCGTCAAGCCGTTTGTTCACAAGCACGATGTTAGCATCTGCCATATCAAGCTGCGGCCTCAGTTCGGCAAACTCACCAATCCGGCCAGCAACCGGACCCTCAGCCGCCTGCACGTGTGAGTAGCATGATCATTACCTAGGACTATGATCCTCTGTTTGCCACCTCGGGACAGCAACCAGAGTCTCAGGGGCTACTATCTGTATAGGGCACACCTAGCATGTGCGGTACTGTCAAAATATATATATATACTACTTTGCGTACCTCAAAGCCTTTGAGCAGGCTCATAAAAGCTTCATGCAACCCACTTTTGGCAGATGAAATCCTTTCAACCACCGTACCCATTAAAGTACGATGCGCCTCTAACATAGCCGCTTGCTCCAGAAGACCCATCAGTGCGTCTTGTCATGCACCGGACAGTCCCGTACTCTTTTAGTTGCTCCCCTTAGGAGCCGAATACTCCGGACTTTGGGTGGCCGAAGGGTTACCTTCCGGCCTTGGCGGATCAGGAGAAATCCTCTGTGACGACACGTCGGGGTCGTCCACCTCGTGAGGCGGGGAGACAGGGGGAGGCATTTCACTCTCCATCATCTCCGGAAGAAGATCCCCCGAAGACGAACTCTGTCGAGAAGGGCTATGATCCGAACTACAAGACATACGTCTCGATTATTATCCTCGGAGATGATGCAAGATATATTTACCAAAAGTACTCTGGTCCACTTACAGCTCGGTGGAGGGCTGATCCCCTTGCGGGCACTGTGCAGTAAGGATGCCCTCCGGGGTAGGCCCCCCTGGTGAAGGTTTCTTCCCTTGTTTGGAAACCCTCATTTCCAAGTCTTCAGAGGCGGTCCTCTTCTTTCCTTGGGGAGAGGGAATTTTAGATTCTTCTCCCCGGTTATCCTCCTTCGCGGAGACACTAATTCCCCTGATTTGGATGAGTAATGTGTGAGGCCCGCTTTCGGGTTCTTTATTCCTCCCTTTATCTTCCCATGATGGCACTTGATAAGGTGCGAGCTCAAGTATCCTCGATAGTACAGGATCCGGTGAGCCTTCGGGAAGGGGGGCCGAACACCTGATCATCTTCGCCTTTCTTATACAGTCCTGGCTAAGAGCAATTTTTTTCAAAATGATGTGATGACAAATGAAAACACGGTGTGTTCGGCCGCAGAATTACTCACGTGGGTGTAACGCCCTTGATGCGGCTATATCTCCTACGTGTCGAAGCACCACTTAGAGGCATAAGCGCATTGAAAGCAATGTCGCAAGTAAGGTAATCTTCACAACAACCCATGTAAATAGATAAAACGGGAAAAGGTACATAGTTGGCTTACACTCGCCACATCACACAAATACATGAATAACATTACAATCATCCAATACACTCATGGTCCGACTATGGTACCAAAATAAAGATCAACCCCCACATGCGACACGGTCCCCGATCGCTCCAACTGGGCACCACTACTGATCATCTGGGAACGACACATAGTAAAAGCGAGAGTCTTCATCGAACTCCCACTTGAGCTCAAGAGCATCGTCTGGAACGGTATCATCGGTCCCTGCATCTGGTTTGGAAGTAAACTGTGAGTCACGGGGACTCAGCAATCTCGCACCCTCGCGATCAAGACTATTTAAGCTTATAGGTAAGGCAAGGTATGATGTGGAGCTGCAGCAAGTGACTAGCATATATGGTGGCTAACATATGCAAATGAGAGCGACAAGAGAAAGGAAAGCACGGTCGAGCAACTATGATCAAGAAGTGATCCTAGAACAACCTACATCAAGCATTACTCCAACACCGTGTTCACTTCCCGGACTCCGCCGAGAAGAGACCATCACGGTTACACCCGCGGTTGATTCATTTTAATTAAGTTAAGTTTCATGTTATCTACAACCGGACGTTAACAAATTCCCATCTGCCCATAACCACGGGCACGGCTTTCGAAAGTTCAAATCCCCGCAGGGGAGTCCCAACTTAGCCCATCACAAGCTCTCACGGTCAACGAAGGATATTCCTTCTCCCGAGACATTTCGATCAGACTCGGCATCCCGGTTACAAGACATCCTCGACAATGGTAAAACAAGTCCAGTAACACCGCCCGAATGTGCCGACAAATCCCGATAGGAGCTGCACATATATCGTTCTCAGGGCACACTCAGATGAACACTACGTACAACTAAAACCAACCCTCAATTTTCCCCGAGGTGGCGCTGCAAGTGGCTCTGTTTGGACCAACACTCAAAGGAGCACTGGCCCGGGGGGGTTTAAATAAAGATGACCCTTGGGCTCCGAAACCCCAAGGGAAAAATAGGCTAGGTGGCAAATGGTAAAACCAAGGTTGGGCATTGCTGGAGGAGTTTTATTCAAGGCGAACTGTCAAGGGGTTCCCAATATAACCCAACCGCGTAAGGAACGCAAAATCCGGGAACATAACACCGATATGACAGAAACTAGGGCGGCAAGAGTGGAACAAAACACTAGGCAAAAGGCCGAGCCTTCCACCCTTTACCAAGTATATAGATGCATTAAGATAAAAAAGATAATAAGGTGATATCCCAACAATAAACAATGTTCCAACAAGGAACGATCTCCAATCTTCACCTGCAACTAGCAACGCTATAAGAGGGGCTGAGCAAAGCGGTAGCATAGCCAATCAACGGTTTGCTAGGACATGGTGGGTTAGAGGTTTGACATGGAAATTTGCGAGGCATGATAAGCAAGTGGTAGGTATCGTAGCATAGGCATAGCAAAAGAGCGAGCATCTAGAAAGCAAAGATAGAAGTGATTTCGAGGGTATGATCATCTTGCCTGCAAAGTTGTTAGGGTTGACTTGATCCTCGTAAGCGAACTCAATAGGCCCCTCGTTCATGAACTCGTATCCCGGCTCTACCCAAGCAAGACAAACAAGCAAAAGGAACATAATCAACCACGTGCAATGCTCAAGCAATATGATGCAAACATGGTATGATATGCGGGATGCGATATGTGATGCATATGCAAGATTTGACAAGGAATGATTGAACCTGGCCTCACCTTGGTAATCCAAGAGTGCCACTGGAAAGGTGAGGTGATTTCGGTTGAAATCGATATAAAGATCACCGGAATCGGATGCACGGTTTGGAAATGGCAAGCAAAACAAATATGGCACTGGTCTGCGATAATCAGCAAGTGACCAACTAAATGCATCAAGATAAATATACTACAGCACTCAAACATGACAACAAAATACATGGTAGGGATCCACTCATGAATCTTGACAAAAGATGAACACTGAGCTACAGCTAATTCATCAATTAACAGGTTCAAACAAGCATGGCAAAAGAGCAAATAATAACAGGTTTCAGACTTAGTGAAATTAACACAAGTCTGGAATTTATCATCAGGAAGCACAATTTAGAGCATGAAAAGTACATTCTACAGGAACTCATCATGGCAAAGCAAGGCATGCAATGAAGCTACTCAAAGCACTTAACAAAAGTTCCTTAGTGACCGTGAGCCAAAAGGGATCAGAAAGTACAATTGCAAGCATGTGAACATGGCGAAAACGTAAACAGATTCAGACTTTGTGAAAAACTGGAGCATGCAAATCAGTTAACGAGTAGGCATGTTCACGAGCTCAATGCACTCACTACAGAGCATGGCATGACAAACTAAGTATACACCCACCAAGAATACATGGCACAGGAGCTAGACATGGCAAGAACAATAACATAGCATGCACGAATCTATAACAACATCCTCGGCAAAATCGCTAAACATGTCAACAATCTACCAGGATTCACGATATAGCAAAAGTAGAGCTCGATTGACTCAAGATAGGTTGCTCCATAAATGCAAACAAAGACAATGTTAGCAAAATTTTAGCAAAATGTTCTTACTGATCATCCTCAAAAGAGGCACGGATCACTAGGAAACAACATGAACATATGACATAACAACAAAAACAGGACAAGGACTTGGTGAAATTCTAAGTCCCTGAAATCAGCATTACCGATTACGCTACTTTGCAAGCTTGTGCTAGTCACCACAAATATCACAAAAATACATGGCAAGCACCCCTGTAAAGATGGCATGGCATGTAACAAAACTCATGTAGAGCTCAGGATCATAGCATGCACACATTAAACATGGCAAAAATGACAAATAGCTATTTGCTAAAACAGATCTGATAAATTCATCACATAGCCCTCTTCGAACAACATTTGGGGCATCAAGATGAGCTCAAATGAAAATGATGCAATGAGGTGAAATGATGTACTCGTCGAGACGAACATTTTGATATGCTACACGCACAAATGTGATCTACGATGAGAGAGTTACGACATGATGAAAATTACCAAAAATTAGGGTCTCGGGGACAAAAAAACAACCGAGGGGATTTTGGATCTGGATCTGGCGCGTGACACTGTAGCGATGCACGCTTCTCGAAGCTCGCCGGCCGGAGATGTGGTCGACAGCGGTGGAGATCCGGCGGAGGAGGAGGTGGCCCGACGGCGAGGTGGAGGTGGTAGAGGCGGCGGAGGACGGTGGGCGGCGACGGGCGGCGGCCACCAGCGGCAAGGGCGGCGCGAGGCGGAGCGGAGGAGGTGGCCGGCGTCGTGGCGGCGCGGCGGCTCCCGACGTCGAGGCAGAGATGAGGCGGCGCGGCGAAGCTGCGGACGCCGACGTCGAAAGAGAAGGCGGCGGGGTCGCGGTGGCCGGATGGGCCACGGGGGCCCTCCCGCGGGCCGAGCGGGCCGGGCGGCGGCACGGTGAAGTGGGGCTCCCACCCGGGACACATGGCATCACCTGATAGGTCCGGCGGAGCGGGCAGACACGTCCTCTGCCCAGATTTTTGTTCGGCGGTGGCGGGCGGAGTTTTTAGGGTTAGGGGGAGAAAAAGACCCGGGATTTTTGGATGAGGGACTATAAATAGAGGTAGGAGGAGCTAGGAGACTCCAAATGAGGTGCGGTTTTCGGCCACGCGATCATGATCAAACGCTCTAGATGATGGAGGAGGTTTAGGTGGGTTTTGGGCCAAATTGTAAGGGTGTTGGCTGCAACACCCACGAGGCCTTTTCGGTCCCTCGGTTAACCGTTCGAGTATCAAACGAAGTCCAAATGACACGAAACTTGACAGGCGGTCTACAGGTCGTAAACCAAGGCCGCATGGAAAGTCTCGGTCCAATCCGGAAATGTTTAACCCCCACACACGAAAAGAGGTAGAAAGGAGCACCGGTGGACATAGGAGCGCCGGAATGCAAAACGGACAACGGGGAAAATGCTTGGATGCATGAGACAAACACGTATGCAAATGCAATGCACATGATGACATGATATGAGAGGCATGACAAAGATAACAACACACGGAGACAAAAACCCGACAATGAGGAAAATAAAATAACTTAGGCCAGAAACGGCAAGAGTTGGAGTACAGATAAGGTAAATTACATCCAGGGTGTTACAGTGGGTATCTGGATGATTGCAATTTAGACACGCATCCTCGGTGGTGTCCGGACACTTTATTCGTGATCCGAAGAACAATCCATACATCCCTTCGAGCGTCACGCCAAAGAATTGCTGAATAGTTCACGGTCCTTCCGGTTTGAACTCCCACATATGGAGAGGTCGACGTTGGCATGGCAGGACCCGACGAACTAGCATGACATGCATTACCTTGACATGGCTGACATCTCTCTTGAGGAGATCTCGGATGTGACTCTGCAATGTCGGCACATCATTAACTGGCCCCCAGTCCAGCCCCTTGTTGACCCATGACGCCAGTTGTGGCAGGGGGCCCGAATGGAAGGCGGGGGTAACTACCCACTTAGTACTTCGGGGCGCTGTGATGTAAAACCACTCCCGCTGCCATAAGTTGGACATCTCCGGGAAGGGACCCTTTGGCCATGGAACATCGATGCCTTTACTTATTATGGCGCCTCCGCATTCTGCGTGTCACCCATCGATCATCTTCGGCTTCACATTGAAGGTCTTAAGCCATAAGCCAAACTGCGGGGTGATGCGGAGGATGGCCTCACACATGACGATAAACGACGAGATGTGAAGGATGGAATCTGGAGCTAGATCATGGAAGTCGAGCCCGTAATAGAACATAAGCCCTCTAACAAAGGGATCAAGAATGAAGCCTAGCCCTTGGAGGAAGTGGGAAACAAATAAGACACTCTCGTTGGGTTCGGGAGTGGGGATGACCTGCCCTTGAGCACGCAGCCTGTGCAAAATTTCGGCGGCCAGATACTTGGCTTCTCTTAGCTTCTTGATGTCCTCCTCTATGACAGAAGAGGCCATCCACCGGCCTTGAAGGTTGGATCTGGACATGATTAAAGGTTCGAAGTGCTTAGCCTAAGACTTGGGCGTTGGAATTCGAGGTGGGGGAAGGGATGGATCGAGCGCGAGAAGAAAAGGAGAGGCCTTGGCCCCTTTATAAATAGGATGAACATCAAGCATCCTTTGCGTGGCCATTCGGAACTTGCCTAAAATCGAGGAGTCATACCAGCAAGCGCGATTGGGTTACCCACACACGTATTGATGAGAATCCCGTGGTAAGGGGACACGATCTCTGCTTTAACAAGACGTGCCAAGAAAACCTCCTCGCAATATGTGCAGTAGCTGGTTGAGAAAAACAGTTCGAATAATGACCGGGCCATGGCATGATGTCATGTTATGAAAAGTTGTCAGTAGATTAGATTTGTGGAAATATTATACTCTCTACGATGGTATGTGGAATTTGTTTTGCAGAGCCAGACAGTATCCTTGTGTTGGAAATATTCTATGGAGTATTCAGAGGAGGAACCCGCCTTGCAATTCCGAAGACAATCTGCGCGCCGGACTCATCGTCATTGAAGCCTGGTTCAGGGGCTACAGAGGGAGTCATGGATTAGGGGTTCCTTGGACTATCGGACTATATACTTTGGCCGGATTGTTGGACTATGATGATACAAGATTGAAGACTTCGTCCCGTTTCCGGGTGGGACTCTCCTTTGCATGGAAGGCAAGCTTGGCAATTTGGATATGTAGATCTCCTCCCTTGTAACCGACTCTGTGTAACCCTAGTCCCCTCCAGTGTCTATATAAACCGGAGGGTTTAGTCCGTAGGACAACAACAATCATAATCATAGGCTAGCTTCTAGGGTTTAGCCTCTATGATCTCGTGGTAGATCAACTCTTGTAATACTCATATCATCAAGATCAATCAAGCAGGAAGTAG
The DNA here is from genome assembly GCF_056163025.1 of Triticum urartu. Classification (NCBI taxonomy): domain Eukaryota; kingdom Viridiplantae; phylum Streptophyta; class Magnoliopsida; order Poales; family Poaceae; genus Triticum; species Triticum urartu. The sequence goes on from NC_141876.1 coordinate 327,320,529, forward strand.
GGTATTACCTCCATCGAGAGGGCCCGAACCTGGGTAAACATTGTGGCCCCCGCCTCCTGTTACCATCCGCCTTAGACGAACAATTCGGGACCCCCTACCCGAGATCCGTCGATTTCGACACCGACACCTGTGCCGCTCCTTTAGGTCACCGGAGCTGCTCCGGCGAGGCCTCTGCCATGCCTGTCGGCCGGCCGGCAGCTCCCCTACTTCTCCTCTATTTTGCCTAGCCTAGCCACTGCCTGTGGGACCCACTGCTCAGCCTCTCAGGGGACTAGGACCCCACCTGTCATCCCCAAATAGCCCCTCTTTTCTTTTCTTTTCTTTTATTTAGACTAGTGAATTTCCATTTCTGGCATATGGAATCTTTCCATTTCGGGAAAGTCCAATTCTAGACATTCCAAATATGGAAATTGCCAAATATGTTCATTTCCATTTTGGGCAGCAATCCATTTTAAGCATTTGTGATGATTGTTCTATGGAAACCTAGACATATTATATATGTTTTTGGGGTAGAAAATCACACCAATCTAGTGATGGCATTAGTTTCTGCATTGGAGCTAGTTTACACACATGTCATTTTACATCATGTTGTTGTTTTGTCTTCTTGTGTATATGTATGTAAACATGCTATGTGGTATTTTGGCACATGTGTAGCTTCCTTTTCATGTCTACTCCATGCTAGATTTATTTCATGCCTTATAGTGCACTGTGATGAGTGACACAAGCTTGTAAACATGCTATCATGAAGCTCTCTCTACCATGCCATGTAATTCCACATAGTCTGAAATCTGTTCATATCACTTGCCATGTTTGTATTGATGCTATCATCATTTCTTTAGATCTTTGGAATAAGTTCAGTAAGGGAGTTTTGTTAATTGCATTTAGTACTAGCATGCCATGCTCAAGTTTTCCATGGTAGGTTACTGTAACATGTAGTTTTTTCACTTTAAAAATTGCAACCTGATGATGTTTCTGCCATGTGCAGTGAATTTCTGCTAAGTCTGTTAAACAATTAGCATTTGCATTTTTGCTATGTTGTTTTAAACATGTTCTAGTGAGTTCTAGCAGTAGCTCATTGTTCATGATTTGTAGAGCTTCACCTGTAATTCACTGACGTATATTTTGTTTTCATGCTTGGGTGTTGTAGCATATTTAAACCTTGCATCTAATTGGCCATGTTGCTGTGTTAAGCAGATTGCATTGTATCTTGTTTGGCTCATCATTTGCATACCGTGCATCCCTTTCCGATGATCTTCATATCGATTTCAACCGAAATTTCTCAATCTATCCAATGGCATTCTTGGTTTGCCAAGTTAGTGCCACATTCATCTTTCCCCTTACGGAATACCCATATGCATTGCACATCATATCTTGCATTCTATGCCATGTCTTGCATCATGTTGCTTGCGCATTGCACTGTGATTGATTGTTGTTTCGTTGCTTGTGTTCTTGCCTTGGGTAGAGTCGGGAGACGAGTTCATGTTTGAGGACCCTGTCGAGTATGTTCACAAAGAGCAAGGATTCAATACCTCTAAAAACATTGCAGGCAAGATGATCATTACCCCCAATATAACTTCTATCTTTGCTTGCTAGTTGTTCGTTCTATCGCTATGTCGCGCTACCTACCACTTGTTTATCAAGCCTCCCATATTGCCATGTCAAGCCTCTAACCCACCTTCCTAGCAAACCGTTGATTGGCTATGTTACCGCTTTTCCTTGGCCCCTCTTATAGTGTTGCTAGTTGCAGGTCAAGTGCCGGTTCTTCCATGTTGGAACATGGATATGTTGGGATATCACAATATCTCTTATTTATTTGATGCACCTATATACATGGTAAAGGGTAGAAGGCTTGGCCTTTTGCTTGATCTTTTTTTTCAACTCTTGCCGCCTTAGTTTCTGTCATACCGGTGTTATGTTCCTTGATTTTGCGTCCCTAACAGGGTGAGGGTTTATGGGCCCCTCTTGATAGTTCTCTTTGAATAAATCTCTTCCAGAAAGGCCCAACATTGGTTTTACCATCTGCCTAATAACAACTAAAATATGCATAGGGAGTAGTTAACCCGAGGATTCTTAATCAACAACCCAGGCCAGTGTTCCTCTAACTGCTGGTCCAACCTAGGCGATGTCCGACGCCCCCTGGGCAACCAGGGTCTTAGCCAACCCGACGTCTTGCCCATCTGGTGTGCCCTGAGAATGAGATACGTGCAACTCCTATCGGGATTTGTTGGCACATCGGGTGGTCTTGCTGGTTTTGTTTTACCGGGATTCCGAGTCTGATCGGAGGGTCCCGCGATGGAGGATTGTCTCCATGGATCGTGAGCTTGTTATGGGCTAAGTTGGGACACCCCTGCTGGGTTTAAACTTTCGAGAGCCATGCCTGCGATTATGTGGCAAATGGGAGTTTTTAATATCCGGTTGTAGAGAACTTGACACTTGACTTAATTAAAATGCGACAACCGCGTGTGTAACCATGATGGTCTCTTTTCCTGAGGTTCGGGAAGTGAACACGGTTGGGTTATGTTTGAACATAAGTAGTTCAGGATCACGTCTTGATCATTAGTAGATTACGACCATTGCCTAGTTTCTCATCTTATTCTTGTATTCATGAGCTAGCCACCATACAATGCTTAGTGCTTGCTACAACTCCACCTTATATCCATACCTTACATATAAGCTTTGATAGTCTTGACACCGTGGGTAATAGAATTGCTGAGTCCGCGTGGCTCACAGTATACTACAAACACAGTTGCAGGTGTCGATGAGACTGATGCAGGTGATGCCACTGTGCTCAAGTGGGAGTTCGGCAAAAACCTTGGCTGTTACTATGTTTCCTTTCTGGATGATTAGTAGTGGTGCCTAGTAGGGTCGATCGGGACTTAGCTTGGGTGGTTGTCTTTTATTCGTTTGATTTCGTCTGTAGTCGTACTTTGTGTTCATCTTGAATGACTGCATAACTTGATGATATTTTGTGTGACATTGTGGCGATTGTAAGCCAAAGCTCGTATTCTATCTATTCAGTACATGAGATGAGCAAAGATACAACCACTCTTGTGACCATACGAATAGGCGCTTATGCCCCAAGTCGTGCCTCGACACGTATGGAGTATAGTCGCATATTGGGCATTACAACCGACGATGCTAGAAGCACAATCAGCCTAACTGATGCAATCAAAGAGCAAGCAAGAATATGATAATGCAATCTGAATAACCGATGCAATCAAGGAGCATGAACAGGTGGCCAAGGATGTGGGAGGACATCCCAAGGTAGCCTAAAACTAACCTTAGGTCGTACAAGGCCAATGGGCCCAAGTGGAGGTGACGTAACACCTTCGCACTTGTAGTTTGACTCGGATTCTATTGCAGCATCAGATTGTTTCGTATATAACTCAACACTCCGGACGAATATGAAGGTGAGTCCAATTGTGTTGGAAAGTTCACGAAATCTATTTTCCAATAAAAAAGAATCACCCAATTCGGAGTCCGGATGAAAACGTTATTGACGTTTTGAGTCAGGTATGTTTATGTAGTCCGATTCTGAGTCCAGAACGTGAGAGACTTGGACTCTATCTTCCCTTGGGCCAAAAGTGATGTGAGAGAACTTTTTGGACAGCAAGTAAACAAATCTTTCTCCCTTATATTCATATGTGGATTGTACAAATGTATCATACACCTGCAATTAGACATGGCACAAATGTTTGTGAAGTATTTTTGTCCTGGATGACATAAATAAATAATTGCATAGTTTGCATTAGAAATCACCTCACGAATATACATGTATGCAATATTTTTGGCCATATCCAAGGTACTGATGTCCTCATCACGCGTTGGAGGCAGATCCAGCGGAGATCCAGTGGTGGCGAGGTCCTGCACCTGGCGGCGGCGCCCATGGAAGTTCCTGTGCGGGAGAGGGAGAGATCAACGTGAGAGAGAGGGGGAAGAGGCTGGAGGGAGAAGGGCCAGAGCGATGCGACCTATATCTGCTCTAGCAGTGGTCGCCAGTGTGGCTGCTGGAGGCGGGCGACAGTGAGGTGGTGCGGTGGATCAAGGCAGGAGGAGGCATGAGGCGGCAATGTTCGGGAGCTTATCCCCTCGGGTGTGGACCGGCAGCTGTTCATGCCCGGATGGGTTTCAGCAGGCCCGCGATTGGCTCAGCAGGGCCGCAGCGGCTTGAGGATGGTTGAAGGCGACGTGGAGAGCTGCAAATGGAGTAAATGGTGGCTCAGGTGGTGGCGGGGCTGATGGTGGTGCGACAAGTGGCGGCAAGGTAGGGGTACAGGAACGGCTAGAAAGCTAGGGTTGCCCAAAATGATAGGGGGCTACTTAAATAGGCAGGGGTTAGGGTTTGAGGGAAATTGGGGGTTTTTTTGGAGTCGTTCAATCTCAATCGGATGGCTCTGGTCGGGATGGTAATGTAGGTGGGCTATGTAGGGGTCATAGACTGAGAAGACAATGAAGTTGGGCGACCGACACAAGCTTGTTTTTTGAAAACGTCCGACAATTAAACCGGCTATAGTGCCGCTACCGTTAACGGTTGGGGTATTAAACAACCTTTGAATGTGGTGAAACTTAGCATGTGGTCTAGCCAAAATATAACAAGAGCGCACGCCAACTTTCAACCCATTTCGAGGATGTTTTATTTCCACTTAGAAAAACGATTATTTGGCGACGTCGCGGACGCATGCGAGTGTGGTTAGTCTCGGAACGGTCAACGAAAGGCGATAGGGAGAAACGGCAACCATGAACGAATGCAATTTTTTAAAAGTGATGACAATGGAGTGACAATGCAATGTGAATGATGCGATGATGAATGCAACAAACGAATAATTAACGTGGTTACAACAAAAATAGCGGGAGGCATCTAGAGCATCAGTCTCGGGTTGTTACAACTCTCCCCCACTTACAAGAGATCTCGCCTCCAGATCATAGGAATGAATAGGAAGAGGAAGAGATTATACGAAGTTGCTTCTTTTACAAACGAGTGAAACCAACTAATCTTGGAGGTTACAAAGTCATGAATGAAGAGCCGAAGGGCCAAGAAAAAATTTAACCCACTCCGGTTAATGGAGAAACAAGGAATTGAACATGAACTAGAAGATGAGACGTTTCAAAGAGAGCAAGAACATAAAGCCTCTGGAACAAACGAAAGAAAGGAATGAAAAGAATGAAGAATAACAACATCTTGCACCACAAAGATAAACTTGAAAGGGAAACATTACAAGGAATGCTAGAATGGAGTTGTTGGATAATCAACAACGAAAAGATATGATACCCATGGACTTATGGAAACATCTCAAAACTTGAGGTGAAATTCTGCCACTACTGGAAACAATTGATTGCTTGAGAGGAATGAAAATATGTGAAACACCACCTCAAAAGAGAATGGACAACTAATTGCAGTTCAAAACATAAGAAGAAGAATACTTGAGCTGCTCCAACAAGAAACTTGATGAACACTCCGAGGATGAGTTAAATCATTAATGAACCGCTTTGAAGAACCTCTTGGAAGAACTTCAGAAATTAAAGGATTCTAGATAAGAAATGAAGGTTGAAAAGAATAAGTATGGAGCCTTGTAATGATTTTATTACAACACCATGATGACGAAGAAATGAAGCTTTGAAATGAGATAATTGAGATAACTTGGAGCTCCTATAAAGACAGATGGAACATTACAAACCAAGATTTTATTCATCATGAGCAAACTTTGGGGGAAGGTATTAAATCGCCTTGAGGAAACAAGAACAATAATTATTGTATGTCTATCCTCCAACAATTTGATTGATGACACGCAATGGATTTTGCATACTACTTATTCTTCTCGCTACTGGGAAACGTTGCATGGAAAACAAAAAAAAATTATACGCACGCGCAAGATCTATCCATGGAGATGCATAGCAACGGGAGCGGAGAGTGTGTCTACGTACCCTCGTAGACCGTAAGCGAAAGCATTTAACAACGCGGTTAATGTAGTCGAACTTCTTCGCGCTCCAACCGACCAAGTACCTAATGTACGACACCTCCATGTTCAACACATGTTCAGCTCGGTGACGTCCTCCGCCTTCTTGATCCAGCAAGATGGCAGGGTAGTAGATGAGTTTCAGCAGCACGACAACATAGTGACGGTGATGGTGAAGGTATCTCCGCAGGGCTTTGCCTAAGCACTAAGAAAATATGAACGGGGGTGTAAACGGTGGAGGGGGGCACCGTACACAGCTAAGATAATGTTTTGGTTGTGCTAGCACTACTGTAGGATGCTACTAACGCGACACTACGACCAGAGACCCTTCGACGAAACTATGTGCGATGCGATAATCGCAAACGGTGGTGTAAAAAAACCATCAAAAAGGTGCAAAACATTTGTGTAACATCCCAAAATTCTAAATTTTGGAATGTTATAAACAAATAGATAGATTTGATTGATTGTTTGATTGATTGCGTGAAATTGAGTGAAATTCGAATTCTTTTTGAAAGTTAAATGAGAGGGAATAAAAGGACTTTCCCAAACTTTCATATTTGCTTTCTGATCTTCTTGAATTCAAATTCTTTCAAACACAAAACCCTAGAGACAAGATGACATGACTTCTTCCATTTAAAAATGAAAAGGGTGTTTGAAAAACAATTGAATTTCATTTGGAAATATTCCAATTTTGAAACTTTATGCGACTCAATGATTTTCACGAGAGAAGATAAAATGACTTCTTCAAATTATATGAAATATGAGTTGGGAGTTTCAAAGAATTAAATTCAAAGTTCTTTTGAATTTATTTTCAATTTGGAATATTAGATCATCATGCCTATCTTATTTTCTTGCTTTTGGTCGATCCTAGAAAGTTCACGCAACTCAAGGACCTTCGGAGAGAGTTGGAGATTTCGTTATTTTCTTATTTGAGAGTTTTCTCGAATTGGAAAAGAGGATCATTTGATTTATTTATTCCATCTTCAATAATTTTTCCAATGTCAAAATAAGAGAGCGAGAATAATATGACTTTCCTGAAATTTAGGAAAAATGAAGATTTAATAAATAGATCAAATTTTGTTTTCCGGTGTTTGTTTGTTTTTATTTGGATAGGGAAAAATGCGCGTTTTCAAAAGTTGTGTTTTAGGTCTGGAGAAAAGTTCATTTTGTTTGACTCATTTTTAGGAGTCGGGGAAAATTTACTTCATTAGTTTTGGAGTTCGGTAGATTTTGTTTTTCTGTGTTTTTCCGAGCGCGGAACCGTTTAAAAAAAAACCTCAGCGCCTTGGGCCAAAGGCCCAAGCCGCCGGCCGGCCAGCCAAGGCCAAGGCCATCGCCGCACCGCGCGCGTGCCCAAGCTCCAGGAGCCGCCGCCTTTGTCTTTTGGAAGTCCTAGTAGGACTTTTGTCCTACTTCCGTATATTCCTTTTCTATTTCTAGATCTTTTCCTTCCCTCTTTTCTAATCCTATTTCTAGTCTAATTTCTTGTCCCCTACCCCAAGTAAACCCCCCCTCCCCAATATAAATACCCAAGCACCCCCCCTCTAAATCATCAAACCCAAAGCCTAGAGCTCCACCCCACCCCGCGCCCCACACCCCACGCCGCGCCGCCGCACCACCCAAGCCGCGCCTCACCCCGCGCCTCTCACCCGCGCCGCGCCCTGCTACACCGCCGCCGCGCCACCCCTCACCCGCCGCCACGCCCCTCAACCGCGCCACGCCGCCTCACCCGCGCCGCCGCCCTTGTGCATCGCCGCCGCGCCCAACGCCGCCATACACCGCCGCCGCCGCCATGCGTCACCGCGCCGCCGCCGTCGCCGCCGTTCGCCGGAGGTACCGCGCCGCGTCTCTTCATTCCCTCGGTTCGGTTTTTCTTATAAACTGTTCCGATTCTTTTCTTCTCTACCGATTCGTTTTCTCTCCGATTCTTCGCCAAACCGTTCCGGTGTTCTAGATTGGTTTTTCGTTTCGGTTTTCTTCTCCGAAACCCTAGATCGGATTCGTTTTCTTTTCTGATCTAGTTGCCTTTAGATCGTTCGCCGGACCGTTCGTCCTAACGAACGTGATCACCGGATTCTTCTAGGTTAACGAACGTCCGTTCGTTTAACCGTTCTTCTTTTTCTTTTCGTCGGATTTATTCCGCGATCGCGATCTCAGATCCGATCTTCTTTCTAGTCTTTCTTCTCGCCCGTTTATCGGAATCAGGTGATTCAAGCGCCTGGAGTTTCGTCCCGAAACCGCCGTTCCGTCTAATCAACTTAAACAAGTTTTTGCTACTGTAAAATTTTTACCTAGTTCAACTTGCTAGAACCGAGTTGTTCTTCCGCCGTTTGTTTTCGGTTTCTTTGTTCGGTTCCTTCTTTCTTTGCAACCGGAGTTCTTAAGTTGAACTATCTGGTTCGTTCTCTCGTTCGAGTTTTACTTGTGCATTAGATGAGTACTTATTGTGTGGTTACTATTGTTTGCTTACGATAGATTGACCGGAGTGTGATGAGTAGATCTATCATGAGTTTTGAGTGTGAATCATGTTCATCAACATTGCAGGCAAGTTCACACTTTGATCATACCTTTTCTACAACCCAGTTTTATTGCATTAGATCAATCCTCTCACACTGCATGATTAGGATCTAATTAAATTGTGGGATGGGAAGTAGATGAGGTAGTACCTATTACCTGTATTATTATGAAACCCTTGGGAGTTACTTCTACGTTTGCTTATTATGCCATGCTATGCTAGTAGACGTGGATTGGGTGAGTGATATCCATGACAGATGTGAGATTGATAGTTTTAATGGTTTATCTAAGGTGGCAACCTAACACACATCTGGGTGGATTGAGGCACTTGATGTCTATCAGGACTTGCCTGTTTTTTTTTCGGACCGCCACCCAGGCTCAAAGGGATCATAAGATCTTTCATGCTAGAAACTTCCGTGTGCAGCCACATGCTACTATGGGCTCTGGCATAGTTGACTAAGTTGCGCGAACTCTTACGGGGTGGACTAGTAGATGTAGGGGATGTAGGTGTACCGGTCTACCCCACAAGTAAGGTGCTAGTGCTTCTGAAAGATTATGTCTCCGTCATCCGTTTCTCAAACACCATGTAGTGCGAGAAAACAAATGGAGGCGATCGAGTCATGTGGGGAAAAGTGCGCAAACCTCTGCAGAGTAACAAACTAATCATGATTAGCCGTGTCCCCGGTTATGGACAACTTGAGTATCTAGTACTTGAATATCGAGTGAATCTCAACTTGCTACCTCTAATTAATGTTGTTGGGTTTTAATTATTTTTAATTAGGATTGAGAATGCTGTCAACCATTCTCAATGTTTCACAACCACCATGATAGTTAAATAAATTCATTCCTTTGCAGTAGGGAAAAATTGGCTTTACGCAAAAACCTTATAACCATAGAGCTTTTCCACCAGCCAAATATGCATGTAGTGATAGCCATTGTTCATCATTCTCTATGGTGTGAATTTGCTAGTACATTCAATGTACTGACCCGTTTCGGGCTGCAACATCTTATGTTGCAGGTTTCTTACGACGAGTAAGTGATACGTTAGGGTTACGATTTCTACACTCAACTTTGCCGTTGGTGTTGATGGGAAACCACAACCTTGTTGCTTCCGCTATATGGATTGAGGTAATAGTATTTACGTTACTTTATACATGTGGTTTACCTCTGTTATAAATCCTTCGAGTACTGTGTGTGTCAGCATACTGATCCAGGGATGACACATAAGCACAGAGACTTGATCCATTCAGGTCGGGTCGCTACAAGATGGTATCAGAGCACATGTTGACTGTAGGACGTGACCCTAGAAATTGGCAAGCCCATAGCAAAGACTTTTCTCTACAACTTTCCCTTTCAAAAAGATCTTTTACCTCTCTTCTCTTCTGAGCTTATTCAAAAAATTCCCTTTAGTGAGACCATACCCCTTTCCCTTTTGACCACCCAAAGATTTGACTGATGAGACCATTCCAAGATGTACAAGATATCGGACAACCGAGACCATTCGGAAGGAAGGGGATTTTACCATACATTATGATAATGGAAACTACAACGGTTGAAGACTCCGAAGACTAGGAGAATCTAAAGGCTCTGAAGAATCCCTAGATTTGTATGGCCTAGGAAGGCTACCCTTATAGAACTTGGCAGACGATGGAAGCTGTCAATACCCGAGATCAAGGTGTATGGGAGAAAGACCGAAACAAGGAGCATGAGAACTCAAAGTTCTGTTAAGAAAAACCCTAAGGCAGAAGATATCAACTATGGAATGATAGCTCAGGAATGACAAGAGAAGAAACATGGTTATCCGTGATGTCATCGCCTGCTGATGCTACTGTCACCGTGCTGAGTTAAGGATGCATTTCTTCAGAATGGATTTGATGGAAGAAGGCTGATGGAGCACCTAATAGTAAGATGAAGTTTTAACCTTAGCCGGTGTAACACCAGGGTCTGGAGTAGTACATCAAGAAGTTTAAGGTGGAGCTCCAGGAAGTCGTATTAGACAAGGAAGCATTTCGTGAAGAACTGAAGACCAGAAGTTGAAAGCAGCCAAGCTGGAGGAGCTACAACCTCGAGATACCGGAGATTTGTCAGGAACTGAAGGACAATAGGACCATGGTTCATGTGAGAGATGTTGAAACCAGAAGTTTGAAATGCAACTCTGGAATATTCAAGGATGTCACGAGAGACTTCGCGTCAACAGAGTTGATCTGGCGAAAGGACTTGAGAAAGATCAAGCACGACCGAAAGAAGCCATTGGAGGCATGAACAAGGCTTGAAGAGTTTGGAGACATTGAAGATTTATTGACCTTTAGAAGACCAAACCCCTGTTATATACCTACGTTAGATGCGACGATTGTGAGCTGTCACTTGTTTGATGTTTTTCGACAGCCACAACAAAAATCTGTCTTTTCAAAACTGTTGTTTGCATTTTGTGTATCCCTCTCTATCTCTCTTATCTCACCCCAAAACCCATGGACCTAATAGAGGATGAATGAAGATGAGCTTGTATTTTCTGGACGGATGAGTCAATTGGAGACAGACCGATGGATTCAGAACATGGAGGATCATATGGAGAACAACTCTATAGTCGGAAAGGATATGGCCCAGCATGCTCTTCGGTGCTTTGAAAGAGGTGCTTCTACTTGGTGGAGGATGTACCAAACCATGAATGGATGGCAAGGAGTAACCACTTGGAAAGAATTTAAGTTGACTTTGCTAAAGTCTCAGTTTGTGTCCCAGAAATTGAAGCCTTATGGAAAGGATATGAGGAAACCATGTGCATGCAAGATTTGTGGAGAAATCGGACACACCCATAAAGAACACGAGGATGAATGCCCTAATTGTGAAGGAAGTCACCCAGCTGAAGAATGCCCAACTAGGCAGATCACTTGTTTCTTGTGTGAAGGTACTACCCACTACCCTGCACAGTGTCACATTTACCCCTTGGTACAAAGAACCATCCAGCTAAAGGAAGAAGCAATGAAAGGAGCCCTCATGGAAAGTTTAGAAGAACCCGTGATGAAGGAAGATGTGGAGGACACACCCAAAGAAGAGCCAATTAAACCCTGCACTAAGTCATGCTATTCATGTGGAGAAGAAGGACACATCTCCCAGAATTGTATGAATGGGAATTTAGTAGAATTCCTGACAGAGGAAGTAGAGTATGACCCACTGGAAATAGAAGCTCTGGTTGGAATGGAAAAATCCAGAAAGAGACGTAGATTGGATTCCAGGAAGGACCTGAGTCATATCACATGTTTCAGGTGCAAAAATTCAGGACACCACTTCAATGATTGCCCAAAAGGAAAGATGAGGACCCCAGGAGGCTATACAATCACAAGGAAACCTCGAAACTTGTCAGAAGTAATATGTTTCCATTGTAATGAAGCAGGGCACTTTGCCAGAGAATGCCCCAAGGAGAAGGAAACTTGTGCTAGATAGTTGAGTTTGCAACAAAGAAATGGAGTAGTAGAAGTGAGAACATTTTTCTTTTATATTGAGGTATTGAGTTGAGACATGTAATGGAGAAACGAGAGATTGTAATGATTTGAGAATTAATAAAGTTAGCCTCGTTGGTACTGATATGGATTTTATGATGTTGCTACTCTATGAAGGAGGATTTTGACCATTTTTGAGGATAAGAGAAATATGGTCTATGGAAGATTTGTGCATTTTAAGGGTGGTAGTACCCTGTAAGAACCTTTGACCCCCAGAAAGGATAAAGATACTCCACTGCGTGGATTTTGGACAAAATGAATACGAGTTTTGTCTCGGTATGTGTGATGCCCCAAGAGTATGTGGGATGAAGTTGGAGACCGACAGTTGTTTGGACCGAATGTGATCAAGGAGTCAGAAGAGAATGTTAAGTTGATTCGAGATAGGCTGAAGGTAGCTCAGTCCAGGCAGAAGAGTTATGTAGACTCACAAACTCAAGGAGGTAGTCTATGAAATTGGAGACAGAGCATGTCTTCATGTGTTCCCTCTGTGAGGAGTTAAACGGATTGGAGTTAAGGGACAGTTAGCCCCGAGATTTGTAGGACCATACCGAGTTTTGGAGCGTATGGAGAAGTGGCCAACAAGTTGGAGTCACCCGAAGGACTGTCAGGAGTTCAGGATGTGTTTCACGTTTCCCAGTTGAAGAAGTGCCATGCAGAGATGGCCAATATTCCCCTGTAAGGACGCTTGACCCTGGAAAGGATAATGATGTGGAATATGGACTCCATAAGTATAAGTTTTTATCTCGGTATGAGGGATACCCCGAGGATGAAGAAATAAATTACTATTGGATATAAAGGAGGTATCATGTCGGAAATATGGATCAATGGAAACTCCATGATGAGTCAGAGTAATCATGTCCTAATATTGGTGCCAATAGAAGGAAGGAAGATGATACAATTGGATGGATTTAAGAATACTAGGAAGTTGGAAGTTGGAATAATGAACAGTTGCCCGATGATAAGTTCAAGGACTACAAGTGATGAGATGGGCCATAACCCACAGGCCCCAGGACCTGCCAAGAAGCAAGCACATTCTTGCTGAAGGAAGGACCCATACCTTTGTCGACAGACGATTTTATAGGAGTTTACGCAAAACCTGAGAGTTGTGAAGGAACGATAGATGTTTGTCTGGCTTGCAGAATCCATGGATTTTCCGAACTTAGTTCGTCGACAAGAGAAATTCTGCAATGCTTGTGAGGATGACCGAGTGTTAGAATGCGAGATTCACTAAACTGTATACATGGTAATGATTTGGGTGCGGGATGGATTGATCACCATACCGACTTACTCTTATTATTCGCCTTGCTATATGGGATGGTAAATCTGAGTGACTTGCCTATAGTAGAGAGACGACGATATTAAACCTTGTTAAACCTTAGAATGGTATAAGAATTTTTCCCTTGTACACGGCAGCTTTTTGCCAACCGTAGGTTATACGGTGAGGATCAACCCAGACCCATTTCCTGCAGGAGAAACCATAAATTGTTGACCGCCATGAGATATCGATAGTTGTTTAGTTTTGGCGCCAGACCCATCAGCTAAGAAGACCCAATCTCGAAATAACCTGACCAAGAGGAAAGGACAAAAGAATTGTGGTAAAGGTTATGCCACTACCTGAAGATCTTAGAGAAGAAATTTTCTCGAGGATTTAAGAAGACCGACGCTGTCAAGAATATGGATGAAGTATACGAGTTTTGATGGAACCGTAACCATGCTTCTAAGGGTGGTAGCACCAAAGACCCCGTGTGATGATCGATGGATTTTGAGAAGACCCCCAAACCCTACCTTTTCTTTCTAGCCTCTCCGAATCTCGAGGACGAGATTCATTTTAAGGGTGGTAGGTTTGTAACATCCCAAAATTCTAAATTTTGGAATGTTATAAACAAATAGATAGATTTGATTGATTGTTTGATTGATTGCGTGAAATTGAGTGAAATTCGAATTCTTTTTGAAAGTTAAATGAGAGGGAATAAAAGGACTTTCCCAAACTTTCATATTTGCTTTCTGATCTCCATGAATTCAAATTCTTTCAAACACAAAACCCTAGAGAGAAGATGACATGACTTCTTCCATTTAAAAATGAAAAGGGTGTTTGAAAAACAATTGAATTTCATTTGGAAATATTCCAATTCTGAAACTTTATGCGACTCAATGATTTTCACGAGAGAAGATAAAATGACTTCTTCAAATTATATGAAATATGAGTTGGGAGTTTCAAAGAATTAAATTCAAAGTTCTTTTGAATTTATTTTCAATTTGGAATATTAGATCATCATGCCTATCTTATTTTCTTGCTTTTGGTCGATCCTAGAAACTTCACGCAACTCAAGGACCTTCGGAGAGAGTTGGAGATTTCGTTATTTTCTTATTTGAGAGTTTTCTCGAATTGGAAAAGAGGATCATTTGATTTATTTATTCCATCTTCAATAATTTTTCCGATGTCAAAATAAGAGAGCGGGAATAATATGACTTTCCCAAAATTTAGGAAAAATGAAGATTTAATAAATAGATCAAATTTTGTTTTCCGGTGTTTGTTTGTTTTTATTTGGATAGGGAAAAATGCGCGTTTTCAAAAGTTGTGTTTTAGGTCCGGAGAAAAGTTCATTTTGTTCGACTCATTTTTAGGAGTCGGCGAAAATTTACTTTATTAGTTTTGGAGTTCGGTAGATTTTGTTTTTCTGTGTTTTTCCGAGCATGGAACCGTTTAAAAAAAAACCTCAGCGCCTTGGGCCAAAGGCCCAAGCCGCCGGCCGGCCAGCCAAGGCCAAGGCCATCGCCGCACCGCGCGCGTGCCCACGCTCCAGGAGCCGCCGCCTTTGTCTTTTGGAAGTCCTAGTAGGACTTTTGTCCTACTTCCGTATATTCCTTTTCTATTTCTAGATCTTTTCCTTCCCTCTTTTCTAATCCTATTTCTAGTCTAATTTCTTGTCCCCTACCCCAAGTAAACCCCCCCCCCTCCCCAATATAAATACCCAAGCACCCCCCCTCTAAATCATCAAACCCAAAGCCTAGAGCTCCACCCCACCCCGCGCCCCACACCCCACGCCACGCCGCCGCACCACCCAAGCCGCGCCTCACCCTGCGCCTCTCACCCGCGCCGCGCCCTGCTACACCGCCGCCGCGCCACCCCTCACCCGCCGCCACGCCCCTCAACCACGCCACGCCGCCTCGCCCGCCGCCTCACCCGCGCCGCCGCCCTTGTGCATCGCCGCCGCGCCCAACACCGCCATACACCACCGCCGCCTCCATGCGTCACCGCGCCGCCGCCGCCCTGCGTCAACGCCGCCGTCGCCGCCGTTCGCCGGAGGTACCGCGCCGCGTCTCTTCTTTCCCTCGGTTCGGTTTTTCTTATAAACTGTTCCGATTCTTTTCTTCTCTACCGATTCGTTTTCTCTCTGATTCTTCGCCAAACCGTTCCGGTGTTCTAGATCGGTTTTTCGTTTTGGTTTTCTTCTCCGAAACCGTAGATCGGATTCGTTTTCTTTTCCGATCTAGTTGCCTTTAGATCGTTCGCCGGACCGTTCGTCCTAACGAACGTGATCACCGGATTCTTCTAGGTTAACGAACGTCCGTTCGTTTAACCGTTCTTATTTTTCTTTTCGTCGGATTTATTCCGCGATCGCGATCTCAGATCCGATCTTCTTTCTAGTCTTTCTTCTCGCCCGTTTATCGGAATCAGGTGATTCAAGCTCCTGGAGTTTCGTCTCGAAACCGCCGTTCCGTCTAATCAACTTAAACAAGTTTTTGCTACTGTAAAATTTTGACCTAGTTCAACTTGCTAGAACCGAGTTGTTCTTCCGCCGTTTGTTTTCGGTTTCTTTGTTCGGTTCCTTCTTTCTTTGCAACCGGAGTTCTTAAGTTGAACTATCTGGTTCGTTCTCTTGTTCAAGTTTTACTTGTGCATTAGATGAGTACTTATTGTGTGGTTACTATTGTTTGCTTACGATATATTGACCGGAGTGTGACGAGTAGATCTATCACGAGTTTTGAGTGCGAATCATCTTCATCAACATTGCAGGCAAGTTCACACTTTGATCATACCTTTTCTACAACCCAGTTTTATTGCATTAGATCAATCCTCTCACACTGCATGATTAGGATCTAATTAAATTGTGGGATGGGAAGTAGATGAGGTAGTACCTATTACCTGTATTATTATGAAACCCTTGGGAGTTACTTCTACGTTTGCTTATTATGCCATGCTATGATAGTAGACGTGGATTGGGTGAGTGATATCCATGACAGATGTGAGATTGATAATTTTAATGGTTTATCTAAGGTGGCAACCTAACACACATCTGGGTGGATTGAGGCACCTGATGTCTATCAGGACTTGCCTGTTTTTTTTTCGGACCGCCACCCAGGCTCAAAGGGATCATAAGATCTTTCATGCTAGAAACTTCCGTGTGCAGCCACATGCTACTATGGGCTCCGGCATAGTTGACTAAGTTGCGCGAACTCTTACGGGGTGGACTAGCAGATGTAGGGGATGTAGGTGTACCGGTCTACCCCACAAGTAAGGTGCTAGTGCTTCTGAAAGATTATGTCTCGGTCATCCGTTTCTCAAACACCATGTAGTGCGAGAAAACAAACGGAGGCGATCGAGTCATGTGGGGAAAAGTGCGCAAACCTCTGCAGAGTAACAAACTAATCATGATTAGCCGTGTCCCCGGTTATGGACAACTTGAGTATCTAGTACTTGAATATCGAGTGAATCTCAACATGTTACCTCTAATTAATGTTGTTGGGTTTTAATTATTTTTAATTGGGATTGAGAATGCTATCAACCATTCTCAATGTTTCACAACCACCATGATAGTTAAATAAATTCATTCCTTTGCAGTAGGGAAAAATTGGCTTTACGCAAAAACCTTATAACCATAGTGCTTTTCCACCAGCCAAATATGCATGTAGTGATAGCCATTGTTCATCATTCTCTATGGTGTGAATTTGCCAGTACATTCAATGTACTGACCCGTTTCGGGCTGCAACGTCTTATGTTGTAGGTTTCTTACGACGAGTAAGTGATACGTCAGGGTTACGATTTCTACACTCAACTTTGCCGTTGGTGTTGATGGGAAACCACAACCTTGTTGCTTCCGCTATATGGATTGAGGTAAAAGTATTTACGTTACTTTATACATGTGATTTACCTCTGTTATAAATCCTTCGATTACTGTGTGTGTCAGCATACTGATCCAGGGATGACACATAAGCACAGAGACTTGATCCATTCGGGTCGGGTCGCTACAATTTGTGATGGAGGATGCATCAAACATGGTTCAGATTGTCGCAGGACATACGGTTCAGTCCACTTAACTGTTTGCGATGAGGAGGAACAAAATAAATGGGCAGCCAGATGAAGGTGTGTGCGATATACAGCATACGATTCACTCGAATGAACTATTTGTGATTAGGCATGACAAAAGAAACGTTCATCCAGATTCAGGGTGTGTGCGATATACGACATGCGGTTCACACTGATGAATTGTTTTTGTTGAGACAAGAGAACAGAAACGGTTCAATATAATAAGATGTGTGTGATATGTGGCAAACAGGTCTGTAATCAGAAATGTGTGCAAAGACCAATAATAACACAGACGGTTGCTGCTAATAAGATGTGTGTGTTGTGCGATGGGATTGCATACAGAACAACAACATTATATACACACTTATAAGGACATGGTTGCATAACCAAATTAAACATCCACTTACATAGGTGGCTACTACAAGCATGGCATTTGCACACACCAAAGTAAACTATTACATGCATAATTACATAGGTGGCTACTACACACATGACATTTCCACACACCAATAAAGTAAACGATATATTACATGCATGATTAACTAGCATAAACAATCATCTGATCATCATTTACTTCCTGTGACGCTTGCTCTGCTTGTGGCTCAATCCGGGCTCATCGATTTGGGTAACAAGGCACTTCCTCATGTCAATGATCCGCATGTGCATCTCGTAGCATGTGTACACGCTCCTGGCCGCGAACCTGAGGTCAGGTTCATCCAGTTGCCGCTTCCAGGCCTTGTGCCAGGATACGGGGCTTGTTCTCTGGGCATCCTGCTTCATCTTTTCATAGAAGGGGTCGATGATGGCCGAGGCGAGTTCAACCAGGGAATCCTGCTTCGTGCTGCCCAAGACCCTGTAGTGGTCACGGCTTTCGACAAGGTTCTTGCAGGGCAAGCCCGTAACACTGAGCGCTTTTACATCGCCTTTGGTTTCCACCATGGCGAACTTGTAGTCGGTGTTGTTGACAAACCTGTTGAAACGGTCGCAAGGCTCTGTGTCCATGCAGTAGTGGTAGATGAGGACATGATGGCGCACACACAACTGGGCGACAGCAGCCTTCTGATCTATGCTGGGACAACCAGCGGTGTACTGGAGGTCGATGCCGACCACCTTGTACTTGTCTCGAGAAAGCGCTCAACGTTGTTAATGTAATCATCCACCACGGTCGGGTCGATGGTCTACACCACCGAGAGATCCGTCTCCCTCGCATGGGTCTCCACTCTATCCTCGCCGAACTCCATTGGAGCGCCGCTAGACATCCCATCTCTATGTGTCGTCGTGGGTGTGCTTGTTGTGCTCTTGTAGCGACCAGACCTCGAAAGTCTGATCTCTGTGCATCAGTGTCATCCCTGGATCGGTAATGCTGACATGCACAGTACTTGAGGATTTATAACAGAGTAGCAATCACACCCTTATTACATTGAATGTCTCAAACGAGAGCTTATACAATAAATATGGCTTAAGGCCATTAAAATCGTTAACAGCGGAAGGCTTGGAAGATAAAGTGAGTCCATCAACTCCAACCGCATCACTGAGTGAAAGACAACTACCTATGGCTCCTTACTCGTCGTATGAAAAGTCTGCAACATGAACGTTGCAGCCCGAAACGGGTCAGCACATGGAATATGCTGGCAAGGTAACACATAGAGAGTAATGAACAGAATAATTGCTATCACTACATGCATATTTGGCTGGTGGTAAGCTCTAGTGTTACAGTTTTGCATAAAGCCAATTTTTCCCTACAACAAAGGAATAAATTTTACTTAACTATCATGGTGGTTGTTAAACATTGAGAAGGTTCCTCCAACTCAATCCCAATTAATCATCATCATTAAGCCCAATCAAATTATATTAAGAGTGATGAGATCAACATGATAATCCATGAACCAGATACTCAAGATGTCCATAACTGGGGACACGGCTAACCATGATTAGTTTATACACTCTACAGAGGTCACTTTTCCCCACAAGACTCGAATACATCCATGGTCGGAGATTCGAGACACAGTCTTTCTGAAGCATTAACTCTCTACTCTAGGTAGACAGTACCACCTACAACCCACTACATTTGCTAGTCTACCTATTCAAGAGCTTCACGCAACTTACTCAACTATGCTAGAGCCCATAATAGCTTGTGGCTGCACACGGAAGTTTCTAGCATGAATAATCTTATGATCCCTTTGAGCCAAGGTGGCAGGCTGTAGGATGATCACACGGGTCCTCCGGGATATCCTAGGACAACACTGGGTTCTCCAGGTGCCCACAAGCTATCCACCCAGATGTGTATTTAAGTTGCCAACATAAGTTGAACCATTAATTGACAACTCACACCTATCCACGTCTACGAGCATAGCATAGCAATATAAGCAATGTAGAAGTAACTCCCAAGGTTTGAAAATAAACAGGTGAATAGGTACTACCTCATCTACTTCCCAAAACCCACAATTTAATGAGATCCTAATCATGCAATTGTTTGAGGATTGATCTAATGCAAATAAAAGTGGGTAGTAAAAGGGTATGATCAAAGTGTTACTTGCCTTGCTGATGATCCATGAAACCTAGAGATTCGTAGTAGCACGCTTCGCACTCCGGGTACACTATCGCAAACAAACAAGCATACTATAAGCACACAACTAGAAGCACATGTAAAACTCAAATAATATGTCTAACCAAAAATTTCAACTTAAGAACTCCGGTTTGCACAAAGAATCAAACCAAACGAAGCAACGAAACTCAAACTACGAAAGAAACAAGATCCGTTTACTAATCTGGACTTAAGTCAAATTTTACAGTAGCAAAATCTTGTTCAAGTTGGTTAAAAAAAAGAGGGCTTCGAGACGAAGATCTAGTCGCTTGAATCGCCTGATTCCGATAAACGAGCGAAAAGTTATACTAGAACGTAGATTAGGGCAGGAATCACGATCGAAAATAATCGTGAAAAAACCCTGGAAAAAGAAAATTTGACGGACAGGCTAACGAATGAACGTTCGTGGTCTGCGGTTAACAAGTGAAAGCCATTTGTTACTAATGTACGAACGGGCGTTCGCTAACTAACTAAACCGGAAAAAAACCGATCTAAATAAAAAAACTAGGGTTTCGAAAAAACGATCGATTTTCCTAAGAAAACCGGCCGCGGTGGGCTACCTCAGCGAGGTCCGGCGAGGTTGGCGCCGACTACGACGGGGCTGGCGGCATCGGCGGCGAGGGGATCCGACGACAGGGTGGCGGCGCTGCGAGGAGGCGAGGGCGACACAACGGCGGCGGCGGCGTGGTTCGGGCGGCGCCAAGGTTTCGGGTGGGGTACTGGCGGCTCGGGCCCCGCGGCTTTAAAGGGCCGGCCGGGCTAGTGTCCCAGGCGGACACGGCCCGGTTAGGTCGGTTGACTTTTTTTAAATAATTCCGCTCAGAAAAATAAAGGAAAGAAATACTAAACGGACTCCAAAAATCTTGAAATTACTTTTCCCCGTCCTCTGAAAAGCTAACGGACAAGGTGAACATTTATTTGGGCCTCTAATGCAATTTTGAAAAATGCATATTTTTCCTAATTCAAATAAAATAGCGATAAAAACTCCGAATAAAATCTTATTTGATTTTAATATTAAATCTCCAATATTTCTTTATTTTGGGAAGTCATTTTATCCCCTCTCTTTTATTTTCATAAAAGAAATATTCGAAGAGAAAATAATTAAAATCAAATGATCCTCTTTTCAAAATTTGAGAAAACTCAAATATGAAAATAACGAAATCCCCAACTCTCTCCGTGGGTCCTTGAGTTGCGTAGAATTTTTAGGATCAAGCCAAAATGCAATACAATATGACATGCAATGATGATCTAATGGATAACATTCCAAATTGGAAATTTGGGATGTTACAAATCTACCCCCCTTAAGATGAATCTCGCCCTCGAGATTCGGGTTGGCTAGAAAATAGGTGAGGGTGATCTTTCCGTAGGTCTTCCTCACGTTCCCAGGTGGCTTCATCCTCGGTATGGTGGCTCCACTGAACTTTGCAGAACTTGATAACCTTACTGCGTGTGACTTGGCTGGCAAACTCAAGAATCTTGACTGGTTTCTCCTCGTAGGTCAAATCGGTATCCAGCTGAATCGCTTCTAGTGGCACTGTATTTCTCAGAGGAATATTAGCCATCTCTGCGTGGCACTTCTTCAACTAAGAAACGTGGAACACATCGGGAACTCCTAACAATCCTTCAGGCAATTCCAACTTGTAAGCAACTTCTCCCATACGTTCCAAAACTTTGTATGGTCCCACAAAACGTGGTGCTAACTTTCCCTTAACTCCAAAACGCTTCACTCCTCGAAGTGGTGATACACGATGATACACTTTGTCTCCGACTTCGTAAGTTGTCTCCTTGTGTTTAGAATCAGCATAGCTCTTCTGCCTGGACTGGGCTACCTTGAGTCTATCACACATCAGTTTAACCTTCTCTTTAGACTCTTTGATCAAATCCGGTCCAAACAACTGACAGTCTCCAACTTCATCCCACAACAATGGTGTCCTGCACCTCCTTCTGTACAATGCTTCGAAAGGGGCCATCTTCAAACTGGCTTGATAACTGTTGTTGTAAGAGAACTCTCCACAAGGCAAGTTGTCGTCCCAACTAGATCCATAGTCTAGCGCACAAGCTCTCAACATATCTTCCAGAATCTAATTGACTCTCTCAGTCTATCCATCCGTCTGTGGGTGAAAGGCTGTGCTGAACTCTAGCCTGGTTCCCAAAGTCTCATGCAACTGATTCCAAAACTTTGAGGTAAACTGGGTTCCTCTATCTAATACAATGGTCCTCGGAACTCCATGTAGACATACGATCCTGGTCATGTATATCTTCGCCAACTTAGCACTGGTGTAGGTAGTCTTCACTGGGATGAAATGAGCTACCTTCGTCAAACGATCGACTACAACCCATATCGAGTCATAATCTGAACGAGTCCTGGGTAATCCCGTGATGAAATCCATGCCTAGTTTATCCCACTTCCATTCGGGTATCGGCAATGGCTGTAGCAATCCCGATGGCTTCTGATGTTCTGCCTTCACTCTCTGACATACATCACAAACAGCTGCATACTCCGCAATATCCTTCCTCATTCCGGTCCACCAGAAGCTATTCTTCAAATCCAGATACATCTTGGTATTTCCTGGGTGAATTGAATACGGCGAATCGTGGGCCTCTTGCAGAATCAACTTCCTGATCTCCGGATCGTTTGGCACATATATGCGGTCCTCAAACCATATGGTATCGTGCACGTCCTCATGAAATCCCTTAGATTTTCCTTCGCTCATCCTCTCTTTATCCGTCTTCTGAGCTTCCCTAATCTTATCCATCAAAGTAGAATGTATCTCCAATGCTGTTACATAACCCGTCGGTACTATTTCCAAACATAGCTCACGAAGATCCTCCGCTAACTCCGTGGGTAACTCTCCGGTCATGAGTGTATTGACATGACTCTTGCGGCTCAATGCATCGGCTATTACGTTAGCCTTTCCGGGATGATAATGCAACTTCATATCATAATCCTTGATGAGATCCAACCATCTCCTCTGCCTGAGATTCAACTCCTTCTGCATGAAGATATACTTCAAACTGTTATGATCCGTGTACACCTCACAATGGTTTCCGATGAGAAAATGTCTCCATGTCTTCAACACATGCACTACGGCTGCTAACTCCAAATCATGGGTAGCATAATTCAACTCATGGGGTTTAAGCTTTCGTGAGGCATATGAAACAACTCTTCCTTCCTGCATAAGCATTGCTCCAAGTCCTCGTCGAGAAGCATCGCAATACACCTGGTAATCCTTGCGTTGATCTGGAAGAATCAACACTAGAGCTGCAACCAAGCATTTCTTCAACTCCTGAAAACTGGCCTCACATTCCTTAGTCCATTTGAACTTGGTGTCCTTCTTCAACAACTCTGTCATGGGCTTTGCAATCTTCGATAAATTCTCAATGAACCTCCTGTAGTATCCTTCGAGTCCAAGAAAACTCCGGATCTGTCCAACTGACATGGGTGCTTCCCAATTTGTCATAGTGATGACCTTGGTAGGGTCTACTGCTATTCCTTCTCCGGATATAACATGTCAGAGGAATCCAACTTCCTTCAACCAAACTCACACTTGCTGAACTTGGCATATAACTGATGTTCTCTGAGTTTACCAAGTACCTGACGCAAATGCTCTTTTTTCTCCTCTTCATTCTTCGAGTAGACTAGAATATCATCAATGAACACCACGACAAACTTATCCAAAAACTCCATAAACATCTGGTTCATCATGTTCATAAAATAGGCAGGTGCATTAGTCAGACCAAATGACATAACGGTATACTCATATAGCCTGTACCTTGTGGTAAAAGTTGTCTTAGGTATATCTGGCTCTCCAATCTTCAGCTGGTGGTACCCTGATTGTAGATTGATCTTGGAAAACATCTTAGCTCCTTGCAACTGGTCAAACAAATCATTGATCACCGACAGTGGATACTTGTTCTTTATCGTCACCTCATTCAACCCTCGATAATCAACAAGCATTCTCAATGATCCATCCTTCTTCTCCACTAGAAGTACTGGTAATCCCCAAGGTGATGAGCTTGGGCGAATATAGCCTTTATCTAGTAACTCCTTAATATGCTTCTTAATTTCCTCTAAATCCTTAGCGGGCATCCTATACGGTCTCTTAGATATTGGCCCTGTGCCTGGCAAAAGCTCGATCAAAAACTCAATGTCTCTATCCAGTGGCATGCCTGGCAACTCTTCTGGAAATACATCCGGGAAATCCTTCACCACTGGTATTTCCTCCTATACAACTCCTGATTAGGAATTCACTTGAGTCCTATTCGGCACATGCCGGGATACATACATGATCCTTCTTCCTTCTAGGGTGGTAAGCAAAATCGACTTACTGGCGCAGTCAATGTTCCCTCCATACTTCGATAACCAATCCATACCTAATATCACATCCAGTCCTTGTGACTCCAATACTATTAGGTTTGAGGGGAACACATAGCTACAAATCCTTAATGGTAATCGATCACACCATAGGCTAGCCATATACTCTGCTCCTGGCGAGGTTACTAACATGGGTGTCCTAAGGGCTTGGGTTGGCAGTTTAAACTTTTCCACAAATCCCCTTGATATGTATGAATGTGATGCACCAATATCAAAAAGAACGATTGCAGTAAATGACTTAATCATAAACTTACCTATTACTGCATCCGGTTGCGCTTCAACCTCCTCCACGTTCACGTGGTTCACTTATCCCCTGTTTAAAGGGTTGGGCTTCTTCCCAGAGCATTCATTGACATTTCCATTGTTTGCTTCAGAACATTCTGTGGCATAATGTCCATTCTTCCCACACTTGAAACAAGCAATGTGACTTAGATCCTTCTTGGCGGGCGTTGCTGGGTTGGAACGGTTATGTCTGTTGCTTCCTCCATTACCATTCCCATTCTTGGAGCTACTATGGTTGTGCGACATCCCTTCATTGTGATTGTGACCTCATTGGTTATGGTGAAGGGGTCCTCCCGAGTTCGGGGTAAAACGGGGTCTCTGCTGAGCTCTAGAATTGTACTTCCCTTGTCCATACTTCCTCTTGCGGTTGTCAATCTGCTGCTGCTTCCCTTCAATCATGAGAGCTCTATCTACCAACTCCTGGTAGTTATTGAAAGTTGCTACCATCAACTGCATGCTCAGCTCATCATTTAGTCCTTCCAGAAACTTCTCCTGCTTCGCGGCATCTATGGCAATGTCATCTGGGGCATAACGTGCTAGCTTACTAAAGTCATCCACATACTGGCCAACGGTGCGTCCTCCTTGGCGTAAGATGCGAAACTCATGCTTCTTCATGGCCATAGCTCCTGCTGATACATGGGCGGTACGGAATGCTTGCTGAAACTGCTCCCAAGTGACATTGGCTATAGGAAAAGTGGCTGTGTAATTCTCCCACCATGAGGCTGCTGGTCCATCCAATTGGTGCACGGCAAAACGCACCTTCTCAGCATCTGTGCATCCTGCAGTGGTCAACTCCCTTCCAATCTTGCGGAGCCAATCATCTGCAACTATCGGCTCAGTGTTACTGGAGAACACCGGCGGCTGCAACCTCAGAAAACGGGCTAAGTTGTCAACTGGAGGTGGTGCTGGTGGGTTGTTGTTGTTGTTGCCTTGGTTCTGAAGTAACAACTGCATCAAGGCATTCTGCTGCTGGATCAACTGAGTGAGCTCCGGTGGGAAAGTAAATCCGGGGTCACTTCTCGGAGGCATCTGAGGGTTTAGAGGGAAGAGATTAGAATAGAATGAGGTCTAGTGAGAAAACACTACCCATATGCACATGAGACAAACACAATCATATCACTTCAATCAATCCCAACAAGGGCATACAATCGGTCTAACTACCGTTACAAAAGTGCTCGGTCTAATCTATATACATGGGGGAATACTACTACTGATATGGTGGTCGACTAGAAAAATTGATCAATGGAAGACTCCATAATATCTGCTCCAGCTTCATCAACAAAGTCATCATCGCTATTGTCGGGGTCCGAGTCGGTGTCGTCGATGATGATGTAGTTCTCCGGGCAAGTGGAATCATCGTCTTCTCCTCCTGGCGTAGGGTCTCCCATGAATGCTCCTAGCTTCCTTGTTAGATCGTCATTCTTCTCCACTAGTATCGTCATTTCCTCCTCGTATCCATCACGTGTAGACTTGAGTTCTTCCTCTAGCTCCATGATCCTGGTTATTGTCTTCTTCAGATCTACCATGCCTGCGCACATACGGTTCTCCTGGCGATGAATGTGCTGATTTAATTCCTGGATGAAAGCTGCAATGGACCTATCCTTCCTGGTGCTGATTATCTCCCATTGCTCACCTCGGCGGCCACAAATCTGGTAGATAGTATCCTTGAGATCCTTGTGGTAAACTTCTCCAATACGTCCCATGGTGATGTGGGCTGCCATGCTCTGGCCTAGACTCCAGGTTGGGGCATCAAAGGAAAACTCTATGGGCTCAGTGACTGGCATGAACGTCCTTCCTGGAACTTGAACTTGGATCATCCACCGTTCCTCTTCTGGTAAAGTGGCGTTGTTGGTCCCGATGAAGCTTGGTACTCCGATGTTCAGCTACCTAGTGACTTCCTTCAAGTGTCGTCCAAAAGGTGTATCTTCATCCGGTTGAGTGAACTTGTTCCTTGCATCCGCCATCCTAAAGAGTAGAAAAGGGAGAGGAGTCAGAAATGAGAAGAGAGTAGTGATCTAGGGTTTTAGCTTAGTGGTTGTGTCCCACAGTCAGCGTGTGCTCTGATACCATCTTGGAGCGACCAGACCTCAAACAGTATGATCTCTGTGCATCAGTGTCATCCCTGGATCGATAATGCTAACACGCACTGTACTTGAGGATTTATAACAAAGTAGAAATCACACACTTATTACATCGAAAGTCTCAAAAGAGAGCTTATACAATAAATATGGCTTAAGGCCATATAAAATCGTTAACAGCGGAAGGATTGGAAGATAAAGTGAGTCCATCAACTCCAACAGCATCACTGAGTGAACGACAACGACCTATGGCTCCTTACTCATCGTCTGAAAAGTCTGCAACATGAACATTCCAGCCCGAAACGGGTCAGCACATGGAATATGCTGGCAAGGTAACACATAGAGAGTAATGAACAGAATAATTGCTATCACTACATTCATATTTAGCTGGTGGTAAGCTCTAGGGTTACAGTTTTGCATAAAGCCAATTTTTTCCTACAACAAAGGAATAAATTTTATTTAACTATCATGGTGGTTGTTAAACATTCAGTAGGTTCCTCTAACTCAATCCCAATTAATCATCATCATTAAACCCAATCAAATTTATATTAAGAGTGATGAGATCAACATGATAATCCAAGAACCAGATACACAAGATGTCCATAACCAGGGACACGGCTAACTATGATTAGTTTATACACTCTGTAGAGGTTTGCGCACTTTTTCCCACAAGACTCGAATACATCCATGGTCGGAGATTCAAGACACAATCTTTCTAAAGCATTAACTCTCTGCTCTAGGTAGACAGTACCAACTACAACCCACTACATCTGCTAGTCTACCTCTTCAAGAGCTTCACGCAACTTACTCAACTATGCTAGAGCCCATAATAGCTTGTGGCTGCACACGGAAGTTTCTAGCATGAATAATCTTATGATCCCTTTGAGCCTGGGTGGCGGGCCGTAGGATGATCACACGGGTCCTCCGGGATATCCTAGGACAAGATTGGGTTCTCCAGGTACCCAAGAGCAAGCAACCAAGTTGTGTATTTAAGTTTCCACCATAAGTTGAACCATTAATTGATAACTCACACCTGTAATGAATGCACTCAAACCCAATCCACGTCTACGAGCATAGCAGGGCAATATAAGCAACGTAGAAGTAACTCCCAAGGTTTTAAAATAAACAGGTTAATAGGTACAAATAAAACTGGGTAGGAAAAGGGTATGATCAAAGTTGACTTTACTTGCCTTGCTGATGATCCGTGAAACCTAGAGACTCGTAGTAGCACGCTTCGCACTCCGGGTACTCTATCACAAACAAACAAGCATACTATAAGCACACAACTAGAAGCATGAGTAAAACTCAAATAAGGTGTCTAACCAGAAAGTTCAACTTAAGAACTACGTTTTGCAAAAAAGAATCAAACCAAACGAAGCTACGAAACTCAAACTGCGAAACAAACAAAATCCGTTTACTAATATGGACTTAAGTCAAATTTTACAGTAGAAAAATCTTGTTCAAGTTGGATCTAGGCGCTTCGAGACGAAGATCTAGGCGCTTGAATCGTCTAATTCCGATAAACGAGCGAAAAGTTATACTAGAACGAAGATTAGGGCAGGAATCGCGATCGAAAATAATCGCGAAAAAACCCTGGAAAAAGAAAATTTGTCGAACAGGCTAACGAACGAACGTTCGTTGTCTGTGGTTAACGACTGAAAACCGTTCGTGAAAACGAACGTACGAAAGGGCATTCGCTACATAACTAAACCAAAAAAACCGATCTAAATAAAAAAACTAGGGTTTTGAAAAAACCGATTGGTTTTCTGAAGAAAACCGGCGGTGGCGGCGGGCTACCTCAGCGAGGTCCGGCGAGGTCGGCAGCGACGCTGGCGGGGCTGGCGGCGTCAGCGGCGAGGGGACCCGGCGGCGGTGTGGCGGAACGGGGCGGCGGCGGCGCTGCGAGGAGGCGAGGGCGATGCGGCGGCGGCGGCGCGGAACCGGCGGCGACGGGGCGGTTCGGGCGGGGTACTAGCAGCTCGAGCCCCCGTGGCTTTAAAGGGCCGGTAGGGCTACTATCCCAGGCAGACACGGCCCGGTTAGGTCGGTTGATTTTTTTAAATAATTCCGCTCAGAAAAACAAAGAAAAGGAATACTAAACGGACTCCAAAAATCCTGAAATACATTTTCCCCGTCCTCTAAAAATCTAACAGACAAGGTGAACATTTATTTGGGCCTCTAATGCAATTTTGAAAAACGCATATTTTTCCTAATTAAAATAAAATAGTGATAAAAACTCCGAATAAAATCTTATTTGGAAATTTGGGATGTTACAGTTGTGGGGCGCGATTGAAAGGTTCAAGAGACTAAGGTTATAATGGCTGCGGGAATTAAATGGGAAGTCGGACGGACAGGAATATCGGCAGGCCGTGATGGTAGTTCTAATTTGGAGCGTGTAACTTGATACGTCTCCATCGTATCTACTTTTCCAAACACTTTTGCCCTTGTTTTGGACTCTAACTTGTATAATTTGAATGGAACTAACCCAGACTGATGCTGTTTTCAGCAGAATTGCCATGGTGTTGTTTTATGTGCAGAAAACAAATATTCTCGGAATGACTTGAAACTCCACGGAGCATCTTAGAAAAAATAATAAAAAATCCTCGCCAAAATGAAGACCAGGGGGCCCACACCCTTCTCACGAGGGTGGGGGCGCCCCCCAGGGCGCGCCCCCTACCTCATGGGCCCCTTGGATGCCCTCCGACGCCAACTCCAACTCTATATATTTGCTTTCAGAGAGAAAAAATCAGAGAGAAGAAATCATCGCGTTTTACGATACAGAGCCGCCACCAAGCCCTAAAACCTCTCGGGAGGGCTGATCTGGAGTCCGTTCAGGGCTCCGGACAGGGGGATTCGTCGCCGTCGTCATCATCAACCATCCTCCATCACCAATTTCATGATGCTCACCGCCGTGCGTGAGTAATTCCATCGTAGGCTTGCTATACGGTGATGGGTTGGATGAGATTTATCATGTAAACAAGTTAGTTTTGTTAGGGTTTGATCCCTAGTATCCACTATGTTCTGAGATTGATGTTGCTATGACTTTGCTATGCTTAATGCTTGTCACTAGGGCCCGAGTGCCATGATTTCAGATCTGAACCTATTATGTTTTCATGAATATATGTGAGTTCTTGATCCTATCTTGCAAGTCTATAGTCACCTACTATGTGTTATGATCCGGCAACCCCGAAGTGACAATAATCGGGACCACTCCCGGTGATGACCATTGTTTGAGGAGTTGATGTATTCACTATGGGCTAATGCTTTGTTCCGGTTCTCTATTAAAAGGAGGCCTTAATATCCCTAAGTTTCCAATAGGACCCCGCTGCCACGGGAGGGTAGGACAAAAGATGTCATGCAAGTTCTTTTCCATAAGCATGTATGACTATATAAGGAATACATGCCTACATTACATTGCTGAATTGGAGCTAGTTCTGTGTCACCCTATGTTATGACTGTTACATAATGAGCCGCATCCGGCATAATTATCTATCACTGGTCCGGTGCCTACGAGTTTTCCATATAATGGTTCTCGCTTATTTACTTTTCCACTGCTACTGTTACAATCACTACAAAATACCAAAAACATTACTTTTGCTGTCTTTACTTTTGTTGCCGCTACCACCACTATCATATTACTTTGCTACTAAACACTTTGCTGCAAAGACTAAGTTTCTAGGTGTGGTTGAATTGACAACTCAGCTGCTAATACTTGAGAATATTCTTTGTCTCCCCTTGTGTCGAATCAATAAATTTGGGTTGAATACTCTACCCTCGAAAGCTGTTGCGATCCCCTATACTTGTGGGTTATCAAGACCAATTTCTGGTGCCGTTGCCGGGGAGCATAGCTCTATTCTTTGAGTCACTTGGGATTTATATCTGCTTATCATTATGAAGAACTTGAGAGATCCAAAAACCAAGATCTATCCCTCAACTACTAGGGGAGGTAAGGAACTGCCATCTAGCTCTACACTTGATTCACCTTTTGTTATGAGTAAGTTAGTGACACCTACACCTGCTTCTGCTATTCGTTCTGATATGTCGCATGTTATTGATGATGCCACTTCTGCTATGCATGATACTTATGATGAAACTACTTCTATGCCTGATACTATTGTGCCCCTTGGTGAATTTCTTGATGAACAAATTGCTAGGGCTAGAGAAAAAGAAATTATTGAATCTGAATAAGATGATGATAGTGATGATGAAAATATGCCTGTTATTCCTGAGGGTTATCTTTTTGATATGGAATCTTCTGCCACTATTTTAGCTTGCAAGGATAGATATGAGCTTAAGAGGTTATTAATTAAATGGAACAAAGAATCAGTTGGAGATAAAATGAAACCTGACCCTGCTTTTGCTACTTCACCTATATGTGTTCCTGATAAGGATTATGAATTCTCTGTTGATCCTGATATAATTACTTTGGTTGAATCTGATCTGTTTTATGGCTATGAATCTGAAACTGTTGTGGCACATCTTACTAAGTTAAATGATATAGCTGCCCTGTTCACTAATGATGAGAGATCACGTTACTTCTGTATACTCAAAATATTTCTGTTCTCATTAAAGGGTGATGCTAAGATATGGTTTAATTCTCTTGATCCTGGTTGTGTGCGTAGTCCCCAGGATATGATTTATCACTTCTCTGCTAAATATTTCCCTACTCATAAGAAACAAGCTGCTTTGAGGGAAATATACAACTTCGTGCAAATTAAAGAAGAGAGTCTCCCACAAGCTTGGGGGAGGCTTCTCAAGTTAGTTAATGGTTTGCTTGATCATCCTCTTAAGAAACCTGAAATACTTGATATCTTTTATAATGGACTAACCGATGCTTCCAGAGATTACCTGGATAGTTGTGCTGGTTCTCTTTTCAGGGAAAGAACACCGGATGAAGCTGAAATCCTATTGAATAATATGTTGACAAATGAAAATAATTGGGCACCTCCTGAGCCAACTCCTGCTCCAATTACTGAGCCTATTCCTAAACCAACTCCGAAGAAGAGAGGTGTTCTATTTCTCAGTCCTGAAGATATGCAAGAGGCAAACAACTCTATGAAAGAGAAAGGTATTAAATCTGAAGACGTTAAGAATTTACCTCCTATTGAAGAAATACATGGTCTTAATATACCGCCTGTTGAAGAAACATATGATCTCAATTCTTTATTTATTGAAGATCCTCCTGATCCCGATATCCCGACACAGGTAGTAAAGGTAAATTCTCTCTATAGATATGACAAAGCTGAAGTCCCTCCTACTAAAATTGCTAGTCAGTGCTTGGATGAGTTTGATAACTTTATGTTTAAGCAAGACGACTTCAATGTTTATTTTGGTAGACAATTAAAAAAAATGCTTATATGGTTAGACGCTTGGGTGATTATATGGCTAATATTAAAGGTGAACTTAAACTTGTTAACAAACCTGCTTCTATGGTTACCACTCAAGTAGAACAAGTACTTAAGGCTCAAAAAGAAGTACTTGATGAGATGAATAGTAAGAAAAATGATTATGCTGTTAGAGTGGCTACTAGAACTGGTAGAATGACTCAGGAACCTTTGTATCCTGAAGGCCACCCTAAGAGAATCGAACAAGATTCTCAAAGAAATAATATTGATGTTCCTAGTTCTTCTAAAAAGAAGAAGAACAAAAATGATAGAACTGTGCAAACTTCTAGTGAACCTATTGCTGAACCACCTGATAATCCAAATGATATCTCTATGTCTGATGCTGAAACACAATTTGGTAATGAACATGAACCTAATGAAAATATTAATAATGATGTTCATGATGATGCTCAACCTAGTAATATAATGATGTAGAAATTGAACCCGCTGTTGATCTTGATAACCCACAATCAAAGAATCAACGTTATGATACAAGAGACTTTGTTGCTAGGAAACATGGTAAAGAAAGGGAACCTTGGGTTCAGAAACCCATGCCTTTTCCTCCAAAACCATCCAAGAAAAAGGATGATGAGGATTTTGAGCGCTTTGCTAAAATGATTAGGCCTATCTTTCTTGCGTATGCGATTAACTGATGTGCTCAAAACAAATCCTTATGCTAAATATATGAAGGATATCATTACTAATAAAAGAAAGATACCGGAAACAGAAATTTCCACCATGCTTGCTAATTATACTTTTAAGGGTGGAATACCAAAGAAACTTGGAGACCCCGAAATTATATTAAAAGAAATTATATTAAAACTGCTTTATGTGATCTTGGAGCCGGTGTTAGTGTTATGCCTCTCTCTTTATATCGTAGACTTGACTTGAAAAAGTTGACACCTACTGAAATATCTTTGCAAATGGCTGATAAATCAACTGCTATACCTGTCGGTATTTGCGAGGATGTGCCTGTTGTGGTTGCAAACGTTACTATTTTAATGGACTTTGTTATACTTGATATTCCCGAGGATGATAGTATGTCTATTATTCTTGGAAGACATTTTCTTAATACTGCAGGGGCTATTATTGATTGCAACAAAGGCAATGTCACTTTTCATGTTAATGGTAATGAGCATACGGTACACTTTCTGAGGAAACAACCTCAAGTTCATAGTATCAATTCTATTAGAAAAATTCCATTGATTATATTTGGAGGTTTTGAATTTCCTCTTCCAACTGTCAAGAAGAAATATGATATTCTTATTATTGGGGATGTGCATATCCCCGTTGAGGTAACCTAGTGTTTTTCGAAATTTCTCTAGTTTCATGTTAATTGGAATGAGTTTGTTAACAAGACTTGATCAACCTTGTTAGTGGATTCTTTTTGATGAGCATGAGATGGATGAAACTTTTTTGACAAAAACAGTGGGGAAGACCCCCACTGTGATTGTCATTTTCATTTATAAGAGGGAAACATATGCATATGGATTTACATGATGGATGTAGTTCAAGATAATAAAATATCTACAAATGATCTAGCCAGCTTTGCATGCCCTCCTTCAATCCAGGTTTTGCCTTCTTTATAATCATGCTGAAGTGCTCCTTGAAAGTGGCAATGCAATATGTCATATTCTTGACCTTGTGATCAAAAATAATGCTATTTCTGTGTTTCCAGAGACTCCAGCATCCAGCAATCAAGCATTCTTTAAAGCAGCCATGTGTATCTTGCTTCCTTCCCGCCAAGAGAATTTTTATAAGGTTATGATCAGTGTTCCATTGGTAACCAATGTTCATCCAGAAGGTTTGGCTGAAATCACAGCTAAAAAAGAGATGCATTAGGTGTTCATTAGGTTCATCATCACATAATTCACACTCACTAGTCTCAATGTAGAAATTCTTCCTGTTGAGTAGGTCTCTAGTGTTTAATCTGTCTTGTAACAGTAGCCAGAAGAAGAATTTATGCTTGGGAAGTGAGCATGATTTCCATATCCATTGATAGGGTTTAGGAGCATCAACAGGATTTCCCATTAGTTAAAGGTATATTCTCTTATTAGAGTACTTTGTGTCACCCCAATAGAATTTCCAAGAATCTGATAGCTGCTAGTTCTCTCTGTTGTGGATCAACTCTCTAAGATTGATACTCTATTGTACTGCAATAGAAGACATAGGCAAGTGGAATAATTCATAAAATTCACTATCCTCCATGTTGTTGACAGATGCAAGAGTTGTGTCGGCCTTCTTTGCATAAGAAAATAGTTGAGGCATTGACTGTGATATTGTATGAGAACACCATTTATCTGACCATACCTTAATTGTATCACCAGTCCCAACATAGCTTATAGTCATATTTTTGAAGTCTTGCAAATTAGAGCAACAATCTCTCCACCAAAAGGATCCCACCATGGTAGGGAAACTAGGTACCTCATCATTGTCATAGTAATTGTTCCATATAAGGTTAACCTAGGGGATATCATGATTGTTGAAGAATTTGTAAAGACATTTAATAAGCAGATTTTTGTTTTGTGCTCTCAGGTTTAACACACCTAGGCCCCCTGCCTTTTTTGGTAAGCAAACATTATCCCATTTGACAAGACAATTTCCTTTTTTGTTGATATCCTTACCATACCAAAGAAAATTCCTACCAGACTTTTCAAAGTGGTCCAGTATGGAGAATGGTACTCTGATACAACACATAGCAAAAATTGGCAGAGCAGCAACTATGGATTTGAGATGAACAAGTCTCCCAGAGTATGACATTAAGGAAGCAATGCCAGCTAGTCTATGGTCAAGTCTTGATACCATGGGCATCAAATCTGCTACTTTAGGTCTTGTAGATCCCATTGGTAGACCAAGATATGTGAAAGGCATGGCTTATTTTTTTACAGTTGAAGGTATTTGCCAGTTCTTGAGCTTTATCATCAGTCATATTGATTGGAACCATGCAAGATTTACTATAGTTTACAACAAGCATAGTGAATTTTGCGAAATTGTCAAGTATCTCAATGAAACTTCTAATTTGTACCTCATCGGCTGGCAGGATGACCAGTGTGTCATCAGCATATTGTATGATGGGGCAGCATTCAGTAAAATTAGTCTCAATTGGTAAAGATAATGTTCCATTTCTCCAAGCATCATTAACCATCATTTGCAACAATTCTCCAACCATAACATATAGAAGAGGGGAAAAAGGATCTCCTTGTCTGACACCACACTTACATTGTATGCATTTACCTGGAACACTATTAAGGATGACAGATGTAGAACCAGTACATAGGATAGATGAGACCCATCTAATCCATTTGTTGCTAAATCCCAGATGTTTCATCATGAATAAGATAGCCTTGTAGTTCACTTTATCAAAAGCCTTAACAAAGTCAATCTTAAAAATAATGATTTCTTTCTTGGACTTGTGGCACATATGTATGTATTCAAAACTCCATGCAAGGCAATCCTGAATATTCCTTGTCTTAATAAACCCATATTGATGCTTGCTAATTCTAGATATAATAATCTGCTGCACTCTGTTAGCAAGGAGTTTAGTAAGAATTTTGATAGGCATACTTACAAGGGAGATGGGCCTATAATCATCAGGAGTTTCAGGATTATCATTCTTGGGTATCAAAGTTATGTAAGCAGTGTTAACAGGAGCTAGGGAAACAATTTGATTGTAGAAATCATTGATGAATTTGTATAAGTAATTCTTGATTATGTGCTAGCATTTCTTCATAAACAGGCCATTAAAACCATCAGGTCCAGGAGATTTGTCATTGGGCATTTTATTGATGATATCATCAATTTCATCATTAGTGAAGGGCCTGTCTAGATCCTGAAGATCCTCCTCCATAGCAAGATGGGATATGTCAAAGTTTTGTGTGCAGATTGTTTCAGTACCAATCCTATTTTAAAAGAAGCCCATAGTATAGCAGCTTTATGATCATGATCAAATACTTGCTGTCCATCCATAGTCATAAGATATGTGATGTAGTTGTGCCTAAATACATATGTGGCAATTGCATGGAAGAATTTGGTGTTTTCATCACCAAGGTTTGCCCCATCTGATGTTTGCCCTGATTCTCAAGTAAATTCTCTTAGCCTCCAGCAACTTGTTTGTATGTTTGATGAGCAATTTCCTGAAATTCTTTTCAACCCTAGCTAGTGGTCTTTGATCCTCTATGCCATCAAATAATTTCACATAGAAACAACAATTGTCAATGATTTTATTCAGTTGGGAGTATTGCTTGCTCCATGATTTCAAACCTCTTCTGATAGCTTTAAACTTGGAGTTTAAATTCTTGGCAGAATCAAAGAAATGAGTGGAATTCAACCAATGTTTCTCCACAGTTTCAATAAATCCACTGAATTCAGTCCAATACTCTTCAAATCTGAATACCTGGCTTCTGGGAATATTGCTGTCAATCTGAATTTTTATAGGTACATGGTCAGAAGAGATTTTAGCTAATGGAATAGCCATAGTAGATGGATGGGTAGTAGTCCAGTGGGAGCTGGTAAAAATCCAATCTAACTTTTCCAATAGAGGTTGATCTTGTTTATTGCTCCATGTGAAGGCTCTTCCTTTGAGTGGGATTTCAACCAGATCTAGGTTGACAATGATATTATTGAAAGTCATCATACTAGCAGGATCACCACCAGTTTTGTTTCTATTGTCAGGACTTCTTATGAAATTAAAATCACCTAGAATTATCCATAACTTAGACTGGTTCATATTCAGACCCATAAGCCAATCAATTAATTCCTGTTTACCTTCTGAGCTGTTAGGTCCATAAACATTAGTGAGATACCAGCAGGTATTATCCAGATTAGATGTAAACTCAATGGTGATGTGATAGTAGTTTTGGGATATCACTTTGCCCTTCATTAAGTTGCCATTCTAAATGGTAATCAAACCTCCAGAGTTGCCAATAGAAGGTGAAAAGCAATATTGGTTGAACCTCTTGGGGCAAAAATTCTTGATATAAGCATTATCAAAAGTATCTCTCTTGGTTTCTTGAAATGTCATAATACAGCAAGCACTTTCATCAATTTTCTTTCGAATGTCATTCCACCTAGTTGTGGAGTTTATACCTCTAACATTCCAATTTAGAATATTCCAACTTCTATTCATGGGAAATGTATAGGTAGTAATATTGTGACATATTATGAATAGCATAATATGTACTTCTACATGATATGTGAGTCTTGCTATTGCAGCAACTGCCAGAGGTATAATAAATCTCACTGTATAGTACTTGTTGGAACATTGACAGATAGGAGATAACCAGGCTGAATAAGCATTTATAACAGCATAAGCATCTAACAGGCAGTCTCCAATAACATAGGTAGCACAAGTAATAATTATTACACACCAAACTGATAGATGATGCACGCAGGCATCCAAATGACATGGCATAGCAAACAAAGAGCATGGAAATCATAACAAGATTGCAGTTAGGGGAGCCACCAAAGCCCACATCATAGTAGGGGATCCTAATCATCAGAGCTGACATAGTGCAGAGCACTAGGAGACACATCCTGAGGTGCCATCTTACATGGACCTGTGCCAATAGCCTGCAGGGTCTTCATAGAAAATTCAGGAGGTGGAGGTGCCTGCTTATTAATAATCACAGCATCAAACTGAGGACCCAGGTTAACAGATATATCTTTCTTTAGTTTCTTAGAGCCCTGTTTGGTACTGTGATCAGTCTTAACATCCATATTGATGGCCTTATCTGTAGCAGCCTAGTCTTTGTAGCCCCTGGTGAGCTTGGCAATCCTATTGCTCCTCCTACAGAAAGAGTCATCAATGATCTTCTTCTTTTTCTGCCTGTTAGAGGGTTTCTGGACATCAGTAAACTCCTGGCATGTGATCTCCTCTATGCTGACAGAGCTGGCATTCTTAGGTGGCTCATTCTGGATGGTTTGGATCTGCAGATAACATCTTTTGTTGTTACCATTTGAGCCCACAACATCGACCACATTACAGGAAGCATTGACAATCTGGCTACCACCAAGTTTGGGGATGATGTCCTAAGCATGTGTCACCAGGTTACCAATAAGTTCCTGAAGAACATTGATGTGTTCAGTTGCACCCTCAACAGCAATGTTACTAGTCTGCATAGGCTGGGAATTGCTAGAAGAAGGAATGTCATTGTAATTCATGCTATAATTCTTGGGGATAAACATAGGACTTGGAACTTTCTGAGAGCTAGGCTGTGAAGATACAGAATTAATTGGGATATAATCAGGCCCAAGTGTCTCTTGAGGTTCAACATAGAGAGTGCTGGAGTGTATCTGGACAGGTGCCCTCACTTCCTCCATAACAGGTGCCTCATCATGATCAACAATAATAGGTTCAGTAGCAGCAGGCAAGTGATCAGCAGCATGGTTCATATTATCATTATGGACAACATGAACATCCTCATAAGGTGCACCAAGGTTTTCATTATGAGGATTAATTACAACCTGATCCATAGGTATATTCCCTAAAACCTCATCATGCCAGAAACCTCAATGAACATGAGGGAGGGGGTGAGGATTTCCACCATCAGGTGGCAATGGATCCTCATCACCCCCTTGCTGACCAATCAGTTCCCTCGACAGAATATAAGTTGGGAAAGTCCAAGAATCGCCATAGACAACATCATCAAGATTCCTTAGTACTACTAGGCTAACTGGAATAGTGTCAACATTCATGACCCTGAGCTTAACAATAACCCTTTCTTTGTCCCTTGGATCTTTGTTCCAGATCAGAAAGCGACCATATGGTGAAACAGTGCGGCTAATAATTCCAACATCCCAACATTCTAATGGATAGTTCATGAGTAAGATCCAAACATCATGAGTGAAAGTAATGCTGCGGTAATTAAGACCTCTATCCTGTTTGCTAATTCTAAGAACAGAGTCCCCAATCTGAAACGGACTAAGACTGACAGCAGTATCACGCGAGCAGGCAGTTGTAAACTATACCAGATCAGTACCCATACCACAACGGGATGTGAAGTTGATGCGCCATCCACGACCCTCCAGGTAGTTCGTGATCAGGGCAATGGCGCCATGAAACTCCTCAGCAGACACCTCGGGGACGAGCGTGCCGATTGCCCACTCATCGCAGACCATCGGGAGGTCACCTCCAAGAACCACATAGCCACGGCGAGCGCGGAGGGGGCCAGGAGGGATGATCGTAGTGCCAGGAGGAAGGTGGGGGAGCGGGTTGCAAGGGTAGGAGGCCATCTCGAGGTTTGCAGCGGTGGTAGGTGGAGCAGAGGGAGAAAGACCGAGGGGAGAAGCCGAGGGGACTTGTCGGGCTTCAGATATATCAGGTGGAGGATCCTGTTTCTTTTTGAACCGATAAGCATTAACTCTAGTATACTTGTTTAAACAATATCTGGCGATATGATTGTATTGGTAACAAACGCGACACCTGATACTATTGATGCATTGATTACGCGCGTGACCAGTACCAAGGCATTTTTGGCAGAAAATATAATTGGATAAGTCAGAGGAAATCCTCCCAGACGATACATCTTCCAAGTTGATGGGCTGTTCCATACATGTCGGCCTGCTGGGCTCCGCGGACGTGTTTTGGGCTGACCGATTCAAACTTGTACTGATGCATGCAACGACCGATCCGCTATGCATGTGGGCAGTTGCATCTACCGGCGGCGAGCGAAGATCACGATCATCAGGGATCGGCAGGCCATGTGGCGTAGTTCCATGTGTTATAACATTCGCCCCCGATAATACATTAGTACCATGAGTAGCATCTCTCACGTGTGTGGATGTTAGTTGACCCAAAATTCTACGGTAAACATGATTGGTAGGTACGAGATTTGTGCGTTTACCTTTATGACGTCGTGTGACAATAGTCCATTCAGAATCTTGTTCTCTATACCACTTCTTCTCTTCAAAACTCCAATTTGGGACTCCACCACTCCATAAGTGGAAATAGCATTTGAATGCATCACAGATGATATATGATCTACGTACCAAGAAGAAACCCACGGCCTTGGAACAAACTTTGAACTTAAAAACATTGCCCTTGATATGAGAAACCACAAATGATTCATAGGATCCTCCAGTGCAAGATGATAATGCCAAACTCACATTGTGGGCATTTAAATGGAAAGCAAATCTTGCAAATGAGACCACAAGGGAGAATCCATAGGAAGAGGAGATGGGGTTTACCGAGGTTTGGAATAACTTACGGATCTCACCTCTGAATTGGTGACCAATTGAAAAATCCAATTGATGGGCGATGGAATGTGGATCACAGAAGGGATCCATTGGCCTGGAAAGGGATTATGATGGTGGAATCAAAAGAGATCTTGGCTGGTGCCATGGTCGCCATGAGAGGGGTGGGAGATGGGGTGGGGTGGGAGGAGCGCCATCTATTGGTGCGACCGTTGATTTGCTCAACTAGAAGCACAAACTTCTGTACCCTCTCTATACTTTCTGTTAATTAGTAGAAATAAAGTAAAAAAATAGTATTTTTTGTCTGTTTCCTAACTTATCCGTGCAATATAAAAATATCCCGAAAATAAAAGTCCTCAAAATGCCATGCCAATTTAATGATTTTTTCGGGAATATTAGAGGATTTCACTCTTGCTTGCAAACTTCAATCATGGGGCAGTATTAGGGATCCCCCTAAATCTGAATTTAAAAACTTTCTTGCTAGTATAACTGTAGGGGAATCTAGAGATATAACGCAAGCTACCATAGGGAGCATTCACTTTCCTGCTATACATTATTTTGCTCTCTTCATCGGTAGATGCATAAATGCTCAGGATGAAGCATGTCACATGTGTGTCCCTGATCTTAGCATTCTTAGGAGTGCTGTGTTAGGAGACCAATCTTATCATATGGGAGCCATTGTAGCTCGTAGGTTGCATCATAATAGACATAATGGAGATTTCTTTGGAGGAATTTATGCAACCCGCTTAGCTCATTTTCTTGAGATAGACATTCGTGAGGGTGATACGGAGTTGACTCCTGCATATTTAGATTATAACTCTATGGCTTCGCACCAGTTTGTCGAGAGGCCTGAATCACCTCTCCTATATCGTTTAATTTTTGATAAACAACATGTTTTCCGTATTACTCTCCCTGCTCCTACCTTCTTTGATTCACAGACGAAAAGAAGATATGTTATTACCAGAGAGGAGGCAGAAGAGTACGAGAGGAGAGCGGAGGCAGCTCGACTCCACGCTGCAGCTCAGCAGGCGATAACCGCTGCACATCAGTATGATCCCAACTATTCTTCGTCGCAGTATGACTCCAGCTACACCTATGGGTACCCTCCAGGCTATCCTTGGCAATAGACCAACTTAGGCGAAAAGCCAAAGCTTGGGGGAGTACGTATTTCTCACCGACATTACATTTATGCTCACACACACTCATTACTTGATGTCGGTGCTCATACTCTTTCATTGTAATATCCATGCTAGTTTATTTTCTTTTTCCTGCTTTCTTCTTGTGTGTTTGTTTTTCTGCTGTAGTAGTATTTTATTTTTCTGCTCTAGTAGTAATAATTAAAAAGAAAACCCAAAAATATTTCCCGTTCTTCTTTTGCTTGTTGGGAGCTTTCCCGTGTAAATAGTTTTATTTCTTTTCTTTTCTTTTGGGGGTCAGTAGGAGAAGACCATAATTAAATTGTTGAAGTGGCTCTTATATGCATTATTGTTGATTTAACCAAGAGCCCATATTGCCTTGTCTTCTCCTGTTTATTGAATGCTCGCAGATTCCAGCTTAAGTCCAATGCACGCACACTCTTATTATTATTCACACCATTCAGTCGTGCAAGTGAAAGGCAATTATGATGATATATGATGGACTAACTGAGATGAGAAAAGCTGGTATGAACTCGACCTCTTTTGTTTTTGTAAATATGATGAGTCCCTCGTTCTTGATTTAGCTTATTATGAATAAACATGTTTGCAATGACAATTAGAGATCGTAGTTTCTTGTGCCATGCTTGATTAGCTATGAGTTATAATGGTTTACCTTGTGTGCCAACATGCTATTGAGATGATTATGATGTGGTATGATGGGGTGGTATCCTCCTTTGAATGATTTAAGTGACTTGACTTGGCACATGTTCACGCATGTAGTTGAAACAAATCAACATAGCCTTCACGGTATTTATGTTCATGGTGGATTATATCCTACTCATGCTTGCATCCAATGTTTATTAATTTTAATGCATGTACATGGCTGTTGTCGCTCTCTAGTTGGTCGCTTCCCAGTCTTTTGCTAGCCTTCACTTGTACTAAGCGGGAATACTGCTTGTGCATCCAATCCCTTAAACCCCAAAGTTATTCCAGATGAGTCCACTATACCTTGCTATATGTGGTATCTACCTGCCGTTCAAAGTAAATTTGTATGTGCCAAACTCTAAACCTTCAAATAAACACTCTGTTTTGTATGCTCAAATAGTTCATGTATCAACCAAGGCTGTCCTTATCTTCCGTGTTAGGCGGGTTATTCTCAA
Source organism: Triticum urartu (assembly GCF_056163025.1). Classification (NCBI taxonomy): domain Eukaryota; kingdom Viridiplantae; phylum Streptophyta; class Magnoliopsida; order Poales; family Poaceae; genus Triticum; species Triticum urartu. Next base: position 327,362,988 of record NC_141876.1, read on the forward strand.
GAGGAGTGGACTCCGCTCCTCACTCATGAGAAAATGGCTGGTCACCGGGATGCCCAGTCCCATGCTTTATGCAAACTAAATCAAAATTAATTGCAAACAAAACTCCCCCTGGGACCTGATGTATGTTGGAGGCACTCGTTGTTTCGAGCAAGCCATGGATTGATGTTTGTTGGTGGAGGGGGAGTATAAACTTTACCATTCTGTTTGGGAACCGCCTATAATGTGTTTAGCATGGAAGATATCGCCATATCTTAGTTGTTACGTTGACAATGAAAGTATATCCCTCAAAATACAATTTATCTCTATTTCAAAACCGAGCTCTAGCACCTCTACAAATCCCTACTTCCCTCTACGAAGGGCCTATCCATTTACTTTTATGTTGAGTCATGACCCTCTTATTAAAAAGCACTAGCTGGACAGCACATCTGTCATTTGCATTCATCACTGTGAATTTATGTTGGGTATGAAAATGATTGGATCTCTTTTACCATGAATTACAATGTCTAGTCAGTCCTTGATCTTTAAAGGTGCTCTGCATTTATGTTTTGCGGTCTCAGAAAGGGCTAGCGAGATACCATCTTGTTATATCATTTTATGATTGTTTTGAGAAAGTGTAGTCATCCGAGATTTATTATTATGACTTGCTAGTTGATTATGCTATTGATATGAGTAATTATGAGACCTGAGAATTATTGCAAATGTGGTTAGTTATGATCTATGCTGAAAACTTGAATGCTGGCTTGACATAGTTACAATAACAAGAGCAAACAGAGTTTGTAAAAGTTTTTCTTTCTTTCTTTCAGTTTGTCAACTGAATTGCTTGAGGACAAGCAAGGGTTTAAGCTTGGGGGAGTTGATACGTCTCCGTCGTATCTACTTTTCCAAACATTTTTGCCCTTGTTTTGGAACTCTAACTTGTATGATTTGAATGGAACTAACCCGGACTGACGCTGTTTTCAATAGAATTGCCATGGTGTTGTTTTATGTGCAGAATACAAATATTCTCGGAATGACCTGAAACTCCACACAACATCTTAGAAAAAATAATAAAAAATCCTCGCCAAAGATGAAGACCAGGGGGCCCACACCCTTCTCACGAGGGTCGGGGGCGCCCCCCTAGGGCGCGCCCCCTACCTCGTGGGCCCCTTGGATGCCCTACGATGCTAACTCCAACTCTATATATTTGCTTTCGGAGAGAAAAAAAACAGAGAGAAGAAATCATCGCGTTTTATGATACGGAGCCGCTGCCAAGCCCTAAACCCTCTCGGAAGGGCTGATCTGGAGTCTGTTCGGGGCTCCGGAGAGGGTAATTCATCGCCGTCGTCATCATCAACCATCCTCCATCACCAATTTCATGATGCTCTCCGCCGTGCGTGAGTAATTCCATCGTAGGCTTGCTGGACAGTGATGGGTTGGATGAGATTTATCATGTAATCGAGTTAGTTTTGTTAGGGTTTGATCCCTAGTATCCACTATGTTCTGAGATTGATGTTGCTATGACTTTGCTATGCTTAATGCTTGTCACTAGGGCCCGAGTGCCATGATTTCAGATCTGAACCTATTATGTTTTAATGAACGTATGTGAGTTCTTGATCCTATCTTGCAAGTCTATAGTACCTACTATGTGTTATGATCCGGCAACCCCAAAGTGAAAATAATCGGGACCACTCCCGGTGATGACCATTGTTTGAGGAGTTCATGTATTCACTATGTGCTAATGCTTTGTTCCGGTTCTCTATTAAAAGGAGGCCTTAATATCCCTAAGTTTCCAATAGACCCCGCTGCCATGGGAGGGTAGGACAAAAGATGTCATGCAAGTTCTTTTCCATAAGCACGTATGACTATATACGGAATACATGCCTACATTACATTGATGAATTGGAGTTAGTGTTGTGTCACTCTATGTTACTTTTGCTGTCTTTAGTTTTGTTGCCGCTACCACCACTATCATATTACTTTGTTACTATACACTTTGCTACAGATACTAAGTTTCCAGGTGTGGTTGAATTGACAACTCAGCTGCTAATACTTGAGAATATTCTTTGGCTCCCCTTGTGTCGAATCAATAAATTTGGGTTGAATACTCTACCCTCGAAAGCTGTTCTGATCCCCTATACTTGTGGGTTATCATAACTCCATCGTGCCACACATAACTGCATCGTGTGGCAACGCGCGCGGCGCAACCGCATGCATATGGGGACCCCGACGTGATCGTGCGCATGCCCAACCGCTAGCAGAGTGCACTTGGAGGGACGCGAGCAGAGCGCTCCGCGGTTGCCTCAACGGTGAGCAACCATATATATATGCATATAACAATTGAACATGCAAGGAAAAGCTGTCCACAAGCCAAGCGCGTCGACGGACGCAAGCAGGGCACGCCGATGGACGCGAGGAGAGCGCATCGCGGCGCCTAATGACGAGCACAGCGTGCTCCGGCGCCTAACGGCGGGATAGACCTTCATTCAAGCCAATCAACACGTGTTCAAAAAACAAAAAAAATCAAAAAGTAACGAGGTAGACACTAGCAGCACAACTTATAAATTGACGGATGGAGTACTAGTTACAGTGATGCATCTAATTAGGCAAGAAGAAAGATGCATCCATCAAAGTACGACCTCCTCCTCCTCAACTCAGTGCGCCGGGCCACCGCCGGCGGCTAAGGAGCGGCGGCTTTTGTGGCGAGGTCAAGGTGCTTCTAAACAATGGCATCCAAGGATTCCAGCTGGTTGAAGAAAGCCAACGTCATCGCATCGTTACTGGCCTTGTAGATACCTATGTAAATGATTCGCTCGTACACATGGATGTTTAGGTCGACGGTTTCATGCTGGGCGAGGCGCCTCGCGGCGAGCGTGACCTCCAGGTGGACATTCTTCGTGGAGTCGGCGGGCAGTCGTAGGGCAACCAATGCTTCAAAGAGGTTCCGACCGTGGAGGCCGATTATGGTGGCAGGCAATGAGGAGCCCAGGCGCGTTGGCTGGAGGAGTACGGCGATGTCGTCCGCGAGATTCTTGACAACGGTGAACCTGTTGGTTGTGCGAACGATCATCTGGTCGTACTGAGAGTCGTAGCTGGCGTCGACGGTGGCCATCCACCAGCCGGTCGCCAACAACGTGTCGAGACGATCCACAGTGCCATGCCGTAGGCCGGCATCGTGGACCATCTAGCACAGCCGTTGGCCGCTCACGCGCATCGCTGCCATGAGTCTGGAGTGAGCACTTTTTGCGCTTATTAGTGTAGGTGCTTATGCAAATGCTTAGGTGCATACGATGTGGTAGATGCATTGGAATGGAGGGGCGCCTTTATATGAGTGCAAACTGCGTTGCATTCACATCGTGCTGCCTCTTTTCCCGGTGGTCCTCCCATTACTTCCCTCATGCATTCACACGATGCTAATTGAAGGAGGATGCATCATTGGCCGTTCAACATTTCGGGAACCGCTACCCTCTCTCTCGTCTGCATTAAAGCCGTATCGGGAACTGTGCTGCACGCTGTCAAATCAAATAGTATTGAGCCACCCACTACACGCTCGGCTGAACACGCCTCCTCGCCTCCATCTATGCTTAATTACTGAATTTTAGTTGCAAAAATAAGATACTGCTAGTGATTTTTAGCTTCATATTTTGACAAATTGCAATGTTACAAGGTTGGCAAATGGTAATTTTACTAGATCAACAAATGTCAATCTTCTAGTTTGATAAATGACAACATACCCAATATGACAGATGCAAATCGCACCAAATTGTTTGTAAGTGGTTCACACGGGTCATCCAAAATAACCGTTTGTGTTCAACGGATGCACAAATCCTGCTCTCACTTTGCATATGGGTGTTCTATCTAAAATGTTTACAATCAAGAGCTATTAAAAACAAGACACATGGCGTCACATGAATGGTTAACCGAATGCATACGGTTTGAATTATACAAACATTTGAGATATTAAAGTGGAAGCTATTTTTTCAAAATGCCTTTGTTGGTTGTCATTATTCGAGTGCGACGTCTCTCAAAATGGACACGAAAAATACCACAGCATGTCGGCTACCCTTCCATCATAGCATGCCAAGTTTCATGAATTTCACACGAGTTTTAGATTTACTAGAATTAAAAAACCAGGCATCTCAATGTTTTGCCGGCAATCAACAGTGCCCTGGTGTTTGAAATTCATCCCATTTCTTGCACGTGACCTAAGCATGCACCAAAGGAGACAAATTTGATTTTTCAACCAATTTATATGCACTGGAGCATGCACATGTAGTTCAAATTTTAATTGTGCACATAAATGCATCGAAAACTCAGTTAATGCATAAAAATGTCCAAACGAACCCCGAAAAATCACAAAAATTCACACAACACTCCTGTTGTTCTATGTTTACACGAGCAAAAAATTTGAAAGCAATAAGAGGCAATGGATATCATTTCGTCCCCATAGGTGGGACGGTCCCTACCGAAAACCATCATGCTTGTTGTGAGAACCTCCAGTTTGTGAGAAGCATATACACAAACCTGCCCCAAATGGGACAAAAATTTTACCATGGCATGTTGATGCCGCTCCATGATAGCATGCCAAGTTTCATGAATTTCAGACGGGTTTTGGATTTACTAGAATTTAAAAACCAGGCATCTCAATGTTTTGCCGGCAATCAACGGTGCCATGGTGTTTGAAATTCATTCCCATTTCTTGCATGGGACCTAAGCATGCACCCAAGGACACATATTTGATTTTTCAACTAGTTTATATGCACTGCAGTATGTGCATGTAGTTCAAATTTGAATTATGGACATAAATGCATTGAAAACTCACTTAATGCATAAAAATGTCCAAACAAACCCCGAAAAATCACAAAAATTCACACAACACTCCTGTTGTTCTATGTTGACACGATAGAAAATTTGAAAGCAATAAGAGGCAATGGATATCGTTTCGTCCCCAAAGGTGGGACATTCCCTACCGAAAGCCATCATGCTTGTTGTGAGAAGCTCCAGTTTGTGAGAAGCATATACCCAAACCTGCCCCAAATGGAACAAAATTTTTACCACGGCATGTTGACGCTGCTCCATGATAGCATGCGAAGTTTCATGAATTTCAGATGAGTTTTGGATTTACTAGAGTTTACAAACTAGGCATCTCAATGTTTTGTCGGCAATCAACAGTTCCATGGTGCTTGAAATTCATTCCCATTTCTTGCATGGGACCTAAGCATGCACCCAAGGACAAAGATTTGATTCTTTAAAGAATTTATATGCACTAGAGCATGTGCATGTAGTTCGAATTTGAATTATGCACATAAATGCATTGAAATGTCACTTAATGCATAAAAATGTCCATACGAACCCTGAATAATTCCAATTATTTTATGATCACTGTAGATAAAAGGTCTAGCAATTCAAACCCCGTTCATGGCCGCTGTGACCCCATTATGTAATTCAAATCAAGACGAAAAATCAAGTAGATCCCACACAGTTTATTATAACCGACCATGTGAGATGCCGCACAAAATATCTTCAGACCATGTCTGAATAAGGGACCATGTCTGATGACACTTTTCGCGCCAGTTCTTTGGCTGAAGCGATTCCAAATTTTTGGCTTCCGCGGAAATATCTACGTCCCGCCCCCTCCCCCTTACCAAAAGCCACATTTTCCATCTTTCCTCCTTCCTTTCCAAGTTGAAACCTTCACTCCTTGCTTGCAGCGCCACCGCCTCCTTGCCGGCGACCCTCCTTCACGCTGCTCGACCTCGCCTATCCAGGAAGGTAATCCACACCCGACCCCCATCCTCCTCCTCCTCCTTCCACATCCCACATGCCCCAACCGCCGGCCCGAGCGCGACACCTTCCACCCAAATCACCGACCCCTCCACCAAATAAGCGTCGTCCTAAGCCATGTTGCACGCAGTATAGCCAGGACCTCAAGGAGCATTTGGCAGCAGAGAAGCAAATCATGGCCGCACGCGTGGATGAGGTCGTGATGGCTGCCATTTGTGCTGATGCCTAGATCTTGGAGGAGCACCTCGCCATCGAGGCCACCGTTGACGCCTCGCGCACCGACTCCGCGATGCAGTTGGCTGCTTTAAATGACAGTTCGTGGTGTTTTCTCGAGGCCACTGTCGTTGCCATCGATGAAGACTACGAGGTGTTTTCTCAGTGTTCACGTGCTTACCTCATCTCGAGAGCCAGCAGGTTGGTGCCTAGAGCGTCTCAGGCAACTCACCACTACAACGAGGGCACCCACGATGCGGAGGCCTCGCCCTCTTCCATGTCCAAGGAGCCAATCGTCATCGATATCTCCGACAATGAGGAGTAGCTTGTCTTACTAGCTCACTATAAGGACCCATGCCCAGTTTGCTAGCTACATACTTTCCTTAAACAAATTTTGTGCTATCTACTTTTACCATGCAATCTTCTGCTATAGTGTATATATTCTATATGTCGTGCAATATGGTGTTCAATTAACTTCTTGGTTCAATTCTGCAAATGTGATGTTCAATTCTTTAGGGCGCAATATTTCCAAGTTGTTAAGCATGCTTGGTTTGGTTAACTGTCTGATCTTCTATTAGGAGTATGTTAAATTGTGCAATGTGGTGCTCAGTTAACGTTTGGTTCATTTGTTGTGGTGTTTAGTTAACTGCTTGGTTCAGTTCTGCAATGTGATGTTCAATTATTATGGATGCATTCTCTTATTGTATACCATGTGAGGAATACATCAAATTTGGTTGTCCTAAATACATGAGAAACAAATACAATTGCTCTATTTCCAAGTTGCTAAGCATGCTTGGTTTGGTTAACTATCTGATCTTCTATTAAGAGTATGTTATATTACAATGTGGTGCTCAGTTAACGTTTGGTTCATTTGTTGTGGTGTTTAGTTAACTGCTTGTTTCAATTCTACAATGCGATGTTCAATTGCTGTGGCTGCATTCTGTTATTGTATACCACGTGAGGAATAAATCAAATTTGGCTGCACTTAAACATGAGAAACATATACAAGTGATGTATTTCCTAGTTCTTAATCATGCTTGGTTTGGATAAATTGGTTTTCCATGTGGCTTGAATTAATCTGATTAATCTACAATGTGCTTATTTATCATCAACATATTTTACTAATAGCATGTGAACCCTTACTTAACCTGATTACTAACTACCTTATATATGTTGCAGGGAAACAATGGTAAGCACTGAGATTTACAAGATGGTACTAACTATTATACCTTGCCTTTTTGTAATCCTTTGCCCCATTTCCAATATAGAGAAGATATTTATGCACATCCTTGTTTTCAGGCTTCACTGATGATTAACTCTCAAACCACATCTGTGGTTAGGAGGCGAGGAAAGTTTTCTTACAACACCCACAGTTCAATATTGAAGTCTTCCTGAAGAGGTCGAAGGATGGACGGTCAATCATCCACAGGCATTGGCCTAAAGTTGCAAAGACCTTCAACATCAATGAAGGCTCAATATTCATCTTCCGTTTCAGCAGTTTTCCAGATGAGATGCATCTCTCTATGTACCGTCTATTGCTAATTTCGAAGAGTTCTAGATGTTGCATGTGAAACTTGCTGCTGGTGCAGTTGTGTAATGGGGTAGCTAAGTGCTGAAGCTATATCATGTTGTACTCTGATGTATTTCAATTATGAAATCCTGCTTCCTTAATATGGAAATGGAATATATCATGTGCTTAATATGAATGTCAATTAGATTAGTAAATGGATTATTAATAATAGGGCAATTAGCCCGCTAATTGGCCAATTAGCTTGCTAATTGGGTTGTCCTATTGCAAACGGTTAATGAGAAAACACCATGGGCGATGACCTCAGACAACGCGCACGGTTTTTAGGAATAAACCATGTTGGATCAATGAACAATCACACATGACATTATTTTTCAAACTGTTTGCGTTACGCAACCTTGCACAAACGTTTTCCTTGTAGCAACTGTGTGGGACGTATATACGAATGGAAACGTTTAGCGGGGACTGACTGTGTGGGATGTACTTGCGACTGGAAACAATTTCGCCATATAATTGTATTTTTAGCACTACTGTACGTATTTCCGTATTTGAGCGCTTGCCGGTCGCACACGACCTCATTTTACCGAGCGTGTGTGCCAGGAGGGCATATCCCCAACAGTTTCTGGGTCGCGTGGGAAGGACCCCCCTATCGCCCACACTCACTTGGCGACCGTTCTGAATGTCGTCGCGGAAAGGGGTTAAAAACCGTTTGTTTAGGACTGACACGCACTAGTTTAGGCACCCCCTCCCACATTTATATAGGTGGGGGACTAGGGAGTAGCTAGGAGGGTGCCCCAAGTAGGCCGAATCCTACTTGGGGTCTCCTCCCAAGTGGCGCCCTCTTCCTTATTTGGAGCGCGGGAGGAAGGAAGAAGGAGGTGGTGCGCCCCCTTTCCTTTCTCTCCTGAGGAGGGAAAGGCAGAAGGGGCCACCCCTCCCCTTTCCTTCCCCTAGGGACGGCTAGCCAAGGGAATGGGGCACACCAACCCCCTTGTGGGCTGGTCTGCCCCCCCTTTGGCCCATAAGACCCATACAACTGTCGGGGTGCCCGGAACCCCTTCCGGTGACCCAATGAGTACCCAGTGTCCAAATACCATCGTCCTACATATAAATATTTACCTCTTGACCATTTCGAGACTCCCCATCATGTTCGTTACCTCATCTAGGACTCCGAACCACATTTGTTCACCAAATCATGTAACTGATATAACACTATATTGTCAACGAACGTTAAGCGTGCGGACCCTACGGGTTCGAGAACAATGTAGACATGACCGAGACACCTCTTCGGTCAATCAGCAATAGCGGAACCTGGATGCCCATATTGGCTCCTACATATTCTACAAAGATCTTTATCGGTCGAACCGTTATGACAACATACGTAATTCCCTTTGTCCATCGGTATATTACTTGCCCGAGATTCGATCGTCGGTATCTTCATACCTAGTTCAATCTCCTTACTGGTAGGTCTCTTTTTCATTCTGTAATACATCATCCTACAACTAACTCATTAGCCACTTTGCTTGCAAGGCTTCTTATGATGTGTATTACCGAGAGGGCCCAGAGATACCTCTCCGATACTCGGAGTGACAAATCCTAATCTCGATCTATGCCAACTCAACAAACACCTTCGGAGATACCTGTAGAGCATCATTATGATCACCCAATTACGTTGTGACATTTGATAGCACACAAGGTATTTCTCCGGTATCCAGGAGTTGCATAATCTCATAGTCAGATGAATATGTATTTGACATGAAGAAATCAATAGCAATAAATTGAACGATCAATATGCTAAGCTAAGGGATGGGTCTTGTCCATCACATCATTCTCCTAATGATGTGACCCCATTATCAAATGACAACACATGTCTATGGTTAGGACACCTTAACCATCTTTAATCAATGAGCTAGTCTATTAGAGGCTTACTAGGGACACAGTATTCGTTTACGTATTCACACATGTATTTATGTTTCCGATCAATACAATTATAGCATGAATAATAATCCTTTATCATGAATAAGGAAATATAAAATAACAATTTTATTATTGCCTCTAGGGCATATTTCCTTCAGTATCCCACTTGCACTAGAGTCAATAATCTAGTTCACATCGCCATGTGACCAATACCCAAAGACTTTACTAGAGTCAATAATCTAGTTCACATCGACATGTGATTAACACCCAAAGAGTACTAAGGTATGATCATGTTTTGCTTGTGAGAGAAGTTTAGTCAATGGGTCTGTCACATTCAGATCCGTGTGTATTTTGCAATTTCTATGTCTACAATGCTCTGCATGGAGCTACTCTAGCTAATTGCTCCCACTTTCAGTATGTATCCAGATTGATACTCATAGAATCGGTGTCAAATCTTGCATCTACGTAACTCTTTACGATGAAATCTTTATCACCTCCATAACCAAGAAAATATTGCATGAGTTATCTAAGGATAATTTTGACTGCTGTCTAGTGATCTACTCCATGATCACTACTGTACCCCCTTGCCAAACTCATGGCAGACAAGAACTCTTTCTTTGACTGATCTATTTTGAACTTCTTCAAAAAAACTTTGCCAAAGTATGTACTTTGTGAAAGTACTATTAAGCGTCTTGATCTATCCCTACAGATCTTGATGCCCAATATATAAGCAGGTTCACCGAGGTCTTTCATTGAAAAGTTCTTATTCAAGTATCCTTTTATGCTATCCAGAAATTCTATATCATTTCTAATCAACAATATGTCATCCACATATAATATCAGAAAGGCTACAGAGCTCCCACTCACTTTCTTGTAAATACAGACTTCACCATAAGTCTGTATAAAACCATATGCTTTGATCACCTCATCAAAGCGTATATTCCAACTCCGAGATGCTTACACCAATCCATAGATGGATCGCTGGAGCTTGCACACTTTGTTAGCACCTTAAGGATCGACAAAACCTTTTGGTTGCATCATATACAACTCTTCTTTAAGAAATCCATTAAAGAATGCAGTTTTGACGTCCATTTGCCAAATTTCATAATTATAAAATGCGTCAATTGCTAACATGATTCGGACTGACTTAAGCATCGTTATGGGTGACAAGGTCTAATCATAGTCAAACCCTTGAACTTATTGAAAACATTTCGCGACAAGTCGAGCTTTGTAGATGGTGACATTACCATCAACGTTTGTCTTCTTCCTGAAGATCCATTTGTTCTCAGTGGCTTGCCGATCATCGGGCAAGTCCACCAAAGTCCACACTTTGTTCTAATACATAGATCATATCTCAGATTTCATGGGCTCAAGCTATTTATCAAAATCTGGGCTCATCATAGCTTTTTCATAGTTCGTAGGTTCGCCATGGTCTAGTAACATGACTTCCAGGATAGGATTACCATACCTCTCTGGTGCGGAATGTGCTCTGTTTGACCTACGAGGTCTAGTAGTAACTTGATCTGATGTTTCATGATCATCATCATTAACTTTCTCTCTAGTTGGTGTAGGCATCACGGGAATGAATTTCTCTCATGTTCTATTTTCCAAATTGAGAGAAGTTCCAATTACCTCATCAAGTTCTACTTTCCTCCCACTCACTTCTTTCGGGAGAAATTCCTTCTCTAGAAATGTTCCATTCTTGGCAACAAAGATCTTGCCTTTGGATCTGTGGTAGAAGGTGTACCCAATTGTTTTCTTAGGGTATCCTATGAAGACACACTTCTCCGATTTGGGTTCGAGCTTATCAGGCTGAAGCCTTTTGACATAAGTGTCGCAACCACAAACTTTAAGAAATGCCAGCTTAGGTTTCTTGCCAAACCATAGTTCATAAAGTGTCATCTCAAAAGATTTAGACGGTGCCCTATTTAACATGAATGCAGTTGTATCTAATGCATAACCCCACCATATCTAATAAAGTACGTTTACGATGTTCAGACGCACCATTACGCTATGGTGTTCCAGGTGGCGTGAGTTGTGAAACAATTCCACACTGTTTTAAATGAACGCCAAACTCGTTACTCAAATATTCTCCTCCGTGATCAGATTCTAGAAACTTTATTTTTATTGTTACGATGATTCTCCACTTCACTCTGAAATTCTTTGAACTTTTCAAATGTTTTAGACTTGTGTTTCATCAAGTAGATATACCCATACCTACGCAAATCATCTGTGAAGGTCAAAAAATAACGATACCCGCCGCGTGCCTCAACACTCACACTACTAGGGAAAAGCTTATGCACAGGGACTTATTAGTAGCGCTTGTTAAAACAAAGCGCGACTGCTATCTAATAGTAGCGCGACATGAAAAAGCATGCTGCTCCCACATAAATAGCAGTAGCGCGTCTGCCATAAAAAGCGCTACTACTATAACTGCTACACCGTTGCTGTCGGGCTAGGTATAGTAGCAGCGCCCTTCTAAGGACTGCACTACTGCTAAAAAATAGTAGCAGCGCGTTTTAAGGTGACAGTGCTGCAACTAAGAAAATAAAAAGGAAAGAAAAAAGGTAAGAACAAAAGAAAAGGAAAATTAATGAAAAAATGTAAGCAATAGTAGCAACGTGTTTTCACGAAAGTGCTATAGCTACTTTACCTATAGCACGTTTTCACAAACAAGCGTTGTAGCTAACTTATCTATAGCAGTAGCGTGTTCCGTCAAAAAGCACTATAGCTAAGTAGCTATAGCGCTTATTGGTAAAAGCGCTACTACTAAGTTTGACTTGCCCCTGCGTGGGTGTTCCTCCTTCCCCCAATTCCCTATTCTTCTCGCGTCTCCCCTACCTCTCCCTCGCTGCCCCTGCTCTCTTGCCGTCCCTGCCTCCATCCCATCACCGGAGTCGCGCGCCATGACGGGACCAGACTTGCCAAATGGACTCTTGACATGGTGATGTCCGTACGATGCTCCGCATCATAGGCGGCATTGAGAAGACGTTCGAAAGAAAGCTCGATAACAAGTTTAATGAATTTCTCACACTTCTTCCACCACCACCGCCAACTGCAACTGTCGCACATCTACAACAACAACAACAACAACAACAACAACAACAACAACATTGCCTTTCAAATCAAGTGGGACAAGCACTGCGCGTTCCCCTTGAGCTTGGACAAAATCTGGTGCCGCTGCTACTATTGTTGATGCTTTTGTAGCTCCTACAGCTACTGCAGATGTGGAGGACTATTACGAGGATGAGGTTGATCAAAATCAAAACTACATGCAACCACCAGCACCACCACCAGCAGATCGACCTCAAGCATATAATCGCAACGGTAGGGCTACAACACCACCTCAGGTACGAGATCATGACCATCTTCCTAAATTAAAATTGAATATTCGACCATTCGAGGGTTGATATGTTACCGATATATATCTTACTTGGGAGTTAGAAATTGAACACGTTTTACATGTTTACAATATCCCGAGGAGAGACGTGTTCCCGCTGCTATTTGTGCTTTCACTAGTTTTACATGTGTTTGGTGGTCTGAACATTGTAGATTATATCCTATTCCAGCCACTTGGGCTGCTTTGAAAAATGCTATGCATACTCACTGGGTTCCACCATACTATCAATGTGAATTGCTTTAGAAATTTCAGCTTTTGAGACAAGGAAAAAATTCTATAGAAGAATATTATCAGGAATTACAAACTGGTATGATTAGATGTGGTATTGTTGAGGAGAATGAAGCTATTCTTGCACGTTTATGGGTGGATTAAATTGAGAGATTCAGGCCATTCTAGAGTATAAGGAGTATAATAATATCACTCATTTATTCCATCTTGCTTGTAAAGCTGAACGTGAATTGCAGGATCGACAGGCATTGACGCGAACTAACTTTTCTGCAGGTCGAATTTCATCATGGACACCGCGTGCATCTTCTACTTCCACTGCACCAGCACCTCCATCAGGTGCCAGCTCCAGTCGTGGTACAAGAAAGCAGCCACAACAACCACTATCCGCCAAGAGCACACCTGTCGGGCCTGCACTGAGCTCTTCTTCTTCCATGGCATCAACAGGGCACACAAGTGATATTATTTGTCGTCGTTGTAAGGGAAGAGGTCATTATGCGAGAGAATGCAGATCTCAGCATGTGATGATTGCTACTAAGGATGGTGGGTATGAGTCCGCTAGTGACTATGATGAGGAGATTTTGGCTCTTATTACAAGTGAAGAACATGGTGGAGATGATTCTAATCATGTGACGCAATACATGTCTCCTGAAGACGCTGACAGGTATGAATGTTTAGTTGTTGAATGTGTTTTGAGTGTGCAGGTCACACAAGCTGAGCAAAATCAGAGGCATAATCTGTTCCATGCAAAGGGAGTTGTGAAGGAACATTATGTTCGCATCATCATAGATGGAGGGAGCTGCAATAACTTCGCTAGCATGGAGATGGTGGATAAGCTATCTCTCACCACAAGACCATATCCACGTCCTTACTACATCCAATGGTTCAACAATGGAGTCAAGGTTAAGGTAACATATACTATTCGTGTGCATTTTAGTATATCTGCATATGCTGATTATGTTGATTGTGATATGGTACCTATGCAAGCATGTTCCTCATTACTTGGTAGACCATGGAAATTTGATAAAAATTCTATACACCATGGTAGAAACAATCTATATACTCTTGTTCATAAGGATACAAATATTACTATGCTTCCTATGACTCCTGATTCCATTTTGAAAGATGATATTAATAGGGCTAATGAAGCAAAACAGGAGAAAATAAGAGTGAAAATCAGATTGTGGCAAAATAATTTGTGCAACAAATGAAGCCTAATAATAAACCATCTAGTGTTGCTTTTGAAATTAAATTGAAAAGTGCATGTTTACGTGCCACCAAATCTGATATTAATGATCTAGATTTCAGCAAATCTGTTTGCTATGCTTTTGTGCGCGAAGACGCGTTATTTTCTTTCGAGGATATACCTTCCTCTTTGCCTCCTACTGTCACAAACATTTTGCAGGATTTTGCTGACGTCTTTCCACGAGATGTGCCACCGGGATTACCACCTATTCGAAGGATTGTGCATCAAATTGACTTAATTCCTGGTGCTTCGCTGGCTAACCGTGCGCCATACTGTACCAATCCAGAGGAGACGAAGGATATTATGCATCAAGTACAGGAGCTGATCGACAAAGATTATATACGTGAATCTCTTAGTCCTTGTGTTGTTCCTATTATACTAGTGCCAAAAAAGGATGGTACGTCGCATATGTCTGTTGATTGTAGAGGCATTAATAATATTACTATTCATTATCGTCATCCTATTCCTAGGTTAGATGACATGCTTGATGAATTGAGTGGCTCTACAATATTCTCCAAAGTTGTTTTGCATAGTGGATGCCATCAAATTCGTATGAAATTGGGAGATGAATGGAAAACGACATTTAAAACTATGTTTGGAGTGGTTAGTCATGCCTTTTGGGTTAACTAATGCACCTAGTACTTTCACGAGATTAATGAACGAAGTTTTACGTGCTTTCATTGGACGATTTGTGGTAGTCTATTTTGATGATATACTGATTTATAGCAGATCTTTAGAGGAATATTTGGAACATTTACGTGTTATTTTTATTGCTCTATGTGATGCACGTTTGTTTGCTAACCTTGGGAAGTGCACTTTCTGCACTGACCAAGTATCTTTTCTTGGCTATGTTGTTAGTCCACATGGAATTGAAGTTGATAAAGCCAAGATTGAAGCTATTGAGAGCTGGCCGTAGCCCAAAACGATCACACAAGTGAGGAGTTTTCTTGGCCTCGCTGGATTCTATAGGTGTTTTGTGAGAGATTTCAGCACCATTGCTGCACCTCTCAATGATCTTACAACGAAGGATGTGCCTTTTGTTTGGGGTACCGCACAGGAAGAAGCCTTCACGGTATTGAAAGATAAGTTGACACATGCTCCTTTACTCCAACTTCCTGATTTTAATAAGACTTTGGAGCTTGAATGCTAGTGGAATTGGATTAGGAGGTGTGTTATTACAAGATGGCAAACTTGTTGCATACTTTTCTAGAAAAAATGAGTGGGTGATGTGGAGCATCCTATGGTCATCCCCATGGACCTACCATCGTCTAACCAAGTGCCAAGAGGACCTATGACACGAGCTAGAGCTAGAGCTCTCGAGACCGAGGTGACTTCCTTCCTTAGTGATATCACATATGATCCACTCGAGACATGGCTACTACCTATGTCCGGAATGTTGTGCATGATTAGGTACCAAGAGGACCATCCCGAAGATTCACGTGAAGACGGACAAGTCCCCAAGTTCACGGATGAAGAGAACCAACAGAAGGATCCAAGAGCAACTTCCAGGACCCGGACATCCGGCCATGACCCCGGACATCTAGCCCCTGGAGCATCCACCACGATAGCCACCAAGTACCTACAGGCCCCGGACATCCGGCCACAGCCCGGAGATCCGGCCAAGCTCGGAAATCCGGCCCAAGCCCAGAAATCCGGTGCCCTCCATCCCGAATGCATCGAGACCAACCACGCCAGCTCAGACATCTGGCTCCTGACGAAGTCCCGGACATCCGGCCCGACGCCCAGACATCCAGACCATCCCTATCCAGAGAGCATCTGGACGGTGCCAGGCCAGCCCGGACATCCGGAATCTCGTGAGCGCCCGGACATCCGGCCCGACAACCAGACGTCCGGCCTCCCCTGTCTGCACACAGTGTAGGGCCGAGGTCCATTTACCCCTTCGATACCCTAGACTATATATACTCCTCCACCTCCTTCTTTCTAGGGTGAGCATTGTGATTGCTCATATGTGAGATAGAGCCTCGCTCATCCATCCGGGACTACTCCACCGAGAGAGACTGTCGCCTCCTCAGAGAAGATCCACATGGATTCAAGACCCCTAACGGGAAGACCTCAAGACCTCCTCATGGAGAAGAACTCGTTACCTATGTATCGTCCTTTGTTGGGTTCAGATCGTGTATCTCTTTATGTTTCGAGGATCTAGCATATGTGTGACTGTATCTTGTTGGTTTGAGTAATTCTCTCGTGTTTCCCTTCGTGATTTCTCCTCGTGGTATTCGTGTTCATCACGGGATCCGCTCCTTTCGTGAAAGATCTACCATCTAGGGTTCCACCCTACATCATCTCGGTATCATGAGCCACGTTTATCACGATTTCAGAGCCTCCACTCTTTGTTTTCTAGCCTTATTTTGTTGATTTGATCCGCGGATTTCGTGTGTAGCAGGTAGATCTAGCTTCTCCTAACTTTTCTCCCAATTCCTTCCACGAAATCTCTCGAATTTTTCCTTGGAATTTCAAAGTCCCCACGAGTTCATAAAGTTCATCCACGGCCCGGACATCTGGCCTGACCCCCGGACATCCGGCCCCTGACCGCAACATCTCCATCCACCGCCCCATTTCCCGCCTAACCTTTGCCAAATTTTGCTCTGGTGCCCACATTCACGTCCGCATATCACCACCATTTTCAGCAAACACCACCATCTCTTAACCGCTATCAACTCCGACAATTTTGTCTTGTTTTGCTTTGAGAATTTGAGTTGTGGTTCCGTGTCCTATTGTGTTTCGGCTATTTAGGTACAGTTTGACATCAACGTCACCGCCGCTCATCTTCCCCACAGACTCCACCATTCCACCATTTTGACACCATACTATATGCAAGAACGGTAACCTCATCTTGGTATCGTGATATCCCATCATTATACATTCTTGCCATTACATTGATCGCCACCATAGCTCAATTTTGCGTATCCTACCCATCGAGAATAGCCTTTGAGTATTGTCAGCAACATCACTTGTGCACATTAGTGGTCATACGTCACATTGCATCTTTCCATATCATCTTGGTACATATCTTGGTATCATCTTTTGTGTCACAAAGTTGTCATGGCATGCACAATTGCTATCTTGATTCGTGAAGTTTTGCATGATAAAGAGCACAAAAGAGAAAGGGCCAAACAAGCTTTTAAGCACAAGGGAAAGATAAGCAAAGAGCTTTTAAGCAAAGAAAGCTCTTGGATCATATCATCGGAATACCATACATGGAGCATACTTGGAATAGAAGTCATTGCATTTTGCTTAGTAGGTTGTGCACAAGGCTTCGTATCCGCCTATTGTGTAGTCATGCTAGCATCTCTGTAGTGTTGTGCAACAAGAGCATTTTCCGTGGATTCCACATTTTGGCTCATTCCTTGGTTGCACGACCCCATTTATCTATTTGCTTGTGTGTTTCTGTGTACCATATTTTGCTATTGGTCTACTTGTTGCATTTGCAAATTTGTGAATCTTTTCCAACATTATTGAAGCTCACTAACAATTGCATCAAATTTTGTGCCACAATCCTAATCGAGCTCCACCATAAGCTTTTACTTGTGTAGCAGTGAGAAACCGACAAGAATTGATACCAATTGTGCTATTTCCTTGTTACACATTTGAGTGATCATTGATCCATCTTCAAATCGGTCAAGGTACATTTGGTATAAGTTCTTCTCTTTATCCCACTCATACATTTCGTGGAATGATGATAGGCCAAGTACTCCTACCAACCCACTGTTCATCAAGCAAGACGACGACATGTCCTCCTACATCACAAAGAGCCACCTCTTTGGTGCACAAGAAGCTTTGCATCAAGAGCAACAAGCAATGAGCGAACGCATCAACAACCTTGCCACTGACGTGCGACTCTCCAAGTAACGTACAAGAGACTACTTCAATAACAAGCTTGATGAACACAAACAAGAGAATGACGCAAGAATGGACGAGATTCATGCCTTGTTGGTCAACCGCTCTTCTACCACTTCGTCGTACTCAAGACGGAGCCGCTCAAGTCGACACTCCGACGACACCATCTCCGGCTCAAGTATTACAACATCAAATAATTTTCGACGTGCCGCGCGCCAAGGCCGTCAAGCAAACCGCAATCCTCTACATGGAACCGATGCTCAAGAGAAACTTCGAGCGCAAGAGCATCGACATCATCAAAACTAAACTACTTTTGTGGAAGCACACGAACGCTAATGCCAACGCCAACAAGAAGAGGAAGAGCGAGTGTCACAACACCAAGATGCACAAGATGCAGAGGCACAACATCAAGAACAATAGCGATGTGAAGCTCAAGCACTAGAGGCGCAACATGCCCTCCGAGATTCAAGTCAAGCCGTAGCCACATGCAACTGGCAAAATCGTGAGCAACAAGAAACACTTCGTGATGAAGTTCAAGAACGGATATATCAAGCTCGCATGCATCGTCAAGATCCTCAAGCTCCTCCACAAGCTTGATAAGAACATCAAGTTCACCAAGAGAAAGAAGACAATGGAAATCTTCCAAGACAAGAGAAAATTGAGGGAAACAAGCCTCCTCGTCAAGGACGTCATCATACCCGATCCCAACACAATGAAGAGCAACGCTACGAAAAGCTAAAGTTCACCATGCCCAAGTTTTCCGGAAGCAATGATACCAAAGAGTACCTTTCATGGGCATTGAAGGTTGACAAAATCTTCCGCTTGCACAACTATGATGAAGAGAAGAAGATCGCTATGGCATCCCTTGAGTTCCAAGATTACATCCTCATTTGGTGGGAACAAGTCATTGAGAGCCAAGAGGCAAGAGGTGAACCACCCATCACAACTTGGCCACAAATGAAGGATGTCATGAGAGCACTTTTCGTGCCAACCTACTACAACCACGACATCTTCAAGAAACTTCAACTACTCAAGCAAGGAACAAAGAGCGTTGAAGAATATTGCAAGGAAATGGAGATTGCCATGATATGAACCAATGTCACAGAAGATGATGAGAAAACTATGGCACATTTATTCAATGGACTCAATCATCCTATCAAGAAGATCGCGGACTTCCAACCATACTCGAACCTCATCGAGCTAGTGCACCAAGCTACCAAGGCGGAACGTCAAGTGCAAGATGACTTCAAGTATGCCAAGTTCTCATCCAAGTTCTATGGCTTCTCCAACACCCAAGCTTCAACGATTCCAACACCTTCTACCTCAACGAAGCCTTCTACAAGCAACGACGACAAGTCAAGCTACAAGAAAACTATGACAACCTCAAGTCGTCCTCCTACTACAAGCAACTTCAACCAAAGAGCTTCATCGTCATCTACTCCAACCGATGAGACCAACAAGACAAGTTCCTTCAAATGCTTAACATGCGGTGCCCGAGGCCACAAGTCCTTCGAGTGTACCAACAAATGCACCATGATCTTCAACAACGATGGTACATATGACTCCATGAGTGAACAAGAAATGGAAGCCCTTGATAATGTGGCCATGCACCGGCATGTGAATGAGGATGAAGATGATCAAGTCTTTTGTGACGAAGATCCGAGCCCCGCTCTTGTTGTCTCCAAGGTCTTGACACTTCAACATGAACAAGAAGAAGACCAAAGATGCCATATCTTCCATACCAAGGCGACATCAATGGAAGGTCCGTGATGGTCATCATCGATGGAGGGAGTTTCCATAACTTAGCAAGTGAAGAACTATGCTCCAGGCTCCAATTGGTCAAAATGAAGCACCCACACCCCTACAAGGTTCGATGGCTAAGCGACTCCGGCACTATCCAAGTCGAGCATAGGGTACAAGTTGCCTTCAAGATCGGAGCTTACGAAGACACTTTGGAGTGTGATGTCATTCCAATGTCCGTTTGCCACCTTCTTCTTGGGTGACCATGGCAATTTGATTGAGGTGTCATCCACAATGGGAGAACGAATTACTATAGCTTCAAGATGAACGGAAAGGAGTACGTACTTTGACCTAGGTCTCCAAGCCAAGCGATCACCTACAAGCAAGCCACCCATCGTGGAGAGAATAGTGAGAGAGCGAACCACCAAAAAGAGAGTGAACTCCACAAGCCCAAATTGAGTGCCTCCATGATGAGCGACAAGAAAAATCTAGTACTATTTGCCACCAAAAGTGAGATGAGAGAAGTGTGTGACAACCCATCAAGTTTCATGCACTATGTCCTTTTGTGCAAGGATGAGGAACCAAAAGCTAACACCTCTCACAATCTTCCTTTAGTGTTATATTCTCTATTGTAGGAATTCCAAGACGTTTTCCCCGACGAGCTACCTCCGGGTCTACCTCCACTATGAGGCATCGAGCACTGAATCGACCTCATCCCCGGAGCACCCCTTCATAACAAGGCTCCCTACTGTGTCAACCCCGAGGAAACTAAGGAGATCTAACGACAAGTACGACAACTCATAGACAACGACGAAGTTAGGAAAGTTTGAGCCCTTGTGCTATACCGATAATCCTTGTTCCCAAGAAAGATGGTACATATCGCATGTGTTCTGATTGCCATCCTACCAATGCTATTACCGTGCATTATCGTTACCCCATTCCACACCTAGATGATATGCTAGATGAGCTTAGCGGAGCCACAACTTTCTCTTACATTGATCTTAAAAGTGGCTACTATAAAATACTCATCCAAGAAGGTGATGAATGGAAAACCGCATTTAAGATCAAATTTGTCTTATATGAATGGCTCGTTATGCCAATGGGTTTATCCGAAGCACCTGGTACTTTCATGCGAGTCATGCATTTTGTTCTTCGACCCTATATTGGTGTATTTGTTGTGGTCTATTTTGATGATATTCTTGTGTTCAGCAAATCTCTCAAAGACCATGTCACCCATCTTAGAACCGTGTTGCAAACCCTTAGGAAAGAGCGCCTTTATGCTAATATGGACCAATGCCTTTTTGGTGTTGATAAGCTTGTTTGCTTGGGTTTTGTTGTGTCTTCTAAGGGTGTTCATGTTGATGAATCTAAGATCAATGCTATTAAAACTTGGACCCAACCAACCAACTTGCAACAAGTGTGTAGCTTCCTTGATTTATCCGGTTTCTACCATAGATTTGTTAAGGATTTTAGTACCATTGCTTCTCCTTTAAATACTTTGAGTAAGAAGAATGCACCCTTTGTTTGGGGACCAACTCAAGATAGCGCATTTAATATCCTTAAGAATTTGCTTACTCATGCTCCCGTACTTGTATTACCCAACTTTGACAAGCCCTTTGGAATTCATTGCGATGCTAGTGGTAACGGCATAGGAGGTGTGTTAACGCAAGAGAAGCGCCCCATAGCTTACTTTAGTGAGAAAATTTCCGGAGCACAACTCAATTACCCCATCCATGACAAAGAGCTATATGCTTTAGTGCGAGTTTTGCATGAATGGAAACATTATCTTCGCCCTCATGAATTTGTCATCCATACCGACCATGAAACTCTTAAATACCTTAAGGGTCAAACTAGGTTGAACAAGAATCATGCTAAAAAGGGTGAGTTCATTGAGTCATTTCCTTATATCATCAAGTACATTAAAGGTAAGGAAAATGTTGTGGCGGATGCTATTTCCCGGATTTGCATGCATGTCACCAAACTTGAATTGAATGTCATCAGCTTTGAGCACATAAAAGTATTGTATGTGCATGATCCTACTTTTTCTATTCCATATGCCAAATGTTTGATGCATACATCTTGGGAACGCTATTACATCAAAGATGATTATCTTATGAGAGCTAACAAACTATGCATCCCCGAGTCTTCTTTTCATTTGTTACTTTTACAATAATCTCATGGAGGAGGACTAATGGGACCCTTTGGACGCGACAAGACATTTTCTATGCTCTCCAAGAACTAATTTTGGCCCAAGATGTTCCGTGATGTCTCACACTTCGCCAACCGATGCTCTACATGTCGCAAAGCTAAGTCTAAAGCTCAATCTCATGGCCTTTATATGCCACTTCCTATTGCATATCAACCATGGGAAGATATTAGTATGGATTTTGTGCTTGGTTTGCCTAGAACTAGAAATGGCAAAAATTTCGTGTTTGTTGTTGTGGACCGATTCTCTAAGATGGCACATTTCATTCCATGCAAAAAGATAGACGATGCTTCACATGTTGCAAATCTCTTTTGTAGGGAAATATTGCGTCTCCATGGAGTGCCCAAGACGATTGTCTCGGACTGCGACGTCAAGTTCTTGAGTTACTTTTGGAAGACCTTATGTGGAAAGCTCGGAATCAAGCTCTTGTTCTCTTCGGCATACCATCCTCAAACCGACGGTCAAGTAGAGCTCATGAACCGGACGCTCTCCACTCTCCTATGCATGTTGATAAAGAAGGACATCAAGGAGTGGGAGGAGTGCCAACCCATCACCGAGTGTGCCTACAACCGCGCAAGACATTCGACTACCGGCAAGTCCCCCTTCGAGGTTGTCTACGGTTTTAACCTGTTGTCCCCATTGGACATTGTCCCTCTACCACTACAAGAGCGGACCAACGTGGACGCAAGTGCCCGAGTCAACTACCTCAAAAATATGCATGAAGATACAAGGCACACCATTGAGCGCCAAGTACAATGACTCGTGACCAAGCTCAACTTCAACAAGCACCCCATGGTATTCAACGTTGGAGATCTTCTATGGCTACACCTTCGCAAGGACCGCTTCCCCAACGAACGCAAGTCCAAACTTCTACCACGAGCGAATGGACCATTCAATTTGCTGGAACACTATAACAACCACGCCTACAAGATCGACATCCCACGAGACAAGTACTCCATGAGCGACATCTTCTACGTCAAAGATATCTCTCCCTACCATGGTGATGAAGATTTCGATCTGAGGTCGGATCTTTCCCAAGGGAGGGGAGATGATGCGGAGCATCCTATGGTCATCCCCATTGACCTACCATCGTCTCACTAAGTGCCAAGAGGACATATGACACAAGCTAGAGCTAGAGCTCTCGAGATCGAGGTGACTTCCTTCCTTAGTGATATCACATATGATCCACTCGAGAAATGGCTACTGCCTAAGTCCGGAATGTTTTGCATGATTAAGTACTAAGAGGACCCTCCCGAAGATGCATGTGAAGACGGAGAAGTCCCCAAGTTCACGGATGAAGAGAACCAACGGAAGGAGTCAAGAGCAGCTTCCAGGACTCGGACATCCGGCAATGACCCCGGACATCTGGCCCATGGAGCGTCCACAACGATAGCCGCCAAGTACCTACAGGAGCCGGACATCCGGCCAAGCCCGGAAATCCGGCGCCCTCCATCCCGAATGCATCAAGACCAACCCCGCCAGCCTGGACATCCGGCCCGACGCCCAGACATCCGGACCAGCCCTATCCAGAGAGCATCAGGACGGCACCAGGCCAGCCCATACATCTGGCCTGAAAGCCCGGATATCTGGTGTCTCGTGAGCGCCTGGACATCTGGCCCGACACCCGGACGTATGGCCTCCCGTGTCTGCGCACACTGTAGGGCCGAGGCCCATGTACCCCTTCGACCCCCTAGACTATATATGCTCCTCCTCCTCCTTCTTTCTAGGGTTAGCGTTGTGTCAGCATTCTGGGAACGGGGGTCCATAGACTTGCGTGCCTGCGGCCCACGGCGTGGCTTTGCTGGCAGGCCTGTACGTCCCATCTTCATCAACAAGGAATCAAGACCCTCGCGAGGGGCTGAGCCTCGCGGGGCGGAAGACACAAGACCTCCTCAGGAGCAGCCTCATCAGGCCGACTCGTGAGGGGCGGAGAGCTCAAGGTTGGGCAAACCTCGTGAGGTTCTCGTGACGTGAGCCATGACGATCAAGGCCAGGCGGGCGCCAGCGCGCGCAGCGTCCTTGTTTCAACTTTAGTGCTAAGGGGGCAAGCGCAAGCACGGAGTACCGAGGCATCAAGCAAAGGTTTCCATATTGGTGCAATGAGACCAAGACCAGAAGGAGGGCAAGACGGAGGTCACCGTGGAACCCAGGACGGTGTCACGGCCTAAACCATTGGCAGGCGAAGACCACCTTTTGTCAGGGTAGCTTGTACTAGTTGTCCCCTTTCAAATTGGTCATTGTTGGCTCCCTTCCCGCTCAATACTTGGGGAGAGGACCAGGGCCTCTATAAATAGGACCAGCCACCACCATAGGAAGAGAGAGGCTCGAAGATCATCCTCAGCCACACAAGTGCACCAAACACAAGAACACCTCAACCTGAGGAGGCCGTTCTTCCCCTTGTACTGTTCATCCTCAGCCCAAGAGGCGATCCACCACCACCACACTAGAGTAGGGTATTAAACCACAACGGTGGCCCGAACCAGTATAAATCTTGTGTCCTTTGTGTTGCGAGTTCGTCGAGTTAGTTCGTGAGATCTAGGCTAAGTTAGGACGCGGATCGATTGGGGGGTGATCTTCGCATGCAACCCAGTTTTCGAATCTTAAGGGTTTTGCCAGAACCCGTGATCCAACATTTGGCGCGCCAGGTAGGGGTGCGCTGGAGCTTCCCTTCCGTCCCTCCGTGTCGCATCGCTTCATTGTCTCCATGGCGAACGCGCGTCGCACCCGTGCGGAGCGCAGGGCTGCCCTCGCCACCCGCGTTGCTCAGACGGCACCTGTCGGCGGGCCACCCCGTCGCTCTCCATCGCCTACCGCCAACGCCACCAACGGCCCGGCAGGGAAAGAGCAGCAAGCACCCTCGGTGCGACAGGACGGCCGCACCGCCACTCCATCGCTGACTGCCGCTGGTTCACCGTCTCACGCTCATCGTGTTCCCACGGATGCACTAGCCGCGCTCCTCATGGCGCGCAAGCTCCTACACTACCGCCCGGTCGATGACCTCTACAAGGGCTGGCTTGACCGCATCGCCGAGCTTGTCCGTGCCGCAGGGGTTCCCCAGCGATGTCCCACTCTCTGCCTTGCCCTCCGCCAGCCACGGGCGACGCCTCTCATGAAGCACCTCCACCACTTCTGCCCCAAGACGGCGCCCTAGGACCAAGGCACGCAGCTCCACGGCGCGACCCACCGCGGCTGGCGGCCGCGCGTGAAGAAAGAAGCTGTCAAGAAGTCCCTCGACCGCAGGCGAATGCTCCGCCACTCCACACTCCGCCGCTCTAGGATCGATTGCTACGGCAAGGCCCCACGTCGCTGGCCGAAGCGGCGAGCGGGCGCCAAGTCCAAGCTCCACCTCCGAGGCGGGCCCCGGTGACCACGGCCGGCTGCCGTGCCTTCACCCCCGAGTTGCGTACAGTCGCCAGGTCGGGCAAGTTCAAGCCAGATCTGCCACCTCGCTACGACGACACCCCGACCCCGTGGAGTTCCTGCAGCGCTACGAGCTGACAATCGAGGCGTCCAACGGCGACGAGAAAGTCATGGAGAACTGGTTTCCCATGGCTCTCAAGGCTGGCCCCCGCTCCTGGCTCCTGAACCTACCTCCAGGCTCAATTTCCTCCTGGGATGAAATGTGCAACCGCTTCATCGCCAACTTCCAGGGCACTCACGAACGCCCCTCGGTCGCGGGTGACCTACACCGCATCAAGTAACAACCAGGAGAGACCCTATAGAAGTACATTCATCGCTTCAACAGCGCGACGCATCAAAATCCCCAAGGTGACCGAGGAGGCCATCATCTCAGCGTTCTCCAATGGTGTCCGTGACGTCAAGATGAAGGAGGAGCTCGCCATCCACGAAGAGCTGCGCACGACACTGGAGCTATTCAACATTGCAACCAAGTGTGCAATAGCTGAGGAGGGGCGCCTCTCCCTCCTCGAGCTCCCTGCTACAGACCCAGAGGAGAAAAAGACCAAGCCCAAGGATGTGGTGCGCAAGGGAGCAGCCGTGCTCGCGGCGGAGCCAAACACCAATTGCGGCAGAAACCAGCCCGAGTCATCCAAGGGCAGCCGACCGTTCTGCGCCTTTCATAACCTGCATACCCACAACACCAGCGACTATCAAGAGATCAGAGCCATTCGAGAAGGACGCTTCGGTCGACGCCCCGAGCACAGCGACCAGGGCTACGTCCGAGGAGGAGGACATGGTGGCGGACGCTGGGACAACCGTGGCCCGCTCCAGGAGTGGCACGACCGGCCTCGCGAGGACCGCTGGCAGGATCAGCCTCGCGAGGGTGCCTAGAGGGACCTTCCTCGTGAGGCTCCTCCTCAAGGCAATGCAGGCCTTCCTCCATTACCACCACCACCCAGAAGGAATGATGAGCACCATCAAGACGAGGGGCTAGGGGCTTCCAGGAGCCACGCGCTGTCGCCTGCATCTTGGGCGGAGCTCAAGCCCCAGCCTCGTAGCGTATCTTAAAACAGTTTGCCCGTGAAGTGAATGCAGTTGTCACATCCCTAGCTTCTGGTGCTGCCTAGTGTTTGCATCTTGCTTGCATCATGTTTAAATTTCTGAAAGTTGAATTGGGAAAGCTGAAAGCCTCAGAAATCATTTCAAAAAAATGATCAACATTAAAAATTGCTTCAAATAAACCCAAGAAAATGTTCCTGTTAAGCTATAAAAATATTGGCAAGAGGTAAAATTCAAACCAATATTTTTGGAGTCACAGAAATATTTATTTTAGGCATTTGAGTTAATCCAATAATTTGCATTGGATTTATATAGGTGATATATTAACTATATGTCCAATAATTCTGATAATTGTTGAGGGTCTTTGGAATAATCTATTTAGTCCCTGCAAAAATTGTCAGAAGCAGAAAAATTAGTTTGGTTCAAAAACCAAATTAAAACAAATGCGAGAAATAGAAAACAGGAACCAAAACACAAAAAAGGGTAGAACGTCACCTGTAGCTAACCTAGCGCCCAGTTGGCCCAGTACTGTTGGAGGCCCAGCCCACCTGGCGACTTGCCAGTTGTCCTCAAACTCTGCCAGCAGGCAGAGGCGAAGGCGGGCACGGCGCGCGCTGAGGCCGCCACCTCCTCCCTGCCTGCCTCATGCCCCCGTGGCCTTCTCACGACGCCCAGGAGACGTGGACGAAGCCCCGCACCTCCCTGCCTCTCCCTCTCTCTCTCGCACTCTCACCCCCTTCCCTGGATCTCTCTCTCTCGTGCCCGACCGCGCGGCCGCCACCAACGAGCTCCACCACGGCCACAGCCAATCCCTCGCTCCCTCTCCGCGTCCCCGGGCTACCCCACGATCCCGTGGAGTAGCACACCGGACAAACGCGAGCAGAAAAGGCCCCAGTCGACCGGAGAGTCGTCGTCTTCACCTCCGGTGCCCGGAGATCGACTCCATCAATTCGCCTCGTCCAGAGCGTCCCCGAGGCCGCTAACCTACCGTGCCGCATCACCATGAGCTCCTCTTTCTCCTCCCCCTAACCACCTTGCTCTTCTCATCCCCTAGCTAGCGCTACTGCCATGGCCGAGCTTCCCCTGCCGCCGGCAATGTCGCCGCCGCCGCTTTAGCCACCGTAGCTCGCTCCCAAGTGCGTCACCGCAATCAGGGCACTCCTCGGGGGCCTCCTAGCCCCTCAGCTGGCCTCCTACCGCACCACAGCCCTGCGCCCGCTCAAACCCGAACTCCGGCCACCGCCGCGAGCTCTGTTCCGGCGAGCTCCAGCCATCCCAGCAACTGCTGCTTGCGGGAATGGATGCGCGCGTGTGCCAGCAATCCATAGCCGCAAACCGCGCGCCAAACCGTCGACCATGGGCAAATCCCGAGCCCCTCCCTCGTCTGGGGCTTCGCTGGCGACAAGCCGCGGGTCACTCTAGTGAGTTGACCCGGGTGTTTGACCCCGTCTGACCAGGGTTTGACCTCCCTTGGTCACTGACGCGTGGGGCCCGCCCTGCTATTTAATCTAGGGTTAGGACTAACAACAATTAGTTAGTCTAATGCCACTGACACGCGGGACCCACTGGTCAGATTTGACCAGGAACGGTCATGTTGACTTGTTGACGTCACACCGACGTCATGCTGACGTAGTAAATGATTTTCTGGTTTTTCTTATTTAGAAATGATTTAGAAATTCCAAAAAATAGTTAAAACTTCTAAAAATCATAGAAAATCAACCGTAACTCCAAATGAAATAATTTATATATGAAAAATAATCAGAAAAATCCAATCTATCCATTTATGCTACTTTCATGCATGATCAACCAATTTATACCCACTGTATAAGTGAAAACATTATAATGGCATTTTAAATGCTACATATGGAGTTTGCATATGAATCCTTGGTCCATATGGAGTTCAATTAAATAGTTTCTAGATGCATTAGTGCCAATCATAAAATTATTGCCATGTCACATTCATGCATCATATTGTTGCATTGCATTGATTGTGTTTCCTCTCTGTTGCCGGTGTTTGTCCCCTCTCATCAGACGACGTTCCGACGATTTGATCGATGACACCGATGAAGAGCTATACTATCTTCACAAGTTCCAGGCAAGCAAAACCCCCTTGTTCATTCCGATAAAATCCTAATCTCTCGCTCCTGCTCTCTTTTACTTCATTAGGACAACAACGTTTCAACTGTTACATGCTGCGGTAGCTGAACCCCTTTCCTCTACATGACCTGTCATTGCCACAGTAAATATATGAAACCCACTAGAATTAGTAGGAGTTGTTTGAGCCCTGATGTGCCTACTGATTCATGTTTGTTTGTATGCCTACTACTGCTTAGAGTTGAGTCAGGTCCGATTCATCGGGGATGAATTGGAATGTGGTGAACATGTCCTACTGTGTGTGAGCTAAGTGTGTGAACACGATTTGGTAAAGGTAGCGGTGAGAGGCCATGTAGGAGTACATGGTGGGTTGTCTCATTGCAGCCGTCCTCACGAACTGAGTTCTGTGTTTGTGATCCATGAACAGCTACTACCACACATTGGAATGCTTAAGTGCCCCTCTCGACTTATTAATCAACATGATCTCTGTCCAGGAGTTGCAACTAGTTTCTGGTGTTTGTAGGTAGTGTTAGTAGTCTACCAAGTGGCACCCGGTACAGGTGGGCTTGGGACAGACTAGGCACAATGGCACAGTGTACCAAGTGGCACCCGGATGGTGGGCTTGCGAACCCTGCTCACATTGTTTGGGGCCGTGAGCGACACCCCGGCCGGATCTCCTTGCGGATGGAACCCGAATAGGCGATAAACCTGGACTAGAGACTTGTTGGTTAGTCAGGTCGTGGCCGACTCCCTCGCCCGGCTTCCGCTTGAAGGTTGCCGAGGTACATGACGTGTACAGGGCGATAAGTGGCGAGAGCGTGTGTGAAGAAGTACACCCCTGTAGGGTTATCATTATCTATTCGAATAGCCAGATTCCCCAGATATGGAAATTTGGACCCCTTGCATAGTTCATAGACAAGTGAAAGTGGATACTCTAAAATGCACAAGATAAGCGTGAGTGCTATGGATGGCGTTCTCGTAGGGAGACAGGAGCGGATCCATAGTGGAGTATTGATATGGTGAATATGTGGACTCGTGTGCGCCACCTCAACAGAGTTACTTGTAGTCGTAGTTCAGGATAGCCACCGACTCAAAACTGGATTGCTACAGTCAAACTCCACCACCTCTTTGTTGATACCGATGCATATGTAGTTAGTTCTGATGTAAGTCTTGCTGGGTACATTTGTACTCACGTTTGCCTATTCTATGTTTTGCAGAGAGACTTCAGTCTCGCTAGTAGTTCCACGTGGACTTCGACGTTTAGCTTGATACCTCAGCTACGATCTTGTGCCCTCGGCAAGATCTGGTAGATAGTCAGGCTTCTCAGCCTTTTTCATTTGTAGATGTCTGTACTCAGACATGTTAAGCTTTCGCATGTGCTTGTTGCTTGTATGCTCTGTATGTTGGGGTCATGAGACCCATGTTTGTAACATCTCGCTCCTCAGAGCCTAATGAATAAATACTCTGAGTCGTAGAGTCCTGTTGTGATGCCATGTTGTATTTGCACATATCGAGCATATTGTGTGTATGATTGAAATGCTTGGTATGTGTGGGATCCGACAACCTAGTTGTTTATCCTTGGTAGCCTCTCTTATGGGGAAATGTAGTCTTGTGCTTCCATGAGCCATAGTAGTCCGCTACAGCCCGGTTCACCGGAGTCCTGCTAGCCCAGCACTACTGCTCCGGAACACTTGACTGGCCGGCATGTGATTCACTTCGTTCCTGTGTCTGTCCCTTCGGGGAAATGTCATGCGGTGACATCCGGAGTCCTTCCTAGCCTGCTTGTAACGCCCTCGATGCGGCTATAGCTCCCACGTGTCGAGGCACGACTTAGAGACGTACCCGCATTGAAAGCAATGTCGCAAGTCAGGCAATCATTACAACAACCCATGTAATATATAATAAAAGGGGAAGAACATAGTTGGCTTACACTCGCCACGTCACATCAGAGTACATAAATAACATCCATTATACAAGCACTCATGGCCCGACTACGGCGCCAAAATAGAAGAAAAACCCAACATGCGACAAGGCCCTGAATCAAACCCCAACTAGGCACCACTACTGATAATCTGGAAAGGAAACATAATAACGCTGAGAGTCCTCGTCGAACTCCCACTTGAGCTCATACTCGTCACCTGGAGCGGAATCGCCTGGACCTGCATCTGGAGTTATAATATTTGTGAGCCACGGGGACTTAGCAATCTCGCACCCTCGCGATCAAAACTATTTAAGCTTATAGGAAGGATAAGGCAAGTATATGTGGAGCTGCAGCAAGCGACTAGCATTTATGGTGGCTATCTTATTCGCAAAAGAGAGCGAGAAGAGGAGGCAAAGCACGAGCGAGAATCTAAAGGAACAACCTGCGCAAGCATTACTCCAACACCGTGTCCACTTCTCGGACTCCGCCGAGAAGAGGCCATCACGGTAACACACTCAGTTGATTCATTTTAATTAATTAAGGTTCAAGTTATCTACAACCGGACATTAACAAATTCCCATCTGCCCATAACCGCAGGCACGGCTTTCGAAAGTTCAATCCCTGCAGGGGAGTCCCAACTTAGCCCATGACAAGCTCTCACGGTCAACGAAGGAATAGACCTCCTCCCAAGACGTTCCGATCAGACTCGGTATATCGGCAACTCAAGACACTTTAACAGGTTAAAACAAGAGCAGCAACACCGCCCGAATGTGCCGACAAATCCTGATAGGAGCTGCACATATCTCTTTCTCAGGGCACACTCAGATTGTCTTAGGTACAGGTAGGCCAGCCCAGAGTTGCCCCTGGTGGCCACCGGCAGCTGACAGGTAGACCAACACTCAGAGGAGCACTGGTCCGGGGGGGTAAAATAAGATGACCCTTGAGTCTGCAGAACCCAAGGGAAAGAAAAGGCTAGGTGGCAAATGGTAAAACCAATGTTGGGCATTGCTAGAAAAGTTTTAATCAAGGCGAACTATCAAGGCGTTCCCACTATAACCCAATCACGTAAGGAACGCAAAAATCCGGGAACATAACACCGATATGACGGAAACTAGGGCGGTAAGAGTGGAACAAAACACTAGGCGAGAGGCCGATCCTTCCAACCTTTACCAAGTATATAGATGCATCAAGATAACATAGCAATATAATGATATCCCAACAAGTAAATAAATGATGTTTCAACAAGGAACGGTCTCCAATCTTCACCTGCAACTACCAACGCTATAAGAGGGGCTGAGCAAAGCGGTAACATAGCCAATCAACGGTTTTCTAGGACATGGTGGGTTAGAGGTTTGACATGGCAATTGGGAGGCTGACAAGCAAAAGGTAGGCATCGTATCATTGGCATAGCAAGAGCGAGCAAACTAGCATAGCAAAGATAGTAGTGATTTCGAGGGTATGATCATCTTGCCTGCACAGTTGTCAGAGTTGACTGGATCCTCACAAGCAAACTCAACGGGCTCCTCGGTAGCGAACTTGTCTCCCGGCTCTACCCAACAAGACAAACAAGCAACAAGTATACAATCAACCACGTGCAAGACCAAGCAATATGATGAAATGAAGATATGTTATGCGGGATGCGATGCGGGATGCAAAATGCAAGATATGACAGGAAATGCATGAACCTGGCCTCAACTTGGAATTCCAAGGGTGCCACTGGAAAGAGGGGGTGAAATCACTTGAAAACGATATAAAGATCATTGGAATCGGAGTTACGGTTTGGAAATGGCAAGCGATTTACGAATGACACCGGTCTGGGATTTACAGCAAGTAGGCATCTAAATGCAATGAAATTAACATGCTACAGCCACCAAACATGACAACAAAATACATGGCAGTGATGCACACAAGATGCTTAACAAAAGACTAGCACTGA
The DNA here is from genome assembly GCF_056163025.1 of Triticum urartu. Classification (NCBI taxonomy): domain Eukaryota; kingdom Viridiplantae; phylum Streptophyta; class Magnoliopsida; order Poales; family Poaceae; genus Triticum; species Triticum urartu. The sequence continues at coordinate 327,395,490 of NC_141876.1, forward strand.
GCCATGGCCAATTCATCCATTATGAGGTTCAAACAAGCATGGCAAAAACGCAAATGCAAAACAGATTCCAGACTGTGAAATCAACACTTGTCTGAAATTTCAGATCACGAAGCCCTCTTTGGAGCAGCAAAACAACATGATACATGATCTGATTAAGACAAGTAAGAACATGTCATGGAGCTACTCAACAAGATTAACAAAAGTCCCAAAGTGACCTGAGGCCAAAAGGGATAACAAAATATACTAACGGGCACATGAACATAGCTAAAACACAATCAGTTTTCAACTTAGTGAAAACTGAGACATGCTGAAATATAACTCACGAAGGCATGTAAACGAGCTCGATGCACTCACTATGGTGCAAGTCATGGCAAGACAAGCATACATCCATTAATAAGGCACAAAATTATAGCTAGAAATGGCAAGAACAATGGCATAGCATGCACGGATCAACTACAACAACATCGGCAAAATCGCAAACGAGTTGACGATCTGCCCAGATTCACCACGAAGCAAAAGTAGAGCTCGATTGACTCACGCTAGGGTGCCCCATAATTGCAAACAAAGACATGGATGGATAGACCATAACGTGGTTAACAAAACTCCTTTACTGATCATCCTCAAAATAGGCACAGATAACTAGGAAACAAGCTGAACATATGGCATCATGAACTATAATATCCCAGACTTAGTGAAAACTACTAAGTCCCTGAAAACAGATTTACCGGGTGCCTCACTTTGCAAGCTTGCACAAGTCACCACACACATCCTAAAAATGCATGGGTTGCACCTCTGGAAAGAAGACAAAATGATTAACAAAACATATGAAGGACTCACAGGCATAGCATGCACACAATAATCATGGCAAAAATGACAAAAGTCTAAGATGAAGTAGCAGATCTGACAATTAACTCATGAAGCCTCCTTCTAACAGAATTTCGGGCATCAAGATGAACTCAAATGAAAATGATGAAATGGAATGAAATGATGTACTCGTCGAGACGAACATTTTGATATGATATATGCCCAAATCGGAGCTACGGATGCAAAGTTACAGAGCCTCGAACATATCAACTTGGACTGAAAAATTCTGAGGACTTAGAAGAATTTGGACATAGGGTTCGTCCCAGATCTAGATCGGCACGCGAGCCGCGGAGCTCCGGCGAGGGTTGACTTGCTCCGGCGAGGTCGCAAAAACCGGCAGGGAGGAGAGGGAGAGCCGGACCCGGCCGGATCCGGGCCGGACCTGGCGGCGGAAGGCGACGGCGGCCACCGGGCACGCGGGGCGGCGAGCCCGCGGCGGAGGCGGGGCCGGCCGGCGAGGTGGCGACGGGGGGCGGCGGGCGGCGCCAGCGCGGCTGAGGCGGAGGGAGGCGGCCGGCGAGGAGGGAGATGGAGGCGCGGGCGGCGGCGCAACCGGGCGGCGGCGCGGGCCTCAGGGGCCGGCCTTGGGCTCCCGGGCCGGCGGGGATGTGGGGCGGCGGCGCGGCCAACGGGAGGCGGACACGTGGCGGCGGTGGGGTAAGTCGGACGTTGTCCGGTACGGCCAGACACGTCCGGTGCGGCGGAGATCTGAGATTAGGGTTTCGGGGAGAGGGAGAGATCCGAAAATGGAGGGGTGTATATATAGGCATAGAGGGAGCTAGGAGAGTCCAAATGAGGTGCGGTTTTCGGCCACGCGATCGTGATCGAACGCTCTAGGACATGGAGCAGAGTTTGGTGGGTTTTGGGACAAATTAGATGGGTGTTGGGCTGCAACACACACGAGGCCTTTTCGGTCCCCCGGTTAACCGTTGGAGTATCAAACGAAGTCCAAATGATACGAAATTTGACAGGCGGTCTACCGGTAGTAAACCAAGGCCGCTTGGCAAGTCTCGGTCCAATCCGGAAATGTTTAATCCCCACACACGAAAGTAAGGTAGAATTGACCACCGGAAGAGAACGAAGCACCGGAATGCAAAACGGACAACGGGAAAAATGCTCGAATGCATGAGATGAACACGTATGCAAATGCAATGCACATGATGACATGATATGAGATGCATGAAAAAGAAAACAACACACGGAGGCAAAGACCCGAACCCGAGAAATAAATATAACTTAACTCCGAAAACGGCAAGAGTTGGAGTACAAATTGGGAAAGTTACATCCGGGGTGTTACAACACTCCACCACTACGAAAAGATCTCGTCCCGAAATCTAGGACTGAAAGAACTCCGGGAACTCAGAAGGGAGGTGATCCTCGCGTTCCTAGGTAGCTTCACGGTCGGAATGGTGTGACCACTTGACTTTGAGAAATTTGATTGACTTGTTGCGAGTCTTGCGTTCAGTCTCTTCGAGAATAGCAACTGGGTGCTCACGATAGGAGAGATCTTCTTGGAGTTCAATGTCCTCGAAGTTGACAGTGCGGTCAGGAGTCTTGAAGCACTTTCGAAGCTGAGAGACATGGAACACATCATGAACATTTGCAAAGTTTGATGGAAGCTCGAGTTGATAGGCGAGGTCGCCTCTCTTGCTGACAATCTTGAAAGGTCCCACGTATCTAGGGGCAAGCTTCCCTTTGATACCGAAGCGACGAGTACCTTTCATAGGAGAGACACGGAGGTAAACATGATCTCCGATCTCGAAAGCCAAATCACGGTGCTTGCTATCATAGTAGCTCTTCTGGCGGGATTGGGCTGCTTTGAGGTTATCACGAATGACTTTGCACATTTCTTCTGCTTCTGTGATTAAGTCATTACCCAAAAGCTGACGTTCACCGGTTTTAGACCAGTTGAGAGGGGTACGACACTTCCTGCCATACAGAATTTCAAATGGGGCCTTGCCCGAACTTGCTTGAAAACTATTGTTATAGGAGAATTCAGCATAAGGAAGACAATCCTCCCACTTCATGCCGAAGGAGATCACACAAGCCCTGAGCATATCTTCAAGAATCTGGTTGACACGCTCGACTTGACCGCTTGTTTGAGGATGGAAAGCAGTGCTGAAACGGATGTTCGTGCCCATGGCCTTCTGAAAGGAATCCCAAAACTTGGAGGTAAAGATGCTGCCACGGTCTGAAGATATCACTTGAGGAATACCGTGCAGAGAGACAATGCGAGAGGTATAGAGTTCCGCCAATTGAGCTGCAGTGATCGACTCTTTGATAGGCAGAAAGTGAGCCACTTTGATGAGCTTGTCGATGGCAACAAATATAGCATCATTGCCACGCTTGGACTTTGGAAACCCAGTCACGAAGTCCATTTCAATGTGGTCAAACTTCCATTCTGGAATGGCAAGAGGTTGGAGGAGACCAGCTGGCCTTTGGTGTTCTGCCTTCACTCTTCTGCAGACATCACATTCATTCACGAATTGAGCGATCTCGTGCTTCATTCGAGTCCACCAATAAGCTTTCTTGAGGTCCTGATACATCTTCGTGCTCCCAGGGTGGATGGAGAGGAGAGAATTGTGAGCCTCGTTCATGATCACTTTACGAAGTTCACCTTTGGGCACAACAATACGATCCATGAAGAAGAGAGTGTCCTTGTCATCAAGGCGGTAGCACTTGTACTTGGACTGACTCTTGGCAATCCCAATCTTCACCTTTTTCACCATAGCATCAAGAAGCTGGGCTTGGCGAATCTGGTCTTCTAAGGTAGGAGAGACTTGAAGGTTGGCGAGGAAACCTTGAGGAACAACTTGCAGATTAAGTTTGCGGAAAGCTTCACAAAGCTCGGGTTGATAAGGCTTGAGAATCATACTGTTGCAATAGGCCTTTCTGCTCAAAGCGTCAGCAATCACATTGGCCTTGCCTGGAGTATACTCAATACTCGGATTATACTCTTGAATCATTTCGACCCATCGAGTTTGCCTTAGGTTGAGATTAGGCTGAGTGAAGATGTACTTGAGACTCTTGTGATAAGTGAAAATGTCCACTTTTCTTCCCAATAGAAGATGTCTCCAAGTCAACAAAGCATGCACAACTGCCGCCAACTCAAGATCATGAGTGGGGTAGTTCTTCTCATTAGGCTTCAACTGGCGAGATGTATAAGCAACAACTTTCTTCTCTTGCATCAATACTGCGCCAAGACCTTGGAGAGAGGCATCACAAAAGACCTCGTACGGCTTGGATTCATCAGGCGGAGTCAGAACTGGAGCAGTGATCAACTTCTCTTTCAAAGTGTTGAAAGCAATATCACACTCCGGAGACCAAACGTACTTGACGTGCTTCCGAAGAAGATTTGAGAGGGGCTTCGCGATCTTAGAAAAGTTTTCAACGAATCTTCGGCAATAGCTTGCGAGACCGAGAAAACTGCGGAGTTGCTTCACGTTCTGAGGAGGTTCCCAATTCACAATAGCAGACACCTTCTCAGGATTCATGGAAATGCCCTTGGCAGAGATGATATGACCAAGATAAAGAACCTCATCGAGCCAAAATTCACACTTGGAGAACTTGGCGTAGAACTGATGTTCCCTGAGCTTATCGAGAACCAAACGCAAGTGCGTGGCATGATCTTCCTTGTTCTTGGAGAAAACCAGAATGTCATCAAGATAGACCAAAACGAAGTCATTGGTGTAGGCATTGAAGATGAAGTTCATCATGCGAGAGAACGTCGAAGGAGCGTTGGCGAGGCCAAAAGACATGACAGTGTATTCATATGAACCAAAGCTTGTTCTGAATGCTGTCTTGGGAATATCTTCTTCACGAATGCGAATCTGGTGATAACCCATACGGAGATCAAGCTTGGAGAATACTTGGGCACCTTTGAGTTGTTCGAACAGCTCATTGATGTTGGGAAGTGGGTATTTGTTCTTGATGGTCTTCTTATTCACTGGACGGTAATCAACACAAAGTCGGTCCGTTCCATCCTTCTTCTTCACAAAAAGAACACCACAACCCCATGGAGAAGTACTAGGCCGGATGAGACCCATTCTTTCTTGCTCATCGAGTTGCTTCTTCAGCTCCTTCAACTCTTCAGGTCCGAGCTTGTAAGGACGTTTGCACACAGGTTCCGTGCCAGGCTCAAGTTCAATAACGAATTCAACTGGCCGATGCGGAGGCATTGTTGGGAGCTCTTCTGGAAAGACGTCTTGATATTCACAGACGACTGGAATTTGAGAGATGGCATCCAATTCACCCTTCTCATTGAGAGAAAACAGACGGATAGTATTATCCTGAGCGGCAAAGACAATTACATCCTCAGACGAATGAGTCAATTGAATCTGCCTGGCTGCACAATCAAGCTGAGCCTTGTGCTTAGAAAGCCAATCCATCCCGAGAATAAGATCAATATCCGAGTCACCGAGAACCGTTGGAGAAGATAGAAACTTGTAGTCACCCAAAGTGATACTAACATCCGGAGCAATGGAGTTAGCATGCATGCGCTTACCGGGAGAGACAACTGCTAAAGGACTAGGCAAAATTTGCAAAGGCAACCCATGCTTAGATGAAGACGGTCTCGAGATGAAACAATGCGATGCACCCGTGTCAAAAAGAACTTTTGCAGGAATATCATTAACAGGAAGGTTACCCATGATCACATCTGACGAGCCCTCTGCCTGAGCTGCATTCATCAAATTGACCTTGGCATGCTTGGGGTTATGCTTGACCATAGCTATACTTGCCAATCTGACAGGAGGAGGAGGAGGAAGACGCCTCTGGTTGAGACACTTGTTGGCATAGTGACCCTTCTGTTGGCACTTGTTGCACGTGACCTCTGAAAGCGGACGGTGATACGGAGCACTCGATCTTGGAGCTTGAGACGAAGTCTTGTTCTGAAAGCCTGGGTTGGGTGGGTGGGAAGAACCACTGCCACCTTTGCTCTTCTGCTGATATGGCTGACGGAACGGAGGAGGAGGAAGCCAAAACTTCTGCTGCTTGGCCACTTGAGTAGAGGAAGAAGGAGTAACATCTCTGACTTGCTTCCTGGAAGCATCACACCTCAACTGAGCAGCCTCTTGCTTCAGTGCCATGTTGTAGAACTCATCGTATCTCAAGGGCTCAAAGAGAACAAGAGCGAGCTAAATATCTTCTCTGAGACCACCCCTGAACTGATATATCATGCTCTTCTCATCAGGCACGTCCTGCTTGGCAAAGCGGGCAAGCTTCTGGAACAATTTGTTGTAGTCATAGACAGACAAAGAACCTTGCTTCAGATTGCGGAATTCCTCACGCTTGCTTTCAACCACGCTCTGCGGAATGTGATGAGCTCGGAAAACTCGACAGAAATCATCCCAAGTGATAACACGTCCACCTCTGGAATCCTTGTACTGCTGGAACCATTCTGCAGCTTGATCTTTGAGTTGGAAGGAAGCGAACTTGACAAAGTCCTCAGGCCTGACGTTACTGCACTCGAAATGCTTACACAGATCCACAAGCCAATCGTCAGCATCGGTTGCCTCGACACAATTGCTGAAAGTCTTTGGCCCGTTAGCAAGGAACTGGTTAAGTGTAGCAAAGTGACTCTGATTGCTGCCTTGATTCCTTTGACTGCCTTGATTGCGCTCTTGAAGAATTTGCATGATCAGCTGAGTGTTTGCATTGGTTGCGGCCATCACAGCTTGCCATGCCTCTGGAGGAGGTGGAGGTGGTGGCGGATCTTGATTCTGATTCTGACTGGTGCTCTTAGCGGGAGCCATCCTGAAGAGGTTGACCACCATTAGCACACAGACAGATAAATGAAGCAGAAACAAACGGAATGAAAATTGCAACATATAGTCTTCACATCCGAACAAAATGAACGAATGCATTCCTCTTCAAATGGTCACATATCCATAAATTGAGAAGCCACGTAGAATTAAGGTAGAGAAATAAATCAACAAGGTACGGATCAAGAACGAATAATCGGTAAGAAATCCCAATCTCAAACCAATATCCGTGGAAGAAGAACTAGAGCTACTAGAATTCCCACCTATGAAACTCCCGAACCTTTCCGATTATGCAATCAGGTGTTGGGGATACAGGGGAAGCATAATATCTTACCCAAACTAGCAAATCCTACATCCAGCTGTATCCATCCTTCAACACATAACCAAGAAACCTTCGAAAACCATCTACCTCAACCTTCGAAAAGCATCCGTTATACAAGTTATGGCGATACTCCCGAACTCCCGCCCCAGTACTGGGTGGCGTCGAGGTTATCTCACCAACGAACTGCATAAAAGAGATTTTTGATGTCGGCGAACATATCTCAAGTATTCCAGAATTGCAACGATAAAATTATGATGAAAACACCTCAGAGCTCAAAACCCCTGACAGGAGGCACCAAGACAGTATTCTCATCATAAGCCATCGGAACAAATCCAAGATACTCGCGTGACCCTAAAAAAATTTTTTTAGTGAAATTTGAGAAGAGGAGAGTCAAAACTCTACGTCAGGATGCCTTACCAGAGCGATGAGGAGACTGGGAAGTAAAAAGAATTCCTAAGCTCTCCGATATATAATTCCTAAAGACTCAAAACATTTTTCTAGACACAACTCGGCTGCTAAAAACGATCAAGCAATGCGGCTCCTAAGGTCGGGGAAGGCTCTGATACCAACTTGTAACGCCCTCGATGCGGCTATAGCTCCCACGTGTCGAGGCACAACTTAGAGACATACCCGCATTGAAAGCAATGTCGCAAGTCAGGCAATCATTACAACAACCCATGTAATATATAATAAAAGGGGAAGCACATAGTTGGCTTACACTCGCCACGTCACATCAGAGTACATAAATAACATCCATCATACAAGTACTCATGGCCCGACTACGGCGCCAAAATAGAAGAAAAACCCAACATGCGACAAGGCCCTGAATCAAACCCCAACTAGGCACCAGTACTGATCATCTGGAAAGGAAACATAATAACGCTGAGAGTCCTCGTCGAACTCCCACTTGAGCTCGTACTCGTCACCTGGAGCGGAATCGCCTGGACCTGCATCTGGAGTTATAATATTTGTGAGCCACGGGGACACAGCAATCTTGCACCCTCGCGATCAAAACTATTTAAGCTTATAGGAAGGATAAGGCAAGTATATGTGGAGCTGCAGCAAGCGACCAGCATTTATGGTGGCTATCTTATTCGCAAAAGAGAGCGAGAAGAGGAGGCAAAGCACAAGCGAGAATCTAAAGGAACAACCTGCGCAAGCATTACTCCAACACCGTGTCCACTTCTCGGACTCCGCCAAGCATTACTCCATCACGGTAACACACTTAGTTGATTCATTTTAATTAATTAAGGTTCAAGTTATCTACAACCAGACATTAACAAATTCCCATCCGCCCATAACCACGGGCACGGCTTTCGAAAGTTCAATCCCTGCAGGGGAGTCCCAACTTAGCCCATGACAAGCTCTCACGGTCAACGAAGGAATAGACCTCCTCCCAAGACGTTCCGATCAGACTCGGTATCTCGGTAACTCAAGACATTTCGACAGGTTAAAACAAGACCAGCAACACCGCCCGAATGTGCCGACAAATCCCGATAGGAGCTGTACATATCTATTTCTTAGGGCACACTCAGATTGTCTTAGGTACGGGTAGGCCAGCCCAGAGTTGCCCCTGGTGGCCACCGGCAGCTGACAGGTAGACCAACACTCAGAGGAGCACTGGTCCGGGGGGGTAAAATAAGATGACCCTTGAGTCTGCAGAACCCAAGGGAAAGAAAAGGCTAGGTGGCAAATGGTAAAACCAATGTTGGGCATTGCTGGAAAAGTTTTAATCAAGGCGAACTATTGAGGGGTTCCCATTATAACCCAACCGCATAAGGACCGCAAAAATCCGGGAACATAACACCGATATGACGGAAACTACGGCGGTAAGAGTGGAACAAAACACTAGGCGAGAGGCCGAGTCTTCCACCCTTTACCAAGTATATAGATGCATCAAGATAACATAGCAATATAATGATATCCCAACAAGTAAATAAATGATGTTCCAACAAGGAACGGTCTCCAATCTTCACCTGCAACTAGCAACGATATAAGAGGGGCTGAGCAAAGCGGTAACATAGCCAATCAACGGTTTGCTAGGACATGGTGGGTTAGAGGTTTGACATGGCAATTGGGAGGCTGACAAGCAAAAGGTAGGCATCGTAGCATTGGCATAGCAAGAGCGAGCAAACTAGGATAGCAAAGATAGTAGTGATTTCGAGGGTATGATCATCTTGCCTGCACAGTTGTCAGAGTTGACTGGATCCTCACAAGCAAACTCAACGGGCTCCTCGGTAGCGAACTCGTCTCCCGGCTCTACCCAACAAGACAAACAAGCAACAAGGATACAATCAACCACGTGCAAGACCAAGCAATATGATGAAATGAAGATATGTTATGCGGGATGCGATGCGGGATGCAAAATGCAAGATATGACAGGAAATTCATGAACCATGCCTCAACATGGAACTCCAAGGGTGCAACTGGAAAGAGGGGATGAAGTCGCTTGAAAGCGATATAAAGATCATTGGAATCGGAGTTACGGTTTGGAAATGGCAAGCGATTTACGAATGACACCGGTCTGCGATTTACAACAAGTAGGCATCTAAATGCAATGAAATGAACATGCTACAACCACCAAACATGACAAAAAAATACATGGCAGGGATGCACACAAGATGCTTAACAAAAGACTAGCACTGAGACACGGCCAATTCATCCATTATGAGGTTCAAACAAGCATGGAAAAAACGCAAATGCAAAACAGATTCCAGACTTAGTGAAATCAACACTTGCTGAAATTTCAGATCACGAAGCCCTCTTGGGAGCAGCAAAACAACATGATACATGATCTGATTAAGACAAGTAAGAACATGGCATGGAGCTACTCAACAAGCTTAACAAAAGTCCCAAAGTGACCTGAGGCCAAACGGGATCACAAAATATACGAACGGGCACACGAACATAGCTAAAACACAATCAGTTTTCAGACTTAGTGAAAAGTGAGACATGCTGAAATATAACTCACGAAGGCATGTAAACCAGCTCGATGCACTCACTATGGTGCAAGTCATGGCAAGGAAAGCATACATCCATTAATAATGCACAAAATTCTAGCTATACATGGCAAGAACAATGGCATAGCATGCACGGATCAACTACAACAACATCGGCAAAATCGCAAACGAGTTGACGATCTGCCCAGATTCACCATGAAGCAAAAGTAGAGCTCGATTGACTCAAGCTAGGTTGCTCCATAATTGCAAACAAAGACATGGATGGATAGACCATAACGTGGTTAACAAAACTCCTTTACTGATCATCCTCAAAATAGGCACGGATCACTAGGAAACAAGCTGAACATATGGCATCATGAACTATAATATCCCAGACTTAGTGAAAACTACTAAGTCCCTGAAAACAGATTTACCGGGTGCCTCACTTTGTAAGCTTGCACAAGTCACCACACACATCATAAAAATGCATGGGATGCACCTCTGGAAAGAAGACAAAATGGTTAACAAAACATATGAAGGACTCACAGGCATAGCATGCACACAATAAACATGGCAAAAATGACAAAAGTGTAAGATGAACTAGCAGATCTGACAATTAACTCATGAAGCCTCCTTCTAACAGCATTTCGGGCATCAAGATTAACTCAAATAAAAATGATGAAATGGAATGAAATTATGTACTCGTCGAGACGAACATTTTGATATGCTATATGCCCAAATCGGAGCTACGGATGCAAAGTTACGGAGCCTCGAACATAGCAACTTGGACTGAAAAATTCTGAGGACTTAGAAGAATTTTGACCTAGGGTTCGTCCCAGATCTGGATCGGCACGTGAGCCGAGGAGCTCCGGCGAGGTCGCAAAAACCGGCGGGGAGGAGAGGGAGAGCCGGACCCGGCCGGATCCGGGCCGGACCTGGCGGCGGACGGCGACGGTGGCCACCGGGGACGCGGGGCGGCGAGGCCGCGGCGGAGGCGGGGCCGGCCGGTGAGGTGGCGACGGGGGGCGGCGGGCGGCGCCGGCGTGGCTGAGGCGGAGGGAGGCGGCCGGCGAGGAGGGATATGGAGGCGCGGGCGGCGGCGCGGGCCTCGGGGGCCGGCCTTGGGCTCCCGGGCCGGCGGGGATGTGGGGCGGCAGCGCGGCCAACGGGAGGCGGACACGTGGCGGCGGCGGGGTAAGTCGGACGTTTTCCGGTGCGGCCGGACACGTCTGGTGCGGCGAAGATCTGAGATTAGGGTTTCGGGGAGAGGGAGAGATCCGAAAATGGAGGGGTGTATATATAGGCATAGAGGGAGCTAGGAGAGTCCAAATGAGGTGCGGTTTTCGGCCACGCGATCGTGATCGAACGCTCTAGGACATGGAGCAGAGTTTGGTGGGTTTTGGGCCAAATTGGAGGGGTGTTGGGCTGCAACACACACGAGGCCTTTTCGGTCCCCCGGTTAACCGTTGGAGTATCAAACGAAGTCCAAATGATACGAAACTTGACAGGCGGTCTACCGGTAGTAAACCAAGGACGCTTGGCAAGTCTCGGTCCAATCCGGAAATGTTTAATCCCCACACACGAAAGAAAGGTAGAATTGACCACCGGAGGAGAACGAAGCGCCGGAATGCAAAATGGACAACGGGAAAAATGCTCGAATGCATGAGATGAACACGTATGCAAATGCAAATGCACATGATGACATGATATGAGATGCATGAAAAAGAAAACAACACACGGAGGCAAAGACCCGAACCCGAGAAATAAATATAACTTAACGCCGGAAACGGCAAGAGTTGGAGTACAAATTGGGAAAGTTACATCCGGGGTGTTACACTACTACAGCCCAGGTTCCCGGAGTCCTGTTAGCCCAGTGTTACAGCCCGGATTCGCACGTTGCTAACCGAAATGCTCGATGTTGATTCATGTATGCCTGTCCCCATAAGTTAGTACCACTTTGGGTTCACGACTAGTCATGTCGCCCCGGGTTCTCTGTCATATGGATGCTAGCGACACTATCATATACGTGAGCCAAAAGGTGCAAACGGTCTCGGGCCATGGTAAGGCGACACCCGTAGGAATACCGTGCGTGAGGCCGCAAAGTGATATGAGGTGTTACCGACTAGATCAGTGTGACTTAGAATCGGGGTCGCTGACAGCTTTGGTATCAGAGACTGACTGCCTGTAGGATTACCAAGCCAAGCTGGTCAAAGTCGTGTCTACAAATGCTTTAGTTATATAAGGGAATTGATTGTGGATGGGAACGTAAGGCTCTTTTTACTCCTTATCCTCATGACCTTCTCATCTGAGTCATCTTATCTTTTCTACGGGGTTAAGAACTAGGCTTCTCTTCTATCTCTCAGGATGACGTGTTACTAAACCATAGTTGCCTAGGATTGTTGAGTTCAAGCCTCAGTACAGTTCCCACTACTTCCATATGTTCATAGATGGCCTCAGAACCTTGATATTGTGATGTTGAGCGGTTATGCCACCATTTGCAGGATGTCTCAAATCTTTTTGAGCATTTACAGCGGTTATGCTGTCCGAGTCATTCCAGGTTTCTAAATAGTCTGATGCACTTGCAAATCTTTCCTCCATGTTCCCGTTGTTTTTTTGGGCCAGATTAAGCACACTAATCGGTGTGTTGAGGTACTCTGTTGCCTTGACGTGTATGTTGGAGTTAGTATTATGACCCTAGGTGTCCTCGAGAATCTAGCAATGCTTTGTATTCCCGGTATGATGATTCTGGCCATTGTTCTCGAAAGCATCCTGTGATGCCATTTAGTAGTAGGTATTCTACTCTTGGGTTCCTGACCCAAGATTCACTCCACTTACCTTCTGTTGATAGTGTTGCTAGTTCCTTTAGAATATTAGTAACCTTTGCGATAGTCCTCGAGGTCCGTGGTATTTTCTTCCTCCAAGTACCATGAACTGCTTATGGCAGAAGTTCTTTTGAACCAAAAGATCACAATAAGAGTGCTCTTGATGAGTTCTTCGTTCTACATTGTGAATCTGCCAGTTCTACTTTTCTACATGGCTTATCCGGAAGAAATGTTGAGCTTTTCTCGACATACTAATCTATGCATCTACAACTCAGAAAGATATATGTTCCTTGAGTTGTCCCTCCTTAGTTGTTTCTGACCTTCGTCTATCAATTGATAGTCGAGGGTATATCATTGCGTTCGTTCATCAAAGTCTATTATTCTTCTGGTCCGTCAAGCCATTCTACTCCAGAATGACTAGGAGAAAAAAAACTCCAGAACCTCATCCATATCTAGGATTGGGTCAAAGCAATTGTATTCCGCAGATCAAAATGCCAATCCAGCTTTTGCTCTGTTCTACCTTGAAGTGTTACCATCTTTATGTCAAGAATGTCATGGGAATTTCACACCATCTTATGAATTCTTGATACAGTGATACCTCTCGCCATCGTTGTTCATTCCTCGGTTCCCGTGTTGCTAAGACCGGAATACCGACAAGTGAATCATGATGTGTGAAATCAATACTCCTAGCAACTAGTTGCTTGGTAGTAAATGGACAATATTCTCATTCCTAGCATGTTGGTTATTGAATCATCATTCTAGGATAGATTGAGATACCTAGTCCTTATTTCTGGTGCACTCCTCAATCAATGAGTGAGGATTATTCAATCCCTTGCTTATTTGATCATATCGTCTTGCTCTGAAAAGCAAGATTATTCTCGAGCTTAGTAACATATCGGTGGTTCGTGATGTTCCAAATATCTTCTCGGAAGTATTACCAAGTTGTCACCTGACCGCTATGTTGAGGCCATGATCATGTTGGTTTTCCTCCAAACCACCCATTCTCCAAGAATCTGTGTGGGATACCCCTGAGCTAGTTGGTTAAGCTAAACAACAACTTGGAGAGTTGGAAGATAAAAGCTTGCCTAACTTCAACTGAGAAAGGGATATCCTTGTGTTTGTGTGTGTGTTGAAGAAAGATGATATCTTCTTCAACTGATCCCCATGATCAGTTGTTGAACCTATTGTCTTGTCCAAACCTTGATTTGAGTGTGGGCTATCGTCAAATCAAGTTAGAACGAACGATATTCGTAATGTTGTCTTACTCGTGGTTGATTCCTGGAGCATACACCATTACATCTTTTGGTCTGACCAATACTATCACCATGTTCACATAATGGTGGAAGTCCAGTGATATGGGAATTCCGATGAGTTGCTGTTGAGCCCATCAGCAGCATCTTGTCTCCTCCATGATTCATGTTGAACATTGAGCTAGTGTTGGAACTTTTGTAAGCATTGCCTTCGTGTTCCGCTCATGAGGTATATGTTTGGGTGAAAGAAGTGACTTTCTCTAAGTTCACATGCATTAGGTGTAAGTTGCCACCATGAATTTGAGAAAGGATTGTTTTGTTTCCCTTGGAATCATCCCAAATCAGTCATGCATACGTGCGAAGTATTCTATGGTTTTGTAGATTAATTACCTCCACTCCATATGTGTTCCTAGCACACCAAGCCACTGATTGATTTGTTCAAGGAGAAGAAGTTCCTTTTCAAGAGCTAACCCGGGCTTAATCAAGGACTTCGTTATCCGCAATGATGGTTCCCCACCTGAACTCGGTAGTGTTTCATTGTAAGACTACTACGTGGTCATGCTTGTCTGGGACAACGTGTTCACATGTTTGTAGCAGAACCAGCTCATGTTTTGGAGCTTACCACCGTAGTCCATTTCCCGAGAATCCTGCAACGTCATCTTGTCGACTTGTGTTGCAAACTTTCATTTTTCTCTCTAGACTTGATGAGTCTGGAATATCCTAACACCAACCAGATCTGAATCTCACGCAGATATGATGGTTGGAACGTTTTCCAAGAACTATAAAATTGGTCTCTCTGTAACCGGTAAAGTGGATGTCATGGCCAACACACCCAGCCGGAAGACCTATTATTGTAGTATCTTGATTGAGGAAGTTGGCCACCTCCCCATAATGATTTCGTAGGATTTACTCCAGAAGTTGTTCTTTATGGATCCTTTGTATTCTGAAGTCCGACCACTACTTGATGGCTATGTTCATGCTTTAAGCATGATCGTAGTAACCAGTACATCAAGGAGAACATTAGAAGCGGAGTGCTAAATGTCTCTCGGTCGATCATCCAGATTTCGTTTCCTTGGCCTCGCTAAGGTGAAATCTGAGAAAGGGTTGTCTTTCTATGCATCTACATTGTCCATCTCTATTCGTCAAGGTAGTAAGATGTGTTGCCAGGATCCTCGATACAGATGTTGGTAGAACCTTGATGAATATGGAAATGCTCAAGTTCTTGAGAGCACGCGCAAGCAAAATCATCCATTGTGTTGTCTTCAACAAGGTAGTCCACATCATTCATTCTAGTTCGAGTATGCCATTTCTTCGAGCTCCTTCACACAATCGTTTGTGATTACCTGAGGCTGGTATAAAGAGTTTCAATGATCTTTGTATCAAAAGTAATTCTTTTTCCACTTAAGGGAAATGCTCTACGAGTCACCTTTCCCTAAGGTGTCCCGTTATGGAATCATGGCAATTACGTCCTCGCTACTTTGAAACCATGCACCATCCTACTCCAGCGTGGAATTGTTGCCTACCAATTTGAACCCATGTCATCTATTACCTTCCATCTCTCTCGATGTGTGTTTTACCTCTCAGCTCCAGAGATGTTGCTATGTCTCATTCCATGAGTTGATCTTGTGATCATTAAGATGATCCTAAGTTGCTCGAACCTCAGGAAGGTCGATTCTTCTTAACTTCTCCCTTTATACTCGTTGTCATGTTGGATGTAGTTCTCAAAGCAAGACGTCGAGATCAAGGTGATGCAATGAATCAACATCCTCGAGAAAGACATCTGGATCGTGAAGATTGTGTTAGCTTGTGTCCCTCTGTCTTCTTACCTCACGACTTGAATCTCGGGACGAGATTCTTGTTTAGTAGGGGTGAGCTGTCACATCCCTAGCTTCTGGTGCTACCTAGTGTTTGCATCTTGCTTGCATCATGTTTAAATTTCTGAAAGTTGAATTGGGGAAAGCTGAAAGCCTCAGAAATCATTTCAAAAAAATGATCAACATTAAAAATTGCTTCAAATAAAACCAAGAAAATGTTCCTGTTAAGCTATAAAAATATTGGCAAGAGGTAAAATTCAAACCAATATTTTTGGAGTCATAGAAATATTTATTTTGGGCATTTGAGTTAATCCAATAATTATTTGCATTGGATTTATATAGGTGATATATTAACTATATGTCCAATAATTCTGATAATCGTTGAGGGGCTTTGGAATAATCCATTTAGTCCCTGTAAAAATTGTCAGAAGCAGAAAAATTAGTTTGGTTCAAAAACCAAATTAAAACAAATGTCAGAAATAGAAAACAGGAACCAAAACACAAAAAAGGGCAGAACCTCACCTGTAGCTGACCTAGCGCCGAGTTGGCCCGGTACTATTGGAGGCCCAGCCCACCTGGCGACTTGCCAGTCGTCCTCAACCTCTACCAGCTGGCAGAGGCAAAGGCGGGCACGGCCCGCGCTGAGGCCGCCACCTCCTCCCTGCCTGCCTCACGCCACCGAGGCCTTCTCGCGACGCCCAGGAGACGTGGACGAAGCCCCGCACCTCCCTGCCTCTCCCTCTCTCTCTCTCTCTAGCTCTCACCCCCTTCCCTGGATCTCTCTCTCTCTCTCTCGTGCCCGACCGCGCCGCCGCCACCGACGAGCTCCACCACGGCCACAGCCACTCCCTCGCTCCCTCTCTGCGTCCTCGAGCTCCGCCACGACCCCGTGGAGCAGCACACCCGACGCACGCGACCAGAAGAGGCCCCAGTCAACCGAAGCGTCATCGTCTTCACCTCCGGTGCCCGAATATCGACTCCGTCAATTCGCCTCATCCAGAGCGTCCCCGAGGCCGCTAACCTACCATGCCGCATCGCCATGAGCTCCTCTTTCTCCTCCCCCTAACCACGTTGCTCTGCTCGTCCCCTAGCTAGCGCTGCTGCCGTGGCCGAGCTTCCCCTGCCGCCGGCCAAGTCGTCGTTGCCGCTTTAGCCACCGCAGCTCGCTCCCAAGCGCATCACCGCAATCAGGGCACTCCTCGGGGGCCTCCTAGCCCCTCAGCTGGCCTCCTAGCGCACCGCAGCCCTGCACCCGCTCAAACCCGAACTCCGGCCACCGCCGCGAGCTCTGTTCCAGCGATCTCCGGCCATCCCAGCTACTGTTGCTTGCGGGAAGGGATGCGCGCGTGTGCCAGCAATCCGTAGCCGCAAACCGCGTGCCAAACCGTCGACCGTGGGCAAATCCCGAGCCCCTCCCCCATCTGGGGCTTCGCCGGCGACAAGCCGTGGGTCACTCTGGTGAGTTGACCCGGGTGTTTGACCCCGTCTGACCAGAGTTTGACCTCCCTTGGTCACTGACGCGTGGGGCCCGCCCTGCTATTTAATCTAGGGTTAGGACTAACAACAATTAGTTAGTCTAATGCCACTGACACGCGGGACCCACTGGTCAGATTTGACCAGGAACGGTCATGTTGACTTGCTGACGTCACGCCGACATCATGCTGACATAGTAAATGATTTTCTGGTTTTTCTTATTTAGAAATCATTTAGAAATTCCAGAAAATAGTTAAAACTTCTAAAAATCATAGAAAATCAATTGTAACTCCAAATGAAATAATTTATATATGAAAAGTAATCAGAAAAATCCAATCTATCCATTTATGCTACTTTCATGCATGATCAACCAAGTTATACCCACTGTATAAGTGAAAACATTATAATGGCATTATAAATGCTACATATAGAGTTTGCATATGAACCCTTGGTCCATATGGACTTCAATTAAATTGTGGCTAGATGCATTAGTGCAAATCATAAAATTATTGCCATGTCACATTCATGCATCATATTGTTGTATTGCTTTGATTGTGTTTCCTCTCTATTGCCGGTGTTTGTCCCCTCTCATTAGACGACGTTCCGACGATTTGATCGATGACACCGATGAAGAGCTATACTATCTTCAGAAGTGCCAGGCAAGCAAAACCCCCTTGTTCATTCTGATAAAATCCCAATATCTCGCTCCTGCTCTCTTTTACTGCATTAGGACAACAACATTTCAACGGTTACATGCTGCGGTAGCTGAACCCCTTTCCTCTACATGACCTGTCATTGCCACAGTAAATAGATGAAACCCACTAGCATGAGTAGGAGTTGTTTGAGCCCTGATGTGCCTACTCATTCATGTTTGTTTGTCATGCCAGCTACTGCTTAGAGTTGAGTCAGGTCCGATTCATCGGGGATGAATTGGAATGTGGTGAACATGTCCTACTGTGTGTGAGCTAAGTGTGTGAACACGATTTGGTAAAGGTAGCGGTGAGAGGCCATGTAGGAGTACATGGTGGGTTGTCTCATTGCAGCCGTCCTCACGAACTGAGTTCTGTGTTTGTGATCCATGAACAGCTACTACCACACATTAGAATGCTTAAGTGCCCCTCTCGACTTATTAATCAACATGATCTCTGTCCAGGAGTTGCAACTAGTTTCTGGTGTTTGTAGGTAGTGTTAGTAGTCTACCAAGTGGCACCCGGTACAGGTGGGCTTGGGACAGACTAGGCACAGTGGCACGGTGTACCAAGTGGCACCCGGATGGTGGGCTTGGGAACCCTGCTCACATCGTTTGGGGCCGTGAGCGACATCTCGGCCAGATCTCCTTGTGGATGGAACCCGAATAGGCGATAAACCTGGACTAGAGACTTGTTAGTTAGTCAGGTCGTGGCCGACTCCCTCGCCCGGCTTCCGCTTGAAGGTTGCCGAGGTACATGACGTGTACAGGGCGATAAGTGGCGAGAGCGTGTGTGAAGAAGTACACCCCTGCAGGGTTATCATTATCTATTCGAATAGCCAGATTCCTCGGATATGGAAACTTGGACCACTTGCATAGTTCATAGACAAGTGAAAGTGGATACTCTAAAATGCGCAAGATAAGCGTGAGTGCTATGGATGGCGTTCTCGTAGGGAGACGGGAGGGATCCATAGTGGAGTATTGATATGGTGAATATGTGGACTCGTGTGTGCCACCTCAACAGAGTTACTTGCAGTCGTAGTTGAGGATAGCCACCGAGTCAACGCTGGCTTGCTGCAGTCAGACTCCACCACCTCTTTGTTGATACCGATGCATATGTAGTTAGTTCTAATGTAAGTCTTGCTGGGTACATATGTACTCATGTTTGCCTATTCCATGTTTTGAAGAGAGACTTCAGTCTCGCTAGTAGTTCCGCGTGGACTTCGACGTTTAGCTTGATACCTCAGCTATGATCTTGTGCCCTCGGCAAGATCTGGTAGATAGTCAGGCTTCTCAGCCTTTTTCATTTGTAGATGTCTGTACTCAGACATGTTAAGCTTCCGCATGTGTTTGTTGCTTGTATGCTCTATATGTTGGGGTCACGAGACCCATGTTTGTAATATCTCGCTCCTTGGAGCCTAATGAATGAATACTCTGAGTCGTAGAGTCCTGTTGTGATGCCATGTTGTATTTGCACATATCGAGCATATTGTGTGTATGATTGAAATGCTTGGTATGTGTGGGATCCGACAACCTAGTTGTTTATCCTTGGTAGCCTCTCTTATGGGGAAATGTAGTCTTGTGCTTCCATGAGCCATAGTAGTCCGCTGCAGCCTGGTTCACCGGAGTCCGCTACAGCCTGGTTCACCGGAACACTTGACTGGCCGGCATGTGATTCACTTTGTTCCTGTGTCTGTCCCTTCGGGGAAATGTCATGTGGTGACATCCGGAGTCCTGCCTAGCCTGCTACAGCCCGGGTTCCCGGAGTCCTGTTAGCCCAGTGCTACAGCCTGGATTCGCACGTTGCTGACTGACATGCTCGATGTTGATTCATGTATGCCTGTCCCCGTAAGTTAGTACCACTTTGGGTTCACGACTAGTCATGTCGGCCCGGGTTCTCTGTCATATGGATGCTAGCGACACTATCATATACGTGAGCCAAAAGGCGCAAACGGTCTCGGGCCATGGTAAGGCGACACCCATGGGAATACCGTGCGTGAGGCCGCAAAGTGATATGAGGTGTTACCGGCTAGATCGGTGTGACTTAGAATCGGGGTCGCTGACAGCAGTTCTCCCCAAGCTCGAGGCCACATGCCCACTCAGATGGTCCAGGTGCCCCATCACGTTCAGTTCGGCAAATCAGCTGCTGGCGTCCTCCCAATGCTCTGTTCGCCAGTCATCAGCAATGTGCAAGTTACCAAGACCCTCATCGACAGCGGCTCAGGGCTCAATGTCCTGTCCGTCGACACATTTGACAACCTCCAAGTGCCATATGACGAGCTTCATCCTACCAAGCCTTTCTCAGGAGTGACCGACAGCTCTACTACCACGATCGGCCAGGTCTGCCTCCCCGTTACCCTCGGAGAACACAACAACTACTGCACCGAACTCATCGACTTCGATGTCGCCTACATCCAACTGCCATACAATGCCATCCTCGGGTATCCAGCCCTCGCCAAGTTCATGGCGGTGACCCATCACGGCTACAATGTCCTCAATATTCCGGGAAGCGGCGGAATCATCACAGTCCCGTGTGAAGAAAGAGACACGGTGTGCTCCCTCGAGCGTGCCTTCCAAGCTGCAGCAATCGACGACCCCGACAATTAGGGCGAGCGCCCTCCTAAGGCCACCCCCAAGAAGAAGAAGCAGTTGAATCACGCAGGGCCTCAGGCAAGCGGCGCCTCGTCAGGATCGGCGTCCGCGCTTGGGGCACCTCGCTCCATCGCATAAGGAGGCGCGTCGAGCGCCCCTCTCGGGCAGCGCTCGGGGGCTCTCTTCTGGAGGGCCTCAAACTTTGCCAGCATCACGAGAGAGCCGCATGGGCACCACTTGGAGGTGTGCTTCGCGGCATGTTTCCCTCAGGAGGACAGAGGGCAAGGAGTGCTCACCGCTCAGGAGTTCATCACCAAGACCACTCAGGAACTGCAAGATGCGAGGGCCATGCGCGGCAGCCGCCGCTCACCAGGCGCAGCTCCCCATCCAGGCGAGGATGCCGGGCTGCATGTCTGCATCGACGTTCTAGGGCTCAATGGGGCCGCCTCTTAGGAGCTTCTCTGGCCTTCGCGCGTGGGACGCTGCGAGGGCCCACCTCACAATTACGTTCGCATGCCTTCGGTCTGCCGAGCGTGGCGGCCGCCTATCATCGCAACTTGCGGAGCATCCTGGCGGCTCAGGAGGCCAGGCACCACGCGGTGCTGACAGAGATGAAGACGGTCCTCGAGGAACCCCTTGGGCGCCCGGGGCCTCCCGAGCCTCAGGGCCCTAGTGGCTCATGAGGGGCAACCCTTCGCCGCACGCCTTCAGCTACCCCAACTCTCCTTCATCGACAGGGCCAGGTGACATTTTCCAAGGTTCATCCAGCTGGGAGCGCCCCCAGGGCTGCATCATTCCCAGGCTGCATGGGTCCGTCCCTGTGGCATGTATCTTTCCTTTTATGTCTTTAGCTTACCTTGTTGGGGGCGCCCCTCGGGCTGCATCATCCCCAAGCCGCTCGGGCTAGACCCGGTGGCATGCATCTTCCCTGCACTTACCTGAGCTAGGTTGCTTTCCATGCTTAATCTATCTATGACTATCTCCTGCTTGATTGGCACCCACCTTGGGAGCCGCGCGTCGGCCGTCTTTCTTCAGAACCCCTCGCGTGAGTAAGTCAAGCACGACGTCTATGCTCGGGCCTGTCTCTGTAGCGTCGATAAATCCAGCGGCCGAGCTCTGTCTGGCGGGCCGACCCTGTTCACGTCACCTCCTGGGGCCGTTGGTGCTTGGCTTTTTCACGCGATGACCTCAGGAGATTCGTTCGGCGCATGTTGCCTAACCACTTCGTAGGACCAAGATAGCAAACAAGAACCAAGACCAGGCGCAACCCGCCTTGAGGTAGGGCCTCATGAGTCCCGCGCTGGCTCACGAGTGCCCAGATACACCTCGTCTAGCCCTGCCGTGCAAGCCACGTGTCAGGGCTGGGCTGTACACGCCCCGAGGGCTCTCCGCAGTAGGGAGTCCCCTTCCCACGCCCTAGTGGAAGCACCATGCTCTGCGCTGGCCGTCGACACTGTCGAGGAGCGGCTATGGCCGTGCATAAGTGGAAGCACTACGCTCCGTGCTGGTGATAAACAACTGAGGGCGGCCCCACTGTCGTACCAACCTCAGGGAGCCCCAGAGCTCAGTATCCGGCCTCACCACAACGCCTCCCCTCGGGAGAGCCATGCGAGGGGGCTGGACACGGGGGCTGCGCTTGGGTCACGCCCAAGCGTGCGCCACCCAACCAGGTCCCCTGGACCTGGTGGTCGCACACCCCTCCCGAGCCGAGCCTCAGAGAGGGCAAAGGTATGGAGAATGTTTGCACGTCAACGGGGGACTCCTGAGCATCGCGACTTGGGAGCCTAACTGGTCACGTAGTCCCCCACTCCTTGGTCTGTCCTGGTTTCCGGTCGGCTCAACGGCGGTTGAGGTTTGCGCGGGGCCGGGCTCTGCCGCCATAGAACATTAACCTATCCTCGCGTATCCTTTCTATAGGTTGTTTGCGTGTCAAGGGGGACTCCTGAGCATTGCGAATCAGGAGCCTAACTGGTCACGTAGCCCCTCGCTCCTTGGTCCGTCCTGGTTTCCGGTCGGCCCAATGCGCGGCGGTTGAGGTATGCGCGGGGCCGGGCTCTGCCGATGCAGAACACAAAGCAAATAGGAAGAAAATCACAAAATCTCAAAGCAAATATTACAATACATATTGTCCTCACAATATCAAACGCAAGTTTAAAGCCTCCACGAGGCATGGTGCATATTACAGGAACAAAGCAGAAAAGCAGCCGCAAGTCACCCCTGGACACCGCCGGCACCTGCAAAAGGTGCCCCCTCCTGGGTAGTGTCGCCTTCACCTGCATCATCGGTCGAGGGTGCGGAGGCAAAGGCGTCGAACTTCTTCAGCAAGGCCTCCACTTGACCCTTCACCACCGCGGCGGCAGCGGTGCAGTGTTCATCAGCTACAAGTTCCAGCAGCTCGTCAAGACGAGTGTGGGGGTCGCGAAGGTGCAGGTGGCTGAAGACCCGTGTCAGCGTGGCCGAGGAAAGGACGCGAGCCTCTACCTCCACCATAGGACCGATGCCTTCCACGACCTCCTCGAGCGCCTTCACCGGGAAGGGAAGCACCTGAGCAGGGCCATCCTCGTCGCTGGCCAGCGGCTTCTCCAAGCCCTTCTCGTATAGTGTGTTCAGCACCACGCGGGACCTCTCCTCGAAGGTCGAGAAGGCCGCGCAGTCTTCAGCAAGGACCCTCACCTGGCGTCAAGGTCGGCCTCCTTCGCCCTCGCCTTTCGCTCCAACTCCTCCAGCCAGTTGCGCTCTGCTTCCTGCGCCTTCGCTAGTTCCCCCCAGCTCGGTGTCACAGCCCTTGATGGTGTCCTCCCAGGCCTTCATCTCCTCCTCCGTCGCCTGGCGGCCGCGTGCTTCTTCTGCATGATGGTCGCGCAGGCCCTTTAGCTCGTCCTCCAGCCCTCGGCAGCGGACGCGAGCGGCCTCGGGGTCCTTCAATGCCGCCACGCAATCGGCCGCAGCTTTGGCGGCAGCTTGCTTCTCCTTCTCGGAGGTCGCCGCGGCCTGTCTCAGCGACGCTCGGACCACCGAGTCGGAGTGAAGCCAGCCAGAGACCAGCACCAAGCGCCCTACCACCAGGTGCGAGTCCGTGCCCTAGAGATCTTCCCGTAGCCGGGCCATCTCCGAAAAGGTGCACTCCAGGACGGCTGAGGAATAGAAGAACCTGGAGCTAGGGGCGCAGCAGGAGAAGGGGGCGATGTCGTCACCAGAGCCTGGGAGATCAAGGACTCCTGAACCTCACCAGCCGTGCTGGACACCGGCACCTCCTAAGCCTGCGGCGCTTCGGGGGCTGACTCCTCCCGAGGATGCTCCACGGGGCCTCGCAAGGACGACCGGGCTGGAGAAGCATGAGCACCATCCCCTCCTTTGCCCATGGAGAAGGGCACGGTCACAGGAGGCAACACGGACTCAAGCGACACCACCTCGCTCTCCCTTCTCCTCTTCACTGCAGACGACAGCCTGGTTACGCAGCAAGGAAAGACAGTCAGAAACGAGCCTCAGCAGCAGGAACAAGGCGAGGCAGGGAACTTACTAGTCTATAGCAACATAGTCCACCTTCCGCTTGGTGAGCTTGAAGCCGGAGAGCGTCGTGACCCGAGGCGCTGCCGCACCTGCTCCAGAAGCTGAAGTGGGAGCGGCAGTTGAACCAGAAGCGGCTCCAGCCGACACCGGAGCAGTAGCAGAATCTGGGAGGACCAGCGCCGACCTGCTCCTCGTTGGGATCACGGGCAGTTCCTCCTTCTCTTGGGAAGTGTTGGCCTCGTCATCGTCAGGAAAGGCGTGGAGGATGCCGGCCTTACTCAGGGGAAGGTTTCCCCCATCCCTTCGGGGGTCACCTTTGAGTCTTCCTCCCCCTCTTCTTCCTCATGGGGCTCACCAAAAGATAGCTCCATTGGCACCGGCGCCGCTAAGGCCCCAATGAGCACCGGAGGAACCAGACCCCGTCCGTCAAAGTTCGGCTTGGAGGCCACGATTAGCGCACATTCCTTGTGGCGGAACATGGGAGTGAAGACATTCGGAGGATACTCTTGATTGTCCTCAACAAGGAGGTGGAGAGTTGCTGTCAGCTGCTCGCCGGACATGGTCTCCGAGCTTAGGCGAACCTTGTCCTCTTCATCCCCGAGTTCCCACAAGGGGCGCGAACGGGCCTACAGCGGGGCCACGCACACAGCCAGAAACTCCCTCAGGAGCATGGCTCCTGTAATACTCGCCGCCTTCGCATTGCTGAGTTCAGGTCGGACTTTATCTGCTCCGGGTGTAGGACCACGCCTTGTCGGCCTAGGGCTTCTCCGTAGGTAGCACCAAGCGCGGGTGGACACACTTGGCGCTCATCATGAACCATTTTGCCCTGAGGTTGTCGGCCTTCTTCCCAGAGTTTGAGATCGAGCGGGCCTTGCCGTCCGCGATGAAATTGGCGCACCCGGAGATATGGCCCTCGCTAGCACGGAGGAAGAAGTTGCGCAGCAGGGCCACGGACGGCATCATGCCCAGATACGCCTCACAGTAGTAGGCGAAGATGGACAAGAGAAGGACAGAGTTGGGATGGAGATCCAGCGCCTGCAGCCCATGGTGGTCGAGGACCTCATAGAAGAAACCGGAGAAGGGAGGAACCAACCCGGTGGCGATACTGCTCGTGAAGAAGGGGAAGAACGTGCTCCCCTCGGGCTCCGGCATGTCAGAGGCAACCCGAAGCTCCGTCTTCCCCCTTTCATTACTCTCCCCGCCGTCAATAGGCGTGTGGCGGCGAGGTTTTTCTCCGAGACATTGGGCGAGTCGAGGGCAGGCTCGTACCAAGCCTTCGCCATAGACGACACCGGCGACGAGGTGGGATTGACCCTTCGGGGTGCCATGGGTCGCTGATGCAGGAAAGGATGGGAGCGGATCTGAAGATTTCGGAAGCGGGGAGCAAGAAAGGGGATCCGAGCAAGGCGAAAGGAAACAGTGAAGGCGAACATTGTCTACGCCAGCCATTTGATAGTTGGGCAGTTGCCGAGGCAGCGTGGGGAAGCGGAGACGCCCAAGTCCAATCAATTGCCACGTGTCGACCGAGGCCGCAGGATATTGGGGCCTGCGGCACTCCGCACTTGACCCCTGGCTTTGCCTCGAAGCCAAAGCCCGAGCGCGCCTTGTGTCCGGGGGCTACTGTCGGCATTCTGGGAACGGGGGTCCCCAGAATTGCCTGCCTGCGGCCCACGGGCGTGGCTTTGCTGGCAGGTCTATACGGCCCATCTTCATCAACAAGGAATCAGGACCCTCGCGAGGGGCCGAGCCTCGTGGGGCGGACAACACAAGACCTCCTCAGGAGCAGCCTCATCAGGCCGGCACATGAGGGGCGGAGAGTTCATGGTCGGGCAAACCTCGTCAGGTTCTCGTGATGTAAGCCATGATGATCAAGGCCAGGCGGGCGCCAGCACGCGTAGCGTCCTTGTTTCCCCTTTAGTGCTAAGGGGGCAAGCGTAGGCGCGGAGTACCGATGCATCAAGCAAAGGTTTCCATATTGGTGCAATGAGACCAAGACCAAAAGGACGGCAAGACGGAGGTCACCTTGGAGCCCAAGACGGCGTCACCGCTAGAACCTTTGGCAGGTGAAGACCACCTTTTGTCAGGGTAGCTTGTACTAGTTGTCCCCTTTCAAATTGGCCATTGATGGCTCCCTTCCCGCTCAATATTTGGGGAGAGGACTAGGGCCTCTATAAATAGGACTAGCCACCACCACAGGCAGAGAGAGGATCGAAGATCATCCTTAGCCACACAAGTGCACCAAACACAAGAACACCTCAACCTGAGGAGGTTGTTCTTCCCCTTGTACACTTCATCCTCAGCCTAAGAGGCAATCCACCACCACCACACTGGAGTAGGGTATTACACCACAATGGTGGCCCGAACCAGTATAAAAATCTTGTGTCCTTTGTGTTGTGAGTTCATCGAGTTAGTTCGTGAGATATAGGCTAAGTTAGGACGCGGATCGGTGGGGGGAGATCTTCACGCGCACCCCAGTGTTCGAACCTTATGGGTTTTGCCGGAACCCGTGATCCGACACGTTGTGATAGCTCATATGTGAGACAGAGCCTCGCTCATCCATCCGGATCTACTCCACCGAGAGAGACCGTCGCCTCTTCGAAGAAGATCCACTTGGATTCAAGACCCCTAACTGGAAGACCTCAAGTCCTCCTCACGGGGAAGAACTCGTTACCGATGTATGGTCCTTTGTTGAATTCAGATCGTGTATCTCTTTATGTTTCGGGGATCTAGCATATGTGTGCCCGTATCTTGTTGGTTTGAGTGATTCTCTCGTGTTTCCATTTGTGATTTCTCCTCGTGTTCTTTGTGTTCATCGTGGGATCCGCTCCTTTTGTGAAAGATTGGCGATCTAGGGTTCCACCGTACTTCAGTGGGCCTAGTCTGAATTATTCTAACTATGATAAAGAATTACTTGCTCTTGTCGGACTTTAGTAACATGGCGACATTATTTATGGCCCAAAGAATTTGTTATACATTCTAATCATGAATCGTTGAAACATATTAAAAGTCAAGCTAAACCGAGTTGTAGACATGCTAAATGGGTTGAATTCATTGGGACTATCCCTTATGTCATTAAACACAAGAAGGGTAAAGAAAATGTTATTGCTGATGCATTATATCATCGCTATACTATGCTTTCACAACTTGACTTCAAAATATTTCGTTTGGAGATCATCAAAGATCAATATGTGCATGGTGCTAATTTTAAATATGTAATGCGGAATAGTAAAGAAGGAAGAACGTGGAACAATCTCGTCGTTAATGATGGATTTGTGTTCCGTGCTAACAAGCTATGCATTCCAGCTAGCTCCGTTCATATTTTGTTGTTGTAGGAGGCGCATGGAGGAGGATTAATGGGACTCTTTGGCGTGAAGAAGACGGAGGACGTACTTGATACACATTTATTTTCGCCAAAGATGAGACAAGATGTTGAGCATTTTGTTGCTCGCTACACTACATGTCAAAAAGCTAAGTCACAACTCAATCCTCATGGTTTATATATGCCTTTGCCTGTACCCGTTGTTCCTTGGGAGGATATATCTATGGACTTTGTTTTAGGCTTACCTTGAACAAATAAGGGGAGCGATAGCATATTTTTGTCGTGGATAGATTCTCGAAAATGGCACACTTTATACCATGTCATAAAATCGATGATGTTGTTAATGTTGCTGATTTGTTCTTTCGTGAAATTATTCGCTTGCATGGTGTGCCAAATACTAATGTTTCGGATCGTGATACTAAATTTCTTAGCCACTTTTGGAGATGTTTATGGGCTAAGTTGGGGACTAAACTGCTTTTTAGTACTACTTGTCACCCCCAAACTGCTGGACAAACTGAAGTAGTCAATAGAACATTGTCTACTATGCTTAGGGATGTATTGAAGAATAACAAGAAAATGTGGGAAGAATGCTTGCCTCATATCGAATTTTTTTATAATCGTTCATTGCATTCTACTACTAAGATGTGCCCTTTTGAAATTGTGAATGGTTTCCTACCTCGTGCACCTATTGATTTGTTGCCTCCTCCATCTTTGGAGAAGGTTAATTTTGATGCTAAATAACGTGCTGAATTGATTTTAAAAATGCACAAGTTTATATTTAGCATTCACTCTCTCAATGTTTTCCTTAGTTAACTCATGCATTTTGAAAATCAATTCAGCACGTTGTTTAGCATCAAAATTAATCTTCTCTGAAGATGGAAGAGGCAACAAATCAATAGGTGCACGAGGTAGGAAACCATACTTCAAAAGGGCACATCTTAGTAGTAGAATGCAATGAACGATTATAAGAAAATTCATATGATGCAAGCATTCTTCCCACATTTTCTTATTATTCTTCAAAACAGCTCTAAGCGTAGTAGACAATGTTCTATTCATTACTTCAGTTTATCCATCAGTTTGGGGGTGACAAGTAGTACTAAAAAGTAGTTTAGTCCCCAACTTAGCCCATAAACATCTCCAAAAGTGGCTAAGAAATTTAGTATCACGATCTGAAACAATAGTACTTGGCACACCATGCAAGCGAATAATTTCAAGAAAGAACAAATCAGCAACATTAACAACATCATCGCTTTTATGACATGGTATAAAGTTTGCCATTTTTGAGAATCTATCCACGACAACAAATATGCTATCCCTCCCCTTCTTTGTTCGAGGTAAACCTAAAACAAAGTCCATAGATATATCCTCCCAAGGAACACTAGGTACATGCAATGGCATATATAAACCATGAGGATTGAGTCATGACTTTGCTTTTTGACATGTAGTGCAGCGAGCAACAAAACGCTCAACATCCCATCTCATTCTTGGCCAAAAGAAATGTGTAGCAAGTACGGCCTCCATCATCTTCATGCCAAAGTGTCCCATTAATCCTCCTCCATGTGCCTCCTGCAACAACAAATGACGAACGGAGCTAGCTGGAATGCATAGCTTGTTAGCACGGAACACAAATCCATCATTAACAACGAAATTGTTCCAAATTCTTCCTTATTTACAATTCTACATTACATCTTTAAAATAAGCGTCATGCACATATTGATCTTTGATGGTATCCAAACCTAATATTCTGAAGTCAAGTTGTGAAAGCATAGTACAGCGACGAGACAATGCATCAGCAACGACATTTCTTTACCCTTCTTGTGTTTAATAACATAAGGGAAATTCTCAATGAATTCAACCCACTTATCATGTCTATGATTCTGTTTAGCTTAACTTTTAATATGTTTCAAAGATTCATGATCAGAATGTATAAAATACTCTTTGGGCCATAAGTAATGTTGCCTTGTTTCTAAAGTCCGAACAAGAGCATATAATTCTTTATCATAAGTAGAATAATTCAGATTAGGCCCACTCCATTTTCTAAAAAAGTATGCAACAGGTTTTCCATCTTGTAATAACACACCTCCTAATTCAATTCCACTAGCATCTCATTCAAGCTCAAAAGTCTTCTTAATCAGGAAGTTGGAGTAAAGGAGCATATATCAACTTATCTTTTCAATATCGTGAAGGCTTCTTCCTGTGCGGTACCCCCAAACAAAAGGCACATCCTTATTTGTAAGCTCATTAAGAGGTGCAACAATGGTGCTGAAATCTCTCACAAAACGCCTATAGAATCCAGCGAGGCCAAGAAAACTCCACACTTGTGTGACCGTTTTGGGCTGCGGCCAGCTCTCAATAGCTTCAATCTTGGCTTTATCAACTTCAATTCCCTGTGGGGTAACAACATAGCCAAAAAAGATACATGGTCGATGCAAAAGGTGCACTTCCCAAGGTTACCAAACAAACGTGCATGTAGAGCAATAAAAACAACACGTAAATGTTCCAAATGTTCCTCCAAAGATCTGCTATAAATCAGTATATCGGCAAAATAGACTACCACAAATCGTCCAATGAAAGCACGTAAAACTTCGTTCATTAATCTCGTGAAAGTACTAGGTGCATTAGTTAACCAAAAAGGCATGACTAACCACTCATATAATCCAAACTTAGTTTAAAATGTTGTTTTCCATTCATCTCCCAAATTCATAAGAATTTGACAGTATCCACTATGCAAATCAACTTTGGAGAATATTGTAGAGCCACTCAATTCATCAAGCATGTCATCTGCCCCATGAATAGGATGATGATAACGAATAGTAATATTAATAATGCCTCTACAATCAACACACATACGCGATGTCCCATCCTTTTTTGGCACTAGTATAATAGGAACAACACAAGGACTAAGAGATTCGCGCATATAACCTTTGTCGAGCAGCTCCTATACTTGACACATAATCTCCTTCGTCTCCTATGGATTGGTATGGTATGGCGCATGGTTTGGAAGCGAGGCACTGGGAATTACATCAATATGATGCTCAATCCCTCGAATAGGTGGTAATCCCAGTGGCACATCTTGTGGAAAGACGTTACCAAACTCCTGCAAAATGTTAGTGACATCAGGGCAAAGAGGTAGGTACATCCTCGAAAGAAAATAATGCCTGTTGGCACAAAAAAGCATAGCAAACAGATTTGCTGAAATCTAGATCATCAATATCATATTTGGTGGCAAGTAAACATGCACTCTTCAATGTAACTTGCGAAGAAACACTAGTTGGTTTATTATTAGGCTTTGTTTGTTGCTCAAATTCTATTGTCACAATCTGATTTTCACTCTTATTTTTCTCTTGTTTTTCTTTATTAGCTCTATTAATATCATCTTTCAAAATGGAATCAGGAGTCATAGGAAGCAAAGCAATATTTTTATCCTTATGAACAAGAGTATACTGATTGTTTCTGCCATGGTGTACAGAATTTTTATCAAATTGCCATGGTCTACCAAGTAATAAGGAACATGCTTGCATAGGTACCACATCACAATCAACATAATAAGCATATGCAGAGATACTAAAATGCACACGAACAGTACGTGTTACCTTAACCTTGCCACTGTTGTTGAACCACTTGATGTAGTAAGGATGTGGATGTGGTCTTGTGGTCAGGGATAGCTTCTTCAGCATCTCCATGCTAGCCAAGTTGTTGCAGCTCCCTCCATCTATGATGACGCGAAAAGAACGTTCCTTCACAACTCCCTTTGTATGGAACAAATTTTGCCTCTGATTTTGCTCAGCTTGTGTGACCTGCACACTCAAAACACGTTGAACAACTAAACATTCATACCTGTCAGCGTATTTAGGAGCCAAGTATTCCGTCTCATGATCAGAATCATCTCCACCGTGTTCTTCACTTGTAATAACAGCCAAAGTCTCCTCATCATAGTTACTACCAGACTTATACCAACCATCCTCAGTAGCAATCATCACACGCTTAGATGGGAATTCTCTCGCATAATGACATGCACCCTTGCAACAACGACAAATAATATCATGTGTTTGCCCTGTTGATGCCATGGATGAAGAAGAGCTCTGTGCGGAACCGGAAGGTGTACTCCTGACAGATTGTGGTGGTGGTGCCTGTTTTCTTATATCTCGGTTGGAATTAGCGGTTGAAGTTAGTGGTGCTGCAGTAGGACATGTGGGAGTAGAGGATGCACGCGGTGTCCATGATGAAGGTCGACCTACAGAGAAGTTAGTTCGCGGCAATGCTTGTCGATCCTACACTTCACCTTAAGCTTTGCAAGCAAGATGGAATAAATGAGTGATATTATTATACTCCTTATACTCTAGAATGGTCTGAATCTCTCTATTTAATCCACCCATAAAACTTGCAAGCATAGCTTCATTATCCTCAACAATACCACATTTAATCATTCCAGTTTGTAATTCATGATAATATTCTTCTACAGAATTTTTTCCTTGTCTTAAACGCTGCAATTTTTGAAGTAATTCATGTTGATAATATGTTGGAACCCAATGAGTACGCATAGCAGTTTTCAAACCATCCCAAGTAGCTGGAATAGGATATAGTCTACAATGTTCAGACCACCAAACACATGCAAAACTAGTGAAAGCACAAACAACAGCAAGAACACGTCTGTCCTCATGATATTGTAAACATGTAAAATGTTGTTCAGTTTCTAATTCCCAAGTAAGATATATATTAGGAACATATCTACCCTCAAACGATGGAATATTCAATTTTTGTTTAGGAAGATGGTCATCATCTCGTACCTCAGGTGGTGGTGCAGCCCTACTGTTGCGATGATATGCATGAGGACGACCTGGTGGTGGTGGTGGTGGTTGCACGTAGTTCTGATTTTGATCAACCTCATCCTTGTAATGGTCCTCCACCTCTATAGTAGCAGCAGGAGCTACAGAAGCATCAATATTAGGTACAGCGCCACTAGAATTTTGACCAGGCTCAAGGGGAATGCGCAATGCTCGTCCCACTTGATTTGGAAGGCGATGTTGTTGTTGATGATGATGAAGAGGTGCGACAGGTGCAGCAGGCAGTGGTTGTGGAAGACGCACGTGTACTTCATCGAACTTGGCATCCAACTTGGTGTCAATTGTCTTCTCAACGTCATCAATTGTCGGTGTCAAAACCGGCGGATCTCAGGTAGGGTGTCCCGAACTGTGCGTCTAAGGCGGATGGTAACAGGAGGCAGGGAACCCAATGTTTTACCCAGGTTCGGGCCCTCTTGATGGAGGTAAAACCCTACGTCCTGCTTGATTTATTCTTGATGATATGAGTATTACAAGAGTTGATCTACCACGAGATCGGAGAGGCTAAACCCTAGAAGCTAGCCTATGGTATGATTATTGTTGTCCTACGGACCTAAACCCTCCGGTTTATATAGACACCGGAGGGGGCTAGGGTTACACAAGGTCGGTTACAAAGGAGGAGATATACATATCCGTATTGCCTAGCTTGCCTTCCACGCCAAGTAGAGTCCCATCCGGACATGGGACGAAGTCTTCAATCTTGTATCTTCATAGTCCAACAGTCCGGCCGAAGGATATAATCCGGCTGTCCGGATACCCCCTAATCCTGGACTCCCTCAGTAGCCCCCGAACCAGGCTTCAATGACAATGAGTCCGGCGTGCAGTATTGCCTTCGGCATTGCAAGGCGGGTTCTTCTCCAATTTCCAAGTGTTTGTAAGCAGTGTCTGGCCCCATAAATGTTGAACCTCTTGGCTTCTGTGCCCAATAAGGGCTATCTCCCATGCGTCGAATGAATACAAGGCGCCAAGGCATTTTTACATTTGCCCCCCTAGCCAGAATAATAAATTGTCTATTAAAGGGATAGGGATTCTTATATCCGATCCACACCATCCTTCCCTCAGCGAGAATCCATCAGAGCGCATTTCGGAAAGATCCATTCCAGCATGGCCGACCTCCGCAGCTCCTCCTCCCGCCCCCATAGCCCTAAGCCCGGTGATTGGGAGAGGTGTTCAGTCCCACACAGTCGATTGGTCGAACTGCTGACCAAGGGATTTCTTCCTCCGGCATATATGGTTCCCGTTCGAGCCGGGCTTGCCACCTACAATGGCGGGGAGCAAGCGGAGAGCTTTCCCTGTCCCTCCATGGGGGACGGGTCAGCCTTGTTCCTTATTTACTAAGGGGACTCAGATTTCCAATTCATCCGTTCCTCCGCAGGCTCCTGGATTTATACGGCCTCCAATTACATAATTGCACCCCTGCCTCCATTCTACATATCGCCAGCTATGTTGCTCTCTGTGAGTTGTTCCTAGGCTGCGCGGATTAGTTAGAGCTATGGAAAAGGCTATTTTGCCTCGTCCCTCGCACACAGAGGGGATCACTTTATCAAGTGGGCGGAGCTGAAATATGGCGCATCGCCGATACCTGATACCTGTCCGGTACCCCGAAGAAGTCGTTCGAAGACTGGCCTTCAGAATGGTTTTATATGGAGGATGTTCCCCTTCCGGACCCTGTTCGGTGGGGTCTTCCTAAGTTCAACAATGCTCCTCTGAAGAAGCGCCGAAGTTGGCGCCCACGGAGCCCCCAGGTGGAAGACAACAGAGAAGTCCTCTATCTGATGAACCGGATCAAAGCACTGGCTCAATCAGGATTGACAATAATCGAAGTTATGTCGATTTGCATAATGTGCGGAGTGCAACCAATTCAATACCGTGGGCACCCCTTGTGGTGTTTCAACGAGGCGGATGACGCCACCCGCTACGGGCATACGGGTCCGGGCGACGCTGCCGCTTTAGCAAAAATTCTGTCCGAATTGTTCAAGGGAGAGGAGGAGGAGTTCACCCGCATCAAGCCACGGGATGGATTCTCCATGTACAATCCTCCAAGCTGGGTAAGTTATATCTCCCTGCTCCCATTTTTCCCGCATTCTTTGTCGTAAGTATTCACCTTGCCACTTTGCGGCAGGAACTGTGAAAAGCGATAAAGGAGGTCATCAGCCCTTCTCCACAACTAGAGGACCCAGACCGGGCCCTCTACACCGGACTTGAAGAAGATTCGGTTATATTCGTGGAGCTGATAGACCGGCAGTTCTATCAGCTAAGCAGCGACGATGCCATGGTGGCCATTACGGCCGTCTATCCCGGACTGCTCCCTGCATCGCACGTAAGAAAAACCAAAAATCCCAACTCCAAAACTAGGATCCCCTTTTAGACACTTCACCCACCATATACACATGGCATTTTTTACAGGGAAGGCATTCGGGACGCCCCGCCGAACCCGCAGCAACGCGCGAATAGGAGGCACCGAGGCCGGGTAGGCCAAAAAGGAAGGCGGTCAGGACGGAGACACCGGCGCAAAGGTATAACAAACCCCGCTCCGTGGTTGTTGTCTTTCTCGAAATATAATGACGCCCGTGTTTCTTTAACAGAAAAAACGCTCGTCGGAATATGTCCGGCGATGTTACTAATCACGCTTCCACCAGTCGGGCTCCAGGACCAGACATAGAGGCGGAAGCTAATATGGGGCGGGCGCCGGATAATACCCCTACAGAGGATGCAGATAGATTATCCGCTACAAACTCAGAGGTGGAAAGCGCCATGAATCATAGGCGCCGCCGGGCCGTACTCCCTAATGCTTGTTTCTCACCAGAGGCATTTGATGCCTTCAATTCTGGAGAGGCGTACCTCCGAGCTGCTCAAGATGGTCTAGCCAGAGCCGCGGATCAGTATGTAAAGGATGTACGGGTAAGTAAATCTGACGATTTATATGTATCAGTAGCCCCTGAGACTTGAAACAGTTAGCAGAACTGATTTATGGATCATCTTTATTGTGCAGGTTCTTACAGAGAAGAATACTAGGCTGTCACAGGAGCTAGAGGAATGCAAGATCCAACTGCGGGCTGCTGTGGCCGCATTGCAGGAACCAAAAAAGTCACCTTCTGGTAACATTTACTTTAAAGAATGATGGTTACCATATAATGTGCGGTATGGCTGCAGTTCTAACAATAGATGTTGCGGATGAATCCGGAGGACCAGCATGTCGTGCGACAGCTAGAGGCTGGCAAACGCGGGCTGACTGAGGTTAGGAGGGAGAAAAACAATCTCCAAGATGCCAATGTCAAGCTGAGCGTGGAACTAAAAGACGTTCGAGCCCAGCTTGAAGACTCCAAGAAGGAGAAAAAGCGGCTTCGGCGTGGCATTTTCCGAAAGTGCTTGAACGAATCCTTTTGAAGGAGTTCGGCGAAGAAGCCGACTAACAGCGTTATGTCTGTAGGTATGCTGACGGGTCGTCCTGTGGAGGAAATGCCCGGGTCTGCAGGTGATCTTCTATCCGAGCTCTCGCATCTGCACGAACAAGTTTGGCAGGTGATGCAAGGTGTTGCCCAGGCCTTGTGGCCATCCACCTCCCTGCCAGAAGGCGTTGCAGAGCTTACGGAGAAGCTCAAGGGAGCACGGCGGCGCTTCCGATTATGAAAGATATCGGCCTGCCGACAAGCTGCCCGAGAAGCCTGGGCCATGGTGAAGACGCAGTACACCAAGGCTGACCCAAATCACATGGCCGAGGTCGGACCTGTGGGGCCAGACGGAAAAGAGATCCCCGTTAGCTTAGTTTATGGGCAAGTAGAATTAGCCGCAAAGTATTCCCAACAGGATTGTAGGCTAGACCGCCTGTTGGATGGTATAGATGAAGAATTTAGTCAGTCTGCATGACTATGTAATTAAAGTGACATGTATAATGCCTTCTAGCCGGATTGTAGATCATTTGTCATGGCGGACCTTTTCGCTTCAACCTCTGGACCCGATAGTCCGGAGTGTATCCGAATACCCGCTCAGTTATATAAGAACCAGGGTATGCGTGGAGACCAGGCGTAGGGGTCATTGGTGCTTGAACAGACAAGTGCCCAACTAGTTATGTTATATTACATGGGTAGTAAGAAACATCTTCCAGGTAGAATAGTTTCGTTAAGGGTTCCTTTCCCTGGGTAAGCATGCCCTAAAGTGCATGTCCGGACTGCGATAGGAAACGCAGGAAAAAACATCTGGGGGCAGATATGGAAAATAAATAAAAATCATCTTTTTTTCACCAACCGAATATTCCCTTAAGAACGCTAGCTTTCGGCTTCACCCAGTCTGAGGTACACATCTGGCTGACCCGGCAGTAACAATCGCAGAGGTGCTCCCCTTATGCCCTAGCCGAATTAACGGGAACGTAGGGCATAATACAAGAGCCAGGCAACCCATCTTGGCCAAAACTTAAGTCATATCGATGCATATAATGGAGAAAAAAGGTACATGTGGAAGCATAACACATGTGCGGGGCACGAGGCCCAAATAAATAATTAAGCTTCTGTGAAAGAAGCCCCCAGGTATGATGAGTGCGGCTAGCGCATTTGTAATGTGCCAACGAGGTGCAAGTTGGCCTTTGAAGGCCTGGAGAAAGAATAAAAGAAAGAAAGAAAAACAAGACAGATAATGTGTAAAAAATGGACAGAGGAAGGGGACGAACACAGGGTCCGGTGCTAGGCGTAGAATCTTCGGAGCCTGGCCGCGTTCCATGGGTTCGGCTCGAGTCGATTAGTCGATGCATCCCGCAGTCGGTACGCTCCACCGGTCAGAACTTGGTCAATAATGAAGGGACCTTCCCATTTGGGCTCGAACTTGTTCTTTTTCTTATCCGACAGACGTAGAACTAGTTCGCCAACATTATAAGTTTTGGCCCGTACTTCTCTGCTTTGGTATCTGCGAGCCTGTTGTTGATAAAATGTGGAACGGGCTTTTGCCACGTCGCGCTCCTCCTCCAAGGTGTCCAGACTGTCCTGCCGATCAAGCTCGGCTTCTCTTTCTTCGTACATGCGCACTCGAGGTGAGTCCTGAATTATGTCACAGGGCAAGACTGCCTTTGCGTCGTACACCATAAAGAAGGGTGTATATCCGGTACTACGTTTCGGCGTGGTCCGCAGCCCCCAGAGTATGGAGTCGAGCTCCTCTACCCAGTGCATGTTAGACTCCGTTAAGGACCGCACTAGCCTGGGTTTAATGCCGCTCATTATAAGACCGTTCGCGCACTCCACTTGACCATTGGTTTGTGGGTGATAGACCGAAGCATAATCGAGCCTGATGCCCATTTTGCTGCACCAGAGTTTTACCTCATTGACAGTAAAGTTCGTCCCATTGTCAGTGATGATGCTATGAGGGATGCCATAACGGTGTACGACCCCGGATATGAAGTCTATCACCGGTCCGGCTCCGGCTGTTTTAACAGGTTTGGCCTCTATCCATTTGGTGAATTTATCCACCATGACTAGTAAGTATTTTTTCTTGTGGGTTCCCCCTTTAAGGGGTCCAACCATGTCAAGCCCCCAGACCACGAAGGGCCACATAATGGGGATTGTTTGGAGGGCGGTGGGTGGCATGTGGCTTTGATTTGCAAAGAGCTGGCAACCGGCGCAACGTTGGACCAAGTCTTGTGCATCTGTCTGGACCGTTGGCCAATAGAATCATGTACGGAAGGCCTTGCTGACAAGAGCCCGGGCTGCGGCATGGTGACCGCCGAGTCCAGCATGAATTTCTGCCAAAAGGTTTCGTCCTTCCTCTTCGGAGATACACCTTTGAAGGACTCCGGTAGTGCTTTTTTTATACAATTGTCCCTCATGGACCCTGTAGGCCTTAGATCGCCGCACTATGTAGTGTGCCTCATTTTGGTCCTCCGGAAGTTCCTGCCTAGTTAGGTAGGCCAGGAATGGTTCTGTCCACGGGGCTATGATGGCCATTATTACATGGGTCGAAGGTGTTATTTCGGTGGCGGAGCCTCCGATTGTGTCAGAGTGTTTGGTATCGGGTATTTTGGCTAGGTCCGGATTATTGTTACAGGTGTCCCCTTCCCATACTATGGATGGCTTGAACAGCGTCTCCAGAAAGATGTTGGGGGGACCGCATCGTGCTTTGCGCTGATGCGGGCAAGGATATCCGCCGCCTGATTGTTTTCCCGAGCCACATGGTGAAATTCGAGCCCCTCGAACCGAGCTGACATTTTTAGGATGGCGTTTCGGTAGGCCGCCATTTTCGGATCCTTGGCGTCAAAGTCTTCATTTATTTGGGATATTGCAAGGTTTGAATCCCCACTCACCTCCAGGCGTTGAATGCCCATGGAGACTGCCATTCGAAGACCATGCAACAGGGCTTCGTATTCGGCTGCATCGTTGGAGTCTGTGTACAATAGTAGTACGTACTGAACGGTATCTCTGGTTGGGGACATCAGGACGACGCCAACCCCTAGACCATCCAGCATTTTAGAACTGTCGAAGTGCATGAACCAATTGGAGTATGCGCCGTACTCTTTAGGGAGTTCGGCCTCCGTCCATTCGTTGACAAAGTCGGTGAATACTTGCGACTTAATGGCTCGTGGAGGTTTGTATGTTATGTCGAACGGGAGGAGCTCAATAGCCCATTTGGCAATCCGGCCCGTAGTGTCGCGGTTGTTTATAATATCATTAAGTGGCACTTCCGAGGCTACTGTAATCAAACACTCTTGAAAGTAGTGTCGCAGCTTCCGGGATGCCATGAATACCGAGTAGGCTATCTTTTGATAATGTGGGTACCGTGATTTGCATGGAGTGAGGACAGTGGATACATAGTATACCAGCTTTTGAAGAGGGAATTTATGTCCGTCAGCTTCTCGTTCGACGACGAGCACTGCGCTTACAACTTGATGGGTTGCCGCAATGTACAACAGCATTGGTTCGCCGATGTTTGGCGCGGACAGGATTGGGTTGGTTGCCAAAATGGCCTTTATTTCTTCCAATCCGGCTATGGCAGCGTCCGTCCACTCAAAGTGTTCGGTGCACCGGAGGAGGCGATAAAGGGGTAAAGAATTTTCTCCTAAGCGGGAGATAAAGCGGCTTAGAGCCGCCACACATCCTGTTAACTTTTGGATTTGTTTGAGGTCGGTTGGGGTAGCCAACTGTGACAAAGCTCGGATTTTGGCTAGGTTAGCTTCAATACCTCTACTAGAGACAATGAAACCCAGTAGCTTTCTGGCTGGTACGCCGAAAACGCATTTTTCTGGATTGAGCTTAATGTCGTATGTTCGAAGGTTGTCGAATGTGAGCCTCAAGTAGTCTATCATAGAGTCGACGTGTTTGGTTTTGACGACCACATCGTCTACGTATGCCTCTACTGTTTTGCCGATTTGTTTCTCCAGATATGTCTGAATCATGCGCTGATATGTTGCGCTGGCGTTTTTGAGCCCAAAAGGCATTGTGTTGAAACAGAAGGGGCCGTATGTTGTGATGAATGCCGGTGCGGCTTGGTCGGACTCCGCCATCTTTATTTGGTGGTAACCGGAGTATGCGTCGATGAAACACAATGACTCGTGTCCTGCGGTAGCATCGGTAATTTGGTCGATGCGCGAGAGGGGGAAGGGATCCTTTGGGCAAGCTTTATTGAGATCCTTGAAATCGACACAAAGGCGCCATGATTTATCCTTCTTTGGTACCATCACCAGGTTTGCTAGCCAGTCCGGGTGTGTTTATCTCTCTGATGAATCCGGACTTCAATAACTTGGCTAGTTCCTCTCCCATGGCCTGTCTCTTAGGTTCGGAGAAACATCGAAGAGCTTGCTTGACCGACTTGAATCCCGTTATGATATTGAGGCTATGCTCGGCCAGCCTGCGTGGGATTCCTGGCATGTCTGAGGGCTGCCAGGCGAATATGTCCCAATTCTCGCGTAGGAACTCTCGTAGTGCGGCGTCCACGGGGGGTTTTAACTGTGCCCCGATGGAAGCTGTTTTTGTAGGGTCCGTTGGGTGGACTTCGAATTTGACAATTTCATCCGCTGGTTTAAAAGAGGTGGACTTGGATCTCTTATCGAGTATCACGTTGTCCCTGTCCACTGTGGAGCGTAGCGTGGTTAGCTCCTTGGCCAAGAGGGCTTTGGATAATGCCTCGAGGGCCAGTGCGGCTGTTTTGTTTTCGGTGCGGAGTGCTGTGTCTGGATCACTAGCAAGAGTGATAATTCCGTTGGGCCCGGGCATTTTGAGCTTCATGTACCCGTAATGGGGTATGGCTTGGAAGATTGTGAATGCCTCCCACCCTAACAGAGCGTGGTAACTGCTACTGAACGGGGCCACTTGGAACGTAATCTCTTCGGACCTATAATTCTCCGGCGTGCCGAACACCACATCTAATGTGATTTTGCCTGTACAGCGTGCTTGTCGACTGGGGATTATTCCTCTAAAGGTTGTGCTGCTTCGCTTGATGCGGTTCCAGTCTATTTCCATTTTTTGAAGGGTTTCCTCATAGATGAGGTTTAATCCGCTGCCGCCGCCCATGAGTACCTTGATGAGTCGAAAGCCGTCCACATTTGGACTGAGGACCAATGCGGCTGGTGCTCGGGCTGTTTGGAATTTAGGTTCGTCACTGGCATTGAAAGTAATAGCCGTGTCACTCCATGGGTTTATTGTCGCCAAGTGGTAGATTTCGGCAAGGCTGCGGAGTGTTCGCTTTCGCCTATCATTTGATGCGAAGATCTCGAAGACCATTAATACCGTACTGGTATTTCTGGGATGGTGCTCTGTGGCTTCTGGAATTAGGAGATCCTCGCCACTTTTGGCTACCTGCCAGAGTATCCAACATGCTCTAAGGTTATGTGTTGGTATGGCGCCCTCTGTACAGTGAATTTTACAGGGTCCATTGAGCCATCCCTCCAGTACGGTTCCATGCCCTATAGAGGGTTTTTGCTTTTTGGTAGTTGACCCAGGTGTCTTTTGATATTGCACCCTTTTATTTCGGACTGGGTTCGTATTTAGGGCCAGATTATCCCAAAAGTTTGTTTCGGTTTTCCAGGCACTTCCCATCGCACAGTACTTTCATACTATGGACGCCAAGTCAAAGACACGTGATATCTCACGATGATTTATGGCATGAAGAATTCCCTTGTCCATGCAATTATTGCAGAAAAATAAGATTGCGTCTTCCTCGCAACAGTCCTTGACCTTGTTCATCGCAAGGAGGAATCTGGCCCAATTGTGATGTACCGTTTCTTGGGGCTCTTGCCTGATGTGGGAAAGATCACTTATGTTTGGGTGGGTGGGTGGAATTGAATCTGAACCCTTACCCGATCTGGGATCCAGGGGCCGAGGAATTTACAATTTTGGAAATTCTGGTTCCGGGGTGTTACCCGATAATCCTGGCCCGCTGCCTGACTCTTAACTTCAGGGATTGGATGTTGTCCTCTCGCAAACGGGTATCCGGCTCGGAGAGCTCAGGAATCCGGACATAGTTGGTCCTCAATATGGAGGAGAGGTCGCCGCATTGTTCCTCCACCACTGCAATATGATGGGTGACTGGCGGAGAGTTAATCTCCCTTTGATCGGGTTTAAGCCCAATCCGATCATAGTCCGTAGCGACTCCCAGGGCGGCGATGCGATCCAAGAGCTCGTTTAGGGAGGCGAGCTCCATTGGATCCATCTGTTCGGCGAGTGCCGATTTGACGTGGAGGTTGTTTTCGATGACCCGGGAAGTCATCGTCGGCGCGACGGCCGAACAGGCGGTCATGATGAAACCGCCTAGCCGGAGAGTTTGACCGACAGCCAAAGCTCCCCCAACAGTAGTACCATCTTTAAAGGCGAGACGAGACATCCTTCCTTCTGGCGACGACACAGTGGAACTCTCAATGAAAGCACCAATGTCGGTGTCAAAACAGGCGGATCTCGGGTAGGGGGTCTCGAACTGTGCGTCTAAGGCGGATGGAAACAGGAGGCAGGGAACACAATGTTTTACCCAGGTTCGGGCCCTCTTGATGGAGGTAAAACCCTACGTCCTGCTTGATTTATTCTTGATGATATGAGTATTACAAGAGTTGATCTACCACAAGATCGGAGATGCTAAACCCTAGAAGCTAGCCTATGGTATGATTGTTGTTGTCCTACGGACCTAAACCCTCCGGTTTATATAGACACCGGAGGGGGCTACAGTTACACAAGGTCGGTTACAAAGGAGGAGATATACATATCTGTATTGCCTAGCTTGCCTTCCATGCCAAGTATAGTCCCATCCAGACACGGGACGAAGTCTTCAATCTTGTATCTTCATAGTCCAACAGTCCGGCCGAAGGATATAATCCGGCTGTCCGGATACCCCCTAATCCTGGACTCCCTCATCAATCCTCTCCAATGCCTTTCCAAAGGTGGCCATGACGTCTCCACTTGTTGACTCAACATTTGCTGAAATTTATCATGAAGCTCCTTTTTCGTCATGTTCTCCTAGTCAATCTCGTCGGCTTGTGTCCTACCATGTTTAGCAGCAATAGAAACACACAAGAATATGATCCTACAGACTACTCTAGAGTGACAGTGTGTCACAAATCCATCAAGAAAATATCAAATTCTTACTAGTTGTTACCCAGCAGCAGGTGGTGATCGGCAGCCGTTGTAGTCAAAACTCTCAAAGCTTGGATAGAGTGATTACCATGGAGAGTCAAACGCACGACGTAGATGTATGTGGCGCTGGGAAGGCTTATAATATGGTAGCAAAAATGGTCAGCAATAATCAATTCGGAGATGCAAAGTTGAATAAATGCTCCATGATGGTACCGTGTTGGTCCTAGGCTAGACTGTGCTAGAGACGCGAGCCTAGAACACTAACAAAATCACGGCGCAGCACATAAACAAGGTAGGAGCACACTCTGAATCTATTTTTTTTACTTTTTGCACTTTTTTCCTCTTTTTTTGCTCCGCGACAATTTTTTTCGAAAGAGTCTACAAATGGTCTAAAAACTGCCTAGCCAGAATTTTCCAGACTTAGTTGTTTTTTTGAAATTGGAACTATTTTTATACTATGGGTAACACGGAAGTTCGGGAATCCTACTCTATCACGACTCGGAGTATGGTGTGATCTGGAAACGAAAACAAAGCAACAAATACTGTACTCGGACTAGGACTGGTGGCGGAGATGAATCTGGTGGAACTTGGACTACTGGTTGTATATGGCGATGGTATATGTGGACTCGGATTGGTGGTGGTATATGGCGATGGTATATGTGGACTCGGATTGGTGGTCGTATATGGCGATGGTATATGTGGAATCGGATTAGTGGTTGTATATAGCAGTGGTGATTGATATGGTGGGGGTGGTGGTATACTGCGACGGCGATGTATATGGTGGGCTGCTGGTATATGGCAATGATGAAGATGGTGCGGCGGTGACATGACAACCTGTGACCAGAACTCAAAACTCTAAAGAATCTAGACGCTAAGACCAGCAACTCGACACGATCATGCAACTGGAAATTCATCAAAGCAAAACTCTAAAAAGATTATGAAATGGCTCAGATTGGTTCGGATATGAGGAACTAACCCTAAAATTTGTTTTGGCTTTTTCGTGGATTTTAGGTATGAAGAATAAACCCGATCTAAACTATGAAAAATTGTAAAATCTCACCGAGCAACCTGGAAATCTGATACCACTTGATAGAGGCAAAGGTCTCCTGTCTTTCAATGAGATGGTGATTATCGTTTCGGTGGAGTAGACTTTGACGACCCGACTAGACACATGCGAGGACATCGCGCCTTAGCAATCGCTAAACCAATTCCGATAGGTTATTGACCACGCCGGAGGACGATCAACCTAACCACGAGGGTCTATTACCTGCAAGCAAACGAGAAACAAGAAAGAAACTGAGATTGTAATCTGGATATTGCGAATATAAGATGAAAGTTTTATTGATCAAGGTGGAGTTTTGAGATGTCATGGTCTGGTCGTTCAACACAAACGAAGTACATGAAGTTATAGCAATGGCAAACTTTTAATCTAAACAAAACCCAAAGTCTAAACAATGCCCTAAGGGTTGTATGTATGGAGAAAAGAGGAGGG
Organism: Triticum urartu; assembly: GCF_056163025.1. Taxonomy (NCBI): domain Eukaryota; kingdom Viridiplantae; phylum Streptophyta; class Magnoliopsida; order Poales; family Poaceae; genus Triticum; species Triticum urartu. The sequence continues at coordinate 327,439,713 of NC_141876.1, forward strand.
AATTTTGTGCCCTTGGAGGAGGGGTCTGAAACCAATCCTAACTCTTGTTTGTCCACACATATGGACTCTAAAAACAGCCTATAAACAAGTATTTCAAAATTACATGGGCCTGGCCGAAAAATAAGGTGATGCGGCACCTAGAATAACCTCTAGATGAAATTTATGAAGTGGCATCTTGTATATTTCGTCCAAGGCTTCAGGCACTCATAATGGTGGCTTCAAAGTCCTCGAATCATCACTTGTAACTCTGTTCTTGTTCCCCTTGCGCATGCCATCATCTCAATGCTTGAACTTGCTCCAAGGTTCATCTTTCTTGTCCAAGCTAGGCCCTTCATTTGAAAGAAAAACAAATGTATCCAATTTAGGCAGCATCATATTCTCATGAACATTAGAATCCTTACCAAGAAACAAAAGTCCTGGTAATTCAATTGACGTGCGCGAGCTCTAGTAATTCGTCAAGTATGTATAGCAGTAGGGGATGTGGGTGAAACAATGCTATTGATGTCATCATCAGCGTCCCCTTCTTGAAATGAAGTCATCCTCGACGGAAGCTCATCTTCGTCACCCAAATAAGGCTTCAAATCTGCAATTTTAAATGTGGGACTAACCCCAAAATCTGCAGGCAGCTCAAGTTTATATGCATTATCAATGATTTTCTCTAACACATTAAAAGGACAGCTTTGATTTGTGCAAATTAGGAAATCTATCCTTACGCAAATGTAACCAAACAAGATCGCCAGGTGCAAACACAACATGTTTTCTACCTTTATCTCCAGCAAGTTTATACTTAGCATTCATACGCTCAATGTTTTCCTTAGTTAACTCATGCATTTTTAAGATTAATTCAGCATGTTGTTTTGCATCAAAATTAACCTTCTCTGAAGATGGAAGACGCAATAAATCAATAGGTTCACGAGGTAGGAAACCATACAAAATTTCAAAAGGGCGCATCATAGTAGTAGAATGCAGCGAACGATTATAAGGAAATTCATTATTAGGCAAGCATTCTTCCCACATTTTCTTGTTATTCTTGAAAACATCCCTAAGCATAGTAGACAATGTTCTATTGACTACTTCAGTTTGCCCATCAGTTTGGGGGTGACATGTAGTACTAAAAAGCAGTTTAGTCCCGAACTTAGCCCATAAACATCTCCAAAACTGGCTAAGAAATTTAGTATCATGATCTGAAACAATAGTATTGGGCGCACCATGCAAGTGAATAAATTCATGAAAGAACAAATCAGCAACATTAGCAGCATCATCGCTTTTATGACATGTTATAAAGTGTGCCATTTTCGAGAATCTATCCACGACAACAAATATGCTATCCCTCCCCTTCTTTGTTCGAGGTAAACCCAAAACAAAGTCCATAGATATATCCTCCCAAGGAACACTAGGTACATGCAATGGCATATATAAACCATGAGGATTGAGTCATGACTTAGCTTTTTGACATGTAGTGCAACGAGCAACAAAGCGCTCAACATCCTGTCTCATCTTTGGCCAGAAGAAATGCGTAGCAAGTACATCCTCCTTCTTCTTCACGCCAAAATGTCCCATTAATCCTCCTCCATGGGCCTCCTATAACAATAGAAGACGAACGGAGCTAGCTAGAATGCATAGCTTGTTAGCACGAAACACAAATCCATCATTAACGACGAACTTGTTCCATGTTCTCCCTTCTTTACAATTCAACAATACATCTTTAAATTCAGCATCATGCACATATTGATCTTTGATGGCCTCCAAACCAAATATTTTAAAGTCAGGTTGTCAAAGCCTAGTATGACAACGAGACAATGCATTAGCAATAACATTTTCTTTACCCTTCTTGTATTTAATGACATAAGGGAAAGTCTCAATGAATTACACCCATTTAGCATGTCTACGGTTCAGTTTTGCTTGACTTTTAATATGTTTCAAAGATTCTAGATCATAATGTATAACAAATTCTTTGGTCCATAAATAATGTTGTGATGTTTCTAATGTCTGAACAAGAGCATATAATTCTTTATCATAAGTAGAATAGTCCAGACTAGGCCCACTCAATTTTTCAAGCATATCATCTGGCCTAGGAATAGGATGATGATAATGAATAGTAATATTATTAATGCCTCTACAATCAACACACATACACGATGTACCATCCTTTTTTGGCACTAGAATAATAGGAACAGCACAAGGACTAAGGGATTCGTGTATATAACCTTTGTCGAGCAGCTCCTGTACTTGACGCATATTGTCCTTCGTCTACTCTGGATTGGTACGGTATGGTGCATAGTTAGGTAACGATGCACCAGGAATGAAGTCAATCTGATGCTCAATCCCTCGAATAAGTCGTAATCCTGGTGGCACGTCTGGTGGAAAGACGCCAGCAAACTCCTACAAAATGCTAGTGACAGCAGGAGGGAAAGAGGAAGGAACGTCCTCGAATAAAAATAGTGGCTCTTTGCACACAAAAGCATAGCAAACAGATTTGCTGAAATCTGGATCATCAATATCAGATTTGGTGGCAAGTAAACATCCACTTTTCAATTTAAGTTCAGAAGAAACATGATATGATGGTTTGTTATTAGGCTTCATTTGTTGCACAAATTCTTTTGCCACAATCTGATTTTTCACTCTTATTTTGCTCATGTTTTGCTTTACTAGCTCGATTAATATCATCTTTCAAATTAGAATCAGGAGTCATAGGAAGCAAGGTAATATGTTTATCCTTATGAACAAGAGTATACTGATTGTTTCTACCATGGTGTACAAATTTTTTATCAAATTGCCATGGTCTACCAAGTAATAAGGAACATGCTTGCATGGGTACCACATCACAATAAACATAAATCAGCATGTGTAGAGATACTAAAATGCACATGAACAGTACGTGTTACCTTAACCTAGCCGATGTTGTTGAACCATGGGATATAGTAAGGTTGTGGATGTGGTCATGTGGTATGAGATAGCTTCTCCACCATATCCATGCTAGCCAAGTTTTTGCAGCTCCGTCCATCTATGATGACGCGAACAAAACGTTCCTTCACAACTCCCTTTGAATGGAACAAATTATGCCTCTGATTTTGCAGCTTGTGTAACCTGCACACTCAAAACACGTTGAGAAACTAAACATTCATACTTGTCAGCATCTTCAGCAGCCATGTATTGCGTCTCATGATCAGAATCATCTGCACCATGTTCTTCACTTGTAATAAGAGCCAAAGTCTCCTCATAATAGTCACTAGCGGACTCATACCCACCATCCTCAGTAACAATCATCACACACTTAGATGGGCATTCTCTCGCATAATGACCTCCACCCTTGCATCAACGACAAATAATATCATGTGTTTTCCCTGTCAATGCCATGGATGAAGAAGAGCTCTGTGCGGAACCAGAAGGTGTACTCCCGGCAGATGGTGGCGGTGGTTCCTGTTTTGTTGTATCCTGGTTGGAAGTGGCGGCTGAAGTCAGTGGTGTTGTTGTAGGATGTGTGGGAGTAGAGGATGCACGCGGTGTTCATGATGAAGATCGAATTACAAAAAAGTTAGTTCGCGCCAATGCCTGTCGATCCTGCACTTCACGTTCAGCTTTGCTAGCAAGATGAAATAAACGAGTGATATTATTATACTCCTTATATTCTAGAATGGTCTGAATCTATTTATTTAATCCACCCATAAAACATGCTAGCATAGCTTCATTATCCTCAACAATACCACATCTAATCATTCAAGTTTGTTATTCCTGATAGTATTCTTCTACAGAATTTTTTCCTTGTCTTAAACGCTGCAATTTTTGAAGTAATTCACGTTGATAATATGGTGGAACCCAACGAGTACGCATAGAAGTTTTCAAAGCAGCCCAAGTAGCTGGAATAGGATATAATCTACAATGTTCAGACCACCAAACACATCCAAAACTAGTGAAAGCAGAAACAGCAGCACGAACACGTCTCTCCTCGGGATATTGTGAACATGTAAAGCATTGTTAAGTTTCTAACTCCCAAGTAAGATATATATCAGGAACATATCTCCCCTCAGATGGTGGAATATTCAATTTTAGTTTAGGAAGATGGTCATGAACTCGTACCTCAGGTGGTGGTGCAGCCCTACCATTGCAATGATATGCATGAGGACGACCAGGTGGTGGTGGTGCCGGTGGTTGCACGTAGTTATAATTTTGATCAACCTCATCCTCATAATGGCCATCCACCTCTACAGTAGCAGCAGGAGCTACAGAAGCATCAATAGTAGGTACAACGGCACCAGAATTTTGACCAGGCTCAAGGGGAATGTGTAGTGCTCGCCCCACTTGATTTGGAAGACGATGTTGTTGTTGTTGTTGTTTTTGTTGTTGCTATAGAGGTGCGACAGGTGCAGCGCGCGGTGTTTGTGGAAGACGCATGAGTCCTTCATCGAACTTTGCGTCAACCTGGTGTCTATTTTCTTCTCAACATCATCAATTCTCTCCAGTGCCTTTCCAAAGGTGTCCATGACGTCTTCCACCTATTGTCTCAACATTTGCTGAAATTTATCATGAAGCTCCTTTTTCATCATGTTCTCCCAGTCAATCTCGTCAGCTTGTGGTCCTACCATGTTTAGCAGCAATAGAAACACACAAGAATATGATCCTACAGACTACTAGAAAGTGGCAGTGTGTCACAAATCTGTCAAGAAAATCTCAAATTCTTACCAGTTCTTACCCAGCAGCAGGTGGTGATCGGCAACTGTTGTAGTCAAAACTGTCAAAGCTTGGATAGAGCGATTACCAGGGAGAGTCCAACGCATGACGTAGATTTATGTGGAGCTAGGAAGGATTATAATATGGTAGCAAAAAGGGTCAACAATAATCAATTCAGAGATGCAAAGTTGAATAAATGCTCAACGACGATACTGTGTTGGTCCTAAGCTAGACCGTAATAGAGATGCGAGCCTAGAACACGAACAAAATCATGGCACGGCATGTAAACAAGGGAGGAGCACTCTCTGAATTGTTATTTCTTTTTTTCACTTTTTTTGCATGTTTTTCCCTCTTTTTTTGCTTCGCAACAATTTTGTTGGAAAAAGTCTACAAATGGTCTAAAAACTGCCTAGGCAGAATTTTGCAGACTTAGTTTTTTTTAAACTGGAACTATTTTTCTACTACGGGTGGCATGGAAATTGGGGAGTCCTACTCTGTTACAAATCGGAGTATGGTGTGATCTGGAAATCGAAAACAAATAAACAAATACTAGACTCAGACTAGGACTAGTGGTGGAGATGAATCTGGTGGAAACTCGGACTGGTGGCGGATAGATGTAGAGCGGTGGAACACGTACTGGTGGCGAATCTATGATGGATGTGGACTCGGATTAGCGTGATGGCAGTGGATATGTGAAAGTGCTAGTTATCGACAAGAGGGGGGTGAATAGGCGATTTTTATGAAAGTCTTCAAAACATGGAAGTTTCAAAGACAAACGATAGAAATGAACCTATAAACATGCAGCGGAAGGTAGACTACACTAGGCAAGCCATAGTCAAGTATTCAATAAAGTGAAAGCACGAAGACTAATAGCAGCTAGGCAGTACGGATCAGGATAGAAGATAGTATGAAGCCAATCAGAACAAACAGTCACACAGTGAAGACAAATAGATAATGCAAACAGGCAATGACTTCACAAGGACCAACTGTAAATAAAGAGATGGGAAGGATAGAACCGGTTGCTTAGTGAAGAAGACTATGATTTGTTGGACCAGTTCCAGTTGCTGTGACAACTGTACGTCTTGTTAGGGAGACTGAGATTTAACTCAGAAGACCATGTCTTCACCTTATTCCCCTTGAGCTATGGACACACAGTCCTCGCCCAATCACTCAGGTAAGTCTTCAAGGTAGACTTCCAAACCTTCAGAGACTTCGTTCACCGGCGATCCACAATGACTCTTGGACGCTCAAAACGCGACGCCTAACCGGCTGGAGGATTCACAGTCATCAAGTGTAACAAGTATTCAGATCACACAGACAGGAAGACTTCAGTGATGCCTAACACTCTTTGGCTCTGGGTGTTTAGGGCTTCGTTCTCGCAAGGATTTCTCTCTCAAAAGCTTCGGAGGTGGGTTGCTCTCAAATGACAAAATCCATGCGCTAACTCTAAGCAGCCACCAATTTATGGTGTAGGGGGTGGGCTATTTATAGCCACTAGGCAACCCGACCTGATTTGTCCGAAATGACCATGGGTCACTAAGGAACTGACACGTGTTCCAATGGTCATATTTCAAACACACGCGACAACTTTACTTGGGCCACAAGTAAAGCTGACTCATCTAGCTCTGGATAAGATTTGCTCTCATTGTCTTCGCTCGAAGACATAGGATTTTGGTTAAGCATCACTTCAGTCACTCTGACTTTGTTCACTGGGACTGCACTTAATAGTACGGTGGTTCCTATGACTCAACAAAGAAGAAAAGGAAACAACGAAACAACTAAGTCTTCGCGCTCCATAGTCTTCACGCGATGTCTTCTCTTGTCATAGTCTTCAATGTGAATATCTTCACATACCACCTTTGTCTTCAATGTCTTCATACATTTTTAGGGGTCATCTCTGATGGGTAAACCGAATCAATGAGGGACTACTACCTGTGTTATCCTGCAATTCTCACAAACACATTAGTCCCTCAACTAGGTTTGTCGTCAATACTCCAAAACCAACTAAGGGTGGCACTAGATGCACTTACAATCTCCCCCTTTTTGGTGATTGATGACAAACTAGTTGAAGTTTTCAATGGGGATAAAAGTATGTGAAATTGTAAAGGATTTAGGTATTGTCTTTGTAAGTAGCAGAAAGGCTCCCCCTGAAGATGTGCATATATGTATTTTGCTTTTGAATGCATATGCACATGGCAGGTTGTACTTGCGGAGCTCCTCTTCTACTTATGAAGACAATTCATCATGCATGAAAGGATATAACGAAGATAATGACATGCATAATGAAAAATGGACGTCTGCAAAATGACTTCGTGCGGGATTTATCATCGCACATGGGGAATTTATCATCGCATCACAGAATAGCAAACAAGTAGCAGACGGCCATCATGTTTAAGTGTTACAACTCAAAGAACCAAATGTATCAAAAGCGAGAGTTGTAAACACTAGGCAAAAATATAAAGCAACCACCCATTTGGACCCGCTTGAAGACTATCAACTCATATGCTTCTCCCCCTTTTGTCAGCAAGGACCAAAAAGGTTTGAAGACATAGAGCCTCTACTCATTCCCAGAAGGAGTAGGAGAAGATGTAGGGTCGGCGTTGGTGTTTGGTGGTGCAGAAGAACTTGGTGCAGTGTCGACACGCGCTGAAGTTGGAGGTGGTGAAGTAGCATCATCTTGATCATCTATGACTCTGGCATTCACCGTTGCAGCTGAGGAGGAATAGTCAGAGTCTTCAAGAGACGGAGTTCGACGCAAGACAACATTCCTTGGAGGAGTGGAGTCAAACTTGAATTTTTCAATGAAGCCATCGTCTTGAAGATCTGCTTCAGCACTAAGCAATCTCAAACTCTTCCATGACCTCCGACAGGTTTCATGTGTAACAAAGGCATTCTTGGTGGCAAGATTGCGAATGCGATTGAAGTACACCAAGAGGCTTTGCATTTGACGATTAAGCCAATCATGATGCTTGTCATGTTTCTGATGTAGAGCGACGAGAAGTTCTCGGTCATTGAGAACACGAGATCCCTTCCGAGGCCTTTGAGAAATGGTGCTTTCAGTGGCTTCAGTTTGGGTGCGAGGGGCACGTGTATTGCCAGCCAAGGGATAAACACGAGAAATGGCCTGAACTCCTTCAATGGGCTGTGAGAAACTTTGGTGATCAGCATTGTGAAGAGTAACAGGCTCTTTGGAAGGCTCTGGGTAGATGGCTTCAATAGACAGATCAACCTCTGGCAAGAATATGAGATGATTGCGTGCAGAAGGCTTTTAGTTGATTGCAGGGTGAAGCCTTATTAGGCGCATTACCCATGCAGCGTAGAACTTCAGACCAAAGATGTCAGAGCCAGATGCAGCCAATTTCCTGATGAAAAAGTCTTGAGCATTGAAGCAGATGCCATTGAAGATATAGAAAACTAAAGTCTTCATTGCTCCTTCAAGCTTCGCTGCAGAAGAATATCCTTTGATAGGCCATAGAGTATGCCTGATGATATGATAAATGGTGCGGGGAAGATACTCGAGGTCTTCAACAAAGAATTCTGTTGGGTATTCAGCATCGCATGGCAGAGGCTTCATCATGCTCAACATTTGGCTCAAATTAGGCTCTGGCTTCTGGAATATGCTCTCCAAAGCATTCTGGTGTAGTTGACAACCTGGTTCATAATGTTCGCCAGGAGTGGGCAGGGCTGTAAGCTCAAGGATGTCTAGGGATTTGGCTTCATGATGTACATCGCCTGTCATCCACTCAAGGATCCATGTCTTCGGATCCCTGTTGTAGCCACGAATGTGGAGGGTAGCATAGAATTGAAGAAGAAGCTCTTCATTCCAATGTTATTTTGCTGTCACAAATGGGACAAGACAAGCATCTTTGAATCAGTCAAGGGCTTCTTCTAGGCAAGGCAGGCCAGCCATGGCTTCGTTGTCTAGACGCATATGAGGAAAGATGTGCCCTTGATCATAGAGAACACAAGAATAGTAATTGCGCTGTTGATAGCTCCAGAACCGATCAGATGAAATTCTTGGCTTGGAATAGGGGTTCTTGGCACTATCAAATAAAGTGCTGTGCGCAATGAAGCCATTCGCATTGAACGATCCTGGTGAGGTTGCTATACCTGAAACCTGGGCAACCTTGGCTCACTACAAGAAATATGTCAACTTGTGACCTTCTGTTAGTGACCCTGGAAGAATTGGTCATAGATCTATGACCATTTCAGACCAATTGGTCAAAACTTGTTCTAGGGGCTCCAAAACCTAAACTATAATGACCATTTTGGTCAGAAAGGTCATAATTTCCTTACACGAAATGGTCATAAAGCAGATAGCATTGGTCTGCTGCCTTATTTCTAGCTGATCATGACCAATATAGATGGTCATAACCTTGTAAATTGTGGTGGGTTGCTATGACTAGGCGCCACCTCATTAGTTTTGCCTATGTGTCATGTCCATGTGGCAGTTTTTGCCCAAGGTTGTGAAGCAACCTATATTTCTGTCATTCCCAAAATTCCCAAAAAAATCTCATAAATTCTTTGGGTCATATCTTCATCAAATATGTCAAAATTCTTCCTTGCCTAGTTCAAAACTAATTCAACAATATTCCTTTTCCTATTTTGTTCACGACAACACTTTATGAAGGAAGTGCTATTTATATATTCTTGATTGCCCTCGGAATTTTTGAGCACTCTTTCCTATCCAAATCATTACCGCATGACAAAATTCAGCTCCACTTGCCTAGCAAATCTTCCTCGGCAAATTTCCAAAGTTTTTGTCCACCTAGAAGCATTGTGAAGGAAGTACCTTTTTTATATATCCAAATGACATCAAATTTATACAGTTTCTTCATATGCCCAAATTATCACCCTCCTCCAAATTGCAGCTCAGGCAAATTATCTATGTGATCCCAGGTTCAATTTATATTTTATGGCCAAATTGGCACGTTGCAAAGCAAGTGTTATCTAGACCCCTCCTATTAACCTCAAAATCTTTGGGCAATCTTCCATACCCAAATCATTGCCACATGATAATATTCAGCTCCATTTTCCTAGTCAATCTTTCTCAGGAAATTTTCAAAGTTTCTACCTCGAGAGAAGCTTTGTGAAGTAAGTACTAGCTAGGCTTACCCAAATGATCTGAAAATCTACCAAGGCATAACCATACCTATGTAACTTACCTACACCAAATTTGAGCTCATTTCATTCATCCAATTTCTCTCACTAGTTTTCCCAAGTTTCTGTCCATAGAAGAGCATTGTGAAGGAAGTACCACTTTGGCATGTCCAAATGGTATCAATTTTCTACGGTGCTTTCCAATGCCCAAATAACCATCCTCCACCAAATTTCAGCTCAATCCATTCATTATTTTGAGCCCAGCTTCAACATTCATATTTTTGTCCAGTGTGGTACTTTGCAAAGCAAGTACCACCTAGGATCCTCCTTTTGATCTGAAAATTTGCAAAGACATTCTTCTTAGTAGATGATCATCCTCAGCAAAAACTCATGCCCATTGGCCATGTGCATTTCCCGTACCGCTAATCAAACACTTGGCTGCTAATTCATGTTTGAGCATCGATCGGTCTCCTCGTGAGAATCTTATGTTGTAATTTTCTTCCTAGAACCTACGTGGGGAGTGCCCAACCCACTAGACATGCCTAGGCTGCCCAGAACACATGGCAACGCCACGGTCACGCGGTGACCACGCGTCGGGCATGTGAAGTTACGCGCTCTAGAGTTAGGGGCCTTGGCCACCGCCCAAACCTCGACGTATCGCCATCAAACCATGTGTTTATGATTAAATAGGTACTTATGTAACTATAAATGATTTTTGGAAAAAATAAATAGTAAACTATGAGGCAGCTGTAGTTCAAATTTGACCCGCTTCCTACTGAATCGGCAGGAATTTGTCTTTTTCACCAGAGGTGGATCAAAACTTTTGACGCCCAACAATTTTGTCAATTGTGCATTAAATATGGCCTAGTATTTTATAAAAATGATTTGGTCCAATTTTGCAACAATTATTTGGGAGGTCCTTCACAAGAAAACCTCCTTTTGGGCACTCGACAAATGGAAAATGGTTTTTTCGTCCAAAGAAAATGAAAAATTTATTAGGCAACATTGTTTGCCATTCCAATATACACCCTTGTGCACAATATGGGATCATTTGAACAAATTATGCCATGAATGTGGCCATAAGATTGATCATTTGGCTTGAAAGCCATTGATCTCCACACGTGATAGCTCGTTTTGGAGAACACTTTTTTAAAATAATTGCCGTATTACAAGTTTGTTATTTTTCCTAGGAACTTGGCCACATAAAATGACGCAATGCGAAGGTTTCCCAATTTTCTGATTTTTTTTGAATTTTTTATGCCCGTTTCAAAATGCGGTCAAAACGGCGGGAATGGACGTTCTTAGCTAGTGGTTGAATCTTGGAATTTTTTTGGTGTTTCTATGATTAAATAGATACTTATGTACCTAGAAATAATTTTTGGAAAAAATAAAGAGTAAACTACAAGGCAGCTACAGTTCAAATTTGACCCGCTTCCACCTGAATCAGCGGAAATTTGTCTTTTTCGTGAGAGGTGGATCAAAACTTTTTACACCCAACCATTTGGTCAATTGTGCATTAAATATGTCCCAGTATTTTAGAAAAATGATTTGGTCCAATTTTGCAACAATTATTTGGTAGGTCCGTCACAAAAAAACCTTCTTTTGGGCACTCGAAAAATGGAAAATGGTTTTTTCGTCCAAAGAAAATGAAGACTTCCTTAGGCAACATTGTTTGCCATTCCAATATGCACCCTTGTGCACAATATGAGATCATTTTAACAAACTATGCCATGGATGTGGCCATAAGATTGACCATTTGGCTTGAAAGCCATTGATCTCCACGTGTGATAGCTCGTTTCTGGGAACACTTTTTTAAAATAATTGCTGTATTACGAGTTTGTTATTTTTCCTAAGAACTTGGCCACATATAATGACACAATGCGAAGGTATTCCATTTTTTTGATTTTTTTATATTTTTTATGCCTGTTTCAAAATGCGGTCAAAACGGCGGGCTTGACCATTCCTAGCTAGTGGTTGAATGTTGGAATTTTTTTGGTGTTTCTCTGATTAAATAGATACTTTTGTACCTAGAAATGATTTTTGGAAAAAATAAATAACAAACAATGAGGACGCTACAGTTCAAATTTGACCCGCTTCCAGCTGAATCGGCAGAAATTTGTCTTTTTCACCAGAGGTGGATCAAAACTTTTGACACCCAACCATTTTGTCAATTGTGCATTAAATATGTCCTAGTATTTTATAAAATTGATTAGGTCCAATTTTGCAACAAATATATGGTAGATCCTTCACAAAAAAAAACTCATTTCAGGCACTCGGAAAATGGAAAATTGAATTTTCCGTGCAAAGAAAATGAAACCTCCCTTAGGAAACATTGTTTGGAATTCAAAGATGCACCCTTGTGCACAATATGAGATCATTTGAACAAACTATACCATGAATGTGGCCATAAGATTGATCATTTGGCTTGAAAGCCATGAATCTTCATGCATGATAGCTCGTTTATGAGAACACTTTTTAAAAATAATTGCAGTATTACAAGTTTATTATTTTTCTGGAAACTTGGTCACATATAATGACACAATGCGAAGGTTTCTCAATTTCTCAATTTTTTTTTGAATTGTTTATGGCCGTTTAAAATGCGGTCAAAACGGCGGGCTTGACCGGTCCTAACTAGTGGTTGAATCTTGGAAAAAACTTTTGACGTTTCTCTGATTAAATAGATACTAATGTACCTAGAAATGATTTTTGGAAAAAATAAATAGCAAACTATGAGGCAGCTACAGTTGAAATTTGACCCGCTTCTTGCTGAATCGACGGAAATTTATCTTTTTCACCAGAGATGGACCAAAGCTTTTGATACCCAACCATTTTGTCAATTGTGCATTAAATATGGCCTAGTATTTTATAAAATTGATTTGGTACAATTTTGCAACAGTTATGCTGTAGTTCCTTCACAAAAAGCCCTCATTTCGGGCACTTGAAAAATGGAAAATGAATTTTTCGTGCAAATAAAATGAAAACTCCCTTAGGAAACGTTGTTAGGTCTTCTGTGTAAACTTGTGCAAAATATGACATCATTTGAACAAATATTTGATAGGTCTTTCACAAAAAAAAACTCATTATAAGCATTGAAAAATGAAATGAAAAATTTGTATGTAATCAATTATGACCAATTTATATGGTCAAAAAATCTTCAAATTGTTTGGTGCGCTCTGATTGGTCCATAGGCATATCACGCGGATCATGTATGAACCACCGTCGGATGCTTGTGGATCCAACGGCAGCCCTCACCCCCTCACCCAACCGCAGCCCAACCACCCAAACCCTAACCCACACTCCTCCTCGCTCAGCTCCTCGCCGCCAGCTCCTCCCTCTCTGCCCCAACCTCAGATCCATCCCCTATCCCGCTGCCGGCCTCCCCCAGATCCCACGGCTGACGACCCGTCCTCCCCTTCCTTCCGCCGCCACCTCTCCCCTCACCTCAGCCACCACCTCCGCTCCTCTCCCCTCTCCTCCCAGGCTGCAGATCCACTAAAGCTCCTCCTCTCCCCACCCCGCACCATGGCCGGCCTCCACCCCTGCGTCGACGACGAGGAGCCCGAGTCACCACGCCTCCCCGCCCTCAAGTGGATCCATCCACATCGCCCCATCCGCATCCGGCTAGCTCGATCCGCATCACCCCATCTCCATTCGGCTACCTTGATCTGCGTCGCCCCATCCGCATCCGGCTACCTTGATCCTTCGTCGCGGACCGCTCCTCCACCGACCCGCGCAAAGTTCCTCGAGAAGTTCGCTCACTGCATTGCGTTTCTCAGAGAGAGGGAAGGGGTGAAGAGTAGGCTAATGGCAGCGGCGTTGGTGGTGGGAGCGCTCTGGCGGGGAAGATCCGGAGCAGGCGGTGCGACCGAGAGGACGCTGCGTAGGATCGTGAGTCCCCTTACCCCTTTCCCTCCTGCTTCTTCCCTCCCGACGTGTGCGTTCGATCCGATCTGATTCCGAGGTAGAGCCTCGTCGCCGTCCGAGAGCCGGCGACCAGGGCGATGACGGATGCACATGTGGTGGTGGTAGCCAGCCGGACCAGCCCGGTGACCGTGGCGAGGGGACGGGAGGGCACGGGGCGAACCAACTCTGTCTCTCTGTCTGTCCTAGTGTGCTCGCTCTCTTCTCTTGGACAGCTTCAGTTTCAGCTCCATGCCTGCGTGCTATCCATCTACTCCACTCTAGAGTAGCGTGAGAATGCTAAGTTAAAGAAGAAGAATTTGCATCTCGATCTTTTAAAGATTTTCACACGCGAATGGAATCGGCAGAGTTTAGTGGCGGTGGAATTTATTCCATGCCTTTCCTTGGATTGGATTCAGACTATTATTGCCTCACCTCACCTATGCTAGGTTCAGGGTCCTATGAATTCATTTCGTCTGTATCCACCCTGTACATACCTGCTATGTTTTGTTTCTGGTTAGTTAGGATGATTCGTCCGCTTGTATCCATTTTCCTGAACTAATTCCGTGTATTAGTACATTTTAGGTTAATTTTATACTATCTAGGACCATGTGTTTTTTGGTTAATTTTACTGTGTTGGATTTGGAAGCGCAGGAGACCTCCGTGGACGACATCGACGATGAAGAGGAGGACAAGGAGGACGACCAGGACATACATGACCCCACCCTCGAGCCCAACGGGCTAGACGAGGACACAGTCGAGTCTGACCTCGAGCTCGACGAGGAGGGCATCGTCCAGTCCGACCATGACGGCGTGCCACAGAAGGTCCTGTGCTCTGCTCTGCCTGCCTCGTTAACTGCCTCGCCACCGCAATAGATGTTCTTTTTTATTTTGTAATATACCATCAATGATTTGTTGTAGCTTAATTTATGCGAACTAGTATTATTCGTTCGCATAGTTGGCCAGCTCCAGACTAGTTAGTGCTCTTATTCTTGGCCCCATGGTTAAAGTGCTACCTTATAGCCCATGATTCTGCTGCTTTCTTCTATAATTTGTCACCCTTCATTGCCCTATGCTCTCTCTGCTCTTAGCACATCGCTTGATTGGAGTGAACTTAATTGTGACAACTTTGCTTGGTAGATGGAAGACTCTTTCGTTGAGGTGACCGAGGATCTGGCTGGATTTCTGCGTCTTTGATCTGATGTGTTTGTGCGTGCGTGTGTTGAACAATGACCACGGATCTGGTGAAGGGCGCCAAGGAGAAGCAGCTGTCAAGGGCCCCATCAGGATGCTGCTCAACATCACCACTAGGAAGTTCCCCATTGGAGAAGGTAGCCACCTCCCTCTCTTTGCCCTTCCACGCGATCCCATTTGCTTAGTAGCTTTGCATAGTATCTGGTCCTTACATGCTCACAGTAGCTCTGGGTCACTATGTTTTTGTCGATAGCTGACTGTTTAGGGAATTTCCGTGACGATGATGATGTTGTGCTGGGCAGAGGATGTGAAACATTTAGACCGCTGCGGCCTTTCCGGTCTTTGATGATCTAAAATTGAGCTTTTTAAAACTAATGCCTAGCATGCTATCAACGTTTTTTTGTTCCTCATCTAGAGATGCAGCTCTCTGTGTTGGTTTGATATAATGTAGAGGAGTTGCATGTGAATCGTTTGTCAGCTGAGCATATGATGTTACAAGGAGATGCTACTGAGATTTACGTCGTTGAAGTATCTTAAACCGAGCTTTTTTAAAACTAATGCTTGTTTGATCTAGTTCTAGTATATTAGTTGGCTATGAGAGTCTACTGTTGTTGGTGCTGTGTTGTCATTTCTTTTTACGTCATTGAAGAATAAAAAAGATAAGCATTTCTCCAGCCAATGTCTGAAGTAGCTGCTGATGTGTAGTCATCGGCTGGACCTATGCATTTCATCAGAAGTCAGATATAGCTTGGACTATACTTCTGAATAGAATTGAAAATTTTCTCTTTCGTTTATTTGTCTTCAATTCTTTGGATCAAACGACTCTCTTGAACACATGTTCGTTAGTGTGGTGATGGTTAAACAACTACAGCAGATCGACGTTTTTTTGCATTTTTTCATTTCTCAACCTTGGATAGTTTGCCAAAAATAAACCCTTAGATTCGTTACCATTCCTTTGATAATAATTTGTTGAGGTTCCTAAGTATTTTTTAGCAGTAATTAACATGGCTCTTTCATGTTGCAACCCAATAGGAGCACCCCTATTTGTCTGCGTAATACACATATCTGCTCTGCTGCTCTTAGTTTAGCTAGCCAACGCAAGGATGATGCCAACCATCGATGTTAGATTTATTATCCATGTTGAAGTGTAGAGCAACAACAGGTTAACACGTTTTATTTGCCCTATGCAATTCTGTTGTTTTATATGCCCTTTCTAGTATTGTACAAACTGATGCAAGCTGATGCATTCCAGGCATAAACAAATTATTCTATAAGATCTCTAAACTGATGCAAACTTAGCAGTAGCAGTAGTATACTTCAGGAAGTTCTGTTCATTATACTAATGCCTCAGCAACAGTATACTAGTGTTGCTATAGTTATCCATACTTCATTATTTTGTTATCCATACTCCTAGCTGCTTGTGTATCTATTTATTATTCTGTTCATTATTCTTTTCCTAATTGTTTATGCTAGAAGATATTGCTTTCATTGGCAGCCATGATAACATAATTTCCTCTCTTCTATAGGAGCTCTAGGCTGAACAAGTTTGAAGAAGGGAACACTTCATCTTTGTAGCTAGTTTTATCTTCCTGGGTGTTTTATGTTCCTGGGTGTTTACTTCATAGATGTTCCTGGGTGTTCCTGGGTGTTTACTTCAGAGATGTTTCTGGATGTTCCTGGGTGTTTGCACTTCCTGGGTGTTCTAAATTCCTGGATGATGTGAACTAGCACATGATTGTAATATATATAATATACTCATATTGGTCGCCATTTATGAAAATTTGTGTGATTGAAATATTGGAAATGTTGATTATTTATTGTTTTTTGAGGATCAGATCATTAATTGCTGATACATCAAAATGAAACAAATACTATTTGGGCCCTAAAAAGGCACAAATCAAACAATTCAGGAAAATGAACAAAATCGCTTAAAAATCAATTGTGAAAAGCTGAAGGCCAAGAAAATAAAAAGGCCTAGGCCCAAAAATGAGAAGGCTTTATTGTTGGGCTTGGCCCATCTACCTAGCCAAAATTAATATGAGAAAAAACACAAATAGGCCGAATTGTTGGGCTAGGCCCATGTAGAAAATCGAATTGGACCGGGCTGAATCTTGTGCCATGTCAGATTGCCACGCTGGATGCCTACGTGGCCTGGGGAGGTTGCTAGTGACCAAAACGCCACAGTAGACGTATTTTGGTCATAAACGTCTACGACCATTCCATAAGAAAGGTCGCTATAGTCAGTTTATGACGGCCAGCTTTTGACCTTATGTTTTTGGTCACAAAAAGGTCACAAGTGGAAATTTGTGACCATTCAGTGACCAATATGGTGGTCACAAGTTGACATATTTCTTGTAGTGGCTTCGGCTTCTGGACCTGAGGCCTGTGCTCGATATGATAGTCAAATTGCGGACCAGCAGCAGGTGGAGGAAGCAGAATGGGCCATTTGATAGTGGCCAGCTGATCATGATCATATGCTTGCTCGATGGTGTGTGGCCATGGAGGCGGTACAGGCGCAGTGGCAGTGGCAGTGGTATTGACTTCTGGCTGGAGATTTGCGTCAGGAGCAGCATTGGCTTCAGGTGCAATCACTTCTGGCACCACCTTAACTTCAGGAGCCATAGTAGCTTCAGCCATGACAACGTCATTGGCTTCAGTATGGGTGTTGGTGGTCGCCTCAATGTTATCAACCTCCACTTGAGTAGCTGGAGGGTTGGACACGTTCTCCTCGAGAACAACTTCAGGGTTGGTTGGGAGTGTAGCAACACGTTCTTCTTCATGTCTTGGCTCTTCTTGTTCATTGGCTGATGCAGCCGGAATTTCTTCAGCCACTTTGGCTTCAGACTCGGGGATGTTCGCAGTAGGAGAGGCTTCAGGAAAGACTTGGCATGAAATGGATTGGCGCTCTTCTCCTTTTGGAACACTTGACAGAGTGACCTGTGGCCTTGGTCCTTTGGTAAGCCTGCGGAACGCTGGCGACGCTTGTGAAGATGGAGTTGGTTGGGCCACAAAGTGATTGTCTTCAAGCACCGGAGTGGTGACTTGAGGTGGGGGAGTACTTGGTGATTCTTCTTGATGGGGGGAGTCTTGTGGGTGATCAGCCCATGAGTCATCCTGAGCAATTGGCATCAATGGACGACCAATGTTGATGAGTCTGCTGTTCGTGAGAACAGGCAATGATACCACATTGTGTTCGATCTGAGGAAGGACTTCATCATCTTCAACATTGTCTTGATGACCAATGTCTTCAACTGCGGTGAGGTCAACAGCTGGAATGTCTTCAGCTTCAGGAGCCTCTATGGAAGCAGGCTCATGAACTATCAACTGGCACTCACTATGTTCAGACGCAGGACGAGCCACTGAGATTGGCTCGACAACAAGGGGCTCTATGGGAGCAACCCGATCTTTCTTCTTTGTCTTTCTCTTTTTCGTCGGTGGAGCATCATCAGTGGTGTTCTTGGTATTGCTCTTGCCAGCTTCGGCTTCAGTTGCCCTTGTTTTCTTGAACTCCGAAGCCACTGTGGGGACCTTAGGCTTTGAGCCTGTCATACTGGCAGGGAAGACAATGTGAGGTTCTTCCTGCCTTGATGCTTTAGGTGGGGCCACAATAGGCTTCTTCTTCTTCTTGGCATCCATTCTGGGGTCGATGCCAGGTCGCCCCAGAGCCTTGCGCTTTTCAGTTTCATTGTAGCCTTGAACACATTTGGCAGCCAGGTGTTTCATGCGCTCTCAAGAACCTTTAGCTTCTTCACGTTTCTTGTGGAACGCCTCCTTGAGCTCATGCAGCATGACCTTGAAGTTTTGGATGCCTGCCAGGTTGAGCTTGGCCATGTGCTTCTTGAACTGAGCCTTTTCATAGTCAATCTTGTGTTTCAGCTCAACAATTCTCTGTGCAAGAGCCAGCTCAGGAGCAATGGCTCCATGGAAGGAGACGCTGAGGCCAATTGGGAGTTGAAGATCATCAAAACTGAGGTCTGGGCTATCGAACTACTCATCAATGAACTTGTACAGGATCTCCACATCAAAGAGGGGAAGATCATTGAAGATTTCCGCCTCTTGCTTGCTCTTGATAAGAAGCTCAAGGGCATCATCGCCAAGACCGTCGTCGCTAGACAGATCAATGGCTTCATTCTCATTCCTCAGAACGGCAGCATGGGTCAATGCTTGACCAGTTGGTTGCATGGACTTCTTCATCCTATCAGACTTGGAGATGTGAGAGAGATCTTTAGACTGCACACTGGCTTCAGGAGGTGAAGTGGCCAGATGCTTCGCCCGTGAAACTTTTGGTGCAGAGGAGGGCTTTGAAGCCTTTGGTTTCTTTTGCTTCACAGGCTTCGGTGGTGCAGGCGCTTCATCAGAATCAGCGTCATCTGCAGAGTGATCCACGGCTACCCCTTGAACCTGAATGTGAGTGATGAGACCTTCAGAGTTGTAGAAGGGCCCAACAATATTGGGTTCTGCATCGCGTGTGCCGTCGACACGAGGAGCAGAGGGACCGAGGTTGAAGTCTAACCCAAGCGACTTCTTGTTCTCTTTGGCAGAAGTTTTGGCAAACTGGAAGTTGCGCTTAAAGAGATTTTCTTCACGACACCATAACAGAGAGGATGGGTCAGCATTAGCAGGCTGAGGTCCACGGACCATGCAAGGGTAGAAGCCTTGAGAAATTGCTTCGGACTTCAACTTGGGCTGAAGACCTTTGTATATAATATCTTCCCAGGGGCCCTTGATGGCATTCTTTTCAGCATATTCATCAGTGACAAATTTGTACTTGAACCATTCCTCTGCCCAATGTCTTTGAATCCATTGGATTCGGTTCTTGCGTTCTCCATAGGTCTCTTCTAGATCTGACTTGTATAGCTCATAGAGATCCAATGGCAGGTCCTTAGCAGTGTTTTCAAGGCGCTGTCTGCCGCCCTTCCTGACTGATTTTTCTGTCGCCATGAAGTTCAGACTGAATGGCTTCAGAACTTGCAAAGGCTTTCTTCTGCTGTTCAGATAGGAATTAGCTTCGGGAGAATTGATGTGATGCTGTAAGAACTCTGCGAATGAATGCAGACTATGAGAATCAAGGGATTCTCCCACGGACATGTACCTGTGACAGCATTAGAGATGCGAGGGAAGGGGAAGTGGTCATATGCATACTCAGAAGATTTTGAAGATAAATCAGTTTAGAAGACATTGACCTCATAGTGCGAAGACATTCACTCATATGTAGAGAGTTGGTTCCAGATTTGTACGAATCCACGGATAAGTACAAGTGAGGAATCTAACTACTTTGTGAAGCATAAGTGAACATACTAGGCATGTTATGAGATGCAGAAAAGGATAGATTCAATTTGTTGGGACAGAAACCATGTGAGATTGAAAAGGATGAATCTATCAGATCAAAAGGACTGTAAAAAAGCTTTTATTTACCACTCGAGGAACTGCTAGACGGTGTAGAAGATGAGGCCGAGCAGTTCGATCTTCCGTGCCCTAAATTGGCGATGGTAGAGAAGACGATGTCCGCGGTCGGCGTGAGGACGGCGTCAGTGAGGTCACGGCAGCTAAGCGCTTCGTCACCGGCATCGTCGAGGGCTAGCAGTGGCGCTAGGGTTTGTGCTATAAGGAGAAGTGGAAGAAGAGATAATGAATGGGGTGTGGCGTGTATTTATAAGGATAGGGACGGCACAGCGCTATTACGCATGTGCCCCTGGCGGTTCACATCTAAAGGACACGTGGCGAACATGCAACACACTGGAGGTTGTTCCATGTTCCCACGCATGCCTGGATTGTCGGGTGGTCATTCCTGCTTCTCCGGGTTTCAGGAAAAAAGGATTGAGCATTTAAATCAGATTTAATGTTTGTCTCTGTGTCTTCTACTGACAAGTACGCAGAGAAGACATTCGATAGTTTCAATAGAATGCATACGATTTGGATAGATAGAGTTTGAGGCAAAAAGCATAGAGAGGTTAGGGTCCGATGACATTCACTTAGTTCAAAAGATTCAAACGAGAAGACATAGCTATAAGTGAATGCTGTAGAGGACAGAAAACTAATATATGTATATATCAGAATACAACCAAATCAACATAGTGAAGATAAACATGAGGACATGTTGAAATTTGAAGACAAACCTAATGCGAAGACATAGCAAATGTAACGCCATGTGAAAAACACTTCAAACAGAACAATTTTGTGGTGGCGTTACCCACCGTATAGGAAGTATTAGACCCAGACACGGCGCACAATTATCGTGGCACTCCAAAGTCAAATTTCGCGTTAATGTATTCACTCTTAGAATGTAATTCTTCATTGATTGAAGATATACTTTACTTCGTGTGTTGCACATCTAAGTCATCAACATGCATAAGTGTTAGGATGTGTGCCTGATCACAGGACATTTGAGGATTCCAAGATATTTAGCTCACACCACAACTTGCAAAACCTTTTCTCATCCATGGGCTTTGTGAAGATATCTGCCAGTTGCTCTTCAATGTTGACGTGTATGATATCGATATCTTCCTTCATGACATGATCTCTGAGAAAGTGATGATGAATTTCAATGTGCTTTGTCTTCGAGTGCTGAACTGGGTTATTGGCAATCTTGATGGCGCTTTCGTTGTCGCAGTAGAGTGGTACTTGTTTTAGATGGATGCCATAGTCCTTGAGTGTTTGCTTCATCCATAGAAGCTGAGTGCAGCAAGATCCAGCAGCGATGTATTGAGATTCAGCAGTGGAGAGTGATACACAGTTCTGCTTCTTTGAAGACCAACAGACAAGTGATTGTCCCAGAAAGTGACATGTGCCTGATGTAGACTTCCAATCTACCTTGTCACCAGCATAATCAGCATCCAAGAACCCAACTAGATCAAACTCTGAGCCCTTTGGATACCATAATCCTAATATTGGGGTGTAAGCCAAATATCAAAGAATTTGCATCACAGCTAAGTGATGCGATTCCTTTGGTGCCGCTTGGAATCGAGCACACATGCAAACACTAAGCATAATATCTGGCCTATATGCACATAAATAAAGCAAAGAACCAATCATGGAGCGGTATACCTTTTGATGAAACTCTTTACCATTCGTGTCATGACCCAGATGACTCTTGGTTGGCATTGGCGTCGTGTAACCTTTGCAGTCTTGCATTCCAAACTTCTTCAAGCAATCTTTGAGGTATTTCTCTTGAGATATGAAGATGTCGTTGTGTGGCTTCTGTATTTGAAGACCAAGGAAGAACTTCAGCTCACCCATCATGGACATCTGATATTGCTCTTGCATCATGTGTCTAAACTCATCACTGTATTTTTGATTAGTGCAGCCGAAGATAATATCATCCACATATATTTGGCACACAAACAATTCACCATCATATGTCTTTGTGAAGAGAGTGGGATCCAGGGAACCAGGTTTGAAGCCTTTGCTCTTCAGGAAGTCTTTGAGTGTGTCAAACCAAGCACGAGGGGCTTGTTTGAGGCCATACAGTGCCTTATTGAGTTTGTATACCATATCAGGGTGTTTTGGATCTTCAAACCAGGCGGTTGTGCAAAATACACTTCTTCTTCAATCTTGCCATTGAGAAAGGCACTCTTCACATCCATTTGATACAGAAGGATCTTATGATGATTTGCATAGGCTAGCAGTATGCGAATAGCTTCAAGCCTAGCCATAGGAGCAAATGTTTCATCGAAGTCAATTCCTTCAACTTGAGTGTATCCTTGAGAAACGAGACGAGCCTTGTTTCTGACAACTTTACCATGCTCATCTTGCTTGTTGCGATATATCCATTTAGCGCCCATGATATTGTGTTTACGAGGATCAGGACGCTTGACCAGTTCCCATACATTATTCAGCTCGAACTGTTGAAGCTCTTCTTGCATAGCTTGAAGACAAATGCAAAGTGCCCATAGAAATTTCCTAGCTGTGTTGTCCTTAAACAAGTGAGTGGACCTAGTGCATTAATGCTATGAATTATCTTCTCAATTTGTACTTCATTTGTAACACGAGGATAAACTGGACAAAGATTTTGCTCTTGCTGATCATTGTGATCATTTGGAGGATTGTCTTCAGGCTGAGCTTTGTCTTCAGGTTGATTAGGTGCAGAAATGATAAGTTCTTCTTCAGGCTGTACTTCAGACGGTATGATTTCTCCAGTTCCCATAAGCTTGATGGATTCACTAGGTGGAATTTCATCTAGCACATTTGGCAGGTGCTCTATTTGCGAGCTGTTAGTCTCATCGAACCGCACATCCACGGTTTCAACCACTTTATAGTGAAAGAGGTTGAAGACTCTGTAGGAGTGCGAATCCATTCTGTAACCAAGCATAAAACCTTCAAGTGCTTTTGGTGCAAATTTTGAAGTGTGATGTGGATCCTTGATCCAACACCTAGCACCACATACTCTGAAGTAACTGACATTTGGCTTCTTACCAGTGAGGAGTTCATAGGATGTTTTCTTCAGAAGCTTGTGAAGATAAACACGGTTGATGACATGACATGCAGTATCAATAGCTTCAGGTCAGAACTTTCTTGGTGTCTTGTATTCATCGAGCATTGTCCGAGCCATCTCAATGAGTGTTCTTGCATTCCACGATGCCATTCTGCTGCGGCATGTACAGAGCTGAGAACTCATGAGTGATGCCCAATGTATCAAGATAAGTGTCGAGGCCGGTGTTCTTGAATTCAGTGCCATTGTCACTTCTGATGTGCTTGATCTTGACACCATAGTTGTTCATGGCTTGATTGGCGAAGCGTTTGAAGACATCCTGCACTTCAGTCTTGTAGAGGATTATGTGTACCCATGTATATCTTGAATAATCATCAACAATGACGAAGCCATAGAGACAAGCAGTAGTAGTTAGAGTAGAGTAGTGAGTAGGGCCGAAGAGGTCCATGTGTAGCAGTTTGAAGGGTTGAGTTGTTGTCATGATTGTCTTTGAGGGATGCTTGGCCCTCGTCATCTTTTCACCTTTGCAGGCACCACATAAGTGATCCTTCTTGAACTTGACGCCCTTGATGCCTATGACGTGCTTCATCTTTGTGAGAGTATGCAAATTCTTCATGCCAGGATGCCCTAGCCTCCGATGCCAGATCCAGCACTCTGAAGCTTTTGCAAGAAGACATAAGGCAAGCTGTGGTCCTGCTGAGAAATCTACCATATACAAACCGTCTTTGCGATACCCTTCAAAGACTAGAGACTTGTCAGATTCCATCAGAACAAGGCAACGATATTTTCCAAATATCACAATCATGTTCAAGTCACAAAGCATTGAGACAGACATTAAGTTGAAACCAAGGGATTGAACAAGCATCACTTTATCCATGTGTTGATCCTTTGAGATTGCAACTCTACCTAGACTCAATACCTTGCTTTTATCAGCAAATATGATGTGACTTTTGTCAGATGGACGTAAGGTTGAGTCCATGAGAAGACTTCATTCGCCAGTCATGTGATTAGTACATCCATTATCAATAATCCATTCTGAAGCAGCTGGTGTCATACCCTACAGTGCAGTTAGGGGGATAGGCTTCACGAAGAGGATTGTGAAGCATAAACATTTGATGAGCAAGTGGATTATGAAAGCTTAGATCGAGGTTAGGACTGATAGGACGAATAGCAAGCGACTCGGGAACAAAATACATAATAAGACCATTTGGGCATTTGATCTTGCACCCTACAAGATGTTTTAGGTCCCCAGCAATAGCATCAGACACCTTTGATTTCCGGCTGGAGACCTTTCCCTGAAAAAGAAAGTTAATTCTTCTTACCCACCCACATCTTCAGGGTGTCTTAGAAGCAATGAGTCTAAGTGCGGCATTTGAGAACTTTGGCTTTGGAGCCCTAGCAAATAGCCTTGCAGGAGGTGAACAGTACTCATATGAATAAGCAGAATAGTTCTTAGTTTTATGAACATAGCGGTTTGAAGAAACACGCTCATATTCATAAGTCTGAGTATGGTTTCCCTGCAAAACATTGGCGTTAGGGTGACTCAGGTGAGTCCTCTGTCTGTATGAAGCCTTTGGACCATATGAAGACTTTGGTCTGGGATTTGTCTTCTTCCCAGGCGGTGTCATGATGACATTCACCGAAAGATTCTCAAGAAAACTTTTGGGAACCCAAATCTTCTTCATAGGTGGCCCATCCCTGCAGTTAGTACCAATATACCTGGCAAGCACTTCACCATTCTGATTCATAAATAGTTTATAGTTTGCATCAAAGGATTCATCAACAATAATAGGGTTAGCACAAGTGAAGCCAGATAAGGTGGATGGATCCACTGAAGGTCCCTTTGCAGCAACCCATGTGGTCTTGGGGTACTGCTCAGGCTTCTAGTAGGAGCCATCAACATTCATTTTCCTCTCGAACACAACACCCTCTTTCCTAGGGTTTCGGTTCAGAATCTGCCTTTTGAGGACATCGCACAGTGTCTAATGTCGTTTGAGACTTTTGTACATCCCTGTTTCAAGCAATGTCTTCAACCTAGCATTTTCATCAGCAATAGTAGTGGTATCCGCAGCAGAGGGGTTAGTTACCACATCAGCAGTTCAAGATATTGCAACAGTAGCAGCAGTAGAACATTCAGCAACATAAGTAGGGTTATCACGCTCAAGGAATTTTAGACATGGCGGTTCAAAACCTTCATGAGAGGGACTGATCTGTGGAGCGCGAAGTGACTCGTTTTCCTTTTGAAGATCTTCATGAACCGCTCTCAATTTCTCAAGTTCTTGCTTCCTTTGAAGATAATCATAGGAAAGCTTTTCATGAGTTGTTGAGAGAGTTTCATGACGACTTTCAAGTTCCTCATACTTAACATGGAGACTTTTTATGTCTTCAATTAAGGACTGAGATCGAGTCATTTCAGCGTCCAACAGGTCATCGCTTTTCTCTAATAGTTTTTGAATATGTTCCATAGTTCTCTGTTGTTCAGTTGCAAATTTAGCAAGTGTTTTGTAGCTGGGTTTGGAATCACAATCAGAGTCATCTTCACTAGATGTTTGATAGTGAGCATTGCGTGAGTTTACCTTGGCATCGCGTGCCATGAACTAATAGGTGGGAGCGGAGTCGTCCTTGTCATTAGTATCAGCGTCAGTGACGAAGTCATTGTCTTCAGTGTTGAAGATGGACTTGGCAACGTAGGCTGTAGCTAGACTTGCAACGTGAGAGTCGGACTCCTCCTCAGACTCCACCTCCGCCTCCTCAGACGTAGACTCCTCCTCTGAATCCATTTCCTTGCCAACAAACACACGAGCCTTGCCAGAGGAGCTCTTCTTGTGTGATGAAGACTTGGAAGAAGACTTTGAGTATTTCTTCTTCTTCTTGTCATCAGAATCATATTCCTTGCTCTTCTTCTTCTTGTTCTCATTGTCCAACTGCGGACACTCAGAGATGTAGTGACCAGGTTTCTTGCACTTGTGGCATGTTCTCTTCTTATAGTCATGGGTAGAGGCTTCATCATTTCTTGAGCCGGATCGAGAAGACTTTCCGAAGCCTTTCTTCTTGGTGAATTTCTAGAACTTCTTCACAAGCATAGCAAGCTCCTTTCCAATGTCTTCAGGATCATCAGAACTGCAGTCAGATTCTTCTTCAGAAGAGGAAACAATGTTTGCCTTCAAAGCACGAGTTCGGCCATAGTTGGGACCGTAGATCTCTCTTTTCTCAGTAAGCTAAAACTCATGTGTGTTGAGCCTTTCAAGTATGTCATACGGATCGAGTGTCTTGAAGTCAGGGCGTTCTTGAATCATCAAGGCTAGGGTGTCAAATGAGCTATCAAGAGATCTCAGGAGCGTCTTGACGATTTCATGCTTGGTGATCTCAGTAGCGCCGAGAGCTTGAAGCTCATTTGTGATATCAGTGAGGCGATCAAACGTGAGTTGCACATTCTCATTGTCGTTTCTCTTGAAGTGGTTGAAGAGGTTGCGAAGAACACTGATCCTTTGATCTCTCTGGGTTGAAACGCCTTCGTTGACCTTGGAGAGCCAGTCCTAGACTAGCTTCGATGTTTCCAGAGCACTCACACAGCCATACTATCCTTTGGTCAGATGCCACAGATGATGTTCTTGGTAGTAGAATCCAGTTGAACGAACTTCTTGACATCAGCAGTGGTGACACCTTCACCAGCCTTGGGAACGCCATTCTTGACGACATACCAGAGGTCGACATCAATGGCTTCAAGATGCATTCGCATATTATTCTTCCAGTAGGGAT
This sequence comes from Triticum urartu, assembly GCF_056163025.1. Lineage (NCBI taxonomy): Eukaryota > Viridiplantae > Streptophyta > Magnoliopsida > Poales > Poaceae > Triticum > Triticum urartu. The sequence continues at coordinate 327,466,762 of NC_141876.1, forward strand.
ATTCAGTTCCATCGAAGACGAGGCAAGCAGCGGAGACTTTGATTATCCCTGCAGTCGACATAGCTAAAACTCTAGGTGGTTAAACCGAATCACACAGAACAAGGGAGTACCCTGCTCTGATACCAATTGAAAGTGCTAGTTATCGACTAGATGGGGGTGAATAGGCGATTTTTTTAAAGTCTTCAAAACATGGAAGTTTCGAAGACAAACGATAGAAATGAACCTATAAACATGCAGCGGAAGGTAGACTACACTAGGAAAGCCATAGTCAAGTATTCAATGAAGTGAAAGCACGAAGACTAGTAGCAGCTAGGCAGTACGGATTAGGATGGAAGATAGTATGAAGCCAATCAGAACAAACAGTCACATAGTGAAGACAAATAGATAATGCAAATAGGCAATGACTTCACAAGGACCAACTGTAAATAAAGAGATGGGAAGGATAGATCCAGTTGCTTAGTGAAAAAGATAATGATTTGTTGGACCAGTTCCAGTTGCTGTGACAACTGTATGTCTGGTTAGGGAGGCTGAGATTTAACTCAGAAGACGATGTCTTCACCTTATTCCCCTTGAGCTAAGGACACACAGTCCTCGCCCAATCACTCAGGTAAGTCTTCAAGGTAGACTTCCAAACCTTCACAGACTTCATTCACCGGCGATCCACAATGACTCTTGGATGCTCAGAACGTGACGCCTAACTGGCTGGACGATTCACAGTCCTCAAGTGCAACAAGTCTTTAGATCACACAGACAGGAAGACTTCAGTGATGCCTAACACTCTTTGGCTCTGGGTGTTTAGGGCTTTTTCCTCGCAAGGATTTCTCTCTCAAAAGCTTTGGAGGTGGGTTGCTCTCAAACAACAAAAGTCGTGCACTAACTCTGAGCAGCCACCAATTTATGGTGTAGGGGGTGGGCTATTTATAGCCACTAGGCAACCCGACCTGATTTGTCCGAAATGACCCTGGGTCAGTAAGGAACTGAAACGTGTTCCAACGGTCAGATTTCAAACACACGTGGAAACTTTACTTGGGCTACAAGTAAAGCTGCCTCATCCAGCTCTGGATAAGATTTGCTCTCATTGTCTTCGCTCGAAGACATAGGATTTTGGTTAAGCATCACTTCAGTCACTCTGACTTTGTTCACTGGGACCCCACTTAACAGTACAGTGGTTCCTATGACTCAACAAAGAAGAAAAGGAAACAACGAAACAACTAAGTCTTCGTGCTCCATTGTCTTCACGCGATGTCTTCTCTTGTCATAGTCTTCAATGTGAATATCTTCACATACCACCTTTGTCTTCAATGTCTTCATACATTTTTAGGGGTCATCTCCGGTGGGTAAGGCGAATCAATGAGGGACTACTACCTATGTTATCCTGCAATTCTCACAAACACATTAGTTCCTCAACCAAGTTTGTCGTCAATACTCCAAAACCAACTAGGGGTGGCACTAGATGCACTTACAATATGTTATATGGCAGCGGTGATGACGATGGTGGTATGTGGCAGCGGTGATGACGATAGTGGTATATGGGAGCGGTGATAAAGATGGTTTGGCGACGGCGTGACAACCTATGAACAGAACTCGAGATTGTAAAGGGCTAGACACTAAGACAAGCAACTTGACATGATGATGCAACCGCCAATTCAATAGAGCAAAATAATCAAAATACTATGCAAAGGTTCAGACTGGTTCGGATGTGATGAACTAACCCTATTTTTTGTGGCTTTTCGTGGACTGTAGGTATGAAGAGCAGACTCGATCTAAACTATGAAAAACTGTAAAATCTCACCAAGCAACCTGGAAATCTGATACCACTTGATAGAGGCGAAGGTGTCCCGTCATTCGATGATAAGGTGATTATCGTTTTGGTGGAGTAGACTTTGACGACCCGACTATGAACGTGTGAGGACGTCGCGCCTTAGCAATCGTTAAACCAACTCCGAAAGGTTATTGACCACACCGGAGCACGATCAACCCGACCACGAGGGTCTGTTTCCTGCAAGCAAACAAAGAACAAGCAAGAAACTAAGATTGCAATCTGGATATTGCGAATATAAGATGAAAGCTTTATTGATCAATGTGGGGTTCTGTGACGTGTTGGTCAGGTCACTGAACACAAACGAAGTACGTGAAGTTATAGCTAAGATGAACTTTTAATCTAACCAAACAACGGTGCCCTAAGGGCTGTATATATGGAGGAAGAGGGGGAATTTTTTGGCCCTTGGAGGAGGGGTCCGAAACCAACCCTAACTCTTGTTTCCCCACACATACGGACTCTAAAAACAACCTATAATCAAGTATTTTGAAATTACATGGGCCTGGCCCAATAATAAGGTGACACGACACCTAGAATAGCCTCTGGACGAAATTTATGACTTGGAGTCTTCTATATTTCGTCCAAGGCTTGATACACTGATTATGGTGGCTTTAAAGTCCTATAATCATCACTTGTAAATCCGTTCTTGCTCCCCTTGCGCATGCCATCATCTCCATGCTTGAACTTGCTCCAAGGTTCATCTTTCTTGTCCAAGCTAGGCCATTCATTTGTAAGCAAAACAAATGTATCCAATTTAGGCAGCATCATATTCTCATGAACATTAGAATCCTTACCAAGAAATGAAAGTACCTGGTAATTTAATTGGCATGTGTGAGCTCTAGTAATTGGTCCAGCATGTATAACAGCAGGGGCTGTGGGTGTAACAATGGTATGGATGTCCTCATCAGAAGGCTAAGGGGTTATCAAAGCAATGGCAAGAAGTACACGAAGTGTCGTTGAGGTTACCGTGCTTGCTTACAGTTGAGGGTGTCAAAATAACGTGATTGTTGTCGATGTCATAGTGCATGGTGTTCAGTACGTTGGCGAAGATACCGCTGCATCGAAGTCGGAGTTGTCGAAGTCGTGGAAGTCGTCGAAGATGCGCAAACTTTCTATCTAGGCCGGATGTTCCGGGCAAGACGGAAGGTCCGGGGTCTGGAGGTTCCGGGCGGGGCCGGAAGGTCCGGTGGTCGGAAGGTCCAGGCGGGGCCGGAAGTTCCGGGGGTCATGATTCTGCAAGACAAGGAAATCGAGGATAGTGGATTTGGGCGGAAAAACTTCGGCAAAAACCCAAATACGAATGGGAAAAGAAAATTTTTAGGTGGATGGAAGGGTGGGGAAGTTAGATCTACGTGCCACACACGAAATCCACGGATCAAATCCAACAAAACTTCATCACACCAACAAATCACGGAAAATTTGGAGGACTATTTTGTGGGGATTTCCAAAATTGGGATGAATCACAACAAAATTAGGCTAGAAAACAAAGAGTGAGGCTCTGAAATCATGATCAACATGGATCATGATACCAAGATGATGTAGGGTAGAACCCTAGATGGCTGATCTTTCATGAAAGGAGCGGATCCCATGATGAACACGAAGAACACGAGGGAAAAACACAAGGGGAAACATGAGAGAATCACTCAAACCAACAAGATTCGGTCACACATATGCTAGATCCTCGAAACACAAAAGAGATACAAGATCCACGAATAACAAGGGACGATACAAGTGGCACGATCTTCTCTGTGAAGAGGTCTTGAGGGGTCTTCCCGTTAGGGGTCTTGAATCCACTTGGGGGATTTTCTCCGTAGAGGCCATGAACTCCTAAGGAGAAGGGGATCAAGTGGAGAGCAAAGCTTCTCAATGAGTTACTACTTAGCTAACCCTAAAACGTAAGTAGGAGAAGAGTATATATATAGTCTCGGGGGTGAAAGGGTACACGAGCCTCGGCCCAAGTCATTGCGCGCAAGCAAGGCCGAAAGGTCCAGGTGCCGAAGGTTCCAGGGAGTGTCCGCCCTAACCAGAGAGTTGCCACGGGAGTAGTTGGCCTGGCGTCTGGCAGCCGGAAGGTCTGGGAGGGCCAGAGGTTCCGAGGGCTGGAAGGTCCGGGCCAGGTTCCGGGCCGGTTCCGGGCTAACCAGAGAGTTGGCACGCCCAGGCTAGTCTAGGTCGTCGGAGGCCGGGGGCTCTGGGTTGGCCGGAGGTTCCGGGGGCCGGAAGTTCCGGGGTCTAGCCAGAAGTTCCGGGCTAGACAGAGAGTTGACGCATGTCTCTTCTTCTTCAGCTCTCGTCACTGTGGCTTGTGTGCTGTACCTGATCACACATAGCGTCTCAGACTTAGGCAGTAGCCATGTCTCAGTCGATCGAATGGGGAAATCAAGTAGGAGTGATGTCACCTCAGATTTAATAGCACGAACTCTTGCTCTTATCATGGGTCCGTTTGGAGCTTGGATAGTCGAGGTAGGGTCCATGGGGATGACCATGGGATGCCCCGCATCAGTGGAGAAGCTATCTCTCACCACAAGACCACATCCTTATCACATCCAATGGTTCAACAACAGCGGCAAGGTTAAGGTAACATGTATTGTTCGTGTGCATTTTAGTATCTCTACATATGTTGATTATGTTGATTGTGATGTGGTACCTATGCAAGCATGTTCCTTTTACTTGGTAGACCATGGCAATTTGATAAAAAAATCTATACACCATGGTAGAAACAATCAGTATACTCTTGTACATAAGGATAAAAATATTGCGTTGCTTCCTATGACTCGTGATTCCATTTTGAAAGATGATATTAATAGAGCTAATAAAGCAAAACTAATGTAGGGTAGAACCCTAGATGCCCGATCTTTCACGAAATGGAGGGGATCCTACGAAGAACACGAGGGGAAACACGAGGGAAATCATGAGGGGAACGAGATGATACACTCAAATCAAAAAGAAACAATCACACATGTGCTAGTTCCTCGAAACACAAAGAGATACATGATCCAAAGTCAACAAGGGACGATACATAGGGTCAATGTGGGGGATATAGCTTATCGGGAACTTATCGATCGACCCATGATAAGGGGTAAATCGGCCAGTTTATCGCCATATCGGCTGATTTATCGCCATATCAGCTGATTTATCGGCCGATTTATCTTATCGGTCTGACAGCGGTAAGCGATAAATCGGCTGATTTATCGACATATCGCAAGATATCTTGAACAGTGCATAGGGTAACTAGTTCAGCTCCGTGAGGAGGTCTTGAGGGGTCATCCCATGAAGGGGTCTTGAATCCAAGGTGGATCTTCTCTGTAGAGGTACGGTCTCTCTCGGTGGAGTAGATCCGGGTGGATGAGCAAAGCTCTATCTCAAATGAGCTAATCCTTTTCTAACCCTCAAATGGTGGAGGTGGAGGAGTATATATAGTCTAGGGCCACGAAGGGGTAAGTGAGGGATACATGGACCTCGGTCCGTTACTCTGTGCACAGACAGGCGTCGGTCGTCCGATTGGTACCGGACGTCCGGTGGCTTGCGAGGGTCCGGTCGTCCGGTACATGTCGGACATCCGGCGTTTTGGCTCAGGATAGGTGGCACCGGATTTCCGGTCGGCATCGATCGTCCGTTGGCTGACGAGTGTCGGACTTTCGGCATCTGGCGGTCGTTCGGCCGCTGTAGACTTCAGTAGCGTTAAGTGTTTTGGTGGGTGGAAACTCCAGCCGCCGGATATCCGGTATGGACTGGTCGTTCGGTGGTTGTCGGATGTCCGAGAGATGTAGCTTGCAGGCAGCTCCTTCTCTTGCTCCGACTCCTCGCTGTCTTGTCCAATGCTCCTCGCTGTTCCATGGTCTTCCTCTTAGTTCCTGGTCATGCAGAGCACATATGTCTGAGGTAGTAGCCATGTCTCTTGTGTGTAAAGTGATGGTTCGGAGAGGAGCGAGTTCACCTTGCGTCTAATGGCGTATACTCAAGGTCTCATAGTATGTCCTCTTGGGGCATGGGGAGTAGTCGTAGTGTACATGGGGATGATCGTAGGATGCTCTGCATCATCTCCCCCCTTGGGAAAGATCCGACCTCGGATCGTGATCCTCATCACCATGGAAACAGTTGTTGTGGACGAACTTGTAGTTGGACATAGAGGAAGGTATTGCGCAATCCAAGTACTCTAAGGTGTTTCCGGTATGTGGTACATGCAAAATGAGCAAACACAAAGTACACTCGGAAATACAATGGATAGCGCACACAAGGTGTCCATCAAGTAAGTATGAGTCTGTTCGGCAAGATTTTTTGTGACAAAGCACATGAAGCTTAACACAATAATATAGAATGATATGCAACGCACTCATGGGAGCAAAAGCATTTGTAGTATGCACAAAGGTGTTGGGAATGTGATTAATGCGACCATTGTGCAAAATGATGTCATAATGGGACGATATATCAAAAGCATGAACATGGTAATTAGAGCTTAGTGTGATTATGTTGTCATGCAATTGATGTTGGGCAATTGTCACACCCTATTTTTCATGCCACAACACATAAGCTAATAAATCATGATAAAATATGGTTTGACAAAAACTTTTGAGTGTTTTGGACCTTGCCTTGTTTGGATTTTGTCTGTTGTTTGCAAGTGCTCTAAAAATCAAATAAATCCTCCAACTCCTATACTTCATCTCCTTGCTCCAAACTCTTGAACCAATGATCATGACATGTGTATAGAGCTATATAGTATTTTCTTACAAAAATAATTTGGCCAAAAAGTATTTTCAAAAATTAGTTTTCCAAAAACCCCTGAATTAAGATTTGTACTGCAAGTACTTAATTCAGGGCTGTAAAAAAATCTTTCCAAAAATATGTTTGACTCCTATTAGATATAGGATACCCAGAAACCATAAAAATATAATTTTAGAAGTTATTTTCCTATTTTATTTAAAAGCTTTTTCTTAAGGCCAGAAATGGTCTTTAATAGGAAAAAAAATATTTTATTGTTTCAAAAATATTTGACAAAAATCAGGGAAACTCAGTGGACATATATTTTCCATATATAAGAGTTTCAACACATGGTCATGTTCAAAATATTGGTCAAATCCCTCAAAAACCCTTTCTGGATATTTCAAGCTTTTAAATATTTACAAAGGAAATATTCCCCAAAAATTCCAAGAAAATTCTAGCATGTCACATATGACATGTTTGATGATCTTGCCAAGTATCATGTCATGGAGAATAGTATAACCCCATGAAATCTCCCCAAAACCATTTCTGTCCATTTTGAAGTTTGAGCAACTTTACATTGCCAAACATGTCCAAATGTGTTCAAACCTTGTGAACATGCTCAAATGGTCTAATTATTCATCTAGACCAAATGGCACAAGTTGGAGAGAATGTTATCTTGCTCAAAGTGCCCCAAAACCCTTCCTGTTCAGAACCAAATTTGAACAACTCTACATTGGCAACTTTCTCCTTTTGATCTCAACTTTTGTGGAGATGTTCATAACCTCAAATGATGACACTACACCAAGTGGTGCATCAAGGAGAATAGATTTGCATGAATAAATCTTGGTAAAGCCATTTCTTTTGATTTCTAGGGTTTACCAAAGTTACATTGGTTACTTTGCCCAAATGAGCTCAAACTTGGTGGAACATCCTACTTCTATGTGCCATTCCATCTTGTTAATTCTCATGTCAAGTGGAATTAATTTTCTTGCCCAAACCAGCATCAAACACCTTCTGCCATTTTACTAAAACCCCTATTTTGACCTCTTCCACTCTTCTCCATGGCCTCCACTTTTTACCACAGCCCCTCCTAGACCTCTTCTACCTCCAGTAGCAATGGCTGCATCTCAGATCAATAATTGAGGGGTGAAACCACCTCTTTTACCCCTCTGGACAGCCCTTGCACCCCTCTTCCTCACCTCCCTCCTCACTCCAGTGGCCACCCAAGGCATCCAAGGTTTTCCCCATATTATTTACTCCTCCCTAGAGCTACCAGACATGCTTAGCCATGCCCACTTTGCCAAAAAAATGGCATGCCGGCCATTTGCACGCTCTGGAGCGCGCTACAGTGCGCTCCCGCACTGTAGCCGCCCCCTGCCAAGCACCTCCGGCCACCTCGGGCCTCCCTAGCGCGCCCGACGAGACGCCTCGGCGTCCGGGACACGGCAGCTAGTCGGCCCCCTCCTCCCTCTCTCTCTCCTGCCCCTGCTCGCACGCGCACCGGCCACCCGAGAGCTCCAACGGCCGAGCTCACACGCGCGATGCTCTGGCCCTCCCCCGCTCCTTCTCTCCCTTCCCCTGGCCGTAGACCATATCTACAAACGCCCAGGACACGCACACACAAGCCCCCATGACCCCTAGCAACGGCAACGACCTCGCCGACGCACTCGTCCACGGTGCACCGTCACCCCGCCTTAAACGACTTTCCCGAGCCCCTTCTCTGGGCACCGTTCGCTCTCTCTTTCCCCCAGCGACCTCCTAGAGCATCCAGATCCTCCTCCCGTGCCTCCCTTCTCCTACCACCGCACGGCTGCCGCTTCGCCTCTCTCAAATTCGAGCAATGCTGAGCACACCTCCCTCCCTTTCCTCCACACAAAGACTCCCCGTGGTCCGGCGAACCTCCCCACCTACTCGAACCATCGCGGGGATGCTCGAAGGCCGAGAGCCACATATGGCCGACGACCTCCCTCTCCACCGTCAAAGCTGCGGTCACCTCGGCCCCCTCCGGCGGCCGTGTCCTGCACCAGCGGATGCGCCGCTCCGCGCTGAGCTCGCCCATAGGCGGAGCGCCGCGGGAGACGGCCGGAGGCGCCGGCTATCGCCGGACGAGCGCCGGCGTGCGCTCTGCCTCCCCTACTCTGCCTCGAGCGGGAGGTAGAGGACGACCGCCCCGCCAGCTGGCATGGGGGCCCCGCCCGTCAGCGGCAAAGGCGACCGAGCTGTCCCACCAGTCGAGTTAAGTGGAAACGGCTTCAGGCCGATCCGCTTGCCCCGCTGGGTGGCGCCCTCCCGCAGTGCGCCTTCAGCGTCACCTCCTCCCTCGCGCAGCCGAGACACTGGGCCGAGCCCAATAGGCGCTGTTTAGCTGGGCTTCGCCCAATGCGCTTTATAAGGTTGAGTCCCTTTCTTCCTTTTTCTTTTCATAAATATTGTAAAATTCCTAAATAATTCAAATAGACTCCAAATTTGATGATTCTAATTTCTGTAAGTTCATAAATTCCCGATCTATCACATGGTGCAATTTCCACATTTTTCCATAAAGATTTTCTTCATAAACATTTATGAAATCCCATTTCTCCATTTCTGTCATAAACTTTATAAAATCACAGAGAGCTCAAAATTGATCCAAATGCCATGATTCAAATTCCTAGATGCTTCTAAGTTCATAACTTAGTTTATGAACATTTTTCTCAATACTTTCTGTACCACACAAAATAATGAGCCATTTCTTCATATTTGTCAACCTTGTAAATTCATAGGAAAATCATTTAAACTCCAAATCCAGTGAAACCAACTCCTAGATGCTTCTAAAATCATGATTTGTTAAATGGTTGCCTTTGCTCATTTTTCAAAAATATATTTCTGTACACTTCTTGCAAATCCATAAACCCCTTGATTCCGTCATATCAAAATGTTTAGAAATATCCACTGACCCAATTCCAATGAAACCACTCTGGTTAATTTTCATATAACCAGAGATGTCCTAGAAAAGTCAAATCAATATTTTTGGAGCACTTTTATTTCTGCCTTGTTGTGTTGCTTATTATGGTTGCTTTCAACGATAGTTGACGAAGTAGACGAAATGCTCGGAGTTGGACCAGAGATATTTGAAGACCTCGAAGACTTTATTAAAACAGGCAAGCAGCCCTTTGACCATGATGAAACATTTTACATCATGATGGCATTTTCGTTGCTTCACCGAGTGCATGATATACCTTGAATGGCAACCTTGCTAGGCTTGTCTCCGTTGCATACTCCATTTATACTTGCATTCTTCATGACTCTACCCTTGCTTAGAGTTGTGTTGGTGGGTTGTAGAAATATGCTATAGTTAATGGCTACGCAAAGTGGGTCAGGGTTATGCATGGAAAGAAACAAGTGTGGTTTGACATACTTGCAAATAGCCCAGTGGGTGCCACTAATGCCCCTGGGAGATGATGCTGAACTAGGTCACTACTTGGTGGAGAAGTAGTGTACCAAGGCTCGATAAAAGTGTTGTTTACAGAGACAGATTAGATTTAAGATTTGTCGACTGTCCCAACCTTACATGCGCAACCACTCTACCCTTATATGGGAAAGGGCATTATTGATTACCTAGGCCGATACTAGCTTGGCGCCCACATTACTAGTGATGGGAGAGTTGTTGGTGTGCTCTCTCGGGACGGGGTCATGCCAGGTAGGGCGGCCATGACTGTTTTCACAGGGCACCGGATACACCGTTGTGTCCCCTCTCGGATGTTACGATCTCGAGTGAGTCTCGTATGATGTATATCGAGAGGATACGGAACAACGAGTGGACTCCTTGTTAGTGTCGTCTAGGGAAAGATAGTGATCGGGTGCTTACCCCGGGTACTTGAGGTACCGCGGGTCGTGGATGACACGAAAGTTCCCCGGATCTTGTGGGTAAAGTGTGCAACCTCTGCAGAGTGTAAAACTATTGAATAGCCGTGTCCACGGTCAAGGACAGTTGGGTGGTGCTGCTTAGACTACGTCCATATGTTTCTGACAAACAACACGGTTTGGTAAAAATATTGACGTGATTCGTGAGGTAGTCACGATCAGCTTGAGCATGAGTTGTTCATAACTCTCTCTCGGTGTTGATGTCTGTAACCTCCTGATACTTGTTGCAGACGCATTCATATTCTTGATAAATGTTGATCATACTTGCATGAGAAAAACTAGCTTTCCGCAAAAATGCCAAAATTAGTAGTAGTGCCTTGCATAATTATTCTGTTATCACCCTTGGGTTGCTTGCGAGTACATTCAAAGTACTCATTGGCTTGCCACTGGTTATTTTATTGGCCAGGCATGAAAGAACATGATATGAAGAAGAGTACCTCAGTGACAAACATGCGAGCTAGGACGCTTCCCAGTCAGAATGCCTGTAGGGTTAAGGCAGATGGCATGGGTCCAAGTTATCGACGAAGATTTCCGCTGCGATGTTATACTCAAGACTTGACCATAATGGTCCTACTTGTGTATGTATGGATGTAAGACTCTTGTTATTCAGCTTCTGTGTGTTCAGTGAGCATTGATCTCTGGGATCACTGTACACGTGCATTCGGTGATCATGACTTATGAGTCGGGGTCCCCACAGAGCTGGTATCAGAGCCATCCTGACTATAGGAAGCCTTAGTTAGCATGGTCGTTAGATAGGGTAAAATTATTTCTAAAACTATTACTAGTTTTCAAAACTATCTATACTTCTCTTCCCTTCTTAGTTTTTCAAAAACTAAGGTATACTTTCCCCATTGATCTCTTCCCCTTCAAAACTTTTGGTCGCTAGAACCCTTATGCCCCTGACCACTAGATTCCTTGAAACCCTCGTGGATAGTCTAGAAGGAGGATGCCTTGTCAGACATTCACCCACATCTTCCGAACACAAGATTGGCGACACCAACAGAGGATACATCCTCGAGGAATGAGGACATGAAGACCCATAAGATGGTGACACCCTTGACACCGCTCCAAGATGATGCAACCTTAGCCAATGATGATCACGGCATAAGAAATGCAAGATCTTGATATACCTCGCTAATAGAGTAACCATGTCCTTACCGTTGTTGCATCGGCAACCACTGGTGGATGAGAACCTAGCCATTTGGCCCGCCTCACTATAGTGAGTAGGAAAATGGTTCTCTTCATCCCCCGCTCTTGGTGTCGATGTTTTCATCAACGTAACCGACATGTTGGACCTCTACTATGCCTTGTTAATATCATTGCATAAGGGATTACCTACCTGGTACCGTCAACACCTTAGAAGGTAAAAGGGGTCGTCATGATTAAGAAGACAACAAAAGACCGAGTCAATGCCTTCTACGAGGAGCCACCTTCACCCCATCACTTCAAAAGGCGAGAAGTTGTTGAAGACTCTTCAGGCTCAACCCAGATCGTTTCATCGAACAACACAAGAGACATAGCAACACCTGAGGAAAACTCAGAAGACTGCACAAGGTACAAGGCACGACTACTGAGTCCGAGAACCCCTAGGGTAGGATGAGTCGTGTACCCCCCTATGCGTAGTCGAGTCCGTATGATGGTTCGAATAGAACCATGATTGTGTGTTGCTTGTTTTTTTGATTGTGTTTTGATATCAGCCACCCTTTTTCCCTAAGCAACTAGTATGCGGCTATATCACCTGCCTTATTTTATTGTTTGTGTTTGGCCCTTTCAGCCCTTGTTTGTTTGCACTTGCACTATAGAACCCCCTTTAGGCATTCCCCTCCTCTATGATACTTTTCCCTCTTATCTCTCTCCTCAACTGAAGACCAGCAAGACAAGCTACACCAAGGATTCTACCTCGGCAACCAACTAGCGATGAAGACTTCTGCTACAATCTCCACAACCAAGTGCAACCCCGTAGAATTATGTTTAACCCTCCAGACTAGAAATCCATTCCTAGACCCTTCGAGACTTCACAAGATACCCCGTATCGAATCTTTAACCATGTGCTTGACCCACAGAATTGCAAGAGAACCAGTTAAGCCTCCGTAACCTTGCTTATCACTGGGCTCATTATGGAACTAGTGGACGTAGTGAGCAAGCACATTGTCACCCTAATATAGCACAAGAACTGACGATGCCATGAGGAAGACCAATTTGAGGATATAGGAATAGAGGACAAATGACTTCATGAGTTTGTATCAGTGACCCTAAGGAATTATCTGAGACTTTGGTAAATCATGAGTGATGATTGGATTTGGCCTATACAAGATGATGCTTTTGATGGTATAAGGTTATTTGTTTGAAGGACTAGATAGACTATTGGCATCTGAGAAACCGTGCTTAAGGATAAGATAATAAAATGTTCACTCGCACACTAGAATCCTTGAAACCCTTCAGCCCTACTAAGCCATAACATGGTCGGGTCATTACCATAGGTCTTGACTCTAAATCGAGAACACCTCAGACCATACTCAACCGTGACCACCACCAATACCCCCAGCCTACTTTATGTACCCCGTGAACAAAGTTTTCATGGAGTGCTTAGACAAGATAGTTGTCATCTTTATTTTGGTAACATACTTGTCTACCCGAAGATGGAAGAAGAATCACTGAGCTGGTGAAGAAACATTTGAAGACTGCCATGCCAAGGAGAAAGAACTATACCAACCACCATCGTCAAGGAGTGAAATTTCTCATCAAAGACCAGGTGTATCTGCAAGCCACTTCTACCCAAGGAATCAAGCATTTCCATGTCAAAGGGAAGCTCACACCAAGATTTATCGGCCCTCTCCAAGATCACTGCAAGACGAAGAATAAACGGCTACCAGCTAGAGTTATCACCTGAGTCACCCACTGTGCACAACGTTTTTCCACACGACACCACTCCGAAAACGTTTCCAACTTCCTAACTAGCCCTGTCTCTACAAGGACATCGACCATGAGCCATCGACCTCCAGCCCAATATGACCTACGCGAGAGACCCCAATTGCAATCTGGGTCAAGCAGGATGACAAACACGAAGCCACGCCATCGAGTACTTCAAGGTTCAATGGAGCACCAAACGGAAGCAGAAGCAGTATGAGGACGTGAAGGCTACCCCAAATCCAAGTTTCCGTATTCCTTTCCGCGCCTAGTCTGAGAATCTCGGGGACGAGATTCTTGTAAGGGGGATAGGTCTGTCACACCTTGTTTTTCATGCCACAACACTTAAGCTAATAAATCATGATAAAATGTGGTTTGACAAAAACTTTTGAGTGTTTTGGACCTTGCCTTGTTTGGATTTTGTCTGTTGTATGCAAGTGCTCTAAAAATCAAATAAATCCTCCAATTCCTATACTTCATCTCCTTGCTCCAAACTCTTGAACCAATGATCATGCCATGTGTATAGAGCAATATAGTATTTTCTTACAAAAATAATTTGGCCAAAAAGTATTTTCAAAAATTAGTTTTCCAAAACCCCCTGAATTAAGATTTGTACTGCAAGTACTTAATTCAGGGCTGTAAAAAAATCTTTCCAAAAATATGTTTGACTCCTATTAGATATAGGATACCCAGAAACCATAAAAATATAATTTCAAAAGTTATTTTCCTATTTTATTTAAAAGCTTTTTCTTAAGGCCAAAAATGGTCTTTAATAGGAAAAAATATTTTATTGTTTCAAAAATATTTGATAAAAATCAGGGAAACTCAGTGGACATATATTTTCCATATATAAGAGTTTCAACACATGGTCATGTTCAAAATATTGGTCAAATCCCTCAAAAACCCTTTCTGGATATTTCAAGCTTTTGAAATATTTACAAAGGAAATATTCCCCAAAAATTCCAAGAAAATTCTAGCATGTCACATATGACATGTTTGATGATCTTGCCAAGTATCATGTCATGGAGAATAGTATAACCCCATGAAATCTCCCCAAAACCATTTCTGTCCATTTTGAAGTTTGAGCAACTTTACATTGCCAAACATGTCCAAATGTTCTCAAACCTTGTGAACATGCTCAAATGGTCTAATTATTCATCTAGACCAAATGGCACAAGTTGGAGAGAATGTTATCTTGCTCAAAGTGCCCCAAAACCCTTCCTATTCAGAACCAAATTTGAACAACTCTACATTGGCAACTTTCTCCTTTTGATCTCAACTTATGTGGAGATGTTCATAACCTCAAATGATGACACTACACCAAGTGGTGCATCAAGGAGAATAGATTTGCATGAATAAATCTTGGTAAAGGCATTTCTATTGATTTCTAGGGTTTACCAAAGTTACATTGGCTACTTTGCCCAAATGAGATCAAACTTGGTGGAACATCCTACTTCTATGTGCCATTCCATCCTGGTAATTCTCATGTCAAGTGGAATTAATTTTCTTGCCCAAACCAGCATCAAACACCTTCTGCCTTTTTACTAAAACCCCTGTTTTGACCTCTTCCACTCTTCTCCATGGCCTCCACTTTTTACCACAGCCCCTCCTAGACCTCTTCTACCTCCAGTAGCAATGGCTGCATCTCAGATCAATAATTGAGGGGTGAAACCACCTCTTTTACCCCTCTGGACAGCCCTTGCACCCCTCTTCCTCACCTCCCTCCTCACTCCAGTGGCCACCCAAGGCATCCAAGGTTTTCCCCATATTATTTACTCCTCCCTAGAGCTACCAGACATGCTTAGCCATGCCCACTTTGCCAAAAAAATGGCATGCCGGCCATTTGCATGCTCTGGAGCGCGCTACAGTGCGCTCCCGCACTGTAGCCGCCCCCTGCCAAGCACCTCCGGCCACCTCGGGCCTCCCTAGCGCGCCCGACGAGACGCCTCGGCGTCCGGGACACGGCAGCTGGTCGGCCCCCTCCTCCCTCTCTCTCTACTGCCCCTGCTCGCACGCGCACCGGCCACCCGAGAGCTCCAATGGCCGAGCTCACACGCGCGATGCTCTGGCCCTCCCCCGCTCCTTCTCTCCCTTCCCCTGGCCATAGACCATATCTACAAATGCCCAGGACACGCACACACAAGCCCCCATGACCCCTAGCAATGGCAACGACCTCGCCGGCGCACTCATCCATGGTGCACCGTCACCCCGCCTTAAACGACCATCCCGAGCCCCTTCACTAGGCACCGTTCGCTCTCTCTTTCCCCCAGCGACCTCCTAGAGCATCCATATCCTCCTCCCGTGCCTCCCTTCTCCTCCTACCACCGCACGGCTGCTGCTTCGCCTCGCTCAAATTCGAGCAATGCCGAGCACACCTCCCTCCGATTCCTCTACACAAAGACTCCCCGTGGTCCGGCGAACCTCCCCACCTCCTCGAACTGTCGCGGGGATGCTCGAAGGCCGAGAGCCACAGATGGCCGATGACCTCCCTCTCCACTGTCAAAGCTGCGGTCACCTCGGCCCCCTCCGGTGGCCGTGACCTGCACCAGCGGATGCGCCGCTCCGCGCTGACCTCGCCCATAGGCGGAGCGCCGCGGGAGACGGCCGGAGGTGCCGGCTATCGCCGGACGAGCACCGGCGTGCGCTCTGCCTCCCCTACTCTGCCTCGAGCGGGAGGTAGAGGAGGACCGCCCCGCCAGCTGGCATGGGGGCCCTGCCTGTCAGCGGCAAAGGCGACCGAGCCAGCCCACCAGTCGAGTTAAGTGGAAACGGCTTCGGGCCGATCCGCTTGCCCCGCTGGGTGGCGCCCTCCCGCAGTGCGCCTTCGGCGTCACCTCCTCCCTCGCACAGCCGAGCCACTGGGCCGAGCCCAATAGGCACTGTTTAGCTGGGCTTCGCCCAGTGCGCTTTATAAGGTTGAGTCCCTTTCTTCCTTTTTCTTTTCATAAATATTGTAAAATTCCTAAATAATTCAAATAGACTCCAAATTTGATGATTCTAATTTCTGTAAGTTCATAAATTCCCGATCTATCACATGGTGCAATTTGCACATTTTTCCATAAAGATTTTCTTCACAAACATTTATGAAATCCCATTTCTCCATTTCTGTCATAAACTTTAGAAAATCACAGAGAGCTCAAAATTAGAATTAACTAACAGTTGGGTCCCGTTCATCATACTCTGTTTTAATTAACTAACAGTTAATTAGGTTAATTAGTGATTAGGTTAATCTAATTATAATTAATTAACTTAATTAATTAATTAATATTTTATTTATTTATAATTTCCCTTTTTTTTAATAAACATTCTTGGGCAGGGGCCCACTGTCATTGGGCCAAAGGGCCACAGCGGGTTCGGGTTAGCGGGCTACCGCCCGGAAGGGGACGAGGCCACGGCCACCGCCGGTGGCAACCTCCGGCCAAGTGGCCGCCGACAGCTGCGGCCAGGGGAACGGGCGGTGCAGGGCAGGGCGGCAGGGGAGGCAGCTGGGCGTGCGGACGGCATGGGTGGCCGCGGCCAAAGGCAGGCGGGCGCGCGACAGAAGCAGCAACACGCATGCGGGAGGGAGGCAAGGCGCGGGCAGCGCACGCACAGGGCGTATCCGGGACGCGGCCAACGAGGCCTCAGCAAGGCAGGGCACGGGCGGACGTGGTCTGCGCGCGGCGAGCGCGAGCGCGCACGCGGAGGAGGAGCGGGGCCGCGGTGAGCGGAGCCACGGCGTGGCGGAGCGCGAGCGCACGGCGGTGGCTGCGGGGAAAAGGGGAAGGAGGGGGCCTCACAAGGGGTTGCAGGGCACCCGGCAGTGGGGCGTGGGGCGGGGGTCGGAGATGAGGCGGCGATGGGGAGGCAGGCCGGCGATGACGGGTGAAGACGCAGGGGATGGGCGCCGGCGTCGAGGTGCGTTCGGCTGGCGTGGGATCTGGTGGGGTAGGGGGGCGCCTGGGAGGAGGCAGGGGCGGCGTTAGACATGGTGGAGGTCCGGCGGCGGCGGGCGTCATCAGGGAGGCGGGGTGGTTCGATCCTGATCCAATCTGGATCGGGAGGTGGGAGAGGTGGCGTCATGGGGGGGGGCAGTGGGGCGACGGGGTGGGTTAGGGTTTGGTGGTGGGGGGATATGGGGAGTGAGGGTGGCCGGTTGGGCCGGCCGGGTGGGTCGTGGCCCAGTTGGGCCGGTGGCCTGCTGGGTCGGAGCCCCGGGGGTGAATGCTTTCTCTTTATTTATCTTTGTTTTATTTTATATTTCTGCTTTACTGTTTTATTTTAGTTGCACTATATTTTTGGTTTAGTAAAATATGAAAATAGCTCCAAAAATAGTGTGTCAAATTAATCCACTGTTCTAAGAAGTTTTACCTCAGAATAAAAATAGTTTAGTATTTGGTAAACTATTTTAGGAGTATAACTAATTGTTTTGATGTTGTTTTAATCACTTAAGGGTATTTAATATTTTATAAAGATGTTTTTACTCCACCAATAATATCCATGATTTATTTGTCACATTAAGAACATTTTAGTTTTGACTTTTGAAAACTTTAATTGTTTGACTTGATTTTAAATTTGAATTCGAACCGTTTTTGAACCATCGTGAGATTAATAACAGTAACCGAGGTGACGTGGCATCATTAGCATGGAATTACTGTAGCATGATTACCCGGGCGTCACAATTCTCCTCCACTACAAGAAATCTCGTCCCGAGATTTAGGAGCGGTTATAAGGGGAAGGGATCTGGTTACGAAATTCTAAAAATTCTTCTGGGTCATAGTGGCTCTTCTCGAAGAGGTCGATCCATTACATTGATGTCTTCGGTCCTCTGCTTCAGGTCATCATGATGAAGTCATCGTCCTTCCTTCGGGACCTTCACCTAACTTACGAAAGGGTGAGAAGGGAAAACTCGATATGGATGGATTCTAATAAGATCGAGGATCAGACGGTTAACTCAGGGAAGAAGCATAAGTATCTCTCGATTTAAAACTTAAGAAGATATCGAGAGTGAAGTAAGAAGGTACCATGAGAAGCTTCAAACGGATAGGCAATCGTTCGATGCCTAACCAGAAGGTGAAAGGGTTTCAGGGCAACGAGAATAGGTATTGCGCCTCATACCAGAATAGATCACTAGACAGGTGGTCCGTGAATTACATACGAAGTCAAGCGCGAGGAACAACCTTGGAAACAGGGTGTATAGGAGAGTCAGGTTTCGATCCTGGGAACTGTGGGTTATGGGCCCACCATGTGGGTTAAAACTAGGAAGGGCGTTGACATCTTGCACGATCATGTGAGCAAGGCATGTCAGAGGATAGTCCGTCGGTTAAGTCGGCAACAACATCGGTACCAAAGGGACGAAGAGAACCATTCTCTTGCTCGTTGAAACGAGGCGGACCAATAGGCAAAGTTCTCGTCCATCGGTGGTTACCGAATGTCATCAACAATCGCAACAGGGTCTTGCGGGCAGAGTGGTACAACGAGGTGTTTACACAAGCAGGGAAATATTACTGCTTATATATTATAGATCACAAGGAGGTTTAAACAAACCAATGGAAGGAAAATGTGATCATCAGATCAAACCGAACAGTGTAAAGGATAACGTGTTTGACACATATACCAGGGGTATACCCTTCCCAAGGACAAGCAGAGTATGATATCCATGACAGGATATAATGTAGAAAACTCTTTAGGTAGGGGAGAGAAATTTCATGACATTACCCATACAACGGTGTTTGGAGAATTGAGCAGGAAACATTTAGCATTGGGCTTTAAATGTTCTTGTTGAAAATCGGAGTACCATAGACATGCTTCGAGATAGCATTGACATAGTCTTCAAGCAAAGGTCGTACTTTGGATACACCAAGGATTCATCAGGAACAACTTATAGAATAAGTCTTGCAATTTCCTCATGGAAGAATGGATAACCTTGCTAATAAGAAAACTATAACAGTAGGTCCTCCGGCCAGGTGTGCTGGCATGACATCACCTTACCAGGTCATATGAGGATCAATGTTATAACTCTTGAAAGTATGTTCCAACCATCATATCTGACCGAGATTCAGATCTGATCGGTGTTAGGAAACCTCAGACTCAAGATGCCTGAGAAGAAAAGGTGCAAGACAAATTGACGAGACGACATTGTAAGATTCTCGGGAATTGAACTGTGGAAGCAAGTTCCGAATCATGAGTTCATTATTAAATCAAGGATAGAATGAGGAGGTGGCTGATGGAATCAGCGACAATTCATTGAGATTAACAAAAGATGGATTTCCACAATTAAGTGAACAAGGAGATAACATTTG
The DNA here is from genome assembly GCF_056163025.1 of Triticum urartu. Taxonomy (NCBI): domain Eukaryota; kingdom Viridiplantae; phylum Streptophyta; class Magnoliopsida; order Poales; family Poaceae; genus Triticum; species Triticum urartu. The sequence goes on from NC_141876.1 coordinate 327,486,370, forward strand.
TCAGATCAAATGATATAAGGAAGTATGCTCACGGAAAACATACACAATTAAACATTGGTTGAAAGGTGCGCCCAAAATATGGGTTGGGTTGCACGACCAATGTCAGAATGGTGATTCAATAATCAATAGTCTAAGAACGAACGGCCGACCATTAACTTCAAAGCAATAGGGTTGCTAGAAGGGCAGAATCCAAACAGCACCGTTCACCTGTTGGTATCCCGGTTAGATCCAACACGGGGACCAAGAAAGAATGGTGATGGTGATAAGTATTACCTGTATCAAGAATTCTTAGGAGGTGGTGAAATTCTCACGACATTCTTGACATAAAAGATGGTAATACTCCAAGGTATCGAAGAATAATTGCTGGATAGCACGGGTCTCCAGGTATAACACAAAACACGAACAAGTTTGTGTTGGAGGGAAAGCAATAATGTTGTCGGTGATAACACAAATCATCGAGGGACAAGGATGGTTACATGTCATCATACATTTGGTTGATATTCTAGAAGGAATCAAAATGTTGTTTGATGACCACAACAAATTTAGTCGAGAGGCTCCACGAAGATGTAATCGATCGGCGATGACATCAAGTGAAAGGAATGATGAAGCGAATGGTTATTGGAACCATGGGTATGACACAAACTCGAAATCAAGTTTGCTGTTCAGGGAGAAATGATATGATGAGGAAAATCGATGTAAGCTTAGCTCATCGTCAAGAATTGTGCTCCGTGAAGGACCAGGTAGCACAGTTAAAATTTAGCACAATGATGATATAGCCGATCAGGCTAGGAATGACTTAAATGAATATTAACTCGTAAGCAACAACATTTACTTAAGAGTTATTGACTCAGAGTGCGGACTCGATTCACTATTCGATGTTCTCGGTTGACGACAACCCAGAACCTAGGAACAATTGGATCCGGCGAGTGATAATGGTTTATGAAGAACCCATAAGAAGTTATGATGTCCCATGATATTCCCGAGATACCAGGGTGTAATACTCGACGGTAGATCAAAGTAAAGGTTGGACTGGTGTATTGGTCCACACAAGACAAGTGCTTAAACTTGCCCGAGAAATGGGGTCAAATAAGAACATATGGTCGGAACCACGATTGCAAGGATCAATTCACAGATACCAAATGATATTATATCAAGGAGGATAGTTATTATTGCAAAAAGCTTCCATGATAGGATATACATCGTGTCCATGGGCATGAACACAAGTTCAAGGTCGACTCCCACTTCTTCAATGCATAACCTTTCATTCACTGCTCTAGATAAAACTGATTTCAGTGTCAAAACCTACCTGGTGAATTATCAGAGGAGTATGACCCGTGAAAACTTTCGAGTTCACACAGTTTTAGAGAAGGCATATGTTCAACCCATAGGGGCTTCTTAGAAACATATACCACAAGTTTCATGAGTAAATATTACCAGCTCGAAAGCAGAGCATGGTTGGCAAAAGGAGAGGATACAAATTACCAAAGGCATTATGTATCGGAGAAAGAACTCACAAGGTGATTAATTATGAAGGACATTGTCGGATAATAATCCAACAGTGGATATGGTGACCCACAATGGAGCTGATGTGAGTATCGATACCCAATCAGAGGAAGAAAGAATGCAAATGCATCGTTTTACAGAACATCTGAATAATTCAACGTTTAAATAACAAAGGAATTATGATTTTCAAATCAAGGGATCAGGAGCAAACGCTCTGATCAAGGACGGACAAGTTGAATAGACTTAGGGGTACAATCGATGGCAATCTGATTGGCCGAGGACCAGCTCACGTTTTAAATGACATCTGAGCTGGAAGGATGAATTCTACGATCTGAGTGAGGATTGCGAGAATTCGCAACATATTGAGTGAATGGACTCAAAATGATATTGACAAAGGTAGTCAATAATATTACTATACTTATGGGATTAACCATAATGCAAGCAAGCAAGAATTTCAGGAGCAATAGGTTGCTCAGGATTTTCGGAAGACCGAATGGTATTTCGAAGAATTTTGTGAACTGCATGAATATCTGGGGATGAGCGGATACTCGATAAATGCGAGTAATTATCCGTAGTGGTATGCATGTGGCAAAGAACTGCAAGGCAGTAGGCACAAAGTATTCTCGGGGTATCTTATAATAACAAGATCGACTGGGAATAAAAGCAAGCACGACAGGTGTAAGTATTTATCCATACGGATATTTCGGTGGAAGGGAATTTGCAAAAGCAACGGGCACAAGGTCTCGAGAGAATATCGGAGAGTATCTCTGAAATCTTCTGGTGCAGCCGGCGATCATCTCGACTGAAGGGGCTCTCCGGGAGAAAGCTTTTTCGAGAACCTAAAGTTAGATTTTAGTAAAAATCGTTTAACCCGAATAGAAGAGAGTTCAGAATCCCGGAGTAAAGATCGAGGAGTAAAAGATCCTAATACCACCCAATGGCGACGTGGGCCCATAGGCCACACAGCCATGTTAGTAAAGGTTTTGCAATGACTAGACTCAACTTCGGCCAAGGAGTTGGAAGGGGATTCCTACAGGCAGTTGGCTCTGATACCAACTTGTGACGCCCCCGATTTAATCGTACACTAATCATGCACGCAAATGTGTACGATCAAGATCAAGGACTCACGGGAAGATATGAAAACACAACTCTACAAATAAAATAAGTCATACAAGCATCATATTACAAGCCAGGGGCCTCGAGGGCTCGAATACAAGAGCTCGATCATAGACGAGTCAGCGGAAGCAACAATATCTGAGTACAGACATAAGTTAAACAAGTTTGCCTTAAGAAGGCTAGCACAAACTGGGATACAGATCGAAAGAGGCGCAGGCCTCCTGCCTGGGATCCTCCTAACTACTCCTGGTCGTCGTCAGCGGGCATCACGTAGTAGTTGGCACCTCCGGTGTAGTAGGAGTCGTCGTCGAAGGTGGCGTCTGGCTCCTGGGCTCCAACATCTGGTTGCGACAACCAGGTAGAAGGGATAGGGGGAAAAGAGGGAGAAAGCAACCGTGAGTACTCATCCAAAGTACTCACAAGCAAGGAGCTATACTATATATGTATGCATTGGTATCAACTGGAATAAGGCTATCATATGTGGACTGAACTGCAAAAAGCCGGAATAAGGGGGGATAGCTAGTCCTTTCGAAGACTACGCTTCTGGTAGCCTCCGTCTTGCAGTATGTATAAGAGAGTAGACTGAAGTCCTCCAAGTAGCATCGCATAGCATAATCCTAACCGATGATCCTCCCCTCGTCGCCCTCTGAGAGAGCGATCATCGGTTGTATCTGGCACTTGGATGGGTGTGTTTTATTAAGTATCCGGTTCTAGTTGTCATAAGGTCAAGGTACAACTCCAAGTCGTCCTGTTACCGAAGATCACGGCTATTCGAATAGATTAACTTCCCTGCAGGGGTGCACCACATACCCCAACACGCTCGATCCCATTTGGCCGGACACACTTTCCTGGGTCATGCCCGGCCTCGGAAGATCAACACGTCGCAGCCCCACCTAGGCACAACAGAGAGGTTAGCACGCCGGTCTAAACCTAAGCGCACAAGGGTCTGGGCCCATCGCCCTTAGCACACCTGCACGTTGCGAACGCGGCTGGAAGCAGAACTAGCCCCCTTAATACAAGAGCAGGCTTACGTTCCAATCCGGCGCGCGCCACTCAGTCGCTGACGTCACGAAGGCTTCGGCTGATACCACGACACCGGGATACCCATAACTACTCCCGCGTAGATGGTTAGTGCGTATAGACCAAATGGCCAGACTCAGATCAAATACCCAGATCTCGTTAAGCGTGTTAAGTATCCGCGAACGCCGACCAGGGCAAGGCCCACCTCTCTACTAGGTGGTCGGAACCTGCCCTGTCGCTCCGCCTCAAAGATCCACTCGCGGGTGCTCCTACGAGCCGACCCGTCTTTAATCACCACATGTATCATGTATAAAGTAAATAGTATATACCCGTGATCACCTCCCGAGTGATCACGGCCCGATAGTATAGCACAGCAGACGGACAAGAATGTAGGGCCACAGATGGAAATACTAGCATCCTATACTAAGCAAGTAGGATTGCAGGTAAAGGTATCAATAGTAGTAGCAAGGACAGGCTATGCATCAGGATAGGAATAACGAAAACAGTAACATGCTACACTACTCTAATGCAAGCAGTATAGAGGAGAGTAGGCGATATCTGGTGATCAAGGGGGGGGGGCTTGCCTGGTTGCTCTGGCAAGAGAGAGGGATCGTCAACTCCGTAGTCGTACTGGGTAGCAGCGGCGTCGGTCTCGGTGTCTAGCGAGAGAAGAGGGGGGAGAAACAATAAATATTTAAGCAAACAGATGCATAGCGATGCATGACATGACAAGTAGCGGTGCTAGGGGTGCCCTATCGCGGTATGAGGTGATACCGGTGAAGGGGGGAAACATCCGGGAAAGTATCCCTGGTGTTTCGCGTTTTCGCACAGATGAAACAGAGGGGGAAAGTTGCGTGTTCGCTATGCTAGGGATGCATGGCGGAGAAACGGGCTGCGTATTCAAATTCGCCTCGTCGTTCTGAGCAACTTTCATGTACAAAGTTTTTCCATCCGAGCTACGGTTTATTTTATATCAATTTTAAAAGATTCAAATCATTTTTAGGATTTATTTATTTAATTTAATCAACATTATCCAGAATAGCGTCTGCTGACGTCATCATGACATCAGCATGACGTCAATAGTTGACTTGGTCAACCTGACAGGTGGGTCCCGTTCGTCATACTCTATTTTAATTAACTAGCAGTTAATTAGGTTAATTAGTGATTAGGTTAATCTAATTATAATTAATTAACTTAATTAATTAATTAATTAATATTTTATTTATTTATAATTTCCCTTTTTTTAATAAACATTCCCGGAAGGGGACGAGGCCACGGCCACCGCCGGTGGCAACCTCCGGCCAAGTGGCCGCCAACAGCTACGGCCAGGGGAACGGGCGGTGCAGGGCAGGGCGGCAGGGGAGGCAGCTGGGCGTGCGGACGGCATGGGTGGCCGCGGCCAAAGGCAGGCGGGCGCGCGACAGAAGCAGCAACACGCATGTGGGAGGGAGGCAAGGCGCGGGCGGCGCACGCACAGGGCGTATCCGGGACGCGGCCAACGAGGCCTCAGCAAGGCAGGGCACGGGCGGACGTGGTCTGCGCGCGGGGAGCGCGAGCGCGCACGCAGAGGAGGAGCGGGGCCGCGGTGAGCGGAGCCACGGCGTGGCGGAGCGCGAGCGCACGACGGTGGCTGCGGGGAAAAGGGGAAGGAGGGGGCCTCACAAGGGGTTGCAGGGCACCGGGCAGTGGGGCGTGGGGCGGGGGTTGGAGATGAGGCGGCGATGGGGAGGTAGGCCGGCGATGACGGGCGAAGACGCAGGGGATGGGCGCCGGCGTCGAGGTGCGTTCGGCCGGCGCGGGATCTGCCCCTCCCCGATCCAGTCGAGTGGGGGGGCGCCTGGGAGGAGGCAGGGGCGGCATTAGACGTGGTGGAGGTCCGGCGGCGGCGGGCGTCATCAGGGAGGCGGGGTGGTTCGATCCTGATCCAATCTAGATCGGGAGGTGGGAGAGGTGGCGTCGTGGGGGGGGGGAGTGGGGCGACGGGGTGGGTTAGGGTTTGGTGGTGGGGGGATATGGGGAGTGAGGGTGGCCGGTTGGGCCGGCCTGGTGGGTCGTGGCCCAGTTGGGCCGGTGGCCTGCTGGGTCGGAGCCCCGGGGGTGAATGCTTTCTCTTTATTTATTTTTGTTTTATTTTATATTTCTGCTTTACTGTTTTATTTTAGTTGCACTATATTTTTGGTTTAGTAAAATATGAAAATAGCTCCAAAAATAGCGTGTCAAATTAATCCACTGTTCTAAGAAGTTTTACCTCAGAATAAAAATAGTTTAGTATTTGGTAAACTATTTTAGGAGTATAACTAATTGTTTTGATGTTGTTTTAATCACTTAAGGGTATTTAATATTTTATAAAGATGTTTTTACTCCACCAATAATATCCATGATTTATTTGTCACATTAAGAACATTTTAGTTTTGACTTTTGAAAACTTTAATTGTTTGACTTGATTTTAAATTTGAATTCGAACCGTTTTTGAACCATCGCGAGATTAATAACAGTAACCGAGGTGACGTGGCATCATTAGCGTGGAATTACTGTAGCATGATTACCCGGGCGTCACAACCCCATCTTGGGGCCTTTTCCGGAGTTCTGTCCGAGGGGGAATCAATCACGGAGAGCATCTACATCAACTCCATGGCCCCTCTGATGATGTGTGAGTAGTTTACCTCAGACCTTCGGGTCCATAGTTATTATCTGATATCTTCTTCTCTCTCTTTGGATCTCAATACAATGTTCTCCTCGATCTTCTTGGACATCTATTTGATGTAAGTGTTTTTTGTGGTGTGTTTTTCGAGATCCGATGAATTGTGGGTTTATGATCAAGTTTATCTATGAACAATATTTGATTCTTCTCTCAATTCTTTTATGTATGATTGGTTATCTTTGCAAGTCTCTTCGAATTATCAGTTTGGTTTGGCCTACTAGATTGATCTTTATTGCAATGGGAGAAGTGCTTAGCTTTGGGTTCAATCTTGCGGTGTCCTTTCCCAGTGACAACAGGGGAAGCAAGGCACGTATTGTATTGTGGCCATCGAGGATAAAAAGATGGGGTTTATATCATATTTCTTGAGTTTATCCCTCTGCATCATGTCAGCTTGCCTAATGCATTACTCTGTTCTTATGAACTTAATACTCTAGATGCATGCTGGATAGCGGTCGATGTGTGTAGTAATAGTAGTGGGTGAAGAATTGTTTCGGTCTACTTGTCGTGGACGTGATGCCTATATACATGATCATGCCTAGATATTCTCATAATTACGCACTTTTCTATCAATTGCTTGACAGTAATTTGTTCACCCATCGTAATACTCATGCTATCTTGAGAGAATCCACTAGTGAAACCTGTGGCCCCCGGGTCTATCTTTTATCATATAAGTTTCCCATTTATTTTATTTTGCAATATTTACTTTCAATCTATATCATAAAAATACCAAAAATATTTATCTTATTATTATTATCTCTATCAGATCTCACTCTCGTAAGTGACTGTAAAGGGATTGACAACCCCTTTATCGCCTTGGTTGTGAGATTCTTATTTGTTTGTGTAGGTACAAGGGACTTCCATGTAGTCTCCTACTGGATTGATACCTTGGTTCTCAGAAACTGGCGGAAATACATACGCTACTTTGTTTCATCACCCTTTCCTCTTCAAGAGAAAACCAACGCAGTGCTCAAGAGGTAGCAAGAAGGATTTCTGGCATCGTTGCCGGGGAGATCTACCACAAGTCAAGCATACGAAGTACCCATCACAAACTCTTATCCCTCGCATTACATTATTTGCCATTTTCCTCTCGTTTTCCTCTCTCCCACTTCACCCTTGCCGTTTTATTCGCCCTCTCTTTCCGCCCCCTCTCTTTTTATTCGCCTCTTTTTCGATTGCTTCTTGTGTTGCCGTGTGTCGTTATGGCTAATTCTCCTATCATTGTTAGTACTCCCGAGCATGAAGTTCTCAATTTAAACAAAGGGAGTGAGAAAATTTAAAAGATGCTTGGTATAGAAATTGCAATGCTCAGAATAGATCCTCTAGGAAGCTATCCACTTCCGTTCTTCTTCGCAATTTTTATGTAGGCATCACCCCTTGGAATAGATGTATTCTTAATACCATTACCGGAGGGAATTTCTTGGGTAGCCATACTTTTGATTCTTATAATGCTATGATAGATTTGTTTGGCCCACCACCTCTCTTGGTTAATGGAACTATTTTAACTTTGGAACATGTGATGCAAAGGCTTGAAATTATCAATAATAAAGTTGCCTCTGTGGAGTTGATTGAAAATTTGGATAAAAAGATCCACAACCAAATCGCTCAATATGGATCTTAGGTAGGAGATACTATGAATTTTTTTAAAGAAAAAGAACCTATAGTTAACGAAATAATAGATCTAGATTCCACAAGAATTGGTAAACTTGAGGATATTATTACTAATTTAGGATTTGCCTTTTCATCCGTTAAAAATACTCCAAATCTTACTACTACCAAGGTTGCCAAATTTATGTAGTCCCTCCATTCCTTTATGTAAGGTGTATTATTTTAGGCACGGTGACCAAGGCACACAATTGTAGAGGTGTTAGGATAAAAGTACCCTTGGCAAATTTGTTGGTTAGTTGCAAGTAAATCAGTGAGTCTAGAAAAGTAAGATATACATGCAATCGAGGGAGAGATAGTTTCCTTCTTTTGATACAAGGAGAGATACAGAAAATCAGGAGAGTGATACTTTCCTCTTTCTGGAGGGATAAGAGGGGAATTATGAGGATTTAAAATAAATGCACCTTACATTGTGGAATTTTTTCAAAAATCAAATACACCTTATATAAAGGAACGGAGGGAGTATGTTCCTAAAAATAAGGGTGAAACCTCTAGTAAGGAAATTGCGGATCTCAAATCTATAAGTGTTCACCCTAACTTCTTCAATATCATTAAAGAGCCTTTTGTTACAAATGAATTTCTTGATTTCTTGCCTAGGAGTTTGATAATTAATAAAAAGGAAACTCCCAAGGGTTATAAGTGTTCTATTGAAGAATTGCGTACTAAAGATGATAATACCTAGATCTATTCTTGCTTTTATGCCTAGCTAGGGGCATTAAACGATAGTGCTTGTTGGGAGGCAACCCAATTTTATTTTTGTTTCTTGCTTTTTGGTTCTATTTAGTAATAAATAATTCATCTAGCCTCTGTTCATATGTGGTTTTATGCTTTTAATTAGTGTTTGTGCCAAGTAGAACCTTTGGGAAGACTTGGGGAAAGTCTTTGCGATCTTGTTGTAAAAAACATAAACTTTAGCACTCACGAGATTTGCTGTCATTTTTTACTGGAGAGTGCGATTAAGTTGATTATTTTTGAAGATGATTAATAGATAAATTCCTCACGTCCAGAAATTTATATTAGAATTTTTGGGGTTACAAAAGTACTCGAAACTTACAGATTACTACAGACTGTTCTGTTTTTGACAGATTCTGTTTTTCGCGTGTTGTTTGCTTATTTTGATGAATCTATGGCTAGTATCGTGTGAGAACCCGGAAATTATTTCCAGACCCTCATGTGTATATTTGTCAATCCAGGATCAACTTGACAACACAGCGAAAATGGTATCACTGCAGAACAATAAAATAAGTATAAGTTTAATAACTCTTGCCACAAGGCATACATAGTGAAATGTCTCATGACATTTATTACAACCAGAAACATAGCGGAATATATAAATACATAGCGACTCCATCTCAGCCACAGGCAGTCGATGTAGTCAACGTGTCCTCACTCCTCAGGATCATCATAATAGTCGTAGTCGACGCCCTCGTCTTCATAGATCTCTGTTGTTCAACAAAAGTATTGCCATGAGTACATTACGTACTCAACATGCCTCCCACGGGGAAGGACCTAATAGCTACATGTGGCTTCAAAGGAAGGCTGTATGGCTCATTTGCGTAAAGCCAATTTTGTTTGACAAATAGAGTAGTTGTATAAAAGCAGTTTTAGATGAAAACATATTTTATCTCGAGAATAACTTTCATCAAGTGAGGATCCTCGATCAACTCACGTCTTTCATAGGTTTCAAGAATAGGGGCAAAGAGGGAATAAGCAAGACAGGTCCTGTACATCAAGAAAGATTCATGTGTTGTCCATGACCGTGGACACGGCTATTCGAATAGTTTTACACTCTACAGAGGTCGTACACTTTACCCACACGACACAATCCCGACTTGTTGCCACCAGTGGCCGCTGGTATAGTACTCCATTTGGTGTACCGGCAGGGGGATTGTGACGAGGTCTTTGGACTAGATCCCCCAAAGATGTGACATGCCCACCGGGTCTGGCGCACGGAACTAAGAGTACGTCCTCAAACTGGTCCCCCCATCTGTGCCAAGGATACTCCTCGCAAGGCAGCTATCCCATCTGCGGTACGGCAACATCGACACCTAAGGCTGACTAGCTTACTTGATCAAGCCAGTGCCCATATAGCATGTGGCTATACTGTCATCACAATCTTCAAATCCAAGACTTATTAGGCCTTATGCGGCCCGGACGACTGATTGCCCCCTTCAACTTGTGAAGGGCACCCAATCGCTCCTTCAATCCTTGATTCAGCTGTCGCCCGCACCAGTATTCAGATGGTAAGTTTCACCCAGAGTAGAAGAGGATGGAGAGGGTCAACAAGGGCCAACTGGCCTAGCTCAACATTAATTTTCAACTGTCAATGACTCGGAGGTCATTCAACAAGGCACCTACAGGGTGATAAGCATGGCTAAGCATTTCTACTCTACCGGAATTATATACTTCTACTCAGGTGTCAAGTAAATAGGCGACAAGCGGATCAGGGTAATGTGTCAATCGACACGTTGCTACGAGAATTACAATAGCATGCACATAGTAACAATAAAACTCAATGCAATTTTGTAAACCATAGGATAAGTATGATCAAAGAAGGAGGCATGCCATCATTGTCGAGTCCCCCGTTTCCTTCTTCCTCGTAGTGCTCCTCTCCCGTACCGTCGCCTCCTACTCGTAGTAACCGCGAAGCACAATAAATAACAAGCAATAAAATCCAAATAACATCCAAATGAAATAACCATATAGGAAGTATTGGTAGAAAGATGTGGATGGATATGGAGATTTTGAAGGAGGTAGATCGATTGATGATGAGTAGAGGGATTGAATGGACTGGTTGGGTGACTAAGAAAAACTCGGACACCATGTCTAACGTTCTAAATAGCAATATGCTAACTGGACTTTATTAATGCCCAATACAAATACTTCATACTATTTATAAAGAAAAGACAAAACAATGACTGACATGACATAAAAATAAAACAATAGCTATCATATGCATTTGAATAGCAATACAAATTTTCCAACAAATCAATATTTAGATAAAATCTAAATATTTATAATGGTTAAAACATCAACTATAGAATTTAACAACAAGCATCTTAAAAGTCAACCAAGCTACTTCTTAAACAAACTCATTAAGTTACAAAACATCAAACAATAGCACGATCCTAAAGAAATGCTAAAACATAATAGACTCAAATCATGTAGCATATAATTAAAATAATCTAGATACATATGAAGCAAATGGATCAACAATAATCTAGTCATAGCATGATCAACTCTTGTAACAAAAATCATGCACATGATATAACTCACAACACCACCTAGACTCAATCAAAATAATTTAAAAAATAATTCTACAATCTTCCGAAACTAAACTGGAACATAAATATTGCTACGCATGACAATATTATTTAGAAAGTGCGCATGCATATACTATGTCTGAACAAATAAAAATTATCGCACTTCACTAACATGCATCAAAAATAATAATTGTAAAACTAGTTCTAGAAATTCTATGACCAATTCTAATATATCTTAGAATCACTCAACAATATTTAGGACAAACCCTAGGCATGCTACGGACATGACAATAAGACATAAACAATTTCGCATGATTACTTATATAAAACATCATACACACTTAATAAAAAAATAACACAATTAAACATCTATTCAAACAAAACAATTAACTCGCTCCTAGCATCATTGAAACAGCCTATGGGTTTAGCATTGGATTTGGGTCACCGAGTAGTCGTTGGAGATGGAACTGGTGGTGTTGAGCGAGCGAGCGCTGGTGCGCGTCGCCGTCGTTGTCCGAACTCCGGTGATGAAGAGATGGTGGTGAGTGATGCTCCTAGTGACGAGAAGGCACCGAGACACGGATGGACATAATGGACGATCGACGGGTGACGTCGACGTCAGTCCCGAATAGAGCAGCGGCACGGCTCCATTGTGCGCGCGGCCAATGATTTCCAACGACTGGGAAATTATGTATAGGAGGTAGGGTTTGGCAAGGGGATTCTGTTGGTGGGAGGAATTGGACTAGGATGCTCACCTTAGGTGACGGTAGTCGAAGAACAGTAGAGATGGGGCTGTATTGCGGGGTGGATTACGAGTGATTGGAAAGGAATTAGAGGATGGGATGATGGGGCTTTTATAGAGGTGCTCCTGGCGCACGTCGTGACTTGAAGGGTCTGCCGAATCGTAGCCGGAGGAGGGAGATTAGGAGGTGAATGCCATTGTTGGGCCAATAACTTCGCCAGTTACTTGCATGAGATTAAGCGCATCATGAGTGGAGCCATTAGACTGAACGGACTCGTCGTTGAGTGGGGAGTAATTCTTGTGTTGATGACGAATGGAAATGGTGAAGGGATAAATGGGATTTGAAGGGAAAAGAAGACGCAGCAGCCATGGCATTTCTTCTTGTACAGGTACGTGCACGTGCGTGCGGGAGGAAGGAGGAGAGCCTAGCCGTCCGCTCGCTCGCTCGGCTGGACCGCTGGCCTGCTGGCTGGGCCATGGGCCAAGTTTCTTTAGTGACTAGACAATTAGAGAAAAGAACAATAAAAACAAATATAGAGAAGAGATGACCCAGTGCATACGTGAATGTGGGTGACCAATTTTTGGTGCGTACGTGCAATAGGCCAACAATGGCTAGGCTAGGATGCACATATTGGTTCAAGGACCAATAAAAAGAAAGAGAACTAAAGGAGTGAGAATAAAAGAAAATCAATATAATATAATATTGATTTCTTTTACTAGGATTGCTACAAGAGGACCAGAAACAAGGACAACTTAATGGTCTTCAAAAAATCCAAGAAATCAAAGTAACAAAAATAAGCAAGAAGAACTTAAATGAAATACTACGAATGAATAAATCGACTCAGGATATTACGGAAAATATTTTCCACTTGACATGTGCTAAATTAATTCCAAACAACTTGGTATTAATTTGAGCAATCTCCAAAATATAATTAAAGATTACGTTGCAACGTCCCTTGGCTTAGAGAGAAAAAAATTGAACTCTCAAAAAAATCAGGATGTTACAACTCTACCCTCCTTAAAAGGAATCTCGACCCCGAGATTCAGAGCTAAGAGAAAATATTTGGGAACTCCTCCCCGAGGTCGTCTTCTCGCTCCCAAGTTGCTTCCTTCTCGGTGTGATTACTCCACTTCACCTTGTAAAGTTTGATCACCTTTCTCCTAGTTGTACGCAACTGCTCATCAAGAATCTTCATAGGATACTCTTCATATGTCAGGTCATCCTTGACTTCTATGTTGTCAAGTGAAGTCTTCTGCACCTCTTCCGCGGGTTTCTTAAAACACTTCTTCAGCTGTGACACATGGAAAACATTGTGCACATTTGACAACTTCTCTGGGAGTGCCAACTGATAGGCTACCTCTCCACATCGAGCGGTAATCCCAAATAGACCAATGTAGCGGGGCGCTAGCTTACCCTTGATTCCAAATCGACGCATTCCACGTAGTGGAGATACCTTCAGGTACACATCATCTCCTATCTTGAATGATATGTCATGACGACGTTTATCCGAATAAGCCTTCTGTCTAGACTGGGCTGCCTTCAACCTTTCTTGAATCATTTTCACTTGCTTGTCCGCCTCTTCCAACGTGTTAGGTCCAAACACTTGGTTTTCACCTACTTCATGCCAGTTAATAGGTGTACAACACTTTTGTCCATATAAAGCCTCAAAAGGAGCCATCTTTATACTTGCTTGATAACTGTTGTTATAAGAAAACTCAGCATAAGGAAGACTCTTATCCCAACTACGTTGATAAGTCAAAGCACAAGCTCGAAGCATGTCTTAAAGAATTTGGTTTACCCATTCCGTTTGTCCATCAGTCTGTGGGTGATATGCTGTACTGAAATCCAACTGAGTTCCCAAAACTTCATGTATTTTCTTCCAAAACTGCGAGGTGAACCGAGTACCTCGATCTGACACTATCCTCTTAGGAACTCCATGTGCACAAATGATTCTTTCCATATACAACTCTGCGAGCTTCTCTCCACCATAGGTAGTCTTTACTGGAATGAAATGAGTTGACTTGGTCAATCTGTCCACTATGACCCAAATAGAATCAAATCCAGATGTCCTTGGAAGGCCTGTGATAAAGTCCATTCCAATTTCTTCCCATTTCCACACTGGAACCTTAAGTGGTTGTAGTAGTCCCGCGGGCTTCTGATGCTCCGCCTTGACCCTTCGACATACGTCACACTGTGAAACATAATCAGTGATTTCTCGCTTCATACTCGACCACCAAAAACTACCCCGAAGATCATTATACATCTTTGTACTTCCAGGGTGTATTGAGTATGCTGACTCATGAGCTTCCTTCATGATCGTGTCCTTGATATCCTTTTGGTCTGGCACCAACAAATGGTCTTGAAACCATATGCTTCCACTCTCATCCTCTCTATAGTCGGGTGCTTCACCCAATTTGATTTTCTTTCGAATCTCTTCAATGCCCTTGTCATCTTTTTGCGCTTATCGCACTTGATCTTGGAGAGTAAACTTGACCTCTAACATTTCACCATTTTCATCAAGGCTCACATACAGATTCATCTTTCGAATTTCCTCATAAAGTTCTGGCGCTTCCTTCTGAATCATCACATTGTTGACATAAACCTTCCTGCTCAGTGCATCAGCTACGACATTGGCTTTACCAGGATGGTAGTTAATGTTCAGATTATAGTCCTTGATCAAATCTTGCCACCTTCTCTGTCTAAGATTCAAATCCGGTTGTGTGAAAATGTATTTCCAACTCTTATGATCCGATTATATCTCACACCTATTTCCGATAAGGTAGTGCCTCCAAGTTTTCAAGGCATGCACTACGGCGGCTAATTCTAAATCATGTGTGGGATAGTTAACATCATGAGGGCATAGCTATCTCGATGAATAAGCTACAACCTTTCCTTGTTGCATAAGCACACATCCAAAGCCTTGTTGAGAAGCATCGCAATAAACCTCAAAATATTGAAGAATATTTGGCAATACCAATACTGGACCAGTTGTCAACCTCCTCTTGAGTTCTTGGAAACTCGTTTCACAAGCTTCTGACCACTCAAACTTTTTATCCTTCTTTAACAACTGAGTCATAGGTCTAGCTATTCGGGAAAAATCTTCAATGAACCGACGGTAATACCCGGCTAGTCCAAGGAAACTGCGTATTTCTGACACATTCTTGGGTTGCTTCCAACTGAGTACTGATTCCACTTTTGCTGGATCCATGGCAACTCCTTCGGTTGAGATGACATGTCCTAGAAAGTCCACTTGTTTTAACTAGAATTCACACTTACTAAACTTGGCATAGAGTTGATGAGCCCTTAGCCTCTCCAAAACCACTCGAAGGTGTTTCTCGTGCTCTTATTCACTCCGGGAATAGATCAAAACATCATCGATGAACACTACAACAAACTTATCCAAGCAATCCATGAATACGCTGTTCATGAGATACATGAAGTAAGCTGGCGCATTTGTGAGTCCAAAAGACATTACCAAAAACTCATAGAGACCATACCGAGTAACAAAGGCGGTCTTTGGAACATCTTGCGGGCGAATCTTCAACTGGTGGTATCCCGATCGGAGATCTATTTTGGAAAACACACGTGCTCCCTTCAATTGTTCGAACAAGTCATTAATCCTTGGCAGGGGATACTTATTCTTAATAGTTGTTGCATTCAGCGCTCGGTAATCCACACACATGTGCATGCTACCATCTTTCTTTTTCACAAATAGCACAGGTGTGCCCCATGGTGATGTGCTCGGCCTAATGTAAGCCTTCTCTTCTAACTCCTGAATTTGCTTCTTCAACTCGGCTAATTCATTCGCTGTCATCTTATAAGGTCTCTTCGCAATAGGAGTGGTGCCCGGTATTAACTCAATGACAAACTCAATCTCATGGTCTGGTGGCAATCTAGGCAATTCATCCGGAAAGACATCTGGATATTCCTTCACCACTGGAACATCCTCCAAAGTTAACTCCTTCACTTTGTTCAGCATGCAATCAACCTCGGGTTGAGGTGCAATCCTAGCTTGGTATTCCACAGTGGCCCCTTCAGTGCTTGTTAATGTAACAAAGGTCCTAGCACAATCTACAAATGCCTTATGTTTCCTTAACCAATTGATTCCTAAAATGATATCCAAGCCTTTGGAGTCTATCAAGATAAGATTTGCTAGGAACTCTACCCCTTCTATAACTATAACCACTTTAGGACACTTCTGCCTAGTCCTTAAAATACCCCCAGGTGATTGCACTACCGTTTGCAAGTTCAAACCCTTAGTTCAAAAATGATGTTTTTTAGCAAAACTCCTTGAAATGAACGAATGAGAAGCTCCAGTATCAAAAAGTACTAAACCGTAATATGAGTTGATCGGGAACATACCAAGAACAACATCTGGTGACTCTTGAGCCTGCTCGATGGTGACATGATTGACCCTTCCACGTCTTGATGCATGAGTGCACCCCCTGGTGTATTGAGAATGCCTCAGCCACGTCCAGCTGCGGGTGTCTTAGCTGCAGAACCCAAATTGAACTTCACTGGAGTGGGACCAGTGTTCTTGTTGGGACATGCAACAACAAAGTTACCCTCTTTCCCACAACTGAAGCATGCCTTTCTAGTTGTATTAGCATGATTACCTCCCACTTCAGCTCATGGAGTCTTATATGCATTTGGCTGATAGGTGTTGTTGGGCCTTGATGGCTTGACATACTGTGCACGATAGCCAGGATGATGACCAATCTTTTGTCGGGAGTTACCTGCCCCATGGTGATTCTGTGGTGCTCTACGCTTGCGGTGCTCCTCTAACTCCCTCCTTGAGTTCTCCTCGAGTATAGCCTTGTTGACAAGTGCTTGAAAGGTAAGGAAATCATGAGATACCAGCCTGTCCTTTAACCCAGGGTTCAGCCCCTTCAAAAACTTGGTAGTCTTATCAGCTTCAGTTGGAATATCTTCCCTTCCATAACGTGCCAGCTGTGCGAAACGACTAAGATATTCCGACACTGTCATCTTTCCTTGAGTAAGAGCTCGGAACTCATCCCTCTTTAGCTCCATGATGCCTGCAGGAATATGTGCGGTGCGGAAAGCTTCTGCAAACTCATTCCAAGTGATAGTTTGGGCATCCTCACGAGCTTCACAATAATTCCCCCAAAAATCTATAGCCACACCCTTGAGCTGGTGTGCCGCAAACTTGACACGATCTTCCACGGTGCAATTGGCCAAGTTGAGAGTCTTCCTGATGTCCTTCAACCAATCATCAGCGTCAAGTGGGTCTGCTAATCCCTCAAAAGTTGGCGGTTTTGCCCTCATGAACTCAGCAAATCCCGACTATGGTGGTTGACCCTGATTCTGATTCGCAACATTGGCTGCAAGCTGCTGAAGTATCTGTGTTTGCATCAACATTATCTGTGCCATATTGGGTGGCGGTAGTGGTGGTGGCACATCATCTCCTCCAGAGTCAGAGTCGGTATCATGGACATGTCCCTCCTCAAAGTTTTCTTCAAAGACATGTTCCCCAAAACCTGGTCCACGACCGCGACCACGTCCGCGTGCTCCATGGCCACGACCTCCGCGATTAGCATCCATCCTGTTGGCCTCCCGGTGTTAGAATAGAAGAGAGGGAAATATCTAACCCATAAACCCAATATGATAACAAATGAACAAATAAAACCAGCAACTGAACTCCAAATAAAACTCCAATTAAAACACTCAAGCATGAAAGTACTGGACAACATAGTAGCTATACCACATATATCGGTATAGTCTACTATGGACATAGCAAACATGAAAATAACTAACGTTCACTCGCATCATCAAAGATATCGCTCATGGTTCCTATATCCATCTACTCGCTGAGATCTCCATCGTACCGGTGGGTAGGTGCTGATGCAAAGCGAAGCCCGGATGGTGGTGATGCGGTCCCCTCTAGCGTAGCAGAAACTCTCTCCTCAGGCTTAGTTACCTCCTCAGTGTTGTCGAGCTGCTGCTCGTGAGTCAGTGGTGCTGGAGGTGCAAGCGGTGCTAAATGTGCAATGGCGGGACGTGTCAGGTGATGCTTCTTCACTAGAGCGCTCTTCTTCGTCCATGTTATCTTGATGCGTGGATGAAGCCTCTAGCGTGGAGGAGGTGTAGGGTCCTCTGGTGGCATTTCCTGTTGGTCACCATTCTCCACGGCAAGCATAGCGTTCGTCGAGATGATACCCTGCTCTCCAACTGCTTCAGCGGCCTCCCGTGCTTCATGGGCAGCGGCTAAGGAAGTGTTCGCCTCCACCAATCTCTCCGCAAGTATCTCCACACGCTCTTGGTAAAACTCTAAGCACTAACGGTTCTCCTCCAGCATAGTCGTAGTCATAGCAAGGTTTTGCTCAACTCCAAGGGTAAGTGACGCCATACGAATGATCATGGGATCATCCTCCTCCATGTACCCCAAGATCTGCTGAATCGCTCCATCCCCAATACGGAAAGTGAAGTACTGGAACGGGGTGTGCCTCAGCTCATCCTGATGAAGTCCGACTATCTGATGCATCGCCTGATGAACCACTCCAATGACAGCATCAAAGAAGTCTTCTCCATCATATGTGTATCGGTAACTGCTGGACTGTTCTTCCATCCTCGGATACACCACCAAGTTGACCTTGAAACGTTCCTCGCCCCCAATCATACGGTAGGAGTGTCCGGAAACCTCTGTATCCTTGTTGAAGCCTAAGCATGTGAGCATGTCCCAAAACTGAAGACCGAGGTTGCCAAACTGCTCAATCCGGTGTGAGGATGATATCACCATCTACATATTTGAATAAGACGAGAATTAGTACACAATTTAATAAGAGAAAATAGAAGCGAATACTAGACAATTTACAAAAATATTTTATAAAATAAATCCTAAGGCTTTCCATTTCTAACTAAGGCCACGTTACTAGGTCGACATCGGCTCTGATACCACTTCTATGAGAACCCGGAAATTATTTCCAGACCCTCCTGTGTATATTTGTCAATCCAGGATCAACTTGACAACACAGCGAAAATGGTATCATTGCAGAACAATAAAATAAGTATAAGTTTAATAACTCTTGCCACAAAGGCATACATAGTGAAATGTCTCATGACATTTATTACAACCAGAAACACAGCGGAATATATAAATACGTAGCGACTCCATCTCAGCCATAGGCAGTCGATGTAGTCAACGTGTCCTCACTCCTCAAGATCATCATAATAGTCGTAGTCGACGCCCTTGTCTTCATAGATCTCTGTTGTTCAACAAAAGTATTGCCATGAGTACATTACGTACTCAACATGCCTCCCACGGGGAAGGACCTAATAGCTACATGTGGCTTCAAAGGAAGGCTGTATGGCTCATTTGCATAAAGCTAATTTTGTTTGACAAATAGAGTAGTTGTATAAAAGCAGTTTTAAATGAAAACATATTTTATCTCGAGAATAACTTTCATCAAGTGGGGATCCTCGATCAACTCACGTCTTTCATAGGTTTCAAGAATAGGGGCAAAGAGGGAATAAGCAAGACAGGTCCTGTACGTCAAGAAAGATTCATGTGTTGTCCATGACCGTGGACACGGCTATTTGAATAGTTTTACACTCTGCAGAGGTCGTACACTTTACCCACACGACACAATCCCGACTTGTTGCCACCAGTGGCCGCTGGTATAGTACTCCATTTGGTGTACTGGCAGGGGGATTGTGACGAGGTCTTTGGACCAGATCCCCCAAAGATGTGACATGCCCACCGGGTCTGGCGCACGGAACTGAGAGTAAGACCTCATACCGGTCCCCCCATCTATGCCGAGGATAATCATCGCAAGGCAACTATCCCATCTGCGGTACGGCGACATCGAGACCTAAGGCTGACTAGCTTACTTGACCAAGCCAGTGCCCATATAGCATGTGGTTGTACTGTTATCACAATCTTCAAATCCAAGACTTATCAGGCCTTATGCGGCACGGACGATTGATTGCCCCCTTCAACTTGTGAAGGGCAGCCAATCGCTCCATCAATCCTTGATTCAGCTGTCGCCCGCACCAGTATTCAGATGGTAAGTTTCACCCAGAGTAGAAGAGGATAGAGAGGGTCAATAAGGGCCAACTGGCCTAGCTCAGCATTAAGTTTCAACTGTGAATGACTCGGAGGTCATTCAACAAGGCACCTACAAGGTGATAAGCATGGCTAAGCATTTCTACTCTACTGGAATTATATACTTCTACTCAAGTGTCAAGTAAATAGGCGCCAAGCGGATCAGGGTAATGTGTCAATCGACACGCTTGCTACGAGAATTAAAATAGCATGCACATAGTAACAATAAAACTCAATGCAATTTTGTAAACCATAGGATAAGTATGATCAAAGAAGGAGGCATGCCTTCGTTGTCGAGTCCCCCGTTTCCTTCTTCCTCCTAGTGCTCCTCTCCCGTACCGTCGCCTCCTACTCGTAGTAACGGCGAAGCACAATAAATAACAAGCAATAAAATCCAAATAACATCCAAATGAAATAACAACATAGGAAGGATTGGTAGAAAGATGTGGATGGATATGGAGATTTGGAAAGAGGTAGATCGATTGATGATGAGTAGAGGGATTGAATGGACTGGTTGGGTGACTAAGCAAAACTCAGACACCATGTCTAACGTTCTAAATAGCAATACGCTAACTGGACTTTATTAATGCCCAATACAAAAACTTCAGACTATTTATAAATAAAAGACAAAATAATGACTTACATGACATAAAAATAAAACAATATCTATCATATGCATTTGAACGGCACAACTCAATATAGCATAGCAATACAAATTTTCCAACAAATCAATATTTAGATAAAATCTAAATATTTATAATGGTTAAAACATCAACTATAGAATTTAACAACAAGCATCTTAAATGTCAACCAAGCTACTTCCTAAACAAACTCGTTAAGTTACAAAACATCAAACAATAGCATGATCTTAAAGAAATGCTAAAACATAATAGACTCAAATCATGTAGCATATAATTAAAATAATCTAGATACATATGAAGCAAATGGATCAATAATAATCTAGTCATAGCATGATCAACTCTTGTAACAAAAATCATGAACATGATATAACTCACAACACCACGTAGACTCAATCAAAATAATTTAAACAATAATTCTACAATCTTCTGAAACTAAACTGGAACATAAATATTTCTACGCATGACAATATTGTTTAGAAAGTACGCATGCATATACTATGTCTATGAACAAATAAAAATTATCGCACTTCACTAACATACATCAAAAATAATAATTGTAAAACTAGTTCTAGAAATTCTATGACCAATTCTAATATATCCTAGAATCACTCAACAATATTAGGACAAACCCTAGGCATGCTATGGACATGACAATAAGACATAAACAATTTTGCATGATTACATATATAAAACATCATACACACTTAATAAAAAATAACACAATTAAACATCTATTGAAATAAAACAATTAACTTGCTCCTAGCGTCATCGAAACAGCCTATGGGTTTAGCATTGGTTTTGGGTCACCGAGTAGTCGTTGGAGATGGAACCGGTTGTGTTGAGCGAGCGAGCGCCGGTGTGCATCATCGTCGTCGTCCGAACTCCGGTGATGAAGAGATGGTGGTGAGTGATGCTCCTAGTGACGAGAAGGCACCGGGACACGGATGGACATAACGGACGATCGACGGGTGACGTCGACGTCAGTCCCGAATAGAGCAGCGGCACAACTCCATTGTGCGCGCGGCCAATGATTACGAACGACTGGGAAATGATGTCTAGGAGGTGTGCTTTGGCAAGGGGATTCTGTTGGTGGGAGGAATTGGACTAGGATTCTCACCTTAGGCGATGGTAGTCGAAGAACAGTAGAGATGGGGCTGTATTGCGGGGTGGATTACGAGTGATTCGAAAGGAATTGGAGGATGTGATGATGGGGCTTTTATAGAGGTGCTCCTGGCGCACGTCGTGACGCGAAGGGTCTGCCGAATGGTAGCCGGAGGAGGGAGATCACGAGGTGAATGCCATTGTTGGGCCAATAACTTTGTCAGTTACTTGCATGAGATTAAGCGCATCATGAGTGGAACCATTAGACTGAACGGACTCGTCGTTGAGTGGGGAGTAATTCTTGTGTTGATGATGAATGGAAACGGTGAAGGGATTAATGGGATTTGAAGGGAAAAGAAGACGCAGCAGCCATTGTGTTTCTTCTTGTACATGTACGTGCACGTGCGTACGGGAGGAAGGAGGAGAGCCGAGCCGTCCGCTCACTCGCTCGGCTGGACCGCTCGCCTGCTGGCTGGGCCATGGGCCAAGTTTCTTTAGTGACTGGACAATTAGAGAAAAGAACAATAAAAACAAATATAGAGAAGAGATGACCCAGTGCATACGTGAATGTGGGTCACCAATTTTTGGTGCGTACGTGCAATAGGCCAACAATGGCTAGGCTAGGATGCACGTATTGGTTCAAGGACCAATAAAAAGAAAGAGAACTAAAGGAGAGAGAAGAAAAGAAAATCAATATAATATTGATTTCTTTTACTAGGATTGCTACAAGAGGAACAGAAACAAGGACAACTTAAAGGTCTTCAAAAAATCCAAGAAATCGAAGTAACAAAAATAAGCAAGAAGAACTTAAATGAAATACTACGAACGAATAAATCGACTCAGGATATTACGGAAAATATTTTTCACCTGACATGTGCTAAATTAATTCCAAACAACTTGGTATTAATTTGAGCAATCTCCAAAATATAATTAAAGATTACGTTGCAACATCCCTTGGCTTAGAGAAAAAAATTGAACTCTCAAAAAAATCAGGATGTTACATATCGGAGCTTATGAACCATAGAGAATGTAGCGACCAGACCTCAAACAGTCTGATCTCTTTGCTCCGGTGTCATCCCTGGATCAGTAATGCTGACACCACACAGTACTCAGAGGATTTATAACAGAGTATCAATCACACACTTATTACATCGAGTGTCTCAAAAGAGAACTTATTACAATAAGTATGGCTTAAGGCCATCTAATAACGATAACAGTGAAAGGCTTGGAAGATAAGTGAGTCCATCAACTCCAACGGCATCACTGAGTATAGGACCACGACCTAAAAACTCCTTAATCATCGTCTGAAAAGTCTGCAACATTAACGTTGCAGCCCGAAACGGGTCAGCACATGGAATATGCTGGCAAGCTAACACATAGAGAGTAATGGAATGAAACAGCTATACTATATGCATATTTGGCTGGTGGAAAGCTCTATGGTTACATTTTTGCGTAAAGCCAATTTTTCCCTACTTCAAAGGAATAAAATTTAATTACTATCATGGTGGTTGTTAAACATTGAGAATGGTTGACAGCATTCTCAATCCCAATTAAAAATCATCATTAAACAAAACCCATCAAAATTAATTTAGAGTAACATGTTGAGATTCACATGAAAATCCAGGTACTAGGTACTCAAGATGTCCATAACCGGGGACACGGCTAACCATGATTAGTTTATTACACTCTGCAGAGGTTTGCGCACTTTTCCCCCACAAGACTCGATCGCCTCCGTTTGGTTTCTCGCACTACATGGTGTTTGAGAAGACGGATGACCGAGACATAGTCTTTCAGAAGCGCTAGCACCTTACGATGGGTAGACCGTACCACCTACATCCCCTACATCTGCTAGTCTACCACTGTAAGAGTTCGCACGACTTAGTCAACTATGCTAGAGCCCATAATAGCTTGTGGCTGCACACGGAAGTTTCTAGTATGAATAGTCTCATGATCCCTTTGAGCCTGGGTGGCGGTCCAAAAGAAAACAGGCAAGTCCTGGAATACCCAGGTGCCTCAATCCACCCAGATGTGTGTTTAAGTTGCCACCTTAGATAAACCATTAATTAACAATCTCACATCTGTCATGGATTTCACTCACCCAATCCACGTCTACTAGCATAGCATGGCGTAATAAGCAAACGTAGAAGTAACTCCCAAAGGTTTGATAATAAACAGGTAATAGGTACTACCTCATCTACTTCCCATCCCACAATTTAATTAGATCCTAATCATGCAATGTGTGAGGATTGATCTAATGCAATAAAACTGGGTAGTAGAAAAGGTATGATCAAAGTGTTACTTGCCTTGCTGATGATCCGCGAAACCTAACGATTCGAAGTAACAGGCGGTGCACTCCGGGTATTCTATCGCAGACAAACAAACAAGCATCCAATAAGTACTCATCTAATGCACAGGTAAAACTCAAATAAGAGATCTAACTAGAAGGTTCAACTTAAGAACTCCGGTTGGCAAAAAGAATCAAATCGAACGAAGCAACGAAAGACAAACGGCGAAAGAAAACAACTTCATTCTGCTAATATGGATCTAGGGCAAATTTTACAGTAGCAAAAACTTGTTTAAGTTGGTTAAATGGATAGAGGGTTTCGAGACAAATCCCTAGGCGCTTGAATCGCCTGATTCCGATAAACGAGCGAAAGGTTAAACTAAAACGAAAATCGAATGAGGAATCGCGATCAGAAAAATCGCGGATTTAATCCGAGAAAAAAGAAAAACGATGAATGCCGAAAAAAAAATTCTCTTTTTTTTCGGCACGGAAAACGAGGTGCGACGAACCTCGGGCGGCGGGATCGTCGGCGGCGGCGGCGGCGGCTCTGGTGGCGCGCGCGGATCGAGGCAGGGCTGGGGCGGCTCAGGGCGGCGCTATTTAAAGGCTGCCCCGCGCGGTGTCCCGCTCGGGTACAACCCGAAGTCGGTTTGTTTTTTTTATTATATTTCGCTCGGAAGAAAAATAAAAAGAAATACTAAATGGACTCCAAAAATTCCAAAATAAATTTTCACGGGCTTCTAAAATCAAGCCGCACAAGGTGAACATTTATTTGGGCCCTAAATGCAATTTTGAAAAACGCACATTTTTCCTAAATTCAAATAAAACACCGAAAAACTCCGAAATAAAATCTTATTTGATTTTTTTATTAAATCCTCAATATTTCTTTATTTTGGGATAGTCATTTTATTCCCTCTCTCATATTTTTGTAATAGAAATAATTGATGATAAAATAAATAAAATCAAATGATCCTATTCTCAAAATTTGAGAGAACTCAAATATGAAAATAACGAAATCCCCAACTCTCTCCGTGGGTCATTGAGTTGCGTAGAATTTCTAGGATCAACCAAAATGCAAAATAAAATATGATATGCTTGATGATCTAATGTATAACATTCCAAATTGAAAATTTGGGATGTTACAGAGAAGTTGGAATACAGTAGGTTTAACACCAATATAAATAAAGAATGAGTTCATTACAGTACCTTAAGTGGTTGTTTGTTTTCTTATACTAATAGAGCTCATGAGATTTTCTGTTTAAGTTTTGTGTTGTGAAGTTTTCAAGTTTTGGGTAAAGATTTGATGGATTATGGAACAAGGAGTGGCAAGAGCCTTAGCTTGGGGATTCCCATGGCACCCCAAGGTAAAATTCAAGGACAACCAAAATCCTAATCTTGGGGATGCCCTGGAAGGCATCCCCTCTTTCGCCTTCTTCTATCGATAGCTTTACTTGAGGCTATATTTTTATTCACCACATGATATGTGTTTTGCTTGGAGCGTGTTGTTTGATTTGAGTCTTTGCTTTTTGGTTTGCCACAATCTTCCTTGCTGTACACACCTTTTGAGAGAAACACACATGAATGGAATTTATTAGAATACTCTATGTGCTTCACTTATATCTTTTGAGCTAGATAAATTTGCTCTAGTGCTTCACTTTTACGTTCTAGAGCACGGTGGTGGTTTTATTTTATAGAAATTATTAATCTCTCATGCTTCACTTATATTATTTTGAGAGTCCTCTAAAATAGCATGGTAATTTTCTTTGGTTACAAAACTAGTCCTAATATGATAGGCATCCAAGATGGGTATAATAAAAACTATCATAAAAAGTGCATTGAATACTATGAGAAGTTTGATACTTGATGATTGTTTTGAGATATGAAGATGGTGATATTAGAGTCATGCTAGTTGAGCAGTTGTGAATTTGAGAAATACTTGTTCTAAAGTTTGTGATTCCCGTCGCATGCACGTATGGTGAACCGTTATGTGATGAAGTCGGAGCATGATTTATTTATTGATTGTCTTCCTTATGAGTGGCGATCGGGGATGAACGATGGTCTTTTCCTACCAATCTATCCCCCTAGCTAGGAGCATGCGCGTAGTACTTCGTTTCGATAACTAATAAATTTTTGCAATAAGTATATGAGTTCTTTATGACTAATGTTGATTCCATGGATTATACGCACTCTCACCCTTCCACCATTGCTAGCCTTTCTAGTACCGCACAACTTTCTCCGGTACCGTTAACCCACCATATACTTTCCTCCAAACAGCCACCATACCTACCTATTATGGCATTTCCGTAGCCATTCCAAGATAT
This sequence comes from Triticum urartu, assembly GCF_056163025.1. Taxonomy (NCBI): domain Eukaryota; kingdom Viridiplantae; phylum Streptophyta; class Magnoliopsida; order Poales; family Poaceae; genus Triticum; species Triticum urartu. The sequence goes on from NC_141876.1 coordinate 327,512,787, forward strand.
ATTGCCATGCAAATTTCCACTATTCCGTTTACTATGACACGCTTCATCATTGTCATATTGCTTTGCATGACCATTTAGTTGACATCATATTTTTGGCAAAGCCACCGTTCACAATTCTTTCATACATGTCACTCATGAGTCATTGCATATCCTGGTACACCGTCGGAGGCATTCACATAGAGTCATATTTTGTTATAATTCTTGAGTTGTAAGTAAATAAAGTGTGATGATCATCATTATTAGAGCATTGTCCCAAGTGAGGAAAGGATGATGGAGACTATGATTCCCCTACAAGTCAGGATGAGACTCCGAACGAAAAAAAAGAAAAAAAAGAGGCCATAAAAGAAAAAATAGAAGAAGGCCCAAATAAAAAAATTGAAAAAATGAGAGAAAAAGAGAGAATGGACAATGTTACTATCCTTTTTCCACACTTGTGCTTCAAAGTAGCACCATGATCTTCATGATAGAGAGTCTCATATGTTATCACTTTCATATACTAGTGGAAATTTTACATTATAGAACTTCGCTTGTATATTCCAATGATGGGCTTCCTCAAAATGCCCTAGGTCCTCGTAGGCAAGCGAGTTGGATGCACACCCACTTAGTTTCTTTTTTGAGCTTTCATACACTTATAGCTCTAGTGCATCCGTTGCATGGCAATCCCTACTCACTCACACTAATATCTATTGATGGGCATCTCCATAGCCCATTGATACGCCTAGTTGATGTGAGACTATCTTCTCCTTTTTGTCTTCTCCACAACCACCATTCTATTCCACCTATAGTGCTATGTCCATGGCTCATGCTCATGTATTGCGTGAAGATTGAAAAAGTTTAAGAACATCAAAAGCATGAAACAATTTCTTGGCTTGTCATCGGGGTTGTGCATGATTTAAATAATTTGTGTGGTGAAGATAGAGGATAGCCAGACTATATGATTTTGTAGGGATAACTTTCTTTGGCCATGTTATTTTGAGAAGACATAATTGCTTTGTTAGTATGCTTGAAGTATTATTATTTTTATGTCAATATTAAACTTTTGTCTTGAATCTTTCAGATCTGAACATTCATGCCACAATATGCCACAATAAAGAAAATTACATTGAGAATTATGTTAGGTAGCATTCCACAACAAAAATTCTGTTTTTATCATTTACCTACTCGAGGACGAGCAGGAATTAAGCTTGGGGATGCTTGATACGTCTCCAACGTATCTATATTTTTTGATTGTTCCATGCTATTATATTATCTGTTTGGATGTTAATGGACTTATTTATACACTTTTATATTATTTTTGGGACTAACCTACTAACCCAAGGCCCAGTGCAAATTGCTATTTTTTTGCCTATTTCAGTGTTTCGCAGAAAAGGAATATCAAACGGAATCCAAAAGGTATAAAACCTTCAGGAGAGTTATTTTTGGAACAAACGTGATCCAGGGAACTTGTAGTGGACTGATACGTCTCCAGTGTATCTATAATTTTTGATTGCTCTATGCTATATTATCTACTATTTTGGACTATATTGGGCTTTATTTTCCACTTCTATATTATTTCTGGGACTAACCTATTAACCAGAGGCCCAGCCCAGAATTGCTGTATTTTCCTATTTTAGTGTTTCGGATAAACAGAATATCAAACGGAGTCCAAACAGAATAAAATCTTCGGAAACATGATTTTCTCACCGAACGTGATCCAGGAGACTTGGACCCTACTGCAAGGGATCAAAGAGGTGGTCACGAGGGTGGGGGGGAACCCCCCCTAGGGCGCGCCCCCTGCCTCGTCGGCCCCTCGGTGCTCCACCGACGTACTCCTTCTCCTATATATACACACGTACCCCCAAATGATCAGAACAGGAGCCAAAAACCTAATTCCACTGCCGCAACTTTCTGTATCCACGAGATCCCATCTTGGGGCCTGTTCCAGAGCTCCACCGGAAGAGGGCCGTCATCAAGGAGGGCTTCTACATCATCCTAGCCCCTCCGATGAAGTGTGAGTAGTTAAACTTAGACCTTCGGGTCCATAGTTAATAGCTAGATGGCTTCTTCTCTCTCTTTGAATCTTAATACAAAGTTCTCCCCCTCTCTTGTGGAGATCTATTCGATGTAATCTTCTTTTTGCGGTGTGTTTGTTGAGAACGATGAATTGTGGGTTTATGATCAAGTCTATCTACGAATAATATTTGAATCTTCTCTGAATTCTTTTATGCATGATTGGTTATCTTTGCAAGTCTCTTCGAATTATCCGTTTGGTTTGGCCAACTAGATTGGTAGTTCCTGCCATGGGAGAAGTGCTTAGCTTTGGGTTCGATCTTGACGTGTCCTTACCCAGTGACAGAAGGAGCAGCAAGGCACGTATTGTATCGTTGCCATCGAGGATAACAAGATGGGGTTTATTTCATATTGCATGAATTTATCTCTCTACATCATGTCATCTTGCTTAAGGTGTTACTCTGTTCTTAACTTAATACTCTAGATGCATGCTGGATAGCGGTCGATGAGTGGAGTAATAGTAGTAGATGCAGAATCGTTTCGATCTACTTGTCACGGACGTGATGCCTATATACATGATCATGCCCAGATATTCTCATAATTATGCACAATTCTATCAATTGCTCAATAGTAATTTTTTCACCCACCGTAGAATACTTATGCTCTTGAGAGAAGCCACTAGTGAAACCTATGGCCCCCGGGTCTATTCTCATCATATCAATCTCCATCACTTTTATATTGTTTTGCTATTTACTTTGCTTTTACTTTTTACTTTGCATCTTTATATCAAAAATACCAAAAATATTCTATCTATCAGATATCACTCTCGTAAGTGACCGTGAAGGGCATGACAACCCCTAATCGCGTTGGTTGTGAGGAGCTATCGCTTTGTGCAGGTACGAGGGACTTGAGCGTGGCCTCCTACTGGATTGATACCTTGGTTCTCAAAAACTGAGGGAAATACTTACGCTACTCCTCTGCATCATCCCTTCCTCTTTGGGGAAAACCAACGCGAGCTCAAGACGTAGCATGGACGTCAAGCAACCAACAAGGAGGCCGCGCCTGCCCCCCTGGGCGCGCCCCCACCCTCGTGGGCCCCTCGTGGCTCCACTGACCTACTTCTTCCTCCTATATATATATTCATATACACCGAAAACATCCAAGAGCACCACGAAACCCTATTTCCACCGCCGCAACCTTCTGTACCCAAGAGATCCCATCTTGGGGCCTTTTCCGGCATTCCGCCAGAGGGGGAATCGATCACGGAGGGCCTCTACATCAACTCGATGGCCCCTCCGATGATGTGTGAGTAGTTTACCTCAGACCTTCGGGTCCATAGCTATTAGCTAGATGGCTTCTTCTCTCTCTTTGGATCTTAATACAATGTTCTCCTTGATCTTCTTGGAGATCTATTTTATGTAACTCTTTTTTGTGGTGTGTTTGTCAAGATCCGATGAATTGTGGGTTTATGATCAAGTTTATCTATGAACAAGATTTGATTCTTCTCTGAAATCTTTTATGTATGATTGGTTATCTTTGCAAGTCTCTTCGAATTATCAGTTTGGTTTGGCCTACTAGATTGATCTTTCTTGCAATGGGAGAAGTGCTTAGCTTTGGGTTCAATCTTGCGGTATCCTTTCCTAGTGACAGCAGGGGCAGCAAGGCACGTATTGTATTGTTGCCATCGAGGATAAAATATGGGGTTTAAATCATATTGCTTGACTTTATCCCTCTACATCATGTCGTCTTGCCTAATGCGCTACTCTGTTTTTATGAACTTAATCCTCTAGATGCATGCTAGATAGTGGTCGATGTGTGGAGTAATAGTAGTGGATGCAGAATCATTTTGGTCTACTTGTCGCGAACGTGATGCCTATATACATGATTACATATTCTCATAATTATGCACTTTTCTATTAATTGCTCGACAGTAATTTGTTCACCCACCGTAATACTTATGGTATCTTGAGAGAAGCCACTAGTGAAACCTATGGTTCTCGGGTCTATCTTTTATCATATAAGCTTCCCGTCTATTTTATTTTGCAATCTTTACTTTCAATCTATATCATAAAAATACCAAAAAATATTTATCTTATTATTATTATCTCTATCAGATCTCACTCTCGTAAGTGACCATAAAGAGATTAACAACCACTTTTATAGCGTTGGTTGCAAGGTTCTTATTTGTTTGTGTAGGTACGAGGGACTTGCGTGTAGTCTCCTACTTGACTGATACCTTGGTTCTCAAAAACTGAGGGAAAATACTTACGCTACTTTGCCGCATCACCCTTTCCTCTTCATGGGAAAACCAACGTAGTGCTCAAGAGGTAGCACCCTCAAATGGTTGAGGTGGAGGAGTATATATAGTCTAGGGCCACGAAGGGGTAAGTGAGGGATACATGGGCCTCCACCCGTTACTCTGCGCACAGACAGGCGTTGGTCGTCCGACAGGTACCGGACATCCGGTGGCTCGCGAGGGTCCGGTCGTCCGGTACATGTCAGACGTCCTGCGTTTTGGCTCGGGATAGGTGGCACTAGATTTCCAGTCGGTGTCAGTCGTCCGGTGGATGACGAGATTTGGACGTCCTCCTCTGTAGACTTCAATAGCCGCAGGTGTTCTGATGGGTGGAAACTTCAGGCGTCCGACGTCCGGTATGGACCGGTCGTCCAATGGTTGTCACACGTCCGAGAGCTATACCTTGCAGGAAGCTCCTTCTCTTGCTCCGACTCCTTGCCGTCTTATCCAATGCTCCTCGTTGTTCCATGGTCTTCCTCCTGGTTCCTGGTCATGCAGAGCACATATGTCTGAGGTAGTAGCCATGTCTCATGTGTGGAAAGTGATGGTTCAGAGAGGAGCGAGTTCACCTTGTGTCCAATTGCGTATAGTCGAGGTCTCATCCTATGTCCTCTTGGGGCATGGGGAGTAGTCGTAGTGTACATGGGGATAATCATAGGATGCTCCACATAAAAAATAGGAGAAAAATAAGAGTGAAAATAATATTGTGGCAAAAGAATTTGAGCAACAAATGAAGCCTAATAATAAACCATCTACTATGGCTTCTGAAATTAAATTGAAAAGTGCATGTTTACTCGCCACCGAATCTAGTATTGATGATCTAGATTTCAGCAAATCTGTTTGTTATGTGATGAGGACATCAATACTATTGTTACACCCACATCCCCTGCTACTATACATACTGAACCAATTATTAGAGCTCGTGCACACCAATTAAATTACCAGGTACTTTCATTTCTTGGTAATGATTCTAATGTTCATGAGAATATGATGCTGCCTAAATTGGATACATTTGTTTTGCTTACAAATGAAGGGCCTATCTTGGAGAAGGATGAACATTGGGGCAAGAAAATGCATGGAGATGATGGCATGCGCAAAGGAAACAAGAATGGAGTTTCAAGTGATGATTTCAGGACTTTCAAGCCACCGTAATGAGTGCATGAAGTCTTCGATGAAATATAAAACATGCCACTTCACAAATTTTTACCAGAGGCTATTATAGGTGTTGCGTCACCTTATTATTGGGCCAGACCCATGTAATTTCGAAATACATAAGTATAGCCTGTTTTTAGAGTCCGTATGTATGCGGAAACAAGAGATAGGGTTCATTTCAGACCCATCCCCCATGGGCCACAAAATCCCCCCCTCTTCCTCCATAGATACAGCCCTTAGGGCATCGTTTAGACTTTGGGTTTTGTTTAGATTAAAAGTTTTCCATAGCTGAAACTTCACGTACATTGTTTGTGTTGAATGACCAGACAAAGACGTCATAGAATCCCACCTTGATCATTAAAGCTTTCATCTTATATTCGCAATATCCACATTGCAATCTTAGTTTCTTGCTTGTTATTCGTTTTCTTGTAGGAAATAGACCCTCATGGTTTATGAGGACATGACTACCTTGGATACGACCAAAAATATTACATACATGTATATTTGTGAGGTGATTTCTAATGCAAACTATGCAATAATTTATTTATGTCATCCAGGACAAAGATATTTCACAAACTTTTGTATCATGTTTAATTGCATGCGTATGGGACGTTTGTACAATCCACATGTGAATATAAGGGAAAAATGAGAAGTTTAGGTGTTGTTCAAAAAGTCTTCTCACGTTACTTTTGGGCCATGAGAAGATAGAGTCCATGTCTCTCACATTCTGGATTCAGATTTGGACTGCATAGACATACATGACTCAAAACGCCAAGAACTTTTTCATACGAACTCCAAATTTGGTGATTCTTTTTTTGTTGGAAAGTAGATTTCGTGTTCTTTCCAACCGAGTTTGATTCACCTTAAAAATGTCAGGAGCATTGAGTTAACAATGAAACAATATGACGCTGCGGCAAAATCCGATTCAAACTACAAGTCCAAAGGTGTTGCATCACCTCCACTTGGTCCCATGAGCCTTGTACGACCTAGGGTTAGTTTTAGGCTGCCTTGGGACGTCCTCCCAACTCCTTGGCCACCACCCCTTGCTCCTATATAAGTAGATCCATCTAGTAACTTTTTCTTGGGGATTTGTTTAGTTAATAGTTAGCCATTGCAACTTCGTGTACTTCATTTGTGTCCAACGACCAAACGAAGACCGCTTATAGATTCCCACCTTCATCAATGAGCTTTCATCTTATATTCACAATATCTAGATTGCATTATCATACTTTTGCTTATTCTTTGATTGCACGCAGGAATAGACCTTCGTGGTCAGGTTAATCATGCTTCTAGCATCGTCAGTAACCTCAAGAGATTGGTTTAGCGATTGCTAAGGCGCAACGTCGTGCATGTTTCTAGTCAGATCGTCAAAGTCGACTCCAACAAACCGATAGTGATCATATCATCTAAATATCGGGACCCTCGCCTCTATCAAGTGGTATCAGATTTCTAGGTTGATCGGTGAGATTTCACGGTTTTTCATAATTTAGATCGAGTCTGTTCTTCATACCCACAGTCCACAAAAAAGCCAAAAAAATAGGGTTAGTTCATCATATTTGAGCCAATCTGAGCCTTTGCATATTCTTTTTATTGTTTTGCATTGTTGAATTTGCGGTTGCATCATCGTGTCTAGTTGTTGGTCTTAGTATCTAGTCCTTTAGAGTTTCGAGTTCTATTCACATGTTGTCACGGTGCCGCCGCACCATTGTCATCACCGCTGCCATATACCACATATCCACCGCCATAACGATATTCTGAGTCCACCTCCATCACAGATTCACCACCAGTCCGTGTTCCACCACCCTACATATATCCGCCACCAGTTCGAGTTTCCACCAGATTCATCCCCGCCACCAGTCCGAGTCTAGTATTTGTTCCTTTGTTTTTTATTTCTAGATAACGACATACTCTGAGTCGTGAGAGAGTAGGATTCCTGAACTTTCGTGTTACCCGCAGTAGAAAAAATAGTTCTAGTTTCAAAAAAAATCTGGCTAGGCAGTTTTTAGACCATTTATAGACTTTTTCGGAAAAAAAAAATTTGTGGAGCAAAAAAAAGAAGAAAAAAGTGGAAAAAAGTGAAAAAAAGAAAGAAAAAATCAGAGTGTGCTCCTCCCTTGTTTACGTGCAGCGCCGTGATTTTTGTGAGTGTTCTAGGCTCGCATCTCTAGTATGGTCTAGCCTAGGACCAGCACAATACCCTCGTTGAACGTTTATTCAACTTTGCATCTCTGAATTGATTATTGCTGACCCTTTTTCTACCATATTCTAAGCCTTCCTAGCTCCCCATACATCTACATCATGCGTTTGTCTCTCCTTGGTAATTGATCTAACCAAGCTTTGAGAGTTTTGACTACAACGGTTGCTGCTCACCGCCTGCTGTTGGGTAAGAACTGGTAAGAATTTGAGATTTGCTTGATGGATTTGTGACACCCACCACCACCTCTTGTTAGTAGTCTGTAGGATCTTTTTCTTGTTTGTTCTTATTGCTGCTAACCATGGCAGGATCACAAGCCAATGAGATTGACTGGGAGAACTTGACGAACAAGGAACTTCATGATAAGTTTTAGAAAATGATGAGTGGAAAGGTGCAAGATGTGCTAAACAGATTTGAAGAGGCCATGGAGAAGATAGATGGCATGGAGAAGACATTCGAAACAAAGCTCGATAGCAAGTTTGATGAATTGCTTGCAGGAAATAGACCCTCGTGGTCAGGTTGATCGTGCTCCGGCGTGCTCAATAACCCCTCGGAAGTTGGTTTAGCGATTGCTAAGGTGCGACGTCTCGCACGTTCGTAGTCGGATCATCAAGGTCGACTCCCACGAAAAATGTTAACTATCTCACAGAAACATCGGGACACCCTCGCCTCTATCAAGTGGTATCAGTTTTTAGGTTGCTCGGTGAGAATTTCCAGTTATCCCTAGATTAGATTTATTTTCTTACCTAGTGTCTAAGAAAAAGCCACACAAAAAAGTTAGATCTATTCATCCTTTTGTCCAAGCCAGTCCGAGCCTTTGCAATTTTCTTTTCATTGTTTGCTTTGTTGAATTTGCAGTTGCATTGTCGTGTCGAGTTGCTGGTCTTAGTGTCTAGTTCGTTTAGAGTTTCGAGTTCAATTCACATTAGTCATGCCGTCGCTGCATCATTATTCTTTCCGCTGTCCATCAGCTTCATCCAACAATATCCAGCACGTGCCACGCATCTTTCATTGTCATCATCATAGTTGAGGTTATTTGCATCTTTGCTTGATCTAATTTGAATCTTACATAGTTTGTTTTGGAAAGAGGGAGAGAGAAAAAAGTCATAAAAAGAGAGAGAGAGAAAAAGTTAAAAAAAGTCACAGGAAAAAAGAAATAAAAAGAAAAAAGTGTGAGAAAAAAAGAGAGTAAAACATGCATAACTTCCTCATACGAAGTCCGTTTTGGCTCCGCGGGTACTCAAATTAAAGCTAGTGACGAGCCACATCTAAATAGTATCAGAAGCTATTTCAATATTTGACACCTCAAAATTGGCTTCTAAATAGGTATTTCTGCCCTCCGAAGTTCGCGAACACAGCTTGTTCCAGTTTTTTAGGCCAGTTTTAGAATTTTTTGACTCCTCATATCAACTCAGAATTGAGTGATTCTTTTTGCATTTGAAAGCTTGAGTCAATGGCATTCTTGAGAAAAACTATCAGAAAATTGGTACAAACTTTTCCAGAGGAAAGTTGGAGAGGAAGTTGTTGGTATATCCTGCTTGGCAGTTGTTTCACATCATTATCTTTACTGCTATTGTGATCTTCACTTTTATCTTGCTGTCCAGAGCTACTTCATATCCTTTATTGATGCTAGTTGTGCTATGCCGTGACCTCATTACTGTTCTAGGCTCACGTCTCTAGTCCGGTCTAGCCTAGGACCAGCACAATACCGTCTTTGAGCATTTATGCAACATTGCATCTCTGAATTGATTATTGCTAATCTTTTGCTACCATATATTCAAGCCTTCCAAGCTCCACATATTTCTACACCGTGTATATGTATGTTCCCCTAGCAATCGCTTTACTCAATGTTCGGAGTTATTTGACACCGCTGGTTGCCTGTCACCACCTGCTTCATGGTAAGAACTTGTAAGATATTGATATTTGCTATACTGTGAGTGTTTTACCACCACATCCTAGTAGTTCATAGGAACATTATTCTCAGATTTTGTTTCTTGTTTTCTACTAATCATGGATGATTCCAGAGTTGTTAGTTCTTGGGCTTCATCGATCGTGGGAGATTTGCCACCACCTAAGAAAATACAACAACCATCACAAGAGGAGCAACAACATCATATTGCACATAATCAGGTTAATGTTTCCATGCCACCATTTATTGGTCGTTTTAGGCTTGATTTGTATATTGAATGGGAGTACGAAATAAATGCTACATTTGCTTCACATAATTTTGATGAGAGTGGAAAATTTCAAGTTGCGGTTAGTACTTTCCGTAGCTTTGCTTTAGTTTGGTGGAGTGAATATTGTTTATTAAACCCTGATCTTATACCTACTACTTGGGATGATTTAAAACTTGTCATGAGAGATAGATTCATTGGTGTTTATTATATGCATGGCATGATTAAAAAATTACAACATTTAAAACAAGGCATTGACACGGTAACAAAATACTATGATGATTTAAAAACTACATTATTGCACTCATTTTTAGAAGAAAGTGAAGAAGATTTTATGGATAGATTTTGGGGAGGATTAAACTGTGAAATTCAAGAGATACTAATTCATGAAGAGTTTTATCCTATGGAACATTTGTTTTGTCTTGCTTGCAAAGATGAACAGGAAATGAAATGACGTGTTGCCCACAAGGAGGACAAGATCACGATGCACATTCCAACTGTCGATACAGATGTTTCTTCAACTACTAGGCATACTATGACAACCACATCCGTTGTTGCGAGGACTACATCATCTGCACCATGTGACACATCACCACCGAGAGTGCCTACATCCTATGCGTTGATTGGTTTAGCGATTGCTAAGGCACAACGTCGTGCACGTTTGTAGTCGGATCGACAAAGTCGACTCCACCAAATCGATAATTATCATCTCACCGAAAGATCGGGACCCTCGCCTCTATCAGTGGTCAAGTTGATTGTGCTCCGGTGTGGTCAATAACCTCTCATAAGTTGGTTTAGCGATTGCTAAGGCGTGACATCTCGCATGTTCATAGTCGGAACGACAAGGTCGACTCCCACAGAAAACGATAGCTATCTCATCGAAACATCGGGACACCCTCGCCTCTATCAAGTGGTATCATATTTCCAGGTTGCTCGGTGATATTTTACAGTTTATCGTAGTTTAGATCGAGTCTGTTCTTCATACCTGTAGTCCACGAAAAAGCCAAAAAAATTAGGGTTAGTTCATCATATCCAAACCAATCTGAGCCATTGCATAATCTTTTCTATATTTGCTTTGTTGAATTTGCGGTTGCATCATTATGTCAAGTTGCTGGTCTTAGTGTCTAGTTCTTTAGAGTTTCGAGTTCTGTTCACAAGTTGTCACGTTGTCGCCGCACCATAATCATCGCCCCTGCCATATACCACCACCGCTTATCCATCATTTCTCTGAGTCCATATACCATCACCGCTCCTAGTCCATATACCACCACCGCTCCAAGTCCATATACCACCACCAATCGAAGTCCATATACCACCACCGATCCGAGTCCATATACCACCACCAATCCGAGTCCACATATACCACTGTCATATACCATCACAAGTCCGAGTTCCACCAGATTCATCTCCGCCACCAGTCGTACTGCGAGTCCGATATTTGTTCCTTTATTTTTGAGTTCCAGATCACGCGATACTACAAGTCGTGAACAAGTTGGATTCCCCAACTTTTGTGCCACCCATAGAAGAAAAATAGTTCCACTTTCAAAAAAAACCTAAGTCTGGAAAATTCTGGCTAGGCAGTATTTAGTCCATTTGTAGACTTTTTCGAAAAACAATTGGTGCGGAGCAAAAAAAAGAGGAAAAAAGTGCAAAAAAAGTGAACATAGAAAAAAAATCAGAGTGTGCTCCTTCCTTGTTTACGTGCAGCGCCGTGATTTTCTTAGTTTTTTACGCTCGCGTCTCTAGCACGGTCTAGCCTAGGATCAACAAAGTACCGTCATTGAGTGTTTGTTCAACTTTGCATCTCTGAATTGATTATTGCTGATCCTTTTTGCTACCATATTATAAGCCTTCCCAGCTCCACATACATCTATGCCGTGTGTTTGATTTTCCTTGGTAATCGCTCTATCCAAGCTTGGAGAGTTTTGACTACAACGGTTGCCGATCACCACCTGCTGATGGGTGAGAGCTGGTAAGAATTTGAGATTTGCTTGACGGATTTGTGACTTTCCACGCCACCACCACCACTTCCTAGTAGTGTGTAGGATCATATTCTTGTGTGTTTCTATTACTGCTAACCATGGCAGGATCACAAGCCGATGAGACTGATTGGGAGAACATAATGAAGAAACAGCTACATGATAAATTTCAGCAAATGATGAGTGGACAGGTGGAAGATGTGCTAAACATATTTGAAGAGGCCACGAAGAAGATATATGGCATTGAGAAGGCGTTCGAAACAAAGCTCGATAACAAGTTCAATGAATTGCTCGCGCATCTTCCACAACCACCACCCGCTGCACCTATCGCACCTCCACATCAACAACAACAACATCGCCTTCCAAATCAAGTGGGACGAGAACTATGCATTCCCCTTGAGCCTGGTCAAAATTTTGGTGCCGTTGTACCTACTATTGATTCTTTTGTAGCCCCTGCTGGTACTGCGAAGGTGGAGGACCATTACGAGGATGAGGTTGATCAAAATCAGAACTATGTGCAACCACCAGCACCACCACCACCAGGTCGTCCTCATGCATACCATCGCATGGTAGGGCTGCACCACCACCAGAGTTACGAGATCATGACCATCTTCCTAAAATAAAATTGAATATTCCACCATTTGAAAGTAGATATGTTCCTGATATATATATTACTTGGGAGTTAGAAACTAAACAACGTTTTACATGTTTACAATATCCTGAGGAGAGACGTGTTCCTACTACTGTTTCTGCTTTCACTAGTTTTGCATGTGTTTGGTGGTCTGAGCATTGTATATTATATCCTATTCCAGCTACTTGGGCTGCTTTGAAAACTGCTATGCGTACTCATTGGGTTCCACCATATTATTAATGTGAATTACTTCAAAAATTGCAACGTTTAAGACAAGAAAAAAATTGTAGAAGAATATTATCAGGAGTTACAAACTGGAATGATTAGGTGTGGCATTATTGAGGGTAATGAAGCTATGCTTGCACGTTTTATGGGTGGATTAAATAAAGATATTCAGACCATTCTACAGTATAAGGAGTATAATAATATCACTCATTTATTTCATCTTGTTTGCAAAGCTTAACGTGAAGTGCAGGATCGACAAGCATTGGTGTGAACTAACTTTTCTGCAGGTTGACCTTCATCATGGACACCGCAGGCATCCTCTAGTCCCACACGTCCTACTGCAGCACCACTGACTTCAGCCACCAATTCCAACCGAGATAAAAGAAAACAGGCACCACTGTCGGTGTCAAAACTGGCAGATCTCGGGTAGGGGGTCCCGAACTGTGTGTCTAAGGATCGAAGGTAACAGGAGGCAGGGGATACGATGTTTACCCAGGTTATGGCCCTCTTGATGGAGGTAAAACCCTAGGTCTTGCTTGATTGACTTTGATGAGTATAGGGGTTACATGAGTTGATCTACCTCGAGATCATAATGGCTAAAACCTAGATGTCTTGCCTGTATGATTATGACTATGGTCGCCTCTATGGACTAAACCCTCCCTCTTATATAGATACTGGAGGGAGCTAGGCTTTGTACAGAGTCGGTTTATAGAGAAAGGAATCTTCATATCCGAACGACAAGCTTGCCTTGCATGCCAAGGAGAGTCCCATCCGGACACGGGGAAGCCTTCTATCTTGTATCTTCACGGCCCACCAGTCCGGCCCACGTAACATAGCCTGAACGCCCGGGGACCCCCTAATCCAGGACTCCCTCAGTAGCCCCTGAACCAGGCTTCAATGACGATGTGTCCGGTGCGCAGATTGTCTTTGGCATTGCAAGGCGATTCCTCATCTGAATACTCCAAAGTAGCTCGACCAAGAAAACTATATCCGGCTATGTACAATAGTCACAATCCTGAACCATAAAGGAAAAATACTTTAAGCAAAAAATAGGTCATGTCTTCTGACAACTTTTTTGCTGATGTATTGTGTTCCGGCCTTATTATTATTTTGAACCATTTTCCAGCCTCCCGCTTCGCGTTTCGAGATGCGGTATTCATTGACACGTCTTGTCAAAGCAGAGATCGTGTCCCCTTATTACTGGATTCTCATCAACACGGATTTGGGTAATCCAACCGTGCCACTCTCACGACTCCTGGGGAATAGGCGAGTTTTAAGGCTTCGTGGGGGCGCTTGATATTCATTGCCTTTATAAGGAGACAAGGATCCACCTTTTTACCCCACGCCTTCTTCCTCCTCAGCCCATTTGCTCTTGAGCTCCAGCGCCCAAGCTTCAACCCTTTCTGTCCCCAGCAAATGCTCCAACCATGTCTGGATCTGGAGCGCGGGGCAAGTGGATGGCCTCCTCCGTCACGGAGGAGCACATCAAAGAACTCCAAGAAGCAGGGTATTTAGCCAAAGAAATCGCGCCATCGGCTTCCTGCCAAAAGCAGATCATTCCCACACCAGAGCCCAATGAGAGGGTAGTATTCATCTCCCACTTCCTTTGCAGGCTAGGGTTTCCTCTCCACCCTTTCTTCTGTGGACTCATGTACTATTACGGGCTATATTTCCATGATCTAACCCCAAATTCATTCCTCAACATCTCGGCGTTTATCGTCATGTGTGAGGCGTTCCACCGCATCCCCCCCCCCCACTTCGGCCCATGGCTCAAGGTCTTCAACGTGAAGCCGAAGGTGGTCAAGGGTCAACACATGGAGTGTGGCGGTGCCATGGTGAGCAAGCTCCCTAACGTTACCTGGCCAAAGGGGACCTTCGTAGAGACCGTGCAGGGGTGGCGACAGGAGTGGTTCTATGTTACGGAACCTCGTGACGCCACATGGGCCGCCACTCCTGAGTTCAAAACCGGTCCGCCAATGCGACTCACATAATCGCTCAAGAAGGTCCTAGATTGGGCGTCATCCGACGAGGTGATGACGCAAAAGCGCATTAAGAGCATGGTGGAGAAGAACACCAGCCTTGCCAGCATAATCCAGGTGATGTTGTTTCGATGGATTCTCCCCTGCCAACACCGGACTCTCCATATGTGGGAGTTTGATCCGGCGAGTCCCTGGACCTTGCAGCGGTTCTTCGGCACGGAGCACGAAGATATATGGAAGATGCTTTTTAAGACCCAAAAGACATGGCCGCTAATGACCGAAGACCTCGGCCACGACTCCACTCATCCAATGACTCCAGTAAGTTTTTCAGATTTCTAATCATATATTTGATTTGTGGATCCAAAGAGTAAGTTTAAACCTTCCCCTTGCCCCCCAGGGCTGGACGAAGAAGGCAGAGCGGATCAAGTGTCCAGCTCCCCTGCACGAAGACCCAGCTCTTCCTCTTCTGACAAAGATGCTGGTTCCGGTGCCGTACCAGGCACCGGAAAATAAGGTCAAGGAGAAGATCAAGGAGGCCCGAAGTGTGCGTCGGACATATCAAACAAAGATACCGGAGCTCTCTCCTCCCATGATGAAGACGAGAAGGAAGTGGAGGAGAACAATTCTCCCCTTAAGGGGGGGAAGAAGAAAAGGGGAGCTTCCGCAGATCTAGAGGCGGAAGGGTCCAAGAAGGGGAAACTTGATAACCCAAAAGTATAGGGGATCGCAATAGTTTTCGAGGGTAGAGTATTCAACCCAATTTTATTGATTCAACACAAGGGGAGCCAAAGAATATTCTGAAGTATTAGCAGCTGAGTTGTCAATTCAATCACACCTGGAAACTTAATATCTGCAGCAAAGTATTTAGTAGGAAAGTAATATGATAATAATGGTAACGGTAGCAAATGTAATATATTTGGGTTTTATAGTGATTGTAACAATAGCAAGGGAAAAGTAAATAAGCAAAGAACAATATAGGAAAATCTTGTAGGCATTGGATCGGTGATGGAGAATTATGTTGGATGCGATCGATCATGCAACAGTTATAACATAGGGTGACACAGAACTAGCTCCAGTTCATCAATGTAATGTAGGCATGTATTCTGAATATAGTCATATGTGCTTATGGAAAAGAACTTGCATGGCATCTTTTGTCCTACCCTCTCGTGGCAGCGGGGTCCTATTGGAAACTAAGGGATAGTAAGGCCTCCTTTTAATAGAGTACCGGACCAAAGCATTAACATATAGTGAATACATGAACTCCTCAAACTATGGTCACCACCGGTAATGGTCCCGATTATTGTCACTTCGGGGTTAACGGATCATAACACATAATAGGTGACTATAGACTTGCAAGATAGGATCAAGACCTCACATATATTCATGAAAACATAATAGGTTCAGATCTGAAATCATGGCACTCGGTCCCTAGTGGCAAGCATTACGCATAGCAAAGTCATAGCAACATCAATCTCAGAACATAGTGGATACTAGGGATCAAACCCGAACAAAACTAACTCGATTACATGATAAATCACATCCAACCCATCACCGTCCAGCAAGCCTACGAAGGAATTACTCAAGCACGGCAGTGAGCATCATGAAATTGGTGATGGAGGAAGGTTGATGATGACGATGGTGACGGATTCCCCTCTTCGGAGCCCCGAACGGACTCCAGATCAGCCCTCCTGAGAGAGTTTAGGGCTTGGCGGCAGCTCCGTATCGTAAAACGTGATGAATCATTCTCTCCGATTTTTTCCCCGAACACGAATATATGGAGTTGGAGTTGAGGTCGGTGGAGCGTCAGGGGTCCCACGAGGCAGTGGGGTGCGCACTTGGGGGTAGGCGCACCCCCACCCTCGTGGATAGGGTGTGGGCCCCCTGACGTGGATTCTTCTTCCAGTATTTTTATATATTCCAAAAATAATCTCCATTGATTTTCATGTCAATCCGAGAACTTTTATTTCTGCACAAAAATAACACCATGGCAATTCTGCTGAAAACAGCGTCAGTCCAGGTTAGTTCCATTCAAATCATGTAATTTAGAGTCCAAAACAAGGGCAAAAGTGTTTGGAAAATTAGATACGACGGAGACGTATCAAAACTCTCCCTTTCAGACGATTCGGAATAGGACGCCAAAGCCGTCCCCGAATGGAACCCCAGGCCGAAGCCTTCGGCCAAATCATAAGTATTTAAGGATAATGTATGTATCTGGCTTTATGCTTTGTGATCCTAACACACAGAATCACATATTGTAGTCCATCCCGTGATCTTCCCCGGAAATCATCGTCTTCTAGGAATTCACTGTTCTCACACATGATGCAGAGTGAGTCACCTCCGTCGGCGTCCCCACCCACTGCTACGGAAAACACCAAAGTGTTGTCCCGAGGGACCTTTCCAGGACATGGAGATGTGCGGGAAGTCATCAGTGTGGTGCCAGAGGGTAATACCTTTGCTGCCGAAAACATGGGGGAACCGACCCCCATGGAGGCCGGCAATGGGGGCCATGCCAAATTCGGCTCCCAACCGAATATCATTCCGGAGACCGATACGGCTCCGGAATCAGGCGAGTAGCCTCCTTCGAAAGAAGGGGTTGCGTCAACTCCACCGGTGACCTCTATCAATCTGGAGGTGTCGGACACTCTGATTGAAGCACTTCAGAGCGCATCCATTGTTGAGGAAAATCGTACCCTTGTGGGTATGGTGGTTGAAAAGGTTTGGTCCGCTAAAAGCGGATTGAACGATGCCTACACTAGCCTTCTGACAGGCTTTGAGGTACATGATGTAATATTTTTTAACTATAAAAAGAATGCCTGTGTATAGTCAGTAGCCATTGAGACTCTGTTCGGTGTTCGTTTAAGAAAGGCCAAATAGAGGATCAAATAGTCTTCGCAAGAGATTAACATACACGTGTATTTGAACAAATAGGCATCGTAGTTAGCGGCAGCCGCCCATGCTAATGAAGTTTCGGAACTAAAGCGGTGGCTGGAGCGGGCCGATGAAGAGCTCATCCGCACCAACAAACTATTGGCGGAGAAGCAAGGTATGCGATTCACAACTGACATGATATGGCTTGTTGTTGTGCTATCTTGTTGAGTTTTGTAATTATGCTCACAGTTGATGCGTCTGAGGTCTAGACCCTCAAGAACGCACTGGCCGAGGCCAAGAAGGAGGCGAAGGGGGAACGATCCGCCCGCCAAAAGCATGAATCATGGGTGGAGGAAGTCTAGCAACAACTCCGGGATGCCATAGGCAAATGTGAATCCTTGGAGCGCAAGATTACAGATCAAGATGCAGAACTTGCTAAGGCCCTCCAAAGCATGCAAGAGGCCCGGGTTGAAGCCCAAGGCGCCTGCCGGGAGATTCAAGAGGCCAAGAAGATTGCACCGGGTAAGGCCTTTTATTATGCAGGGCAAATTTTTGAGGAGAAGGTACCTCTTACTGACCCGGGTTTGGAGTTCTGCAGGAGCATTTGCAGATCTGCCCCGGAGTATTGCTGATGCTGCAGAGTTCATCCGAGCCTAAGAGGGGAGCTCGACGGAGAAGTTGTGCTGGTCGCGGTACCTTGTGCCAGAGCATCTAGTGCCCCTCAGCGATTAGCTGAAACAGTTAACCGAACTGCATAGGGTGGCCGGGTTAGCTATGAGGGATATTATAATCCGTCTCTGGCCCGCCAAGCCCATACCCCGCAGCTACTTAGGGCTCGTGAAGCGGCTTGTGAGTGCCTGCCCCCGGCTAGATGCCATAAAGCGGTTGGTTTGTATCGAAGGTGCCCGAATGGCCTTTGCCTGTGTCAAGGTACAGTGGGCGAAGATGAACGCCGTCAAGCTGGCAACCGAGGGACTTCCCGCAGGCAAGGAGTACCGCACACCGGAGCGGTATTTTGATGAAGTCTTGGAAGGTTCCCGCATTGTAGAGGGCCAGTGTTCGAAAAACAGTAACTTCGAATGAATGTATTCTGCTGCCTGAACTTTGTATTGTGAAACAAGGGTTATGTATAATATGTTGCTTGTTTTACTTCTAATTCTTTTCCTCCTGTGCGGCCATTTACGGTATCTGAGAGTTTGCCAGTCATCGTCTTCTTCCCCCACGTAGGTAGTACGGGGGTGTTCAGGATGGCACTGAGGGTGTCCTGGACTAAGGGGTCCTCGGGCGTCCGGCCTGTTAGCCATGGGCCGGACTTATGGGCTGTGAAGATACAAAGACTGAAGACTCTACTTGTGTCCGGATGGGACTCTCCTTGGCGTGGAAGGCAAGCTTGGTGATCAAATATGAATATTCCTTTCGCTGTAACCGACTTTGTATAACCCTAGTCCCCTCCGGTGTCTATATAAACTGGAGGGTTTAGTCTGTAATGACAATCATAATCAGATAGGCAATTTGCGAGATTCATACCAGGTGTAGAGGCCCATTGCACAGGCTCAGTCACACTAGAAGTGGTCTTCGGATCCCTGGATAACTTCTGAAGCGAGGAGTTAATCTTCGATATAGTCCCGTTCCACAGTGGTTATCACGCACTGCTCGGGCGAACCGCATTTGCAAGATTCAATGTGGTACTGCATTATGCATACCTCAAGCTCAAGATGCCAGGACCTCAGGGGGTCATTATAGTTAATGGAAACACAGAGCGCTCTCTCCGAACGGAGGAGCACACTGCGGCCCTCGCAGCGGAGGCGCAAAGGAGCCTCTTAAGGCAATCCACTAGTTCGACGATCAAGGACCCGAACACCTTCAAGCACGCCCGGAGTAATCGGCAACTAGACCACCTGGCACGTCCCGAGCTCGCATAACAATGCGGCCCCCACCCCGGCCCCAGCCAAACGGCAAAATGCGTGCCACGCGTACATAATTACGCATTAAAAATACCATGGGCACAGGTGGGGAGGGGGGCACAAATACGGCACGCCCCAAGACGCGACTTAAACCGCACTAGGGGCTTCCCGCTTTGTTATTTTTCTTTCAGGACATTAATCTCTGGAAACACTGTCCGGCAGCATGATTGCCGAACACATGATGCAGCAACCAAGGAGGCAGAAAGCTACATCACACCATGGAACTCCCAGGTGGATTACGATAACGAGTGTAACACTTTCCTTAATACTATTCTTCAACTTGCCCTTGGAGGGGACATAGTCCTACTTTTTGCTTATTGCACTGCATGTATCATTCTGCTTTAACACACCTTTTTGATAAACAATGCATAGCTTTGGTCTGTTTTTGCATTTTTTTCTTTTATATATGTGTTCATTAATGACACCTTGCAACCGTACACTTTGGTACGGCCAATACACCAGGGGCTTAAGTACCCCACAATATGGTGTGAGAAGTCTGAACACTTTCACAAGTACAGCACTCCGAACTTATAGCACTATATGCATCAGCTCCGAATCATGTCTTTGGTCAATAGTTGGGTTTGGCCGGCTCCCATGTTTTGGTACCTTACGTTCCGCTATATCGGCTAAGGTAGCACTGGGAGAACTACTGCGATTGTGCCCCGGTTCAGCTGGGCTAAGCACCTCAGTAGAGAAAGCTAAAACTGATTGTCATGATAAGGCGAGAGACTGGTCGCTGTTCGAGAGGTTTTCGAGTCCCTAAAGACTTATGCCACTTAGAGCGAGGAGTCGGCCCTGTCCGGCTTAAGGCATGTATCGTGCCCCAGATTCGGCCTTCCGAACACTAGGGGCTTCGCCAAAATTTAAAATTATAGAATTCTATGGCTAAGCGAGAGTGATAACACATTATAGTCTGATTGCCTTGTTCGTTGTGCTGAGCACCTCCCTCGAAGGACCCAAAAATGGGAACAAGAGTGCTCAGGTTTATCCTGAACACCCCAGCACTCGTGGCATGGGGGCAGAAGCCGACGACTAGCCATCTCTCAGATTTGATAAACGGCCGAACAGAAGGTAATATTTTAAATTCAAACAAGCGTTGCATAGCGCATATGAAACAGGTTTTCAGCATACAGGATCACACGAGCAAATTCATTCAAATATTACATCTTTCCTACACTCGTCCGCTGAGATGGGCACCCTTCAGGACACCCTCATAGTACATCTTGGGGTGGCGATGCCCCTTGCCCGCCGGCGGCCCTTCCTTGATCAGCTTCACGGCGTCTAGCTTGGCCCATTCCACCTTCACACGGGCGAAAGCTCGGCGTGCACCTTCAATGCAGACGGACCGCTTGACGACTTCCAGCCGTGGGCACGCATCCACAAGCCACCTCACCAGGCCGAAGTAGCTGTTCGGAAGGGCGTCGCCAGGCCACAACCAGACTATAAAGCCCTTCATGGCCTGTTCGGCCGCCTTGTGTAGCTCGACCAGCTGCTTTAGCTGGTCGCTCATAGACACCGGGTGTTCGGTCCCAGTATATTGGGCCCAGAACAACTTCTCCGTTGAGCTTCCCTCCTCGGCCTGGTAAAACTGTGCGGCATCCGACAGGCTGTGGGGCAAATATGCGAATGCTCCTGGAGAGCTCCGGATCCGGGTAAGTAACAAGTAATTTACTTTCACATGCTTGCTTTGCATATCGAATGCCTTACCCGCCGCTATCTTCTTCATCGCATCAATCTCCTGGAGGGCCTTTTGGGCTTCGGCCTTGGCATTCTTTGCGCTCTCGAGGGCCGCGGCAAGCTCAGACTCTCGCGTCTTCAAGTCAAGCTCCAACGCCTCGTGCTTTGTCACGAGAACGTGGAGCTCTTGCTGCACCTCGCCCACCCAAGCCTCCTGCCTTTCTTGCTCGGTGCGCTCCTTGGCCGCTCTATCTTCGGCCTCGGATAGCACTTGCTTCAGGGTCGCCACCTCGGTCGTGGCCCCTGGCAAATTTACGATGATCCTGTTATTTTGCAATCGCGTCTTCTTTTATATATATACATATCTATAGACAGGGTATTACTTACCCTTGTTCTCCTCGAGCTGCCTCTTGGCAAGGCCGAGCTCTTTCTTGGACCCCTCGAGGTCCTGCTTCAGTGCAGCGACCTCTGCAGTAAGTGCGGCAGGGGCCATCAGCGAAGCCTGCATACGCATATTGACATACTTATGTTAGACTCCTGCGATATTGTTTGATCCTCTGTTCGTCTTTTCTTTGTGAACACCGAACAGAGCATCAGGGGCTACTGTCTATGCGGTAATCTTCTTCCCATACTTCAAACACTTACCTCAAAGCTTGTTTGAAGGCTGGCACAGGCTTCAGTCAGTCCGCTCTTGGCGGACTGAACCTTCTGGACCACCACACTCATAATAGTGCGGTGCTCCTCGTCGATGGAAGCGCTGCGAAGCGCTCCCAGCAGATTGTCCGGTGCCTCTGGATGGACAGAGCTCACCGGCGTAGGCGTCTTGCTCCTCTTGGAAGGATGCCGCCTGCCCGAGTCGGAACCACTGGAGGTTCCGGTGGTGTTCGGCTGAGGACCGAACTAGGAGCCCTCGGGGGCCTTTTCCCCTCTGCTCCTGGAGTCCGGAAGGTCGCCTTGAGGCGCCTCCAGGACTGTCTCCCCTCGACCCGGTGCCTCTTGAGACAATACCTCGGCGTTGTCCGTAGGGCAGGGGAGGTGGCGGTCGGAAGAGGATCGCTATCCATATCTGACGAGCCCAGGGAGCCGTCCGACGATACGTCGATACGGGCTCGGGGTGGTCTGCATAATCACGATTCAGCGTTAGGAGAAGTAGTGCGACAAAGGAATGCTATGAGTTACTCTGGTATCCAAATACTTACGACTTCCCCAGGGGCTTGGCCCTGAGCAGCCACTCGTCTTCGCCTTCGGCAGCGGTGGTGGAACTGTCTGGAAGGAGATTCCTTCCCTTTTGGACCCTTCGGCCCCCCCCAGTTTGGGCGGCCTTCCTTTTCTTGTCTCCCCCGACTGGAGGGGGAGCGTCTTCATCTTCCTCCTCGTCTTCGGGGGAGGAGTGCGTCGCGGAGTTATCGGATGATAAGTCCGATAAACCCTGGCGTCGGGAACTCTTTAGGGTTCCCTTGGCGTTCTTGGTCTTCTCCGGCACCTTGTAAGGAGCCGGAGTCAGCATCTCCGTCAGAAGAGCGTCTGCTGAGCCTTCGGGCAAAGGAGCCGGACAGTCAATCTGTCCGGCCATCTCCTGCCAGTCCTGTCAAAGGTACGGGAGCTTAGATCACACATAGAGTCGAACTATGAAAAACGAATATCCTGTAAGAGGTAAAAATAGCTTACCGCGCTGGCTTGGTGCTTCGCGCAGAATCCTCAATCCTTGGTAATGGGAGGGGGAACCTCAGCACCCTTGAATAGCACCTTCCAAGCATCCTCGTGTGTTGTGTCAAAGAGTCCGTTCAGAGTTTGGTGTTGGGCCGGGTCGAACTCCCAAAAGTTGAAAGCCCATTGTTGACACGGGAGGATCCGGCGGATGAGCATGACCTGGACTACGTTGATGAGTTTGAGCTTCTTGCTCACCATGTTTTGGATACATGTTTGGAGTCCGGTCAGCTCTCCCAACTACCCCGGGATAGGCCCTTCTCTTGCTAGGAGGTGAGCCGCGTGGGGATGCCAGATCAGAACTCGAGTGCTGCTGCCCATGCAGGGTCACGCGGCTCGGTGATATAGAACCACCCCAATTGCCACCCCTTTATGGTCTCCACGAAGGATCCCTCGAGCCATGTGACGTTGGGCATCTTGCCCACCATGGCGCATCCGCACTCCGCCTGGCGGCCGCTCACTACCTTCGGCTTGACATTGAAAGTCTTCAACCATAAGCCGAAGTGGGGCTTGATGCGGAGGAAGGCCTCGCACACGACGATAAACACCGAGATGTTCAGGATGAAGTTCGGGGCCAGATCGTGGAAATCCAAGCCGTAGTAGAACATGAGCCCCCGGACGAATGGGTGGAGTGGGAATCCTAGTCGACGGAGGAAATGGGTAAGGAACACTACCCTCTCATGGGGCCTGGGGTTGGGGATGAGCTGCCCCTCATCTGGGAGCCGGTGCGCGATGTCGTCGGGCAGGTATCCGGCTCTCCTCAGCTTCTTGATGTGTCCGTGACGGAGGAGACCATCCACATGCCTCCCGCTCCAGACATGGTTGGAGAAGGTTGAGGGGGGAAATGCGGACTTGCGCGCTGGAGCTCGAGTGCGCAAGAATGGATGAGCAAGGAGGAAGAAGGTGTGGGTAGAAAAAGGTTAAACCTTGTCCCTTTATAAGGGCGGCTGAAACTATGCGCCCCCACTAGCCTGGTAAAACTCGCTTATCCCCCAAGCGCCGTAATCAATGGCGCGGTTGGGTTACCCACGCCCGTATTGATGAGAATTCCGTAATAAGGGGACACGATCTCTGTTTGACAAGACGTGTCAAAAAACTGCCTCGCGTGTGCGGGGCTAGTTAAAGGAAACGATTCGAATAATCACCGGGCCATGGCTTAATGTCATGTTGCCAAAACAAGTCAGCAGATTAGATTGGTGGAAATATTATTCTCCTTACGGTGGTATGTGGAACTTATTTTGCAGGGTCGGACACTATCCTTGTATTCAAATTCTTCCATGGTGTATTCGGAGGAGGAACCCGCCTTGCAATGCCGAAGATAATACTGCGCGCCGGAGTCATCGTCATTGAAGCCTGGTTCAGGGGCTACTGAGGGAGTCCTGGATTAGGGGGTCTCCAGACAGCCGGACTATATCCTTTGACCGGACTGTTGGACTATGAAGATACAATATTGAAGACTTCGTCTCATGTCCGGATTGGACTCTACTTGGCGTGGAAGGCAAGCTAGGCAGTACGGATATGGATATCTCCTCCTTGGTAACCGACCTTGTGTAACCCTAACCCTCTCCGGTGTCTATATAAACCGGAGGGTTTTAGTCCGTAGGACAACATACAATCATACCATAGGCTAGCTTCTAGGGTTTAGCCTCTCCGATCTCATGGTAGATCAACTCTTGTAATAATCGTATCATCAAGAATAAATCAAGCAGGACGTAGGGTTTTACCTCCATCAAGAGGGCCCGAACCTGGGTAAAACATCGTTTCCCCTGCCTCCTGTTACCATCCACCTTAGACGCACAGTTCGGGATCCCCTACCCAAGATCCGCCGGTTTTGACACCGACACTAGACTTCTAGGGTTTAGCCATTACGATCTCGTGGTAGATCAACTCTTGTAACCCCCATACTCATCAATATTAATCTAGCAGGACGTAGGGTTTTACCTCCATCGAGAGGGCCCGAACCTGGGTAAACATTGTGTTCCCTTGTAACACCCACGATGCGGCTATATCTCCCACGTGTCAGAGCACGACTTAGAAGCATAACCGCATTGTAGGCATGTCGCAAGAGGGGTAATCTTTACACATCCCATGTACACATAAGAAAGAGGTACATAGTTGGCTTACAATCGCCACTTCACACAATACATAAGTATAGCATTACATCATCCAGATATAATCAAGGTGCGACTACGTAACCAAAATAAAGACAACCCCAAATGCATAAGATCCCCGATCACCCCCAACTGGGCTCCACTACTGATCGTCTGGAAAGGAAACGTAGTAATGTCCCGAGTCCTCGTTGAACTCCCACTTGAGTTCAGTCGCATCCCCTGGAATGGCATCATCGGAACCTGCATCTGCTTTTGGAAGTAATCTGTGAGTCACGGGGACTCAGCAATCTCACACCCTCGCGATCAAGACTATTTAAGCTCATGGGTAGGAAAAGGTAGTGACGTGGAGCTGCAGCAAGCACTTGCATATATGGTGGCTAACTTACGCAAATGAGAGCGAGAAGAGAAGGCAAAGCACGTTCGAGAATATATGATCAAGAAGTGATCCTAGAACTACTTACGTTCAAGCATAACACGAGACCGTGTTCTCTTCCTGGACTCTGCCAAAAAGATACCATCACGGCTACACACGCGGTTGATCCATTTTAATTAATTTAAATGACAAGTTTTCTACAACCGGACATTAAAAAATTCCCATCTGCCCATAACTGCGGGCACGACTTTCGAAAGTTCAAATCCCTGCAGGGGTGTCCCAACTTAGCCCATCACAAGCTCTCACGGTCAACGAAGGATATTCCTTCTCCCAGGACGACCCGATCAGACTCGGAATCCCGGTTACAAGACATCTCGACAATGGTAAAACAAGACCAGCAAAGCCACCCGAATGTGCCGACAAATCCCGATAGGAGCTGCACATATCTCGTTCTCAGGGCACACCGTATAAGCAATCCATACAACTAAAACCAACCCTTGAGTTTCCCCAAGGTGGCGCTGCAAGGGGCTCTAGTTTGGACCAACACTCAGAGGAGCACTGGCCCGGGGGTTTAAAATAAAGATGACCCTTGAGTCCGTGGAACCCAAGGGAAAAAGTCTAGGTGGCAAATGGTAAAACCAAGGTTGGGCCTTGCTGGAGGAGTTTTATTCGAGGCAAACTGTCAAGGGGTTCCCATTATAACCCAACCGCGTAAGGAACGCAAAATCAAGGAACATAACACCGCTATGACGGAAACTAGGGTGGCAAGAGTGGAACAAAACACCAGGCATAAGGCCGAGCCTTCCACCCTTTACCAAGTATAAAGTAAACAAGATATAATAATGATATCCCAACAATAAACATGTTCCAACAAGGAACAAACTCCAATCTTCACCTGCAACTAGCAACACTATAAGAGGGGCTGAGCAATGCGGTAACATAGCCAAACAACGGTTTGCTAGGAGAAGGTGGATTAGAGGTTTGACATGGCAACATGGGAGGCATGGTAAATCATGTGGTAGGTATCGCGACATAGGCATGGCAATAGAGCGAGCAACTAGCAAGCAAAGATAGAAGTGCTTTCAAGGGTATGGTCATCTTGCCTGCAAAGTTCTCCGAGTTGATGTAAGCTTGATCCTCGTAAGCGTACTCAACGGGTTCCTCGATCATGTACTCGTCTCCCGGCTCTACCCAAAGCAAGAACACAAGCAAAGGGAACCACAATCAACCACGGTGCAATGCGCAAACAACATGATGCAAAACATGGCATGATATGCGGGATGTAATAT
Organism: Triticum urartu; assembly: GCF_056163025.1. Taxonomy (NCBI): domain Eukaryota; kingdom Viridiplantae; phylum Streptophyta; class Magnoliopsida; order Poales; family Poaceae; genus Triticum; species Triticum urartu. The sequence continues at coordinate 327,539,395 of NC_141876.1, forward strand.
GCAATGCATATGCGTGCTCCGGAAGGAAAAGATTGAACTAGGCCTCAACTTGTCAAACCAAGAGTGCCGCTGGAACGATGAGGTGATTTTGGTCGAAATCAATATAAAGATCACCGGAATCGAAGGCACGGCTTGCAAATGGCAAGCAAAACAATAATGGCACTAATCTGTGATTAACAGCACGATGCCATCTAAAATGCAACAAGAAAATAAGCTGCTTCACTCTAACATAGCAACAAAGAACATGGCAGTGATCCACTCAAGATGCTTGACAAAATATTAACACTAAGCTACAGCTAATTCACACAATAGCAGGTTCAAACAAGCATGGCAAAAGTGCAAAAGATACCAGGTTCACAGACTTAGTGAAAATAACAACATGCAGGGAATTAACATCATGAAGCAATGTTTAGAGCAAGATAACAACATGCTACAGGAAGATATCATGGCAAAGCAAGGAATGGCATGAATCTACGCAAGGCATGTAACAAAAGTCCCTTACTGACCATAAGCCAAAAAGGATCATAAGATATGATGGCACCCATGTAAACATAGCAAGTTTCGTTAACAGATTCAGACTTAGCAGAAAACTGGACATGTCAAAAACAGAGTTCCGTAGGCATGTTTGCGAGCTCGATGCACTCACCACAAGGCATTGCATGAAAAACTAAGCATACACCCAGCAAGAAGACATGTTCAAGAAGCTAACCATGGCAAGAGCAATCTCATAGCATGCATGGATCAACTACAACAACCTCGCCAATATTGATTAACACGTAAACAATCTGCCAGGAACATTTTATGGCAAAAGTAGAGTAGATTGAGTCATCCTAGGGTACTCCATAATTGCAAAAAAAGACATGGATGGATAGAGCATAACAATATCTCAAAATCATACTTACAGAACATGCTCAAAAGAGTCATGGATCACTCTGTAGCAACATGAATAGATGGCATAAAAATAACATCAGGGAAATAACTTAGAAGAATTCTAAGTCCCTGAAATCAGCAACATCACGAGAGCTACTTTACATGCTTGTGCTAGTCACCACATTGATCACAAAAATACATGGCATACACCCCTGTAAAGATGGCATGGCATAGCCCAAAACACATGTAGGGCTCAAGTTCATAGGAGGCACACAACAACCATGGCAAAAATGACAAATGTCCACAATCTGATAAGAAACAGAAACTAACATTACATAGCACTATTGCAACAGCATTTTAGGCATCAAGATGGACTCAAAAACCATGGTGCAATGGACCAAAATGAAGAGGACAATCAGATGAACATTTCGGTATATTACACACCAAAAAGGAGCTACGGATGCAGAGTTATGATGCGATGAACATGCCATAAAATTAACCAGAAAAATGACTTAGGGAAATTCCGAAGTCAACCTAGGGTTTACTATAGCCAGATCTGGATGCACGCGAACCGAGGTGGCGCCGGGGCTCTCGCCGGAGTTCGTTGTCGGAGTTGTTCGGCGGTGGCCAGAGAGGAGGGAAGGAGCCACGGGGTGGCGGATCACATCGGAGGAGGCGCAGGGACCGGGGCAGGCGCAGCCGCGGCCGGGGAAGTCGCGGGTGGTGGTGAGGAGGCAAGGTGGCCGGCGAGCTTGGGGTCTTCGGCGACGGAGGCGGCGGCGCCCAGGCGGCGCCACGGACGTCGAGGCGGTGGGGCTCGCGCGGCGCGGGAGGCGGCCGGTGAGGGAGTGCGGCGGCGGGCGCGGGCGGCCGGGCGGCGGCGAGGGCGGGCGCGGGGGCCGCGCACGGGCCGAGCGGGCCGTCGGCGGTTTGGGGGTGGCGCGGGACAGGTGGCGGAAGGCGATTGGCTGGCGCGGATCGGTGGACGCGTCCGGCTCCGCCCGGACGTGTCCGGCGGCAGTGGAGAGTGGAGTTAGGGTTTGGCCTGCGCGAAAAATCTGGGAGGGGCACATGTTTATAGGTAGAGGGAGCTGGGAGACTCCAAATGGAGTTCGTTTTTCGGCCACGCGATCATAATCGAACGGCCGACAGGATGGAGTGGGTTTAGATGGGTTTTGGGCCACTTTGGAGGGGTGTTGGGTTGCAACACACACGTGGCCTTCACGGTTCCTCGGTTAACCGTTGAAGTATCAAACGAAGTCCTAATGGCACGGAACTTGACAGGCGGTCTACCGGTGGTATACCATGGCGATTTGACAAGTCTCGGTCCATTCCGAGAACGTTTAACACTTGCACACGAAAAGAGGCAAAAGGGGACACCGGAGGACATAGGAGTGCCGGAATGCAAAACGGATAATGGGGAAAATGCTCGGATGCATGAGACGAACACGTATGAAAATGCGATGCACATGATGACATGATATGAGATGCATGACATGGACAAAAAAACAAAATGAATACAAAACTCAACCACGAGGGAATATCATAACTTAGTGCCGAAAATGGCAAGAGTTGAAATACAAATATGGCAAGTTACATACGGGGCGTTACAACACTCCACCACTTCACTTTTAGGAATTTGATTGACTTGTTGCGAGTCTTGCGCTCAGTTTCTTCAAGAATAGCAACGGGATGCTCATGATAAGAAAGGTCTTCTTGGAGATCAATCTCTTTGAAGTTGATGGTGCGGTCAGGAGTCTTGAAACACTTGCGAAGCTGAGACACGTGAAACACGTCGTGCACGTTTGCAAAGTTGGACGGAAGCTCAAGTTGATAGGCGAGATCACCTCTTTTGCCAATGATCTTGAAAGAACCCACGTATCTAAGGGCAAGCTTCCCTTTGATACCGAAGCGACGAGTACCTTTCATTGGAGAGACGCGGAGGTAGACATGGTCTCCGATCTCGAAAGCCAAGTCACGATGCTTGCTATCATAGTAACTCTTCTGGCGCGATTGCACGGCTTTCAGATTTTCACGAATGACTTTGCACATTTCTTCAGCCTCTTCAAGAATTTGATTGACTCGCCCGACTTGGCCATTAGTTTGAGGATGAAAGGCTGTGCTGAAGCGAATGTTGGTGCCCATAGCCTTCTGAAAGGAGTCCTAGAACTTAGAGGTAAAGATGCTTCCACGATCTGAAGATATCAACTGCGGAATCCCGTGCAAGGAGACAATCCTGGAGGTATATAGCTCTGCCAACTGAGCTGCTCTGATAGATTCTTTGATAGGAAGAAAATGAGACACTTTAGTGAGCTTGTCGATGACAACGAAGATAGCATCATTGCCATGCTTGGACTTAGGAAATCCAGTCACGAAGTCCATCTCAATATGGTCAAACTTCCATGCTGGAATGGCAAGAGGTTGGAGGAGACCAGCTGGTCGTTGGTGTTCTGCTTTCACCCTTCTGCAGACATCACATTCATTCACGAATTGAGCAATTTCTCGCTTCATTCGAGTCCACCAATACGATTGCTTGAGGTGATGGTACATCTTCGTACTTCCAGGATGAATAGATAGAAGGGAATTGTGAGCCTCGTTCATAATGACTTTCCTTAGATCACCTTTAGGAACCACAATTCGATCCTCGAAGAATAGAGTGTCTTTGTCATCAATGCGATAGCACTTGTATTTGGGTTGGCTCATGGCAATCCCATTTTTCACCTTCTTCACCATGGAATCTAGGAGTTGTGCCTCGCGAATTTGATCTTCCAAAGTAGGAGAGACTTGGAGGTTGGCAAGAAAGCCTTGACGAACAACTTGGAGATTCAGTTTGCGGAAAGCTTCACAAAGGTCCGGTTGGAAGGGCTTGAGAATTAAGCTGTTGTAGTAAGTCTTCCTGCTCAAAGCATCTGCAATGACATTGGCCTTGCCTAGAGTATATTCAATACTCAGATTGTATTCTTGAATCATTTCGACCCAACTAGTCTGCCTGAGGTTGAGGTTGGGCTGAGTGAAGATGTACTTGAGACTCTTATGATCAGTGAAGATGTCCACTTTCCTTCCCAACAAGAGATGTCTCCATGTTAAAAGAGCATGGACAACTGCCGCCAACTAGAGGTCATGTGTGGGGTATTTCTTTTCGTTGGGCTTCAACTAGCGAGAGGTATAGGCGACAACTTTCTTCTCTTCCATTAACACAGCACCGAGACCTTGCAGGGAAGCATCACAGAAAACCTCGAATGGTTTGGATTCATCAGGAGGAGTCAGAACTGGAGCTGTGACTAACTTCTCTTTGAGGGTCTTGAAAGTGATGTCACGTTCAGGCATCCAGACATACTTCACATGCTTCTGGAGGAGGTTGGAAAGAGGCTTCGCGATCTTAGAGAAATTCTCAACGAATCTTCGACAATAGCTTGCGAGCCTAAGAAAGCTGTGGAGGTGCTTCACATTCTGAGGCGGTTCCCAATTCACAATTGCAGACACCTTCTCAGGATTAACAGCTATGCCCTTGGCGGAGATGATATACCCAAGGTAGAGAACCTCATTGAGCCAAAACTCGCACTTTGAAAACTTCGCATAGAACTGATGTTCTCTGAGTTTGTCCAGCACCAATCTCAAGTGCTTGGCATGATCCTCCTTCTTCTTGGAAAAGACCAAAATGTCATTGAGATAGACCAAGACGAAGTCATCTGTGTAAGGGTTGAAGATGAAGTTCAACATGCGAGAGAATGTTGGAGGAGCATTGACAAGGCCGAAAGACATGACAGTGTATTCATAGGAACCATAGCTTGTTCTGAATGCTGTTTTGGGGATGTCTTGTTCACGAATGCGAATCTGATAATAGCCCATACGAAGGTCAAGCTTGGAGAATACTTGAGCACCTTTGAGTTGTTCGAAAAGCTCATCGATGTTGGGAAGTGGGTACTTGTTCTTTATGGTCTTCTTGTTCAATGGATGGTAGTCGACACAAAGTCGGTCCGTGCCATCCTTCTTCTTGACAAAAAGAACACCACAACCCCATGGAGAAGAACTTGGGTGGATAAGACCCATACGCTCTTGTATATCGAGTTGTTTCTTCAGCTCCTTCAACTCTTCAGGTCCAAGCTTGTAAGTATGTTTGCAAACAGGCTCCGTGCAAGGCTCAAGATCGATGACGAATTCAACTGGCCGGTGAGGAGGCATTCCTGGAAGCTCTTCTGGAAAGACATCTTGATATTCACGAACGACTGGAATCTGAGAGATGGCATTCAACTCGCCCTTCTCATTGAGAGAAAACAGTCGAATGGTATCATCACAAGCGGCAAAAACGATCACATCCTCAGACGAGTGTGTCAATTGAATCTGCCTGGCAGCACAATCAAGATGAGCCTTGTGCTTAGAAAGCCAGTCCATGTAGAGAATTAGATCAATATCCGAGTCACCAAGAACATTAGGAGACGACAGAAACTTATAGTCGCCCATCTTGATAGACACATCCGGAACGAAAACTCGAGAAGTCATTTGTCGGGCCGGAGAAACAATAGACAAAGGTCTCGGCAATACTTGAGTAACCAAATCATGCATAGCCACAAAAGGTCTTGAAATCAAAGATTGCGATGCACCAGTATCAAGAAGGACTTTTGCAGGAATATCGTTAACAGGAAGGTTACCCATGATCACTTCTGAAGAGTCCTCTTCCTGAGCTGCGTTCATCATGTTGACCTTTCCAGACATGGGATTATGCTTGACCACTGCATTGCTGGCAGATCTCACAGGAGGAGGAGGCGGAAGACACCTCTGGTTGAAGCATTTGTTTGCATAGTGACCTTTCTGCTGACACTGGTTGCACGTAACCTCTGAGAGCGGCCGGTGATACAGAGCACTTGACCTTGGAGCATGAGACGAAGTTTTGTTCTGAAAGCCTGGGTTGGGTGGGTGGGAAGATCCATTGCCACCTTTGCTCTTCTGTTGATAAGGCTGACGGAACGGAGGAGGAGGAGGCAACCAATACTTTTGCTGCTTAGCTGCCACTTGAGTTGAAGAAGAAGAAGGAGTAGCATCCCTGACTCTCTCTTGGAAGCATCGCAGTTGATCTCAGTAGCTTCTTGTTTCAGTGCCATGTTGTAGAACTCATCATACCTTTTCGGCTCAAAAAGCATAAGAGCTAGTTGCAGATCTTCTCTGACGCCACCTTTGAACTGATAAATCATGCTCTTCTCGTTAGGGACGTCTTGCTTGGCGAAGCGAGCGATCTTCTGGAACATGATGTTGTATTCGTAAACAGACAAGCTGCCTTGCTTCAGATTGCAGAACTCCTCACGCTTACTCTCAACAACACTCTAAGGAATATGGTGAGCTTTGAAGTCTTGGCGGAAATCATCCCAGGTAATCACACGACCTCCTCTGGAATCTTTGTATTTTTGATACCACTCAGCAGCTTGGTCTTTTAGTTGGAACGAAGCAAACTTGACAAAGTCCTCAGGACTGACGTTGCTGCACTCAAAATGTTTGCAGATATCCACGAGCCAATCATCAGCGTCTGTGGCCTCGACACAGTTACTGAAGGTCTTCGGCTGGTTTGCGAGGAACTGGTTGAGGGTAGCAAACTGAGTTTGATTGTTGCCATTGCCTTGATTTCCTTGGTTGCGCTCTTGCAAGAGTTGCATAATCAACTGCATGTTGGCGTTGGTAGCGGCCATCACAGCTTGCCATGCCTCTGGAGGTGGAGGTGGTGGCGGCGGTTCCGGATTCTGATGCGTTGGAGGAGCCATCCTGAAGAGGGTGACATCCATTAGCATCTTGAAAGACATATATTCAAGATGAATCAAATGGATTGAAATTGCAACATATAGCCTTAATATTCAAACAAGAATGAACGAATGAATTCCAAATTAAATGACCACACTTCCATAAATTGAGAAGCCACTTAGATAAAGGTAGATAAATAAAACAACATGGTACGGATATGAACAAATACTTGGTAAGGATTACCCAATCACGAACCAAATATCTGCGGAAGAAATACTAGAGCTACATGAATTCCCACCTATGAATCTCCCAAAATTTTCCGGTTACGCAATCAGGTGTTGGGGATACAAGGGAAGCATAATATCTCACCCAAAACTAGCAAATCCTACATCCAGCTGTATCCATCCTTCAACACATAACCAAGAAACCTTCGGAAATCATTTACCTCAACCTTCGAAAAGCATCCGTTATACGAGTTATGGCAATACTCCCGAAATCCCGCCCCAGTACTGGGTGGCGTCAAGGTTATCTCACCAACAACTGCATGAAGGAGATTTTCGATGTCGGCAAACTCAGGTATTCCAAAACTGCAACGATAAAATTGTGACGACAACACATCGGAGCTCAACTCCCCGGGACACTGCCACAACCCCTAAATGTCAGGAGGCACCAAGAACAATGTTCTCGTCACAAAACCATCGTAACGATTCCAAGATACACGCGTGATCCTAAAAAAAATTCATGAAATTTGAGAAGAGAAGAGTCAAAACTCTACGTCAGGATGCCTCACCAGAGCAACAAAGGGACTAAGAAGTAAAAAGAATCCTACTCTCCGATATATATAATCCTAAAAGACTCAAAACATTTTTCTAGACTCAACAACGCTGTCGGTGGGAATGACACCTATGGGATCACAAGAATCCCTACTACGGTTGCGGGGCGCGGGGTCGTGAGAAGAGCGGATCAAACAGATAGCACACGGTTTGTTTATCCAGGTTCGGGCTGCGAGGATGCGTAAAACCCTACTCCTGCTATGGTGGATTGTATATCTGTGTTCTTGAGCTAGCTATGGGGCGTGGGGAGCTCCAAAAAGCCGAATCCTCCTCCTGGTCGCCTCGGGCCTCCTTTTATAGGAAAGGGGTTGCCACAGTGGCACACAGGAGGTGGAAAGGGTACAGTGATGTGATGTTATCCCTCACATTACATGACAAGGCGCATTTAATGCGTCTTACCTAGGTGTCCTTGTTTATAGGGGACGGGGGAGAGCCCTGTCTCGTCCGTCGCCGCTCCCTCTCGTGTCGACACGCGCCCTGGCCAGCGGCACCCGCGGTGCCATGTAGGCAGGCAGGCAGCTGAGGTGGTGCAGTGGTGTGTCTCCACGAAGATCCTCATGCCACCACGCAGGTGCCTGCCCAGCCAGTTGGGTCGGCAGCTGCATGCGAACGGCGGTGGAGGTTTGACTGGCGTGGGCCTGATGGTGGCCCTACGGGTGTTCTTGGCAAGGGCCTTGCCGGGGCCCCGGCAAGGGTCTTGCCGTGGCGCCTGCTGTCATCCCCGGCAAGGCTCTTGTCGCGGGCCTTGTGGTCCTCCTTGGCTGGGATCCCGCCAAGGATCATCATCTTCTAAGGGTGTATCTGATCTTGAATGTCTTCACAAAGATCTGCATGCCACCACGGGGATGTCTCCCGAATCCTTGCCCCATGGGGGCAGTGGACTCAAGGGTGACTTACTCCGTAGGTGTGGGGCGACCTGCCACGGAAAGGGTCTTGCCGGGTTTGCTAAAACCGCCTCTCGGCAAGGATCTTGCCGGCGGGGGTCCGCTTCATCCCCTTTGCTCTTTGTGGTCTTGGTCTTGGCGTCGTTCTGCTTCTCCCGAGCTTCGGCCTTACCTTGGCTCACCTCCCTTGCCTTGCTCAGTGTGGTGGTGCCCGTGGCTCAGACTGCCCGTGCACAATTATAGGGGTACAAAAAGTGTAGCCCTCTTTTTGTACACCGACAGGAGCCCCCGGGCCTGGGCCACACGTAAGCGCAATCGTGTCGTTCGGCTAGGCCCAAAAACGGTGCGCGGGCAGGCAGGGTGGTTTTTACCGCGGTAAGTTTCTTCGCGCGCTGTGCTTCCCACGCTTCCCGCGCATGGCGCAGCGTGGGGAGGCATGTGTGACATGGGCGGCATGCGTGGGGCTGAGCTCTGCATGCATGCGTCAGGTCGTAGTAAAGGTGGCGGTTCGCGCCCTCCCCATAAACGGAGGGAGGCGTGGAGGCGCGGCCCATTTACTGAACAGGGCCGAGGCGTGGTCTTCAAGGCGTCCACTCCCTACGATCACAGGGTGGGGAGAGGTCGCCTCACCCGTTGCCTCGGTCCTGCACGCCTGCCACGTCGCTCTCATGCGCTTGGGGTGGCAAACGGTGGAGGCGGTAAACCGGGCCGCCGCGGGCTGAGGCGGCGGGTCGGTCCCAGTTCCCTGCGCCTTCCGCGTCTTGATTGGCTGAGCGGGGCGGCCGAGCCCCCACCCCGTTCCTTTATAAAGAGCGGGAGGGGGGATGGCATCCCGCATTCCTTCATCTCCTCCTTCCTTCAGCTTCTGCTCCCCTCTTCCATCCGCCATGGAGAGAGGGAATCCTGGTCCTTCAACGGTGGCGGTGAGGGTCGCCGCTCGACAACCCGTCCCTCCTTCTCCTGCACCCGCGGTGGCAGAGCCAGCCGCGAGGGGAAGGGGGAGGGGGCGAGGCCGTGGGCGAGGCCGAGGCGCTCGGGGAAGAGGAGGACGTGGTGGCACGCTGGCCTCGCCTCCGCCAGCAGTTCCTCCCCCCATGGAGGGCCACGTTGGGGATGACCCTTGTGAGTTCTTCGTCAGGCTATGCCGGCCACCTCGCCGTCGTCTTTGTCTCCCGACTCCATTCGTGTGGGAGATGGAGCTGGATCCGCCGGAGTCGTTGTGGCTGCACATGATGGGCTGCGGGATCAGTGGCACGCGGGCCCGCATCGACTTCCCCGTCCCTCACGTGATGTATCTCCGTCGGGGATGGAAGAAGTTTGCCCATATCCACTGCTTGACGGAGGGGCTCACTCTCCTTTTTAAGCTGATGGAGGGTGGCCTTCTCTCCGTCAAGGTCTTCGGATGCTTTGGGACCCGTGCAAGGTGCTGCGTGGAGAGCTCTTCTAATAGTGAAGACTCCTCCTCGGGCGGGAGTGACGAGGAGGACAGCAGCAGCGACGACGAGGGTAGTAGGCGTCAGGATGACGGGTCCGATTAGGTATCGGGTGCCACTCCATGCGGCACCGGCGACCCCATCATCCGCGTCGCCGGCTCCCTGAACTTCTTGGGGTCGTCTCCTTGGGCGGCTGGCGTTGGGAGGCTGCGGAAGAGGAAGAGGGCGGGCGGCAAGGCCGTCAAGTCGGAGTACGCGGGCACCGACGCCTTCGACGCGTGCTGACGTCCTGCCGCCTCGTCTTCGAGCTCTGCTTCCGGCGCCGCCATCACCATCCAGCCTTTGGACGGCCACCAAGATGTTCTCTTGGTGTCTTCTGCCACCCGTAGCTCGCCTAGGCGCTCCTTTTGTCTCTTTCGCCTCCTTGACCTGCCTCCTGAGGAGAGGGACAAGAAAGGGATTACAGGCACCTTATCTCTTTTTAGTTTGTAAGCCTTCGGGCCTTTGTTGAATTTAAAACTTGTAATCCCATCATTGATGTTTTTCATTCCCTATGGACTGTACCTGAGTGGAATGTTTTTAATGAAAAAGGGATGCTTGCCGGGTCATTTGTTTGCGGGTGCAAGCCACGACAAGGAGTAAATCCTTGATATCTTCAAGATAAACATTTCCTTGCCCGGCAATAGGCCTTGCCGTCTCCCCACTTCGCTCGACCTTCCTCACACCTTTGGCGGAGGCAGGGATGAGGCGGGTTCTGGCTCCTTGTTTCATCCTCTCGCTGCCGCGACTACGACCAAACCTGGCCCCAGGAACGAGCCCTAGGGCCTAGAGTTAGGGGAGCACGGTAGCTTTAGGAAAAAAACGAGGTTTCACATACCTCAGTCCATAAGGGAATGCATGATAAGGGATGAAGAACTTATCTGAAGCTGTAGCCCCCGGCAACTCTGGTTTGCTGTGGGTGAATCTTTGCTCTTGCAGCCCCCGGCAATACTGGCTCGCCGGGGTCTAGATGTTGGTCTGTCCCTCTTCTCTTTTTCATCCTCAAGTGATCTGGCAAGGATATCTGTGAGTCCTGCGAACCAAAGAAGACGAAAGAACGGCAAAGAGATGCACACTCGACCTCTAAGCTAGGGGTTAGTCGCCGCTAAGCACTATCAACCCTAACCAAGGACGAGACTCGACCTAGCATGCATGCTATAACTTAGGGCGCCAGCGCTTCATTTATTTGTGCTCAGGGTCTGCGCCTGGCTTTGTACAAAGGGTTACATGCATCATTGGCAATGCTTGTACAAAAGGTGGCTTGCCAGGGGTCCCGGCTAGCCGCGCCTCACGGGTAAAACTTGCGAAGATGCTCAATGTTCCAGGAGTTACTCACCGGAACGGCATCTTCGGTCTCCAGGCGGACTGCGCCGGGCCTGGTGATTCGTATTACCCGATAAGGGCCTTCCCACTTTGGCGTCAACTTGTTGGAATTCTTGGCCAATTGAACGCGCCGAAGGACAAGGTCGCCTTCCTCAAGGCTTCGGGCATGAACCTTGCGGCTATGGTAGCGGCGCAAGGCTTGCTGGTAGCGTGCTGCTCTCACAGCCGCCCGAAGACGATCTTCCTCAAGGAGCATTGCGTCATCTTGCCGCAGTTGCTCTTGCTCAAGCTCATCATAAGCGAGCACTCGAGGTGACCCGTATATGAGTTCAGTGGGGAGAACTGCTTCTGCCCCGTATACTAGGGCAAAGGGTGTCTGGCCGGTGGCTCGATTTGGCGTCATCCTGATCGACCAAAGAACCGTCGGCAACTCATCAATCCAGCACCTTCCACTCTTTTGCAGCCTGTCAAAGGTCTTGGTCATTAAGCCTCGCAGTACTTCAGCGTTTTCCCTCTCAGCTTGACCATTGCTTCGTGGGTGAGCAACAGAAGCGAAACAGACTTTGCTGCCGAGGTCTTGGATATATTGCATGAAGGTGCGGCTTGTGAACTGTGTGCCCTTGTCGGTGATGACCCTGTTGGGTACACCAAAACGGCACACTAGTCCCTTGAAGAACTTGACGGCTGACTGAGCTGTGACCTTCCTCACTGCCTCCACCTCCGGCCACTTTGTGAACTTGTCGATTGCAACATACAAGTACTCAAAGCCCCCGACAGCGCGGGGGAAATGGCCCAGTATGTCGAGCCCCCAGACCGAGAAGGGCCAGGAGAAAGGAATAGTTTGAAGGGCTTGAGCTGGCTGATGAAGCTTCTTTGAATGGAACTGACACGCTTCACACCTGGTGACTAGTGTCGTCGCATCCTGGAGGGCGGTGGGCCAGAAGAAGCCTTGCCGAAATGCCTTGCCGGCAAGGGCCCTTGACCCGATGTGGGATCCACATATGCCTTCGTGTATCTCCGCCAACAGCTCCAGTCCTTCCTCCTGAGGGATACATTTCAATTTCACACCGTTCGGCCTCTTTCTGTACAGGATGTCATCGATGAACTGGTACATGGTAGAGCGACGGGCTACTTTTTCCGCTTCTTCCTGCTCTTTAGGAAGTTCCCCTGTTTGGAGGAATCGGACGGTATGATGTGCCCACGCTGGAGCCTGGGGCTCGACGGCAAGGACTAAAGGCATTTCCTCCGCTATGGGAGCAGCTGTCTCGACGGCAAGAGCTTGACGCTCCGCCGGAGCTAGCCGTCCCGTGGCGGGTTCAGTGTCCCCGGCAACATCCTTGCCGGCGGCTCCGGGGAGCTCGGCGGGAAAGTACTTGCCGGGTCCTGATTTCATCCTCTTGTTCTGCTCTGTTGATGGATCAACGGATGGTTGAGTTAGATGGAGCACAAAGGTACCTGGTTCCACAGGTAGCTTGAGGGCAGCGTGTTTTGACAGGTAATCAGCGATATCGTTCTCCGCTCGGGGAACGTATTCAGCCTATATACCGTCGAAACGCTCTTCCAGCTTTCTCACTTCATCGACGTAGGCCTTCATCAACGGGCTTTGGTAGTCCTTGTTGACTTCCTTGACGACGAGCTACGAGTCGCCCCTGACGATGAGCTTCTTGATTCCGAGGTCCGCCGCGATCCTAAGACCGGCAAGCAGCCCTTCGTACTCTACCGTATTGTTTGTTGACACCTCCCTGGGGAAGTGCATCTGGATCACGTACTTGAGGTGCTCTTCGGTAAGCGCGACAAGCAGTATGCCAGCCCCGGCACCGTGTAAGGAGAAAGCTCCATCAAAGTACATGATCCAACTGCAACTTGCCTCCTTGCCGGGGAGAGCAGTCTCTTGGGCTTCTTCGTCAGGCGTTGCGGTCCACTCTGCAATGAACTCCGCCAGGACTCGGCTCTGAATCGTCAAAGTACTTTCAAACTTGAGGCCAAAGCTGGACAGCTCCAGTGCCCATTCCACAATTCTTCCTGTTGCATCTGGATTGTGCAATATCCGTCGCAGAGGGAGGCGAGTGACGACAGTGATCTCGTGTGCCTGGAAGTAGTGACGCAGCTTCCTCGAGGCCATAAGAAGGCCAAAGAGCAGTTTCTGCATGCCGGAGTACCTTGATCTAGCTCCCTGCAGGAGGGAACTAGCAAAGTAGACCGGGTGCTGCATCATTTTCTTCTTTGGCGGCACTTCAACTGGCTGTGTCGTCTCTGCATTGGTGGTGTCGGGCTCTGTCGCTGCCATTACCTCGTCGTCAACCTCTCTCTGCGCCACTAGTGCGGCGCTGACCACCTGGTTCGTTGACGCCAGGTATAGCAGCAACTACTCCTGTGGCCTAGGCGCAACTAGTATTGGCGCGGAGGGGAGGTACTTCTTCAAATCTTGCAATGCTTCTTCGACTTCTGGCGTCCACTCCATCGGGCCCGTCTTTTTCAGGATCTTGAAAAAGGGAAGGGCGCTCTCGGCAGACTTGGAAATGAATCTGCCCATGGCAGCGACGCAACCAGCAAGCCGACGCACATACTTGATTCGCTTGGGTGCTTCAATCTGCTCTATAGCTTTGATCTTGTCCAGATTGGCCTCTATCCCACGCCGTGATACAAAGAACCCTAGAAGCTTGCCGGACGGGACGCCAAAGACGCACTTCTCAGGGTTCAGCTTGAGAATGATCTTGCGCAGGTTTGCAAATGTTTCTTGCAAATCCGGTATGAGGGTTGCCGTGTCCTTGGTTTTGACCACTATGTCATCCATATAAGCTTCCATATTTCTATGGAGCTGGGGGTTCAAAACCAATCTGGACCGCCCTTGCAAACGTCGAACCAGCACTCTTCAGCCCGAAAGGCATCCGCATGAAACAATACGTACCACATGGGGTGATGAATGCTGTTTTCTCTTCGTCTTCTCTTATCATGAAGATCTGGTGGTAGCCAGAGTAGGCATCGAGGAATGACAACAGATCACACCCAGCTGTGGAGTCAACAATCTGGTCGATGCGTGACAATGGGAAGGGGTCCTTAGGACAAGCCTTATTGATATCTGTGTAATCAATACACAGCCTCCACTTCCCATTAGCCTTGCGCACTACGACCGGATTGGCCAACCACATTGGATGGAGCACTCCTCTTACCAAACCCGCTGCTTCCAGTTTCCGGATCTCCTCTGTGATGAACTCTTGTTGTTCCAAAGCTTGCTTTCTGACCTTCTGCTTGACGGGTCGCGCATGAGGACAGACAGCAAGGTGGTGCTCAATCACCTCCCTGGGAACGCCGGGGATGTCGGAAGCTTGCCATGCAAAAACATCGACATTTGCCCGCAGGAAGGTGACGAGTGCGTGTTCCTATTTGTCATCAAGGGTGGAGCTTATGGTGAAAGCCCCTCCCATGCCGTCCTCATTGACAGAAACCTTCTTGGTTCCCGGCGGTATGGCCCTGGGCTTCTTGTTTCCGCCGGTGGAGCTCTCTGGCACGTCCTCGACAGGAGCGCTACACTCTGAAGAGGTGCGCTTGCCGGAGTGGGTGTCCGAGGTCTCACCGGTCTTCTTCTTCCCTCCCGGGGTCCCAGCGGCAGGAGCAAGTGCCCTAGTGGCGGCAGCTGCTGCAACTGCTTGCTAGTATAGTTGGTCAGCGCAAATCAGCACATCTTTCTTATCGGAGGGGGTGGTAATGATCATCACAGGTCCTGGCATCTTCAGGGTGTTGTAGGCGTAGTGTGACGCCGCCATGAACTTGGCCAGCGCTGGGCGGCCAAGGATCCCGTTGTATGGCAAGGGGATCTTGGCAACATCAAACACGATCCTCTCCGTCCTGTAGTTTAGATTGCTTCCAAAAGTCACGGGCAGCGTGACCTTTCCCTTAGGTTGGCTTCTTCCCGGGTTGACCCCCTTAAACGTGCCCGTCTCTTCGAGGTCTCCATCAGGAATCTACAGTTTCTCGATCATGGCAGGCGAGATCAAGTTCAGACCGGCCCCGCCATCGACTAGCATCTTTGTCACCTTGAGGTTGCGTATTGTTGGCGAAACCAACAATGGCAAGCACCCGACTGCAGTAGTGCGATCAGGGTGATCCTCAGTGTTAAAAATGATAGGTGTGCTGGACCACTTCAGCGGCCTTTGGGCATCAAACGACGGCTCTGCCGCTGTAATCTCTTGCGCCCACTGTTTAAGCTGGCGGTGAGAAGTATGCAGTGAGGCGCCGCCGTCGACGCACATGGCCTCTGTAGCTTTTTGAAACTCTTGGTCACCGGATTCGTCGTCCTCTTCGTGATCGTCGTCTTCTGGGTTTTTGTCACGGCCCCGGGCGGGCCTCTCCTGTTGTTTATCCTTGCCGCGACGGCCCGCCTGGCCGTCACGCTTCTTGTCGGACCCCTTAGCACCGTCTTGGCCCTTCTCCCTATCCCGCCTCTCATATTCAGCCCTCTGCTTCTCAGCGAGGAGCTCAACCTGTCGGCAGTCTTGGAGAGCATGGCCTTTGGTGCGATGGATCTTGCAGTATCGCTTGTCGGAGTTTCCTGGCTTCTCGGCAACCGCCAAGGCCGGGCAGGCGACATGTCCGGCAATTTCCTTGCCGGGGTCATCTGCCTTGGTTTTCTTGGTGGATCCGGTGTCATAAGATCCCTCTACGGCAAGCACGGCTTTACCTTTGCACTTCCTGTTGCGGCACTGGCCCTTCTTCGCCGGGGCGGCAGTATCTTCATCTGAGGAGTCGGTTTCCACGCCGGCGTCTTCGCCGGGGGACTTCCTTCCCTCTTCAGCTCGGGCACATCTGTCAGCAAGAACATAGAGTTCTGCTACATCTTTCACCTTGTTCATTGCCATCTCTTCGCGCATCTTGCGGTTACGCACGTTCTAATGGAACGCGCTGATGATGGCGGCAGGGTGAACATCAGGGATATTGTACTGTATCTGGCTGAACCTTTGTATATACTTGCGGAGACTCTCGCCTCCCTTCTGGGGAATGACGTGCAGGTCGCTCGGTTGGCCATGGGCTTGGTGGCCTCCAGTAAAGGCGCCCACAAACTCATGGCACAAATCCGACCAGGAGGAAATAGAGTCTACCGGCAAGTGCATCAACCATGACATGGCGTTGGGTTTAAGAGCCAACGGAAAGTAATTCCCAAGCACCTTATCGTCGCGTGCTCCGGCAGCTTGCATCGCAATGGTGTAGATGCCGAGGAACTCGGACGGGTGGGTCTTGCCGCTGTACTTTTCGCCCACGTCAGGTTTGAATGTGCGATGAGTGGGCCACTGGAACTGCTGCAGCTCACGGGTAAAAGCCGGACAGCCTACCTCGTAAGGTAGGCCTCCAGGGCTCTCCGGTGCCGGGTGGTTCAGAGCAGGCCCTGCTCGCCTGTCTGACTGGTGGCACGCTCCGCACCGGCGCTCGATAGTGGTTCGAGCATCTTCATGTTCTCGTTCCCGAAGGACTTGGCGCTGGTCACAGTGGGTCCACGGGTCGGACGACGCTATGGAGATTTCGTCGCCCGTAACATCGCGACGGGCTGGCGTCCGCGGTACTGGGCGAGGAGGAGGCGAGTGCACCGTGGTCGCGGCGCCACCAGCTTTCCTGCCACTGGTGCGTGGGACTCCGTCGGAGCGTCGACCCAGGGGCTCCACCAGACTCGGTTCGTCTTTGTTGGCCACCGCAACAAGGCTTCGGATAGTGGCTCTCCATTCGTCGAGTTTCCCCATAGTGGGAGGAAAATCGAGCAGCAACTGCGCGCGCGCCAGGGCTTCTGCTGGCGTTGGTGGCAGCGAAACCTGCACGGATCGCGAGGCGCTTCGACTTCTGACTATGTCAGAAGGAGCTCTATCATGACCCCATGGTCGCATGCCATCTTCACCAGCGCCTCGGCGAGCGGGCAGGTCTTCTACCTCCCGGGAGTGGCGCTCGGGGCTCTTCCCGCAGCGACTCCCGGGGTCTTCAGCGTGATTACGCCGTTCGTCACGTGCCGCTTGAGAGGAGCGCGCCGTCGGCGCTGGCGTGGGAGTCTTGGAGGCCCTCGCATCGCCTTCGGGCAGGGTGGCAGCGATCTTGGAAGGCCCCGCGCCACCCGCGGAGGGCATGGCTCCATCTTTGGATTTGGCGGCGTGCAGCCCGTTACCAGACGCACGAACATTGCCGCCTCCCAAATTCCGGCTGCTGGGACGATGTTGGTGTTCGCGAACGGCGCCCCGGGTTCTTTCTACGACCGGTCCGCTGCTCGCCCGCATCGGGACGGGATGTCCGCCTTCCGACGGGCCAACCACCATCGTCGTCTTCTTCTTGGGCGCCATGACGATGAAGAAGCATCGAACTAACTGCTAAAGCCGATTCTCACAACTATGCCCCCTACCTGGCGTGCCAAAGATGTCGGTGGGAACGACACCTATGGGATCACAAGAATCCCTACTACGGTTGCGGGGCGCGGGGTCGTGAGAAGAGCGGATCAAACAGATAGCACACGGTTCGTTTATCCAGGTTTGGGCCGCGAGGATGCGTAAAACCCTACTCCTTCTTTGGTGGATTGTATATCTGTGTTCTTGAGCTAGCTATGGGGCGTGGGGAGCTCCAAAAAGCCAAATCCTCCTCCTGGTCGCCTCGGGCCTCCTTTTATAGGAAAGGGGTTGCCACAGTGGCACACAGGAGGTGGAAAGGGTACAGTGATGTGAGGTTATCCCTCACATTACATGACAAGGCGCATTTAATGCATCTTACCCAGGTGTCCTTGTTTATCGGGGACGGGGGAGAGCCCTGTCTCGTCTGTCGCCGCTCCCTCTCGTGTCGACATGCGCCCTGGCCAGCGGCGCCCGCGGTGCCATGTAGGCAGGCAGACAGCTGAGGTGGTGCAGTGGTGTGTCTCCACGAAGATCCTCATGCCGCCATGCAGGTGCCTACCCAGCCAGTTGGGTCGGCAGCTGCATGCGAACGACGGTGGAGGTTTGACTGGCGTGGGCCTAATGGTGGCCCTACGGGTGTTCTTGGCAAGGGCCTTGCCGGGGCCCCAGCAAGGGTCTTGCCGTGGCGCCTGCTGTCATCCCCGGCAAGGCTCTTGTCGGGGGCCTTGTGGTCCTCCTTGGCTGGGATCCCGCCAAGGATCATCATCTTCTAAGGGTGTATCTGATCTTGAATGTCTTCACAAAGATCTGCAGGCCACCACGGGGATGTCTCCCGAATCCTTGCCCCATGGGGGTAGTGGACTCAAGGGTGACTTACTCCGTAGGTGTGGGGCGACCTGCCACGGCAAGGGTCTTGCCGGGTTTGCTAAAACCGCCTCTCGGCAAGGATCTTGCCGGGGGGGTCCGCTTCGTCCCCTTTGCTCTTTGTGGTCTTGGTCTTGGCGTCGTTCTGCTTCTCCCGAGCTTCGGCCTTACCTTGGCTCACCTCCCTTGCCTTGCTCACTATGGTGGTGCTCGTGGCTCAGACTGCCCGTGCACAGTTATAGGGGTACAAAAAGTGTACCCCTCTTTTTGTACACTAACAAATGCCATCGATTCGATCAAGCAGGGGGCTCGTAAGTCGAGGAAGGCTCTGATTACCAACTTGTAACACCCAGGATGCGGCTATATCTCCCACGTGTCGGAGCACGACTTAGAGGCATAACCGCATTGTAGGCATGTCGCAAGAGGGGTAATCTTAGCACATCCCATGTACTGAATAAGAAAGAGGTACAGAGTTGGCTTACAATCGCCACTTCATACAATACATAAATATAGCATTACATCATCCAGATACAATCAAGGTCCGACTACAGAACCAAAATAAAGACAACCCCAAATGCATAAGATCCCCGATCGCCCCCAACTGGGCTCCACTACTGATCGTCTGGAAAGGAAACATAGTAATGTCCTTAGTCCTCATCGAACTCCCACTTGAGTTTAGTCGCATCCCTTGGAATGACATCATCAACACCTACATCTGGATTTGGAAGTAATCTGTGAGTCACGGGGACTGAGCAATC
This sequence comes from Triticum urartu, assembly GCF_056163025.1. NCBI lineage: Eukaryota > Viridiplantae > Streptophyta > Magnoliopsida > Poales > Poaceae > Triticum > Triticum urartu. The sequence continues at coordinate 327,558,482 of NC_141876.1, forward strand.
TCACACCATCAAGACTATTTAAGCTCATGGGTAGGAAAAGGTAGTGAGGTGGAGCTGCAGCAAGCACAAGCATATATGGTGGCTAACTTACGCAAATGAGAGCGAGAAGAGAAGGCAAAGCACGTTCGAGAATCTATGATCAAGAAGTGATCCTAGAACTACTTACGTTCAAGCATAACACGAGACCGTGTTATCTTCCCGGACTCCGCCGAAAAGAGACCATCATGGCTACACACGCGGTGGATCCATTTTAATTAAGTTAAGTGAGAAGTTTTCTACAACCGGACATAAACAAATTCCCATCTGCCCATAACCGCGGGCACGGCTTCCGGAAGTTCAAATCCCTGTAGGGGCGTCCCAACTTAGACCATCACAAGCTCTCATGGTCAACGAAGGATATTCCTGAGCTGCACATATCTCGTTCTCAGGGCACACCGGATAAGCAATCTGTACAACTAAAACCAACCCTCGTGTTTTCCCGAGGTGGCGCTGCAAGGGGCTCTAGTTTAGACCAACACTCAGAGGAGCACTGGCCCGGGGGTTTAAAATAAAGATGACCCTTGAGTCCGCCGAACCCAAGGGAAAAAGGCTAGGTGGCAAATGGTAAAGCCAAGGTTGGGCCTTGCTAGAGGAGTTTTATTCAAGGCGAACTGTCAAGGGGTTCCCATTAAAACCCAACCGCGTAAGGAACGCAAAATCAAGGAACATAACACCGGTATGATGGAAACTAGGGCGGCAAGAGTGGAACAAAACATCAGGCATAAGGCCAAGCCTTCCACCCTTTACCAAGTATATAGGTGCATTAAAGTAAACAAGATATAATAATGATTTCCCAACAATAAACATGTTCCAACAAGGAACAAACTCCAATCTTCACCTACAACTAGCAACGCTATAAGAGGGGTTGAGCAAAGCGGTAACATAGCCAAACAACGGTTTGCTAGGAAAAGGTGGGTTAGAGGTTTGACATGGAAATATGGGAGGCATGATAAAGCATGTGGTAGGTATCGCGGCATAGGCATGGCAATAGAGCGAGCAACTAGCAAGCAAAGATAGAAGTGATTTCGAGGGTATGGTCAGCTTGCCTACAAAGTTCTCCGAGTTGACGTAAGCTTGATCCTCGTAAGCGTACTCAACGGGTTCCTCGATCACGTACTCATATCCCGGCTCTACCCAAAGCAAGAACACAAGCAAATGGAACCACAATCAACCACGGTGCAATGCGCAAGCAACATGATGCAAAACATGGCATGATATGCGGGATGTAATATGCAATGCATATGCGTGCTCCGAAAGGAAAAGATTGAACCAGGCCTCAACTTGTCAAACCAAGAGCCGCTGGAAAGATGAGTTGATTTCGGTCGAAATCGATATAAAGATCACCGGAATCAGAGGAACTGTTTGCAAATGGCAAGCAAAACAATAATGGCACTAATTTGTCATTAACAGCACGATGCCATCTAAAATGCAACAAGAAAATAAGCTACTGCACTCTAACATAGCAACAAAGCACATGGAAGTGGTCCACTCAAGATGCTTGACAAAAGAAGAACACTAAGCTACGGCTAATTCACACAATAGCAGGTTCAAATAAGCATGGCAAAAGTGCAAAAGATACCAGGTTCACTGACTTAGTCAAAATAACAACATGCCGGGAATTAACATCAGGAAGCAATGTTTAGAGCAAGATAAAAACATGCTACAGGAACATATAATGGCAAAGCAAGGCATGGCATGAATCTACTCAAGGCATGTAACAAAAGTCCCTTACTGACCATAAGCCAAAAAGGATCAGAAGATATGATGGCACCCATGTAAACATAGCAAGTTTCATTAACAGATTCAGACTTGGCAGAAAACTGGACATGTCAAAAATAGAGTTACGTACGCATGTTTGCGAGCTCGATGCACTCACCACAAGGAGTTGCATGACAAACTAAGCATACACCCATCAAGAAGACATGTTCAAGAAGCTAACCATGGCAAGAACAATCTCATAGCATGCATGGATCAACTACAACAACCTCGGCAAAATTGATTAACACGTAAACAATCTGCCAGGAACATGTTATAGCAAAAGTAGAGCAAGATTGAGTCATGCTAGGGTACTCCATAATTGCAAACAAAGACATGGATGGATAGAGCATAACAATATCTCAAAATCGTCCTTACAGAACATGCTGAAAAGAGGCATGGATCACTCTGTAGCAACATGAATACATGGCATAAAAATAACATCAGGGAAATGACTTGGAAGAATTCTAGTCCCTGAAATAAGCAACATCATGAGAGCTACTTTGCATGCTTGTGCTAGTCACCACATTTATCACAAAAATACATGACATACACCCCTGTAAAGAAGGCATGGCATAGCCCAAAACACATGTAGGGCTCAAGTTCATAGGAGGCACACAACAATCATGGCAAAAATGACAAATGTCCATAATCTGATAAGAAACAGAAACTAACATTACATAGCACCATTGCAACAGATTTTTAGGCATCAATATGGACTCAAACAAGCATGGCGCAATGGAACAAAAGGAAGAGGACAATCATATGAACATTTCGGTATATTACACGCCCAAAACGGAGCTACGGATGCAAAGTTATGATGTGATGAACATGCCATAAAATTAACCCAAAAAAGGACTTAGGGAAATTCCGAAGTCAACATAGGGTTTACTGTAGACAGATCTGGATGCATGCGAACTGAGGTGGCGCCGGGGCTCTCGCAGGAGTTCATCATTGGAGTTGTTCCGCGGTGGCCGGAGAGGAGGGAAGGAGCCACGGGGCGGCGGAGCACGCTGGAGGAGGCGCGAGGACCGGGGCAGGCACGGCCGCGGCTGGGGAAGTCGCGGGCGGCGGTGAGGAGGCGAGGTGGCCAGCGAGCTTGGGGTCTCTGGCGACGGAGGCGGCGGCACCCAGGCGGTGGCGCGAATGTCGAGGCGGCGGGGCTCGCGCGGCATGGGTGGCGGACGGCGAGGGAGTGCGGCGGCCCGGGCGGGCCGCGGGGGCCTCGCACGGGCCGAGCGGGCCGGCGGCGGCTGGTGGGCGGTGCGGGACAGGTGGCGGAAGGCGATTGGCTGGCGCGGATCAGCGGACACGCCCGGCTCCGCCCGGACGTGTCCGGCGGCGGTGGAGGGTGGAGTTAGGGATTGGCCTGCGCGAAAAATCCGGGAGGGGCACATATTTATAGGTAGAGGGAGCTAGGAGACTCCAAATGGAGTGCGGTTTTTGGCCACGCGATCGTGATCGAATGGCCGAGAGGCTGGAGGGGGTTTAGATGGGTTTTGGGCCACTTTGGAGGGGTGTTGGGCTGCAACACACATGAGGCCTTCACAGTTCCTCGGTTAACCGTTGGAGTATCAAACGAAGTCCAAAGGGCACGGAACTTGATAGGCAGTCTACCGGTGGTATACCAAGGCCCCTTGACAAGTCTCTGTCCAATCTAAGAAAATTTAACACTCGCACATGAAAAAAGGCAAAAGGGGACGCCGGAGGACATAGGAGTGCCGGAATGCAAAACGGACAACGGGGAAAATGCTCGGATGCATGAGACGAACACGTATGAAATTGCGATGCACATGATGACATGATATGAGATGCATGACATGGACAAAAAACAAAACGAAGACAAAACCCAACCACGAGGGAATATCATAACTTAGTGTCGAAAATGGCAAGAGTTGAAATACAAATATGGCAAGTTACATACGGGGCATTACATCACTGTCTCCTGTTACCATCAACCTCAAACGCATAGTTCGGCACCCCCTACCCGAGATCTGCCGGTTTTGACACCGACATTGGTGCTTTCATTGAGAGTTTTGCTATGCCGTCGCCAAGAGGTTCGATGGCCCCGCCAATCATCCACAACAACATTATCCAAGGAGAAACCTTCCTCCCCAGACAGATCTTCATGTTTGGTGGCTTCGCTCTGCGGGCCAACTCGCTTGGCCATCTAGAGAAGATCGATAGCTACGCCCCTGGCCATCAGATCAGATTTGGAAGCTTGAACTATGTCGCGGACATCCGCGGAGACTTGATCTTCGACGGATTCGAGACCGCGGCAGTAGCCGCTCCCTGTCACCATGATGAACATGGCTTAAACCTGTCATCTAACTACACCTAGGGGATAGTGAAGGAAATATGCCCTAGAGGCAATAATAAAGTTATTATTTATTTCCTTATATCATGATAAATGTTTATTATTCATGCTAGAATTGTATTAACCGAAAACATGATACATGTGTGAAAACACAGACAAACAAAGTGTCACTAGTATGCCTCTACTTGACTAGCTCGTTGATCAAAGATGGTTATGTTTCCTAGCCATATACATGAATTGTCATTTTATTAACGGGATCACATCATTAGGAGAATGATGAGATTGCCTTGACCCATTTTGTTAGCTTCGCACTTGATCATTTAGTATGTTGCTATTGCTTTCTTCATGACTTATACATGTTCCTATGACTATGAGATTATGCAACTCCCGTTTATCGGAGGAACACTTTGTGTGGTACCAAACGTCACAATGTAACTGGGTAATTATAAAGGTGCTCCATAGGTGTCTCTGAAGGTACTTGTTGAGTTGGCATATTTCAAGATTAGGATTTGTCACTCCGATTGTCGGAGAGGTATCTCTGGTCCCACTCGGTAATGCACATCACTATAAGACTTGCAAGCATTGTAACTAATGAGCTAGGTGCAAGATGATGTATTACGGAACGAGTAAAGAGACTTGCCGATAACGATATTGAACTAGGTATTGAGATACCGACAATCGAATCTCGGGCAAGTAACATACCGATGACAAAGGGAACAACGTATGTTGTTATGCGGTTTGACCAATAAAGATCTTCGTAGAATATGTGGGATCCAATATGAGCATCCAGGTTCCACTATTGGTTAGTGACCGGAGATGTGTCTCGGTCATGTATACATAGTTCTCGAACCCGTGGGGTCCGCATGCTTAAAGTTCAGTGACGATCGGTATTATGAGTTTTTGTGTTTTGATGTACCTAAGGTAGTTCGGAGTCCCGGATATGATCACGGACATGTCGAGGAGTCTCAAAATGGTCGAGACATAAAGATCGATATATTGGACGACTATGTTCGGACACCGGAAAGGTTCCGGAAGGTTTCGGACATATACCGGAGTACCTAGGGGTTACCGGAACCCCCCGGGGGGCTTAATGGGACTACATGGGCCTTAGTGGAAATAGAGGGCAGCAAGGAGAGTATGGGGCGCACCCCCAAGGCCCAAACCGAATTGTTTTAGGGCAAAGGGGGTCGGCCCCCTCTTTCCTTCTCCTCCTCTCCCTTTCCTTCCCCCTCTCCTACTCCTACTAGGAAAGGAAGGAGTCCTACTCCTAGTTGGAGTAGGACTCCCCCTCTTGGCGCGCCTCTCCTTGGCCGGCCGCCTCCTCCCCTTGCTCCTTTATATAGGGGGGCAGGGGGCACCCCATAGACACAACAATTGATCATTGATATCTTAGCCGTGTGCGGTGCCCCATCCACCATAATCCACCTCGATCATATCGTAGCGGTGCTTAGGTGAAGCCCTACGTCGGTAGCATAATCATCACCATCACCATGCCATCGTGTTGACTAAACTCTCCTGTAAAGATATCCTGGACCAGAGCTCGCGGGACGTCATCGAGTTGAACGTGTGCAGAACTCGGAGGTGACGTGCATTCAGTACATGGATCGGTCGGATCGTGAAGACGTATGACTACATCAATCACGTTATGCTAACGCTTCCGCATTCGGTCAACGAGGGTACGTAGACACACTCTCCCCTCTCGTTGCTATGCATCACCATGATCTTGTTTGTGCATAGGAAATTTTTGAAATTACTACGTTCCCCAACAGTGGCATCCGAGCCAGGTTTATGCGTAGATGTTATATGCACGAGTAGAACACAAGTGAGTTGTGGGCGATACAAGTCATACTGCTTACCAGCATGTCATACTTTGGTTCGGCAGTATTGTTGGATGAAGCGGCCCGAACCGACATTACGCGTATGCTTACGCGAGACTGGTTCTATCGACGTGCTTTGCACACAGGTGGCTAGCGGGTGTCAGTTTCTCCAACTTTAGTTGAACTGAGTGTGGCTATGCCCGGTCCTTGAGAAGGTTAAAACAACACTAACTTGACGAACTATCATTGTGGTTTTGATGCGTAGGTAAGAACGGTTCTTGCTCAGCCCGTAGCAGCCACGTAAAACTTGCAACAACAAAGTAGAGGACATCTAGCTTGTTTTTACAGGGCTTGTTGTGATGTGATATGGTCAAGATGTGATGAGATATAAGTTGTTGTATGAGATGATCATATTTTGTTGAAGTTATCGGCAACTGGCAGAAACCTTATGGTTGTCTCTTTATTGCATAAGATGCAAGTGCCATGTAATTGCTTTACTTTATCGCTATGCGATAGCAATAGTTGCAAAAGCAATAGCTGGTGAGACGACCATATGACGACACGTTGATAAAAGATTAAGATGATGGAGATCATGGTGTCATCCTGGTAACAATGGAGATCATGACAGTACTTTGCAGATGGAGATAAAAAGCACAAGATGATGATGGTCATATCATGTCACATATTTGGATTGCATGTGATGTTTATCTTTTATACATCTTATTTTTGCTTAGTTCGGCGGTAGCATTATAAGATGATCTCTAACTAAATTTCAAGGTACAAGTGTTCTCCCTGAGTGTGCACCGTTGCCAAAGTTCGTCGTGCCGAGACACTACGTGATGATCGGGTGTGATAAGCTAAATGTTCATCTACAACCGGTGTAAGACAGTTTTTCACACACACAGAATACTCGGGTTAAACTTGACGAGCCTAGCATATGCAGATATGGCCTGGAACACTGAGACCGAAAGGTCGAGCGTGAATCATATAGTAGATATGATCAACATAGTGATGTTCACCATTGAAAACTAGTCCATCCCACGTGATGATCGGACATGGCTTAGTTGATATGGATCACGTGATCACTTAGATGATTAGAGGGATGTCTATCTAAGTGGGAGTTCTTAAGTAATATGATTAATTGAACTTAATTTTGTCATGAACTTAGGCCTGATAGTATTTGCATATCTATAGTGTAGATCAATAGCTCGCGATGTAGCTCCCGTTTATTTTTTATATGTTCCTAGAGAAAAACTATGTTGAAAAACGATAGTAGCAATGATGCGGACTAGGTCCATGATCTGAGGATTATCCTCATTGCTGCACAGAAGAATTATGTCCTTGATGCACCGCTAGGTGGCGGACCTATTGCAGGAGTAGATACATACGTTATGAACGTTTGGTAAAGCTCGGTATGATGACTACTTGATAGTTTAGTGCACCATGCTTTACGGCTTAGAACCGGGAGTTCCAAAACATTTTGAACGCCACAGAGCATATAAGATGTTCTAAGAGTTGAAATTGGTATTTCATACTCATGCCTGTGTCAAGAGGTAGAAGACCTCTGACAATACTTTGCCTACAAGATGGAGGAGAATAGCTCAACTAGTGAGCATATGCTCAGAATGTCTGAGTACTACAATCACTTGAATCAAGTGGGAGTTAATCTTACAGATAATATAGTGATTCACAGAGTTCTCTAGTCACTATCACCAAGTTACTGGAACTTCGTGATGAACTATAATATGCAAGGGATAACGGAGACGATTCCCAAGCTCTTCGTGATGCTGAAATCAATGAAGGTAGAAATCAAGAAAAGCATCAAGTGTTGATGGTTGACAAGACCACTAGTTTCAAGAAAAGGGCAAAGAGAAGAAGGGGAACTTCAAGACTAAGTGCTTCTACTGCAAAGGGACTGGTCACTGGAAGCAGAACTTCCCCAAGTATTTGGCGGATAAGAAGGATGGAAAAGTGAACAAAGGTATATTTCATATACATGTTATTGATGTGTACTTTACTAGTGTTTATAGCAACCCTTCAGTATTTGATACTAGTTCAGTTGCTGAGATTAGTAACTCGAACGGGAGTTGCAGAATGAACAGAGACTAGTTAAGGGTGAAGTGACGATGTGTGTTGGAAGTGGTTCCAAGATTGATATGATCATCATCGCACACTCCCTATACTTTCGGGATTAGTGTTGAACCTAAATAAATGTTATTTGGTGTTTGCGTTAAGCATGAATATGATTTGATCATGTTTATTGCAATACGGTTATTCATTCAAAGTCAGAGAATAATTGTTGTTTTGTTTACATGAATAAAACCTTCAATGATAATACACCCAAGGTGAATTGTTTATTGAATCTCGATCGTAGTGATACACATATTCATAATATTGAAGCCAAAAGATGCAAAGTTAATAATGATAGTGCAACTTATTTATGGCACTGCCGTCTAGGTCATATTGGTGTAAAGCGCATGACGAAAATTTATGCCGATGGGCTTTTGGAATCACTTGATTATGAATCAGTTGATGCTTGCAAACCATGCCTCTTGGGCAAGATGACTAAGACTACGTTCTCCGGAACAATGGAGCGAGCAACAGACTTATTGGAAATAATACATACTGATGTATGCAGTCCGATGAGTGTTGAGGCACGTGGCAGGTATCGTTATTTTCTAACCTTCACAGATGATTTGAGTAAGATGTGGATATATCTTCTTGATGAAACATAAATATGAAACATTTGAAAAGTTCAAATAATTTCAGAGTGAAGTGGAAAATCATCGTAACAAGAAAATAAAGTTTCTATGATCTGATCGTGGAGGAGAATATTTGACTTACGAGTTTGGTCTTCATTTGAAACAATGCGGAATAGTTTCACAACTCGCGCCACCTGGAACACCATAGCGTAATTGTGTGTCCGAACATCGTAATCGTACTTTATTAGATATGGTGCGATCTATGATGTCTCTTACTGATTTACCACTATCGTTTTGGGGTTATGCATTAGAGACGGCTGCATTCACGTTAAATAGGGCACCATCTAAATCCGTTGAGATGACACCGTATGAAGTATGGTTTGGCAAGAAACCTAAGCTGTCATTTCTTAAAGTTTGGGGTTGCAATGCTTATGTGAAAAAGTTTCAACCTGATAAGCACGAACACAAATCGGAGAAGTGCGTCTTTGAAGGATACCCAAAAGAAAATGTTGGGTACACCTTCTATCACAGATCCGAAGGCAAGATCTTTGTTGCTAAGAATGGATCCTTTCTAGAGAAGGAGTTTCTCTCGAAAGAAGTGAGTGGAAGGAATGTAGAACTCGATGAGGTAATTGTACCTTCTCCTAGATTGGAAAGTAGTTCATCACAGAAATCAGTTCTAGTGATCTCTACACCAGTTAGTGAGGAAACTAATTATGATGATCATGAAACTTCAGATCAAGTTACTACCGAACCTCGTAGGACAACCAGAGTATGGTCCGCACCAGAGTGGTAACAGTAATCCTTTCTGGAAGTCATGCTACTAGACCATGACGAACCTATGAACTATGAGGAAGCGGTGATGAGCCCAGATTTCGCAAAATGGCTTGAGGCCATGAAATCTGAGAACAAAGTATGAGACTTTGATTGACTTGCCTGTTGATCGGTGAGTCATTGAGAATAAATGGATCTTCAAGAGGAAGACGGGCGCTGATAGTAGTGTTACTATCTACAAATCTCAAATTGTTGCAAAATGTTTTTGATAAGTTCAAGGTGTTGACTACGATGAGATTTTCTCACTCGTATCGATGCTTAAAAGTCTGTCTGAATCATGTTAGCAGTTGCCACATTTTATGAAATATGGCAAATGGATGTCAAAACTGCATTCCTTAGTGGATTTCTCAAAGAAGAGTTGTATATGATGCAACCAGAAGGTTTTTTTCGATCCTAAAGGTGCTAACAAAATGAGCAAGTTCCAGTGATCCATCTATGGACTGGTGCAAGCATCTCGGAGTTGGAATATATGCTTTGATAAAGGGATCAAAGAATATGGCTTTATACAGACTTGCGGTGAAGCCTGTATTTACAAGAAAGTGAGTGGGAGCACTACAACATTTTTGATAAGTATATGTGAATGACATATTGTTGATCGGAAATAATGTAGAATTTTCTAGAAAGCATAAAGGAGTGTTTGAAAGGAGTTTTTCAAAGAAAGACCTCGATGAAGCTGCTTACACATTGAGCATCAAGATCTATAGAGATAGATCAAGACACTTGATAAGTTTTTTCAATGAGTACATACCTTGACAAGATTTTGAAGTAGTTCAAAATGGAACAGTTAAAGAAGGAGTTCTTGCCTGTATTGCAAGGTGTGAAGTTGAGTAAAGACTCAAAACCCAACCGCAGCAGAAAATATAAAGAGAATGAAAAGTCATTCCCCATGCCTCAGTCATAGGTTCTATAAAGTATGCTATGCTGTTTACCAGTCCTATTGTATACCTTAGCATCTTTCTAGCAAGGGAGTACAATAGTGATCTAGGAGTAGATCACTAGACAGCGGTCAAAATTATCCTTAGAGGACTAAGGAAATATTTCTCGGTTATGGAGGTGATAAAAAGAGTTCATCGTAAAGAGTTACGTCGATGAAAGCTTTTTACATCGATCTAGATGACTCTAAGTCTAGATCTGGATACATATTGAAAGTGAGAGCAACTAGGTAAATTAGCTCCGTGCAGAGCATTGTAGACATAGAAATTTGCAAAATACATACGGATCTGAATATTGCAGACCCATAGCTAAACTTCTCCCACAATCAAAACATGATCGCTCTTTGGGTGTTAATCACATAGTGATGTGAACTAGATTATTGACTCTAGTAAACCCTTTGGGTATTAGTCACATGGAGATGTGAACTAATCACATAAATATATGACTAGATTATTGACTCTAGTGCAAGTGGGAGACTGAAGGAAATATGCCATAGAGGCAATAATAAAGTTATTATTTATTTCTTATATCATGATAAATGTTTATTATTCATGCTAGAATTGTATTAACCGGAAACATGATACATGTGTGAATACATAGACAAACAGTGTCACTAGTATGCCTCTACTTGATCAAAGATGGTTGTGTTTCCTAGCCATAGACATGAATTTTCATTTGACTAACAGGATCACATCATTAGGAGAATGATGTGATTGACTTGACCCATTCCGTTAGCTTAGCACTTGATCGTTTAGTATGTTGCTATTGCTTTCTTCATGACTTATACATGTTCCTATGACTATGAGATTATGCAACTCCCGTTTATCGGAGGAACACTTTTTGTGCTACCAAACGTCACAACGTAACTGGGTGATTATAAAGGTGCTCTACAGGTGTCTCCGAAGGTACTTGTTGAGTTGGCATATTTTGAGATTAGGATTTGTCACTCCGATTGTAGGAGAGGTATCTCTGGGCCCACTCGGTAATGCACAGCACTATAAGCCTTGCAAGCATTGTAACTATTGAGTTAGTTGCGAGATGATGTATTCCGGAACGAGTAAAGAGACTTGCCAGTAATGAGATTGTACTAGGTATTGAGATACCGACGATCGAATCTTGGGGAAGTAACATACCGATGACAAAGGGTACAACGTATGTTGTTATGCGGTTTGACCGATTAAGATCTTCGTAGAATATGTGGGAGCCAATATGAGCATCCAAGTTCCACTATTGGTTATTGACCGGAGACGTGTCTCGGTCATGTCTACATAGTTCTCGCACCTGTAGGGTCCGCACGCTTAAAGTTCAGCGACGATCTGTATTATGAGTTTTTGTGTTTTGATGTACCGAAGGTAGTTCAGAGTCCCGGATATGATCACGGACATGACAAGGTGTCTCGAAATGGTCGAGACGTGAAGATCGATATAATGGACGACTATGTTCGGACACCGGAAAGGTTCCCGAAGGTTTCAGACATATACCGGAGTACCGGGGGGTTACCGGAACCCCCCGGGGGGCTTAATGGGCCTACATGGGCCTTAGTGGAAATAGAGGGCATCAAGGAGAGTGTGGGGAGCGCCCCCCAAGGCCCAAACCGAATTGGTTCAGGGAAAAGGGGCCGGCCCCCTCTTTCCTTCTCCTCCTCTCCCTTTCCTTCCCCCTCTCCTACTCCTACTAGGAAAGGAAGGAGTCCTACTCCTAGTGGGAGTAGGACTCCCCCTCTTGGTGCGCCTCTCCTTGGTCGGCCGCCACCTCCCCTTGCTCCTTTATATAGGGGGGCAGGGGGCACCCCATAGACACAACAATTGATCATTGATCTCTTAGCCGTGTGCGGTGCCCCCCTCCACCGTAATCCACCTCGATCATATCGTAGCGGTGCTTAGGCGAAGCCCTGCGTTGGTAGCATCATCATTACTGTCACCACGCCGTCGTGCTGACGAAACCCTCCTGTAAAGCTTTGCTGGATCGGAGCTCGCGGGACATCATCGAGTTGAATGTGTGCAGAACTCAGAGGTGCCGTGCGTTCGGTACTTGGATCGGTCGTATCGTGAAGACTTACGACTACATCAACCACGTTGTGCTAACGCTTCCGCATTCGGTCTACGAGGGTATGTAGACACACTCTCCCCTCTCGTTGCTAGGCGGCACCATGATCCTGTGTGTGCGTAGGAAAGTTTTGAAATTACTACGTTCCCCAACAGATAGAACCTGCAACTGCTCCAGCCTTAGATCCGGAGCAGATCACGCCATCCGAGGACGGGAGGCTCAGCCCTGCCATGGAGGCCGCAAACTCAGCGGCGTTGGAGCCGCACACAGACCCAGCATCAAGTGAGATCTGTGTTGCCAGAACCTTGGACACGTTTTCGGCTACAGGTTCCGAGGCATGTGCGTCCGTGCACGACGAGCTTGATCGGGCGTCGATCGTTGGATTCAGCTCTGCAGACATCTTCCGGCACTCACCTTTGGCGACGTGCTAAACTCATTAAGAACACTCCCCCTAGCGGGGGACTCACAACCGAATTATATCCGGTTTGAACTGGAGGCCGATGACAGAGAATTTCGCTTCCCAACCCCCCACCAACTTAATAGCCACTGTCAAAGACCTAACTGACATGCTCGATTATGGCTCCAACGACATCGTTGGTTTGGACGACGATGCCGGAGAAAAAGAGGCCCAAAACCTGCCATTTACCGGACGCTGGACGGCCACTTCCTCGTATGACGTATACATGATGGATGCACCAAAAGAGAATAGCGGCGATGACAAGGAAGATCCGGTTGAGGATAAACCTCCTGAGATACAACCAAAGCGTCGGCGTCAGCGGCGCCGCTCTAAGTCACGCCGCAGCAAAGATAGCAACACCGGCACAGGAGAAGATAACACTTCGGAGGGTGCCGAAGACAATGAAGACCTCATTGAGGCAACCGCCGAACAAAATGAATGGGAAGAGGGGCAAGTTAGCCCTGGTGAAGAGGCCACGCACGAACACTCGGAGGACAGTAATTATCTTCCGCTCTCTGAGGATGAGGCGAGCCTCAGCACTGAGGATTTCATCGTGCCTGAGGAACCTCTTGAGAAGGAGCGCTTCAAGCGCCAACTTATATCCACTACAAGGAGCCTAAAAAAGAAACAGAAGCAGCTTCAAGCTGATCAAGATCTGATCAATGATAGATGGACTGATGTCCTGGTAGCCGAGGAATATAGCCTCAAGCGCCCAGCCAAAAGTTACCCAAAGCGCAAATTATTAGGTCAATTCGATGACGACTCGTTGGAGCCCGTGCCATCAGCGCACAATATGGCTGACCGATGACCACGTGGTGGGTACAAAGTGGCAACCAAAGCCGGATACCAGTCTGTACCACCTTACCATAAAGACAGAGACAAAACTGCTCAGAGATACACATATGATCTCTAGCAGGGCCTGAAGATTAAAACAGGTCCGTCCAGATCGATCTATGTATCACGGGGGCATGCCCCGACTCGCGACGACGGCTATCGAGCCGAACATGGCAAGTATAGTTACGTTCGAGCCGAAAGCCGCAGACGGACTCCATCCGAACTACGTCACGAACTGGCCCGATATAGAGGCGCCGCACACCCTCTCTGCTTCACTGATGAAGTCATGGAACATGAATTCCCAGAATGGTTCAAACCCATGAATATCGAATCATATGATGGAACCACAGACCCCGTGGTATGGATTGAAGACTTCATTCTCCATATTCATATGGCCCGCGGCAATGACCTTCATGCCATTAAATACCTCCCCCTAAAACTCAAGGGGCCAGCTCGGCACTGGCTGAATAGCCTGCACGAAAATTACATTGGCAGCTGGGAGGACTTGGAAGAAGCCTTCCTTGACAACTTCCAAGCTACATATGTTCGAATCCGGATGTCGATGACTTAAGTCACATAATTCAAGAGCCTGGAGAGTCAGCCAGGAAACTCTGGACTAAGTTCTTAACCAAAAAGAACTACATCGTCGACTATCCGGACGCCGAAGCCTTGGCGGCATTTAAACATAGCATACGGGATGAATGGATCGCTCGACACCTCGGCCAAGAAAAGCCAAAGTCCATGGCAGCCCTCACGGTACTCATGACCCACTTTTGTGCGGGCGAAGATAGCTGGCTAGCCCGCAGTAATCACAATACAAGCGAACCTAGCACTTTGGAAGCCAGAAACATCAAGGGAAAGTCCCGACACAACAAATATAGACTTTGAGGCAAAGGTGATAATACTGAGGACACGTGTAACACCCCGGATGTAACTTGCCATATTTTTAACTCTGACTCTTGCCATTTTTGGCTTTAAGTTATGATATTCCCATTGTGGTTGGGTTTTTGTCTTTGTTTTGCATTTTGTTCATGTCATGCATTTCATATCACGTCATCATGTGCATCGCATTTGCATTCATGTTGCATCCGAGCATTTTCCCCGTTGTTCGTTTTGCAATCCGACACTCCCACGTGCACCGACGCACCCCTCTTGTCTCTTTTCGTGATCGGGTGTTAAACATTCTCAGAATGGACCGAGATTTTCCAATTGGCCTTGGTACACCACCGGTAGACCGCCTGTCAAATTTCATTCCATTTGGAGTCCGTTTTATGCTCCAACAGTTAACCGAGTAACCGCAAAGGCCTTTCAGGTGTTGCAGCCCAACACCCCTCCAAAACAACCCAATAACCCATCTAAACCATCTCCATGTCCTCCGTCATCGGATCACGATCGTGTGGGCGAAAACAACACCACATTTGGACACTCCAAACTCCCCTACCTATAAATATGTGCACTGCTCCTAAATCCCGGGTCCAAAACCCTAGCCCCGCTCCCCTCTGTCGCCGGACATGTCCGTCCGCGCCGGACGTTTCGCTCCGCTGCCTCCGCACCACTCATAGGCCGCCATGTGGCAACCCAGTCCCGCCGCCGCCGACGGCCCACGGGGCCCGAGTCAGGACCGCCCGGCCCGCACACCGCCGCCGCTCGCCCGCACGAGTGCCCGAGCCTCTCCGCCGCCGCCCGCCTCGCTCGGCCGCGCCGCCGCCTGCCTCGCCGGCCCGCCGGCCCACGAGTAGTGCCGCCTTCTCCTCCGTCGATCTGCGCCGCCTGACGCCAGATCCGGCGAGCTCCGACCAACTCCCTCCTCCTCTCCGGCTGCGTCTCCGGCGAACCTCAAGATCCGCCACCGCATTGATTTCCGTGCAAGCCCGAGGTTGACTAGTTTTTCTTCTAAGTCCCAAATTTGTGATGTTTTATGCCCATGTTCATCATGTCACATCTCCATTCTCGTAGCTCCAAATCATGCATATGATATGTCGTTTTGTTCGCCTCGTTGAGATCTTCATGCCAGTAGCATTTCCATGCATGTTCATGTTCATTATGATGTCATTTTCATTGATGCAAGGGTGCTATAAAATGTTAACTACTGGTACTTATCAGTTTATGAGGTTTTGTCATTTTTTTGCAATTGTTGTGTGCATCATATGGGCATGAGGTCTACATGAGTTTTGAACTACACCATGCCATCTTTAAAGAAGTGCTTGTCTTGTATTTTTGTGATCTATGTCGTGACTAGCACAAGCATGCAAACTAGGCTTCGTGATGTTGTTGTTTTCAGGGACTTAGGTTTTTGCCAAGTCCTTTTCCTGCTGTTATTTTTATGCCATGTAAACTTGATGCTACAGTGAGATACATGCTTGTTTGAGATACTTCAGTAAGGATGTTTTGAACATGTGGTTATGCTCTATCCGTCCATGCCCATGTTTGCAATTATGGAGTGCTCTACCATGTCTTGTTCTTGCTCTACTTTTGCTATAAAATGTTCCTGGCAGAATGTTATCATGTTAATCAATTTTGCCATGGTTGTTGCTAGTGATCCATGCATCCTATGAACTTGATCTTGCCAGGGTTAGCTTCTTGAACATCTCATCTTGTTGTTGGTATGCTTGTTTTGTCATGCAATGTCTTGTGGTGAGTGATTTGAGCTCGCAAAGTTGCTATCATAATTCTGTTTATGCCATGCTCTTTTTTTCTGCTGTCTGAAACTGTTAATAAATCTTGATATGTTTACATGGGTGCCATCATATCTTATGTGCCTTTTTGGCTCATGATCAGTAAGGGACTTTTATCTTTGCTTGCTATGTTTACATGGGTGCGATCAACTCTGAGAACATTGCAGGCAAGATGACCATACCCTCGAAATCACTTCTATCTCTTCTTGCTAGTTGTTCGCTCTATTGCTATGTCGTGCTACCTACCACTTGCTATATCATGCCTCCCATATTCTCATGTCAAGCCTCTAACCCACCTTTTCCTACCAAACCGTTGTTTTGCTATGTTACCGCTTTTGCTCAGCCCATCTTATAGCGTTGTTAGTTGCAGGTGAAGATGAAGTTTGTTCCATGGTGGAACATGGATTTGTTGGGATATCATTATTATATATTATTTACTTTAATGCATCTTTATACTTGGTAAAGGGTGGAAGGCTCGGCATTATGCCTGGTGTTTTGTTCCACTCTTGCCGCCCTAGTTTCTGTCATACCGGTGTTATGTTCCTTGATATTGTGTTCCTTATGCGGTTGGGTGTTATGGGAACCCCTTGACAGTTTGCCTTGAATAAAACTCCTCCAGCAAGGCCCAACCTTGGTTTTACCATTTGCCTATCTATCACCATATACCTTTCCCTTGGGTTCTACAGACTCAAGGGTCATCTTTATTTTAAACCCCCGGGGCCAGTGCTCCTCTAAGTGTTGGTCCAAACTGGGCGATGTCCGGCGCCCCCTGGACGACCAGGGTCTATGCCAACCAGTCGTCTTGCCCATCCGGTGTGCCCTGAGAACGAGATACGTGCGACTCCTATCTGGATTTGTTGGGACATCGGGTGGCTTTGTTGGTCTTGTTTTACCATTGTCGAAATGTCTTGTAACCAGGATTCCGAGACTGATCGGGTCTTTCTGGGAGAAGGAATATCCTTCGTTGACCATGAGAGCTTTTGATGGGCTAAGTTGGGACACCCCTGCAGGGTATAAACTTTCGAGAGCCATGCCCGCGGTTATGTGGCAGATGGGAATTTGTTAATATCCGGTTGTAGATAACTTGACACTTAACTTAATTAAAATGAATCAACCGCGTGTGTAGCCGTGATGGTATCTTTTCGGTGGAGGCCGGGAAGAGAACACGGCCTTGTTTTATGCTTGAACGTAAGTAGCTTCAGGATCACTTCTTGATCACTTATAGTTTCTCGACTGTGAGTTTCTTCTCTTCTCGCTCTCATTTGCGTATGTTAGCCACCATATGTGCTTAGTGCTTGCTGCAGCTCCACCTCACTACCTTCTCCTACCCATAAGCTTAAATAGTATTGATCTCGCGGGTGTGAGATTGTTGAGTCCTCGTGACTCACGAATACTTCCAAACAGTTGTAGGTGTCGAGAATACCAGTGCAGGTGACGATACCAAACTCAAGTGGGAGTTCGACAAAGATTCGGGCCGTTACTATGTTTCTTTTCCGGATGATCAGTAGTGGAGCCCTATTGGGACGATCGGGGATCTAGCATTTGGGGTTGTCTTTCTTTATTTTGGTTCCGTAGTCGGACCTTTGATTGTACTTTGGTTGATGTATGGATTATTTATGTATTGTGTGAAGTGGCGGTTGTAAGCCAACTCTTTATCCCTTTCTTATTGAATACATGGGATGTGTAAAGATTACCCCTCTTGCGACAAGCCCACCATGCGGCTATGCCTCTCAGTCGTGACCCGACACGTGGGAGATATAGCCGCATCGTGGGTGTTACAAGTTGGTATCAGAGCCTTCCCCGACTTAGGAGCCCTTGATTGATTGAATCATTGATGTTGTTGTGTCTAGAACAAAATGTTTTGAGTCTTAGGATTATATATATCGGAGAGTAGGTTTCTTTTTACTCCTCAATCCCTTCGTCGCTCTGGTGAGGCCTCTTGACGTAGAAGTTTTGACTCTTCTCTTCTCAAATTTCATGAAAAAATTAGGATCACGCGGGTATCTTGGAATTGTTTTGATAGTCTTTTGAAGAGAACATTGTTCTTGGTGCCTCCTGACATTTAGGGGTTGTGGCAGTGTCCCGGGGAGTTGAGCTCCGAGCTGTTGTCGTCACAATTTTATCGTTGCAGTTCTGGAATACCTGAGTTCGCCGACATCGAAAATCTCTTTTATGCAGTTGTTGGTGAGATAACCTCAACGCCACCCATTACTGGGGCGGGAGTTCGGGAGTATTGCCATAACTCGTATAACAGATGCTTTTTGAAGGTTGAGGTACATGTTTTTCGAAGGTTTCTTGGTTATGTGTTGACGGATGGATACAGCTGGATGTAGGGGTTGTTAGTTTGGGTGAGATATTATGCTTCCCCTCGCCAACACCTGATTGCATAACCAGAAAATTTCAGGAGTTTTATAGGTGGGAATTCAAGTAGTTGTAGTATTTCTTCCCGCAGATATTTGGTTTGTGATTGGGTAATCCTTACCACTTATTTGTTCATATCCGTACCTTGTTGCTAATTCATCTACCTTTATCAAAGTGGCTTCTCGCCTTATGGACATGTGATGATTTACTTTGGAATTCATTCGTTCATTCTTGTTCGAATGTTAAGACTATATGTTGCAATTTCAATCCATTGATTCAGCTTGAATATCTGTCTTTCAAAATTCTAACGGATGTTAACATCTTCAGCATGGTTCCTCCAACGTGTCAGAATCCGGACCGCAATGATGGGGATCAGTTGAAACCTCCGCCACCACCTCCACCTCCGAAGGCATGGCAAGCTGTCATGGCAGTGACCAATGCCAACACTCAGATGCTTTTGCAACTCTTGCAAGAGTGCAACCAAGAGCAAGGCAACCAAGGAAATCAAGGCCAAGGCAACAATCAGCCTCAGTTTGCTACCCTTAACCAGTTCCTCGCAAACCAGCCAAAGTCTTTCGGCAATAGTGTCGAAGCCACAGACGCTGATGACTGGCTCATGGATATCTGCAAACATTTTGAGTGTAGCAATGTCAGCCTGAGGACTTTGTCAAGTTTGCTTCGTTTCAACTCAAGCACCAAGCTGCTGAGTGGTATCAACAATACAGAGATTCCATAGGAGGTCGTGTGATTACCTGGGATGATTTCCGCTGAGACTTCAAAGCTCATCACATTCCACCAAGCGTTGCTAAGAGCAAGCGTGAGGAGTTCCGCAATCTCAAGCAAGGCAGCATGTCCGTGTATCAATACAATATCCAGTTTCAGAAACATGCTCGCTTCGCTAAACAAGGCGTTCCTGATGAAATGAGTATGATCTATCAATTCAGAGGTGGCCTCAGAGAAGATCTGCAGTTAGCCCTCATGCTTCTTGAGCTGACTAAGTTTGATCAATTCTACAACATGGCACTAAAGCAAGAAGCTGCTGAGCTCAAGTGTGAGGCATCTAAGAAGAGAGTCAGGGACGCAGTTCAGCCTTCTTCCTCACAAATGGCAGCTAAGAAACAGAAGTTCTGGTTGCCTCCTCCTCCTCCGTTTCGTCAGCCCTACCAGCAGAAGAGCAAAGGTGGCAATGGATCTTCCCACCCACCCAACCCAGTCTATCAGAACAAAGCTCAGCCTCAAGCTCCAAGGTCTAGTGCTCCTTATCACCATCTTTTCTTAGAGGTTACTTGCAACAAGCGTCAGCAGAAGGGGCACTATGCAAATACGTGCTTCAACCAAAGGCGCCTTCCGCCTCCTCCTCCTGTGAGATCTGCCAGCAATGTAGTGGTCAAGCATAATCCCAAGCATGCTAAGGTGAACATGAGGAATGCAGCTCAGGCAGAGGATTCTTCAGATGTGATCACTGGTAACCTTCCAGTTAACTCTATTCCTGCAAAAGTTCTTTTTGACACTGGTGCGTCGCATTGTTTCATGTCAAGACCGTTTTTTCCAAGCATGACTTCACTACTTCACTTTTGGTTAAACCCATGGCTGTCATTTCTCCAGGTAAACGTTTGAGCTCTAGTTTGATAGCTCCTGACGTGTCAATCGAGATGGGCAACTATAAATTTCTGTCTTCTCCAATTGTTCTTGGTGACTCGTATATTGATCTAATTCTCGGCATGGACTGGCTTTCTAAGCACAAGGCTCATCTTGATTGTGCTGCCAGGCAGATTCAATTGACACACTCTGCTGAGGATGTGATCATCTATGCCGCTCGTGACCAAACCATTCGGCTGTTTTCTCTCAATGAGAAGGGCGAGTTGAATGCCATCTCTCAGATTCCAGTCGTTCGTGAATATCAAGACGTCTTTCCAGAAGAGCTTCCAGGAATGCGTCCTCACCGGCCAGTTGAATTCGTCATCGATCTTGAGCCTGGCACGGAACATGTTTGCAAACGTCCTTACAAGCTTGGACCAGAGGAGTTGAAGGAGTTGAAGAAACAACTCGATGAACAAGAGCGTATTGTTCTGATCAGACCGAGTTCATCTCCATGGGGTTGTGGTGTCCTTTTTGTCAAGAAGAAGGACGGAACGGGACGACTCTGCGTCGACTACCGTCCATTGAACAAGAAGACAATAAAGAACAAGTATCCACTTCCCAACATCAATGAGCTTTTCGAGCAACTTAAAGGGGCCAAAGTATTCTCCAAGCTTGACCTCCATATGGGTTATCATCAGATTCGAATTCGTGAACATGATATTCCCTAGACAACATTCAGAACAAGCTATGGTTCTTATGAATATAGTGTCACGTCTTTCGGCCTTGTCAATGCTCCTCCAACGTTCTCTCGCATGATGAACTTCATCTTCAACCCTTACACAAATGATTTTGTCTTGGTGTATCTCGATGATATCTTGGTCTTTTCGAAGAATAAGGAGGATCATGCCAAGCATTTGAGGTTGGTACTCGACAACCTTAGAGAGCATAAATTCTATGCGAAGTTTTCCAAGTGTGAGTTCTAGCTTGATGAGGTTCTTTACCTTGGTCATATCATCTCCGCCAAGGGCATCGCTATTAATCCCGAGAAGGTGTCTGCAATTGTGAATTGGGAGCCTCCTCAAAATGTCAAGCAGCTCCGCAGTTTTCTTGGGCTTGCAAGCTATTGTCAAAGATTCGTTGAGAATTTGTCTAAGATTGCAAAGCCTCTTTCCAACCTCCTCCAGAAGCATGTCAAGTATGTCTGGACGCCTGAGTGTGACGTTGCTTTCAACACCCTCAAAGAGAAGTTAGTCACTGCTCCTGTCTTGACTCCTCCTAATGAATCCAAGCCATTTGAAGTTTTCTATGATGCCTCCCTACAAGGTCTCGGTGTTTTGTTAATGCAAGAGAAGAAAGTTGTGGCCTATACTGTAGCGACCAGACCTCAAACGGTCCAATCTCTGTGTTTCTGATGCTCTGCCTTCACTCTCTGGCATAGCTCCTCCTTGGCTCAAGTTCCGAAACTCTCGCTTCTTCATGGCCATAGCTCCTGCTGAAACATGGGCAGTTCGAAAAGCCTGCTGAAACTGGTCCCATGTGACAGTATCGACAGGGAAAGTGGCTGTGAAATTCTCCCACCATGATGCTGCGGGTCCTTCAAGCTGATGTGCGGAAAACTTCACCTTCTCCGCATCCGTGCATCCTGCCGTGGTCAACTCTCTAGCTGTCTTGCGGAGCCAATCATCTGCTACTATCGGCTCGGTGCTACTGGAAAACACCGGCGGATTCAACCTAAGAAAATGCGCTAAGTGATCAGCAGGTGGTGGTGATGGCGGTGGGTTGTTGTTGTTGTTCCCTTGATTTTGATTCTGGACTAGTAACTGCATCAATGTGTTCTGCTGCTGGATCAACTGGGTGAGCTCCGGTGGAAAGGTAAATCTGGGGTCACGTCTCGGAGGCATGAGATTTAAGAATAGAGGGGGTCTAAAGAGAAAATACTACCCATATGCACATGAGGCAAAAGCAAACAATTCACTTCATTCATTCAATCAAACAAGGGCATACAATCGATCGAACTATCGCAAAAGTGCTCAGACTATAATATTTACATGGTGGACTACTACTACTGATGGGGTGGTCTACTAGAAATATTCTTCTGTTGCGGACTCCATGATATCTGCTCCGGCTTCATCAACATAGTCATCATCGCTATCGTCAGGATCCGAGTCAGTGTCGTCAATGATTATGTAGTCTTCCGGGCGAATCTCCTTGGGTTCTTCGTCTTCTTCTACCGGTGTAGGGCCTCCTATAAATATTCCAATCTTCATTGTTAGGTCGGCATTCTTATCCACTAATACTTCCATTTCTTCTTCATAATATTCACGTGTAGCCTTGAGTTCTTCCTCCAGTTCCTTGATTCTTGTCTTTGCCTTCTTCAGGTCTATCATGTTGGCGCACATCTGGTTCTCCTGACGTCGAATGTGCTGGTTTAACTCCTGGATAATAGCTGCAATTGATCTATCCTTTCTGGTGCTGATCATCTCCCAGTGCTCATCTCGGTGCCCACAAATCTGGTAGATAGTAACCTTGAGATCATTGCGGTAGACGTCTCCAATGCGTCCCATGGCGATGTGAGCTGCCATGCTCTTTCCTAGACTCCAAGTTGGTGCATCAAAAGAAAACTCTATGGGATTAGTGACTGGCATGAACGTCCTTCCTGGAACTTGAACTTGAATCATCCAGCGCTCTTCTTCATGTAAAGTGGCGTTGTAGCTGCCGGTGAAGCTTGGTACTCCTATGTCTAGATATCTAGTGACTTCCTTTAAGTGACGTCCAAAGGGTGTTTCTTCATCCGGTTGCGTGAACTAGTTCCTTGCATCCGCCATCCTAAAAGAGTAGAAAATATGAGGAGTCAGAAAGAGAAGAGGGTGAGTAGTGATCTAGGTCTTTAGCTTAGTGGTCGTGTCCTACAGTTAGCGTGTGCTCTGATACCATCTTGTAGCGACCAGACCTCAAACGGTCCAATCTCTGTGCTCCGGTGTCATCCCTGGATCAGTAATGCTGACACCACACAGTACTTGAAGGATTTATAACAGAGTAGCAATCACACACTTATTACATCGAGTGTCTCCAAAAGAGAACTTATTACAATTAATATGGCTTAAGGCCATCTAATAACGATAACAGCAGAAGGCTTGGAAGATAAGTGAGTCCATCAAGTCCAACGGCATCACTGAGTATAGAACCACGACCTATAACACTTTAATCGTCGTCTGAAAAGTTTGCAACATTAACGTTGCAGCCCGAAACGGGTCAGCACATGGAATATGCTGGCAAAATAACACATAGAGAGTAATGGAAAGAAACAACTATTCTATATGCATATTTGGCTGGTGGAAAGCTCTATGGTTACAGTTTTGCGTAAAGCCAAATTTTCCCTACTGCAAAGGAATAAATTTATTTAACTATCATGGTGGTTGTTAAACATTGAGAATGGTTGACAGCATTCTCAATCCCAATTAAGCATCATCATTAAACAAACCCATCAAAATTAAATTTTATAGTAACATGTTGAGATTCACATGATAATCCAGGTACTAGATACTCAAGATGTCCATAACCAGGGACACGGCTAACCATGATTAGTTTATACACTCTGTAGAGGTTTGCGCACTTTTCCCCACAAGACTCGATCGCCTCCGTTTGGTTTCTCGCACTACACGGTGTTTGAGAAACGGATGACCGAGACATTGTCTTTCAGAAGCGCTAGCACCTTACGATGGGTAGAGCGTACCACCTGCATCCCCTACATCTGCTATTCTACCACTGTAAGAGTTCGCACGACTTAGTCAACTATGCTAGAGCCCATAATAGCTTGTGGCTGCACACGGAAGTTTCTAGCATGAATAATCTCATGATCCCTTTGAGCCTGGGTGGCGGTCCATAAAGAAAAACAGGCAATCCTGGAATACCCAGGTACCTCAATCCACCTAGATGTGTGTTTAAGTTGCCACCTTAAATAAACCATTAATTAACAATCTCACATCTGTCATGGATACACTCACCCAATCCATGTCTACTAGCATAGGATGGCAAAATAAGCAAACATAGAAGTAACTCCCAAAGGTTTGATAATAAACAAGTAATAGGTACTACCTCAACTACTTCCCAAACCCACACTATAATTAGATCCTAATCATGCAATGTGTAAGGATTGATCTAATGCAATAAAACTGGGTAGTAGGAGGTATGATCAAAGTGTTACTTGCCTTGCTGATGATCCGGGAAACCTAGCGATTCGAAGTAACAAGCGGCGCACTCCGGGTACTCTAACGCAAACAAACAAGCATACAATAAGTACTCAACTAATGCACAGGTAAAACTCAAATAAGAGATCTAACCAGAAGGTTAACTTAAGAACTCCGGTTGGCAAAAAGAATCAAATCAAACGAAGCAACGAAAGATAAACGGCAAAAGAAACAGGCTTCGCTTACTATTCTGGGTCTAAGGCAATTTTTACAGTGGTAAAAACTTGTTTGAGTTGGTTAATCGGAAAGAGGGTTTTGAGATGAAACTCCAGGCGCTTGAATCGCCTGATTCCGATAAACGAGCAAAAAGTTAGACTAAAACGAAAATCGGATCAGAAATCGCGATCAGAAAAATCGCGGATTTAATCCGAGAAAAAGAAAAACGACGAACGTTCGTTAAAACGATGAATGTTCGTTAAAACGAACGAACAAACGAACGCTCGCTATTTAAATAAACCGGAAAACCGATCTATTTAAAAAAACCGAAACTAAAAAACAAACAAAACCGTCGGAAAACCGAATGGTTTTTCGGGAAAAAGCGGCGACTAAAAAAACTACCTCCGGCAACACCGACGACTAATCCGGCGGCGGCGGCGGTCGGTGGCGGCGGCGGCGGTCGGCGGCGCGGGGCGGCGCTAGGCGGCGGCGGCAAAGGCGGCGGCGACGCAGGGCTAGGGCGGCGCGGGCGCGGCTAGGGTTTGGGGTGGGGTTCCGGCTGGGCCTCCCTGGCTTATAAAGCCGGACGGGCCTAGTGTCCAGGTTGGACACGGCCCGTAGGTCGGTTGCGTTTTTTTATATAAATAGTTACGCTTAGAAAAAAAACAAAAGGACTACTAAACCGACTCCAAAAATCCCGAAATAAATTTTCCCCGGCTTCTAAAATCAAGCCGCACAGGATGAACATTTATTTGGGGCCTAAATGAAATTTTGAAAAAAGTGCATTTTTCCTAAATTCAAATAAAATAGCAAATAAAACCAAATAAAATCTTTTTTGATTTTTTTATTAAATCCTCAATATTTCTTTATTTTGGGAAAGTCATTTTATTCCCTCTCTCATATTTTTGTAACAGAAATAACTGAAGATAAAATAAATAAAATCAAAAGATCCTATTCTCACAATTTGAGACAACTCAAATATGAAAATAACGAAATCCCCAACTCTCTCCGAGGGTCCTTGAGTTGCGAAAAATTTCTAGGATCAACCAAAATGCAATAAATATGATATGCAATGATGATCTAGTGTATAACATTCCAAATTGAAAATTTGGGATGTTACAAACCTACCCCCCTTAAGATGAATCTCGCCCTCGAGTTTCGGGTTGGCTAGAAAATAGGTGAGGGTGGTCCTTCAGCAAATCTTCCTCTCGTTCCCAGGTGGCTTCATCCTCCGTGTGGTGTCTCCACTGAACCTTGCAAAACTTGATAACCTTGCTGCGGGTGACTCGACTGGCATACTCTAGAATCTTAACTGGTTTCTCCTCATAGGTCAAATCACTGTCCAACTGAATTGCTTCCAGTGGTATCGTATCTCTCAGCAGTATGTCAGCCATCTCTGCGTGGCACTTCTTCAACTAGGATACATGAAACACGTCGTGAACTCCCAACAATCCTTCGGGTAATTCCAACTTGTAGGCTACTTCTCCCATACGCTCCAAAACTTTGTATGGGCCTACAAAACGTGGCGCTAGTTTTCCCTTAACTCCAAAGCGCTTAGCTCCTCGAAGTGGTGATACTCGAAGATAAACTCGGTCTCCGACTTCGTAAACTGTCTCCTTGCGTTTAGAATCTGCATAACTCTTCTGCCTGGATTGAGCTACCTTCAGCCTGTCACAAATTAATTTCACTTTCTGTTCACACTCCTTTATCAGATCCGGTCCAAGCAACTGGCGATCTCCAACTTCATCCCAGGACAATGGGGTCCTGCACCTCCTTCTGTACAAGGCTTCAAAAGGGGCCATCTTCAAACTGGATTGATAGCTATTGCTGTAAGAGAACTCTGCATACGGCAAATTCTCGTCCCAACTAGATCCGTAATCTAGCGCACAAGCTCTTAGCATATCCTCCAAAATCTGATTGACTCTCTCAGTGTGTCCATCTGTCTGTCGGTGGAAAGCTGCGCTAAACTCTAGTCTGGTTCCCAAAGTCTCATGCAACCGATTCCAGAACTTTGAGGTAAACTGGGTTCCTCTATCTGATACCATGCTCCTTGGAACTCCATGCAGACATACGATCCTGGTCATGTATATCTTTGCCAACTTTGCACTGGTATAGGTAGTCTTCACTGGAATGAAATGAGCTACCTTTGTCAAACGATCGACTACAACCCATATCGAGTCATAGCCTGAACGTGTTCTGGGCAATCCTATAATAAAATCCATGCCTAGCTTATCCCACTTCCATTCGGGTATCGGCAATGGTTGTAGCAATCCTACTGGCTTCTGATGCTCTGCCTTCACTCTCTGGCATACATCACAAACTGCTACATACTCCACAATATCCTTCTTCATTCCGGTCCACTAGAAAATATCCTTCAAATCCAAATACATCTTGGTATTTCTTGGGTGAATCGAGTATGGTGAATCATGGGCCTCTTGCAGAATTAGTTCCTGATCTCCGAATCGTTTGGCACATAAACACCGTCTTCAAACCATAAGGTATCGTGCTCATCCTCACGAAATCCTTTAGCTTTTCCCTTGCTCATTTTCTCCTTTATCTCGGCAATTTCCTTATCAGTCTTTTGGGCTTCTCTGATTTTATCCATCAACGTAGACTGAATCTCCAATGCTACTACATAGCCTCTCGGGACTATTTCCAAACATAGCTCTCGAAGATTTTCGGCTAACCCCCTTGGTAAATCTCCCGTCATTAAGGTGTTGACGTGGCTCTTACGGCTCAACGCGTCGGCTACTACGTTAGCCTTTCCAGGGTGATAATGCAATCTCATATCATAATCCTTGATGAGCTCCAACCATCTCCTTTGTCTAAGATTCAACTCCTTCTGTGTGAAAATATACTTCAAACTCATATGATCCGTATACACTTCGCAATGGTTTCCAACCAGAAATGTCTCCAAGTCTTCAGTGCAGGCACTACGGCTACTAACTCCAAATCATGCGTAGCATAGTTCATCTCATGAGGCTTAAGCTGTCGTCATGCATATGAAACAACTCTCCCTTCCTGCATAAGCACTACTCCAAGTCCTCGACGTGAAGCGTCACAATACACCTCATAATCCTTGGTCTGATCCGGTAAAATCAACACTAGTGAGGTAACCAAACGTTTCTTCAACTCCTGAAAACTAGCCTCACATTCCTCCGTCCATATGAACTTGGTATCCTTCTTAAACAACTCCGTCATAGGCTTCGCAATCTTTGAGAAATTCTCAATAAACCTCCGGTAGTATCC
This sequence comes from Triticum urartu, assembly GCF_056163025.1. Lineage (NCBI taxonomy): Eukaryota > Viridiplantae > Streptophyta > Magnoliopsida > Poales > Poaceae > Triticum > Triticum urartu. The sequence goes on from NC_141876.1 coordinate 327,586,485, forward strand.
TGCGAGTCCAAGAAAACTCCGGATCTCTCCAACTGTGGTTGGTGCTTCCCACTTAGTCACGGTATCAACTTTAGTGGGATCTACTGCAATACCTTCTCCGGATATAACGTGTCCGAGAAATCCAACTTCTTTCAACCAAAACTCACATTTGCTAAACTTGGCATATAACTGATGTTCTCTGAGCTTTCCAAGAACCAAACGCAAATGCTCCTTATGCTTCTCTTCATTCTTTGACTAAACCAGGATATCATCAATGAACACTACGACGAACTTATCCAAGAACTCCATAAACACTTTGTTCATCATGTTCATAAAATATGCAGGTGCGTTAGTCAGACCAAATGACATAACAGTATACTCGTACAGCCCATACCTGGTGGTAAAAGCCGTCATGGGTATATCCTGTTCCCGAATCTTCAACTGGTGGTATCCTGATCGCAGATCGATCTTGGAAAATACCTTAGCTCCTTGCAATCGATCAAATAGATCATTGATCATCGGTAGTGGGTACTTGTTCTTGATGGTTACTTCATTCAATCCTCAATAATCAACAACCATCCTTAACGATCCATCCTTCTTTTCTACTAGAAGTACTAGCGATTCCCAAGGTGAAGAACTTGGGCGAATATATCCTTTATCCAGTAACTCCTTTATTTGCTTCTTAATTTCCACCAAATCCTTTGCAGGCATCCTATATGGTCTCTTTGATATTGGCCCTGTGCCTGGCAAAAGCTCAATCAAAAACTCAATATCTCTATCCGGTGGCATTCCTGGCAACTCTTCTGGAAATACTTTGAGGAAATCCTTCACTACTGGTACTTACTCCTGCACAACTCCTGTTAAACAATTTACTTGAGTCCTCTTTGGCACATGTCGGGATACATACTTGATCCTTCTCCCTTCTGGGGTGGTAAGCAAAATTGACTTACTGGCACATTCAGTATTCCCTTCATACTTTGTTAACCAATCCATGCCTAATATAACATCCAATCCTTGAGATTCCAACACTATTAGGTCTGATGGAAATACGTAGTTACCAATCCTTAATGGTAACCGATCACACCATAGGCTAGCCATACATTCTGCTCCAGGCGAGGTTACTAACATGGGTGACCCAAGGGATTGGGTTGGCAGTTTATACTTATCCACAAATCCCCTTGATATGTATGAATGCGATGCACCAGTATCAAAAAGAACGAGTGCAGTAAATGACTTAACCAAAAACTTACCGATTACTGCATCTGGCTACTCTTCCACCTCCTCCACGTTAACGTGGTTCACCTGTCCCCTGTTGAAAGGGTTCGGCTTATTCCCAGTGCTTCCATTGCCATTTCCATTCTGTGATTCAGGACATTCATTGGCATAATGTCCGGTCTTCTGGCACTTAAAGCAAGTGACTTGGCTCAGGTCTTTCTTGGCTGGGGTTGATGGGTTGGTGCGGTTATGGCCGTTGCTTCCTCCATTCCCATTACCAGTCTTGGGGCCATTGTGATTGCACGAGCTTCCTCCTCCATGGGTATGCTGGAAATGTCCTCCCGGTCTAGGAGTAAAACGTGGCTTCTGCTGAGCTCTTGAATTGTACTTTCCTTGTCCATACTTCCTCTTGCGATTTTCAATATGCTGCTGCTTCCCTTCAATCGTAAGAGCACGATCTACCAACTCCTGGTAGTTGTTGAAGGTTGCTACCATCAACTACATTCTCAACTCATCATTCAGTCCTTCCAGAAACTTCTCCTGCTTTGCTGCATCCGTAGCAACGTCATCTGGGGCATAACGTGCTAATTTACTAAAGTCCTCCACATACTGGCCAACTGTCCGTCCTCCTTGGCTCAAGTTCCGAAACTCTCGCTTCTTCATGGCCATAGCTCCTGCTGAAACATGGGTAGTTCGAAAAGCCTGCTGAAACTGGTCCCATGTGACAGTATCGACAGGGAAAGTGGCTGTGAAATTCTCCCACCATGATGCTGTGGGTCCTTCAAGCTGATGTGCGGAAAACTTCACCTTCTCCGCATCCGTGCATCCTGCCGTGGTCAACTCTCTAGCTGTCTTGCGGAGCCAATCATCTGCTACTATCGGCTCGGTGCTACTGGAAAACACCGGCGGATTCAACCTAAGAAAATGTGCTAAGTGATCAGCAGGTGGTGGTGATGGCGGTGGGTTGTTGTTGTTGTTCCCTTGATTTTGATTCTGGACTAGTAACTGCATCAATGTGTTCTGCTGCTGGATCAACTGGGTGAGCTCCGGTGGAAAGGTAAATCTGGGGTCACGTCTCGGAGGCATGAGATTTAAGAATAGAGGGGGTCTAAAGAGAAAATACTACCCATATGCACATGAGGCAAAAGCAAACAATTCACTTCATTCATTCAATCAAACAAGGGCATACAATCGATCGAACTATCGCAAAAGTGCTCAGACTATAATATTTACATGGTGGACTACTACTACTGATGGGGTGGTCTACTAGAAATATTCTTCTGTTGCAGACTCCATGATATCTGCTCCGGCTTCATCAACATAGTCATCATCGCTATCGTCAGGATCCGAGTCAGTGTCGTCAATGATTATGTAGTCTTCCGGGCGAATCTCCTTGGGTTCTTCGTCTTCTTCTACCGGTGTAGGGCCTCCTATAAATATTCCAATCTTCATTGTTAGCTCGGCATTCTTATCCACTAATACTTCCATTTCTTCTTCATAATATTCACATGTAGCCTTGAGTTCTTCCTCCAGTTCCTTGATTCTTGTCTTTGCCTTCTTCAGGTCTATCATGTTGGCGCACATCTGGTTCTCCTGACGTCGAATGTGCTGGTTTAACTCCTGGATAATAGCTGCAATTGATCTATCCTTTCTGGTGCTGATCATCTCCCAGTGCTCATCTCGGTGCCCACAAATCTGGTAGATAGTAACCTTGAGATCATTGCGGTAGACGTCTCCAATGCGTCCCATGGCGATGTGAGCTGCCATGCTCTTTCCTAGACTCCAAGTTGGTGCATCAAAAGAAAACTCTATGGGCTTAGTGACTGGCATGAACGTCCTTCCTGGAACTTGAACTTGAATCATCCAGCGCTCTTCTTCATGTAAAGTGGCGTTGTAGCTGCCGGTGAAGCTTGGTACTCCTATGTCTAGATATCTAGTGACTTCCTTTAAGTGACGTCCAAAGGGTGTTTCTTCATCCGGTTGCGTGAACTAGTTCCTTGCATCCGCCATCCTAAAAGAGTAGAAAATATGAGGAGTCAGAAAGAGAAGAGGGTGAGTAGTGATCTAGGTCTTTAGCTTAGTGGTCGTGTCCTACAGTTAGCGTGTGCTCTGATACCATCTTGTAGCGACCAGACCTCAAACGGTCCAATCTCTGTGCTCCGGTGTCATCCCTGGATCAGTAATGCTGACACCACACAGTACTTGAAGGATTTATAACAGAGTAGCAATCACACACTTATTACATCGAGTGTCTCCAAAAGAGAACTTATTACAATTAATATGGCTTAAGGCCATCTAATAACGATAACAGCAGAAGGCTTGGAAGATAAGTGAGACCATCAAGTCCAACAGCATCACTGAGCATAGAACCACGACCTATAACACTTTAATCGTCGTCTGAAAAGTTTGCAACATTAACGTTGCAGCCCGAAACGGGTCAGCACATGGAATATGCTGGCAAAATAACACATAGAGAGTAATGGAAAGAAACAACTATTCTATATGCATATTTGGCTGGTGGAAAGCTCTATGGTTACAGTTTTGCGTAAAGCCAAATTTTCCCTACTGCAAAGGAATAAATTTATTTAACTATCATGGTGGTTGTTAAACATTGAGAATGGTTGACAGCATTCTCAATCCCAATTAAGCATCATCATTAAACAAACCCATCAAAATTAAATTTTATAGTAACATGTTGAGATTCACATGATAATCCAGGTACTAGATACTCAAGATGTCCATAACCAGGGACACGGCTAACCATGATTAGTTTATACACTCTGTAGAGGTTTGCGCACTTTTCCCCACAAGACTCGATCGCCTCCGTTTGGTTTCTCGCACTACACGGTGTTTGAGAAACGGATGACCGAGACATTGTCTTTCAGAAGCGCTAGCACCTTCCGATGGGTAGAGTGTACCACCTGCATCCCCTACATCTGCTAGTCTACCACTGTAAGAGTTCGCACGACTTAGTCAACTATGCTAGAGCCCATAATAGCTTGTGGCTGCACACGGAAGTTTCTAGCATGAATAATCTCATGATCCCTTTGAGCTTGGGTGGCGGTCCATAAAGAAAAACAGGCAATCCTGGAATACCCAGGTACCTCAATCCACCCAGATGTGTGTTTAAGTTGCCACCTTAAAGAAACCATTAATTAACAATCTCACATCTGTCATGGATACACTTACCCAATCCACGTCTACTAGCATAGCATGGCAAAATAAGCAAACGTAGAAGTAACTCCCAAAGGTTTGATAATAAACATGTAATAGGTACTACCTCAACTACTTCCCAAACCCACAATTTAATTACATCCTAATCATGCAATGTGTAAGTATTGATCTAATGCAATAAAACTGGGTAGTAGGAGGTATGATCAAAGTGTTACTTGCCTTGCTGATGATCCGGGAAACCTAGCGATTCGAAGTAACAAGCGGCGCACTCCGGGTACTCTAACGCAAACAAACAAGCATACAATAAGTACTCAACTAATGCACAGGTAAAACTCAAATAAAAGATCTAATCAGAAGGTTCAACTTAAGAACTCCGGTTGGCAAAAAGAATCAAATCGAACGAAGCAACGAAAGACAAACGACAAAAGAAACAGGCTTCGCTTACTATTCTGGATCTAAGGCAATTTTTACAGTGGCAAAAACTTGTTTGAGTTGGTTAATCGGAAAGAGGGTTTCGAGGCGAAACTCCAGGCGCTTGAATCACCTGATTCCGATAAACGAGCGAAAAGTTAGACTAAAACGAAAATCGGATCACAAATCGCGATCAGAAAAATCGCGGATTTAATCCGAGAAAAAGAAAAACGATGAACGTCCATTAAAATGAATGAACGGACGAACGCTCACTATTTAAATAAACCGGAAAACCGATCTATTTAGAAAACCGAAACTAAAAAACGAACAAAACCGTCAGAAAACCGAACGGTTTTTCGGGAAAAATCGGCGACTAAAAAAACTATCTCCGGCAACTCCGGCGACTAATCCGGCGGCGGCGGCGGTGCTCCGGCAGCGGCGACGGCGGTCGGTGGCGCGGGGCGGCAGGGCGGCAGTCGGCGGCGACGCGGGGCGGCGGGACAGCGCTAGGCGGCGGCGGCGAAGGCGGCGGCGGCGCGGGCGCGGCTAGGGTTTGGGGGGGTTCCGGCTGGGCCTCCCCGGCTTATAAAGCCGGACGGGCCTAGTGTCCGGGTCGGACACGGCCCGTAGGTCGGTTGCATTTTTTTATAAATAGTTACGCTCAGAAAAAAAAACAAAAGGACTACAAAACGGACTTCAAAAATCCTGAAATAAATTTTTCGCGGCCTCTAAAATCAAGCCGCACAGGATGAACATTTATTTGGGGCCTAAATGCAATTTTGAAAAACGCGCATTTTTCCTAAATTCAAATAAAATAGCAAATAAAACCAAATAAAATCTTGTTTGATTTTTTTATTAAATCCTCAATATTTCTTTATTTTGGGAAAGTTATTTTATTCCCTCTCTCATATTTTTGTAACAGAAATAATTGAAGATAAAATAAATAAAATCAAAAGATCCTATTCTCACAATTTGAGACAACTCAAATATGAAAATAACAAAATCCCCAACTCTCTCTGAGGGTCCTTGAGTTGCGAAAAATTTCTAGGATCAACCAAAATGCAATAAATATGATATGCAATGATGACCTAGTGTATAACATTCCAAATTGAAAATTTGGGATGTTACATATACCTCTCGCTAGTTGAAGCCCAACGAAAAGAAATACCCCACACATGACCTCTAGTTGGCGGCAGTTGTCCATGCTCTTTTAACATGGAGACATCTCTTGTTGGGAAGGAAAGTGGACATCTTCACTGATCATAAGAGTCTCAAGTACATCTTCACTCAGCCCAACCTCAACCTCAGGCAGACTAGTTGGGTCGAAATGATTCAAGAATACAATCTGAGTATTGAATATACTCTAGGCAAGGCCAATGTCATTGCAGATGCTTTGAGCAGGAAGACTTACTACAACAGCTTAATTCTCAAGCCCTTCCAACCGGACCTTTGTGAAGCTTTCCGCAAACTGAATCTCCAAGTTGTTCGTCAAGGCTTTCTTGCCAACCTCCAAGTCTCTCCTACTTTGGAAGATCAAATTCGCGAGGCACAACTCCTAGATTCCATGGTGAAGAAGGTGAAAAATGGGATTGCCATGAGCCAACCCAAATACAAGTGCTATCGCATTGATGACAAAGACACTCTATTCTTCGAGGATCGAATTGTGGTTCCTAAAGGTGATCTAAGGAAAGTCATTATGAACGAGGCTCACAATTCCCTTCTATCTATTCATCCTGGAAGTACGAAGATGTACCATCACCTCAAGCAATCGTATTGGTGGACTCGAATGAAGCGAGAAATTGCTCAATTCGTGAATGAATGTGATGTCTGCAGAAGGGTGAAAGCAGAACACCAACGACCAGCTGGTCTCGTCCAACCTATTGCTATTCCAGAATGGAAGTTTGACCATATTGAGATGGACTTCGTGACTGGATTTCTGATGCTATCTTCGTTGTCATCGACAAGCTTACTAAAGTGGCTCATTTCCTTCGAATCAAAGAATCTATCACAGAAGCTCAGTTGGCAGAGCTATACACCTCCAGGATTGTCTCTTTGCATGGCATTCCACAATTGATATCTTCATATCATGGAAGCATCTTCACTTCTAATTCTGGGATTCCTTCCAGAAGGCCATGGGCACCAATATTCACTTCAGCACAGCCTTCCATCCTCAAACTAGTGGCCAAGTCGAGCGAGTCAATCAAATCCTTGAAGATATGCTCAGGGCTTGTGTCATTTCCTTCGGTATGAAGTGGGAAGATTGTCTTCCATATGCCAAGTTCTCCTACAACAACATCTTCCAAGCAAGTTCGGGCAAGGCCCCATTCGAGATTCTCTATGGCAGGAAGTGACGTACTCCACTAAATTGGTCAAAGACTAGTGAACGCCAACTTCTTGGCAATGACTTAATCACAGAAGCTGAAGAAATGTGTAAAGTCATCCGTGGAAATCTCAAAGCCGCGCAATCGCGCCAGAAGAGTTACTATGATAGCAAGCACCGTGACTTGGCTTTCGAGATCGGAGACCTTGTCTACCTCTGCGTCTCTCCAATGAAAGGCACTCGTCACTTCGGTATCAAAGGGAAGCTTGCCCCTAGATACGTGGGTCCTTTCAAGATCATTGGCAAAAGAGGCGATCTCGCCTATCAACTTGATCTTCTGTCCAACTTCGCAAATGTGCATGATGTGTTCCACGTGTCACAGCTTCGCAAGTGCTTCAAGACTCCTGAGTGCACCATCAACTTTGAAGAGATTGATCTCCAAGAAGATCTGTCTTATCATGAGCATCCCATGGCTATTCTTGAAGAAACTGATCTCAAGACTCGCAACGAGTCAATCAAATTTCTGAAAGTGAAGTGGTCACACCATTCTGACTGAGAAGCCACCTGGGAGCATGAGGATCACCTCCGTTCCGAATATCCGGAGTTCTTTCAGTCCTAGATCTCGGGACGAGATCCTTTTGTAGTGGTGGAGTGCTGTAACACCCCGGATGTAACTTGCCATATTTGTAACTCCGAATCTTGCCATTTTAGGCTTTAAGTTATGAAATTCCCTTCGTTGTTGTGTTTTTGTCTTCGTTTTGCATTTTGTTCATGTCATGCATTTCATATCACGTCATCATGTGCATCGCATTTGCATTCGTGTTCGTCTCATGCATCCGAGCATTTTCCCCGTTGTCCGTTTTGCAATTCGACACTCCCACGTGCACCGGCGCACCCCTCTTGTCTCTTTTCATGAGCGGGTGTTAAACGTTCTCGGAATGGACCGATATTTGCCAAGTGGCCTTGGTACACCACCGGTAGACCGCCTGTCAAATATCGTTCCCTCTGGAGTCCGTTTGATGCTCCAACGGTTAAACGAGTAACCGCAAAGGCCTTTCAGGTGTTGCAGCCCAACACCCCTCCAAAACAGCCCAATAACCCGTTTAAACCATCTCCATCTCCTCCGTCGTTGGATGACGATCGTGTGGGCGAAAACTACACCTCATTTGGATACTCCAAACTCCCCCTACCTATAAATATGTGCACTCCTCTGAAATCCCGGGTCCAAAACCCTAGCCCCGCTCCCCTCCGTCGCCGGACATGTCCGTCCGCGCTAGACGTTTCGCTCCGCCACCTCCGCACCACTCATTGGCCGCCACGTCGCAACCCGGTCCCGCCGCCGCCGCCGCCGGCCTGCCCGGCCCGCACACCGCCGCCGCTCGCCCACGTGAGGGCCCGAGCCTCTCCACCGCCGCGCCCGATCGTGTCGCCGCCTGCCTCGCCGCCCCGCCGTCCCGCGAGCAGCGCCGCCCTCTCCTCTGCTGATCCATGCCTCCCGATGTCGGATCCGGCGACCCCGACCCACCGGCGAGCTTCGGCCAACTCCCTCCTCCTCTCCGGCTCCGTCTCCGGCGAACCTCGAGATCCGCCGCCGCATCGATTTCTGTGCAAGCCCGAGGTTGACTCCGTTTTTTTCTAAGTCCCAAATCTGTGATGTTTTATGCCCCTGTTCATCATGTCACATCTCCGTCCTCGTGACTCCAAATCATGCATAAGATATGTCGTTTTGTTCGTCTCGTTGAGCTCTTCATGCCAGTAGAATTTCCATGCATGTTCATGTTCATTATGATGCCATTTTCATTGATTCAAGAGTGCTATAAAATGTTAGGTGCTGATACTTATCAGTTTATGAGGTTTTGTCATTTTTGTTGCAATTTTTGTGTGCATCATATGGGCATGAGGTCTACATGAGTTTTGAACTACACCATGCCATGTTTACAGAGGTGCTTGTCTTGTATTTTTGTGATCTATGTGGTTACTAGCACAAGCATGCACACTAGGTTTTTGCTAAGTCCTTTTCCTGCTATTATTTTTATGCCATGTAAACTTGATGCTACAGTGAGATACATGCTTTTTTGAGATACTTCAGTAAGGATTTTTTGAACATGTGGTTATGCTCTATCCATCCATGCCCCTGTTTGAAATTATGGAGTGCTCTAGCATGTCCTGTTCTTGCTCTACTTTTTCTATAAAATGTTCCTGGCTAAATGTTATCATGTTAATCAATTTTGCCATGGTTGTTGCTATTGATCCATTCATCCTAGGAACTTGCTCTTGCCATGGTTGGCTTTTTGAACATGTCATCTTGATGTTGGTATGCTTGTTTTGTCATGCAATGCCTTGTGGTGAGTGATTTGAGCTCGCAAAGTTGCTATCATAATTTTTTTTGTGCCATGCTCTGTTTTTCTGCTGTCTAAAACTGTTAATAAATCTTGTTATGTTTACATGGGTGCCATCATATCTTCTGTGCCTTTTTGGCTCATGATCATTAAGGGACTTTTGTTCTATGCATTTAGTAGAATCATGCCATGCCTTTGTTTGCTATGATATGTTCCTGTAGCATGTTGTTTGCTTGCTCTAAACATTGCTTCCTTATGTTGTTTTTGACATGTTAGCATTTTCTCAAAGTCCGTGGAGCTGATATCTTTTGCACTTTTCCCATGCTTGTTTGAAGCTGTTCTAGTGTGATTTAGCCGTAGCTCAGTGTTCATTTTTTGTCAAGAATCTCTTGTACATCACTGCCATATGCTTTGTTGGTATGTTGGAGTGCAGTATCTTAGTTTCTTGTTGCATTCTAAGTGGCATCATGCTGTTAATCGCAGAATAGCACCATTCTTGTTTTGCTTGCCATTTGCAAACCGTGCCTCTGTTTCCGGTGATCTTTATATCGATTTCAACCGAAATCATCTCATCTTTCAAGCGGCACACTTGATTTGCCAAGTTGATGCCTTGATCATTATTTCCCTTCCGGAGCACGCATATGCATTGCATATCACATCCTGCATATCATGCCATATTTTGCATCTTGTTGCTTGTGCATTGCACCATGATTGATTGTTGGTCATTTTCTTGTGTTCTTGCCTTGGGTAGGGCCGCGAGACGAGTATGCGATCGAGGAACATGTTGAGTACGCTTACGAGGATTAAGCTTTCGTCAACTCTGAGAACATTGCAGGCAAGATGACCATACCCTCAAAATCACTTCTATCTTTGCTTGCTAGTTGTTCGCTCTATTGCTATGTCATGCTAACTACTACTTGCTATATCATGCCTCCCATATTGCCATGTCAAGCCTCTAACCCACCTTTTCCTAGAAAACCGTTGTTTGGCTATGTTACCGCTTTTGCTTAGCCGAGGATACCAGTGCAGGTGACGATACCGAACTCAAGTGGGAGTTTGACGAGGATTCAGGCCATTACTATGTTTCTTTTCCAGATGATTAGTAGTGGAGCCCAGTTGGGACGATCGGGGATCTAGCATTTGGGGTTGTCTTTCTTTATTTTGGTTCCGTAGTCGGACCTTCGATTGTACTTTGGTTGATGTATGGATTATTTATGTATTGTGTGAAGTGCGATTGTAAGCCAACTCTTTATCCCTTTCTTATTCAATACATGGGATGTGTAAAGATTACCCCTCTTGCGACAAGCCTACCATGCGGCTATGCCTCTAAGTCGTGCCTCGACACATGGGAGATATAGCCGCATTGTGGGTGTTACAACAAGGCAGTCAACGCCGGATTCAGTGGCTCCAGGTCCGGTCAAGGAAGAAGCCATATAAAAGAAATAATTAGGGCCCTTCCTTCTTGGACCATATACTCGATAGCCCATGCCAGATCCATGGCACCCCTGATAAACCAACCAATCATACCCACAAGAGTTGTTGGGTATTCAAACAGTCCGACAAGTTAAATGCCAAAGACAAAGAAAAGGGGTCGCAAAGCGAGAACGACGACAAGGAGCCCCGGACACCGAACACAAGGGGACATAAGAAGTTTCCCCCCGCCAAGTTAAAACGGTAAACATGATATGCGCTACCCACATCCCCAAGAGGGAACGCAAGTGCGCGCTCAGGGACGTCTACGCGATGGAGCGAGTCGCCCCAAAGTTCAACCCATGGTCTTCCTGCCTGATCACTTTTGATTGCAGGGATCATCCGACCACTATCCGTCATGGCAGTTCAGCCGCACAGGTCCTTGACCCAATCATTGATGGATTTCACCTCACGCGCGTCCTCATGGATGGCGGTAGCAACCTGAACCTGCTCTATCAGGATACAACGCGCAAAATGGGCATTAATCTATCAAGAATTAAGCCCACAAAAACTACCTTTAAAGGAGTTATACCAGGTGTAGAGGCCCACTGCTCGGGCTCAATCACATTGGAGGTCATCTTCGGATCTCCGGACAACTTCTGAAGCGAGGAGTTAATCTTTGATATCGTCCCCTTCCGTAGTGGCTATCACACTCTGCTCGGACGAACTGCGTTTGCCCGATTCAATGCGGTACCGCACTATGCTGATCTCAAGCTCAAGATGCCCGGACCATGGGGTGTCATAACAGACAATGGAAATACGGAGTGCTCCCTCCGCACAGAGGAGCACACCGCTGCCCTGGCAGCAGAAGTACAGAGCGGCCTCCATAAGCCGAACCTTAATCCGGCAGCCATACTCCCGAACACTGTCAAACGAGGCGCCAGGACAGCCCATCTCGTCAAGAGCTCAACTAGAAATTTGGCCTTCGTCCCAGTCCACACCATGTGGCGGCATTCGCGCCGCGCGTACATAACTAAGCACTCAAAATACCATGGGCATATACGGAGGCATACCTAGATTGTGTTCCATAATAAGGCTCGACCTCCCCTGGACACACATACTTTCACTTTTTCTCTTTTCCTCTTCAGGTTTCCTTTCTGCAGGTCCCTCTCACCGGCCTCATAATTGGTCTTTTCAAAGAACAGACACACTAAGGTGGAAAGTAGCACAGACGTGCGGGGGAATCTCTAGATGTCCCTCTGGGCGATCACTCTACCTGTTTTCAAGACCCGTAAGCAGCTCCTCCTTGGTCTTGGCATGTAAATAGCCACTATTACTTCTCGCACCCCTTTGCTTTTCACGTACGCTCTGACGCATTAATTAAAATTATAATGCAAACAGTTTGTGCCCGAACCTATGTGGCACTAGCTTCCTCTTTACTTTTATTTTTTGCTATTTTAATTTGCATCTGTACACCTTGGTACGCCAAAATCCGCCGGGGGCTTTATCGCGCCCCACACTATGGCAACAAGTCCGAACACTATTACAGTACAGTTCGGCATCCCGAATTTAGCATTATATGCATTGGCTCCGAACCATGTCTTTGGTCAATAGTTGGGTTGCCCAGCTCATGTGCTTACTACCTTACGTTCCGCTATATCGGCTAGGGTAGTAAAGGGAGAACTACTGTGATTGTGTCCTGATTTATTCGGATGATCACCTCAGTAGAGAAAGCCGAAAACTGACTGTCATGATGCGGCGTGAGCCGGTCAGCTCTTCGGAGGTCTCAAATCTTTATCGATTTTTCCGCATTATGCGATGAATCAGTTCTTATCCGATCAAGTGTTCACAGCACCCTAGTCCGAATAGTAGGGGCTGCGCAAATATTTTCATTATCAAACTCCTGTGGCTAAGTGAGGGTAATAAAGCCACATAGTCTGATTGCCTGGTTCGTTGCGCTAAACACCTCCTTTAAGGACCAAACCCTTGGATAAAGAGTGTTTAGATTCATCCCGAACACCCCCATACTACCTACGTGGGGGCCGAAGCCGATGACTGGCCAACTCTTAGATTTGGTGAAAACAGCCGCACAGGAGGTAAAAGTTTAAATAAACAAAACAACAAAGCATTATATTGCATATCAAGCCTTGTCTTCATCATATAGGACGGGATTACATGAATGTATTCATTCAAAATTAATGTATTTTGCACATTGCTCAGCTACAATACGGGATCCCTCCAGGACATCATCGAAGTATCGCGCGGGTGTGCGGTGCTCCTTTCCCTCGGGCGGTCCTTCGGTCGCGAGCTTGACGGCATTCATCTTCGCCCATTGCATCTTGACATGGGCGAAGGCCATCCGCGCACCTTCTATACAGACTGACCGCTTGATGACGTCAAGTCGAGGGCAAGCATAGACCAGCCGCTTCACGAGTCCGAAGTAGCTACCGGGCATGGCTTCTGTAGGCCACAGCCGGATTATTAAGTTCTTCATGGCCAGTTCGGCCACCCTATGCAGCTCGACCAGCTGCTTCAGCTGGTCACCAAAAGCCACCGGATGTTCGGGTGCAAGATATTGCGACCAGAACAGCTTCTCCATTGAGCTCCCCTCTTCGGCTCGGAAGAATGTTGCAACATCAGAAATATTGCAGGGTAGATCCGCAAACGCCTCTGGAGAACTCAAAATCCGGGTTAGGATGAGATATCTCTTCTTCACATAGTTGCTCTACATAATAAAGACCTTACCCGCCGCAATTTTCTTGGCCTCCTGGATTTCTTGGAGGGCTCCCTGGGCCTCGACCCGGGCCTCTTGTGCACTTCAACGAGCCTGGGCAAGTTCAGACTCTTGGTCCACATTCTTGCTCTCCAAAGCCTCGCACTTCTTCACGGCGTCTTGCAGCTCCTGCTGGACCTCGCCGACCCAGGGCTCATGCTTTCCGCGGGTGGCCTGCTCATCTGCCGCTCTCTTATAGGCTTCGTCCAGCGCTGCTTTGAGGGTTTCCATCTCGGACACCGCCCCTACAAATTATCACATGATCAACAAAAGCAATTCATTTCTTTCTATATTTGAATAGGTCGTAACATGCCCTGCTTGTCCGCAAGCTGCCTTCTCGCACGATCGAGCTCTTCCTCAGTCTGCTCCAGCCTCTGCTTTAGTCCGGAGACTTCGGCAGCATGAGAAGTCGTGGCTAGTAGCGACGCCTGCTTATTCAAAAAGACATATTAAATCAGGGGCTACTATCTATACCGTAACTTTCTTTTCACATAAATGCAGCGCTTACCTCAAAGCTTGTTAGAAGGCTCGCGCAGGCTTTGGCCAGTCCACTCTTCGCGGACTGAATCTTCCCAATCACCGCACCCATGAGGGTACGGTGTTCCTCAACGATGCAAGCGCTTCGCAGCGCCTTTAGTAGAGTATCCGGCACCTCTGGTTGGACAGAGGTCACCTGTGGAATGGGCACACCTCCTTCCAATGAAGGAGGCTGCTGGCCGGATTCCGGAGCCGTATAGGTCTCCGGGACCGCATTCGGCTGGGGGCCGAATTAGATATAGCCCCCACCGCTAGTCTCCATGGGGATCTGCACCCCCATGTGTTCGGCGGCCGAGGCCTCGCCCTATGGCATCGTCTGGACGACCTCCTGCATCTCTCCCTGGCCGGGGGTCTTTTGGGACAACACCTTGGCATCGTCCGTAGCCTTGGGAGAGGACGCCGTTGGAAGGGACATGTTGTCCATCACTTTCAGATCCAGCGAGTTCCCCATAGACGAGGATCGCTCGAGGGCAGAGCGAGCCGGACTACAAATGCATTATTCAGCATGTTAGAGTTATGAGGTGAAATAGGAGGATGTATGAATACTTCAGGGTCTTCGGATACTCATGAATCGGCCAGGGGCTTGTTTCGAGGGTGCCGCTCTGGGCTTCTATCAACGTCCCACGCAGAGCTATCCGCAAGGGAAGCCTTTCTCTTATTGGACGCCTCCGCCTCCAGATCTATGGAGGCCGCCCTATTCTTCCCCCCCCCTCGGGGAGGGGGAAGTTGCTTTCTTCCTCCCCTTCCTCCTCCTCATTGTCTTCGGTGGCGGAGCAAGTTTTGGCATCTTCGGACGCCGCGTCCGAAGTACCCTTGGGACGAAGGCCATCTCTGGTCCCCTTGTCCTTCTTTTTGGCCTTCTTCTTCGGCACCACATAGGGCATCAGAACTAGCATCTTCATCAAAAGCGGGATGGCTGGTTCATCGGGCAACGGAGCCGAACACCAAATCTGCTCCGCCTTCTTCGTCCAACCCTGAACAGGCAAAATAGGGAAGTTGGGACAACCTCCTTGAGAAAGCCAGAAAGGGATACACCTTGAAGCATGGGATACTTACCGAACTGGCGGGATGGGCCAGATCATGTCCGTAATCATTGGTTGTCTCTGGCCACGTCTCGTTGGCCTTGAAGAGCACCTTCCAGATCTCCTCGTGCGTAGTTTCGAAAAAGCGTTGCAGGGTCTTGTGCTTCGCCGGATTGAACTCCCATAGATGGCAAGCCATGTTCTGTCATGGAAGGATCCGGCGAATTAGCGTCACCTGAATCACATCGACGAGGTTGACATTCTTGTCCATCATGCTCCTAATGCGTGTCTGAAGTGCAGATAACTCATCCGATGAAGACCAATCCAGGCCCTTCTCCTGCCAGGAGGTAAGCCGCATTGGGGCTCCGGGCTTGAATTCGGGAGCTGCGGCCTAGGCAGCGTCACGGGGCTCAGTGACATAAAACCATTGCTTCCGCCATCCCTTGACGGTCTCCACGAAGGTGCCTTTGGGCCACGGGACATTGGACATTTTGCTCACCATGGCGCCTCCGCATTCTGCGTGTTTGCCGCCCACCACCTTTGGCTTCACACTAAAAGTCTTCAGCCACAGTCCAAAGTGGGGAGGGATGCGGAGGAAGGCCTCACACACGATGATAAATGCCGAGATGGTGAGGAAGGAATTGGGGTCTAGATCGTGGAAGTCCAGTCCATAGTAGAACATGAGTTCGCGAACAAATGGGTGAAGAGGAAATCCCAGCCCTCGGACGAAATGAGGGATGAACACGACCCTCTCATGGGGCTCTGGAGTAGGGATGATATGTCCGTTAGCAGGAAGCCGATGGGTGATCTTCCTGGATAAATAGCTGGCCTAACAAAGTTGGGTGATGTCCTTCTCCTTGAAGGTGGAGTCCATCCACTTGCCCTGTGCTCCGGACATGATTGGAGTGCTTTCTTGGGGGAGGAAATATTAGAACTTGGGAGATGGAGCTCGAGAGTGGGTAGACGGAAGAAGAGAATGCGTGGGTGAAAAAAGGGGAATCCTTATCTCCTTATAAAGGCAGTGAATATTAAGCGCCTCCCCACTCACCTTGAAACTCGCCTGTTCCCGAGGGTCGTGTGAACAGTGCAGTTGGATTACCCACGCCCGTATTGATGAGAAATCCCGCAATAAGGGGACACGATCTCTGCTTTGACAAGACGTGCCAATAAAGCCGCGTTTCGAAATATGGAGCGGCAGGCCGAAAAACGGTTCGAAATAATGACCGGTCAAAGGGGATATCACATTGCCAAAAGTTGTCAGCGGATTTGACTCGTGAAATATTATACTCTCTGCAGTTGTGCATGGTACTTGTGTTACATAACCAGATACATTATTTTGCGTCCAAAGACTATTTTGGACAAGGGGACCCGCCTTGCAATGCCAAAGACAATCTGCACCGGACACCTCGTCATTGAAGCCTGGTTCTGGGGCTACTGAGGGAGTCCTGGACTAAGGGGTCCTCGAGTGTCTGTCCTGTTAGCCATGGGACAGATTGATGGGCTGTGAAGATACAAAGGCCGAAAACTCTACCCATGTCTGGATGGGACTCTCCTTGGTGTGGAAGGCCAGCTTGGCGATCAAATATGAAGATTCCTTTCAGTATAACCGACTTTGCATAACCCTAGTCCCCTTCGGTGTCTATATAAACTGGAGGGTTTAGTCTGTAATGACAATCATAATCAGATAGGCTAAACTTCTAGGGTTTAGCCATTGCGATCTCAAGGTAGATCAACTCTTGTAACCCCCATACTCATCAATATTAATCTAGTAGGACGTAGGGTTTTACCTCCATCGAGAGAGCCTGAACCTGGGTAAACATTGTGTTCCCTGTCTCCTGTTACCATCAACCTCAGACGCACAGTTTGGGACCCCCTATCTGAGATCCGCAGGTTTTGACACCGGCAGGCACCTGGACACACTTGACCCAACGGCTTGGTCCTTGAAGGAGGTGTTAGTGTGGCGAACCAGGCAATCAGACTATGTGGCTTTATTACACTCACTTAGCCATAGGAGTTTGACAATGAGATTGTAGGCGCGGCCCCTCGTATTAGTCGATTATCCGAACTTGGGTGTTGTAGATGCCTGCCCGGGTGAAGACCGGTCCTTTGCGTAATGCGGAAAAAATTACGAGAGATTTATACTTAGTCATTGAATAGCTGACCAGCTCTCGCCACATCATGACAGTTAGTTTTTGGCTTTCTCTACTGAGGTGTTTGTCCGGATGAGCCGGAAACACAATCGCAGTAGTTCTCCCTTCACTACCATAGCTGAACGAGCAGAACTTAAGGTAGTAACCACAGGAGCCAGGCAACCCAACTATTGACCAAAGACATGATTCGGAGCCGATGCATATAATGCTTTACTCGAGAGGCCGAATTGTACTATAAAGGTGCTCGGACTTTATTTTATTTTTAAGAAATGTATGTGGCCGAATGGAGCCCCTGGCGATTTAAGTCGTAACAAGGTGTACATGGCGATCAGACGAAAAGAGAGGGAATACGGATTAGGAAATAAGCCGGTACCAAATATGTTGGGCGAAAAACCATTTCCGTTATAGTCTTATTCATATGTCAAAACGTATTTTTACAAACGATTTGATAATCATCGAGGCTATTTTACATGCCGGGCACCAGGGAAAGCTGTGTGCGGGTCCTAGAAAGGAAGAGGTGATCTTTAAAGATCCTTTAGATACTCTGCCACAGGTCCATGCTATTTTTCCTCCTTGGTGTATTATCCTTCGAAAGGATCAACGATCGGGTTCTCATGAGGACCTAGAAAAGGGACCTTCGTACCGTCGGAAGGTGATGGGGGTTGTAAGGAACCAGGAAAAGAAAAAATAAGAGAAAAGAAACATGAGGGTCCAGGTAGGGTCGAGCCGTATTGTGAACTTTGTCTTTATTATGCCTCCGTCTTGGCCCATGGTATCTTTAGTGCTTAGTAATGTATGTGTGGCACATATGCCGCAATTTGGTTGGGGCTGATACGGAGGCCGAATTGCTAATCGAGCTCTGGACGAGCAGGGCTGTCGTTCTGCCGAGTAGTCCGGACACGTTTAACAGTGTTCGGGGGCTTAATTGTCGATGTAGTGTTTGGCTTGATAAGGCCGCCCTGGACTTCCGCTGCACGGGCCGCGGTGTGCTCCTCAGTATGAAGGGAGCGCTCCGTGTTTCCATTGACTGTCATAACACTGTGTGGTCCGGGCATCTTCAGTTTGAGATATGCGTAATGTGGGATCCCATTGAAGCGAGCGAACGCGGTTCGTCCGAGCAGTGCATGATAGCCGCTATGGAAGGGGACGATGTCAAAGATCAAGTCATCGCTTAGGAAGTTGTCCGGCAAACCGAAGAAAACTTCCAATGTGAATGAGCCCATGGACCGGGCCTCTACACCAGGTATTGTTGTGGTAACGCCCTCGACGCGGCTATATCTCCTACGTGTCGAAGCACGACTTAGAAGCATAACCACATTGAAAGCAATGTCGCAAGTAAGGTAATCTTCACAACAACCCATGTAAATAGATAAAAGGGGAAAAGGTACATAGTTGGCTTACACTCGCCACATCACACAAATACATGAATAACATTACAATCATCCAAAACACTCATGGTCCGACTACGGTACCAAAATAAAGATCAACCCCCACATGCGACAAGGTCCCCGATCGCCCCAACTGGGCACCACTACTGATCATCTGGGAAAGACACATAGTAACGACAAGAGTCTTCATCGAACTCCCACTTGAGCTCAAGCGCATCGTCTGGAACGGTATCATCGGTCCCTGCATCTGGTTTTGGAAGTAATCTGTGAGCCACGGGGACTCAGAAATCTCGCACCCTCGCGATCAAGACTATTTAAGCTTATAGGTAAGGCAAGGTATGATGTGGAGCTGCAGCAAGCGACTAGCATATATGGTGGCTAACATACGCAAATGAGAGAGAGAAGAGAAGGCAAAGCACGGACGAACAACTATGATCAAGAAGTGATCCTAGAACAACCTACGTCAAGCATTACTCCAACACCGTGTTCACTTCCCGGACTCCGCCGAGAAGAGACCATCACGGTTACACACACGGTTGATTCATTTTAATTAAGTTAAGTTTCGAGTTATCTACAACTGGACATTAACAAATTCCCATATGCCCATAACCGTGGGCACGGCTTTCGAAAGTTCAAATCCCTGCAGGGGAGTCCCAACTTAGCCCATCACAAGCTCTCACAGTCAATGAAGGATATTCCTTCCCCCGAGACATTCCGATTAGACTCGGCATCCCGGTTACAAGACATCCTCGACAATGGTAAAACAAGTCCAGCAACACTGCCTGAATGTGCCGACAAATCCCGATAGGAGCTGCACATATCTCGTTCTCGGGGCACACTCAGATGAACACCACGTACAACTAAAACCAACCCTCAAGTTTCCCCGAGGTGGCGCTGCAAGTGGCTCTGTTTGGACCAACACTCAGAGGAGCACTGGCCCGGGGGGTTTAAATAAAGATGACCCTCGGGCTCCAGAAACCAAGGGAAAAAGAGGCTAGGTGGCAAAAGGTAAAACCAAGGTTGGGCATTGCTGGAGGAGTTTTATTCAAGGCGAACTGTCAAGGGGTTCCCATTATAACCCAACCGCGTAAGGAACGCAAAATCCGGGAACATAACACCGATATGACAGAAACTAGGGCGGCAAGAGTGGAACAAAACACTAGGGAAAAGGCCGAGACTTCCACCCTTTACCAAGTATATAGATGCATTAAGATAACAAGATAATATGGTCATATCCCAACAATAAACAATGTTCCAACAAGGAACGATCTCCAATCTTCACCTGCAACTAGCAACGCTATAAGAGGGGCTGAGCAAAGCGGTAACATAGCCAATCAATGGTTTGCTAGGACATGGTGGGTTAGAGGTTTGACATGACAAGTTGGGAGGCATGATAAGAAAGTGATAGGCATCGTAGCATAGGCATAGCAAAAGAGCGAGCATCTAGCAAGCAAACATAGAAGTGATTTCAAGGGTATGATCATCTTGCCTGCAAAGTTGTCAGAGTTGACTTGATCCTCGTAAGCGAACTCAACGGGCTCCTCATTCACGAACTCGTCTCCCGGCTCTACCCAAACAATAACAACAAGCAAAAGGAACACAATCAACCATGTGCAATGCTCAAACAACATGATGCAAACATGGTATGATATGTGGGATGCGGTATGTGATGCATATGCAAGATTTGACAAAGAATGATTGAACCTGGACTCAACTTGGAAATACAAGAGTGCCACTGGGAAGGTGAGGTGATTTCGGTTGGAATCGATATAAAGATCACCGGAATCGGATGCACGGTTTGGAAATGGCAAGCAAACCAAATATGGCACCAGTCTGCGATAATCAGCAAGTAGCCATCTAAATGCTTCAAGATAAATATGCTACAACACTCAAACATGACAACAAAACACATGGAAGGGATCCACTCATGATTCTTGACAAAAGATGAACACTGAGCTACGGCTAATTCATCCAATAACAGGTTCAAACAAGCATGGAAAAAGTGCAAATGATAACAGGTTTCAGACTTAGTGAAATTAACACAAGTCTGGAATTTATCATCAGGAAGCACACTTTAGAGCATGAAAACTACAAGCTACAGGAACTTAACATGGCAAATCAAGGCATGAAATGAAGCTACTCAAAGCACTTAACGAAAGTACCTTAGTGACCTTGAGCCAAAAGGGATCACAAAATACAATTGAAAGCATGTGAACATGGCAAAAACATAAACAGATTCAGACTTGCTGAAAAACTGGAGCATGCAAAACAGTTAACGAGTAGGCATGTTTACGAGCTCGATGCACTCACTACAGAGCATGGCATGACAAAATAAGCATACACCCATCAAGAATACATAGCATAGAAGCTAGACATGGCAAGAACAACAACATAGCATGCACAGATCAATAGCAACATCCTCGGCAAAATCGCTAAACATGTCAACAATCAGCCAGGATTCACGATATAGCAAAAGTAGAGCTCGATTGGCTCAAGCTAGGATGCTCCATAAATGCAAACAAAGACAGAGATGGATAGAGCACCATAATGTTAACAAAACATCCTTACTGATCATCCTCAAAAGAGGCACGGATCACTAGGAAACAACATGAACATATGGCATAACGACAAAATCAGGACAAGGACTTGGTGAAATTCTAAGTCCCTGAAATCAACATTACCGATTACGCTACTTTGCAAGCTTGTGCTAGTCACCACAAATATCACAAAAATACATGGTAAGCACCTCTGTAAAGATGGCATGGCATATAAAAAAACACATGTAGAGCTCAGGGTCATATCATGCACACATTAATCATGGAAAAAATGACAAATAGCTATTTGCTGAAATAGATCTGCCAAATTCATCACATAGCCCTCTTCCAACAGCATTTCGGGCATCAAGATGATCTCAAATGAAAATGATGCACCAAGATGAAATGATGTACTCGTCGAGACGAACATTTTGATATGCTACACGCACGAATCGGAGCTACGGATGCAGAGTTATAGCATGCCAAAGTTTGCAAAAAATATCTGGGAGAGGGAGTAGAAGTCAACCGAGTGGATCTAGGGTTTGCAGGCGCCCCGAGGTCAGATACGAGCTCGCCAGAGCTCTTGCCGACGTCGACGGACGATGGCGGCCGGAGGGCGCCGCGGGGAGGAGGAAGAGGAGTCCGGGGTGCTCGCCGGCGACGAGGAGGACCCGGGCGGCGGCGGAGGACGGCGCCGGAGTGGACGGGGCGGCGCGGCGGCGAGGTAGCCGTGGGGCGGCGCGCGACGACCGGCCGGAGGTGGCGAACGGCGGCGAGGGTTGCAGGCGGCGGCGCGCGGGCGGAGTCGGCGTCGGGCGCGGGGAAGATGAAGGCGGGCCGCGGCGGAGCGGATCTGGGCCGCGGGGGCCTATTGCGGGCTCCCGCAGGCCGCGGCGGCAGCAGGCGGTGGTTGCCACATGTCGCGCGCTGATTGGCGCGGGCGCGGCGGCGGGATTCGTCCGGTGGCAGCCAGACGTGTCCGGTGGTGGCGGGGCGATTTTTTAGGGTTTTGGAAGGAGGGGATTCGGGAATTTTTCAGGGAGAGACCTTTTTATAGGTAGGAGGAGCTAGGAGGCTCCAAATTGAGCACGGTTTGCGGCCACGCGATCATGATCGAACGCTCTAGATGATGGAAGGTATTTTGGTGGGTTTTGGGCCAAATTTGAAGGGTGTTGGGCTGCAACGCAAACGATTCCTTCTCGGTCCCTCAGTTAACCGTTGGAGTATCAAACGAAGTCCAAATGGCACGAAACTTGACAGGCGGTCTACCAGTAGTAAACCAAGGCCGCATGACAAGTCTCGGTCCAATCTGGAAATGTTTAACCCCCACACACAAAAATAGGTAGAAAGGACCACCGGAGGACATAGGAGCGCCGGAATGCAAAACGGACAACGGGGAAAATGCTCGGATGCATGAGACGAACACGTATGCGAATGCAATGCACATGATGACATGATATGAGATGCATGACAAACATAACAACACATGAAGACAAAACCCGACACCGAGGAAAAAAATAACTTAGGCCGGAAACGGCAAGAGTTGGAGTACAGGTAAGGTAAATTACATCCGGGGTGTTACAGTCGCCGTCCTGGGAACAGGGGTCCCCAGACTTGCCTGCCTGCGGCCCATGGCGTGGCTCCACCAGCGGACCTGTACGGCCCATCTTCACCAGCAAACACTCAAGACCCTCGTGAGGCGGACGACACAAGACCTCCTCGGGGGCGGCATCACCAGGCTGGCTCGCGAGGGGCGGAGAGATCAAGGCAAGGGGCACCTCGCGAGGTCCCCGTGATGCAAGCCATCACGACCAGGGCCAGGCGGGCGCCAGCGCGCGCCGTGTCCTTGTTTCCTCTTTGGTGCAAAAGAGGCAAGTGCAGGCGCGGAGTCCCGAGTCGTCAAGCAAAGGTTTCCATATCGGTGCAACAAGACCAAGACTAGCAGGATGGCGGGACGGAGGTCACCGTGGAGCCCAAGACGGCGCCATCACCAGAGCCTTTGGCAGGCGAAGACCATCTTTTGTCAGGATAGCTTGTACTAGTTGTCCCCCTTCAAATTGGCCATTGTGGGAACCCTTCCCGCCTAATATTTGGGAAGAGGACTCGGGCCTCTATATATAGGACTAGCCATCATCGTAGAGAGGGGAGAGACAATCTCATCTTGGACCGGATCCACTCCACCAAGGCCACACACAAACTCACCAAGCACAAGAGCACCCCTCCTGAGGAGCTTGTTCTTCCCTTGTAACTGTTCATCCTCAGCCCAAGAGGCGAGCCACCACACCACACTGGAGTAGGGTATTACACCACATCGGTGGCCCGAACCAGTATAAATCTTGTCTCCCTTTGTTCTGCGAGTTCGATGTGCTAAGCCTTGAGATTGCGGTGAGGGCGTGAGTTAGAGGGAGGAGAGATCTTCGTGCGAACCCAAGTGTTCGAACCTGAAGGGTTTTTCTAGAACCCGAAATCTGACATTTGGTTCGCCAGGTAGGGGTGCGCCAAAGCTCTGCCTCTCCGCTTGCTTCGTCCAGCTTCATGGCAGACGCCACCCCTCCGGTTAGGCCGGCGTGCGCCTGCAGATGCGCCGTGGGCGTCTGGGCTATCACCCACACCTTGCGGCAGGTGCGGTGGCTGCGCAAGTTCAAGCCAGAGATGCCACCCCGCTATGATGGCACGGCAGATCCGGCGGCCTTCCTGTAGGGGTATGAGAAAGGCCGTCCTCGAAGCCGGAGGCGACGACTAGGTCATGGCCAACTGGTTCCCCCTGGTCCTGTTCGGCGCCACGCACCTGGCTGCTCAGCTTTCCAGGATCTTTGGTGACCTCCTGGGAGGAGCTGTGTAGTCTCTTCGTCATGCGCTTCGCGGCACCGGCTCTCCTCGCCGTCGCGGCCCTCCTCGGTGGCTCGCAAGCACCACCCTCGGACCGTCACACCAAGCCGTTCTTTCGCTAGATTGGCGCCGCCTCCGCGCGGCAAGGAGCTCCCCCGGGTTGGGTGGCGCCCAAGGCCGACCTTACCTTCGACTCGGCGGATCACCCCGCCACCACCGTCGGCTCGGGCGTGCTCCCAATGTTGTGCACGCCCACCATCTGCAGCATAGCTGTCACCAAGACCCTCATCGGCAGCGGCGCCGGTCTCAACTTGCTCTCCAAGGAGGCTTTCTGCCTTCTTCATGTACCACTCCAACGGCTCCGACCCAGCAAGCCCTTATCCGGGGTCGGCGGCGGCTCCACCAGCCCCTTGGAGCAAATCTGCCTCCCTGTGACCTTCGGCACCCGCGACAACTACCGCACCGACCTGATCTACTTCAACATCGCTCGCATCGGCCTCCCGTACAACGCCATCCTCGGATACCCGGCTCTGGCTCATTTCACGGCGGCGACCCATCCGGCCTACAATCTCATGAAGATGCCAGGGAGCAAGGACGTCCTCACCATAGTTGTAGATACCAAGGAGGCTCTAGTGGCGCTCAAGTGCGCCCTCAAAACCGCCGCGGTGGTACAACCGACCAACGAGGCCACCCCGGGGGCCAAGGAGTCCGCACCAGCAAAGAAGAAGCAGTTGTTTACTAAAGATCGGGCCGAAACCAAGCAAGTGTCGGTCGAGAAAGATGGGTCCTCAGGAGCCACCTTCACCATAGGGGCCAACCTCAACCCAAATCAAGAGGAGGCATTGGTGAGGTTCCTGCGCGCGAACAAGGACGTATTCGCCTGGGAACCCAAGCAGCTAGTGGGGGTCCCAAGAGGGGTGATCGAGCATCACTTGAGGGTGTGCCCCAATGTGCACCCCGTGAAGCAGAAGGCATCGTGACAATCCACAGAGAAGCAGTCCTTCATCATCCAGAAAATCCACAAGCTGGGGGCAGCGGGTGTCATTCGCGAGGTTCGGTACCCTGAGTGGCTGGCAAACCCCGTTGTCGTACCGAAGAAAGGTGGGCAGGAGCGCATGTGTGTTGACTTCACCAACCTTAACAAGGCTTGTCCCCAAGACCCGTTCCCGCTCCCACGCATCGATCAGATTGTCGACTCCACCGCCGAATGCGACCTGCTGTGCTTCCTGGACGCATTTTCAGGTTATCACCAGATCAAGATGGCAGTGGAAGATGTGGAGAAGACAGCCTTCCTGACCCCGTGTGGGGTGTACTGCTACACTTGCATGCCATTCGGGCTTCGCAACGCAGGCGCGACCTTCCAACGGCTGATGCAGATTGCCCTGGGCCAGCAGCTCGGGAGGAACGCAGAAGCCTACGTCGAACACATTGTGGTGAAGTATCAGGAGACGAGAACTTTGATTCAGGACCTGGAGGAGACCTTTGCGAGCCTGCGCCAGGTGGACATGTGACTCAACCCAGAGAAGTGCGTGTTCGGTGTCCCTTCCGGCAAGCTGCTAGGCTTCCTCGTGTCCCACAGGGGGATCGAGGCCAACCTTGAGAAGGTCAAGGCGATAGAGGACATGAGCCCACCACAAACCCCCCAAGAAATGCAGAAGCTTGCAGGCCGCGTGACGTCGCTGGGGCGCTTCATCTCCAAGTTGGGAGAGCGCGCCATGCCATTCTTCAAGCTGATGAAGAAGAAGGGCCCATTCAAGTGGACCCCAGAAGCTGACCAAGCGTTTCAAGACCTCAAGAGATACCTGACTAGTCCCCCGTTGATGGTGGCGCCCTGCCCTCTCGAGCCCCTGGTGCTTTACCTTCCGCCACTCCCTACTCCGCTAGTGTAGCTCTAGTGGCGGTTCATGAAGAGCGCCAGGCCAAGGGGCTGCCGCGCTGCGCCGCAGCACCAGCCGAAGCGATGCAAGACCCGGTGGGCGCTACAAGGGCTGTAGCGATGCCAACGAGTGACCAGGCCCTGCAAGGCGGCGTTGTGGGCTGGCAGAGGCCCCAGCAGGCGATCAGGCTATTGGGGGACCGTCATCTCAGGGGATGCCCCAACTGCCGGTAGGCACAAGCTCCATCAACATTCCCACCCTCGTCGAGCACCCAGTGTATTTCGTCAGCGTGTGTAGGATCGAAAGTATGTCTAGAGGGGGGGTGATTAGACTACTTGACCAAATAAAAACTTAACCTTTTCCCAATTTTAGTTCTTGGCAGATTTTAGCTATTATAGGATAAGTCAAGCAATCATCACACAATTCAAGTAAGCATGCAAAGAGTATATTGGCAGCGGAAAGTAAAGCATGCAACTTGCAAGAATGTAAGGAGAAGGGTTTGGAGAATTCAAACGCAATTGGAGACACGGATGTTTTTCCCGTGGTTCGGATAGGTGGTGCTATCCTACATCCACGTTGATGGAGACTTCAACCCACAAAGGGTAACGGTTGCGCGAGTCCACAAAGGGCTCCACCCACAAAGGGTAACGGTTGCGCGAGTCCACAAAGGGCTCCACCCACAAAGGGTAACGGTTGCGCGAGTCCACAAAGGGCTCCACCCACAAAGGGTCCACGAAGAAGCAACCACCCACAAAGGGTCCACGAAGAAGCAACCACCCACAAAGGGTCCATGAAGAAGCAACCTTGTCTATCCCACCATGGCCATCGCCCACACAGGACTTGCCTCACTAGCGGTAGATCTTCACGAAGTAGGCGATCTCCTTGCCCTTACAAAATCCTTGGTTCAACTCCACAATCTTGCCAGAGGCTCCCAAGTGACACCTAGCCAATCTAGGAGACACCACTCTCCAAGAAGTAACAAATGGTGTGTAGGTAATGAACTCCTTGCTCTTGTGCTTCAAATGATAGTCTCCCCAACACTCAACTCTCTCTGATAGGATTTGGATTTGGTGGAAAGAAGATTTGAGTGGAAAGAAACTTGGGAAGGCTAGAGATCAAGATTCATATGGTAGGAATGGAATATCTTGGTCTCAACACATGAGTAGGTGGTTCTCTCTCAGAACATATGAGTTGGAATGGTGTATGTGTTCTGATGGCTCTCTTCACGAGTGAAGAGGAGGTGGAGGGGTATATATAGCCTCCACACAAAATCCAACCGTTACAAACAGTTTTCCAATCTCGGTGGGACCGAATCAACAAACTCGGTCGGACTGAAAATGTAAACCTAGTGACCGTTGGAGATTTTCGGTGGGACTGACATGCAACTCGGTAGGACCGATATGGTTAGGGTTTGGGCATAACGTAATCTCGGTGAGACCGATTACACAAACTCGGTGAGACCGAATTTGGTAATTAGCTAACCAGAGAGTTGGTCAGGGAAACTCGGTGGGACCGATTTGCTCTTTCGGTGAGACCAAAAAGTTACAAAAAGGAAACACTGAATTTACATTGCAATCTCGGTGGGACCGATTCGCTCTTTCGGTGAGACCGAAAAGTTACGAAAGGGAAACAGAGAGTTTGCGATCCCATCTCGGTGAGACCGAGATCCCTATCGGTAGAACCGAATTGCTAGGGTTTGGCAGTGGCTTATGACAAATGAAACTCGGTGGGGCCGGATAGGAAGAATCGGTAGGACCGAGTTTGGCTTAGGGTTTAGGTCATATGTGGATATGGGAAAGTAGTTGAGGGTTTTGGAGCATATCACTAAGCACATGAAGCAAGAGTCTCATTAAGAAACACCTCATCCCTCCTTGATAGTATTGGCTTTTCCTAAAGACTCAATGTGATCTTGGATCACTAAAATATAAAATGAAGAGTCTTTAGCTTTTGAGCTTGAGCCAATCCTTTGTCCTTAGCATTTTGAGGGTTCCACTTTCACATCCATGCCATGCCAATCATTGAGCTTTCCTGAAATAATCATCTTGGAATAGCATTAGCTCAATGAGCTATATGTTGTTATGAATTACCAAAACCACCTAGGGATAGTTGCACTTCAATCTCCCCCTTTTTGGTAATTGATGACAACATATAGATCAAAGCTTCGACAAATGATAATAAGCATGAAATATATCGTCGCTTTGAGAAGTATGTGATAAGTAAGAGCTCCCCCTAAATTTGTGCATATTTAAAATTTGCTTTGGGACTGCAAATGCACAAAGAGTTAGAGTCATGGGTTACTCTTCCATGTCACATACATCTTGGTGGAGCGCTTAAAATGATAAGAATGAAATACATGCACTCATCACCAAGAATAGTGAATGATCACATAAGATAGATAGGATAATAGCATTAAGCAAGCATTAAGTGTAGCTTATGATCAAACACATGATCATCAATGTCTCACAGATAATGACGTAGTATCTCAAGCACTCAAAAGCAAACAAGTTCGAGAAACCACCAAATAAAGCAAGAGAGAAAAGGGCAACACTCTCTCTCTCTCTCTCGAAGCCTATGATCTATACATTTTTCTCCCCCTTTGGCAACAAGTTACCAAAAAGTTCCTAGAAAATGCATAGTGCTAAGTCGACGCTCAGGCTTGATCTTCAGGTGGTGGTGGAGTCCGGATCACTCCAAGGACAAAGGCTTCTGTAGACGCTGAAGTAGACGCTGGAGTTGGAGCTGAAGTAGATGCTGGAGCTGGTGGAACTGAGGCTGTAGCTGGTGCAGAAGTGGTGGCTCTGGTGTCAGCAACTGGCACGGCAGACGACCTTGGACCTCGTGGCACTCTGGCAAAGGCATGAGTGGTAGTCCTGCCTCTCCTCTCCTGCATGTCATCCTAGAGCTGCTCCACTGCAGTCTGAATCTCTGTCACCTTGACATCCAAGTCATAGAACTTTTGTTCCATGATTCTCTCTAGGCTTGCCTGATTTTGAGTTAGGGTGGCTAGTCCTTTCTCAATCCGCGGGGTGGATGCAATCAGGTAACCAAGCTGCTCTTGTTTGGCCTTCAAGAAACACTCAGATGCCTCCTCTTGAGTTGGCATCTTGGCAGCTTTCTCCTTCCTTGCCTTCTCCTTCTTTGCTTGTGCTTGGGCAGACGATGGTTCATTTTCAGTCATCACAACTTGATTGTCCTCAAAATCTAGACGGATGGGCAAGTGTTCCTTGTCCAACAAGTATATGCCCGTGCCCATCTTGGAGTTAATGAGCTCCTGAATTTGTGGGGCATACCCACAGCTCCTCTTCTGGTCTGCTGCAGTCCTCTTGATAGTCTCTACTATGAGGCTCATCACCTTGAACTTCTGAGGTACATCAAATACATGAAGCAAATTGATTGCATGGCCTCTGATCATCTTGTGATCTCCAGACTTGGGCAAGAGAGTGTGCCTCAATATCCAATTTATATTAGGCAGCCCTGACAGAAGATAATGCACAGACCCAAACTTGAAAGTATCAAGAGCTTCATTGGGAATTTCCTTGTACATGTTGGACATTGAGTTGTGGTCCATCTTCTTCTTGGCATAAATGTCCAAGTCATCTGCTTGCTCCTCTGGGGCATTGATCAACTTTGCCCATTCCTCAACAGTTGATTGGTACCTCGTACCTTCAGACATCCATGTGATCCTTCCATATGGGTAGAAGTGTGTTGTGGAGTAGAACTGCATGATTAGCTCCTCGTTCCACTTTGTGAGCTTCTGCCCAACAAAGTCTGCAACTCCACAAGCACTAAAGCTGTCATACACTCCAGGGTAGTGTTCCTCATTTTCCTTCATGTAGGTCCAGTCGACCCATCTCATGTCACAAATAATTGGCTTCTTGTCAAGCAGTACTGTCTCATAGAAATCTTGCTGTTCCTTGGTGTGAAATCTGTAATCCACAGGAGTCCTTCTCCTTGAAGCATACGGATCTGCTTCTCTCCACTTCCTGAGCCCTGAGTCTCTCCTGAGCTTCATATCCTCAGCCACAGGATGAGCATCGTTGTGGTCTGGGATCTTGGGCTTGAGCTTTCTAAGAACTTGCTCTTCATCCTCTTCTTCAACAGCTTCAGGCACTGGGGCCTTGTTCTTCTCAGCAGCAGGTATGCTCCTTGTATTTCTCTTTGGTGCTGTCTTGACCTTTGATGCAGCCTTGGGCTTAGATGCAGTAGCCCCTAATTTTATAGCATCACCCATTAGCTTGGGTGCCTTAGGTGCTGGTGCAGCAACCTCTTCTTCCTCTTCCTCTTCCATGATGGAAGCCTTTCCAAGCACTCTGGCTATGGTCTTCTTGACCCTTTCCTTCCTCTTCTTGCCTTCAGCAGCAACTGGCTTTGGGTGCAGGCTTTTCAGTTGAAGCTCTAGCCTTTGACATAGGCTGCCTGCCTGCTGGCCTTTTGATCTTTAAGCCTGGCTTTGTGCCTTGAGCTGGCTCAACTCTCTTTGATGTGGCCTCTTCCTCTGCCACATAATCTTCATCTTCAGAATCTGAAGTTCTCTTCTTCCTCTGTCGAGTGGCAGCTTTTGGCAGATTGCTTGGGGTAGTTCTGTTGCCATCATCTGAAGAGCTGGAGGGACTAGTGCCCTCACTCATCACCACTTGCTGTTCTGACACATTCTGGCTGTCACTCTGATCTGACATGTTGAACAAGCTGACTGCTGACCCTGTGAACAGTTTATAGATGAGGTAGAATAGATGAGCATCACAAAATGCAGAGATTTTTGCAAAAGAATGATCCAAAAACTTAGTTTTAGTTTCCCACTGAAATCATCTCGGATCTACCGATTTTCAAACTCGGTGATACCGAAGCAGTTTTGGAACCTAAACTAGTGAACTCGGTTGGACCAAGTCACAGTTCGGTGGCACCAAGACTGCTAGGGTTTCACAGAGTTCCAAAATCGGTCACATCGATAAGTAATTCTCGGTCAAACCGAGTCTCACTTGTGCAATGGCATAAGCCAAATCGGTGGGACCGAGTTTTTCAACTCGGTGGGTCCGAGATGGTTTCGGCGGAAACCTAACCCTAAAATTTTCAAATCAAACCTAATCTACAAGCGCATTGACTGGATAGGAGTGTTTCAATCATGGCAAGAATCATGATGATCACAATGTGCTAAGAATCGGATTGGGGAATAGCACAAAGATCAAGTCCATACCCTAGTTCGGCGGAGACTCGCTACGGCGGAAACGGTGGGGTAAAATTCCCGTTGACGGCGATGGAGACCAGTGACTGGAGGCGGCTGGCAGCGAGGAGACGATCCGGAGACCACGTCGGCAGAGCAGGCTATCGCGCGGGCGAAGGGGTTCGGAGAAATTTCCAAAATTTTGCCCGTGACTATATATAGCCCGACCCTGTCGGTGTGACCGAGTGGAACAACTCGGTGGCACCGAGATTCATAACTGCAAGCAGTTACTGAAACTCGATGTGACCGAAATGTTCAAATCAGTTGCACCGAGATCGAAAACCTAGATCAACTTAATGATCTCGGTAGGACCGAAAGTGGGGTATCGGTCAGACCGAGAATCATAAAGAGGTTTTGGAAGTTTAAGTCTATGGTGAATTGGGGACAACGAGCGCTCCTCACACAGAGTGGTTCGAATCTGACTTGATCAAATTTTGTGATGCAACATGAATAGAGTTTGAGACAAGAAAAGCATAGATAGCTAGAGAAGGTTCTTAGGCACTCTTGTCCATCCACTTGGCAAAAGGAAATAAAACCGAACAATCAAAACAACAAGTGGATGTCCTCGAATGAGTAAAATATGCAACCAGCATGCTCACACAATAAGGTGGCAAATGAAATATGTGACAAGGCATGCACAACCAATTCTAGCATCTATCAAGCAATTTGCGATGACTAGGTCATCTATATATGAGTATATTGACTTAGGAGTCAAGTGAGAGCACTTGATCATAGGTCATACTCATCGTTTAAGCTCAAGTGGGGTTACCACTTTTACATAAATCATTGTTGTGTTCACATCTTTAGAGTTGATTTAGCTCAAGTCTTAGAGTAAAGCTCCCCCTAGATGTGATATCCCCCTTAGAGGGATGAACTAACCTCGGGTTTTGTCGATGATGACTTCATGTAGATGTTGAAGATGTGGATGCTCAATGTTGATGTAGATCACTTTGGAGCTATCCATTTGAGTGAATTGCACTTTCAATACCTACATGGGTTAGTCCCACAAGGAACAAACAAGGATATCCATAGACATAGAGTGATGCACACACAAGATGATGTTCATGAAAACTTTTAGGTTACCTTGTCCCTTGTCTTACCAAAAAGAGGGTTTGTGACTCCTTGAACTAGTGCAAGATGTGGAAGTTGATTGCACTTGTTCTTGCCAAGATGATAAGAGTGAAGTATGTTGGCGGAGTCACCCTCAAGAACTCTCTAGTTCTTCTTCTTTTGGATCCACACCATCTTGATGGGAATCCTTGGAGTTGTAGTCGTACTTGGTGAAGTGGAACTTGAATTAGTCTTGGGAATCCACTTGACTAAGGTCTTAGGAGCTTCTTCAAATGCATCAATTTCCTCTTGAAGCTTGTCCTTGCCTTTTTGCTTGTAGTCTTGTGGTGGAAGATCATCTTGAGCTTGTGTCCCCTTGAAAGAAGTATCATACTTATCTTGTTGAGGAACAAACTTTGTCTTGGGGTATTGATCTTCTTCCCACTCAACTCCATTGGCATTGAACTTTCGTTCAAAACCAACACCTTGATTCTTCCGGTGCATTCCTTGCTTGCGCACAATTTCCTCGAATTTCTTACTCCCGGCAAGGCTTTTGTACACTCCTTTCTCTATAATTCCCTTCAATAAGCTATTTTCTTGCTCAAGTGTAACTTGGCTAAGAGAATCATTAGTGGAATCAAGAGAACTACTAGAAGCAACAATATTGGATTTAGCATGATCATTGTTACTACTAGAGGAAGAATCTTTCTTGTTCTTGTTATTAGACTTGACTTGAGGCATGTAAGTGGATAAGAGTAAACGCTTGGCAATGTGAGAAGAACTTTTCTTGTGGAGATCATCATTGATTGCTTTTAAGAACTCATGCTCTTGCTCAAGATTGAGCTTTTCAAAGCGTAATTTCTCATGAGCTCTTAAAAGTTCTCGATGATCTTCGAATATAGTTTCATGAGCTAACTTAAGAGTGTTTAGTTCTTTTGTTAGAGCCTCAATCTTCTC
The DNA here is from genome assembly GCF_056163025.1 of Triticum urartu. Lineage (NCBI taxonomy): Eukaryota > Viridiplantae > Streptophyta > Magnoliopsida > Poales > Poaceae > Triticum > Triticum urartu. The sequence continues at coordinate 327,619,668 of NC_141876.1, forward strand.
CTTATCATTGTCATTCGTTTTATCTTTATTAGCTTGATTAATTGACGTTTCATCATAGTATTCATCACTAGAGTTGTCAACAAGCAAATCATCACCTAAGAAGTCATCTTCATCACTATTGAAATCAACATACTCGGGGTGTGTTACCTTAGGACCTTTGGCCATGAAGCATCTTCCAATTCCTTCATTTGGTGAGTCAAATATGTCGTAGGAGTTGGTTGACACAAGTGCTAGACCGGCAACACCTTCATCTTGAGTATCTTCGGAGTCGGAGTAATAACTTCTCTCGGAGTGACTGTCGGACTCGGAGCCGGATACCCATTCACCAACATGAGCTTGATGTATTCGTTTTGTGTAGTTCCTTGATGATTTTTCCTTCCTTTCCGAATCCTTGCTTCTCCGTGAGTATCTTCGTTCATAAAGATCATCTCTACTCCTTCTCTCTCTTGGTGGTGATTCTTTGCTTCTTCTTTTTGGAGAATCTTCTCTTCTCTTGTAGGGAGCCGTACACTCATTGGAATAGTGTCCGGGTCTTCCACAACTGTAGCAGTTTCGCTCTCGACTAGAAGATCTTTTGTCATTGTAGGACCTTGACTTGAAGCTTCTATCTTTGCTTCTACTCTTGTAGAACTTGTTGAAGTTCTTCACCATTAAGCTCAATTCTTCATTGAAGTTTTGTTTCTCACTTGATGATGTAGGGGCTTCACATGAGGCTTTGTAGGCACCACTTGACTTGTTGTGAAGTTCCTCTTTATCCTTAAGTGACATCTCATGAGCAACAATTCTTCCAATCACCTCCGTTGGCTTGAGATCTTTGTAATTGGGCATCATTTGGATCAATGTGCACACGGTATCAAATTTTCCATCCAAGGCTCTTAGAATCTTCTTGATGATGAATCTATCGGTCATCTCTTCACTTCCTAAGCCGGCAATCTCATTTGTGATGAGAGCAAGCCTAGAGTACATTTCAGCGACACCTTCACCATCCTTCATTTTGAACTTGTCAAGTTGACTTTGAAGCACATCCAACTTGGATTCTGTGACGGAGTCGGTACCTTCGTGCATATCAATCAAAGTGTCCCAAATTTCCTTTGCATTCTCAAGACGGCTGATTTTGTTGAATTCTTCAGGGCATAATCCGTTGAACAGAATATCACAAGCTTGAGCATTGTATTGCAACATCTTCAACTCATCCGCGGTAGCTTCACGGTTTGGTTCTTTCCCATCAAAGAAGTCACCTTGCAAACCAACACACACAATAGCCCAAACGGCGGGGTTATGTCCAAGAATATGCATTTTCATTTTATGCTTCCAACTAGCAAAATTATTACCATCAAAGTAAGGACCTCTACGGTGATAATTTCCCTCGCTAGACGCCATACTCTCCTAGGTTGTGAAACCAAGGCTATGACCACCAAAAGCTATGGAGATCAAAGCAAATGGAGACCAAAGCTCTGATACCACTTGTAGGATCGAAAGTATGTCTAGAGGGGGGTGATTAGACTACTTGACCAAATAAAAACTTAACCTTTTCCCAATTTTAGTTCTTGGCAGATTTTAGCTATTATAGGACAAGTCAAGCAATCATCACACAATTCAAGCAAGCATGCAAAGAGTATATTGGCAGCGGAAAGTAAGCATGCAACTTGCAAGAATGTAAGGAGAAGGGTTTGGAGAATTCAAACGCAATTGGAGACACGGATGTTTTTCCCGTGGTTCGGATAGGTGGTGCTATCCTACATCCACGTTGATGGAGACTTCAACCCACAAAGGGTAACGGTTGCGCGAGTCCACAAAGGGCTCCACCCACAAAGGGTAACGGTTGCGCGAGTCCACAAAGGGCTCCACCCACAAAGGGTAACGGTTGCGCGAGTCCACAAAGGGCTCCACCCACAAAGGGTCCACGAAGAAGCAACCACCCACAAAGGGTCCACGAAGAAGCAACCACCCACAAAGGGTCCATGAAGAAGCAACCTTGTCTATCCCACCATGGCCATCGCCCACACAGGACTTGCCTCACTAGCGGTAGATCTTCACGAAGTAGGCGATCTCCTTGCCCTTACAAAATCCTTGGTTCAACTCCACAATCTTGCCAGAGGCTCCCAAGTGACACCTAGCCAATCTAGGAGACACCACTCTCCAAGAAGTAACAAATGGTGTGTAGGTAATGAACTCCTTGCTCTTGTGCTTCAAATGATAGTCTCCCCAACACTCAACTCTCTCTGATAGGATTTGGATTTGGTGGAAAGAAGATTTGAGTGGAAAGAAACTTGGGAAGGCTAGAGATCAAGATTCATATGGTAGGAATGGAATATCTTGGTCTCAACACATGAGTAGGTGGTTCTCTCTCAGAACATATGAGTTGGAATGGTGTATGTGTTCTGATGGCTCTCTTCACGAGTGAAGAGGAGGTGGAGGGGTATATATAGCCTCCACACAAAATCCAACCGTTACAAACAGTTTTCCAATCTCGGTGGGACCGAATCAACAAACTCGGTCGGACTGAAAATGTAAACCTAGTGACCGTTGGAGATTTTCGGTGGGACTGACATGCAACTCGGTAGGACCGATATGGTTAGGGTTTGGGCATAACGTAATCTCGGTGAGACCGATTACACAAACTCGGTGAGACCGAATTTGGTAATTAGCTAACCAGAGAGTTGGTCAGGGAAACTCGGTGGGACCGATTTGCTCTTTCGGTGAGACCAAAAAGTTACAAAAAGGAAACACTGAATTTACATTGCAATCTCGGTGGGACCGATTCGCTCTTTCGGTGAGACCGAAAAGTTACGAAAGGGAAACAGAGAGTTTGCGATCCCATCTCGGTGAGACCGAGATCCCTATCGGTAGAACCGAATTGCTAGGGTTTGGCAGTGGCTTATGAAAAATGAAACTCGGTGGGGCCGGATAGGAAGAATCGGTAGGACCGAGTTTGGCTTAGGGTTTTGGTCATATGTGGATATGGGAAAGTAGTTGAGGGTTTTGGAGCATATCACTAAGCACATGAAGCAAGAGGCTCATTAAGCAACACCTCATCCCTCCTTGATAGTATTGGCTTTTCCTAAAGACTCAATGTGATCTTGGATCACTAAAATATAAAATGAAGAGTCTTGAGCTTTTGAGCTTGAGCCAATCCTTTGTCCTTAGCATTTTGAGGGTTCCACTTTCACATCCATGCCATGCCAATAATTGAGCTTTCCTAAAATAATCATCTTGGAATAGCATTAGCTCAATGAGCTATATGTTGTTATGAATTACCAAAACCACCTAGGGATAGTTGCACTTTCAGCGTGATACTGTGTGATGCAACGACACGGTACCCCATGCCCCAGAAGCTCTTGCTCACACTTTTGGCGGCCTCACGTAAACTGCGGCACTACTTCCAAGGTCACCCAATCAAGGTTGTCTCGGCCTACCCGCTGGAGAGGGTACTCAGGAGCCCCAACGTTGCTGGGAGGGTCGCCGAATGGAACATCGAGCTGCAAGCACTCCAGCTGGAGTTCAGCACGACTAGGGTCATCAAGGGGGCTGCGCTCGCCGACTTCGTGGCAGAATGGACTGATACCCCGGGGTTTGAAGTGGGCGAGGACCGATCCCTCTCGCCAGGAAGTGAAGCACCAAATGGTTGGGTCATGTATTTCGATGGTGCGTTCACACGCCAGGGCGCGGGGGCTGGAGCAGTGCTCATCTCGCCTATTCACGACAAGCTCTACTACGCCGTGCAACTGTACTTCCAGCAGGGTGAGAAGGTCTCCAACAACATCGCGGAGTACGAAGGCCTCATCACCGGCCTCAAGGTTGCGGTGGCCCTAGGGGTGAAGCACCTCACCATCAAGGGTGACTCGCAGATCCTCGTCAACTTCTCCAACAAGGTATATGAGCCGAAGGACGAGCACATGGAGGCATACCTCGCCGAGGTACGCAAAATGGAAAGGCATTTATTGGGTTTATAGTTGCAGCACGTACCCCGTGGCACCAACAAGGAGGCCGATGACATCACCAAAAGGGTGTCCAAGCGACAACCCCAAGAGCCTAGCGTCTTTGAGGAGCGGCTCTTCAAGACGTCGGCAGCACCTCCGCTTTCGGGGTCGGCGCCGTCTTGGGAGGAGCTCCCCCTACCACCTGTCTCGGGAGCCCCGGCCTGTGGCCCGACCTCGGGAGCGCACCTACTCCTGGAGCTCGAGCCTCAGGAGGGGTGCTGGACCAAGGAGCTCAAGGAATACCTGACGCATGGGGCGCTGCCGGAGAAGGAATAGGATGCGGAGCGCGTGGCCAGACAGGCTACAACATACTGCATCCAGGACGGTGAGTTATACTGGAAGCGGCCAAATGATGTCTCCTTACGATGAATCTCCAGGGAACATGGGAACGAGCTGCTGGCTGACATACACGGCGGAGACTGCGGGCACCACTCGTCATCACGAACCCTCGTCGGCAAGGCATTCCACAGCAGGTTCTACTGGCCTACGTCGCTCAACGACGCAACCGAGCTAGTGAAGTCCTGCGAGGCCTGCCAATTTCACGCCAAGCAGATCCACCAGCCAGCTTAGGGCCTCCGTACCATCCCACTCTCGTGGTCGTTTGCAGTCTGGGGGCTGGATATCTTAGGCCCGTTCCCTCGAGCGCCTAGGGGCTACCGCTATCTCTACGTCGACATTGACAAGTTCACCAAATGGGCGGAGGTAGAAGTCATCCGCACCATCCCTGCTGGATCTGTGGTCAAGTTCATCAAAGGTCTCCTAAGCCAGTTTGGGGTCCCTAATCGCATCATGACCGACAACGGCTCGTGGTTCACTAGCAATATTTTTAAGGCATACTGTGCTAACCTTGGAACGCATATCTGCTACGCTTCAGTGGCACACCCCATGAGCAATGGTCAAGCCGAACACGCCAACGCGGAGGTCCTCGGAGGCCTCAAGACCAGGACCTTCAAGAAGAAGATTGAGGCACGCGGCAAGGGCTACCACGATGAGCTCGAGTCTGTGCTATGGTCCATCCGCACCACCGCCACCAAGCCAACAGGTGAGACCCCGTTCTTGCTCGTCTACGGAGCAGAAGCGGTTCTCCCTCACGAGGTCAAGCATCGCTCCGCGCGTGTCCTGGCGTTTGATGAGATGCAGTAGGAAGCCATGCGGGGATGGACCTTGTGCGGGAGGAACGCTGCCGTGAAGCATCTCTCCGAGCGGCAAGGTACCAGCAAGCGCTGCGATGGTACCACTGTCGCAGCGTCCGCTCCAGGATGCTCAAGGTGGGTGATCTCGTCCTGAGGCGGGTGCTCTCCAGGGAAGGGCTGCACAAGCTCTCGCCCATGTGGGACGCCCCGTTTAGGATCGCCCGTGTCTCCAGGCCTGGAGCCGCGCGCCTGGAGACACAGGATGGGATCCCCATCCAGAACGCCTGGAACATCCACCACCTCTGGAAGTTCTACCCATGAAGCAAGGCCCGACGCCTGTGAAGCAAGGCCCCGTGCCTGTGAAGGTCTCCGCTTGTGACACTCTCACGTAATAATGAGTGGGGTTATACACGCTCTGGATTCTCCGGAGTGCCGCCCTTGGGCCTCAGGGGCTCCCTCCCACGTCCTAGTGGCAGCACTTTGCTCCGCACTGGTGAGAAGACTAGACTAGGTGCCGGATGCGGCTTTTCATTTGCTTTCTGTAGTTGGCTTGCCCCCTTTTTCTTAATGGAAGTTCGCATTCTAGTTTTTCTTGTCCTCTTGGGTCAATTGCCTTTTCCTCTGTTCTTCCTTGGATCTTTGTTTTGGTCCGTGCTCTCCCTCGCATGCCTCGCGAGGGGGCTGGACAGGTGCCCTCGTGAGCGTTTTTCCTGTTCTTCGCGAGGCACCCTTGCCCGAGCCCACAAGCTGGCGCACCTCTCTCAATCCGTGCCCCTCGGGTACCGTGATACGAAGCACTGGGTCGGGGCCGGCAGCACCTGCGACCAGGATTCGGAAGAATAAGAGTTTCCTAATGAATATTTCCAGTTCCTAGACGCCTCCCGAGAAAAGGAGGCCTCGCCAGGCACTGGGAAATGCATGCCTCACGAGGCATAAACTACTTCAGACACATCAAGCTAAGTTATCTCTACACACCAACATAAAACGCTGGTACCACAACACGACGCAGGGACGATAAACATAACATAGTAACTTGGAAATCATGGTTCATTACATGCCCCTACAGGGCCCATACTTGTTTCTTCTTAAATGCAGGAAGGAAAGAACAAAACAAAAGTGGCGCGTGCCCCCGCAGCAGTTCGTGAGGACGAACCCATGGGGCTCTCCTCGGCTCAGCTAGACCCATACTCGCGCTTCACTGGAGTGCGGCGACGAGACGACCTGCTGCCACCCTCGAAACGGGCGCGGCAGCATGGCGGCTGGTCATAGCCGCCGCTGCTAGAGCTGTCGCTGGAGGAGGAGCCGTCGTAGCTGGACGAGCTGCTGCCAGCACCGAGGACGAAACCACCTTCATCCTCATCACGACCATCGCCAAGGCTGAGCACCTCATCGCCGTCGTTGTCCTCGGTGAAGCACCCGACACGGTGACAATCTTCCCCAAATACCCTCACGTAGAGGGTCGCGTCGCCGTCGTACTTGAAGTGGAGGGCACACCGCCTGCCCAGGCCACGCGCGCGGGCAAACGTCTGCCAGCCACAGGCTAGGGTTGTGTTGCCTGCGGCGGAGACTTCCATCGTGACCCATGAAGCCTTGCTGCAGCAACCATCCGCCTGCAGCCAGAGACCGCCTGGGCCTGCGGACGGCTGTTCGCTGACAAAGAACCGCGGGAGCTGAAGCCAGGTGCCAGTCGTGTTCTCCGGCCACACAATGAACTCCGGCATCACCTCCGCCGAGTGGAAGCGTGGCCGAGGAGGCCGCGCAACCATGGCACGCCTCACTTCATTCATGGGGCTGCCACGACCTGGGCGACTACTGTCGCGCGGGGAAGCGTCGCCGCTGCCGCGACGGGCCACGGTGGGGGTCGCGGCGTGCTTGCACGGGCGACCATGCCTCCTATTGGGTTGCAGCGAGTTGGGCCCCTCCTGGCGGGCCTTCCCCTTCTCTGCGGCCGAGAACCTCTTCAGCGGTGCCATGAGTGTCGCTGCTATCAAGTAAGCAAGGAAGAGGAAGAAGCAGGAGGAGTGAAGGAAGAGATGGGTGGCGGGGGCTCCGCTCCCCCTTCCCCTTTATAGCCAAGAGGAGGCCAACTGACGGCCTCCACGATCTAAGGTAATAATTACCTTTTTTCCGCATGCAGCAGGGACTCATCAAGTCGGGCAATTGCCGAGGCGGCGTGGAGAAGCAGAGACGCTCGCGTCCCATCAATCGCCATGCGTCAACTGAGGCCGTAGGCTATTGGGGCGCGCGGCGCTCCACACTTGCCCCTTGGCTTTGCCTCGAAGCCAAGTCCGAGAATGCCTTGGGCCCGGGGGCTACTATCGGCGTCCTAGGAACGGGGGTCGCCAGACTTGCCTGCCTGCGGCCCACAGCGTGGCTCCACCAGCGGCCATGCACGGCCCATCTTCACTAGAAAACACTCAAGACCCTCGCGAGGGGCCAAGCCTCGCGAGGTGGATGATGCAAGACCTCCTCGGGGGTGGCCTCACTATGTTGGCTCGCGAGGGGCGGAGAGATCAAGGCAAGGGGCACCTCACGAGGTCCCCGTGACGCAAGCCATGATGACCAGGGCCAGGCAGGCGCCAGCGCGCAGTGTCCTCATTTCATCTTTGGTGCTAAAGAGGCAAGCGTAGGTGCGGAGTCCCGAGGCATCAAGCAAAGGTTTCCATATCGGTGCAACAAGACCAAGACTAGCGGGACGGCAGGAGGTCACCGTGGAGCCCAAGATAGCGCCATCACCAGAGCCTTTGGCAGGCAAAGACCATCTTTTGCCAGGATAGCTTGTACTATCTCCCCCCCTTCAAATTGAACGTTGAGGGATCCCTTCCCGCCTAATATTTGGGAAGAGAACCCGGGCCTCAATATATAGGACTAGCCATCATCATAGAGAGGGGAGAGACGATCTCATCTTGGACCGGATCCACTTCGCCAAGGCCACACACAAACTCACCAAGCACAAGAGCACCCCTCCTGAGGAGGCTGTTCTTCCCTTGTAACTATTCATCCTCAGCACAAGAGGCAATCCACCACACCACACTGGAGTAGGGTATTACACCACATCGGTGGCCCGAACCAGTATAAATCTTGTGTCCCATTGTTCTGCGAGTTCGACGCGCTAAGCCTTGAGATTGCAGTGAGGGCATAAGTTTGAGGGACAAGAGATCTTCGTGCGCACCCAGTGTTCGAACCTCAAGGGTTTTGCCGGAACCCAAAATCCGACAGGTATTACTCCTTTAAAGGTAGTTTTGGTGGGTTTAACCCTTGACGAATCAATACCCATTTTTTGGGCCGTGTCTTGATAGAGCAATTTAAGGTTGTTGCCGCCGTCCATGAGGACCCGCGTAAGGTGGAATCCATCAATAATTGGGTCGAGTACCAATGCGGCCGAGCCTCCGTGATGGATACTAGTCGGATGGTCTCTACGATCGAAAGTGATCGGACAGGCTGACCATCGATTGAATTTTGGGGCGACTGGCTGTATCGCATAGGCGTCCCTTGGAGCGCGCTTGCACTCCCGCATGGAGATGTGAGTAGCGTATATCATATTCATCGTTTTGACCTCGGGGGGAATTTCTTCTGTCCCCTGGTGTTCGGTGGGTGCGGCTCGTTGTCGTCGTCCTCACTAGGCTACCCCTTCTCCTTTTGTCCGGTGTTTAGCTTACCGGCTTGCTTAAAGACCCAACAGCTTCTGTTTCTATGGTTGGCAAGCTTGTCGGGGGTGCTGTGAATTTGGCAAGGTCGATTGAGTATTCGGTCCAGGCTAGATGAGCCGTATTTATTTATTTTAAATGGCTTCTTCCGTCGACCGGATTTGGAGCCACTGAATCCGGCATTAACCGTTGTGTCTTTGGTATTATCATTGTTACTTCGACGCTTGTGTTTGTTGCATCGGGGCCTGCCACTATCGTTTCTGGTTTTAGAAGTACCAGGGTCGCTGGTACCGGTGTTGCTACGGGCTAACGAGCTATCCTCTCCCACGCAAAAGTGGGTCATGAGTGTTGTAAGTGCTGCGATGGACTTTCGCTTCTCTTGGCCGAGGTGTCGGGTGAGCCATTCGTCACAGATGCTATATTTAAAGGCCACTGGGGCTTCGGCGTCTGGACAGTCGACGATTTGGTTCTTTTTAAATTAAGAGCCTTGTCCAGAATTTTCGGGCTGACTCTCCGGGTTGCTGGACTATGTGACTAAGGTCATCGGCGTCCGGGGGCCGTACATAGGTACCTTGGAAGTTGTCTCTAAAGGCGTCTGCCGAATCTTCCCAGCTGCCAATAGAATTTTCTGGGAGGCTATTTAACCAGTGCCAAGCTAGTCCCTTAAGCTTTACAGTGAGGTATTTGATGGCATGTAGATCGTCACCGCAGGCCATGTGAATGTGGAGAAGAAAATCTTCAATCCATACCGCGGGATGTGTTGTACCGTCATATGATTCAATGTTCACAGGTTTAAACCCTTCTGGGAACTAGTGTTCCATTACCTCATCGATGAAGCATAGGGGGTGTGCGGAGCCTCTATACCGGGAGGCATCGCGGCGTAATTTGGACTGGGGCCGTATGCGGTTTTCGGCCCGTGCTAGGCTCTGTCTGTCCCGCCAAGTCTAAAGGCCGCCCTCACATGCTGGAGCATGCCCCCTGGATCTGTAGATTGGTCTTGTCAGACCGGCTCTATTATCGAGGCCATATTCCTCGGCCGCCAAGACGTTAGTCCATCTGTCATTGAGTAGATCCTGATCAGCTCGAAGCTGCTTCTGCTTCTTTTTCAGGCTTCGTGCAGTGGCGATTAACCGGTGTTTGAAGCATTCTTGTTCGAGGGGTTCCTCCGGCATGATGAAATCTTCGTTGCCGAGGCTCGCATCCTCTTCGGATATCGGTAGGTAATTACTGTCCTCTGGGTCTTCGTTCCCGATGGGATCGTCTGGATTAACATGCCCACCCTCCCAATCATCCTGTTTAGATGTTGGCTCGACAGGGGCTTTGGGGTCTTCGGCGTTCTCCGGAGTGTTATTCTCTTCGGTGAAAGTATTGCTGTCATTTTGGCAACGTGATTTTAAGCGGTGCCGCTGACGTTGATGTTTTGGAGGTGCTTCGGTAGGCTTGTCCTCAACCAGATTCTCCTTGCCGTCGTCGCCATCCTATTTGGGTGTGTCCACCATGTACACGTCCTATGTGGAGGTGGTCATCCATCGTCCGATAAACAGAGGGTTTTGGCCTTGTTAGTCTCCGGCGTCGTCGTCCATACCATCAATGTCTTCGGAGGCGTAGTCCAGCATGTTGGTCAAATCCTCGACAGTGGCTATTAAGTGGGTGGTGGGTGGGACATAAAATTCCCTGCTCTCGGCCCCTAGTCTGGGCTGGGCATAATTCAAAAGCGATCCTTCCATAATGGCGAGTGATCGCATTAAGTCCACAGCTCACACCTCAACTTGCTAAATCTCTTCTCATCCAAGGGCTTTGTAAAGATAACGGCTAGATGTTCTTCAGTCTTCACATGCTCAATAGAGATGTCATCCTTCAACGCATGAGCACAAAGAAAATGATGATGAATCTGAATGTGCTTTGTCTTCGAGTGCTGAACAGGGTTATGAGCAATCTTGATGGCACTCTCATTGTCACAGTAGAGAGGCACATTCTTCATGTTGGCGTCGTAGTCCTTGAGGGTTTGTTTCATCCACAACAATTGAGCATAGCAAGAACCCACAGCAATGTACTCAGCTTCAGCAGTAGACAGTGATATGCAGTTCTGTTTCTTCGAGGACCAACAGACAAGGATCGTCCGAGGAAATGCATGTGCCTGATGTTGACTTGTGGTCCACATGATCACCAGCATAGTCAGAGTCTGAATATCCAATGAGATCAAAAGCCGAGCCCTTGGGATACAATAGTCCAAGTGTTGGTGTGTGAGCTAGATATCGAAGAATATGCTTCACAGCCTTATGGTGTGATTCCTTCGGTGTAGCTTGAAATCGGGAACACATGCAAACACTAAGCATAATATCTGGCCTAGATGCACATAAGGACAATAAAGAACCAATCATGGAGCGGTATACCTTTTGATCAAAGTCAATACCATTTTCATTAGTGCATAGATGGCCATTTGTGGGCATAGGGATTTTGACTCCTTTGCAATCTTGCATGCCGAATTTCCTTAGTACATCCTTGAGGTATTTCTCCTGAGATATGAATATGCCATTTCGCTGTTGACGAATCTGAAGACCTAAGAAGAGTTTCAATTCTCCCATCATAGACATTTGATATTCTTCACTCATCATATAGGCAAATTCATCACTGTAACGTTGGTCAGTACAGCCGAAAATGATATCATCAACATATATTTGGCACACAAACAATTCACCATCATAAGATTTAGTGAAAAGAGTTGGGTCAAGTGAACCGGGTTTGAAGCCTTTCTTCATCAGGAATTCCTTCAAAGTATCATACCACACCCGAGGGGCCTGCTTGAGGCCATAGAGGGCCTTATTGAATCTAAAGACTTTGTCAGGATGCTTTGTATCTTCAAAACCTAGGGGTTGAGCAACATATACTTCTTCCTCAAGCTTACCATTGAGGAATGCACTTTTCACATCCATTTGATATAAGATGATATCATGATGGTTAGCATAAGCAAGTAATATGCGAATAGCCTCAAGTCTAGCAACAGGTGCAAAAGTTTCATCAAAATCAATTCCTTCAACCTGTGTGTAGCCTTGAGCTACAAGTCGTGCCTTATTCCTCACCACAAGGCCATTTTCATCTTGCTTGTTGCGATAGATCCACTTTGTGCCAATGATATTTTGCTTGCGAGGATTTGGACGTTTGACCAGTTCCCAGACGTTGTTGAGCTCAAATTGATGTAATTCCTCTTGCATATCTTGAATCCACTAAGGCTCCAGAAATGCTTCATCTACCTTAGTGGGCTCTTGTCAGATTTCAGGTTCCAGCAAAACCCTTGAGGTTCGAACACTGGGTGCGCACTAAGATCTCTCCCCCTCTCTAGATCGCACTCTGTATGATTTCACGGCCTAGCTCGACGAACCCAAAGAACACGAGACACAAGATTTATACTAGTCTGGGCCAACATTGTGGTGTAATACCCTACTCCAGTATAGTGTGGTGGATTGCCTCTTGGGATGAGCATGAACAGTTACAAGGGCAGAACAGCCTCGCGAGGTGAGGTGTTCTTGTGCTTGGTGTGCTTGTGTGGTTGAGGATCAGAATCAGCTGCCTCCCTATGGTGGTGGCTAGTCCTATATATAGAGGCCCTAGTCCTCTTCCCAAATTTTGAGCAGGAAGGGATCCTACAATGGCCAAATTCGAAGGGAGACAACTAGTACAAGCTATCCTGACAAAAGTAGTCTTCACCTGCCAAAGGCTCTGGTGGTGACACCGTCTTGAGCTCCATGGTGACCTCCGCCCCGTCGTCCTACTGGTCTTGGTCTTGTTGCACCGATATGGAAACCTTTGTCCGATGCCTCAGGACTCCTCGCATGCACTTGCCCCTTTAGCACCAAAGAGGAAACGAGGACACTGCGCGCGCTGGCGCCCGTCTGGCGCCCGCCTAGTTCCAGTCGTCATGGCTTCCATCACAGAAACCTCGCGATGTGTCCCTTGCCTTGATGTCTCCGCCCCTCGCGAGCCAGCCTGGTGAGGCCACCCCTGAGGAGGTCTTGCGTCGTCCTCCTCGCGAGGCTTGGCCCCTCACGAGGGTCTTGAGTGTTTGCTGGTGAACATGGGCCGTACAGGGCCACTGGTGGAGCCACGCTACGGGCCATAGGCAGGCAAGTCTGGGGACCCCCGTTCCCAGAACGCCGACAGTAGCCCCCGCGCCCAAGGTGCGCTCTCGCTTGGCTTCGAGGCAGAGCCAAAGGGCAAGCACGGAGCGTCGCGGGCCCCATCAGCATGCGGCCACGGTTGGTGCGTGGTGGCTGATTGGACGTGGGCGTCTCCACTTCCCCATGCCGCCTCAGCAACTGCCCGACTGACAAAAGGCCGGTGTGGGCAACGCTTGTCTTCATTGCTTTCCTTCGCCTTGCTCCAGATCCCCTCTCTTGCTCCTTGCTTCCGAAATCTCCAGATCTACTCCGATCCCCTTCTGAGCTTCTGACCAATGGCGCCCTAAAAGCCCAAGGTTGATTCGCCGCCTGCCTGGTACGAGCCGGTCCTGGAGGGGATCGCCAGGATGGCGCGGCGGCTGGCACTGGGCCTGCCGCCGGCCTCGCCCGCAGCTCCTCCAGTGACAGTGGTGACTCCTGGTGGTCCAGCGATTATCCCGAGCTCATCGAGTCTCCGGAGACAAGCGACGACAGCTACGTGCCCCCGAGCTCTCACCGCGCTCGGAGCAAGGCCGCAGCGTCTGGCCGCCGCCGTCAATGATCTAGATGGGGTTGGCGCCGGCCTCTGGAGGCCCACTATTGATGATGGTGTCAGCGCAGTTCGGTGTGCGTAGATAGAGCTCCTGGGATCTTCTTTCTTTTGTTTCATGCGAGGAATTAGAACGAACCCCGCGGGGGCGTGTAAAGCGTCTGTAATGTCTTCTGTTCATATCATCCTTATTATGAAAACTTGCGAGCGCATGTCCTATTGAGGCTCGGTTTCCCCTTTCTAATCCCGCGGCAGCTTGGTGCTCTATGCTGACAGGTCTCGGTCCCCAGGCAGGCTGCAGCCGTCGCTGGTATGCCAGGTCGCAATGCCATGGTCAAGGCCAGGAGGTGAACGGCCCAAGGTCTGGTAAGAGCTCCTAAGGCGCGATGCTCAAGAGGTACCCTTTAGCGCGCAAGCATCTTCCTGAGGATGAGAAAGGGAGGCGACATTGCCGCAGCAGGGCAGCGAGAGGCGAGGGTCTTATGCCGTAGTGTTGGGTTGATTCAGGCGCGAGACTTATCTTGGCATTCCGGAGGTAGTTCCTCGTGTTGCGCCAAATTTGGGTGTCGTCCACTATTGGGTAGCTAGGTTGGGACCATGCGAGCCTCTTCCTCTTCTCCGTGCTCTCCTGTGTGCTCTGCATCCTCAGATCCCGGCCCTCGAGCGAGCTCGGCCGCCCCTGGTATGCCAGGTCGCCATGCCGTGGTCAAGGCCAATGGGTGAGGGCTGGAGAGCCAGTAAGAGCTCCTGAGTCGCGATGCTCAGGAGCCCCCCTTTTAACACGCAAGCGAATTGCATGGGAGAAGAGAGAGAGACCATGGTACCACCCACTGTAGTCCTCAGGAAGTTCATGTAGGTTAGCGCAGGGAAGGGCACAACTCGCCATGGTGATTGTTGGCCCGTCACTGGCACGTGGGAGGGGACTCCCTACTGTGGAAAGCCCTGGGGCATGTACAGCCCCGCCCTAACACGTGGCTCGCACGACAAGGCTAGACGAGGTGTGTCTGGGCACTCGTGAGCCAGCGTGGGACTCACGAGGCCCTACCTCAAGGCGGGTTGCGCGTGGTCTTGGTTCTTGATGGCTGTCGTGGAATTGTCACGGCAGATGTCCTAGTGTGAGGACTTAGTCATGGAGCCATCGCAATGAGGTTAGCTTAAAGGGGTTAATCAGGACAAAGGACACGAGGAGTTTATACTGGTTTGTCCCCTTACAGCGAAGGTAAAAGCCTAGTCCAGTTGTAGGTGGTATTGCTAGGGTTTCGATGAGCAGGGAGCGAATATGCTTGACCCGTCTCTCGATCTGTTCTTTCTTGTCCTAAGCCACCGCTAGGCCGTCCCCTTATATACACGGGTTGATGCTCTGCAGGCTACAGAGTCCTGGCTGGCTTATACAACGTATCCAGCTCGGTGACCTTTCTTATATGCCTCACAGTACAAGTTTACATACATGGCGGTTTACATCCATGGGCCTTAAGCCGCCTTAGGGTCTGGGACCTCTACCAAGCCTATCTATGAAACTCCATATGATCTTGGGCTTCATTGTGAAGAATCGTCATAGGGATGACCCGGCCCCTCCTGGGCGGGTCATACCTAATAGTTATATCCCCAACATTAAGCCCCGGTTGATTTGAACTTGTTCATGTCAATCTTCAACACTTAGAAAAATCCTTCCACATCTGTTATGAAAATCTTATAACCCACCATGACGTCATCTAAGAATTTCAGAAACCCGCCACGACATCATTTTTAACGGATCTTTATCTTAATGTCTTCCCGAAAATCGAGGCGTCCAATTAGCTGGAT
The DNA here is from genome assembly GCF_056163025.1 of Triticum urartu. NCBI lineage: Eukaryota > Viridiplantae > Streptophyta > Magnoliopsida > Poales > Poaceae > Triticum > Triticum urartu. The sequence goes on from NC_141876.1 coordinate 327,634,935, forward strand.
AACCATCATTTGGCCTCCTTGTCTTTCGCGCCTGCCTGTTTTTCTGTTTCCTTATAAATAGAACCATAGAGTCATATTTTCATTCTTCTCCTTCTCCTTTCTTCCTCCTCGCGATGCACTGACCCGCACGAGCCTCGCCGCCGTCGACCTCCATCTCAACCTCAACTCCGGCCGATGCATCCCCCTGAATAAACCAGAAAACTGCAGGGCCACTCCGCTCTCCTAACAGCATCAGTAAGCCCTCTTTTCTTCGTCATAGATCTGTCATTAGGTTTTGTTGGTGTTCATCAGCGTTCATCGCTGCCCTTCTCTCTCCTTGTTTAGTTCCATGGATTAGATCCAAAAACCATATGAATCTTGTGCGGTAGTAGTTTTAGCACTTGTTCTTGACACTGGAATATATCCCCACCACGACAGATCTCCTCTTGGGCACCTCTGCTTTTCCACTGTCACCTTTGTAGATTTTGATTTTATTTCCTTTTTCCGAACAGCGATAGATCCAAATTTGTAGCATCAACCTATGGAACCTGTTTGTCCTAACACTTAGCAAATTTAACCTTGGTAGATCTTGAATGCCTTTAATCATGGCGGCTTATTCTGCCGGTTTATTATTACTTCATATATCATTAGCCCCTGCTTAAGCCGCCATTCTGAACATGCACTGTACTTGTTAACTTGTATCCCACCAATTAATCTGAGCCAGCAAATTATTTCATTTTATCCTTTCCTTTCATGATGCCGCCAAAGATGATGACGACTTGTAACTGGGTTCCTTACATCGTCACCGAGAGCACTTTGAAGGATTTTGTCACTATTGGATACTTACCAGAAAAAGTGTCATGCATTATCATGCTCCTGACCCGGTCGAAGAGAAACCTCAGCCAAAAGATGGTGAAGTTATTGTCTTTACTGATCATATGAACCGGGGCTTCTCGCCGCCGGGCTCGAAATTCTTTAGGGATGTCCTGCACTTCTTCAAACTCCATCCGCAAGATATTGGACCCAATTCCATATCAAATATATGTAACTTCCAAGTTTTTTGTGAGGTATACCTTCAAGAAGAACCTAGCGTTGAGCTCTTCAGGGAATACTTCTACCTGAACCGCCAGAACGAGTACACCAATGGTCCCAGCTTGGAACTTGGCGGGATTTCAATTCAACGCAGACGAGATGCCATCTTCCCTCAAGTAGTCCTACCAAGCCATCCCAAGGACTGGAATCAAACATGTTTCTATTGCAAAGATACCTCGTCGTCTGATGAAAATCCGATGCCAGATTGCCGTCCTGAGCGTCTGTAACACCCACAATGCGGCTATATCTCCCACGTGTCGGGGCATGACTTAGAGGCATAGCCGCATGGTAGGCATGTCGCAAGAGGGGTAATCTTTACACATCCCATGTACTGAATAAGGAAGGGATAAAGAGTCGGCTTACAATCACCACTTCACACAATACATAAATAGTCATACATCATCCAGAATACAATCAAGGTCCGACTACGGAACCAAAATAAAGAAAGACAACCCCAAATGCTAGATCCCCGATCTCCCCAACTGGGCTCCACTACTGATCATCCAGAAAAGAAACATAGTAACGGCCCGAATCCTCGTCGAACTCACACTTGAGTTCGGTAGTGTCTCCTACACTAGGATCATCAGCACCTGCATCTATTTGCAAGTATCTGTGAGTCACGGGGACTCAGCAATCTCACACCTGCGAGATCAAGACTATTTAAGATTAAGGGTAGGAAAGGGGTAGTGAGGTGGAGCTGCAGCAAGCACTAGCATATATGGTGGCTAACTTATGAAAAAGAGAGCGAGAAAAGAAGCAAAGCACGGGCGAGAAGCTATAAATGATCAATAAGTGATCCTGAAACTACTTACGCTCAAGTATAACACGAAACCATGTTCTCTTCCCAGACTCCACCGAAAGGAGACCATCACGGCTACACACGCGGTTGGTTCATTTCAATTAAGTTAAGTGTCACGTTCTCTACAACCGGATATTAACAAATTCCCATCTACCCATAACCACGGGCACGGCTTTCGAAAGTTCAAACCCTGCAGGGGTGTCCCAACTTAGCCCATCACAAGCTCTCATGGTCAATGAAGGATATTCCTTCTCCCAGGAAGACCCAATCAGTCTCGGAATCCCGGTTACAAGACATTCCGACAATGCTAAAACAAGACTAGCAAGACCACCCGACTATACCGACAAATCCCGATAGGAGCTGCACATATCTCGTTCTCAGGGCACACCGGATAAGCTAAGCGTACAGGTACCAACATAACCCAAGTTGCCAAGGGACGGTCCCGCACGGTGCTCTAGTTTGCACCAACACTCAGAGGAGCACTGGCCCGGGGGTTTAAATAAAGATGACCCTTGAGTCCTCGGAACCCAAGGGAAAAGTCTTAGGTGGCCATGCTGGAGGAGTTTTATTCAAGGCAAACTGTCAAGGGGTTCCCATTATCACCCAACCGCGTAAGGAACGCAAAATCAAGGAACATAACACCGGTATGACGGAAACTAGGGCGGCAAGAGTGGAACAAAACACCAGGCATAAGGCCAAGCCTTCCACCCTTTACCAAGTATATAGATGCATTAAAGTAAACAAGATATAATAATGATATCCCAACAATATCCATGTTCCAACATGGAACAAACTTCACTTCACCTGCAACTATCAACGCTATAAGAGGGGCTGAGCAAAGCGGTAACATAACCAAACAACGGTTTGCTAGGAAAGGTGGGTTAGAGGCTTGTCATGGCAATATGGGAGGCATGATATAGCAAGTGGTAGGTATCGCGGCATAGCAATAGAGCGAACAACTAGCAAGCAAAGATAGAAGTGATTTCAAGGGTATGGTCATCTTGCCTGCAAGGTTCTCAGAGTTGACGAAAGATTGATCCTCGTTAGCGTACTCAACAGGTTCCTCGATCACGTACTCGTCTCCCGGCTCTACCCAAAGCAAGAACACAAGCAAAGGAACAACAATCAACCATGGTGCAATGCACAAGCAACATGATGCAAAACATGGCATGACATGCGGGATGTGATATGCGATGCATATGCATGCTCCGGAAGGAAAAGATTGATCAAGGAATCAACTTGGCAAACAAGTGTGCCGCTGGAAAGATGAGATGATTTCGATCGAAATCAATATAAAGATCACCGAAATCGGATGCATGGTTTGCAAATGGCAAACAAAACTAGAATGGCACAATTTTGCGATTAACAGCACGATGCCATCTAGAATGGAACAAGAAACTAAGCTACTGCACTCCAACATAACAACAAAGCATATGGAAGTGATTTAGTCAAGATGCTTGACAAAACATGAACACTGAGCTACGGCTAAATCACACAACAACAGGTTCAAACAAGCATGGCAAAAGTGCAAAAGATATCAGCTTCACAGACTTAGTGAAAATACTAACATGCCAGAAATAACATCAGGAAGCCATGTTTAGAGCAAGCAAACAATACGCTACAGGAACATATCATAGCAAACAAAGGCATGGCATGAATCTACTAACTGCATAGATCAAAAGTCCCTTACTGATCATGAGCCAAAAAGGCACAAAAGATATGATGGCAACCATGTAAACAAAGCAAGTTTTATTAACAGTTTCAGACTTTGCAGAAAACAGAGCATGGCATAAACAGAATTATGAAGGCATCTTTGCGAGCTCAATTCACTCATCACAAGGCATTGCATGACAATATAAGCATAGCATTAGCAATAAGACATGTTCATGAAGCTAACCAAGGCAAGAACAAATTCATAGCATGCATGGATCACTAACAACAACCATGGTAAAATTGATTAACATGTAAACAATCTGCCAGGAACATTTTATAGCAAAAGTAGAGCAAGCCGAAGACATGCTAGGTCACTCCATAATTGAAAACAGGGGCATGGATGGATACAGCACAACCATATGTACAAATCATCCTCACTGGAGCAACTCAAAACAAGCATGGATCTCACTATAGCATCATGTTTACATGGCATAAAAATAACAGCAGAACAAGGACTTAGCAAAATCCTAAGTCCCTGAAATCAGCAATATCACGAAGGCTACTTTGCATGCTTGTGCTAGTCACCACATTGATCACAAAAATACATGGCAAGCACCCCTGTAAAGATGGCATGGCATAGATCAAAACACATGTAGAGCTCATGCCCATATGATGCACACAATAAATGTGAGAAAAATGACAAATCCTCGTACTCTGATAAGTAATAGCACCTAACAATTAATAGTACTCTTGCATCAATGATTTGGGCATCAATGTGGACTCAAACAAGCATGTCACAATGGAATGAAATGAAGAGCATCTCACAATGAACATTTTGATATATCATGCGCATGAAACGGAGCTACGGTCACGGAATTATGATGCAAAGAACAGAGGATGAAAATATGAGCAGGGAAAAAGACTTAGGGAAAAATCAACCTCTCAAAAACTGGATCTAGGGTTGGTGGCACGCGAACCGATGTTCGTCGGATCTTCGCCGGGGAACTTGTCGGAGTGGAGGGAGATGGCTGGAGTGGAGGGTTCGGTCGGATCCGGGCACGGGGTGGCCGGATCGGCGTCGGCCGGCTGGCGGAGAGGCTCGGGCGGCGCGGCGACCGGCGCGCGGTGGAGCCGGCGAGGAGGCAGCGGACGGCGAGGGTGAGGGGTGGCGGCCGGCGCGGCGAAGGGCGACGCGCGCGGGCGTGCGAGGGAGGAGACGGCGGCGGTGGCGCATGGGCCGGGAGGGCCGGGCACGGGCCTGGCGGGCCGGCGGTGCAGGGAAGCCTGCGGGACACGTGGCACCCTCTGATTGGTGCGGGCGTGGCGGCAGACGTGCCCGGTCCGATCCGGACGTGTCCGGCGGCGGAGAGGAGCGGGGCTAGGGTTTCATCTGCGCAAGGATTTCGGGGAGGGCACATATTTATAGCTAGGAGGAGGTAGGAGTGTACAAATGAGGTGTAGTTTTCGCCCACCCGATCGTGATCCGACGGTAGAGGACATGGGAGTGGTTTGGATGGGTTTTTGGGACGTTTTGGAGGGGTGTTGGGCTGCAACACACACGGGGCCTTTGCGGTTCCCCGGTTAACCGTTGGAGTATCAAACGGACTCCAAATGGCACGAAATTTGACAGGCGATCTACCGGTGGTGTACCAAGGCCACTTGGCAAATCTTGGTCCATTCCAAGAATGTTTAACACCCTCTCATGAAAAGAGACAAAAAGGGGGACGCCGAAGGACGTAGGAGTGTCGGATTGCAAAACGGACAATGAGGAAAATGCTCGGATGCATGAGACGAACACGTATGCAAATGAGATGCACATGATGACATGATATGAAATGCATGACATGAACAAAAAGCAAAATGAAGACAAAACCCAACCACAAAGGGGATCTCATAACTTAAACCAAAAATGGCAGAGTCGGAGTTACAATTATGGTAAGTTACATCCGGGGTGTTACAACACTCCACCACTATGAAAGGATCTCGTCCCGAGATCTAGGACTGAAAGAACTCTGGATATTCGGAACGGAGGTGGTCCTCGCGTTCCCAGGTGTCTTCTCAGTCAGAATGGTGTGACCACTTCACTTTCAGGAATTTGATAGACTTGTTGCGAGTCTTGCGCTCGGTTTCTTCGAGAATAGCAATGGGATCCTCATGATAAGACAGGTCTTCTTGGAGATCAATCTCTTCGAAGTTGATGGTGCGCTCGGGCGTCTTGAAGCACTCGCGAAGCTGTGACACATGAAACACATCGTGCACATTTGCGAAGTTGGACGGAAGCTCAAGTTGATAGGCAAGGTCGCCTCTTTTGCCAATGATCTTGAAATAACCCACGTATCTAGGGGCAAGCTTCCCTTTGATACCGAAGCGACGAGTGCCTTTCATTGGAGAGACGCGGAGGTAGACATGGTCTCCGATCTCGAAAGCCAAGTCACGGTGCTTGCTATCATAGTAACTCTTCTGGCGCGATTGCGCGGCTTTGAGATTTTCATGGATGACTTTACACATTTCTTCAGCCTCTATGATCAAGTCATTGCAAGAAGTTGGTGTTCACCAGTCTCTGACCAATTAAGAGGAGTATGGCACTTTTTGCCGTAGAGAATCTCGAATGGGGCCTTGCCCGAACTCGCTTGGAGGCTATTGTTGTAGGAGAACTCGGCATATGGGCGACAATCTTCCCATTCCATACCGAAGGAAATGACACAAGACCTGAGTATATCTTCAAGGATTTGATTGACTCGCTCGACTTGGCCACTAGTTTGAGGATGGAAGGCTGTGCTGAAGCGAATGTTGGTTCCCATGGCCTTCTGAAAGGAGTCCCAGAACTTAGAAGTGAAGATGCTTCCATGATCTGAAGATATCAACTGGGGAATGCCGACAAGGAGGAAATCCTGGAGGTGTATAGCTCTGCCAACTGAGCTGCTGTGATAGATTCTTTGATAGGAAGAAAATGAGCCACTTTTGTAAGCTTGTCGATGACAACAAAGATAGCATCATTTCCACGTTTGGACTTGGGAAATCCAGTCACGAAGTCCATCTTAATATGGTCAAACTTCCATTCTGGAATAGCAAGAGGTTGGAGGAGACCAGCTGGTCGTTGGTGTTCTACTTTCACCCTTCTGCGGACTTCACATTCATTCATGAATTGAGCACTCGCTTCATTCGAGTCCACCAATACGACTACTTGAGGTCATGGTACATCTTTGTACTTCCAGGATGAATGGATAGGAGGGAATTGTGAGCCTCGTTCATAATGACTTTCCGTAGATCACCTTTAGGAACCACAATTCGATCCTCGAAGAATAGAGTGTCTTTGTCATCAATGCGATAGCACTTGTACTTGGGTTGGCTCTTGGCAATCCCATTTTCACCTTCTTCACCGTGGCATCAAGAAGTTGTGCCTCACAAATTTGATCTTCCAAAGTAGGAGAGACTTGGAGGTTGGCAAGAAAGCCTTGAGGAACAACTTGGAGATTCAGTTTGCGTAAAGCTTCACAAAGGTCCGGTTGGAAGGGCTTAAGAATTAAGCTATTGCAGTAAGCCTTCCTGCTCAAACATCTGCAATGACATTGGCCTTGCCTAGAGTATATTCAATACTCAGATTGTATTCTTGAATCATTTCGACCCAACGAGTCTGCCTGAGGTTGAGGTTGGGCTGAGTGAAGATGTACTTGAGGCTCTTATGATCCATGAAGATGTCCACTTTCCTTCCCAACAAGAGATGTCTCCACGTTAATAATGCATGGACAACTGCCGCCAGCTCGAGGTCATGAGTGGGGTAGTTCTTTTCGTTGGGCTTCAACTGGCGAGAGGTATAGGCCACAACTTTCTTCTCTTGCATTAACACAGCACCGAGACCTTGCAGGGGGGCATCATAGAAAACTTCGAATGGTTTGGATTCATCAGGAGGAGTCAAGACAGGAGCTGTGACTCACTTCTCTTTGAGGGTGCTAAAAGCAATGTCACATTCAGGCGTCCAGACATACTTGACATGCTTCTGGAGGAGGTTGGAAAGAGGCTTTGCAATCTAAGAGAAATTCTCAATGAATCTTCGACAATAGCTTGCAAGCCCAAGGAAACTACGGAGTTGCTTCACATTCTGAGGCGGTTCCCAATTCAGAATTGCAGACACCTTCTCAGGATTAACAATGATGCCCTTGGATGAGATGATATGGCCAAGGTAGAGAACCTCATCAAGCCAGAACTCACACTTGGAAAACTTCGCATAGAATTAATGCTCTCTGAGTTTGTCGAGTACCAATCTCAAATGCTTGGCATGATCCTCCTTATTCTTGGAAAAGACCAAAATATCATCGAGATACACCAAGACAAAATCATTTGTGTAAGGGTTGAAGATTAAGTTCATCATGCGAGAGAACGTTGGAGGAGCATTGACAAGGCCGAAAGACATGACAGTATATTCATAAGAACAATAGCTTATTCTGAATGTTGTCTTGGGGATATCTTGTTCACGAATGCAAATCTGATGATAGCCCATACGGAGGTCAAGCTTGGAGAAAACTTGGGCGCCTTTAAGTTGCTCGAAAAGCTCATTGATGTTGGGAAGTGGATACTTATTCTTTATTGTCTTCTTGTTCAATGGATGGTAGTCGACGCAGAGTCGTTCTGTTCCATCCTTCTTCTTGAGAAAAAGAACACCACAACCCCATGGAGAAGAACTCAGTCTGATCAGACCCATACGCTCTTGTTCATCGAGTTGTTTCTTCAACTCCTTCAACTCTTCTAGTCCAAGCTTGTAAGGACGTTTGCAAACAGGTTCCGTGACAGGCTCAAGATCGATAACGAATTCAACTGGCCGGTGAGGAGGCATTCCTGGAAGCTCTTCTGGAAAGACGTCTTGATATTCACAAACGACTGGAATCTGACAGATGGCATTCAACTCGCCCTTCTCATTGAGAAAAAACAGTCGAATGGTATCATCACAAGCGGCATAGATGATCACATCCTCGGAAGAGTGTGTCAATTTAATCTGCCTCGCAGCACAATCAAGCTGAGCCTTGTGCTTATGAAGCCAGTCCATGCCGAGAATTAGATCAATATCCGAGTCACCAAGAACCATTGGAGAAGACAGAAATCTATAGTCTCCCATTTTGATGGAAACATCTGGGATCATCGTGGTAGCCCTCATAGACTTGCCCAGAGAAACCACTTCCGTGGGTTTACCCAACATTTCCGAAACGAAGTCATGGTTTGAAACAAATGATCTTGACATGAAACAATGTGACGCACCAGTGTTAAAAAGAACTTTTGCAGGAATATATTTAACTGGAAAGTTACCCATGATCACTTCTGAAGAATCCTCTGCCTGAGCTGCGTTCATCATGTTGACCTTAGCATGCTTGGGATTATGCTTGACCACTGCATTGCTGGCAGATCTCATAGGAGGAGGCGGAAGGCACCTTTGGTTGAAGCACTTGTTTGCATAGTGTCCTTTCTGCTGACACTTGTTGCAAGTAACCTCTGAGAGCGGACGGTGATAAGGAGCACTTGACCTTGGAGTATGAGACTGAGCTTTGTTCTGATAGCCTGGGTTGGGTGGGTGGGAATATCCAATGCCACCTTTGCTCTTCTACTGGTAGGGCTGACGGAACAGAGGAGGAGGAGGCAACCAGAACTTCTATTGCTTAGTTGCCACTTGAGTTGAAGAAGAAGATTGAGTTGCATCCCTAACTCTCTTCTTAGAAGCATCACACTTGAGCTGAGAAGCTTCTTGCTTTAGTGCCATGTTGTAGAATTCATCATACTTAGTCGGCTCAAAAAGCACGAGAGCTAATTGCAGATCTTCTCTGAGGCCACCTCTAAATTGATAGATCATTCTCTTTTCATCAGGGACGTCTTGTTTAGCAAAGCGAGCGAGCCTCTGAAACAGGATATTGTATTGATACACGGACATGCTGCCTTGCTTGAGATTGCGGAACTCCTCACGCTTACTCTCAGCAACACTTTGTGGAATGTGATGAGCTTTGAAGTCTCGGCGAAAATCATCCCAGGTAATCACAGGACCTCCTCTGGAATCTTTGTATTGTTGATACCACTCAGCAGCTTGATCCTTGAGTTGAAAAGAAGCAAACTTGACAAAGTCCTCAGGACTGACATTTCTACACTCAAAATATTTGCAGATATCCACGAGCCAATCGTTGGCGTCTGTGGCCTCAACACAGTTGCTGAAGGACTTCGGCTGGTTTGCGAGGAACTGATTGAGGGTAGCAAACTGAGGCTGATTGTTGCCTTGGCCTTGATTTCCTTGGTTGCCTTGCCCTTGGTTGCGCTCTCGCAAGAGTTGCAAAAGCATCTGAGTGTTGGAGTTGGTGGCTGTCATATGACAGCTTGCCATGCCTCCGGAGGTGGAGGTGGTGGCGGAGGGTTCGGATTCTGACACGTTGGAGGAGCCATCCTATAGAGGTTGACATCCGTTAGCATCTTGAAAGACATATATTCAAGCTGAATCAATGGATTGAAATTTCAACATATAGCCTTAACATTCAAACAAGAATGAATGAATGAATTCCAAAGTAAATCATCACACGTCCATAAAGTTGAGAAGCCACTTAGATAAAGGTAGATGAATAAATCAACAAGGTGCAGATATGAACAAATATTTGGTAAGGATTACCCAATCACAAACCAAATATCTGCGGGGAGAAATACTAGAGCTACTTGAATTCCCACCTATAAAACTCCCGAAACTTTCTGGTTATGCAATCAGGTGTTGGGGATATTGGGGAAGCATAATATCTGACCCAAAACTAGCAAATCCTACATCCAGTTGTATCCATCCTTCAACACATAACCAAGAAACCTTCGGAAATCATTTACCTCAACCTTCGAAAAGCATCCGTTATACGAGTTATGGCAATACTCCCGAACTCCAGCCCCAGTACTGGGTGGCATCGAGGTTATCTCACCAACAACTGCATAAAAGAGATTTTTGATGTCGGCGAACTCAGATATTCCAGAATTGCAACGATAAAATTGTGATGACAATACCTCGGAGCTCAACTCCCTGGGACACTGCCACAACCCCTAAACGTCAGGAGGAACCAAGAACAATGTTCTCGTCACAAAACCATCGGAACGATTCCAAGATACCCGCGTGATCCTAAAAAAATCGTGAAATTTGAGGAGAGAAGAGTCAAAACTCTACGTCAGGAGGCCTCACCAGAGCGACGAAGGGAGTGAGGAGTAAAAAGAATCCTACTCTCCGATATATATAATCCCATAAGACTCAAAATATTTTCTTCTAGACTCAACAACGTCAGCGATTCAATCAAGCAGGGGGCTCCTAAGTCGGGGAAGGCTCTAATAACCAACTTGTAACACGCACAATGCGGCTATATCTCCCACGTGTCGGGGCACGACTTAGAGGCATAGCCGCATGGTAGGCATGTCGCAAGAGGGGTAATCTTTACACAACCCATGTACTGAATAAGAAAGGGATAAATAGTCGCTTACAATCGCCACTTCACACAATACATAAATAGTCATACATCATCCAGAATACAATCAAGGTCCGACTACGGAACCAAAATAAAGAAATACAACCCCAAATGCTAGATCCCCGATCTCCCCAACTGGGCTCCACTACTGATCATCCGGAAAAGAAACATAGTAACGGCCCGAATCCTTGTCGAACTCCCACTTGAGTTCGGTAGCGTCCCCTGCACTGGCATCATCGGCACCTGCATCTGTTTGGAAGTATCTGTGAGTCACGGGGACTCAGCAATCTCACACCCGCGAGATCAATACTATTTAAGTTTAAGGGTAGGAAAGGGGTAGTGAGGTAGAGCTGCACCAAGCACTAGCATATATGGTGCCTAACTTACGCAAAAGAGAGCGAGAAGAGAAGCAAAGCATGGGCGAGAAGCTATAAATGATCAAGAAGTGATCCTGAAACTACTTACGCTCAAGCATAACACGAAACTGTGTTCTCTTCCCGGACTCCGCCGAAAAGAGACCATCACGGCTACACATGTGATTGGTTCATTTTAATTAAGTTAAGTGTCAGGTTCTCTACAACCGGATATTAACAAATTCCAATCTGCCCATAACCTCGGGCACAGCTTTCGAAAGTTCAAACCCTGCAGGTGTGTCCCAACTTAGCCCATCACAAGCTCTCACGGTCAACGAAGGATATTCCTTCTCCCAGGAAGACCCGATCAGTCTCGGAATCTCGGTTACAAGACATTTCGACAATGGTAAAACAAGACCAGCAAGACCACCCGACTGTGCCGACAAATCCCGATAGGAGCTGCACATATCTCGTTCTTAGGGCACACCGGATAAGCTAAGCGTACAGGTACCAACATAACCCAAGTTGCCAAGGGACGGTCCCGCATGGTGCTCTAGTTTGGACTAACACTCAAAGGAGCACCGGCCCGGGGGTTTAAAATAAAGATGACCCGTGAGTCCGTGAAACCCAAGGGAAAAGGATTAGGTGGCCATGCTGGAGGAGTTTTATTCAAGGCGAACTGTCAAGGGGTTCCCATTATCACCCAACCACGTAAGGAACGCAAAATCAAGGAACATAACACCGGTATGACGAAAACTAGGGCGGCAAGAGTGGAACAAAACACCAGGCATAAGGCTGAGCCTTCCAACCTTTACCAAGTATATAGATGCATTAAAGTAAACAAGATATAATAATGATATCCCAACAATATTGATGTTCCAACATGGAACAAACTTCACCTTCACCTGCAACTATCAACGCTATAAGAGGGGTTGAGCAAAGCGGTGGGTTAGAGGCTTGTCATGGCAATATGGGAGGCATGATATAGCAAGTGGTAGGTATCATGGCATAGCAATAGAGCGAACAACTAGCAAGCAAAGATAGAAGTGATTTCGAGGGTATGGTCATCTTGCTTGCAAAGTTCTCAGATATGACGAAAGCTTGATCCTCGTTAGCGTACTCAACAGGTTCCTCGATCACGTACTCGTCTCCCGGCTCTACCCAAAGCAAGAACACAATCAAAGGAACAACAATCAATCACAGTGCATTGCACAAGCAACATGATGCAAAACATGGCATGACATGCGGGATGTGATATGCAATGCATATGCGTGCTCCGGAAGGAAAAGATTGATCAAGGCATCAACATGGCAAAACAAGTGTGCCGCTAGAAAGATGAGATGATTTCGGTCGAAATCGATATAAAGATCACCGGAATCGGATGCACGGTTTGCAAATGGCAAGCAAAACTACAATGGCACAATTTTGCGATTAAAAGCATGATGCCATCTAGAATGCAACAAGAAACTAAGCTACTGGACTCCAACATAATAACAAATCTTATGGCAGTGATGTACTCAAGATGCTTGACAAAACATGAACACTGAGTTACGGCTAAATCATCGAAGAGAAGGTTCAAGCAAGCATGGCAAAAGTCCAAAAGATATCAGCTTCACAGACTTAGTGAAAATACTAACATGCCAGAAATAACATCAGGAAGCCATGTTTAGAGCAAGCAAACAACATGCTACAGGAACATATCATAGCAAACAAAGGCATGGCATGAATATACTAAATGAATAGATCAAAAGTCCCTTACTAATCATGAGCCAAAAAGGCACAGAAGATATGATGGCACCCATGTAGACAAAGCAAGTTTTATTAAGAGTTTCAGACTTTGCAGAAAACAGAGCATGGCATAAACAGAATTATGGAGGCACCTTTGCGAGCTCAATTCACTCATCACAAGGCATTGCATGACAATATAAGCATAGCATTAGCAATAATACATGTTCATGAAGCTAACCAAGGCAATAACAAGTTCATAGCATGCATGGATCACTAACAACAACCATGGTAAAATTGATTAACATGTAAACAATCTGCCAGGAACATTTTATAGCAACAGTAGAGCAAGCTTAAGACATGCTACATCACTCCATAATTGTAAACAGGGGCATGTATGGATAGAGCACAACCATATGTCCAAATCATCCTTACTGGAGCAACTCAAAACAAGCATGGATCTCACGGTAGCATCATGTTTACATGGCATAAAAATAACAGCAGAACAAGGACTTAGCAAAATACTAAGTCCCTGAAATCAGCAATATCATGAAGGCTACTTTGCATGCTTGTGCTAGTCACCACATTGATCACAAAAATACATGGCAAGCACCCTTGTAAATATGGCATGGCATAGACCAAAACACATGTAGAGCTCATGCCCATATGATGCACACAACAAATGTGACAAAAATGACAAATCCTCATACTCTGATAAGTAACAGCACCTAACAATTTATAGTATTCTTGCATCAATGATTTGGGCATCAATGTGGACTCAAACAAGCATGTCACAATGGAATAAAATGAAGAGCATCTCACAATGAACATTTTGATATATCATGCGCATGAAACGGAGCTACGGTCACGGAGTTATGATGCAAAGAGCAGAGGATGAAAATATGAGCAGGGAAAAAGACTTAGGGAAAAATCATGTTCGTCGGATCTTTGCCGGGGAACTTGCCAGAGTGGAGGGAGATGGCCGGAGTGGAGGGTCCGGCCGGATCCGGGCGCAGGGTGGCCGATCGGCGGTGGGCGGAGAGGCTCGGGTGAGGGGCAGTGGCCGGCGTGGCAAAGGGCGGCGGCGGCCGGCGCGGCGAAGGGCGACGCGCGCGAGCGTGCGCGGGAGGAGACGGCGGCGGTGGCGCACGGGCCGGGTGGGCCGGGCGCGGGCCTGGCTGGCCAGCGGCGCAGGGAAGCCTGCAGGACATGTGGCACCCTCTGATTGGTGTGGGCGCGACGGCGGACGCGTCCGGTCCGATCCGGACGTGTTCGGCGGCGGAGAGGAGCGGGGCTAGGGTTTCACCTGCGCAAGGATTTCGGGGAGGGTAGATATTTATAGCTAGGAGGAGGTAGGAGTGTCCAAATGAGGTGTAGTTTTCGCCCACGCGATTGTGATCCGACGGCGGAGGACATGGGAGTGGTTTGGATGGGTTTTTGGGCCGTTTTGGAGGGGTGTTGGGCTGCAACACACGAGAGGCCTTTGCGGTTCCCCGGTTAACCGTTGGAGTATCAAACGGACTCCAAATGGCACGAAATTTGACAGGCGGTGTGCCGGTGGTGTACCAAGGCCACTTGGCAAATCTTGGTCCATTCCGAGAACATTTAACACTCACTCACGAAAGGAGACAAAAAGGGGGACACCGGAGGACGTAGGAGTGTCGTATTACAAAATGGACAACGGGGAAAATGCTCGGATGCATGAGACAAACACATATGCAAATGAGATGCACATGATGACATGATATGAAGTGCATGACATGAACAAAAAGTAAAACGAAGACAAAACCCAACCACGAAGGGAATCTCATAACTTAAACCGAAAATGGCAGAGTCAGAGTTACAATTATGGTAAGTTACATCCGGGGTGTTACAGCGTCTCGACGCAAAGTACCAACTCCCTGATAAACTTACCCCTACTGAGCGCAAAAAACTTGTCCCTACAATCAGAAAAGTTCAAGCCTTGCTAGGGAATGGTTTAACTAGAGTCGATCTAATCCGCTGCTGGGTCGCATGGCGGATCATACCTTTAAGCTGCCAACCCGGCTTGATGTGCACATATACCGGAGGAACAGATGATCCCTTACGTCATAGCTCTCTGCGCCTGACTGAAGAGGGCATCATTGTGATGGCCACCACACTTGTAAACAGCAAATATGAAGACTGCAGCCAAGTGGGTTTGAACCCTTTCTGCAAGCTTAATCTGGCGCCAGAGGTAAATCTTTTGACTTCTTTTTCCTTTAGCAGTTTAAACATTGCATGAACTTCAACATGTTATCCTTCTACAGGCTAAATCTGACTTTTGGAAGGCCAAATATAACCACGAGGCTGCCAAAAAGGCTAAAGCTGCTGCGAGAGCCGCCAAAAAGACCGTAAGGAAGTCTAAGAAGAAACCAAGTGCCTCTGAATTGCTTAAGCTGGATGACACCTCTGAGTCGGAGGTAGCCCTTGACTCTCTTAGCCTGTTTTTTAACAACCTTATTGACACTGACTATTACCAGGATGACACGGGGGCCAGCCAGGCAGTCGAAGAAGAGGTAACTATTATTTCCTCCAACTCAGAACCTTTACCAAGGAAAAAACTTCGGCGGGTAACCCGGAAAGTAAGGTTTTCACACCCCTTGGCTTATTTAGATCCTCATTTTCTTTTGAAATGACAGCAACATGAGAACCGCCGCCAGACCCGGACCGGTGGAGATGATGATTTATCCTCCGGCTTATCGAACACTCCTAGGAAACGCCAAAATGAGGTTCTTTTTAACCTTAACCCTTGTATTTACCAACGAGTTACTTTTATTAATCACTCAATTTTGATTCCATCCTTGCAGAAGATTTCCAGCTCCTCCTCTGGTGACTCATCACAAACTCAACTGCTGGCTTTCAAGACTGCCCCTGGGTAATAATAAATATCTTTCTTCTGTACCTTTATATCTTTATCATTATACTGCTTATCCAAATTATTTTTAGCGGTCAAGTAAAGCCCAAAAAAGCAAAGGTGACAAAGTCGGCCGAGGATCCGAAAGCTGCTGAACCGGATCAGCCAACCCTTGTACCAGAACACCCTGAACAACCGGAAGATCCTGCCGTCAACGCTCGACCGGATTTACCCGAGTTGTCTGTTGACGAAACCACTATTGATCCATCGATTACTGAACCGTCAAGATCAGCTAACCCGCCAAAGACTCATGGTGATGACATTTTGATCACTGGCACCAGATTCGTTGAACCGGGAAATCCAACTGTACTAGCGAGACACTCCGCCAAACAAGAAGTCATGGAAAGATAGAAAGTGAGGTTTGATGTCTCCCACTATGCTCACTTGAGTATTAGTGAAATTTTATCTGGCTATGTCAGTCAAGTGCATTCTGGCCATGACTTGGTGATTGAAATGGTGTAGCAAATGCACCAGAAGTATGAGGTACATCATCTGGCTTATATCTATATCCTGACAGCCCCCAAGTCTTCTGATTATGGTAAACTTGAATAATCTGTAGACTTGAAATGTTTATAAGCTTATGTTCTAGACTCCCTCCAAGTCCGGATTGTGATGATAGCATAATTTTGCATCTGTAGTCCCCAAGGGCCGGTTTAATCAGTATGAACGAGCCCGTCCTCTTAATCATTGTGTAAAAGAAACAAAACTTAACTGCATATCCCCCATGAGTTGGCTGTGACTAATAATAGCACACCCGTCTCATCTTAAAAAAGAAAACAAGCAATGTGCATTAGCCCCCAAGTGCCAGATGTTGTTGCTTGCAAATCACCTCGGACTTTTTTTAAAAGAGTCGTTTCCTTTGAAAAATTGTGTTGACAGACATTAGCCCCCAAGTGCCAAGTGTTATTGCTTGCAAAGCACTTGGGACTTGTATTATTGTAATCCGCCATGAAACTTAATGGCCTTATACTATATGAAGGCTGCTAGCACAGAACTGGAAACCCAATTGAATGAAGCCAAGACCCGGCTGGCGGCTCAAGAGACTGAGACCAAAAAGGCTGAATCAAAATTTCAGTTTAGTGTGTCTGAAGCCGAAAAATTGAAGACCAGCTTTGCTGCGGACAAAGAGGCTTGGGCCAAGGAAAAGACGGTCCTGAGTCAGCGCACTAAGAAAGCCGAGGCGGCTCTGGAAGAGGTTACCACTGAACTCACTGGTTTAAAGAACCGTGTGTCTCAGATGGTTTCTGCAATCTTCGGTAAGTCACCTTGTTATTTACCCAAAGTAAATATTTGTCATCATAATATAAGCCGCCACTTAAACAATTGTGTAGACTTTGCAGGTCCCAGGAGTAGCAATCTGAGCCGAGATACATTGGTCAAGCTCAAGGTGGTTTACACGCTTGTTGAGAAATTATACACTGGAGCTCAGTGGACTCTTGCCACTATCTCCCCAGTGAATCAAGGACCAAATCTGTTAAGTGATGTCTTGAAGAAGTTGTCCATCTTACCCACCAGGTTCCAAGAAATCAAGCAATCTTGTGCTAGAGCCGGAGCGGTGACAGCCTTGAGCCGTGCAAAAGCTTGGGTACTGGAATTAGACCCGGCAGACGTAGCCAGCGGGTATCCTAGTCTCAAGGAAGATGGAACCCCTTTTGACCAACAAGACTTTGTTGCCTGCGTCAAAGAGATTCGCCCTCATGGTACAATCATTGCCGAAGAGACCAACCTCACCAAATATCAGCCGGGTTATGATGCAGATAACCAGAAGATGCCGACTCCTTCATACAAAGTGATGGATTGAATTCCACCCATTCGTAAGAACACTTTCGCCCCTGATATTGATCCGTCTGATCTGATTGACGATGAAGCTGAATTCGTCGCCTTGCGTGGCTTTGACTGGTCCAAACCCCACTTCCAGACGGTGGAGGAGGAAGACAAACCGGCAAGGGATGAATCGCAACCTTCGAGTCAGCCAGGCCAAGATTCATGAACCGGGGCCGGTTTATTATCTGCTCGTTGCGATACTTAAGAACAATCATCTTTTTGGGCACCAAGCACCTTGTAATAGGCTAGCTTTAAAAACTCTTGTTCTTCTATGCCATCGTGCATATTGTGTTGTTCATGACACTATTTATCCGCTATGCGAAGATATGCCCTATGTGCCTGATGATATTATCAATTTTGAATTTGTTCCTACATACACCAGGTGAAAAGTGTCCTGGCGGTTTACCGCTGGACGGGTTATAAGGCCCCAATATAATATTATCATGATTTATAACCAAGACTGGACTAAATAATAATCATATATGATTAAAAATATGTCATACCTGTGATATTTGACCACACTTGTTGGTTTACCAAGCCAGTGTAGTAAGGGCGATAACCCAAGACTTTGGACACTGGTAATTATCAGAGATTGCCGGCTTATGAGAAAAGCTGGACCGGGTTAATAAACACCGGATATTATCTTTATTCCATACTGGCAACTTATAGTCGAAGACCAGGCCGGGTTAATAAACACCGGTGATTTACCATAAATATTTATAAGTCTTATCAAATAACCCTCAAAAAGAAAGAATCTATTGAAAACAAACCAGAAGCGAGGCTTTTCATGGGCTGCCAGGCCACTGAGTTAAACCATTTTACAAACCTTATAAGATGGACCTCACGTTAACCAATCGTCGTTTTAACTTTGACAAGTTCAGGGTCTTCATAAGATTGACTTGTCAAATGTTCGGCGGGTCTTTCCAGGATTACCTGGGTGGAGTGACTTACTTAAAAAGGCAGGATAACCCGGGGTTTTAGGTGAATACACCTGGCTTCCAAGCCTGGCTTTTATAGTCTATCACAAGGTTACAGACTCTTTGTTCTTTAGAACAAAAGAGTCCCCAAGCAATATTTTGAGCTGTGCTCAAGGTCTACCTATGTTTGAGTTGCGCTTTTGCAACAGACTCTCTTTGGTCCCTTTAACCTAGGCAGCAAGCCCCCAAGTTTTTTTATGTGGCTTATAAGCCGGATCAAAGGGTAATCATAACTTTGTTGTATAAAGCAGAAGCCCCCATGTGACCAAAAACTCATTATTTAAAGAGGAAAAACGACAGAGACCCTGCTTTAGCAGGGATACCGGCTTTATTATATCGATCATAATATATACATTGGAAGAGCCAGTGGCTCAAGTGTAGTAAGGCCGAAGATGAGCAATATTCCACGGCAGGCGGGTCTCTTCCTCCGACGTGCGTGAGTCCTTGTGGCCTCGAACATCGATAAGGTAATATGACCCATTGTTCAGATTCTTACTTACCACAAAGGGTCCTTCCCAAGGTGGGGATAACTTGTGCATATCATTCTGATCCTGGATAAGTTGGAGCACCAGATCGCCTTCTTGGAAAGTTCTGGTTTTAACCTGGCGGCTGTGGTAACGGCGCAGATCTTGCTGGTAAATCGATGAACGAGCTGCCGCGATGTCACGCTCTTCATCCAATAGGTCAAGCACTTCCTGACGTGCTTTTTCATTGTTAACTTCAACATAAGCCGCCACCCGAGGCGAGTCATCATGGATGTTACTAGGGAGAACCGCCTCTACTCCGTAAACCATGAAGGAAGGCGTGTATCCCATAGATCTGTTAGGGGTGGTATTGATGCTCCATAAAACGGAAGGTAACTCCTCCACCCAACAACTCGGCGTTCTCTGCAGGGGAACCATAAAGCCGGGGCTTGATGCCTTTCAAGATCTCTTGATTGGCTCTCTCCGCTTGACCATTAGATTGAGGGTGAGCCACTGACGACACATCAAGCCGTATGTGCTCATGTTGACAAAATTCTTCCATAGCACCTTTAGAGAGATTAGTGCCATTGTCTGTTATGATGTTGTGTGGAAAGCCAAAATGGAAGATCACCTTCTTCATGAATTGAACCGCCGTTGCTGCATCACACTTACTGACTGGCTCTGCCTCTACCCACTTAGTGAACTTATCAACCGCCACCAAAAGGTGGGTCTTCTTATCTTTGGATCTTTTGAAAGGTCCAACCATATCAAGCCCCCAAACTGCAAACGGCCAAGTAATTGGAATCATCCTCAATTCCTAAGCCGGCACATGAGATCGTCGCGAAAATTTCTAACATCCATCAGATCTTCTGACCAGGTCCTCCGCATCAGCATGAGCTGTTAGCCGATAAAATCCATGACGAAAAGCTTTAGCCACAAGAGATTTTGAACCGGCATGATGACCACAGTCTCCTTCATGAATCTCACACAAGATCTCACAGCCCTCCTCTAGAGAAACACAATGTTGAAATGCTCCTGTGACACTGCAATGATGTAATTCTCCATTAACAATTGTCATTGACTTAGACCGCTGGGTTATCTATCTGGCTAAGGTTTCATCCTCAGGTAGCTCGCCCCGGGTCATATAAGCCAAATAGGGAACTGTCCAATCCGTAATTACATGAAGAGCCGCCACCAACTGAGCCTCCGGGTCAGGGATAGCCAAATCCGCCTCTGTCGGTAACTTGACCGATGGGTTATGCAAAACATCAAGAAAAACATTAGGTGGCACCGACATACGTTGAGAACCCAACCGGCTTAAAGCATCCGCCGCTTCATTTTTCCTCCGATCAACATGCTCAACTTGATAACCCTTGAAGTAACCAGCAATAACATCCACCTCTTGTCGATAAGCCGCCATGAGTGGATCCTTAGAATCCCAAGTACCAGAGACTTGCTGAGCCACCAAGTCTGAGTCGCTGAAGCACCTAATCCAGCTTAAATTCATCTCCTTAGCCATCCGAAGACCGTGGAGCAAGGCCTCATACTCAGTTGCATTGTTAGTACAAGGAAACATCAAACGGAGAACATAACATAAATTATCACCTCGAGGGGAAGCAAGAACAACTCCAGCCCCCGAGCCCTCCAATTGCCTGGACCCATCAAAGTGAATAGTCCAATGTGTTATCTGGCTTTTCCTCAGGCATCTGTAGCTTTGTCAAATCATTGATAAAATCCACTAGCGCCTGAGACTTAATAACCGTGCGAGGCACATATTTTAACCCGTGAGGTCCAAGTTCAATAGCCCACTTAGCAACATGGCCAGTCCCTTCCCTGTTTTGGATGATATCTCCCAAAGGAGCAGAGCTGACCACAGTGATGGGATGACCCAGAAAATAATGTTTAAGCTTCTGGCTGGCCAAGAACACCCCATATACAAGCTTCTGCTAGTGTGGATATCTCTGCTTGGACTCAATAAGCACCTCACTGATATAGTAAACCGGCCTTTGAACCAGATATTCCTTGCCTGCCTCCTTCCTTTCTACCACAATGGCTACACTGACAGCCGGCTATTAGCAGCCACATATAACAACAAAGGCTCCTTATCAACAGGGGCAGCAAGCACGGGCGGCTCAGCCAGCTGTTTCTTTAAGTCCTCAAACGCTGCATTAGTGGCATCACTCCAGATAAAATTATCTGTCTTTTTCATCATCTGATATAGGGGGGTGGCCTTCTCTCCTAACCGGCTTAAAGCCGCAATACGACCTGCCAGACGTTGCACATCATTGACACATGCCGGCTTAGCCAAAGAAATGATGGCTTTGATCTTCTCCGGATTAGCTTCATTTCCTCTGTTAGACACCAAAAAAACCCAGGAGCTTGCCTGTCGGCACACCAAAAACACATTTGGCCGGGTTAAGCATCATCTTGTAAACCCGGAGATTATCAAAGGTTTCCTTCAAATCATCTATCAATGTCTCTTTCTCTCTGGATTTCACCACAATATCATCCACATAAGCATGAACATTACGCCCAATTTAGTTATGAAGGCAATTTTGCACACATCTCTGATAAGTTGCTTGGGCACTCTAGATCCCAAAAGGCATAGACACATAGCAGAAGGCTCCAAAGGGAGTTATGAAAGTTGCCTTCTCCTGGTCCTTAACTGCCATCTTGATCTGATGATAACCAGAATAAGCATCCAAAAAACTCAAATGCTCACAACCCACTGTAGCATCAATAATCTGATCAATACGAGGGAGAGCAAAAGGATCAATCGGACAAGCCTTGTTTAAATCTGTATAGTCCACACACATACGCCAAGTGTCATTCTTCTTAAGTACCAGCACCGGGTTAGCCAACCACTCAGGATGGAAAACTTTAATGATAAACCCAGCTGCCAAGAGTCGGGCTACTTCTTCTCCGATGGCCTTCCATCTCTCCTCATTAAAACGGCGAAGAAACTATTTGACTGGCTTAAAATTTGGATCAATGTTAAGAGTGTGCTCAGCGAGTTCTCTTGGTACACCCAGCATGTCTGAAGGCTTCCATGCAAAGATGTCCCAGTTCTCACGGATGAACTCAATGAGCGCGCTTTCCTATTTCAGATCCAGATTAGCACTGATGTTGAACTGCTTGGATGAGTCACCAGGAACAAAATCAACCATCTTGGTATCATCTGCTGATTTAAACTTTATAACCGGATCATGCTCTGTGGTTGGCTTTTTCAAAGATGTCATATCTGTCGGGTCAACATTGTCCTTGTAAAATTTGAACTCCTCCGTTGAACAAACCGACTCAGCATAATCTGCATCCCCTTCTTCACATTCCAGAGCTATCTTACGGCTTCCATGCACTGTAATGGTTCCCTTGTGACCCGGCATCTTGAGCTGCAGATAAACGTAAAACGGCCGCGCCATGAACTTAGCATAAGCCGGCCGTCCAAACAGAGCGTGATATGGGTTGTGGATCTTGACCACTTAAAAGGTTAACGTCTCTGACCTAGAGTCATGATTATCTTCAGAAACAACTTCCAGAGCTATCTTACCAACTGGATATGCCGACTTACCAGGCACCACGCCATGGAAAACGGTGTTTGACGGCTTAAGATTTTTATCAGTCAATCCCATGCGACGGAAAGTTTCATAATAAAGGATATTGATGCTGCTCCCTCCGTCCATGAGTACTTTGGTAAACTTATACCCTCCGACCTAAGGTGCGACCACCAAAGCCAAATGACCTGGATTATTAACCCGGGGCGGGTGATCTTCCCGACTCCATACGATGGGCTGCTTAGACCAGCGTAGATAACGAGGAACTACCGGCTCAACAGCATTGACTGACCTCCTATGAAGCTTCTGGTCACGTTTACACAAGCTAGTGGTAAAGAAATGATACTGCCCACTGTTCAACTGCTTTGGGTTGCTCTGATAACCATATTGTTGCTGCTGTTGACCCCCCCTGATTACTCTGCTGGTTGTAACCACCCTGATTGACGTGATTGCCTTGATTTCCCTGGAATCCAGAGTTAGAACCGCCACCGCCATAACCCGGACCATGAAAGCCAGATCCAGAACTGCCACCTGGCCCATGACTGTCTTGAAAAAGATAGGAATTCTTGTATTCTTTCGTAATGTGACAATCCTTCCAGAGGTGCCCGGATGGTCTTTCCCTCGTACCATGTCTTGGGCAGGGCTGATTTAACATCTGTTCAAGATTGATACTGGATCCTCCAGCCCATGGGGACGGTTTACCCTTGCGACGCTGACCATTATTCTGTGCATTGGTGTTAGCCACAAAGTCAAAATTATTATCAGCCTTGTGCTTACCGTTGCCTCCCTGGTTCGCCGGGTTATGCTGCTGCCCCTTGGCGTTGCTGCTCTTCCTTCCCTTCCCTGGCTTTTCATCATCAGACTCGGGGTTCTTGGTACTATCAGAGTCAGCATACTTAACTAGAGCCGCCATGAGCGTCCCCATGTCATTGCAATGGCGTTTGAGCCGCCCTAGCTACTGCTTTAAGGGCGTGAAACGACAATTGTTCTCCAACATCAACACTGCTGAGTCGGCATTGATGCGATCCGACGAGTGCAAGATTGTTGAGACCCGGCGCACCCAATGGGTTATTGACTCGCCTTCTTCTTGAACACAGGAGGACAGATCCACAATTGACATGGGTTGTTTACATGTGTCTTTGAAGTTCTGGATGAATTGGGCCTTTAACTCGGCCCATGACCTGATGGAATTAGCAGGGAGCCCCTTCAACCAAGTACGAGTTGTTCCTTCCAGCATTAGGGGGAAATATTTAGGGCATGCAGCCTCGCTGACATCCAGCAATTCCATAGCAATCTCATAACTCTCAATCCACGCCTCAGGACTTAAATTGGCGGTATAGTTAGGCACCTTACAAGGACCTTTGAAATCCTTGGGCAGACGCTCATTACACAGATCCGGCACTAAGCATGGCACGCCCAAATTTCTAAAGGTTACACCTGGCTCCACGGAAGTGGTTGGACGAACCGGAGTGGGTTGACGGGCCGCATACTATGCCGCTAACTCGGCCTCTTGACGGGCTCTTCCGATCCACCATGTTCTGAGAATCAGCACCACCGCCCGCCGGGTTATGTCCGTGCAGCGGGTTATGGTTTTGTCCACTGCTTGATACCGCCGGCTCATCAAGATGTCTGATGTAACTTCAGCTCGGGCGAGGGGTGGAATGAATCCTGTCACAACTGTAAGAATAAGCCTGTTGTTGGGTTAGTGATATTTGAAGAAGCTCTCTAGCTCTCCGTGTCTCGACCGCCGTTGGCGACTCACCATCAACCGGAAGAGCCGCCAGTCGTGACGCCACAGCGATCATGTTATCCAAAGGGTTAGAATAATGACCTGGTGGCGTCGGCACGTGCTGTGGCGAGTTATTGTTATGACGAGGTGGGTCCATTGTGCGCGGCTGAACCGACGTACCCGTCCCAGGTGCTTCGACCCGGTTTGCTACTACTGGGTTACTGGTTCCTGCTCCTGGCGTGTTAAAGAGATTCCTTGCCTCATAGACCGAAGGCAGATGAGTCTGATGCCTCCTCCTCATGACTTCATTGGAAGTGTTCTGATCAAACATGAGCTGGTAAGATTGTGACTAAATCCGTTGTGCCTAAGCATCCAAAGCGGCCCGCTCCTCGGCCATCCTGGTATTTTTTTGCGTTTAGCCCCTCCTTAGTCTGTGCTATCTCATCACGCACTTTCGTGATCGCCGCATTATGCTGATCCTGGTCCGCCGGGTTAACCACCGCTGTTAACAGCGATGTCAGCTTGTCCAGCAAATCGGTTAAAACCTGAGCCGGCGGGCGCTCAGGGCCTCCTGCCCCAGCAGCCGCTGCCGCTGCTGATCCAGAAATCAGCTCTGCCGCCGTTGATGAGTGCTACACAGGATGTGTACCGGCCATGAAGATTGCAACCCGGTTCGGCGGCTCACAGGGGTTCAGAATACTGTCGCCATCGGAACAGCCCCCAAGCTGGCCGTTTGGCAGTTGGTACAATGACTTGGTCTCACCGGTGGATGACTCGCCATCAGAGTGAACGACGGTCTCACTGCCAGATACCGATCTATCCTCAGATTCCACTCCATGGATAAATCCCACGAACGCACGATTCATGGTGGGCCAAACCCGGGCAGGTCTCGCACACTAAGCCGTATCGATGATGTCGGTGAAGATGTCTGGCTCAGGGCCCGGTTCGCCGATCTTGCCGATGAGGACGTGAATTCTGCCGAAGGGGATCCAGTACCCGTACTCAATTGAGCCGGCCTCGGGGCCCCAGCCTGCGTCGTCGATGTAGAGCTTGTCGCGACGACTCTTGGTCATCCAGCCCACAACGTATCCCTTGATCCCTTCGAAGTTGTCATCTAAGAACTTGAAACCATCGTGTGATAGCCCCACGGTGGGCGCCAACTGTCGTGGAATTGTCACGGCAGATGTCCTAGTGTGAGGACTTAGTCGTGGAGCCATCACGATGAGGTTAGCTTAAAGGGGTTAATCAGGACAAAGGGCATGAGGAGTTTATACTGGTTCAGCCCCTTACAGCGAAGGTAAAAGCCTAGTCCGGTTGTAGGTGGTATTGCTAGGGTTTCGATGAGCAGGGAGCAAATATGCTTGACCTGGCTCTCAATCTGTTGTTTCTTGTCCTAAGTCGCCGCTAGGCCGTCCCCTTATATACACGGGTTGACGCCCTGGAGGCTACAGAGTCCCAGCCGGCTTATACAACGTATCCAGCTCGGTGACCTTTCTTATATGCCTTACAGTACAAGTTTACACACATGGCGGTTTACATCCATGGGCCTTAAGCCGCCTTAGGGTCTGGTCCCTCTACCAAGCCTATCTATGAACCGCCATATGATCTTGGGCTTCATTGTGAATAATCGTCATAGGGATGACCCAACCCCTCCTGGGCGGGTCATACCTAATAGTTATATCCTCAACAATGGATGTGGCATTCCTGCGAGATGGTTATATAACCTGCGCCGAATGAATTTCCTGAGGCTATCGCACGAGAAGGTCAAGCACCAACAACCCCCGGAGGTGACGTGAACGGGGTTGGCTCGCCAGACAGAGCTCGGACATTGGATTTATTGACGCTGCAGGGACGGGCCCGAGCACAGACGCCGTGCCTAGCCTTCTTATGCAAAGGATCCTAAAGAAATACGATCGGCGCACGGCTCCCATGGTGGGTGACAATCAAGCAAGTGATATCCATAGATAGATTACGCATGAAAATCAACTAGCTTAGGTAAATGCGAGAACGATACATGCCACTGGGTCGGACCCGAGCGGCCTGGGGATGATGCAGCCCGAGGGGCGCCCCCAGCAGGGTGGACTAAAGATGCAAACGGATACATGCCACAGGGACTGACCCACGCGGCCTGGGAATGATGCAGCCCAGGGGGCGCTCCCAGCTGAATGAACTTGGAAAGATGTCACCTGGTTTGGTTGTCGAAGGAGTGTTGGGGTAGCTGAAGACGTGTAGTGAAGAAGCCGCTCCTCATGAGCCGTCGAGACCCTGAGCCTCGGGAGGCTCTGGAGGCTCGGGTGGCCTCCTGAGGACCGTCTCCATCTCCGCCAGGACTGCATGATGCCTAGCCTCCTAACCCGCCAGGGTGCTCCGCAGGTTGCGCTGGAAGGCGGCTGCTACGCTCGGCAGGCCGAAAAGCATGTGAACGTAGTTGTGAGGTGGACCCTCACACCGTCCAGCACGCGAAGGCCATAAGCGCTCCTGAGATGCAGCCCTGTTGAGCCCTGGGATGTCGATGCAGACACGTAGCTCACCACCCTCGCCTGTGTGGGGAGCAGCGCCAGGTGGGCGGCGGTCGCCGTGTATTGCTCTTGCTTCCTGAAGCTCCTGAGATGCCTTGGTGATGAACTCCTGAGCGTCGGGCGCTCCTCACCCGGTGTCCTCCTGAGGGAAGCGTGTCGCAAAGCACGCCTCCACGTGGTGCCCGAGCGCCTCCCTCGTGATGTTGGCCAGGTCCGAGGCCCTCCAAAAGAGAGCCCCCAAGCCCTGCCCGAGGAGGGCACTGGGCACGCCTCCCTATGCGAGGGAGGGAGGCGCCCCAGGCGCTGGCGTAGATCCTGAAGTGGCGCCACTTGAGGTGCCGCTCCCTTGAGGCCCAGTGCAGAGTAGCTACTTCTTCTTCTTGGGGTTGGCCTCTGGAGGGTACTGCGCGCCCGCGCTGTCAGGGTCTTCGATTGATGCAGCTTGGAAGGCGACATTCAGGGAGCACACCGCATCTCTTTCTTCGCAAGGGACTATGATGATTCCGCCGCTTCCCGACATCTTGAGGACGTTGTAGCCATGGTGGGTGACTGCCATGAATTTTGCCAGTGCTGGGTACCCGAGGATAGTGTTGTACAGCAGGCGGATGTGGGTGACATCAAAGTTGATGAGCTCGGTGTGGTAGTTGTTCCGCTGACCGAAGGTGACAGGGAGGCGAACTTGCCCTATCGGGGTGGTGGAGCCATCTGTCACTCTTGAGAAAGGCTTGGTGGGCTGGAGCTGATCGTATGGCACTTGAAGGCTATCGAACGTCTCGACGGACAGGACACTGAGCCTTGCGCCGCCTGTCGGTGTCAAAACTGGCGGATCTCGGGTAGGGGGTCCCAAACTGTGCGTCTAAGGTCAATGGTAATAGGGGACAGGGGACACGATGTTTACCCAGGTTCGGGCCCTCTCTATGGAGGTAATACCATATGTCCTGCTTGATTGATATTGATGAATATGAGTATTACAAGATTTGATCTACCTTGAGACCGTAATGGCTAAACCCTAGAGGTCTAGCTTGTATGGATATGATCATGAGTCTCTCCTATCCGAACAAAGTCCTCGGTTTATATAGACACCGGAAGGATCTTGGGTTACACAAGGTCGGTTACAAAGAAGGGAGTCTACATATCCGGTCGCCAAGCTTGCCTTCCACGCCAAGGAGAGTCCCATCCGGACACCGGTGCAGAGTCTTCGGTCTTTGTATCTTCATAGCCCATCAGTCCGGCCCATGGCTAACAGGCCAGACGCCCGAGGACCCCTTAGTCCAGGGCTCCCTCACCGCCATCGATGAGGGTCTTGGTGACTTGAACATTGCTGATGACGGGTGAGAAGAGCATCAGGAGGACGCCAGTGGTTGCCATGCATTTGAGCTGGTCCGCCAAGCTAAAGGTGATGGCGTACTTGGACCACCTGAGTAGGCACGTCGCCTTGAGCTTGGGGAGAGTTGCATTCACTTCGCGAGAGAACTGCTTGAAGATGCACTGGGAGGCTGGGGCCTGAGCGCCAGCCAAGATGCAGGCGATGGCACGCGGCTCCTAGAAGCCCCCAGCCCCTTCGTCCTGCCGATGGTCGTCGTTCCTCCTTGGCGGCAGTAGCGGAGGAAGACCAGGGTTGCCCTGAGGACGGTCCTCGCGAGGCTGGTCCCTCTAGGCACCCTCACGAGGATGGTCTTGCCAACGATCCTCGCGAGGCTGGTCGCGCCACTCCTGGCGAGGGCCATGGTCGTCCCAACGTCCTCCACCTCGTCCACCTCCTCAGTCGTAGCCTGGGTCGTTGCGCTCAGGGCATCGACCGAAGCGTCCATCTCGAATGTCCCTGAGCTCTTGACAATCGTTGGTGTTGTGGGTGCGCATGTTGTGTAAGGCGTAAAACTTACGGCTGCCCTTGGACGACTCAGGAAGATCTCCGCCATGCTTGGTGTCCAGTTCTGCTACGAGTACGGCCGCTCCTTTGCGCTTCATGTCCTTGACCTTGGCCTTCTTCTCCTTTGGATCCGCAGCAGGGATCTCGAGGAGGGAGAGGCGCCCCTCCTCAGCTCTTGCACACTTGGTTGCTATGTTGAACAGATCCAAAGTCATGCACAACTCCTCATGGATGGCGAGCTCCTCCTTCATCTTGATGTCATGTACACTGTCGGAAAATGCTGAGATGATGGCCTTGTCCGTCACCTTGGGGATCCAGATACGCGCGCTGTTGAAGCGCTGGATGTACTTCTGCAGGGTTTCTCCTGGCTGCTTCTTGATGCGGGGCAGGTCGCCCGCGACCTGGGGACGGTCGCGAGTGCCCTGGAAGTTGGCGATGAAGTGGTTGCACATCTCATCCCAGGAGGATATTGAGCCTGGGGGCAGGTTCAGGGGCCATGAGCGAGCGCCGTCCTTGAGAGCCATGGGAAACCAGTTTGCCATGACCTTTTCGTTGCCATTGGCCGCCTCGATGCTTAGCTCGTAGAGCTGCAAGAACTCCGCAGGGTCGGGGATGCCATCGTAGCGAGGAGGCAGATCCTTCTTGAACTTGCCCGGCCAGACGATGCTACGCAACTCAGGAGTGAAGGCGCGGCAGCCCGCCGTGGCCACCGGGGCCCGTCGCGAAGGCGGAGTTTGACCTTGGTGTCCCTGCGCCGCCACAACAAGTGGCACATGGCCCTACCGCAGCAAGCGATCCTGACATAGCGGTGCTGGAAGCGGTGGAGCGTTTTCTTGTGGACGAGGAACCTCCTGGCAACTTCCTTCTTCATGCGCAGGCGCACGGCGCGGTGGATCACGCCGCGGGACCGCACATCTTGGAGCTAGGATGTCGTCTTGATGCGGGGGAGGCTGAGGCACTCCATGAGCCGCACGCCTCGACGTGAGGGCACCATCTTGGTGCGAGGGGGCGGAGGCGCTCCGTGAACCACATCGCCCGCAGCCGGGGCGGGCGAGGCAGCGAGAGGGATGGTGCAGGAGAGCCCCCCGCGGCGCTGACGAGCTTGGTGATGCAGTCCAACCAGTCCTCGTAGAGGTCATTGACCGGGCGGTAGCGCAGGAGCTCGTGTGCCATGAGTAGTGCGGCCTGCGCGGCCGTGGGGGCACGGCGAGCGTGCGACGATGAGACAGCCGGAGTCTGCGACGGGGTGGCGGTGCGACCGTCTCGGCGCACGGAGGGGTGTAGTGAAGAAGCTTGCTGCTCATTTGCCACCGGGCCAGTGGCGGTGTTGGCGGTGGGTGACGGAGAACGACGGGGAATCCGCCGACAGGGCTGTCTGAGCGACGTGGGTGGCGAGAGCGGCCCGGCGCTCAACGCGGGCCCGGCAAGCGTCGGCCATGAACTTGGTGGAGTGGCGAAGCGTGGATCGACGAAGAGGAAAGCTTAAGCGCACCCCTACCTGGCATGCCAAATGCCGGATTTTGGGTTTCGGCAAATCCCTTGAGGTTCGAACACAGGTGTGTACACTAAGATCTCTCCCCCTCTCTAGCTCGCACTATGTATGATTTCACGGCCTAGCTCGACGAACCCAAAGAACACGACACACAAGATTTATACTGGTTCGAGCCACCGTTGTGTTGTAATACCCTACTCCAGTGTGTTGTGGTGGATTGCCTCTTGGGCTGAGAATGAACAGTTACAAGGGAAGAACAGCCTCACGAGGTGAGGTGTTCTTGTGCTTGGTGTGCTTGTGTGATTGAGGATCGGAATCAGCTGCCTCCCTATGGTGGTGGCTAGTCCTATATATAGAGGCCCTGGTCCTCTTCCAAAATATTGAGCGGGAAGGGGTCCTACAATAGCCAAATTCGAAGGGAGACAACTAGTACAAGCTATCCTGACAAAAGTAGTCTTCGCCTGCCAAAGGCTCCGGCGGTGACGTCGTCTTCGGCTCCACGGTGACCTCCGTCCTACCGTCCTGCTGGTCTTGGTCTTGTTGCACCGATATGGAAACCTTTGCCTGATGCCTCGGGACTCCTCGCATGTGCTTGCCCCTTTAGCACCAAAGAGGAAACAAGGACACTGTGCGCGCTGGTGCCCGTCTGGCGCCCGCCTGGTTCTAGTCGTCATGGCTTGCATCACATAAACCTCGCGAGGTGTCCCTTGCCTTGATCTCTCCGCCACTCGTGAGCCAGCCTGGTGAGGCCGCCCCTGAGGAGGTCTTGCGTCGTCCGCCTCGCAAGGCTTGGCCCCTCGCGAGGGTCTTGAGTTTTTGCTAGTGAAGATGGGCCGTACAGGGCCGCTGGTGGAGCCACGCTGCGGGCCGCAGGAAGGCAAGTCTGGGGACCCCCATTCCCAGAACACCGACAGCTCTATGATAGAGACAAAAGCAAAGTGCCCACAAAAGTTAAGCTCTTGAGCATGTGAGAGGACCTGGAATGTTGATGTCGCTGATGATTTTCTCAATTTGCACTTCATTTGCAACGCGAGGATGAGCTGGTTGTTGTTGAGGAATTTGATCAGCATTTTCTTCAGCATCATTTTCCTCAAGTGCATCAGCATGACATTATTCATGTTTTGGAATGACTTCTTCAGCAAATTCTTCGGTAGGAATGACATCCTCAGTAGCCTTGAACTTGATGGATTCCTCATGAGGTATTTCATCTGTCACAAGAGGTAGGTGCTCTCTTTGTGAGCCATTAGTTTCATCGAACCGCACATCTACAGTTTCAACAACCTTGTGGTGATAGGTGTTGAAGACTCTGTAGGTGTGCAGGTCCTTACCATAACCGAGCATAAAACCATCATGTGCTTACGGTGCAAATTTAGAACTGTGATGAGGATCTCTAATCCAGCATTTAGCCCCGAAGACTTTGAAATAACTCACATTGGGGTTTCTTGTCAGTGAGGAGTTCATATGCAGTCTTCTTGAAGAATTTGTGAAGATATACCTTGTTGATGATGTGGCACGCAGTATCAATTGCCTCAGGCTAGAAGCGAGTAGGCATCTTGTACTCATCAAGCATAGTGCGAGCCATCTCAACAAGAGTCATGTTCTTGCGCTCCATGATGCCATTTTGCTGAGGAGTATAAGGAGCAGATAACTCATGAGTGTTACCAAGTTCATCAAGATAGTCATCAAGACCAGTGTTCCTGAACTCAGTTCCATTCTCACTTCTGATGTGCTTGATCTTCACACCAAAGTTAGTTGAATCCCTCGAGGAAAATCGTTTGAAGACTTCCCGCACTTCAGTTTTGTAAGTGATGATATACACCCATCAATATCAAGAATAATCATCAACAATGACAAAGCCATATAAAGATGCAGCATTAGTAAATGTGGCATAGTGAGTAGGGCCAAAGAGATCCATGTGAAGCAATTCAAATGGATGTGTGGTAGTCATGATGGTCTTTGAGGGATGCTTGGCCTTGGTCATCTTTCCGGCCTCACAAGCTCCACACAAATGGTCCTTGAGGAATTCAACACCCTCGATGCCAATGACATGCTTCTTCTTCGCGAGCGTGTGCAAGTTCCTCATCCCAGCATGACCAAGTCATTGATGCCATAGCCAGCCTTCTAAAGCTTTTGCAAGTAGACATGTAGCAGGTTGTGGTCCTGTAGAGAAATCTACAGTATACAAATCTCCTCTCCTAAAGCCTTCGAAGACTTTGGAATTATCAGCTTCCATGATCACAACACAACGATACTTGCCAAAGACAACAACCATATCAAGATCACAAAGCATTGATACAGACATGAGGTTGAACCCTAAGGACTCGACAAGCATGACTTTGTCCATGTGTTGATCCTTTGAGATTGCAACCTTACCTAGACCCAATACCTTGCTTTTGCCTTTGTCAGCGTAGGTGATATGCTTCAGATGTGATGGATATATAGGAGAGTCCTACAATAAGCTCATGTCACCAGTCATGTGATTTGTACATCCATTATCAAGGACCCACTCAGTGGCTTTGGGTTGATCATCCTGCAGATGAATTAGTGAAGCTTACAAACTCATATACTTCATCAGTGAAAAATATGATATCAATTTCATCAGATCAATTTCGTCAAGCAATAGAACAGATAAAGCAGTATGAGGACGTGAGAAATGAGAATTCATTTCTTCATGATTAGCTTGTGTCCTTTCTAGCAAATTCAGGTCTCCAGCAAATTCTTCAGACGATTAAGTTCGTCTGGAGACCTAACCCTGCATAAGAGATTAGTTATTTTTCTTCACCACCCACATCTGAAGGGATGGCAAAGAGTTCATCATTCTGCGAGCTCCATAAGAGAAAGGTGGCATAGATGCCAATCCACTTCGTTTCACATAAGAGGGGTTAGGGTAAGCATAAGAGTAAGAAGAGAAATTCTTCGAGGATTTATGAACATAATGATTTGAAGAATAGTGCACATATACATAATCCTTAGATCTTCCCTGCAAAACAGAAGGGTTAGCATGATGATATTCGTATGAGGACTTTGATCCTTTTGAGGAATTTGATCCACGTGAGGAATTTGGTATGTATGAGGACTTGGATCCTTATGAAGAATTTGATCTGGGGTTCCTATTCTTCACAGGTGATGTCATGATGACATTCACCTGAAGACTTTCAAGGCACCTTTTGGGAACCCAGATTTTCTTCATAGGAGAATCGTTCCTGCAGTTAGTGCCAACATATCTAGCAAATACTTCACCATTCTGATTTTTGAACAGTTTATAGTTGGAGTCAAATGATTCATCAGAAGAATATGAAGATTCACATGTAAATCCAGATAAAGTAGATGGATCCACTGCAGGTCCCTTTGCAGCAACCCATGAGGTTTTGGGATACTGCTCAGGTTTCCAGTAGGTCCCATCGGCATTGAGTTTCCTCTCAAAGGCAATACCCTCTTTCCTAGGGTTCCTGTTGAGGATCTACTTTTTAAGCACATCATAAAGAGCCTGATGCCCTTTGAGGCTTTTGTACATGCCTGTCATATAAAATTCCTTCAGCCCTACATCGTTAGTGATACCAGCAATGTCCTCTGATGAGGAATTAGTGATAGCAGAGACAGTTGAAGAATTTGCAGCAATGGAAGCATTTGAGCATTTAGGTGAATAATTAGCAGATTCACGTTCAATGCACTTCAAACATGGAGGAATAAATTCTTCCTGAGTAGCGCTGATTTGTTAAACAAGTAATGTATCACGCTCCTTCTGAAGATCTTCATAACTCACTCTTAACTGCTCAAGATCTTCCTTTCTTTGAAGAAATTCATAAGAAAGCTTCTCATGATCAGATAAGAGTGTTATGATGACCTTGAAGATTGTAAAACTTGGACAGAAGTCCCTGAAGACTTTCAACCAAAGCTTTAGAATGATCCATTTCTTCACCCAACATATCGTCGTTCTCATCTAGCATGTTTTGAAATTTTTCCAAAGCTCTTTGTTGTTTAGTGGCAAGGGAAGCAAGTTTGACATAACTAGGTCCAAATTCATCATCAGATTCATCATCAATGGACTCAGATAAGTAGCATTCAGTTACCTTGGCACCTTTTGCCATAAGGCATGGTGCAGAGGATGATGATTCTGGATTGAAAGTCATATCCTTGCGCGATTCCATGAAGTCCTCGAACCAGGGTTCATGGTGAGATCGATAACTTTCATAGACCTTAGAGAGTTGGTCCCAGATGAGCTTCGCATGGCTGAGATGCATAACGTTCCTGAACTGATTTTGTGACAAGCCGGAGTAGATGATGTCCTTCGCCATGAGGTTGAGTAGCATGTACTTGCGAATATCATCAGCCTCCGCCATCTTGCATAGGTCAGTAAGACCAATCTCAGTGATGGCCCAGAGTTCGCTGTTCATCGCCATGAGGCGCTTCTTCATCATGGCCTTCCACTTGGGATAATCATGACTGTCAAAGATGGGGCATGTCACAGTCTTCATTCCTGTGGTCAACATAACTAAAACTCCAGGCGGTTAAACCAAAATCACACAGAACAAGGGAGTACCTTGCTTTGATACCAATTGAAAGTGTGTTAAGTCGACTAGAGGGGGGTGAATAGGCGATTTTTATGAATTCTTCACTGAGGAATTTCAGAGTGAGGAAATTCCTAAGAGAAGAACTACTTGAAGTGGAATAAGTACTCAGATGTAAACATAACAGAACATAAGCATGGTCTTCATGATGAAATGAAAACGAGCACAGAGTACAGAAAGCGTAAACACGGGATAAACAAGATGAACACAAACAGACTGAAGAAATTGAACCGAGGAAATTGGGAACATCTTCAGTCAAAGTCTTCAAACAAATATGAACAAGCACACAACACGGTAATGAGGAAATGGAAGGGTTGAGGAAATAGAACCAGTATGCTTGGTGAAGACAATGATTTGGTAGATGATACGTCTCCAATGTATCTATAATTTTTGATTGCTCCATGCTATATTATCTACTGTTTTGGACTATATTGGGATTTATTTTCCACTTTTATATTATTGTTGGGACTAACCTATTAACCGGAGGCCCAGCCCAGAATTGTTGTTTTTTGCCTATTTCAGTGTTTCGAAGAAACGGAATATCAAACGGAGTCCAAACGGAATAAAATCTTCGGGAACATGATTTTCTCACCGAACATGATCCAGGAGACTTGGAACCTGCTCCAAGGAACAAAAGAGGCGGTCACGAGGGTGGGGGGCACCCCCCTAGGGCGCGCCCCCTGCCTCATGGGCCCCTCGTTGCTCCTCCGGCGTACTTCTTCCTCCTATATATACACACATACCCCCAAACGATCTGAACAGGAGCCAAAAACCTAATTCCACCGCCGCAACTTTCTGTATCCATGAGATCCCATCTTGGGGCCTGTTCCGGAGCTCCGCCAGAAGAGGGCCGTCATCACGGAGGGCTTCTACATCATCCTAGCCCCTCCGATGAAGTGTGAGTAGTTTACCTCAGACCTTCGGGTCCATAGTTAGTAGCTAGATGGCTTCTTCTCTCTCTTTGAATCTCAATACAAAGTTCTCCCCCTCTCTTGTGGAGATCTATTCGATGTAATCTTCTTTTTGCGGTGTGTTTGTTGAGACCGATGAATTGTGGGTTTATGGTCAAGTCTATCTATGAATAATATTTGAATCTTCTCTGAATTCTTTTATGTATGATTGGTTATCTTTGCAAGTCTCTTCGAATTATCCGTTTGGTTTGGCCAACTAGATTGGTAGTTCTTGCCATTGGAGAAGTGCTTAGCTTTGGGTTCGATCTTGCGGTGTCCTTACCCAGTGACAGAAGGGGCAGCAAGGCACATATTGTATCGTTGCCATCGAGGATAACAAGATGGGGTTTATTTCATATTGCATGAATTTATCTCTCTACATCATGTCATCTTGCTTAAGGCATTACTCTGCTTTTAACTTAATACTCTAGATGCATGCTGGATAGTGGTCGATGAGTGGAGTAATAGTAGTAGATGCGGAATCGTTTCGGTCTACTTGTCACGGACGTGATGCCTATATACATGATCATGCCTAGATATTCTCATAACTATGCTCAATTATGTCAATTGCTCAACAGTAATTTGTTCACCCACCGTAGAATACTTATGCTCTTAAGAGAAGCCACTAGTGAAACCTATGGCCCCCGGGTCTATTCTCATCATATCAATCTCCATCACTTTAATCTTGCTTTGCTTTTTACTTTTCCTTTACTTTTTATTTTGCATCTTTATACGAAAAAGACCAAAAATATTATATCTATCATATCTCACTCTCGTAAGTGACCGTGAAGGGCTTGACAACCCCTAATCGCGTTGGTTGCGAGTAGCTATTGTTTTGTGCAGGTACGAGGGACTTGAGCGTGGCCTCCTACTGGATTGATACCTTGGTTCTCAAAAACTGGGGGAAATACTTATGCTACTCTGATGCATCATCCCTTCCTCTTCAGGGAAAACCAACGCAAGCTCAAGACGTAGCAACAAGGATTTCCGGCGCCGTTGTCGGGGAGTCTACGCAAAAAGTCAACATACCTAGTACCTATCGCAATCCCTATCTCTCGCATTACATTATTTGCCATTTGCCTCTCCCCCACTTCACCCTTGCCGTTTTATTCGCCCTCTCTCTCTATCCTCCCTCTCCTTTTCCGCTTGCTTTTTTTTTGCTCGTGTGCTAGTTTGCTTGTTTGTAGCGATGGCTCAAGATAATACTAAATTGTGTGACTTCACCAATACCAATAATAATGATTTCCTTAGCACTCCGATTGCTCCTCTTACCGATGCTGAATCTTGTGAAATTAATACTGCTTTGTTGAATCTTGTTATGAAAGATCAATTCACCGGCCTTCCAAGTGAAGATGCCGCTACTCATCTGAATAGCTTCGTTGATTTATGTGATATGCAAAAGAAAAAAGACGTCGATAATGATGTCGTTAAATTGAAGCTATTTCCTTTTTTGCTTAGAGATCGTGCTAAAGCTTGGCTTTCGTCTTTGCCTAAGAATAGTATTGATTCATGGAACAAGCGCAAAGATGCTTTTATCTCTAAGTATTTTCCTCCCACTAAGATCATCTCTCTTAGAAACGATATTATGAACTTTAAACAACTTGATCATGAACATGTTGCACAAGCTTGGGAGAGAATGAAATTAATAATACGTAATTGCCCTACTCATGGTTTGAATTTGTGGATGATTATACATAAAATTTATGCCGGATTGAATTTTGCTTCTAGAAATCTTTTAGATTCGGCCGCGGGAGGCACTTTTATGGAAATCACTTTAGGAGATGCTACTAAACTCCTAGATAATATTATGGTTAATTATTCTCAATGGCATACTGAAAGAACTTCTAATAAAAAAGTGCATGCGATAGAAGAAATCAATATGTTGAGTGGAAAGACGGATGAACTTATGAAATTATTTGCTACTAAGAGTGTTTCTTCTGATCCTAATGATATGCCTTTGTCTACTTTGATTGAGAATAACAATGAATCTATGGATGTGAATTTTGTTGGTAGGAATAATTTTGGTAACAACGCTTATAGAGGGAATGTTAATCCTAGGCCATATCCTAGTAATCCTTCTAATAATTATGGGAATTCCTACAACAACTCTTATGGAAATTATAATAAGATGCCCTCTGATTTTGAATCTAATATTAAAGAATTTATTTCTTCGCAAAAGAATTTTAATGCTATGATTGAAGAAAAATTGCTTAAGATTGATGATTTGGCTAGGAACGTTGATAGAATTGCTCTTGATGTTGATTCTTTGAAACATAGATATATTCCACCTAAGCATGATATCAATGAGTCTCTAAAAGCCATGAGAATTTCAAATGATGAGTGTAAGGAAAGAACCGCTAGGATGCGTGCTTCCAAAGATGCCTTTATTAAAGCGTGTTCTTCCAATTCCTATGAAAATCAAGATGAAGATCTAAAAGTTATTGATGTGTCCCCTATTAAATCTTTTTTTTGCAATATGAATCTTGATGAAAGTGAATATGATCTTCCTTTACCTAGAAGGCGTTCTAAAAATTCGGAGTATTTAGATCTTAATGATGAAATTGATGAAAGTGGATTTGAAGGAAATAAAAATCTAGATGTTGCTAAACCCACTATATTGGATTTCAAGGAATTTAATTATGAAAGTTGCTCTTTAGTTGATTGTATTTCCTTATTGCAATCCGTGCTAAATTCTCCACATGCTTATAGTCGAAATAAAGCCTTCACCGAACATATTGTTGATGCCTTGATGCAATCTTATGAAGAAAAACTTGAGTTGAAAGTTTCTATCCGTAGAAAACTCTATGATGAGTGGGAACCAACTATTAAAATTCAAATTAAAGATCATGAGTTTTATGCTTTGTGTGATTTGGGTGCTAGTGTCTCTACTATTCCCAAGACTTTGTGTGATTTGCTAGATTTCCGTAACTTTGATGATTTCTCTCTAAACTTGCATCTTGCGGATTCCACTATTAAGAAACCTATGGGAAGAATTAATGATGTTCTTATTGTTGCAAATAGGAATTATGTGCCCGTAGATTTCATTGTTCTTGATATAGATTGCAATCCTTCTTGCCCTATTATTCTTGGTAGACCTTTCCTTAGAACGGTTGGTGCAATTATTGATATGAATGAAGGGGATATTAGATTTCAATTTCCATTCAAAAAGGGCATGGAACACTTTCCAAGAAAAAAAATAAAATTACCACATGAAACCATAATGATAGCCACTTATGGATTGCCTACCAAAGATGGCAATACTTAGATTTATCCTCGATTTTATGCCTAGCTAGGGGCGTTAAACGGTAGCGCTTGTTGGGAGGCAACCCAATTTTATTTTTATTCCTTGCTTTTTGCTCCTGTTTAGTAATAAATAAATTATTTATCCTCTGTTTTGGTTGTGTTTTTTGTGTTTAATTAGTGTTTGTGCCAAGTAAAACCGTTGGGGAGACATGGGGAATGTCTTGTTGAACTTGCTGTAAAAAACAGAAACTTTAGCGATCACAAGAACTGCTGTAATTTTGATTTGGAGAGTGCTATTTAGTTAATTATTTTTGAAGATGATTAATAGATAAATTCCTCACGTCCAGAAATTTATTTTAGAATTTTGGGGGTTCCAGATCTTGCGCTAGCTACAGATTACTATAGACTATTCTGTTTTTGACAGATTCTGTTTTTCGTGTGTTGTTTGCTTATTTTGATGAATCTATGGCTAGTAAAATAGTTTATAATCCATAGAGAAGTTGGAATACAGTAGGTTTAACACCAATATAAAAAAATAATGAATTCATTACAGTACCTTGAAGTGGTTTTTTGTTTTCTTTCGCTAACGGAGCTCATGAGTTTTCTATTTTGAGTTTTGTGTTATGAAGTTTTCAAGTTTTGGGTGAATTCTTTTGATGGATCATGGAACAAGGAGTGGCAAGAGCCTAAGCTTGGGGATGCCCATGGCACACCCAAGATAATCCAAGGAGACCAAAAAGTCAAAGCTTGGGGATGCCCCGGAAGGCATCCCCTCCTTCGTCCACTTCCATCGGTAATTTACTTGGAGCTATATTTTTATTCACCAACATGATATGTGTTTTGCTTGGAGCATCTTGTATTATTTGTGTCTTTGTGTCTTAGTATGCCACAATCATCCTTGATGTACACACCTTTTGAGAGAGCCATACATGAATTAAAATTTGATAGAGTACTCTATGTGCTTCACTTATATCTTTTGAGCTAAGTAGTTTTGCTCTATGTGCTTCACTTATATCTTTTGAGTGTTATAATTTTGCTCTATGTGCTTCACTTAGATCTTTTAGAGCATGGTGGTGTATTTGTTTTAAAGAAACTATTGATCTCTCATGCTTCACTTAAATTATTTTGAGAGTCTCTTAATAGCATGGTAATTTGCTTAATAATAATATGCTTGGTATTCAAGATTTGTGAAACTTTCTTTTGAATGTGTTGAATACTAAGAAAAGATTGAAGCATGATAATTGTTTTGAGATATGGAGGTGATAATATTAAAGTCATGCTAGTTGAGTAGTTGTGAATTTAAAGAATACTTGTGTTAAAGTTTGTGATTCCTGTAGCATGCACGTATGGCGAACCGTTATGTGATGAAGTCGGAGCATGATTTATTTATCGATTGTCTTCCTTATGGGTGGCGGTCGGGGACGAGCGATGGTCTTTTCCTACCAATCTATCCCCCTAGGAGCATGCACGTAATACTTTGCTTTGATAACTTCTAGATTTTTGCAATAAGTATATGAGTTCTTTATGACTAATGTTGAGTCCATGGATTATACGCACTCTCACCCTTCCACCTTTGCTAGCCTCTCTAATACCGCGCACCTTTCGCCGGTATCGTACACCTACCATATACCTTCCTCAAAACAGCCACCATACCTACCTAATATGGAATTTCCATAGCCATTCCGAGATATATTGCCATGCAACTTTCCACCATCTAGTTCATCATGACACATTCATCATTGTCATATTGCATATCCCGGTACACCGCCGGATGCATTCACATAGAGTCATATTTTGTTCTAAGTATCGAGTTGTAATTGTTGAGTTGTAAGAAAAATAAAAGTGTGATGATCATCATTATTAGAGCATTCTCCCAGTGAGGAAAGAATGATGGAGACTATGATTCCCCCACAAGTCGGGATGAGACTCCGGACGAAAAATAAATAAAAGAGGCAAAAGAAGCCCAAATAAAAAGAGGGCATAAAATAAAAAAAGGCCCAAATAAAAAATAGATACATATAAAAAAATGAGAGAAAAAGAGAGAAGGGACAATGTTACTATCCTCTTACCACACTTGTGCTTCAAAGTAGCACCATGATCTTCATAGTAGAGAGTCTCTCATGTTATCACTTTCATATACTAGTGGGAATTTTACATTATAGAACTTGGCCTGTATATTCCAATGATGGGCTTCCTCAAATTGCCCTAGGTCTTCATGAGAAAGCAAGTTGGATGCACACCCACTTAGTTTCTTTTTGAGCTTTCATATACTTATAGCTCTAGTGCATCTGTTGCATGGCAATCCCTACTCACTCACATTGATATCTATTGATGGGCATCTCCATAGCCCGTTGATACGCCTAGTTGATGTGAGACTATCTTCTCCTTTTTGTCTTCTCCACAACCACCATACTATTCCACCTATAGTGCTATATCCATGGCTCACGCTCATGTATTGCGTGAAGATTGAAAAAGTTTTGAAAAAGTTAGAGTATGAAACAATTGCTTGGCTTGTCATCGGGGTTGTGCATGATTTAAATATTTTGTGTGGTGAAGATAGAGCATAGCCAGACTATATGATTTTGTAGGGATAACTTTCTTTGGCCATGTTATTTTGAGAAGACATAATTGCTTTGTTAGTATTCTTGAAGTATTATTATTTTTATGTCAATATAAACTTTTGTCTTGAATCTTTTGAATCTGAATATTCATACCAAAATTAAGAAGATTTTCATTGAAATTATGCCAACTAGCACTCCGCATCAAAAATTCTCTTTTTATCATTTACCTACTCGAGGACGAGCAAGAATTAAGCTTGGGGATGCCTGATACGTCTCCAACGTATCTATAATTTTTGATTGCTCCATGCTATATTATCTACTATTTTGGACTATATTGGGCTATATTTTCCACTTTTATATTATTTTTGGGACTAACCTATTAACCGGAGGCCCAGCCCAGAATTGCTGTTTTTTGCCTATTTCAGTGTTTCGAAGAAACGGAATATCAAACGGAGACCAAACGGAATAAAATGTTCGGGACGTGATTTTCTCACTGAACGTGATCGAGGAGACTTGGACCCTGCTCCAAGGAACAAAAGAGGCGGTCACGAGGGTGGGGGGCGCCTCCCCCTAGGGCGCGCCCCCCTGCCTCATGGGCCCCTCATTGCTCCTCCGGCGTACTTCTTCCTCCTATATATACACACGTACCCCCAAACGATCAGAACAGGAGCCAAAAACCTAATTCCACCGCCGCAACTTTCTGTATCCATGGGATCCCATCTTGGGGCATGTTCCGGAGCTCCGCCGGAAAAGGGCCGTCATCACGGAGGGCTTCTACATCATCCTAGCCCCTCCGATGAAGTGTGAGTAGTTTACCTCAGACCTTCGGGTCCATAGTTAGTAGCTAGATGGCTTCTTCTCTCTCTTTGAATCTCAATACAAAGTTCTCCCCCTCTCTTGTGGAGATCTATTCGATGTAATCTTCTTTTTGCGGTGTGTTTGTTGAATTGTGGGTTTATGATCAAGTCTATCTATGAATAATATTTGAATCTTCTCTGAATTCTTTTATGTATGATTGGTTATCTTTGCAAGTCTCTTCGAATTATCCGTTTGGTTTGGCCAACTAGATTGGTAGTTCTTGCCATTGGAGAAGTGCTTAGCTTTGGGTTCGATCTTGAGGTGTCCTTACCCAGTGACAGAAGGGGCAGCAACGCACGTATTGTATCGTTGCCATCGAGGATAACAAGATGGGGTTTATTTCATATTGCATGAATTTATCTCTCTACATCATCTCATCTTGCTTAAGGCGTTACTCTGTTTTTAACTTAATAATCTAGATGCATGCTGGATAGCGGTCGATGATTGGAGTAATAGTAGTAGATGCAGAATAGTTTCGGTCTACTTGTCACGGACGTGATGCCTATATACATGATCATGCCTAGATATTCTCATAACTATGCTCAATTCTGTCAATTGCTCAACAGTAATTTGTTCACCCACCATAGAATACTTATGCTCTTAAGAGAAGCCACTAGTGAAACCTATGGCCCCCGGGTCTATTCTCATCATATCAATCTCCATCACTTTAATCTTGCTTTGCTTTTTACTTTGCCTTTACTTTTTACTTTGCATCTTTATACCAAAAAGACCAAAAATATTATATCT
Source organism: Triticum urartu (assembly GCF_056163025.1). Classification (NCBI taxonomy): domain Eukaryota; kingdom Viridiplantae; phylum Streptophyta; class Magnoliopsida; order Poales; family Poaceae; genus Triticum; species Triticum urartu. Next base: position 327,678,281 of record NC_141876.1, read on the forward strand.
ATCAGATCTCACTCTCGTAAGTGACCGTGAAGGGCTTGACAACCCCTAATCGCGTTGGTTGCGAGTAGCTATCGTTTTGTGCAGGTACGAGGGACTTGAGTGTGTCCTCCTACTGGATTGATACCTTGGTTCTCAAAAACTGAGGGAAATACTTACGCTACTCTGATGCATCATCCCTTCCTCTTCGGGGAAAACCAACGCAAGCTCAAGACGTAGCAAGAAGGATTTCTGGCACCGTTGCCGGGGAGTCTACGCCAAAAGTCAACATACCAAGTACCCATCGCAATCCCTATCTCTCGCATTACATTATTTGCCATTTGCCTCTCCCCCACTTCACCCTTGCCGTTTTATTCACCCTCTCTCTCTATCCTCCCTCTCCTTTTCCGCTTGCTTTTTGTTTGCTCGTGTGCTAGTTTGCTTTTTTGTCGCGATGGGTCAAGATAATACTCAATTGTGTGACTTCACCAATACCAATAATAATGATTTCCTTAGCACTCCGATTGCTCCTCTTACCGATGCTGAATCTTGTGAAATTAATACTGCTTTGTTGAATCTTGTTATGAAAGATCAATTCGCCGGACTTCCTAGTGAAGATGCCGCTACTCATCTGAATAGCTTCATTGATTTATGTGATATGCAAAAGAAAAAAGACATCGATAATGATGTCGTTAAATTGAAGCTATTTCCTTTTTCTCTTAGAGGTCGTGCTAAAGCTTGGTTTTCGTCTTTGCCTAAGAATAGTATTGATTCATGGAACAAGCGCCAAGATGCTTTTATCTCTAAGTATTTTCCTACCGCTAAGATCATCTCTCTTAGAAACGATATTATGAACTTTAAACAACTTGATCATGAACATGTTGCACAAGCTTGGGAGAGAATGAAATTAATAATACGTAATTGCCCTACTCATGGTTTGAATTTGTGGATGATTATACAAAAATTTTATGCCGGATTGAATTTTGCTTCTAGAAATCTTTTAGATTCGGCCGCGGGAGGCACTTTTATGGAAATCACTTTAGGAGATGCTACTAAACTCCTAGATAATATTATGGTTAATTATTCTCAATGGCATACTAAAAGAACTTCTAATAAAAAAGTGCATGCGATAGAAGAAATCAATGTGTTGAGTGGAAACATGGATGAACTTATGAAATTATTTGCTACTAAGAGTGTTTCTTCTGATCCTAATGATATGCCTTTGTCTACTTTGATTGAGAATAACAATGAATCTATGGATGTGAATTTTGTTGGTAGGAATAATTTTGGTAACAACGCTTATAGAGGGAATTTTAATCCTAGGCCATATCCTAGTAATCCTTCTAATAATTATGGGAATTCCTACAACAACTCTTATGGAAATTATAATAAGATGCCCTCTGATTTTGAATCTAATATTAAAGAATTTATTTCTTCGCAAAAGAATTTTAATGCTATGATTGAAGAAAAATTGCTTAAGATTGATGATTTGGCTAGGAACTTTGATAGAATTTCTCTTGATGTTGATTCTTTGAAACTTAGATATATTCCACCTAAGCATGATATCAATGAGTCTCTAAAAGCCATGAGAATTTCAAATGATGAGTGTAAGGAAAGAACCGCTAGGATGCGTGCTTCCAAAGATGCCTTTATTAAAGCGTGTTCTTCCAATTCCTATGAAAATCAAGATGAAGATCTAAAAGTTATTGATGTGTCCCCTATTAAATCTTTGTTTTGTAATATGAATCTTGATGAAAGTGAATATGATCTTCCTTTACCTAGAAGGTGTTCTAAAAATTCGGAGTATTTAGATCTTAATGATGAAATTGATGAAAGTGGGATTGAAAGAAATAAAAATCTAGATGTTGCTAAACCCACTATATTGGATTTCAAGGAATTTAATTATGAAATTTGCTCTTTAATTGATTGTATTTCCTTGTTGCAATCCGTGCTAAATTCTCCACATGCTTATAGTCGAAATAAAGCCTTCACCGAATATATTGTTGATGCCTTGATGCAATCTTATGAAGAAAAACTTGATTTTAAAGTTTCTATCCGTAGAAAACTCTATGATGAGTGGGAACCAACTATTAAAATTCAAATTAAAGATCATGAGTTTTATGCTTTGTGTGATTTGGGTGCTAGTGTCTCTACTATTCCCAAGACTTTATGTGATTTGCAAGATTTCCGTAACTTTGATGATTGCTCTCTAAACTTGCATCTTGCGGATTCCACTATTAACAAACCTATGGGAAGAATTAATGATGTTCTTATTGTTGCAAATAGGAATTATGTGCCCGTAGATTTCATTGTTCTTGATATAGATTGCAATCCTTCTTGCCCTATTATTCTTGGTAGACCTTTCCTTAGAACGGTTGGTGCAATTATTGATATGAATGAAGGGGATATTAGATTTCAATTTCCATTAAAAAAGGGCATGGAACACTTTCCAAGAAAAAAAATAAAATTACCACATGAAACTATAATGATAGCCACTTATGGATTGCCTACCAAAGATGGCAATACTTAGATTTATCCTCGATTTTATGCCTAGCTAGGGGCGTTAAACGGTAGCGCTTGTTGGGAGGCAACCCAATTTTATTTTTATTCCTTGCTTTTTGCTCCTGTTTAGTAATAAATAAATTATTTATCCTCTGTTTTGGTTGTGTTTTTTGTGTTTAATTAGTGTTTGTTCCAAGTAGAACCGTTGGGAAGACTTGGGGAAAGTCTTGTTGAACTTGCTGTAAAAAACAGAAACTTTAGCGATCACGAGAACTGCTGTAATTTTTATTTGGAGAGTTCTATTTAGTTAATTCTTTTGCATATGATTAATATATAAATTACTCACGTCCAGAAATTTATTTTAGAATTTTGGGGGTTCCAGATCTTGCTCTAGCTACAGATTACTACAGACTGTTCTGTTTTTGACAGATTCTGTTTTTCGTGTGTTGTTTGCTTATTTTGATGAATCTCTGGCTAGTAAAATAGTTTATAATCCATAGAGAAGTTGGAATGCAGTAGGTTTAACACCAATATAAATAAATAATGAGTTCATTACAGTACCTTTAAGTGGTCTTTTGTTTTCTTTCGCTAACGGAGCTCATGAGTTTTCTATTTTGAGTTTTGTGTTGTGAAGTTTTCAAGTTTTGGGTGAATTCTTTTGATGGATCATGGAACAAGGAGTGGCAAGAGCCTAAGCTTGGGGATTCCCATGGCACCCCCAAGATAATACAAGTACACAAAAAAGTCAAAGCTTGGGGATGCCCCGGAAGGCATCCCCTCTTTCGTCCACTTCCATCGGTAATTTACTTGGAGCTATATTTTTATTCACCAACATGATATGTGTTTTGCTTGGAGAATCTTGTATTATTTGTGTATTTGTGTCTTAGTATGCCACAATCATACTTGATGTACACACCTTTCGATAGAGCCATACATGAATTAAAATTTGATAGAATACTCTATGTGCTTCACTTATATCTTTTGAGCTAAGTAGTTTTGCTCTATGTGCTTCACTTATATCTTTTGAGCGTTATAATTTTGCTCTATGTGCTTCACTTAGATCTTTTAGAGCACGGTGGTGGATTTTTTTTAAAGAAACTATTGATCTCTCATGCTTCACTTAAATTATTTTGAGAGTCTCTTAATAGCATGGTAATTTGCTTAATAATAATATGCTTGGTATTCAAGATTTGTGAAACTTTCTTTTGAGTGTGTTGAATACTAAGAAAAGATTGAAGCATGATAATTGTTTTGAGATATGGAGGTGATAATATTAAATTCATGCTAGTTGAGTTGTTGTGAATTTAAAGAATACTTGTGTTAAAGTTTGTGATTCCCGTAGCATGCACGTATGGTGAACCGTTATGTGATGAAGTCGGAGCATGATTTATTTATCGATTGTCTTCCTTATGTGTGGCGGTCGGGGACGAGCGATGGTCTTTTCCTACCAATCTATCCCCCTAGGAGCATGCGCGTAATACTTTGCTTTGATAACTTCTAGATTTTTGCAATAAGTATATGAGTTCTTTATGACTAATGCTGAGTCCATGGATTATACGCACTCTCACCCTTCCACCTTTGCTAGCCTCTCTAATACCGCGCACCTTTCGCCGGTATCGTACACCTACCATATACCTTCCTCAAAACAGCCACCATACCTACCTATTACGGAATTACCATAGCCATTCCGAGATATATTGCCATGCAACTTTCCACCATCTAGTTCATCATTACACATTCATCATTGTCATATTGCATATCCCGGTACACCACCGGATGCATTCACATAGAGTCATATTTTGTTCTAAGTATCGAGTTGTAATTGTTGAGTTGTAAGAAAAATAAAAGTGTGATGATCATCATTATTTGAGCATTGTCCCAGTGAGGAAAGAATGATGGAGACTATGATTCCCCCACAAGTCGGGATGAGACTCCGGACGAAAAATAAATAAAAGAGGCCAAAGAAGCCCAAATAAAAAGAGGCCATAAAATAAAAAAAGCCCAAATAAAAAATAGATATATATAAAAAATGAGAGAAAAAGAAAGAAGGGACAATGTTACTATCCTCTTACCACACTTGTGCTTCAAAGTAGCACCATGATCTTCATAGTAGAGAGTCTCTCATGTTATCACTTTCATATACTAGTGGGAATTTTACATTATAGAACTTGGCTTGTATATTCCAATGATGGGCTTCCTCAAATTGCCCTAGGTCTTCATGAGCAAGCAAGTTGGATGCACACCCACTTAGTTTCTTTTTGAGCTTTCATATACTTATAGCTCTAGTGCATCCGTTGCATGGCAATCCCTACTCACTCACATTGATATCTATTGATGGGCATCTCCATAGCCCGTTGATACGCCTAGTTGATGTGAGACTATCTTCTCCTTTTTGTCTTCTCCACAACCACCATTCTATTCCACCTATAGTGTTATATCCATGGCTCACGCTCATGTATTGCGTGAAGATTGAAAAGGTTTTGAAAAAGTTAGAGTATGAAACAATTGCTTGGCTTGTCATCGGGGTTGTGCATGATTTAAATATTTTGTGTGGTGAAGATAGAGCATAGCCAGACTATATGATTTTGTAGGGATAACTTTCTTTGGACATGTTATTTTGAGAAGACATAATTGCTTTGTTAGTATTCTTGAAGTATTATTATTTTTATGTCAATATAAACTTTTGTCTTGAATCTTTCGAATCTGAATATTCACACCACAATTAAGAAGATTTGCATTGAAATTATGCCAAGTAGCAGTCCGCATCAAAAAATCTCTTTTTATCATTTACCTACTCGAGGACGAGCAGGAATTAAGCTTGGGGATGCCTGATACGTCTCCAACGTATCTATAATTTTTGATTGCTCCATGCTATATTATCTACTATTTTGGACTATATTGGGCTTTATTTTCCACTTTTATATTATTTTTGGAACTAATCTATTAACCGGAGGCCCGGCCCAGAATTGTTGTTTTTTGCCTATTTCAGTGTTTTGAAGAAACGGAATATCAAACGGAGTCCAAACGGAATAAAATCTTCGGGAACGTGATTTTCTCACCGAACGTGATCGAGGAGACCTGGACCCTGCTCCAAGGAACAAAAGAGGCGGTCACGAGGGTGGGGGGCGCCCCCCCCCCCTAGGGCGCGCCCCCCTGCCTCATGGGCCCCTTGTTGCTCCTCCGACGTACTTCTTCCTCCTATATATACACACGTACCCCCAAACGATCAGAACAGGAGCCAAAAACCTAATTCCACCGCCGCAATTTTCTGTATCCATGAGATCCCATCTTGGGGCCTGTTCCGGAGCTCCGCTGGAAGAGGGCCGTCATCACGGAGGGCTTCTACATCATCCTAGCCCCTCTGATGAAGTGTGAGTAGTTTACCTCAGACCTTCGGGTCCATAGTTAGTAGCTAGGTGGCTTCTTCTCTCTCTTTGAATCTCAATACAAAGTTCTCCCCCTCTCTTGCGGAGATCTATTCGATGTAATCTTCTTTTTGCTGTGTGTTTGTTGAGACCGATGAATTGTGGGTTTATGATCAAGTCAATCTATGAATAATATTTGAATCTTCTCTGAATTCTTTTATGTATGATTGGTTATCTTTGCAAGTCTCTTCGAATTATCCGTTTGGTTTGGCCAACTAGATTGGTAGTTCTTGCCATGGGAGAAGTGCTTAGCTTTGGGTTCGATCTTGCGATGTCCTTACCCAGTGACAGAAGGGGAAGCAAGGCACGTATTGTATCGTTGCCATCCAGGATAACAAGATGGGGTTTATTTCATATTGCATGAATTTATCGCTCTACATCATGTCATCTTGCTTAAGGCGTTACTCTGTTTTTAACTTAATACTCTAGATGCATGCTGGATAGCGGTCGATGAGTGGAGTAATAGTAGTAGATGCAGAATCGTTTCGGTCTACTTGTCACGGACGTGATGCCTATATACATGATCATGCCTAGATATTCTCATAACTATGCTCAATTCTGTCAATTTCTCAATAGTAATTTGTTCACCCACCGTAGAATACTTATGCTCTTGAGAGAAGCCACTAGTGAAACCTATGGCCCCCGGGTCTATTCTCATCATATCAATCTCCATCACTTTAATCTTGCTTTGCTTTTTACTTTCCCTTTAATTTTTACTTTGCATCTTTATACCAAAAATATTATATCTATCAGATCTCACTCTCGTAAGTGACCGTGAAGGGCTTGACAACCCCTAATCGCATTGGTTGCGAGTAGCTATCGTTTTGTGCAGGTACGAGGGACTTGAGCGTGGCCTCCTACTGGAATGATACCTTGGTTCTCAAAAACTGAGGGAAATACTTACGCTACTCTGCTGCATCATCCCTTCGTCTTCGGGGAAAACCAACGCAAGCTCAAGACGTAGCTGTAGACCATTTCCAACTGTTGTGACAGTTGTACATCTTGTTAGGGCAGCTAGGTACTCAAACCTGAGGACACACAGTCCCGGACACCTAGTCCTGAACACGCAGTTCAGGACACTTAGTCCTCACCATATTCCCCTTGAGCTAAGTTCACACAGACCTCGCCCAATCACTCGTGGTAAGTATTCAGGTGACTTCCAAACCTTCACAGACTCGGTCACTCGGCGATCCACAATTTCCTCTTCGATGCTCTAGACCATGATGCCTAACCATCTGGAAGATGCACAGTCTTCAAAGGTAACAAGCGTTGGATCCACGCAGGATCAATCTCTTCAGTGATGCTCAATCACTTTGGGTTTGTAGGTGTTTCGGTTTGGATTTTCCTCACTTGATGATTTTCGCTCAAAGTCCTCGGAGGATGGGATGCTCTCAAATGACAAGTGTCAGTTTCTCTTGGAGCAGCCAACCAGCTAGTGGTTGTAGGGGGGCGGCTATTTATAGCCTAGGGAGCATCCCAACATGATAAGACATAAATGCCCTTCAATGATATGACTGTTAGGTGGGAAGATATTTTGGGACAGCTGGCGCGTAGCACAGCAACGGTCGGAAATTTGAATATCAAATTCCTTAGGGCTATCATGTTCCTCACTTGTAGGCAATCCGCACTGGCGAATTCCTAACTCCTCAGTTAGAACAAAGTCCTCAGAGACCAGAAGAACTTCATCTCTGTCACTAAAGAAATTTGACTAGACTACATGAGATTTCCAATGGCTTCACTCAAAGGAATTGGTAGGTGTAGGATTTTGAGTTGAGCATCACTTGGAAACGTTTCCTTAGTATTTCCTCGACCCCCTTTAACAGTACGGTGTTTCCTATGACTCAAGAAAGAGAAAAATGAAACTAGGAAAACAAAAGTCTTCACGCTTCATGTTCCTCGAATAAATACCAAGTCTTCACGGTCACACCAATTTCTTCACTTTGAAAGTCTTCAGAAATCCAATGTCTTCAGTCGAAGAACTTTGTTTTTAGGGGTCGACTTTCTCTATAAATATCAAACTCCTCATAGACTTATAGACCTGTGTACACTTACAAACGCATCAGTCCCTTAACCTATAAGTCTTCAATACACCAAAATCACTAAGGGACACTAGATGCACTTATAGTTGGTTAAGTTTGAGGCCCTCCAGAAGGGAGCCCCCGAGCCTAGCCTGAGGAGGGCGTCGGGCGTGCCTTCCTATGAATTAGAGGGAGGCGCCCCATCCGTGGGTGCTGATCCTGGGATGGTGCCGCTGGAGACACCGCTCTCCTGAGGCTCTTGGCGGAGTTGCTTCTTCTTCTTCTTCTTGGGGACAGCCTCAGGTGGGTAGATGGTGCCTTCGTTGTTCGGGTCTTCAATTGTCGCTTGATGCGCCGCAGGTCGCCCGTAGTAGGAGGGCGGTCGCGATTGCCGTGGAAGTTGGCAACGAAATGCTCGCGCATCTCACCCCAGGAGGAGATCGATCATGTGGGCAGGTTCAGGAGCCACGAGCATGTGCCGTCCTTGAGGGCCATGGGGAATCAGTTCGCCATGACCTTTTCGTCGCCGCTGGCCGCCTCGATACTCAGCTCGTAGAGCTGAAGGAACTCCAGAGGGTCGGGGGTGCCGTCATAGTGTGGAGGCAGGTCAGGCTTGAACTTGCCTGGCTAGACGACGCTACGCGGCTCAGGGGTAAAGGCAAGGCAGCTCGTTGTGGTCACCGGAGCCTGTCGTGGGGGTGGAGCCTGATCTTGGTGCTCGCGCACCACCACTGCACGCGGAGCACGGTCTTGGCATGGCGGTGCAGGGAGCGCTGGAGCACCTTCTTGCGGTCGTTGGACCTCCCGGCAGCTTTCTTCTTCGTGGGCCGACGCCCGTCATGGAGGGTCACGCCATGGGGCCGCGCATCTGGGACTGAGGGCAACGTCCTGATGAGGGGGTGGCGGAGGCGCTCCATGGGCTACGTCGCCCGCTGCAGGCAGAGGACGAGGCAGTGAGAGAGGCGGTGCATGCGAGCCCCCAGTCGTGCTGACTAGCTCGGTGATGCGGTCCAACCAGTCTTCGTAGAGGTCGCCGACTGGGCGGTAGCGCAGGAGCTCATGCGCCATGAGCAACGCAGCCTGCGCATTCGTTGGGACGTGACGAGGTGGGATTACGAGCCGGCCGGAGCCAGCGACAGGGTGGCGGTGCGTCCATCCCGCCGCATGGAGGGATGTTGCGACGAAGCTTGTTGCTCGTGGCCCGCCGGGCCGGTGATGGCGTTGGCGGCCGGTGATGGAGAACGGTGGGGAGGGCCGCCGACGGGCGCCGTCTGGGCAATGCGCGCGGCGAGAGCGGCCCGACGCTCAGCGCGGGCTCGGCGAGGGTCTGCCATGGGGACGGTGGGGTGGCGGCAATTCGACCAACGAAAGAGAAGCTTCGACGCACCCCTACCTAGTGCGCCAAATGTCGGACTCAGGGCTCCGCGGACCCTTGAGAGGTTCGAACACTGGGGTGCGTATTAAGAACTCCTTCTCCCCGACTTGCCGGCCCAACGATTCCACAACCTAACTCGACGAACCCAAGGGACAAGAGACACAACAGTTTATCCTGGTTCGGGCCACCTTGCGGTGTAATACCCTACTCCATCTTTGTGGTGGATTGCCTCGGGGGGCTGAGGATGAACTAGTACACTGGTGGAACAGCCTCAGGAGGTGAGGTGTTCTTGAGCTCGATGAGCTGGTGGGTGAGAGGATGGTCTGAATGATCCGCCTGTTCTATGGTGGTGGCTAAGTCCTATTGATAGTTTCCTTGGTCCTCTTCCCAAATGTAGACGGGAAGGGATCCTACAACGGCCAAATTCAAAGGGGGACAACTTGTACAAGTTATCGGGACAAAAGTAGTCTTCGCCTGCAAAGACTCTGATGGTGACGTTGTAGTGGGCTCTGCGTTGACCTTCGTCCTGTCGTCCTGGCGGTCTTCATCTAGTTGCACCAATATGGAAACCTTTGATTGATTCCTTGGGACTCCGTGCCTGTGCTTGCCCCCTTGGCACCGAAGGGTAAATAGGTACGCTGCGCCTGTTGGCGCCCGCCTGGCCTTGGTCGTCATGGCCCACGTCATGTAAACCTCGCGAGGTGCACCTTGCCTTGATATCTCCGCTCCTCCGAAGCCAGCCTAGTGAGGCCGCCCCCTGGGGAGGTCTTGGTATCGTCCGCCTCACTAGGCTTGGCCCCTCGCGAGGGTCTTTGTCGGTGTCAAAACCGGCGGATCTCGGGTAGGGGGTCCCAAACTGTGCGTCAAAGGCGGATGGTAACAGGAGGCAGGGGACACGATTTTTTACCCAGGTTCGGGCCGTCTTGATGGAGGTAAAACCCTACGTCCTGCTTGATTTATTCTTGATGATATGGGTATTACAAGAGTTGATCTACCACGAGATCGGAGAGGCTAAACCCTAGAAGCTAGCCTATGGTGATTGTATGTTGTCCTACGGACTAAAACCCTCCGGTTTATATAGACAACGGAGGGGGCTAGGGTTACACAAGGTCGGTTACAAAGGAGGAGATATACATATCCGTATTGCCTAGCTTGCCTTCCACGCCAAGTAGAGTCCCATCCGTACATGAGACGAAGTCTTCAATCTTGTATCTTCATAGTCCAACAGTCCGGCCAAAGGATATAATCCGGCTGTCCGGAGACCCCCCCTAATCCAGGACTCCCTCAGTCTTGAATCGTGCTGCTCAAACTGGACCGTACCAGGCCGCTGGTGGAGCCATGCCGTGGGCTGCAGGCAGGCAAGTCTGGGTACCCCCGTTCCCAGGACGCTGATAGAAAGTGAAGTCACTTTCATTGGTGGGAAGGATACACCTCCCAAAATGTTTTTACCTCTAAGTTTTTTGCTTTGAGCTCTAGCACCTCTACAAATCCCTACTTCCCTCTGCGATGGGCCTTTCTTTTACTTTATGCAATTTTTATTTTGAATTTGAGTCTCCATCTTCTCGTATAAAAGCACCAACTAGGAAGCAATATGATCGTACTTGAGTATTGGGTGTAGCTAATATGCGAGTGTGTTTCATGAATGGATCAATGATTGACCATAATGGGCTAGAGATAACTTATTTTAGCGTTGATATTATGAAAGACATGGTTGCTTGTTGATATGCTTGAGTATTTAAATTATCATGTAAAATACAGACTATTGCTTTGAACAATATAAGAAGTCCAAATGTCCATGCTGTACAGAAAAGAAATATGATATGACATGATAGGCAGCATTCCACATCAAAAATTCTGTTTTTATCACTTACCTACTCGAGGACGAGTAGGAGTTAACCTTGGGGATGCTGATACGTATCCAACGTATCTATAACTTTTTATTGTTCCATGCTGTTATATTATCAATCTTGGATGTTTTATAATCATTTTATATCATTTTTTGGTACTAACCTATTGACATAGTGCCAAGTGCCAGTTGTTGTTTTTTCCATGTTTTTTACATCGCAGAAAATCAATACCAGACGGAGTCCAAATGCCACGAAACAATTACGGAGATTTTTTATGGACCAGAAGACATGTAATGGGCCCTGGCTGCGCCAGGGGGGTGCTCCGAGGAGAGCACAACCCACCAGGGAGCGCTGGGAGGCCCAGGCACGCCCTGGTGGGTTGTTCCCACCTCGGGTGGCCCCGGGACCGCCACTTTGCTCTATAAATACCCCAATATTCCCAAAACCCTAGGGGAGTCGACGTCATCTAGCCAACGCAGAGTCCAGAACCACCACATCCAATCTAGACACCATCTCGGATGGGGTTCACCACCTCCATTGGTGCCTCTTTGATGATGCATGAGTAGTTCTTTGTAGACCTTTGGGTCCGTAGTTAGTAGCTAGATGGCTTCCTCTCTCTCTCTCTCTCTGAATTCTCAACACAATGGTCTCTTGGAGATCCATATGATGTAACTCTTTTGTTGTGTGTTTGTTGGGATCATGAACTTTGAGTTTATGATCAAATCTATCTTTTTATATCCATGAAAGAATTTGAGTTTCTTTGATATCTCTTATGCATGATATCTTATAGCCTCGTATTTCTTCTCCGATATTTGGGTTTTGTTTGGCCAACTTGATCTATTTATCTTGCAATGGTAAGAGGTGCTTTTTAGTGGGTTCGATCTTACGGTGCTTGATCCCAGTGACAGAAGGGGAACCGACACGTATGTATCGTTGCTACTAAGGATAAAACGACGGGATCTATCTCTACATAGATAGATCTTGTCTACATCATGTCATTGTTCTTATTGCATTACTCCGTTTCTCCATGAACTTAATACACTAGATGCATGCTGGATAGCGGTCGATGTGTGGAGTAATAGTAGTAGATGCAGGCAGGAATCGGTCTACTAATCTTGGATGTTATGCCTATGTAATGATCATTGCCTGGATATCGTCGTGATTATTTGAAGTTCTACCAATTGCCCAACAGTAATTTGTTCACCCACCGTTTGGTATTTTTCTTGAGAGAAGCCACTAGTGAAACCTACGGGCCCCGGGTCTCTTTCTCATATTATTTGCCTTTGCGATCTATTTTCCTTTGCTTTTATTTTCAGATCTATTAAACTAAAAATACAAAAATACCTTGCTACAAATTATTCTTATTTATTTTATTTGGCATTCGATCTATCAATCTACTACAATTTATCTCATGTCTGTTTGCCTATCTTGAGGCGCCGTACCTGGAAGGGATTGACAACCCCTTTAACACGTCGGGTTGCGAGGATTTGTTATCTGTGTGCAGGTGTTGTTTATGTTGTGTTGCTTGGTTCTCCTACTGGTTCGATAACCTTGGTTTCACATCTGAGGGAAATACCTACCGCTGCTGTGTTGCATCATCCCTTCCTCTTTGGGGAAATACCGACGTAGCTTCAAGCCGCATGAAAGGGGTGCAAGGGCCTCGGCCCTACACTGTGTGCAGACAGGGGAGGCCGGACGTCTAGGCATCGGGTTGGATGTCCGGGCTTTCACGAAGGGCCGGATGTCCGAGCTGGGGGCGGATGTCCGGGCTGGCGAGGTTGGTCTTGATGCATCCGGGATGGAGGACGCCGGATTTCCAGGCTTGGGCCGGATTTTCAGGCTTGGCCGGATGTCCGGGACCTGTAGGTTCTTGGCGGCTGTCGTGGTGGATGCTCCAGGGGCCGGATGTCTGGGGTCGTGGCCGGATGTCCGGGTCCTGGAAGCTGCTCTTGACTCCTTCCATTGGTTCTCTTCATCCGTGAACTTGGGGACTTGTCTGTCTTCACGTGCATCTTCAGGAGGGTCCTCTTGGTACCTAATCATGCACAACATTCCGGACTTAGGTACTAGCCATGTCTCGAGCGAATCATATGTGATATCACTAAGTAAGGAAGTCACCTCGGTCTTGAGAGCTCTAGCTCTAGCTCGTGTCATGGGTCCTCTTGGCACTTGGTGAGACGATGGTAGGTCCATGGGGATGACCGTAGGATGCTCCGCATCATCTCCCCTCCCTTGGGGAAGATCCGACTTCGGATCGAAATCTTCATCACCATGGTAGGGAGAGAGATCTTTAACGTTGAAGATGTCGCTCACGGAGTACTTGTCTCTTGGAATGTCGATCTTGTAGGAATTGTTGTTGTAGCGGTCAAGCACCTTGAAGGGTCCATCCGCTCGTGGTATAAGTTTGGACTTGCATTTGTTGGGGAAGCGGTCCTTGTAAAGGTGTAGCCACACAAGATCTCCAATGTTGAATACCGTGGGGTGCTTGTTGATGTTGAGTTTGGTCGCGAGTCGTTGTACTTGGAGCTCGATGGTGTGCCTTGTATCTTCATGAATCTTCTTGAGGTAGTTGACTCGGGCACTCGCGTCCATGTTTGTGCGCTCTTGTAGTGGTAGGGGAAGAATTTCCAATGGGGACAACAAGTTGAAACCGTAGACGACCTCGAAGGGGGACTTGCTGGTAGTCGAATGTCTTGCCCGGTTGTAGGCGTACTCGGCAATGGGTAGGCACTCCTCCCACTCCTTGATGTTCTTATTTATCAACACGTGTAGAAGAGTGGAGAGCGTCCGGTTTGTGACCTCCATTTGGGCGTCGATTTGAGGATCGCATGCTGAAGAGAACAAGAGCTTGATTCTGAGCTTGGCACATAAGATCTTCCAAAAGTAGCTTAGTAACTTGACGTCACGGTCCGAGACAATCGTCTTTGGCACTCCATGTAGGTGCAACATTTCCCTACAAAAAAGATTTGCAACATGTGAAGCATCGTCTATCTTTTTGCATGGTATGAAATGTGCCATTTTAGAGAATCGGTCCACAACAACAAACATGGAATCCTTTCCATTCCTAGTTCTAGGCAAAGCAAGGACAAAATCCATGCTAATATATTCCCATGGGTGATATGGAATTGGAAGGGGCATATAAAGGCCATGAGATTGAGCTTTAGACTTAGCTTCACGACATGTAGAACATCTGTTGGTGAAGCGTGAGACGTCGCGAAACATATTGGGCCAAAAATAGTTCTTGGAGAGCGTAGCAAATGTCTTGTCGTGTCCAAAGTGTCCCATTAGTCCTCCTCCATGAGATTCTTGCAAAAGTAACAAATGAAGAGAAGAATCGGCGATGCATAGTTTGTTAGCTCTCATAATATAATCATCTTTGATTTAATAGCATTCCCAAGATGTATGCATCAAAAATTTGGCATATGGAATAGCAAAAGTAGGATCATGCACATACAAGTCTTTTATGTGCTCAAAGACAATGACATTCAATTCAAGTTTGGTGACAAGCATGCATATGCGGAAAGAGCGTCCGCCACAACATTTTCCTTACCATTAATGTACTTGATGACATAAGGAAATGACTCAATGAACTCACTCCATTTAGCATGACGCTTGTTCAACTTAGTTTGACCCTTAAGGTATTTAAGCGTTTCATGGTAGGTATGAATGACAAATTCATGAGGGCGAAGATAATGTTCCCATTCATGCAAAACTCGCACTAAAGCACATAGCTTTTGTCATAGATGGGATAATTGAATTGCGCTCCAGAAAGTTTCTCACTAAAGTAAGCTATGGGGCGCTTCTCTTGTGTTAACACACCTCCTATGCCATTACCACTAGCATCGCAATGAATTTCAAATGGTTTATCAAAGTTGGATAATGCAAGCACAGGAGCATGAGTAAGAAAATTCTTAAGCTCATTAAATGTGTTATCTTGAGATGGTCCCCAAACAAAGGGTGCATTCTTCTTACTCAAAGCATGTAAAGGAGAAGCAATGGTGCTAAAATCCTTAACAAATCTATGGTAGAAACCGGCTAAACCAAGGAAGCTACGCACTTGTTGCAAGTTGATTGGTTGGGGACAAGTTTTAATAGCATTGATCTTAGATTCATCTACATGAACACCCTTAGAAGACACAACAAAACCCAAGAAAACAAGCTTATCAACACCAAAAAGGCATTTGTCCATATTAGCATAAAGGCGCTCTTTCTTAGTGTTTGTAACACGGTTCTAAGATGGGCGACATGGTCTTTGAAAGATTTGCTAAACAAAAGAATATCGTCAAAATAGACCACAACAAATACACCAATATAGGGCCTAAGAACAAAGTGCATGACTCACATGAAAGTATCGGGTGCTTTGGATAAACCCATTGGCATAACAAGCCATTCATATCAGCCAAATTTGGTCGTAAATGCGATTTTCCATTCATCACCTTCTTGGATGTGTATTTGATAGTAGCCACTTTTAAGATCAATTTTTGAGAAAATGGTGGCTCCGCTAAGAACATCTAGCATATCATCTAGGCATGGAATGGGGTAACGATAACGCACAGTAATAGCATTGATAGGACGGCAATCGGAATACATGCGATGTGTACCATATTTCTTGGGAACAAGGATTACCGGTACGGCACAAGGGATCAAACTGTCTCAAACATGTCCGTTGTCGATGAGTTGTTATACTTGCTGTTGGGTCTCCTTTGTTTCCTCGGGGTTGACGCGGTAGGGAGCCTTGTTAGGAAGGGGTGCTCCGGGGATGAGGTCGATTTGGTGTTCGATGCCTCGTAGTGGGGGTAGACCCGGAGGTAGCTCGTCGGGGAAAACGTCTTGGAATTACTGCAATAGAGAAGACAACACTAAAGGAAGATTGTGATAGGTGTTAGCTTTTGGTGCCTCGTCCTTGCACAAAAGTACATAGTGCATGACACTTGATGGGTTCTCACACACTTCTCTTATCTCACTTTTGGTGGCAAATAGGACTAGATTTTTCTTTTCTCTCATCGTGGAGGCACTCAATTTGGGCTTGTGGCGCTCACTCTCTTTTTGGTGGTTTGCTCTCTCACTATTCTCTCCATGATGGGTGGCTTGCTTATCGGCGATCACTTGGCTTGGAGACAAAGGTCAAAGTAAGTACGCCTTTCCTTTCATCTTGAAGCTATAGTGATTCATTTGGCCGTTGTGGATGACACCTCGATCAAATTGCCATGGTCGCCCAAGAAGAAGGTGGCAAACGGACATTGGAACAACATCACACTCCAAAGTGTCTTCGTAAGCTCCGATCTTGAAGGAAACTTGTACCCTATGCTCGACTTGGATAGTGTCGGGGTCGCTTGGCCATTGAACTTTGTATGGGTGTGAGTGCTTCATCTTGACCAATTGGAGTTTGGAGCAAAGTTCTTCACTTGCCAAGTTATGGCAACTCCCTCCATCGATGATGACCTTCACGGACTTTCCATTGATGTCGGCCTTGGTATGGAAGATATGGCATCTTTGGTCTTCTTCTTGTTGATGTTGAAATATCAAGACCTTGGAGACAACAAGAGCGGGGCTCAAATCTTCATCACAAAAGACTTGATCATCTTCTTCTTCGTTCACTTGCCGGTGCATGGCCACTTGCTCAAGGGCTTCCATTTCTCCTTCACTCATGGAGTCATATGTACCATCGGTGTTGAAGATCATGATGTGTTTGTTGGTACACTTGAAAGACTTGTGGCCTCGGCCGCCGCATGTGAAGCATTTGAAGGAACTTGTCTTGATGGTCTCATCGGTTGGGGTAGAGGATGATGAAGCTCTCGGCTTGAAGTTGATTGTTGTAGGAGGACGACTTGAAGTTGTCGAAGTTTTCTTGTAACTTGACTTGTCGCCATTGATTGTAGATGGTGTGGTTGAGGTAGAAGGTGTTGGAGTCGTTGAATGTTGGGTGTAGGAGAAGCCGTGGCTCTTGGAAGAGTACTTGGCATACTTGAAGTCATCTTGCACTTGACGTTCCGCCTTGGTAGCTTGATGCACTAGCTCGATGAGGTTCGAGTATGGTTGGAAGTCAGCGATATTCTTGATAGGATGATTGAGTCCATTCAAGAAATGTGCCATAGTTTGCTCATCATCTTCCGTCACATTGGCTTGTATCATGGCAATCTCCATTTCCTTATAGTATTCTTCAACACTCTTGGTTCCTTGCTTAAGTAGTTGGAGTTTCTTGAAAAGGTCGCAGTTGTAGTAGGTTGGCACGAAACATGCTCTCATGACATCCTT
This sequence comes from Triticum urartu, assembly GCF_056163025.1. Classification (NCBI taxonomy): domain Eukaryota; kingdom Viridiplantae; phylum Streptophyta; class Magnoliopsida; order Poales; family Poaceae; genus Triticum; species Triticum urartu. The sequence continues at coordinate 327,695,679 of NC_141876.1, forward strand.
CATTTGCGCCCAAGTTGTGATGGGTGGTTCACCTCTTGCCTCTCGGCGCTCAATGACTTGTTCCCACCAAATGAGGATGTAATCTTGGAACTCAAGGGATGCCATTGTGATCTTATTCTCTTCGTCATAGTTGTGCAAGAGGAAGATTTTGTCAACCTTCAATTCCCATGAAAGGAATTCTTCGGGATCATTTCTTCCATTGAACTTGGGCATGGTGAACTTTAGCTTCTCGTAGCATTGCTCTTCATTGTGTTGGGGTCGGGGATGATGACGTCCTTGACGAGGAGGATTGTCTCCCTCAACTTGCTCCTGTCTTGGAGGATTTCCATTGTCTTCTTGCTCTTGGTGAACTTGAGGTGCTTGTCGAGCTTGTGGAGGAGCTTGACGATGCACTCTTGATTGAAAAATCCTCTCTTGAACTTCTTCGCGAAGCGCTTCTTGGTGCTCACGATTTTTCCGGTTGCTTGTGGCTACGGCTCGACTTGAATCTCGAAGGGCACGTTGCACCTCAAGTGCTTGAGCTTCTCGCAGTTGTTGTTCTTGATGTTGTGCCTCGGCATCTTTTGCATCTTGATGTTGTCACGCTCTCTCTTCCTCTTCTTGTTGGCATTGGCATTGCCATTCTCGTGCTTGCGCAAAAGTAGCTTGGTTTTGATGGAGTCATTGCTATTGAGAGTCATTGTCGTGTAGAGGATTGCGGTTTTCTTGACGGTCTTGGCGCGCGGCACATCGAAGAGTATTCGATGTCGAGGTACTTGAGCTGGAGATGGTGTCGTTGGAGTGTCGACTTGAGTGGCTCCGTCTTGAGTAGGACGACTGGAAGAAGAGCGGTTGAGCAACAAAGCACGAATCTCGTACATTCTTGCGTCATTCTCTTGTTTGTGGTCGTCGAGCTTATTGTCGAAGTAGTCTCTTGTATGTTGCTCGGAGAATCGCAAGTCGGTGGCGAGGTTGTCGATGTGTTAGTTCGTTGCTTGTCGCTCTTGATGCAAAGCTCGTTGTGCACCAAAGAGGTGGCTCTTTGTGACATAGGAGGACATGTCGTCGTCTTGCTCGATGAAGAGTGGGTTGGTAGAAGTACTTGGCCTATCCATCATTCCAAGGAAATATGTGAGGGTGAGAAAGAGAAGAACTTATACCAAATATACCTTGACTGATGTTGAAGATGGATCAATGATCACTCAAATGTGGAACAAGGAAATAGCACAACTTGTACCAATTCTTGTCGGTTTCTCACACCTACACAAGTAAAATCTTATAGTGGAGCTCGGTTAGGATGGTGGCACAAAATTTGATGCAATTGTTAGTGAGCTTCAACAATGTTGGAAAAGATTCACAAATTTGTAAATTCAACATTGCCGACAATACTCAAAGGCTAGTCTCGATGGGTAAGATACGCAAAATTGAGCTATGGTGGTTATCAATGTAATGGCAAGAATGTAAAGTGATGGGATATCACGATACCAAGATGATGTTACCGTTCTTGCTTACGGTATGGTGTCAAAATGGTGGAGTGGTCATTGTCGTTGACGATTCCGTGTCGAAGATGAGCGGCGGTGATGTTGATGTTGAACCGTACCTAAATAGCCGAAATACAATAGGACACAGAACCGCAACTCAAATTCTCAAAGCAAAACATGACAAAATTGTCGGAGTTGATAGAGGTTAAGAGATGGTGGTGTTTGCAGGAAATGGTGGTGCTATGCCGTAACGCCCCGAGACCGATGTGCCAGGTGTCCTCCAGTTATTCGCTGTTGTTGCCTTGTCATTTGCTTGCGTGTTGCATCTTATCATGTCATCATGTGCATTGCATCATCATGTTTTCGAAACTTGCATCCGTCCCGGTCTCCTCGTTCCTTCCGTTGTCCGTTCTGAGCCCAACCACACTTGCACGCGCCCGCGGCATGTCCGAAATATTATTTTATAAGTGGCCGAAAAATGTTCTCGGAATGGGATGAAAGTTGTCATGTGGTGTTGTTATGTTGTTAGCAGGTCGCCTGCCAAGTTTCATCGCATTCGGAGCTCGTTTGATAGCCCAACCGTTAAACTATAGCGGCAATATAGCCGGTCTAACGTCGGACGTTTTCGGTCTCCGAAAACAGTCGCCGGGCCTCTCTCTCTTCTCTTCTCTCAGCTCGAGCCCTTCTGCACAGCCCACAAGTTCCAACCGACCCCTCGCGTGCGTGTCCGAAACTTCCCCGGACCCGACTCGGACTATTGCCACCGTTGTGTCCGGATCATCCCCTAACATCTACAAAATATCTCCGTTTTCTTTGTTTGGTCTCCCTAGCCTATTTATCTAGGGCCGTCCGATTTAATCGGAGGGACCAAATACCCCTACCCAAAATTCACTTGTTATTTAAAGACCAAACCCTAAAACCTAGGGGAGCTGTCCCATCCATCAATCCCCATGCCGCCGCCACCTTCCTCGTTTTCCCCATATATCCAATCCATCGATCCCTCCCGATCTCTCCACCCAACCAGTGAGCCTCCTCCCGATCCCTTCCAAATCAATTGCAGTAGCCTCGCTCCGTTCGAGAGGAGGTCGATCCCGAGACTCCAGCCTCTCCTGCTTGAGGGCTCCCGAGCTGCACCAGGCCCCAAGCCGCCTCGAGCTCCCCTCGCCTCCACCTCGTCACTGCCTCGCCTCACCAGAGCTGCCTCCCCCGCCGGGGAGCACCTTCACCAGGTCGCCTCCGGCCAGGTCGCCCCACCACTGCCATCTCCTTCTCCCTCGTGTTCTCTCCCTCGCCTCACCTCTCTCCCTATCTGTCTCCAGGGACACGAACCAGCAAGCCGCCATGGGCGCCCGAAGCATGGACTCCTGCTGCCTCGGCCCCGATCTGGACCGGATCCCCTCTCCTCCGCCGCCCTTGACCGCTCCTGCCGGATCCCGCCGGCTGGGCCCCGTCCCCGGCCACCGGTGCCCTTGCCGGAGACCACCTGCATCGCCAGCCGCTGCCCCTGCTTTCTCTCGTTGGAGACAGACGAGCGCCACGACCGCTTCAGCCGCTGCTCTGCTTCCATTGACCGCAGCCGCCCAAGGCCCAGCTCGCGCGCCTCCTCACCCCGACGGCCTCCTCCCCACCGAACCGGGCCATAGCCCATGGGTGAGCTGCCCCCAGCGCCTGCTCCTGTTGGCCTGTTTGCACCAGATTCGGCCCGATGCGTGTTTTTTTCCTCTGTTGCGATTTTAGCTATTATCCGCAGGATTGCTGTTTTACAGAAAAGTCCCTGCTATTCATGCATATAGTAACTTAATAACCGTGCATCGGATTAAAATGAATTATACATGAAACTTGCTTAGAATTTTGTCTAGTTTCATAATATCCAACTTTCATCCATGTTTAAAATGTTTAAAATGTTGTTTGATTAATTTTGCCCCTATGTCATGTTAAAATGCTTTAATTCATAACTAAATAACCGTAACTCGGAATTTAATAAATTTTATATGTAAATGGGGTAGAAAAATGCCTAGTTTAACATGGTAGCACCACTTTGCATGTTTAACAACTATAAAATATGGTTTAGGGCAGAACAGTACCAAACCTAATATATACATATGGGGATTTACCGGAATTGTTGTTCGTTGCTTCCGGCCTCATTTAACCTTGACTAGATAGGTAGTTTTCTTTTGCTTCACCTCTTGCCATGCTAACAACATTTAATCTTGTTGGGTACATAAACGAGAGAGAACTAAATAAGTCACGTGGTGTTTTCGTCAATATGCAACGGAGTTGCATATTGTGCTCCACTTAATTTGTAGAATTGTTTATGCATTTTTGCCATGCCATGCTTCATTAAACCGGACATGCATCATACTTGATTGTGCATCATGCCATGTTTATGTTGTGGTTGTTTACTGTGTTGTTTGCTTCTTTCCGGTGTTGCTTCTTCGGGTTGGTTCCGGTAATGTCGTGCTTTTGAGGAACCGTTCGTCTACGTTCCGTTTGTCTTCTTCATGGACTCGTTCTTCTTCCTTGCGGGATTTCAGGCAAGATGACCATACCCTCGAAATCACTTCTATCTTTGCTTGCTAGATGCTCGCTCTTTTGCTATGCCTATGCTACGATGCCTACCATTTTCTTTCAAGCCTCCCAAATTGCCATGTCAAAACCTCTAACCCACCATTGTCCTAGCAAACCGTTGATTGGCTATGTTACCGCTTTGCTCAGCCCCTCTTATAGCGTTGTTAGTTGCAGGTGAAGATTGAAGTTTGTTCCTTGTTGGAACATGGAGATGTTGTTCCCTGTTGGAATATGTTTACTTGTTGGGATATCACTATATATCTTATTTAATTAATGCATCTATATACTTGGTAAAGGGTGGAAGGCTCGGCCTTATGCCTGGTGTTTTGTTCCACTCTTGCCGCCCTAGTTTCCGTCATATCGGTGTTATGTTCCCGGATTTTGCGTTCCTCACGCGGTTGGGTTATAATGGGAACCCCTTGACAGTTCGCTTTGAATAAAACTCCTCCAGCAAGGCCCAACCTTGGTTTTACCATTCACCACCTAGCCTTTTTCCCTTGGGAGTCGCGCATCCCAAGGGTCATCTTATTTTATAACCCCCCTGGGCCAGTGCTTGTCTAAGTGTTGGTCCAAACTAGAGCCCCTTGCAGCGCCACCTCTGGGAAACTCGAGGGCTAGTTTTAGTTGTACGGATTGCTTATTCGGTGTTGCCCTAAGAACAAGATATGTGCAGCTCCTATCGGGATGTCAGCGCATCGGGTGGTCTTGCTGGACTTGTTTTACCATTGTCGAGGATGTCTTGGAGTACCGGGTTATCGAGTCTGATCGGAATGTCTCGGGAGGAGGTCTATTCCTTCGTTAACCGTGAGAGCTTGTGATGGGCTAAGTTGGGACACCCCTGTAGGGTTTTGAACTTTCAAAAGCCGTGCCCGCGGTTATGGGCAGATGGGAATTTGTTAATGTCCGGTTGTAGAAAACCTAAACTTGACCTTAATTAAAATGAATCAACCGCGTGTGTAACCGTGAGGGTCTGTTCTCGGCGGGGTCCGGGAAGTGAACACGGTTGTTGGAGTTATGGTTGACGTAGGTTGTTTTAGGATCACTTCTTGATAATACTTTTATCGACCGTGCTTTGCCTTCTCTTCCCGCTCTCATTTGCGTATGTTAGCCACCATATATGCTAGTCGCTTGCTGCAGCTCCACCTCATACCTTTACCTTACCCATAAGCTTAAATAGTCTTGATCGCGAGGGTGCGAGATTGCTGAGTCCCCGTGGCTCACAGATACTTCCAAAACCAGCTTGCAGGTGCCGATGAGTCTGTGCAGATGACGCAACCAAGCTCAGGAGGAGCTCGATGAAGATCTTGTCCTTTATGTTGTTTCGTTCTAGTTGTTCAGTAGTGGAGCCCAGTTGGGGTCGATCGGGGACCTTTGTCGCATTTGGGGTTCTTCTTTTATTTTGGTTCCGTAGTCGGACCTTGATTGTATTTGGATGATGTAATGCTTTATTCATGTAATTGTGTGAAGTGGCGATTGTAAGCCAACTATGTATCTCTTTCCCTTATGTATTACATGGGTTGTGTGAAGATTACCTCACTTGCGACATTGCTTTCAATGCGGTTATGCCTCTAAGTCGTGCTTCAACACGTGGGAGATATAGCCGCATCGAGGGCGTTACAAGTTGGTATCAGAGCCTACCCCGACCTTAGGAGCCCCATTGCTTGATCATTTTTAGCGGCCGAGTTGTGTCTAGAAAAAAATGTTTTGAGTCATTTAGGAATTATATATCGGAGAGTTTAGGAATTCTTTTTACTCCTCAGTCCCTTCATCGCTCTGGTAAGGCATCCCGACGTAGAGTTTTGACTCTTCTCTTCTCAAATTTCACTAAAAAAATTTAGGATCACGCGGGTATCTTGGAATCGTTCCGATGGTTTTGTGACGAGAACATTGTCTTGGTGCCTCCTGTCAGGGGTTTTGTGGAAGTGTCCCGGGGAGTTGAGCTCTGAGGTGTTGTCGTCATAATTTTATCGTTGCAGTTCTAGAATACCTGAGTTTAGTACGCCGACATCAAAAATCTCTTTTATGCAGTTCGTTGGTGAGATAACCTCGACGCCACCCAGTACTGGGGCGGGAGTTCGGGAGTATTGCCATAACTTGTATAATGGATGCTTTTCGAAGGTTGAGGTAGACGATTTCCGAAGGTTTCTTGGTTATGTGTTGAAGGATGGATACAGCTGGATGTAGGATTTGCTAGTTTTGGGTGAGATATTATGCTTCCCCTGTATTCCCAACACCTGATTGCATAACCGGAAAATTTCGGGAGTCTATAAGTGGGAATTCAAGTAGCTCTTAGGATATCCTTCCGACGGATGTATGATATGAAATTGGGGTTCGACGTCTAGTGGTCCGCCTATCCACGGTTGGTTTTACAGTGGTCTCGTTGTGTCTTAAAGAGTCCTTGGCTATGCCGACTCGGGGATGCTTCATATGTCATGTGCACTGCCTTGTACATGATGGTGTTGTACGATCGAGCCCGTGTAGGCCCCACCATGAAAACTTCGGACGAAATCTCTATCATATGTTTGTTCCGGCTTATTCTGCAAGCCGATCCTTTGTTTTGTTTTCAGTTGTGGTATTCGAGTTGCTTCTAAGTCAAATGTTGATTCCATACCTTTCCCAAATGGTGTTCTCATATTCCTATGTGAATACTAGTCCTTCTCGATCATCAAGTTTGTCATGTCAATCCTTTTAACCGGTGTGCTTCTCTTCAAGTGGATATGATCATTTCAACTTCCGCAAGATCAATGATCAGTTCTTCTCAATGGTGTTTGTTTCATCCGTCTCCAAGTTGCCTTTGTTTTTCCCACCCACCCACCCTTTTTCTTCGAGGACTCGGATTTCTTTATCAAATATCCATTTTTTTATGGAGGTCCCTCCATTCTATTTCCTTCATGTTCTTATCCGGTGATTCTCATGAAGTTACTAACGGAGCTTCTAGTTCATCATTCTTCGTTTCTTTTATCTTCTCTGGTGGTTTCAAGTCAAGCTTTTGGTGTTGATCATATCCCTTTCCTCGTTTTCAATGATTTCTCATGCTGGTGCAATTCTCAATCTTTCACCTCTCGCTATTCAATTGTCCCGGAGTGCTCAAATTTTCTCAAAAGGTTCGTCTTGTCATTCAAGATTCTTTCAAGATCTTTCGAGGATGTTATCTCATTCAAGTCATTTAATTCAACCAATGCAACCTCTATTTTAAATCATTTCAATGCTGTTTCTTTTGAGTGGGCCCTAACCCACAGGTCTGTTAGCAGGATCTTACCTGACTCTTATTTTCCCGGAGCTATCCTCAAAGTTCTTGTCAAAGTTTGACGTAAGAATGATTCATCATCAGTCATATGTATTTCTCCTAGATCTTTCACAATTCTTTTCATCGTTGGCTCAACCTCTTCGTTTTGATTCTTCCGGAGTGTCTAAATAATTCTAGGTGATGTTTCTCGTCATTTTGAAGACCGAAGAAGAGTTTCTCTTTAATCTTGCTCCATTCTCTTCAAGATTCGTGATTCTAGCTTGTTGCCATCCTCTCATAATTGTTTTAATCGTGAGAATTCTTTTCACCTATCCAGAGTAATTCAAGAGTCTTCTCAGTTTGTTATCCGGAGTCCATCAATTCAGGTTTATTCATTCTCAGCTGCCAGTTATCATTCTCCAATCTTATCGGTGTATCATTCAATATTCTCTAATCAGTTTGTGATCCCTTCGTTCACTTGTATCTAAATTATCTCAAGTATCCTCGTTCATTTCATAATTCTTCCCGGTGTTTCTTTATCTTTTCTTCAATCATTTCAATTCTTACGGTGGTTCGTTCAAGATCTATCTTCCATGGTTATAATATTAATTCATTTGTTGTTTCATCCTACCGGTGGTTCGTTGAAGACCTTCTCAAGTTTGCGCTATATCTATCTTAATCTTTCCACGAGGATAAGTAGTATGCTAAATCCGTTGCTTGTCAGCAATTAAATTGTTGAAGGATACGCATAACATAATTCTTATTCTTGTTCCATCCAAGTGATTAATTCCTTTTTTCTGGAGTGGTTCATCATATCATATTCTCAGTTCGAGATGCTTTATCTTTTCTTTCCCGGAGTTCCAAGCTCTAATTATCACGAAGATCCATCTAAATCGTTACAAGGATTCAACTTGTGTTTTCAACTTCTCTTTCCTTTTGCTTGACCATTCTTTTGTTTACCGGAGTTCTTCATGAAGGTTCTACATGATGGTTCATCAAGGATTTAATTCCTTCTCGAAGTGTTCATCAACATTCATTTCTAAGGAGCTCAAGCATTCTCATCTTGCAATCCGGAGTTCAATCTTTCTTCCATATCATTGGAGGTGGTATTATGTCATTCTTGATAATTTGGAATTCATGCTTCATGATTCACATGTTGTCATGAATGAGATATTTTAAATCCATCAATCTCGTCAGTGGAATTATCTTGGGTTATATTTCACCTAAAGCTTTCCCTAAGGAGTAATGCTATTAATGGTGATATTATATGATCCAAGATTTTCATTTATCCTCCCGGTGAAATAGTTTCTCGTCTCCTTGTTCTTATCAATCCAATTCTTTTCCCGTGAGTGGCAGGTTGTCACCTCATAATTTGAGATGTACTCCATAAGACCTTATCAAGCTTATTATTTTCGTTGTTGGTTTTCCAACAACTCCGTTCTAGCATTTTTTGTAAGTGTGCTCCCTCAAGGTCGTGTTTCCCTTCGTACATTCCATTTCATTCTTACTTTTGTTCCGGAGGCATTGTGATGTTGCTTTCTTCAACCATCATCTCGTTTCATCAAAGATTATGTTCTTTTCATGATTGTCCATTTAACCAAAGTGCCGTGCCCTCTTTTCAAGATCTATCACCTTATCAAGTTCTTATTTAATTCCTTTTATTGTCAATCAGAGTACTGCCCGAGGTTGTTCTCCCTTGTTTCCTCTTTTCTGACGGAGTGTTTTCAGCTTCGATCATCTCCATTGTTTTCTTTTCTCAAAATGGCTTACCCTTTTTCAAGGTTCTTTGGTCTTACTCGTTTGTCAAAGAAGCAACTTAGTTTTACCTCTTCTCTTTCTCTTCCGTTTTCCCTCCGGTGCCATTCTAGATCTCGGGACGAGATCCTCTCGTAGTGGTGGAGTGTTGTAACGCCCCGAGACCGATGTGCCAGGTGTCCTCCAGTTATTCGCTGTTGTTGCCTTGTCATTTGCTTGCGTGTTGCATCTTATCATGTCATCATGTGCATTGCATCATCATGTTTTCAAACTTGCATCCGTCCCGGTCTCCTCGTTCCTTCCGTTGTCCGTTCTGAGCCCAACCACACTTGCACGCGCCCGCGGCACGTCCGAAATATTATTTTATAAGTGGCCGAAAAATGTTCTCGGAATGGGATGAAAGTTGGCATGTGGTGTTGTTATGTTGTTAGTAGGTCGCCTGCCAAGTTTCATCGCATTCGGAGCTCGTTTGATAGACCAACCATTAAACTATAGCGGCAATATAGCCGGTCTAACGTCGGACGTTTTCGGTCTCCGAAAACAGTCGCCAGGCCTCTCTCTCTTCTCTTCTCTCAGCTCGAGCCCTTCTGCACAGCCCACAAGTTCCAACCAACCCCTCGCGTGCGTGTCCGAAACTTCCCCGGACCCGACCCGGACTGTTGCCACCGTTGTGTCCGGATCATCCCCTAACATCTACAAAATATCTCCATTTTCTTTGTTTGGTCTCCCTAGCCTATTTATCTAGGGCCGTCCGATTTAATCGGAGGGACCAAATACCCCTACCCAAAACTCACTTGTTATTTAAAGACCAAACCCTAAAACCTAGGGGAGCTGTCCCATCCATCAATCCCCATGCCGCCGCCACCTTCCTCGTTTTCCCCATCTATCCAATCCATCGATCCCTCCCGATCTCTCCACCCAACCAGTGAGCCTCCTCCCGATCCCTTCCAAATCAATTGCAGTAGCCTCGCTCCGTTCGAGAGGAGCTCGATCCCGAGACTCCAGCCTCTCCCGCTCGAGGGCTCCCGAGCTGCACCAGGCCCCAAGCCGCCTCGAGCTCCCCTCGCCTCCACCTCGTCACTGCCTCGCCTCACCGGAGCTGCCTCCCCCGCCGGGGAGCACCTTCACCAGGTCGCCTCCGGCCAGGTCGCGCCACCCCTGTCATCTCCTTCTCCCTCGTGTTCTCTCCCTTGCCTCACCTCTCTCCCTATCTGTCTCCAGGGACACGAACCAGCAAGCCGCCATGGGCGCCCGAAGCATGGACTCCCGCTGCCTCGGCCCCGATCTGGACCGGATCCCCTCTCCTCTGCCGCCCTTGACCGCTCCTGCCGGATCCCGCCGGCTGGGCCCCGTCCCCGGCCACCGGTGCCCTCGCCGGAGACCACCTGCATCGCCAGCCGCTGCCCCCGCTTCCTCTCGTTGGAGACAGACGAGCGCCACGACCGCTTCAGCCGCTGCTCTGCTTCCGTTGACCGCAGCCGCCCAAGGCCCAGCTCGCGCGCCTCCTCACCCCGACGGCCTCCTCCCCACTGAAACGGGCCATAGCCCATGGGTGAGCTGCCCCCAGCGCCTGCTCCTGTTGGCCCGTTTGCACCAGATTCGGCCCGATGCGTGTTTTTTTCCTCTGTTGCGATTTTAGCTATTATCCGCAGGATTGCTGTTTTACAGAAAAGTCCCTGCTGTTCATGCATATAGTAACTTAATAACCGTGCATCGGATTAAAATAAATTATACATGAAACTTGCTTAGAATTTTGTCTAGTTTCATAATATCCAACTTTCATCCATGTTTAAAATGTTTAAAATGTTGTTTGATTAATTTTGCCCCTATGTCATGTTAAAATGCTTTAATTCATAACTAAATAACCGTAACTCGGAATTTAATAAATTTTATATGTAAATGGGGTAGAAAAATGCCTAGTTTAACATGGTAGCACCAATTTGCATGTTTAACAACTATAAAATATGGTTTAGGGCAGAACAGTACCAAACCTAATATATACATATGGGGATTTACCGGAATTGTTGTTCGTTGCTTCCGGCCTCATTTAACCTTGACTAGATAGGTAGTTTTCTTTTGCTTCACCTCTTGCCATGCTAACAACATTTAATCTTGTTGGGTACATAAACGAGAGAGAACTAAATAAGTCACATGGTGTTTTCGTCAATATGCAACGGAGTTGCATATTGTGCTCCACTTAATTTGTAGAATTGTTTATGCATTTTTGCCATGCCATGCTTCATTAAACCGGACATGCATCATACTTGATTGTGCATCATGCCATGTTTATGTCGTGGTTGTTTACTGTGTTGTTTGCTTCTTTCCGGTGTTGCTTCTTGAGGTTGGTTCCGGTAACGTCGTGCTTGTGAGGAACCGTTCGTCTACGTTCCGTTTGTCTTCTTCATGGACTCGTTCTTCTTCCTTGCGGGATTTCAGGCAAGATGACCATACCCTCGAAATCACTTCTATCTTTGCTTGCTAGATGCTCGCTCTTTTGCTATGCCTATGCTACGATGCCTACCATTTTCTTTCAAGCCTCCCAAATTGCCATGTCAAAACCTCTAACCCACCATTGTCCTAGCAAACCGTTGATTGGCTATGTTACCGCTTTGCTCAGCCCCTCTTATAGCGTTGTTAGTTGCAGGTGAAGATTGAAGTTTGTTCCTTGTTGGAACATGGAGATGTTGTTCCCTGTTGGAATATGTTTACTTGTTGGGATATCACTATATATCTTATTTAATTAATGCATCTATATACTTGGTAAAGGGTGGAAGGCTCGGCCTTATGCCTGGTGTTTTGTTCCACTCTTGCCGCCCTAGTTTCCGTCATATCGGTGTTATGTTCCCGGATTTTGCGTTCCTCACGCGGTTGGGTTATAATGGGAACCCCTTGACAGTTCGCTTTGAATAAAACTCCTCCAGCAAGGCCCAACCTTGGTTTTACCATTCGCCACCTAGCCTTTTTCCCTTGGGAGTCGCGCATCCCAAGGGTCATCTTATTTTAAACCCCCCCGGGCCAGTGCTTGTCTAAGTGGTGGTCCAAACTAGAGCCCCTTGCAGCGCCTCCTCGGGGAAACTCGAGGGCTGGTTTTAGTTGTACGGATTGCTTATCCGGTGTTGCCCTGAGAACGAGATATGTGCAGCTCCTATCGGGATGTCGGCGCATCGGGTGGTCTTGCTGGACTTGTTTTACCATTGTCGAGGATGTCTTGGAGTACCGGGTTACCGAGTCTGATCGGTATGTCTCGGGAGGAGGTCTATTCCTTCATTGACCGTGAGAGCTTGTGATGGGCTAAGTTGGGACACCCCTGCAGGGTTTTGAACTTTCGAAAGCCGTGCCCGCGGTTATGGGCAGATGGGAATTTGTTAATGTCCGGTTGTAGAAAACCTAAACTTGACCTTAATTAAAATGAATCAACCGCGTGTGTAACCGTGAGGGTCTCTTCTCGGCGGGGTCCGGGAAGTGAACACGGTTGTTGGAGTTATGCTTGACGTAGGTTGTTTTAGGATCACTTCTTGATCATGCTTTTATCGACTGTGCTTTGCCTTCTCTTCCCGCTCTCATTTGCGTATGTTAGCCACCATATATGCTAGTCGCTTGCTGCAGCTCCACCTCATACCTTTACCTTACCCATAAGCTTAAATAGTCTTGATTGCGAGGGTGCGAGATTGTTGAGTCCCCGTGGCTCATAGATACTTCTAAAACCAGCTTGCAGGTGTCGATGAGTCCGTGCAGATGACGCAACCAAGCTCAGGAGGAGCTCGATGAAGATCTTGTCCTTTGTGTTGTTTCGTTCTAGTTGTTCAGTAGTGGAGCCCAGTTGGGGTCGATCGGGGACCTTTGTCGCATTTGGGGTTCTTCTTTTATTTTGGTTCCGTAATCGGACCTTGATTGTATTTGGATGATGTAATGCTTTATTCATGTAATTGTGTGAAGTGGCGATTGTAAGCCAACTATGTATCTCTTTCCCTTATGTATTACATGGGTTGTGTGAAGATTACCTCACTTGCGACATTGCTTTCAATGCGGTTATGCCTCTAAGTCGTGCTTCGACACGTGGGAGATATAGCCGCATCGAGGACGTTACATATGCGGAAGTGATGGTGGTATGCGGAAGTGAATGTGGGCACCAGAGAAAAATTTGGCGAAAGTTAGGCGGGGAACGGAGCAGTGGATGGGGATGTTCCTGTTGGGGGCCAAATGTCCGGGCTGGATGGGCCGGATGTCCGGGGGTCGGGCCAGATGTCCGGGCTTTGGATCCATGGATGAACTTGATGAACTCATGGGGAATTTGAAAATCCAGGGCAAAATTCGAGAGATTTTGTGGATGGAAAGTGGGGAAAAGAAGGGGAAAGCTTGATCTACTTGCAACACACAAAATCTGCGGATAAAATCCAACAAAACTTCATCACACCAACAAATCACAAAAAAATTGGGGGCTATTTTTGTGGGGAATTTTCGAATTTGGGACAAAATCAACAAAACAAGGCTAGAAAACAAAGAGGGGAGGCTCCAAAATTGTGATCAACGTGGCTCATGATACCAAGATGATGTAGGGTGGGACCCTATACGGCCGATCTTTCATGAAAGGAGCGGATCCCGCGATGAACACGAAGAACACAAGGGGAAATCACGAAGGGAAACACAAGAGAATCACTCAAACCAACGAGATTAGGTCACACATATGCTAGATCTGAGTACACATAGAGATCACACGGTCCAAATCCAATAAGGGACGATACATAGGGTAACCGGTTCTTCTCCGTGAGGAGGTCTTGATGTCTTCCCGTTAGGGGTATTGAATCCAAGTGGATCTTCTCCGAAGAGGTGTCGGTCCCTCACGGTGGAGTAGATCCGGCTGGATGAGCGAGGCTCTATCTCACATATGAGCTATCACAATGCTAACCCTAGAAAGAGGGATGAGGATGAGTATATATAGTCTAGGGGGGCGAAGGGGTACAAGGGCCTCGGCCCTACACTGTGCGTGGATAGGGGAGGCCGAACGGCCGGGCGTCGGGCCAGATGTCCGGGTTGGGGCGGATGTGTAGGCTGGCGAGGTTGGTCTTGATGCATTCGGGATGGAGGACGTCGGATTTCCATGCTTGGGCCAGATTTCCAGGCTTGGGCCGGATTTCCGGGCTTGGCCGGATGTCCGGGGCCTGTAGGTTCTTGTTGGCTATCATGGTGGATGCTCCAGGGGCCGGATATCCGGGGTCATGGCCGGATGTCCGGGTCCTGGAAGTTGCTCTTGACTCCTTCTGTTGGTTCTCTTCATCCGTGAACTTGGGGACTTGTCCGTCTTCACATGCATCTTCGGGAGGGTCCTCTTGGTACCTAATCATGCACAAAATTCCGGACTTAACTAGTAGCCATGTCTCGAGCGGATCATATGTGATATCACTAAGGAAGGAAGTCACCTTGGTCTCGAGAGCTCTAGCTCTACCTCGTGTCATAGGTCCTCTTGGCACTTGGTGAGACGATGGTAGGTCTATGAGGATGACCATAGGATGCTCCGCATCAGCCAACCTCACTTTATCTATATTTTTATTGCGACCTCCAAGGACAGGTGACATGATGGTTAGTACTTTCCTTGGCAGCACAAGTTTCCAAACGCCCTAGTACTCATTTTGGACTTTCCTCATGTGACAGCTCCCTCTTCTCCTCTTTTTGTACTATATACTCATGGTTTTCAAGGGAATGAATCCCAACAGCCGTATGCACTTCCTTTATTAAATCCAACATGAGGAGTAAGTTCCAAGGCACAATTCTCCGTGCACAAATCAGATTTTCCTCCTCCCACACTTGTGCACCCAGCCAATTTCTCTCTCCCACTTTTTTAAGATCCAAACTCCAACGCAAGTGCTCTTTCCTTCCTTTCTTTTTTTGCCTTGTGGATCAAACAAATCTGGACTACCTTTATCTCTTGGTCTCTCTCTCCAAAAACCACCTACGGGATCAACACTTGCCACAAAATATCTCTTTTTTCTTGAATTTTTTCACAAAATTTCTCTCCACGAGATGAATGATGCTCCAAGATGGCGATGAATGCCAGCAGTGGATGAATGGTGGTGATGGCGGCAGCGGTGGCGAAGAAAATTAGTGGCAAAGAAAGATCACAAAGAAGTGGATGACGGTGTGAGCGGACGCGATGTGAAAAAAACGTGACTAGAACTCGAAACTCTAAAAGACTAGGCACTAAAAACCAACAACTCGACACATGATGCAACCGAAAATTCAACAATGCAAAAACTAAGTGGCAATGGCGAAAAGGCTCAGACTGTCTGGGACATGATGAACTAATCTAAATTTTTTGTGGCTTTTTCCTGGACTCTAGGTATGAAGGACAGATGCGATCTAGACTACTCAAAAAAAGCTGGAAAATCTCACCGAGCAACCTAAAAACTGATACCACTTGATAGAGGTGAGGGTCCCGATCTTCCGATGAGATGTTAACTATCGATTTGGTTGAGATGACTTTGACGATCCGACTACAAACATGCAATGACGTTGCGCCTTAGCAATCGCTAAACAAACTTCGAGAGGTTATTGACCACGCCGGAGCACGATCAACCTAACCACGAAGGTCTATTCCTGCAAGCAATCGAAGAACAAGCAAGAATATGATTAAGCAGTCTGAATATTGCAGATATGTATGAAGTATTGATAAAAGTGGGGTTTCATAAGCGGTCTTGGTCTGGTCATTGGACACAAACGAAGTACATGAAGTTGCAGTGATGTCTAACTTTTAACTAAATAAAACCCAAGTCTAAATGATGCCTTAAGGGCTATATGTATAGGGGAAAAGAGAGGGGATTTCGTCCACCCTTGGCAAGGTGGGACTAAAATATCTCCCGGTTGGTTTCCCCTACAATATGGACTCTAAAATAGCATATGAAGTACAAGATCTCCAATGTTGAATATCATGGGTTGCTTGTTGATGTTGAGCTTGGTTGAGAGTCGTTGTACTTGGCACTCTATGGTGTGCCTTGTATCTTCATGCATCTTCTTGAGGTAGGTCACTCGTGCATTTGCGTCCATCTCATATGCTCCATGACGTTCAAAATGTCTTTGAAGTCCCGATTCTAAGCCGTAAAGCATGGCACACTGAACTATCGAGTAGTCATCAGATCGAGCTTGCCAGATGTTCATAACATCAGAATCTGCTCCTGCAGCAGGCCTTTCACCTAGTGGTGCATCAAGGACATAGTTCTTCTGTGCAGTAATGAGGATAATCCTCAAGTTATGGACCACGTCCATGTAGTTGCTACCATCATCTTTTGACTTAGCTTTCTGTAGGAACGCATTAAAATTCAAGCGAATGGTAGCATGGGACATTGATCTACAACATAGGTATGCAAAAACTATCAGGACTAAGTTCATGATAAATTAAGTTCAATTAATCATATTACTTAAGAACACCCACTTAGATAGATATCCCTCAAGTCATCTAAATGATCACGTGATCCAAATCAACTAAACAATGTCCGATCATTACGTGAGATGGAGTAGTCTTCAATGGTGAACAGCTATATGTTGATCATATTTACTATATGATTCACGTTCGAGCTTTCAGTCTCTAGTGTTCCGAGGCCATGTTTGTACATGCTAGGCTCGTCAAGTTTAACCCCAGTATTCCGCATGTGCAAAACTGTCTTGCACTCGTTGTATGTGAATGTAGAGCCTATCACACCTGATCATCATGTGGTGTCTCAACACGATGAACTATCACAACGGTGCATACTCAGGGAGAACACTTATACCTTGAAATTTTAGTAAGGGGTATCTTATAAAACTACCACCGTACTAAGCAAAATAAGATGCATAAAAGATAAACATCACATGCAATCAAAATATGTGGCATGATATGGCCATCATCATCTTGTGCATTTGATCTCCATCTCCAAAGCACCGTCATGATCTCCATCGTCACCAGCTTGACACCTTGATCTCCATCGTAGCGTCGTGGTCATCTCGCCAACTATTGCTTCTAAAACTATCGCGAACGCATAGTGATAAAGTAAAGCAATTACATGGCGTGTGCATTTTATACAATAAAGCGACAACCATAAGGCTCCTGCCAGTTGCCGATAACTTTTACAAAACATGATCATCTCATACCATAACGTATATCAGATCATGTCTTGACCATATCACATCACAACATGCCCTACAAAAACAAGTTAGACGTCCTCTACTTTGTTGTTGCAAGTTTTACGTGGCTGCTACGGGCTTCTAGCAAGAACCGTTCTTACCTACGCATCAAAACCACAACGGTGATTTATCAAGTTTGCTATTTTAACCTTCAACAAGGACCGGCCGTAGTCTAATTCGATTCAACTAAAGTTGGAGAGACAGACACCCGCCAGCCACCTTTATGCAAAACTAGTTGCATGTATGTCGGTGGAACCAGTCTCATGAACGTGGTCTTGTAAGGTTGGTCTGGGCCGCTTCATCCAACAATACCGCCGAATCAAAATAAGACATTGGTGGTAAGTAGTATGAGGATCACCGCACAAAATTCATTGTGTTCTGCTCGTGCATATCATCTACGCATAGACCTGGCTCGGATGCCACTGAAGGGAAACGTATCATGAAATTTCAAAAAAAATCTTACGCTCATGCAAGATCTGTCTAGGAGATGTATAGCAACGAGAGGGGGAGAGCATCTTCATACCCTTGAAGATCGCAAAGCGGAAGCGTTTATCAACGTGGTTGATGTAGTCGTACATATTCATGATCCATCCCGATCAAGTACCGAACGTACGGCACCTCCGCGTTCAGCACATGTTCAGGTCGATGACGTCCTCGCCTTCTTGATCCAGCAAGATGGGTGAAGTAGTAGATGAGTTCCGGCAGCATGATGGCGTGGTGACGATTGGTGATGAAGAACAATCTCCGCAGGGCTTCGCCAAGCACTACAGAAACTAGACGGAGGATAAACTAGAGGAGACGGGGTTGCCAGCACACGTCTTGGTGAATCTTGATCTGTCCTGGGTACTAGCCCTTCCCCTCTATTTATATGTTGAGCCCTGGGGTTGAAACTTGGAGTAAAAGCCTCCTCAACGTCGGTTTTTCCTGAAAGACAAGAATCCTTCTCGGACTCCAGGACCAGACGCCAGGATTCCCGGTGTCTGGACCCAGACGCCAGGGACCCTGGCGTCAGGCACCTGGACTCCGCAAAACTTCCTTTTGCGCTTTTCAAAAACCTCGTGAGCTTTCCCCTTTGGCCCAAATAAAGTGTTCTCGTACCCAAACATTTCGGGAAACATCCGGAACCCCTTCCGGTGAATTTCGGAACCTTTTCGGAGACCGAACACTATTATCCCATATATCAATCTTTACCTCCAGAGCTCCTCGTCATGTCAGTGATCAAATCCGGGACTCCGAACAACATTCGGTCACCAACAAACATAACTCATATAATACTATATCGTCAATGAACATTAAGCGTGCGGACCTACGGGTTCGAGAACTATGTAGACATGACCAAGACACCTCTCTGGTCAATAACCAATAGTGGAACCTAGATGCCCATATTGGCTCCTACATATTCTATGAAGATCTTTATCGGTCGAACCTTATGACAACATACGTTATTCACTTTGTCATCGGTATGTTACTTGCCTGAGAATTGATCGTCGGTATCTTCATACCTAGTTCAATCTCATTACCGACAAGTCTCTTTACTCATTTCATAATACATCATCCTGTAACTAACTCATTAATTAGTCACATTGCTTGCAAGGCTTCTTATGATGTGTATTACCGAGAGGGCCCAGAGATACCTCTCCGATACTCGGAGTGACAAATCCTAATCTCGATCTATGCCAACCCAACAAGCACCTTTGAAGACACCTGTAGAGCATCTTTATAATCACCCAGTTACGTTGTGACGTTTGATAGCACACAAGGTATTCCTCCGGTATCTGGGAGTTGCATAATCTCATAGTCGAAGGAATATGTATTTGACATGAAGAAAGCAATAGCAATAAAACTGAACGATCAACATGCTAAGCTAACGGATGGGTCTTGTCCATCACATCATTCTCCTAATGATGTGATCCCTTTCATCAAATGACAACACATGTCTATGGTCAGGAAACTTAACCATCTTTGATTAATGAGCTTGTCTAGTAGAGGCTTACTAGGGACACGGTGTTTTGTCTATGTATTCACACATGTATCAAGTTTCCGGTTAATACAATTCTAGCATGAATAATAAACATTTATCATGATATAAGGAAATATAAAATAACAACTTTATCATTGCCTCTAGGGAATATTTCCTTCAGTCTCCCACTTGCACTAGAGTCAATAATCTAGATTATATTGTAATGATTCTAACACCCATGGAGTCTTGGTGCTGATCATGTTTTGCTCGTGGAAGAGGCTTAGTCAACGGGTCTGCCACATTCACATCCGTATGTATTTTGCAAATCTCTATGTCTCCCTCCTTGACTTGATCATGAATGGAGTTGAAGCGTATCTTGATGTGTTTGGTTCTTTTGTGAAATCTAGATTCCTTCGCCAAGGCAATTGCTCCAGTATTGTCACAAAATATTTTCATTGGACCAGATGCACTAGGTATTACACCTAGATCGGATATGAACTCCTTCATCCAGACTCCTTCATTCGCTGCTTCTGAAGAAGCTATGTACTCTGCTTCACATGTAGATCCCGCCACGACGCTTTGCTTGGAACTGCACCAACTGGTAGGTCCACTGTCAGTGTCAAAACCGGCGGATCTTGGGTAGGGGGTCCCGAACTGTGCATCTAGGCCGGATGGTAACAGGAGGCAGGGGACACGATGTTTTACCCAGGTTCGGGCCCTCTTGATGGAGGTAAAACCCTACGTCCTGCTTGATTAATATTGATGATATGGGTAGTACAAGAGTAGATCTACCACGAGATCAGAGAGGCTAAACCCTGGAAGCTAGCCTATGGTATGATTGTATGTTGTGGTTGTTGTCCTATGGACTAAAACCCCTTCGGTTTATATAGACACCGGAGAAGCTTAGGGTTACACAAGGTCGGTTACAAAGGAGGAGATATCCATATCCGTATTGCCTAGCTTGCCTTCTATGCCAAGTAGAGTCCCATCCGGACACGAGACGAAGTCTTCAATCTTGTATCTTCATAGTCTAACAGTCCGGCCAACAGAGATAGTCCGGCTGTCCGGAGACCCCCTAATCCAGGACTCCCTCAGTAGCCCCTGAACCAGGCTTCAATGACGATGAGTCCGGCGCGCAGTATTGTCTTCGGCATTGCAAGGCGGGTTCCTTCTCTGAATACATCACAAAAAAAAATTAATACGAGGATGGTGTCCGACCCTGCAAAATAAGTTCCACATACCGCCGTAGAGAGAATAATATTTTTGCAAATCCAATTTGCTGACTTGTTTTGGCAGCATGACGTTATGTCATGGCCCGGTGATCATTCGAACCGTTTTTCTTCAACCAGCTCCACACATAACGCGAGGCGGTTTCTTGACACGTCTTGTCAAAGTAGAGATCGTGTTCCCCCAATTACGGGATTCTCATTAATGCGGTCGTGGGTAACCCAACCGTGTCTAGGACTCCTAGATTATAGGCAAGTCCTAAACGGCTACGAAGAGGACGCTTGATATTCACCCTCTTTATAAAGGGACAAGGTTTTCGCTTTTTCCCTCTCGTGCTCAATTGAACCCTTCCCCCGCCTCGAGTTCTAACAACTAAAGCCTAGGTTAGGTGCTCCGGATCTTCAATCATGTCCGGATCCAGCCTTCAAGGCTGATGGATGCCCTCCTCCGTTACGGAAGAGGACATCAAGAAGTTGAGGGAGGCCAGATACCTGATCGCCGAGGTTTTGCATCGGCTGCCTGCTCGAGGGCAGGTCGTCCCTACTCCCGAACCCAACGAGAACGTCGTGTTCGTCTCCCACTTCCTCCAAGGCCTAGGCCTCACTCTGGATCCCTTCGTCAGGGGTTTGATGTTCTATTACGGGCTAGATTTCCATGATCTAGCTCCGGACTCCTTTCTCCACATCTCAACATTTATTGTCGTGTGTGAGGCCTTCCTTCGCATTACCCCTCACTTCGTCCTGTGGCTCAAGACCTTTGAAGTGAAGCCGAAGATAATCGAGGGGCAACATGCAGCATGCGGAGGTGCATCAATAGACAAGATGGCAGGAGCTCCATGGCCGAAAGGTTCCTTTCCAGAGGTGTCCGAATTATGGCAACGGGAGTGGTTTTATGTCACGGCTCCCAGAAGTGCCAAGTGGGTGGCTGCCCCCGCTTTCCGCTCGGGCCCCCCACCACAACTGATGTCATGGATTAGTAGAGGTTTGAGCTGGGGTCCAGCCAAGGACGTGCCTATACTGCCAAGCCGCATTCGAGATCTCTTCGAGGGAGATTTTAATTTGGTCATGGTAATACAAGTTATGTTGGTTCGTCAAGTCCAGCCTTGCAAACATCGACCCCTTCGCTTGTGGGAGTTCAACCCAGAAGGACCGCGTGCCATTCAAAGTTTCCTCGGCCTGATGCACGAGGAGATATACAAGTCATTCTTCAGACCTCAAATAGAGTGTCCAGATATTACCGAGGACGTGGGCCTGAGCAGTAACCGCGCCGTGGAACAAGTGAGAAATCCTCTAGCCGAACACACTGTCTTTTATTCATCATGAAGTTATTTCTGAGAGTTCGCTCTCTGACCAGGACTGGCTAACAAAGGCGAAGATGATTCGTGTTTGGCCCCCCTCCCTGAGGGTTTGGAAAATCCGGTATTGGAAAAGATGCTCGAGCTCGCACCTTGCCCGGAGCCCTCGAAGGAAGATACAGGGGGGGATAATATGGGTGGACGCGGGCCCCCATCGCTGCCAGTTCCAACCGAGGGAATAAGCGCCTCCATGAAGGACGATAACCGGGGGAGGAAAAGGACTGCTTCCGAGGATCCGGAAGCCGAGGCCTCCAAACGGGAGAAGAAGTCTCCCACAGAGGGTCCTGCCTCGGGGGGTGCTTTTGCCGCACAAATTCTGCGGGGGGATCAGCCCTCCAACAAGTCGTAAGTGATCCAAAAAATACTTTAATAGTGAAGGTATACTGTCTGTCTTCTGAGAAAATAACCGCCGCATATATCTTGCAGTTCGGGTCTTCGCCCTTCTCAGTTGAGCTCGTCTTCGGGGGATCTTCTTCCGGAGATGATGGAGAGCGAAACGCCTCCCCTGGACTCCTCCGCTCAAGAAGCGGGCGACCCCGAAGTGTCGTCACGGAGGGCCTCTCCGGATCTGGTGAGGCCAGAAGATAATCCCATAGACCCCCGAAGTCCCCAGCATCCGGCTCTCGAGGAGAGCAAACAAAAGAGTCCGGCACCGTCTGGTATGCGGTCGGACGTTCTGAGGGAGCTGTTGGGGCGAGCGGCCATCTCAGAAGAACACCGTACTCTGATGGGTATGGTGATGGAAAGAATTTCGTCCGCCGAAAGCGGATTACATGAAGCCTTTATGAGTCTACTGACAGGCTTTGAGGTACGTGATAGTACCGCACATGTTAGGTGTGCCCTGTGTAGATAGTAGCCCCTGAGACTCTGGTTGTCGATGAGAACGGCAGCGAACAGAGGATAATAGTCCCAGGCAATAACCAAACTGCCTTTATGTGCAGGCGGTGGAAGCTCCGGTGGCTAGCCAAACTAGTGGGTTTGCCGAATTAAAACGGCAACTGGATGCGGCGGACGCCGACATCGAGCTTGTTAACAAGAGGCTTGATGAGGCATAGGGTAAGTGTTATTTTCAGGTGAATGCCACGTAGTAAGAGCAGCATGATGCCAGTATCTTTAATATGTTATGACTGCAGATGGAGCTGCCACCGTGGAAACCTTGCGGGCAGAACTTACCCGAGCCCAAGAACAAGCGAGGATTAGTAATGCGGCTGCTTTGAAGGCAGCCGAAGAGTTGAAAGCTGAGAAGGCCGCACATTGCGAGAGCAAAGAGAAGATGGCCAAGATGGCCGTAGAAATAAAAGGCACTGCCGACCGTTGTCGGCTCCTTGAAAAAGAGAACCGAGCAAAGGCAACGGACCTTGAGAAGGCCACGACGGCGGACAAACACACCCGCTCTGCTATGAGAGCGAAGAAGGAGGAGCTGCAGGAAGCCAGGGATATTGCGGCTGGGAAGCCCTTCATGCTACGGACGAAGTTCGGAGATCCACGGTATGCCCCTCTGGATCGGCTGTGGAGTTCGGTAGATGCGTATATGGACTTGGCGGCGAGCGTTGCCGATGCGGCCAAGTACTTCCAAGGTCAAACAGATCGTGAAGTGGACAAGCTGTTCTGGTCGCAATTCAACGTTCCAGAGCGTCCGCTTTCATTGACTTGCGAGCTAGCCGAATGGGCCAAACTGAATAGGTTGTCCGGACTCGCCATGAGGTCTGTTGTGGATCAGCTATGGCTGGAAAAGCCAAAGCCGAACAGCTATTTCAGCTTAGTGCAGCAGGTCCTTGGTGCAGTGCCATGCATTAATGTGATGAAGAGGTCGGCGTGCATAGAAGGCTCGTGGATGGCCCTTGCCTGTGTTAAAGCATACTGGGCGGAGATGGATGCTACCGTTGTTGCGGCGTAGGGTTCGGTCATAGGCCGAGTGGCTGCCGAGCACTATTTCGAGGAGGTTCTCGAGGGTGCTCGTTTGATAGAGGCCCAGTGCTTGAAGAATATTATGTTTGAGTGACATGTATTCCCATTGTAAACACAATGTTTTTATGACATTTTATAAGGCTGTGTTTATACTTTTGCCCGAAAGTAACATGATGCCTCCTGTGCGGCCGTTTATGTATACATGTGTATAACCTGAAAGATTGCAGTCGTCGGCTTCAGCCCCCACGCATATAATGCGGAGGTGCTCGCAAAAAACGTGTGTTCACACTTAACTCAATGTCTTGGTCCTATTAAGGAGGTGATAGCGTAGCGAATGAGGCAACCGGACTATAATGCTTTAACACTTTCACTTAGCCATAAGAGTTTGACAGTGGGGCTACTAGATAGCCCCTGGTGGCTCCGCACTCACCCGATCTCGGGGTGCGTACATGCCTGTCCGGAAAACGGCCCTTCGTTAAGGCGGAGGAATTCTAACATTCCGATAGGTCATCGAGTGGTTGACCAGTCTCACGCTATATCATGACAGTCAGTTTTTGGCTTTCTCTACTGAGGTGCTCGTCCGGATGAACCAGGGCACAATCACAGTAGTTCTCCTGGTGCTGCCTTAGCCGATAAAGTGGAACGTAAGGCACCAAAATACAGGAGCCGGGCAAACCCAACATTTGACCAAAGACAATGATTCGGAGCTGATGCATATAAGGCCAAACTCGCGACGCCGAACACTCCCTAAGGTGTTCGGTCTTTATGGTATAAACCGGGCCTAAATAGTGCCCTTTGTAAGAATCCCCTTGTGTCCAGGTACGTGCATTATTATGACGTGGCCACATGCCAAGACGTCAGCATCCTTCTCAATTGTGCTGACAATTCGGTGGATGTGTATCAACAAGAGACAGTAAAAAAGGTTTACGCAGGGTCTTAATCTAAAAAGAATCCTTGGAACGGGTCCCTGCTGCACGTCTGCGCCTGTGCCTCCATTGTGTCGTATCCTGGACGGGTGTAGCACGATGGTCATCTGTAAAAGAGAGGAATTTAGGTGAAAAAGTTGTCGTGCAGAGAGATAGTTTTTAAAGAAACCATGTATAACTAGAAATGAGTATAAACTGCCACTTGTCTGCGCGTGTTGGGCCCCTTGTATTTGTAATAGGGGTGTGGCCATTAATCCGGTACAAATTACATATAGCAGCGTCGGACTCGTCTAACCACGTCCGTGGTCTTGACTACCTATCAAATGCTTTAGTTGGTGAGGCCGTTTTTAGTGTGCGGCTGCCAAGGCAGTCGCATTCTCTTCGGCGTGCAAAGATCGCTTAATACTTCCGTTCACTATAATGATGCCACGTGGGCCGGGCATCTTGAGCGTGAGGGAAGCGTAGTGCGGTATTGCATTAAAGCGAGCGAAAGCTTCGCGTCCAAGTAGTGCTTGATAGCCACTTTGGAACGGAGCAATGTGGAAGGTTAAATGTTCGCTACGGAAGTTATCAGGGAAGCCGAATATAACCTTTAGTAGCAGGGAGCCCGTGCAATGAGCCCCTGGGCCTGGCATTACTCCTTTAAAGGTAGTATTGCTATGGCAAATTTTCGTTGGGTCTATCCCCATTTCGCGGATTGTATCCTGGTATATCAGGTTTAGACTGCTGCCACCGTCCATCAGGACTCGTGTGAATTGGTATCCGTCAATTATTGGGTCTAATACCAGGGCAGCCCATCCTGCACGCCGGATACTTGCTGAGTAATCACGATGGTCGAAAGTGATTGGTTGAGATGACCAGTGGCAGGACTCCGCGGTGATAGGCCCTTGGGCATATTTTTCTGGGAGTGCCGTTTTGTTTCTCCCCTTGATCACGTGTA
Source organism: Triticum urartu (assembly GCF_056163025.1). Lineage (NCBI taxonomy): Eukaryota > Viridiplantae > Streptophyta > Magnoliopsida > Poales > Poaceae > Triticum > Triticum urartu. The sequence continues at coordinate 327,721,154 of NC_141876.1, forward strand.
AACGTTTACTGTTTTGACTTCTGGTGGAAATTTCTTTTGTTCCCCAATGTCTTGCTTGAGAGGCTCATCCTCGTCTTTGCTTGGTGTATCCTCCCCCTTGTGTACGGCGTTGAGCTTGCCGGACTGCTTGAAGACCCAACATTCTCTATGGGTATGATTAGCGGGTTTACCAAGGGTGCTATGGATCTGACATATTTGGTCCAGAATTTTGTTTAGGCTGGACAGTTCGTCTCTGGCGCCTTTAGAGGGCGGCTTTTGCTGACCTGATCGAGAGCTTTTGAATCCGACGTTTACTGCCGTGCTCTTCGTGCTATCTTCTTTATTTCGGTGTTTGTTATTGCTGTTGTGCCGTGATTTCCCGTTTCCATCTCTAACTTCGGATGTACTGGGGTCGCTGGTGCTGCATCTGGCTAGCCAGCTATCCTCACCCGCGCAAAAGCGGGTCATGAGGCTTGTTAATGCTGCCATTGTTCTCGGCTTTTCTTGGCCGAGGTGTCTGGCAAGCCATTTGTCACGGACGCTATGCTTAAAAGCTGCCAAGGCTTCGGTGTTCGGATAGTCGACAATTTGGTTCTTTTTAGTAAGAAACCTGTTCCAAAGCTTTCGGGCTGACTCTCCGGGCTGTTGAGTTATATGACTCAAATCATCCGCGTCCGGAGGTCGGACATAAGTCCCTTGAAAATTTGCCCAAAAGGCATCTTCGAGCTCTTCCCAGCTTCCAATGGAGCTTTCGGGGAGGCTCTTAAACCAGTGTCGAGCTGGCCCTTTGAGTTTGAGGGGTAAATACTTAATGGCGTGGAGATCATCTCCCCGAGCCATGTGGATATGGAGGATATAGTCCTCAATCCAGACCCCAGGGTCTGTTGTTCCATCGTATGCCTCTATGTTTACAGGTTTGAATCCCTCTGGAAATTCATAGTCCAGCACCTCATTGGTGAAACATAGGGGGTGCGCGGCACCCCTATATCTGGGTGTACCGCGTTGTTCGGATGTTTATTGTGTTGCATCGTATGCTGGAGCACGCTTGCGTGGTCCATAGATGGATCTGGTTTCGCCGTCCTTTTGATGCGAGCCCTCGCGTAGACCGCGTATTGGCTTATGTGCGGCGCTACTTGCTGCTTTATGTTGGCCGTGAGGTCGTCTATCCGGCCAGATGGCTGTTTTAATTTTTGGTTGTGGGGGGTCTAAGGCCTCCTCATCGAATTCAGGTAGCAACTTCCGCTTTGGGTAGCTCTTGGTGGGGCGATTGTCGCCGTACTTCGCTGCTGTGTTGAGTACTTTACTCCATCTGATTTGGAGTGTGTCCTGCGCAGCCTTGAGCCTTTGCTTCTGCTTTTTCAGACTCCTCGCGGTGGCAACAAGCCTTTGACGGGCATTCTGCTGCTCCGGGTGCCTGTCCGGTGTTATGTCGTCCGGACTATTATCTTTGACAGAATTGGTTTGTTCGGTTTGATTCTCCGTATTGCCGTGGTCCGGCAGTGGTTCGCCCTGCCCCAACGCTGGGTCTGTATGATCGGTACTTCTGCCGAGGCGGGATTTTGGGCGGCGCTTACGCTGCCGCTTTGACTGCTTCTCGAGGGAACAAGCCTTCGTTGCGTCCTTCCATTCCTCGTCGTCGTCTTCTTTTGGTGTGTCCACCATGTATACGTCATATGATGAGGTGGACGTCCAGTGCCCTATGGGCGGTGGTTCCTTTTCACCTCCCGCATCGTCGTCCATACCGTCGATGTCTTCGGAGTCGAAGTCGAGCATGTCGGTTGAGTCATCGACAGTGGCAATTAAGTGGGTGGTGGGTGGGCGTTGAATTTCTTCGTCGTCCGCATCCCAATCCTGCCGAACATAGTTCGGCCAGGATTCTCCTGACAAGGAGAGAGACCTTAATGAGTTCAGTATGTTGCCAAAGGGCGAGTGCTGAAAAATATCCGCGGAGGTAAACTCCATGATCGGCGCCCAATCGGATTCGATAGGAACGGGCGCAGGCAGTTCGGAGTCCGTGGCCGGAGAAGGATCCGGCAACCTAACAACACGGCTCACGTGCAAGGCAAGGTCGATGTTCGGCTCGATCGCCGCTGAGGGTAAGGCCTCCGTGGCGGGGTCCATCCACCCGTCCGCGGAAGGCGCGGCTGGCTCCAAATTGAGGGTCGGAGCGGCTGCCGGTGCGATCTCCTTAACACTGTCTGATGGGAGAGCTAAGTCATGCTCATCGTGAGCGCATGGCGCACAAGGCAGAGGCTTGAATCTGTCGAGGATCAAATCTCCACGGATATCGGTCGTGTAGTTTAAGCTTCCAATTCTGACCTGATGGCCAGGGGCGTAGCTTTCAATCTGCTCTAGATGGTCAAGCGAATTAGCCCGCAGTGCAAAGCCGCCAAATACGAAGATCTGTCCGGGGAGAGAATTCTCACCCTGGACTGCATCGCTATCGATGATAGTAGGAGCCATCAAGCCTAATGGCGATGAGACAGAGGAACTCTCAATGAAAGCACCAATGTCGGTGTCAAAACCGGCGGATCTCGGGTAGGAGGTCCCGAACTGTGCGTCTAGGCCGGATGGTAACAGGAGGCAGGGGACACGATGTTTTACCCAGGTTCGGGCCCTCTTGATGGAGGTAAAACCCTACGTCCTGCTTGATTAATATTGATGATATGGGTAGTACAAGAGTAGATCTACCACGATATCGGAGAGGCTAAACCCTAGAAGCTAGCCTATGGTATGATTGTATGTTGTGGTTGTTGTCCTACGGACTAAAACCCTTCGGTTTATATAGACACCGGAGAAGGTTAGGGTTACACAAGGTCGGTTACAAAGGAGGAGATATCCATATCCGTATTGCCTAGCTTGCCTTCTACGCCAAGTAGAGTCCCATCCGGACACGAGACGAATCTTCAATCTTGTATCTTCATAGTCTAACAGTCCGGCCAATAGAGATAGTCCGGCTGTGTCGGTGGGAACGACACCTATGGGATCACAAGAATCCCTACTGTGGTTAGCGGGGAGCGGGGTCGTGAGAAGAGCAGATCAAACAGATAGCACACGGTTCGTTTATCCAGGTTCGGGCCGCGAGGATGCGTAAAACCCTACTCCTGCTTTGGTGGATTGTATATCTGTGTTCTTGAGCTAGCTATGGGGCGTGAGGAGCTCCAAAAAGCTGAATCCTTCCTCTGCTCGCCTCGTGCCTCCTTTTATAGAAAAAAGGGGTTGCCATAGTGGCACACAGGAGGTGGAAAGGGTACAGTGCTGCGAGGTTATCCCTCGCACCACATGACAAGGCGCATTTAATGCGTCTTGCTTAGGTGTCCTTGCTTTATCGGGGACGGGGGAGAAACCTATCTCGTCCATTGCCGCTCCTTCTTGTGTCGACATGCGCCCTGGCCAACGACGCCTGCGATGCCATGTAGGCAGGCAGGAAGCTGAGGTGGCGCAGTGGTGGGTCTTCACGAAGATCTGCATGCCGCCACGCAGGTGCCTGCCCAGCTGGTTGGGTCGGCAGCTGCATGCATGCGGTGGTGGATGTTTAGTCGGCGTGGACCTGATGGTGGCCCTGCGGGTGTCCTCGGCAAGGGCCTTTCCGGGGCCCCGGCAAGAGTCTTGCCGAGGCGCCTGCTGTCATCCCCGGCAAGGCGCTTGCCGGGGGCCTTGTGGTCTTCCTCGGCAGGGATCCCGCCAAGGGTTGTCGTCTCCTTAGTGTGTATCTGATCTTGAATGTCTTCACAAAGATCTGCATGCCACCACGGGGATGTCTCCCGAATCCTTGCCCTTTGGGGGCAGTGGACTCAAGGGTGATTTGCTCCATAGGCGCGGGACGAGTCGTCGCGGCAAGGGTCTTGCCGGGGCTGCTAGAACTGTCCCCCGGCAAGGATCTTGCCGGGGGAGTCCGCTTCGTCCCCTTTGCTCTTCGTGGTCTTGGCCTTGGCGTCGTTCTAGTTCTCTTGAGCTTCGGTCTTACCCTGGCTCACCTCCCTTGCCTTGCTTGGTGTGGTGGTATCCGCGGCTCAGACAGCCCGTGCACAGTTATAGGGGTACAAAAAGTGTACCCCTCTTTTTGTACACCGACAGGAGCCCCCGGGCCTGGGCCACACATAAGCGCAACGCGTTGTTGGGCTAGGCCCAAAAACGGTGCGCGGGCAGGCGGGCGGTTTTTACCGTGGTAAGATTCTTCGCGCACTGCGCTTCCCACGATTCCCGCACGTGGCGCAGCGTGGGGAGGCGCGTGTGACGTGGGCGGCATGCATGGGGTTGGTTCCCGCAGGCATGCGTCACATCGTAGTAAAGGGGCGGTTCGTGCCTTCTCCATAAACGGAGGGAGGCGTGGAGGTGCGGCCCATTTACTGAATGGGGCTGAGGCGTGGTCTTCAAGGCGTCCACTCCCCATGATCACGGGGTGGGAAACCGGGCCGTCGCTGGTTGGGGCGGCGGGTCGGTCCTGGCTCCCTGCACCTTTATAAAGAGCGGGAGGGGGATGGCGTCCCGCATTCTTTCATCTTCTTCTTCCTTCAGCTTCTGCTTCTCCCTTCCATCCGTCATGGAGAGAGGGAATCTCGGTCCTTCAATAGTGGCGGCGAGGGTCGCCGCTCGACAACGCGTCCCTCCTTCCCCTGCGCCTGCGGTGGCAGAGCCAGCCGTGAGGGGAAGGGGGAGGGGGCGAGGCCGTGGGCGAGGCCGGGGCGCTCGGGGAAGAGGAGGACGGGGCGGCGCGCCGGCCTCGCCTCCGCCAGCAGCTCCTCCTCCAATGGAGGGCCATGTTGGGGATGACCCTTGTGAGTTCTTCGTCAGGCTGCGCTGGCCGCCGCGCCATCGCCTTCGTCTCCCGACTCCATTTGTGCGGGAGATGGAGCTGGATCCGCCGGAATCATTGCGGCTGCACATGAGGGGCTGCGGGATCAGTGGCACGCGGGTCCGCGTCGACTTCCCCGCCCCTCACGTGATGTATCTTCGTCGGGGATGGAAGACGTTTGCTCATATCCACCGCTTGACGGAGGGGCTCACTCTCCATTTTAAGCTGATGGAGGGTGGCCTTCTCTCCGTCAAGGTCTTTGGGTGTTTTGGGACCCGTGCAAGGTGCTGCATGGAGAGCTCTTCTGATAGTGAAGACTCCTCCTCGGGCGGGAGTGACGAGGTGGACAGCGGCAGCGACGATGAGGGTAGTAGGCAGCAGGATGACAGGTCCAATTAGGTGTCGGGTGCCACTCTGTGCGGCACCGGCGACCCCATCATCCGTGTCGCCGGCTCCCTGAACTTCTCGGGGTCGTCTCCTTGGGCGGCTGGCATTGGGAGGCTGCGGAAGAGGAAGAGGGAAGGCGGCAAGGCCGTCAAGTTGGAGTACGCGGGCACCGATGCCTTCGACACGTGCTGACGTCCTGGCACCTCATCTTCGAGCTCAGCTTCCGGCGCCGCCATCACCATCCAGCCTTTGGACGGCCACCAAGATGTTCTCTTGGTGTCTTCTGCCACCCGTAGCTCGCCTAGGCGCTCCTTTTGTCCTTTTCGCCTCCTTGACCTGCCTCCTGAGGAGAGGGACAAGAAACGGATTACGGGCACCTTATCTCTTTTTAGTTTGTAAGCCTTCGGGCCTTTGCTGAATTTAAAACTTGTAATCCCATCATTCATGTTTTTCATTCCCTATGGACTGTACCTGAGTGGAATGTTTTTTTAATGAAAAAGGGATGCTTGCCGTGTCATTTGTTTGCGGGTGGAACCCACGACAAGGAGTAAATCCATGATATCTTCAAGATAAACATCTCCTTGCCCGGCAACAGGCCTTGCCGTCTCCCCACTTCGGTCGACCTTCCTCACGCCTTTGGCGGAGGCAGGGATGAGGCGGGTTCAGGCTCCTTGTTTCATCCTTTCGCTGTCGCGACTACGACCAAACTTGGTCCCAGGAACAAGCCCTAGGGCCTAGAGTTAGGGGAGCACGGCAGCTTAGGGGAAAACGAGGTTTCACATACCTCAGTCCATAATGGAATGCATGATAAGGGATGAAGAACTTATCTGAAGCTGCAGTCCCCGAAAACCCTGGTTCGCCATGGGTGAATCTTTGCTCTTGCAGCCCTCGGCAATACTGGCTTGCCGGGGGCTAGATGCTGGTCGGTTCCTCTTTTTTTCTCCCCAAGTGGTTCGACATGGATATCTGTGTGTCCTGTGAACCAAAGAAGACAAAAGAAAGACAAAGAGACGCACACTCGACCTCTAAGCTAGGGGTTAGTCGCCGCTAAGCTCTATCAACCCTAACCAAGGACGAGACTCGACCTAGCATTCATGCTATAACTTAGGGCGCCAGCGCTTCATTTACTTATGCTCAGGGTCTGCGCCTGGCTTTGTACAAAGGGTTACATGCGTCATCGGCAAGGCTCGTACAAAAGGTGTCTTGCCGGGGGACCCGGCAAGCCGCGCCTCACGGGTAAAACTTGTGAAGATGCTCAATGTTCCAGGAGTTACTCACTGGAACGGCATCTTCGGTCTCCAGGCGGACTGCGCCGGGCCTGGTGACTCGTATTACCCGATAAGGGCCTTCCCACTTTGGCGTCAACTTGTTGGAATTCTTGGCCGATTGAACGCGCCGAAGAACAAGGTCGCCTTCCTCAAAGCTTCGGGCATGAACCTTGCGGCTATGGTAGCGGCGCAAGGCTTGCTGGTAGCGCGCTACTCTCACAGCCGCCCGAAGACGATCTTCCTCAAGGAGCGTTGCGTCATCTTGCCGCAATTGCTCTTGCTCAAGCTCGTCATAACAGAGTACTCGAGGTGACCCGTATATGAGTTCTGTGGGGAGAACTGCTTCTGCCCCGTATACCAGGGAAAAGGGTGTCTGGCCGGTGGCTCGATTTGGTGTCGTTCTGATTGACCAAAGAACCGCCGGCAATTCATCAATCCAGCGCCTTCCACTCTTGTGCAGTCTGTCAAAGGTCTTTGTCCTCAGGCCTCGCAGTACTTCAGCATTTGCCCTCTCAGCTTGACCATTGCTTCGTGGGTGAGCAATGGAAGCGAAACAGACTTTGCTGCCGAGGTCTTGAATATATTGCATGAAGGTGTGGCTTGTGAACTGCGTGCCGTTTTCGGTGATAACCCTATTGGGTACACCAAAACGGCACACCAGTCCTTTGAAGAACTTGACGGCTGACTGTGTTGTGACCTTCCTCACTGCTTCCACTTCTGGCCACTTTGTGAACTTGTCGATTGCAACGTACAAGTACTCAAAGCCCTCGATAGCGCGGGGGAAAGGGCCCAGTATGTCGAGCCCCCAGACCGAGAAAGGCCAGGAGAGAGGAATGGTTTGAAGGGCTTGAGCTGGCTGATGAAGCTTCTTTGAATGGAGCTGACACGCTTCACACCTGGTGACTAGTGTCGTCACATCCTGGAGGGCGGTGGGCCAGAAGAAGCCTTGTCGATACGCTTTGCCGGCAAGGGCCCTTGACCCGATGTGGGATCCACATATGCCTCCATGTATCTCTGCCAACAGCCCCAGTCCTTCCTCTCAAGGGATACACTTCAATTTCACGCTGTTCGGCCTCTTTCTGTACAGGACGTCATCGACGAACTGGTACATAGTAGAGCGACGGGCTACTTTTTCCGCTTCTTCCTGCTCCTCAGGAAGTTCCCCTGTCTGGAGGAATCGGACGGTATGCTGTGCCCACGCTGGAGCCTGGGGCTCGACGACGAGGACTAAAGGCATTTCCTCCGCTATCGGAGCGGCTGTCTCCATGGCAAGAGCTTGATGCTCTGTCGGAGCTAGCCGTCCCGTGGCGGGCTCAGTGTCTCCGGCAACATCCTTGCCGGCGGCTTCGGAGAGCTCGGCAGGAAAGTACTTGCCGGGCCCTGATTTTCTCCTCTTGTTCTGCTCTGTTGATGGATCAACGGATGGCTGAGTTAGCCGAAGCACAAAGGTACCTGGTTCCACAGGTAGCTTGAGGGCAGCGTGTTTTGACAGGTAATCGGCGATATCATTCTCTTCTCGGGGAACGTATTTTGCCTGTATACCGTCAAAACGCTCTTCCAGCTTTCTCACTTCATCGACGTAGGCCTTCATCAATGGGATCTCGTAATCCTTGTTGACTTGCTTGACGACAAGTTGCGAGTCGCCTCTGACGACGTGTTTCTTGATTCCGAGGCCCGCTGCAATCCTAAGACCGGCAAGCAGCCCTTCGTACTCAGTCGTATTGTTTGTTGACACCTCCCTGGGGAAGTGCATCTGGATCACGTACTTGAGGTGCTCTCCGGTGGGCGCGACAAGCAGTACGCTGGCCCCGGTGCCCTGTAAGGAGAAAGCTCCATCAAAGTACATGATCTAGTCGCAACTTGCCTCCTTGCCAGGGAGAGCAGTCTCTTGGGTTTCTTCGTCAGGCGTCGTGGTCCATTCTGCAATGAACTCCGCCAGGACTCGGCTTTGAATCATCGAGGTACTCTCAAACTTGGGTCCAAAGCTAGACAGTTCCAGTGCCCACTCTATGATCCTTCCCGTTGCGTCTGGATTGTGCAATATCCGTTGCAGAGGGAGGCGAGTGACGACAGTGATTTCGTGTACCTGGAAGTAGTGATGCAGCTTCCTCGAGGCCATAAGAAGGCCGAAGAGCAGTTTCTGCACACCGGAGTACCTCGATCTAGCCCCCTGCAGGAGGGAACTAACAAAGTAGACCGAGTGCTGCATCATTTTCTTCTTCGGCGGCACTTCAATTGGCTGTGTCATCTCGGCATCGGTGGCATCGGGCTCCATCGCTGCTATTACCTCATCATCAATTTCTCTCTGTGCCACTAGTGTGGCGCTGACCACCTGGTTCATTGTCGCCAGGTACAGCAGCAATGGTTCCTGTGGCCTAGGCGCAACTAGTATTGGCGCGGAGGAGAGGTACCTCTTCAAATCTTGCAATGCTGCTTCGGCTTCTAGCGTCCACTCCATCGGGCCCGCCTTTTTCAAAATCTTGAAAAAGGGAAGGGCGCGCTCGGCGGACTTGGAAAGGGCGCGCTCGGCGGACTTGGAAATGAACCTGCTCATGGCGGCAACGCAACCAGCAAGCCGACGCACATCCTTGACTCGCTTGGGCGCTTCAATCTGCTCTATAGCTTTGATCTTGTCCGGATTGGCCTCTATCCCACGCTGTGACACAAAGAACCCGAGAAGCTTGCCAGACGGGACGCCGAAGACGCACTTCTCAGAGTTCAGCTTGAGATTGATCTTGCGTAGGTTTGCAAATGTTTCTTGTAAATCTGATATGAGGGTTGCCCTGTTCTTGGTTTTGACCACTATATCATCCATATACGCTTCCATATTTGTATGGAGTTGGGGTTCAAAACCAATCTGGACCGCCCTTGCAAACATTGAACCAGCACTTTTCAACCCGAAAGGCATCCGTATAAAGCAATACGTACCACATGGGGTGATGAATGTCGTTTTCTCTTCATCTTCCCTTGTCATGAAGATCTGGTGGTAACCAGAGTAGGCATCGAGGAATGACAACAGATCACACCCAGCTGTGGAGTCAACAATCTGGTCGATGCGCGGCAACGGGAAGGGGTCTTTGGGACAAGCCTTATTAATATCTGTGTAATCAATACACAGCCTCCACTTCCCATTTGCCTTGCGCACTACCACCGGATTGGCCAACCACGTTGGATGGAGCACTCCTCTTACCAAACCCGCTGCTTCCAGTTTCCGAATCTCCCCTATGATGAACTCTTGTCATTCCAAAGCTTGCTTTCTGACCTTCTGCTTGACGGGCCGCGCATGAGGACAGACAGCAAGGTGGTGCTCAATCACCTCCCTGGGAACGCCGGGGATGTCGGATGCTTGCCATGCAAACACATCGACATTCGCCCGCAGGAAGGTGACGAGCGCGTCTTCCTATTTGTCATCAAGGGTGGAGCTTACGGTAAAAGCTCCTCCCGTGCCGTCCTCCTTGACAGAAACCTTCTTGGTTCCCGGCGGTGTGGCCCTGGACTTCTTGTTTCTGTCAGCGGACCTCTCTGGCACGTCCTCGACGGGAGCGCTACACTCCGAAGAGGTGCGCTTGCCGGAGTGGGTGCCTGAGGTCTCACCGGTCTTCTTCTTTTGCCTTCCCGGGGCTCCGGCGGCAGGAGTAAGCGCCTTAGCAGTGGCGGCTGCTGCAACTGCTTGTTGGTAGAGTTGGTCAACACAAATTAGCGCATCCTTCTTGTCTGATGGGACGGTGATGATCGTCACAGGCCCTGGCATCTTCAGGGTGTTGTAGGCGTAATGTGACGCCGCCATGAACTTGACCAACTGAAAGCACAAGTGCTCCCTAGGTGGTTTTGATAATTGATGACAACATATCTCTTGTTGGACTAACATTTCTATCTAGCATGTTTCAGATAAGTTCAACAATGGAGTGGCATGGACTAAAGGTTGTGGGAACTCCTTCAAGATGCTAAGGACAAAGGATTGGCTAAAGCTTCAAGCTCAAGACTCTTCATTTTACATTTTAGTGATCCAAGATCACATTGAGTGCATAGGAAAAGCCAATACTATCAAGGAGGGATGAGGTGTTGCTTAATGAGCCTCTTGCTTCATGTGCTTAATGATATGCTCCAAAACCCTCAACTACTTTCCCATATCCACATATGACCTAAACCCTAAGCCAAACTCGGTCCTACCGATTCTTTCTATCCGGCGCCACCGAGTTTCACTTGTCATAAGCCACTGCCAAACCCTAGCAATTCGTTTCTACCGATAGGGATCTCGGTCTCACCGAGATGGGATTGCAAACTCTCTATTTCCCCTTCGTAACTTTTCGGTCTCACCGAAAAAGCGAATCGGTCCCACCGAAATTGCAATGTAAATTCAGTGTTTCCTTTTTGTAACTTTTCGGTCTCACCGAAAGAGCAAATCGGTCCCACCAAGTTTTCCTGACCAACTCTCTGGTTAGCTAATTACCAAAATCGGTCTCACCGAGTTTGTGTAATCGTTCTCACCGAGATTACGTTATGCCCAAACCCTAACCATATCGGTCCTACCGAGTTGCATGTCAGTCCCACCGAAAATCTCTAACGGTCACAAGGTTTACCTTTTTGGTCCGACCGAGTTTGTTGATTCGGTCCCACCGAGATTGGAAAACTGTGTGTAACGGTTGGATTTTGTGTGGAGGCTATATATACCCCTCCACCTCCTCTTCATTCGTGGAGAGAGCCATCAGAACACATACACAATTCCAACTCATATGTTCTGAGAGAGAACCACCTACTCATGTGTTGAGACCAAGATATTCCATTCCTACCATATGAATCTTGATCTCTAGCCTTCCCCAAGTTGCTTTCCACTCAAATCTTCTTTCCACAGAATCCAAATCCTATGAGAGAGAGTTGAGTGTTGGGGAGACTATCATTTGAAGCACAAGAGCAAGGAGTTCATTACCTACACACCATTTGTTACTTCTTGGAGAGTGGTGTCTCCTAGATTGGCTAGGTGTTACTTGGGAGCCTCCGACAAGATTGTGGAGTTGAACCAAGGAGTTTGTAAGGGCAAGGAGATCGCCTACTTCGTGAAGATCTACCACTAGTGAGGCAAGTCCTTCGTGGGCGATGGCCATGGTGGGATAGACAAGGTTGCTACTTCGTGGACCCTTTGTGGGTGGTTGCTTCTTCGTGGACCCTTCGTGGGTGGAGCCCTCCGTGGACTCGCGCAACCGTTACCCTTTGTGGGTGGAGCCCTCCGTGGACTCGCGCAACCGTTACCCTTCGTGGGTTGAAGTCTCCATCAACGTGGATGTAGGATAGCACCACCTATCCGAACCACGGGAAAAACATCCGTGTCTCCAATTGCGTTTGAATTCTCCAAACCCTTCCCCTTACATTCTTGCAAGTTGCATGCTTTACATTCCGCTGCTTATATACTCTTTGCATGCTTGCTTGATATGTATTGTGTATGTTGAAATTGTGCCTAAAACTCCACTCAAACCAAAAAGGGCTAAAAATTGCAACTTTAGCACTAAGTGTCTAATCACCCCCCCTCTAGACACATCTACTTCTAGATCCTACACCAGCGCTGGGCGGCCAAGGATCCCGTTGTAAGGCAAGGGGATCTTGGCAACATCGAACACAATCCTTTCTGTCCTGTAGTTCAGATCACTCCCAAAAGTCACGGGCAATGTGACCTTTCCCTTTGGTTGACTTCTTCCCGGGTTGACCCCCTGAAACGTGCCCGTCTCTTCGAGGTCTTCATCAGGAATCTGTAATTTCTCGATCACGGCAGGCGAGATTAAGTTCAGACCGGCCCCGCCATCGACTAGCATCTTTGTCACCTTGAGGTTGCGTATTGTTGGTGAAACCAACAATGGCAAGCACCCAACTGCAGTAGTGCGATCAGGGTGATCCTCAGTGTCAAAAATGATAGGTGTGCTGGACCACTTCAGCGGCCTTTGGGCATCAAACGACGGTTCCGCCACTGTAACCTCACGCGCCCACTGTTTAAGCTGGCGGTGAGAGGTATGCAGCGAGGCGCCGCCATCGACGCACATGGCCTCTGTAGCTTTCTGAAATTCTTGGTCACCAGACTCATCGTCTTCTTCGTGATCATCGACTTCTAGCTTTTTGTCACAGCCCCGGGCGGGCCTCTCATGTTGTTTATCTTTGACGCAACGGCCCGCCTAGCCATCACGCTTCTTGCCGGACCCCTCAGCACCGTCCTGGCCTTTCTCCTTGTCCCGCCTCTCATATTCAGCCCTCTGCTTCTCAGCAAGGAGCTCAACCTGTCGGCAGTTCTGGAGATCATGGCCTTTGGTGCGATGGATCTTGTAGTATTGCTTGTTGGAGTTTCCTGGCTTCTCGGCAGCCGCCAAGGCCCGGTAGGCGACACATCCGGCAATTTCCTTGTCGGGGTCATCTGCCTTGGTTTTCTTGGCGGAGCCGGCATCGTCAGATCCCTCGACGGCAAGCACAGCTTTACCTTTGCGCTTCCTATTGCGGTGCCAGCCTTTCTTCACCGGGGCGGAAGTATCCTCATCTAAGGAGTCGGTTTCCACGCCGGCATCTTCGCCGGGGTACTTCCTTCCCTCTTCAGCTCGGGCACATCTGTCAGCAAGAACATAGAGTTCTGCTACATCTTTCACCTTGTTCATTCCTAGTTCTTCGCGCATCTTGCGGTTACGCATGTTCTGATGGAACGCGCTGATGATGGCGGCAGGGTGAACATCAGGGATATTGTACTGTACCCAGCTGAACCTCTGTATATACTTGTGCAGACTCTCGCCTCCCTTCTGGGGAATGACATGCAGGTCGCTTGCTTGGCCATGGGCTTGGTGACCTCCAGTAAAGGCGCCCACAAACTCATGGCACAAATCCGACCAAGAGGAAATAGAGTCTACCGGCAAGTGCATCAACCACGACATGGCGTTGGGTTTAAGAGCCAATGGAAAGTAATTCGCAAGCACCTTATCGTCGCGGGCTCCGGTGGCTTGCATCGCGATGGTGTAGATGCTGAGGAACTCAGACGGGTGAGTCTTGCCGTTGTACTTTTCGCCAATGTCAGGTTTGAAGGTGCGGTGAGTGGGCCACTGGAACTGCCGCAGCTCACGGGTAAAAGCCGGACATCCTACCTCGTAAGGTAGGCCTCCAGGGCTCTCCGGGGCCGAGTGGTTCACAGCAGGCCCTGCTCGCCTGTCTGACTGGTGGCGCGCTCCACGCCAACGCTCGATAGTGGTTCGAGCGTCTTCATGGGCTCGTTCCCAAAGAACTTGGCGCTGGTCACAGTGGGTCCGCGGGTCAGACGATGCTATGGAGATGTCGTCACCCGCGACGTTGCGACGAGCCGGCGTCCGCGGTACCGGATGGGGAAGAGGTGAATGCACCATGGTCGCGGCGCCGCCGGCTTTCCCGCCACTGGTCCGTGGGACTCCATCGGAGCGTCGACCCGGGGGCCCCACCAGACTTGGTTCGTCTTTGTTGGCCACCGCAACAAGGCTTTGGATAGTGGCTCTCCATTCGTCGAGTTTCCCCATAGTGGGAGGAAAGTCGAGGAGCAACTGCGCGCGCGCCAGGGCCTCTGGTGGTGTCGGTGGCGGCGAAACCTGCACGGATCGCGACGCGCTTCGACTTCTGACCATGTCAGAAGGAGCTCTATCATGACCCCGCGGTCGCATGCCGTTTTCACCAGCGCCTCGGCGAGTGGGCAGGTCTTCTACGTCCCGGGAGTGGCGCTCGGGGCTCTTCCCGTGGCGATGCCCGAGATCTTCAGCGTGATTACGCCGTTCGTCGCGCGTTGCCTGGGAGGAGCGCGCTGTTGGCGCCGGCGTGGGAGTCTCGGAGGCCCTTGTGTCGCCTTCGGGCGGGGCGGCGATGACCTTGGAAGGCCCCGCTCCACCCGCGAAGGGCTTGGCTCCGCCTTTGGATTTGGCGATGTGTGGCCCATTACCAGGCGCACAAACATCGCCGCCTCCCAAACTCCGGCTGCTGGGATGGTGTTGGAGTTCGCGAGCAGCGCCCTGGGTCCTTTCTGCGACCGGTCCGCTGCTCGCCCGCGTCAGGACGAGCTGTCCGGATTCCGACTAGCCAACCGCCACCGTCGTCTTCTTCTTGGGCGCCATGATGATGAAGAAGCGCCGAACTAACTGCTAAAGCCGATTCTCACAACTGCGCCCCCTACCTGGCGCGCCAAAGATGTCGGTGGGAACGACACCTATGGGATCACAAGAATCCCTACTGTGGTTAGCGGGGTGCTGGGTCATGAGAAGAGCGGATCAAACAGATAGCACATGGTTCGTTTATCCAGGTTCGGGCCGCGAGGATGCGTAAAACCCTACTCCTGCTTTGGTGGATTGTATATATGTGTTCTTGAGCTAGCTATGGGGCGTGAGGAGCTCCAAAAAGCCGAATCCTTCCTCTGGTCACCTCGGGCCTCCTTTTATAGAAAAAAGGGGTTGCCACAGTGGCACACAGGAGGTGGAAAGGGTACAGTGTTGTGAGGTTATCCCTCGCACCACATGACAAGGCGCATTTAATGCGTCTTGCTTAGGTGTCCTTACTTTATCGGGGACGAGGGAGAAACCTATCTCGTCCGTCGCCGCTCCTTCTTGTGTCGACACGCGCCCTGGCCAGCAACGCATGCGATGCCATGTAGGTAGGCAGGCAGCTGAGGTGGCGCAGTGGTGGGTCTTCACGAAGATCTGCATGCCGCCACACAGGTGCCTGCCCAGCTGGTTGGGTCGGCAGCTGCATGCATGCGGTGGTGGATGTTTAGTCGGCGTGGGCCTGATGGTGGCCCTACGGGTGTCCTCGGCAAGGGCCTTGCCAGGGCCCCGGCAAGAGTCTTGCCGAGGCGCCTGCTGTCATCCCCGGCAAGGCGCTTGCCGGGGGCCTTGTGGTCTTCCTCGGCTGGGATCCCCCCAAGGGTTGTCGTCTCCTTAGTGTGTATCTGATCTTGAATGTCTTCACAAAGATCTGCATGCCGCCACGGGGATGTCTCCTGAATCCTTGCCCTTTGGGGGCAGTGGACTCAAGGGTGATTTGCTCCGTAGGCGCGGGACGAGTCGCCGCGGCAAGGGTCTTGTCGGGGCTGCTAGAACTGTCCCCCGGCAAGGATCTTGCCGGGGGAGTCCGCTTCGTCCCCTTTGCTCTTCGTGGTCTTGGCCTTGGCTTCGTTCTAGTTCTCTTGAGCTTCGGTCTTACCCTGGCTCACCTCCCTTGCCTTGCTTGGTGTGGTGGTATCCGCGGCCCAGACAGCCCGTGCACAGTTATAGGGATACAAAAGGTGTACCCCTCTTTTTGTACACCGACAAGCTGTCCGGAGACCCCCTAATCCAGGACTCCCTCATCCACCATTCAATATAAATACGTATCCAGTTTGTGACTTAGAGTCATCCAGATCAGTGTCAAAGCTAGCATCGACGTAACCATTTACGACGAGCTCTTTGTCACCTCCATAAACAAGAAACATATCCTTAGTCCTTTTCAGATACTTCAGGATGTTCTTGACCGCTGTCCAGTGATCCAGTCCTGAATTACTTTGGTACCTCCCTGCTAGACTTATAGCAAGGCACACATCAGGTCTGGTACACAGCATAGCATACATGATAGAACCTATGGTTGAGGCATAGGGAATGACTTTCCTTTTCTCTCTATCTTCTGCAGTGGTAGGGCATTGAGTCTGACTCAACTTCACACCTTGTAATATAGGCAAGAACCCTTTCTTTGACCAGTCCATTTTGAACTTCTTCAAAACTTTATCAAGGTATGTGCTTTGTGAAAGTCTAAGTAAGTGTCTTGATATATCTCTATAGATCTTGATGCCCAATATATAAGAAGCTCCACCGAGGTATTTCATTGAAAAACTTTTATTCAAGTATCCATTTATGATATCTAGAAATTCTATACCATTTCCAATCAACAATATGTCATCCACATATAATATTAGAAATGCTACAAAGCTCCAACTCACTTTCTTGTAAATACAGGCTTCTCCAAAAGTCTGTATAAAACCATATGCTTTGATCACATTATCAAAGCGTATATTCCAACTCCGAGATCCTTGCACCAGTCCATAAATGGATCGCTGGAGCTTGCACACTTTGTTAGCACCTTTAGGATCGACAAAACCTTCTAGTTGCATCATATACAACTCTTCTTTAAGAAAACCATTAAGGAATGCAGTTTTGACGTCCATTTGCTAGATTTCATAATCATAAAATGCGGCAATTGCTAACATGATTCGGATAGACTTAAGCATCTCTACGGGTGAGAAAGTCTCATCGTAATCAACTCCTTGAACTTAATGAAAACCTTTCATGAAAAGTTGAGCTTTGTAGACAGTAACATTATCATCAACGTCAGTCTTCTTCTTGAAGATCCATTTATTCTCTATGGCTCGCCGATCATCGAGCAAGTCAACCGAAGTCCACACTTTGTTCTCATACATGGATCCTATATCAGATTTCATGGCCTCAAGACATTTATTGGAATATGGGCTCATCGTCGCTTCCTCATAGTTCATAGGTTCGTCATGGTCTAGTAACATGACTTCCATAACATGATTATCGTACCACTCTGGTGCAGAGCATGCTCTGGCTGACCTACGAGGTTCAATAGCAACTTGATCTGAAGTTTCATGATTGTTATCATTAGCTTCCTCTCTAGTTGGTGTAGGCATCACGGGAACATTTTTCTGTGATGAGCTACTTGCCAATTCGAGAGAAGGTACAATTACCTCATCAAGTTCTACTTTCCTCCCACTCACTTCTTTAGAGAGAAACTCCTTCTCTAGAAAGGATCCATTCCTAGCAACAAAGATCTTGCCTTCGGATCTGTGATAGAAGGTGTACCCAGCAGTTTCTTTTGGGTATCCTATGAAGACGCACTTCTCCAATTTGGGTTCGAGCTTAACAAGCTGAAGCTTTTTCACATAAGCATCGCAACCCCAAAGTTTAAGAAACGACAACTTAGGTTTCTTGCCAAACCAAAGTTCATACGGTATTGTCTCAACGGATTTAGACGGTGCCCTACGTAAAGTGAATGCAGCTGTCTCAAATGCATAACCCCAAAATGATAGTGGTAAATCGGTAAGAGACATCATAGATCGCACCATATCTACTAAAGTATAGTTACGACGTTCAGACACACCATTACGATGTGGTGTCTATGTGGCATGAGTTGTGAAACTATTCCACATTGTTTTAAATGAAGGCCAAACTCGTAACTCAATATTCGCCTCCATGATCGGATCGTAGAAACTTTATTTTCTTGTTACGATGATTCTCCACCTCACTCTGAAATTCTTTGAACTTTTCAAATGTTTCAGACTTGTGTTTCATTAAGTAGATATACCCACATCTTCTCAAATCATCTGAGAAGGTCACAAAATAACGATACCCGCCGCGAGCCTCAACACTCATCAGACCGCATACATCGGTATGTATTATTTCCAATAAGTCAGTTGCTCACTCCATTGTTCCAGGGAACAGAGTTTTAGTCATCTTGCCCATGAGGCATGGTTTGCAAGCATTAAATGATTCATAATAAAGTGATTCCAAAAGCCCATTTGCGTGGAGTTTCTTCATGTGCTTTACACCAATATGACCTAAATAGTAGTGCCACAAATATGTTGCACTATCATTATCAACTTTGCATCTTTTGGCATCAATATTATGAATATGTGTATCACCACAATCGAGATTCAATAAAAATAGACCACTCTTCAAGGGTGCATGACCATAAAAGATATTACTCATATAAATAAAACAACCATTATTCTCTGATTTAAATGAATAATTGTCTCGCATCAAACAAGATCCAGATATAATGTTCATGCTCAATGCTGGCACCAAATAACAATTATTCAGGTCTAAAACTAATCCTGAAGGTAGATGTAGAGGTAGCGTGCCGACGGCGATCACATCGACCTTGGAACCATTCCCGACGCGCATCATCACCTCGTCCTTAACCAATCTTCGTTTAATTCGTAACCCCTATTTTGAGTTACAAATATGAGCAACCGAACCAGTATCAAACACCCAGGCGCTACTACGAGCATTAGTAAGGTACACATCAATAACATGTATATCACATATACCTTTGTTCACCTTGCCATCCTTCTTATCCGCCAAATACTTGGGGCAGTTCCGCTTCCAGTGACGAGTCCATTTGCAGTAGAAGCACTCAGTTTCAGGCTTGGGTCCAGACTTGTGCTTCTTCCCGGGAGTGGCAACTTGCTTGCCATTCTTGTTGAAGTTCCCCTTCTTTCCCTTGCCCTTTTTCCTGAAACTAGTGGTCTTGTTAACCATCAACACTTGATGCCCCTTCTAGATTTCTACCTCCGCAGCTTTGAGCATAGCGAAGAGCTCAGGAACTGTCCGATCCATCCCTTGCATACTATAGTTCATCACGAAGCCTTTGTAGCTTGGTGGTAGTGATTCAAGAACTCTGTCAATAACACTATCATCTGGAAGATTAACTCCAAGTTGAGTCAAGTGGTTATGATACCCAGACACTTTGAGTGGACACAATTGTTCTCCTCCATCTTGCAGCTATAGAACTTGTTGGAGACTTCATATCTCTCAACTCGGGCATTTGCTTGAAATATTAACTTCAACTCCTGGAACATCTCATATGATCCATGACGTTCAAAACGTCTTTGAAGT
Organism: Triticum urartu; assembly: GCF_056163025.1. NCBI lineage: Eukaryota > Viridiplantae > Streptophyta > Magnoliopsida > Poales > Poaceae > Triticum > Triticum urartu. Next base: position 327,740,221 of record NC_141876.1, read on the forward strand.
CCCGATTCCAAGCCGTAAAGCATGGCACACTGAACTATCGACTAGTCATCAGATCGAGCTTGCCAGACGTTCATAACATCAGCATCTGCTCCTGCAGCAGGCCTTTCACCTAGCGGTGCATGAAGGACATAATTCTTCTGCGCAGCAATGAGGATAATCCTCAAGTTATGGACCCGGCCCGTGTAGTTGCTACCGTCATCTCTCAACTTAGCTTTCTCTAGGAACGCATTAAAATTCAAGGGAACGGTAGCACGGGCCATTAATCTACAACATAGATATGCAAAAACTATCAGGACTAAGTTCATGATAAATTAAGTTCAATTAATCATATTACTTAAGAACTCCCGCTTAGATAGACATCCCTTGAGTCATCTAAATGATCACGTGATGCAAATCAACTAAACCATGTTCAATCATCATGTGAGATGGAGTAGTCTTCAATGGTGAACATCTCTATGTTGATCATATCTACTATATGATTCACGTTCGACCATTCGGTCTCTAGTGTTCCAAGGCCATGTCTGTACATGCTAGGCTCGTCAATTTTAACCCGAGTATTCCGCATGTGCAAAACTGTCTTGCACCCGTTGTATGTGAACGTACAGCCACCGTCATGATCTCCATCGTCACCAGCTTGGCACCTTGATCTCCACCGTAGTGTCGTGGTTGTCTCGCCAACTATTGCTTCTACAACTATCGCTAATGCATAGTGATAAAGTAAAGCAATTACACGGTGTGTGCATTTCATACAATAAAGCAACAACCATAAGGCTCCTGCCACTTGCCGATAACTTTTACAAAACTTGATCATCTCATACAAACCATATCACATCACAACATGACCTGCAAAAACAAGTTAGACGTCCTCTACTTTATTGTTGAAAGTTTTACGTGGCTGCTATGGGCTTCTAGCAAGAACCGTTCTTACCTACGCATCAAAACCACAATGGTGATTTATCAAGTTTGTTGTTTTAACCTTCAACAAGGACCGGCCCCAGTCAAATTCGATTCAAATAAAGTTGGAGAAACAGACACCCACCAGCCACCTTTATGCAAAACTAGTTGCATGTCTGTCGATGGAACCGGTCTCATGAACATGGTCATGTAAGGTTGGTCCAGGCCGCTTCATCCAACAATACCGCCGAATCAAAATAAGACGTTGGTGGTAAGCAGTATGACAATCACCGCCCACTACTCTTTGTGTTCTACTCGTGCATATCATCTACGCATAGACCTGGCTCGAATGCCACTGAAGGGAAACGTAGCATGCAATTTCAAAAAAAAATCCTACGCTCACGCAAGATCTATCTAGGAGATATATAGCAACGAGAGGGGGAGAGCATCTTCATACCCTTGAAGATCGCAAAGCGGAAGCATTTATCAACGCGGTTAATGTAGTCATACATCTTCATGATCCGTCCTGATCAAGTACCGAACGTACGGCACCTCCGCGTTCAGCACACGTTCAGTTCGATCATGTCCTCGCCTTCTTGGTCCATCAAGACGGGCGAAGTAGTAGATGAGTTCCAGTAGCACGGCGACGTGGTGACGGTTGGTGATGAAGAACAATCTCCGCAGGGCTTCGCCAAGCACTATAGAAACTAGATGGAGGATAAACTAGAGGGGACGGGGTTGCCAACAGACGGCTTGGTAAATCTTGATCTATCTTGGGTGCTAGCCCTGCCCCTCTATTTATATGTTGAGCCTTGGGGTCGAAACTTGGAGTAAAAGCCTCCTCAAAGTTGGTTTTGCCCGAAAGGCAAGAGTCCTTCTCGGACTCCAGGACCAGACGCCAGGGTTCCCGGCGTTTGGACCCAAACGCCAGGGACCCTGGCGTCTAGCCCCTAGACTCCGCAAACTTCCTTTTGTGCTTTCCAAAAACCTCGTGGACTTGCCCCTTTAGCCCAAATAAAGTGTTCTCATACCCCAAACATTTCGGGAAACATCTGGAGCCCCTTCCGGTGAATTCCTGAACCTTTCCGGAGACCGAACAATATTATCCCATATATCAATCTTTACCTCTGGACCATTCTGGAGCTCCTCGTCATGTCCGTCATCAAATCCGGGACTCCGAAGCAAATTCAGTCACCAACAAACATAACTCATATAATACTATATCGTCAATGAACGTTAAGCGTGTGGACCCTACGGGTTCGAGAACTATGTAGACATGACCGAGACACCTCTTTGGTCAATAACCAATAGCGAAACCTAGATGCCCATATTGGCTCCTACATATTCTATGAAGATCTTTATCGGTCGAACCTTACGATAACATATGTTATTCCCTTTGTCATTGGTATGTTACTTGCCCAAGATCCGATCGTCAATATCTGCATACCTAGTACAATCTCGTTACCAACAAGTCTCTTTACTCGTTCCGTAATATATCATCACGTAACTAACTCATTAGTCACATTGCTTGCAATGCTTATTATGACGTTTATTACCGAGAGGGCCCAGAGATACCTCTCCGATACTCTGAGTGACAAATCCTAATCTCGATCTATGCCAACCCAACAAACACCTTCGGAGATACCTGTAGAGCATCTTTATAATCACCCAGTTACGTTGTGACGTTTGATAGCACACAAGGTATTCCTCCAGTATCTGGGAGTTGCATAATCTCATAGTCAAAGGAATATGTATTTGACATGAAGAAAGCAATATCAATAAAACTGAACGATCAACATGCTAAGCTAACGGATGGGTCTTGTCCATCACATCATTCTCCTAATGATGTGATCCCTTTCATCAAATGACAACACATGTCTATGGTTAGGAAACTTAACCATCTTTGATTAACGAGCTAGTCTAGTAGAGGCTTACTAGGGACACGGTGTTTTGTCTATGTATTCACACATGTATCAAGTCTCCAGTTAATAGAATTCTAGCATGAATAATAAACATTTATCATGATATAAGGAAATATAAAATAGCAACTTTATTATTGCCTCTAGGGCACATTTCCTTCAAATTGAGCTTTAGTCTTAGCTTTGTGACATGTAGAACATCGGTTGGTGAGGCATGAGACATCGCGGAACATCTTGGGCCAAAAGTTGTTCTTTGAGAGCGTAACAAAGGTCTTGTTGCATCCGAAGTGTCCATAAGTCCTCCTCCATGAGCTTCTTGCAAAATTAACAAACGAAGAGAAGACTTGGGAATGCAAAGTTTGTTAGCTCTCATAAGATAATCATCCTTGATGTAATACCGTTCCCAAGACGTATGCGTCAAACATTCGGTATATGGGATAGAAAAAGTAGGATCATGCACATATAAGTCTTTTATGTGCTCAAAGCCAATAACATTCAATTCAAGTTGGGTAACGGGCATGCACCTACGGGAAAGCGCGTCCGCCACAACATTCTCTTTGCCTTTGATATACTTGATGACGTAAGGGAAAGACTCAATGAATTCACTCCACTTAGCATGACGCTTGTTCAACTTAGTTTGACCCTTAAGATACTTAAGTGTTTCATGATACGTGTGAAGAATGAAATCATGGGGGCAAAGATAATGCTCCCAAACATGCAAGACTCTCACTAACGCATATAAATCTTTGTCATATATGGGGTAGTTAAGTTGCGCTCCAAAAAAATTTTCACTAAGGTAAGCGATGGGGCGCTTCTCTTGCATTAACACACCTCCTATGCCGTACCCACTAGTGTCACAATGGATCACAAATGGTTTATCAAAGTTGGGTAATGCAAGCAAAGGGGCATGCGTAAGCAAATTCTTAAGCTCATTGAATGTGTTATCTTGAGATGGCCCCCAAAAAATGGTGCATTTTTCTTACTCAAGGCATGTAAAGGTAAAGCAATGGTGCTAAAGTCCTTCACAAATCCACGATAGAATCCAACTAAGCCAAGAAAACTACGCACTTGCAAGTTTGTTGGTTGGGGCCAAGTTTTAATAGTTCCAATCTTAGATTCATCAACGTGAACACCCTTAGAAGACACAACGAAACCCAAGAAAATGAGCTTATCAACACCAAAAAGGCATTTGTCCATATTAGCATAAAGGCGCTCTTTTCTAAGAGTTTGCAAAATGGTTCTAAGATGGGTGACATGATCTTTGAGAGATTTGCTAAAGACAAGAATAACATCAAAATAGACCACAACAAATACGCCAATGTATGGGCGAAGAACAAAATGCATCACACGCATAAAGGTGTTGGGTGCTTCAGATAAGCCCATAGGCATGACCAACCATTCATACAAGCCAAACTTGGTTTGAAGGAGGTTTTCCATTCATCACCTTCTAGGGTGAGTATTCGATAGTAGCCGCGTATTAGATCAATTTTAGAGAAAATTGTGGCTCCACTAAGTTTGTCTAGCATGTCATCAAGGCGAGGAATAGGATATCAATAGCAGATGGTGATAGCATTGATAGGACGACAATCGGAACACATGCGATATGTACCATATTTCTTGGGAACAAGGATTACCGGTACAGCACATGGGCTCAAGCTTTCTCATACATGTCTGTTGTCGATGAGTTGTTGAACTTGCCATTGAATATCCTTGGTCTCCTCGGGGGTTGACGCGGTATGGAGCCTTGTTAGGAAGAGGTGCTCCGGGGATGAGGTCGATGCGGTGTTCGATGCCTCGAAGAGGAGGTAGACCCAGAGGTCGCTCGTCAGGGAATACATCTTGGAATTCCTCCAATAGAGAAGACAACACTAAAGGTAGATTGTGGGAGGTGTTAGTTTTAGGCACCTCGTCCTTGCACAATAGGACATAGTCCATAACACATTATGGGTTCTCACACAATTCTCTCATCTCACTTTTGGTAGCGACAGCACTAAGTTTTTCTTGTCACTCATCGTGGAGGCACTCAATTTGGGCTTGTGGCGCTCACTCTCTTTTTGGTGGTTCGCTCTCTCACTAGTTTCTCCATGATGGTTGTTTGCTTGCTTGTCGGCGATCACGTGGCTTGGAGACATAGGTCGTAGCACGTACTCCTTCCCTTTCATCTTGAAGCTATAGTGATTGGTTCGCCCGTTATGGATGACGCCACGGTCAAATTGCCATGGTCGGCCAAGCAGGAGGTGCCAGACGGACATAGGAACAACATCAAACTCCAAAGTGTCTTCATATGCTCCAATCTTGAAGGAGACTTGAACCATGTGTTCCACTTGAGTTGTACCGGAGTCACTAAGCCATTGGACCTTGTAGGGATGAGGGTGCTTCATCTTGACCAACTATAGCTTGGAACATAGCTCTTCACTTGCCAAGTTATGGCAACTTCCTCCGTCGATGATGACCTTCACGGACCTTACATTGATGCCCACCTTGGTGTGGAAGATATGGCATCTTTGGTCTTCGTCTTGTTTTGTTGAAGGGTCAAGACCTTGGAGATAACGAGAGCGGGGCTCGAATCTTTGTCCCAAAAGACTTGATCATCTTCATCTTCATTCCCTTGTCGGTGCATAGCCACATGCTCAAGGGCTTCCATTTCCCCTTCTCTCATGGAGGCGTATGTACCATCGTCGTTGAGGATCATGGTGCGCTTATTGGTACACTCGAAGGACTTGTGGCCTCCGCTGCCGCATGTGAAGCACTTGATGGAACTTCTCTTGATGGTCTCATCCGATGGAGTTGTATATCATGAAGCTCTCGGCTTGAAGTTTCTTGTAGTAGGAGGACGATGCTACCTCTTGAGCTTGTGTTGGTTTTTTCCTTGAAGAGGAAAGGGTGATGCAGCAAAGTAGCATAAGTAATTCCCTTAGTTTTGAGAACCAAGGTATCAATCCAGTAGGAGACAACGCGACAAGCCATCGAATACCTGCACAAACAAACACCAACTTGCAACCAACGCGACAAAGGGGTTATCAATCCCTTCACGGTTATTCGCAAAGTGAGATCTGGTAGAGATGGATAAACGGTAAAGTAATATTTTTGGTTTATGGAACAGAAAGTAAAAGAATGCAAAGAAAGTAAATAGGAAACTATAATTGTAGATCGGAAATTTATATGATGGAAAATAGACCCGGGGGAAATAGGTTTCACCAGAGGCTTCTCTCAAGATAGAAGATATTATGGTGGGTGAACAAATTACTGCCGAGCAATTGATAGAAAAGTGCAAAGTTATGACGATATCTAAGGCAATGATCATTAATATAGGCATCACATCCGTGTCAAGTAGACCGAAACAATTCTGCATCTTCTACAATTACTCCACACATCAACCAACTCCTGCCTACATCTAGAGTATTAAGTTCATAAGAACAGAGTAACACATTAAGTACGATGACATGATGTAGCAGAATTAACTCAAGCAATGTGATGAAAACCCATCTTATTATCCGCGATGGCAAAAATACAATATGTGCCTTGCTGCCCCTACTGTCACTGAGAAAGGATGCCGCAAGATTGAATCACAAAGCTAAGCACTTCTCCCATTGCAAGAAAAACCAATCTAGTTGGCCAAACCAAATCGATAGTTCGAAGAGACTTGAAAAGATATCAAATCATGCATAAAAGAATTAAGAGGAGATTCAAATAATATTCATAGATAAGCTTATCATAAATCCACAATTCATCAGATCTCGGCAAACACACCGCAAAAGAGTATTACATCGAATAGATCTCCAAGAACATCGAGGAGAACATGGTATTGAGAATCAAAGAGAGAGAAGAAGCCATCTATCTACTAGCTATGGACCCATAGGTCCGAAGTAAACTGCTCACGCTTCATCGGAGAGGCAATGGTGTTGATGTAGAACCCCTTCGTGATCGAATCCCCCTCCGACAGGATGCCAGAAAAGGCCCCAAGATGGGATCTCACATGTACAGAAGGTTGCGGCGGTGGAAAAGTGGTTTTGTGGCTCCCCTGGAAGTTTTCTGGGTATAAGAGTATACATAGGAGGAAGATCTAGGTCATGAGGCCACCGAGGGGCCCACAAGGTTGGGGGCACGCCCTCCACCCTTGTGGCCGCCTCGTGGCTCTTCTGACTTGCACTCCAAGTCTCCTGGGTGTCTTATAGTCCAAGAAAAATCATCGCGAAAGTTTTATTCCGTTTGGACTCCATTTGGTATTCCTCTTCTATGAAACTCTAAAGCAAGGGGAAAACAGAAATTGGCACTGGGCTCTAGGTTAATAGGTTAGTCCCAAAAATCATATAAAATAGCATATTAATGCATATAAAACATCCAAAACAAATAATATAATAGCATGAAACAATCAAAAATTATAGATATGTTGGAGACGTATCAAGCATCCCCAAGCTTAATTCCTGCTCGTCCTCGAGTAGGTAAATGATAAAAACAGAATTTTTGATGTGAAATGCTACCTAACATATTTATCCATGTAATTCTCTTTATTGTGGCATCAATGTTCAGATCCGTAAGATTCAAAACAAAAGTTTAATGTTGACATAAAAACAATAATATTTCAAGCATACTAACAAAACAATTATGTCTTCTCAAAATAACATGGCCAAAGAAAGTTTATCCCTACAAAATCATATAGTCTGGCTATGCTCCATCTTCATCACACAAATATTCAAATCATGCACAACCCCGATAACAAGCCAAGCAATTGTTTCATACTTTTGATGTTCTCAAACCTTTTCAACTTTCATGCAATACATGAGCGTGAGCCATGGACATAGCACTATAGGTGGAATAGACGGTGGTTGTGGAGAAGACAAAAAAGGAGATAGTCTCATATCAACTAGGCGTATCAACGGGCTATGGAGATGCACATCAATATATATCAATGTGAGTGAGTAGGGATTGCCATGCAGCGGATGCACTAGAGCTATAAGTATATGAAAGCTCAAAAAAGAAAACTAAGTGGGTGTGCATCCAACTTGCTTGCTCATGAAGACCTAGGGAGTTTGAGGAAGCCCATTGTTGGAATATACAAGCCAAGTTCTATAATGAAAAATTCCCACTAGTATATGAAAGTAATAACATCGGAGACTCTCTATCATGAAGATCATGGTGCTACTTTGAAGCACAAGTGTGGCAAAAATGGTAGTAACATTGTCCCTTCTCTCTTTTTTTCTTTTTTTGCGTTCTCTTTTTTTATTTGGCTTTTCTCTTTTTTTCCTCACATGGTAAAATGCTCTAATAATGAAAATCATCACACTTCTATTTACTTACAACTCAAGAATTACAACTCGATACTTAGAACAAAAATATGACTATATGTGAATGCCTCCGGTGGTGTACCGGGATGTGCAAGGAATCAAGAGCGACATGTATAAAAAATTATGAACGGTGGCTTTGCCACAAATACGATGTCAACTACATGATCATGCAAAGCAATATGACAATGATGATGTGTGTCATAATAAACGGAATGGTGGAAAGTTGCATGGCAATATATCTCAGAATGGCTATGGAAATGCCATAATACGTAGGTATGGTGGCTGTTTTGAGGAAGGATATGTGGTGGGTTTATGGTACCGACGAAAGGTGCTCGGTACTAGAGAGGCTAGCAATGGCGGAAAGGTGAGAGTGCGTATAATCCATGGACTCAACATTAGTCATACAGAGCTCACATACTTGTTGCAAACATCTATTAGTCATCAAAACAAAGTACTACGCACATGCTCCTAGGGGGATAGATTGGTAGTAAAAGACCATTTCTCATCCCCGACCACCACTCATAAGGAAGACAATCAAAAAACATCTCATGCTCCAACTTCGTTACATAACGGTTCACCATACGTGCATGCTATGGGACTCACAAACCTTAACACAAGTATTTCTCAAATTCACAACTACTTACTAGCATGACTCTAATATCACCATCTTCATATCTCAAAAAAATCATAAGGAATCAAACTTCTCATAGTATCCAATGCACTTTATATGAAAGTTTGTATTATATCCCTCCTGGATGCCTATCATATTAGGACTAAATTTATAACCAAAGCAAATTACCATGCTGTTCTAAAGAGTCTCAAAATAATATAAGTGAAGTAGGAGAGTTCACAAATTTCTATAAAATAAAACCACCGTCGTGCTCTAAAAAGATATAAGTGAAGCACTAGAGCAAAATTGCCTAGCTCAAAAGATATAAGTGAAGCACATAGAGTATTCTAATAAATCACAATTCATGTGTGTCTCTCCCAAAAGGTGTGTACATCAAGGATGATTGTGGCAAACTAAAAATAAAAGACTCAAATCATACAAGACGCTCCAAGCAAAACACTTATCATGTGGTGAATAAAAATATAGCCTCAAGTAAAGTTATCGACAGACGAAGACGAAAGAGGGGATGCCTTCCCGGGGCATCCCCAAGCTTAGGCTTTTTTACATCCTTGAATATTACCTTGGGGTGCCTTGGGCATCCCCAAGCTTAGGCTCTTGCCACTCATTATTCCATAGTCCATCAAATCCTTACCCAAAACTTGAAAACTTCACAACACAAAACTCCAACAGAAAATCTCGTAAGCTCTGTTAGTATAAGAAAATAAATCACCACTTTTGGTACTGTTATGGACTCATTATTTATTTATATTTGTGTAATATCTACTGTATTCCAACTTTTCCATGGTTCATACCCCCCGATACTAGCCACAGATGCATCAAAATAAGCAAAAAACACTCAAAAAATAGAATTTGTCAAAAACAGAACAGTCTGTAGCAATCTGGATATTTCGAATACTTATCTAACTCCAAAAATCTTGAGCAATTAGGAAGTCCTAGAACATTTGTTTATTAATCCTCTACAAAAATAATCAGTATTTTATCACGCTTCTGTTGAAAATTAAAACTAATCTCCTGGGCACAAAAGTTTCTGTTTTTCAGCAGGATCAAATCAACTATCACCGTAGGCTATCCCAAAGGTCTTACTTGGCATAAACACTAAATAAAACACAAAACCACATCTAACCAGAGGCTAGATGAAATATTTATTGCAAAACAGGACCTAAAAAGCAAGAACAAAAACAAAATTGGGTTGCCTCCCAACAAGCGCTATTGTTTAAGACCCCTATCTAGGCATAAAAACACGAATAGATCTAAGTGTTAACATCTTTGGCATGCAATCCATAAGTGGCTCTCATAGTAGATTCATAAGGCAATATAATTTTATTTCTAGGGAAGTGTTCCATGCCTTTCCTTAACGTAAATTGAAATCTAATGTTTGCTTCTTTCATATCAATAATTGCACCAAGCGTTCTAAGGAAAGGTCTACTAAGAATAATAGGACATGTAGGATTGCAATCTATATCAAGAACAATGAAATATATGGGCACATAATTCCTATTTGCAACAATAAGAACATCATTAATTCTTCCCATAGGTTTCTTAATAGTGGAATCCGCAAGATGCAAATTTAAGGAACAATCATCAAATTCACGGAAACCTAACACATCACAAAAAGTTTTCGGAATCATGGAAACACTAGCACCCAAATCACACAAAGCATAGCATTCATAATCTTTAATCTTAATCTTAATCTTAATAGTAGGTTCCCACTCATCATAAAGTTTTCTAGGAATAGAAACTTCCAATTCAAGCTTTTCTTCAAAAGATTGCATCATAGCATCAATGGTATGTTTAGTAAAAGCTTTGTTTTGATTATAAGCATGAGGAGAATTCAACATGGATTGCAACAAGGAAAGACAATCAATTAAAGAGAAACTCTCATAATTAAATTCCTTGAAATCCAAAAGAGTGGGTTCATTGCTACCTAAAGTTTTGACCTCTCCAATCCCACTTTTATAAATTTTTGCATCAAGATCTGAAAACTCTGAATCATTGGGACACCTTATAACTAAAGTTGACTCATCTCCAGTCCCATATTTATCAATATTAACATTGGAAAACAAAGATTCAATAGGATTCACATCAATCACCTTAAGATCTTCATCTTTATTTTCACGGGAACTAGAAGAACACGCTTTTATAAACCAATCTTTCTTAGCACGCATCTTAGCGGTTCTTTCTTTGCACTCATCAATGGAAATTCTCATGGATTTGAGAGACTCATTGATATCATGGTTAGGTGGAATAGATCTAAGTTCCAAAGAATCAACATCAAGAGAAATTCTATCCACGTTCCTAGTCAAATCATCAATCTTAAGCAATTTTTCTTCAATCAAAGCATTGAAATTCTTTTGTGAACTAATAAATTCTTTAACACTATTCTCAAAATCAGAGGGAATCTTATTATAATTTCCATAATAATTGTTGTAGGAATTACCATAATTATTAGAGGAATTACTAGGAAACGGCCTAGGATTAAAGTTACCTCTATACGCGTTATTACCAAAATTGTTCCTACCAACAAAGTTCAAATCCATAGATTCATTATTGTTTTCAATCAAAGTAGACAAAGTCATATCATTAGGATCAATAGGAGCACTCTTATTAGCATACAATTTCATAAGCTCATCCATCTTTCCACTCAAAACATTTATTTCTTCAATCGCATGCACTTTCTTACTAGTGGAAGATCTTTCGGTATGCCATTGAGAATAATTAACCATAATATTATCTAGGAGTTTAGTAGCTTATCCTAAAGTAATTTCCATAAAAGTTCCTCCCGCACCCGAATCTAAAAGATCTCTAGAAGCAAAATTCAATCCGGCATAAAAGTTTTGTACAATCATCCACAAATTCAAACCATGAGTAGGGCAATTTCGAATCATCAATTTCATCCTCTCCCAAGATTGTGCAACATGTTCATGATCAAGTTGCTTAAAATTCATAATATCGTTCCTAAGGGAGATGATCTTAGCGGGGGGAAAGTACTTGGAAATAAAAGCATCTTTACACTTATTCCATGAATCAATACTATTTTTAGGCAAAGATGAAAACCAAGTTTTAGCGCGATCCCTAAGCGAGAACGGAAATAGCTTCAATTTAACAATATCATTATCCACATCTTTTTTATTTTGCATATCACACAAATCAACGAAATTATTAAGATGGGATGCGGCATCTTCATTGGGAAGGCTGGAAAATTGATCTTTGATAACAAGATTCAGCAAAGCGGTATTAATTTCATAAGATTCCGCATTAGCATCGAGAGCAATCGGAGTACTAATAAAATCATTATTGTTGGTATTGGAAAAGTCACACAATTTGGTATTATCTTGAGCCATCGTGACAAAGCAAGCAATCCAACACACGAGCACACAAAAAGCAAACGAAAAAGATGAATGAAAGAGGGGCAAAGAAAAGGCGAATCTTTTCAAAAATCATTTTAGAAGTAGGGGAGAGGAAAACGAGAGGCGAATGGCGAATAATGTAATGCAAGGGATGAAATTTTATGATGGGTACTTGGTATGTCTTGGCTTGGCGTAGATCTTCCCGGCAACGGTGCCAGAAATCCTTCTTGCTACCTCTTGAGCTTATGTTGGTTTTTCCCTTGAAGAGGAAAGGGTGATGCAGCAATGTAGCGTAAGTATTTCCCTCAGTTTTGAGAACCAAGGGATCAATCCAGTAGGAGACAACGCAACAAGCCACCGAATACCTGCACAAACAAACACCAACTTACAACCAACGCGACAAAGGGGTTGTCAATCCCTTCATGGTTATTCGCAAAGTGAGATCTGATAGAGATGGATAAACGGTAAAGTAATATTTTTGGTATTTTTCATTTATGGAACGGAAAGTAAAAGATTGCAAAGAAAGTAAATAGGAAACTAGAATTGTAGATCAGAAATTTATATGATGGAAAATAGACCCATAGGCCATAGGTTTCACTAGAGGCTTCTGTCAAGATAGAAGATATTACGTTGGGTGAACAAATTACTGCCGAGCAATTGATAGAAAAGCGCACAGTTATGATGATATCTAAGTCAATGATCATGAATATAGGCATCACATCCATGTCAAGTAGACCGAAATGATTCTGCATCTTCTACTATTACTCCACACATCGACCGACTCCTGCCTGCATCTAGAGTATTAAGTTCATAAGAACAGAGTAACGCATTAAGTAAGATGACATGATGTAGCGGGATTAACTCAAGCAATATGATGAAAACCCCATTTTGTTATCCTCGATGGCAACAATACAATACGTGCCTTGCTGCCCCTACTGTCACTGGGAAAGGACACCGCAAGATTGAACCCCAAAGCTAAGCACTTCTCCCATTGCAAGAAAAACCAATCTAGTTGGCCAAACCAAATCGATAGTTCGAAGAGACTTGCAAAGATATCAAATCATGCATAAAAGAATTCAGAGGAGATTCAAATAATATTCATAGATAAGCTGGTCATAAGTCCACAATTCATCGGATCTCGGCAAACACACCGCAAAAGAGTATTACATAGGATAGATCTCCAAGAACATCGAGGAGAACATGGTATTGAGAATCAAAGAGAGAGAAGAAGCCATCTAGCTACAAGCTATGGACCTGTAAGTCTGAAGTAAACTACTCACACTTCATTGGAGAGGCAATGGTGTTGATTTAGAAGCCCTCTGTGATCAAATCCCCCTCTGGCAGGATGCCGGAAAAGGCCTCAAGATGGGATCTCACGGGTACAGAAGGTTGCGACAGTGGAAAACTGGTTTCGTGGCTCCCTGGAAGTTTTCGGGGCATAAGAGTATATATAGGAGGAAGATCTAGGTCAGGAGGCCACTAAGGGCCCCACAAGGTTGGGGGTGCGCCCTACCCCCTGGGTGCGCCCTCCACCCTTATGGCCGCCTCGTGGCTCTTCTGACTTGAACTCCAAGTCTCCTGGGTGTCTTCTGGTCCAAGAAAAATCATCGCGAAAGTTTTATTCCGTTTGGTATTCCTTTTCTGCGAAACTCTAAAACAAGGAAAAAAGAGAAACTGGCACTGGCACTGGGCTCTAGGTTAATAGGTTAGTCTCAAAATCATATAAAATAGCATATTGATGCATATAAAACATCCAAAATAGATAATATAATAGCGTGGAACAATCAAAAATTATAGATACGTTGGAGACGTGTCACACGACTTGAGGTTGTCGAAGTTTTCTTGTAACTTGACTTGTCGCCGGTGCTTGGTGAAGGTTTGGTTGAGGTAGAAGGTGGTTGAGTCATTGAAGCTTGGTTGGAGGATCCGTAGTTCTTGGAAGAGTATTTGGAATATTTGAATTCATCTTGTACTTGTCGCTCAGCCTTGGTGGCTTGATGCACTAGCTCGATGAGGTTGGAGTAAGGTTGGAAGTCGGCGATCTTCTTGACAGGGTGATTGAGTTCATTCAAGAAACGTGCCATAGTTTGCTCATCATCTTCCGTGACATTAGCTCGTATCATGGCGATCTCCATTTCTTTGTAGTATTCTTCAACAGTCTTTGTTCCTTGCTTGAGGAGTTGTAGTCACTTGAAGAGGTCACGGTTATAGTATGTAGGCACAAAACGCGCTCTCATGACATCCTTCATTTGATCCCAAGTTGTGATTGGTGGTTCACCTCTCGCTTCTCGGCGCTCAGTGACTTGCTCCCACGAAATGAGGACATAGTCTTGGAACTCAAGGGATGCCAGGGCGATCTTCTTCTCTTCCTCATAGTTGTGCAAATGAAAGATCTTATCAACCTTCAATGCCCATGAAAGATACTCTTCAGGGTCGTTGCTTTCGGAAAACTTAGGCATGGTGAACTTGAGATTTCCATAGCATTGCTCTTCATTGTGTTGGGGTCGAGGGTGATGACGTACTTGTCGTGTAGGATTGTCGCCCTCAAGTTGCTCTTGGCGTGGAGGATTGTCATTGTCGTGTTGCTCTTGGCGAACTTGTGGTTCTTGTCGAGCTTGTGGAGGAGCTTGTCTAGCTTGTGTAGGAGCTTGAGGAACTTGTCAATGCAAGCGTGCTTGATAAATCCTCTCTTGAACTTCATCGTGAAGTGCTTCTTCTTGCTCACGCTTATGTCGGTTGCGTGTGGCGACGGCGCGACTTGTGTCGTGGAGGGCATGTTGCGCCTCAAGTGCTTGAGCTTCTCGTCGTTGTTGTTGTTGACGGAGAGCTTCGACATCTTGCTCATCTTGGTGTTGGCGTGCTCGCTCTTCCTCTTGTTGGCGTAGGCGCTGCCTTTCTTGTGCTTGCGCAAGGGTAGCTTGATTTTGACGATGTTGATTTTCTTGCGCTAGGAGTTGCTCTTGATGATTGGTGTCGTGTAGAGGATTGTTGTTTTCTTGACGGTCTTGGCACGTGGTTCGTCAAAGAGTGTTCGATGTCGGTGTGCTTAAGCCGGAGATGGAGTCATAATGACGACTTGAGTGGCTCCGCCTTGAGTAGGACGAAGTGGTAGAAGAGCGGTTGACCAACAAGGCACGAATCTCGTCCATTCTTGCGTTGTTCTCTTGTTTTTGTTCATCGAGCTTGTTGTTGAAGTAGTCTCTTCTACGTTGCTCGGAGAGGCACAAGTCGGTGGCGAGGTTGTCGATGCGGTCGCTCAATGCTTGTTGTTCTTGATGCAAAGCTCTTTGTGCACCGAAGAGGTGGCTCTTGATGACATAGGTGTTCGGGTCCTCGCCTTGCTCGATGAAGAGTGGGTTCGTAGAAGTAGTTGGCCTATCCATCATTTCAAGTAAATGTGTGAGTGGAAGAAAGGAAGAACAATACCAAATGTACAATTGATACCGTATCTCAGCAATCTCTCACACCTACACAAAGAAAGCTTATGGTGGAGCTCGGTTAGGATGGTGGCGCAAAATTTATGCAATTGTTAGTGAGACTCAAAAATGTTGAAAAGGATTCGCAAATTTGCAAATGCAACAAGTGGACCAATAGTAAAAAGAGGTACACGGAAACACACACACACGGAAAGATAAATGGGGTTGAGCAACCAAAAATGAGCGCAAAATGTGGAATCCACAGAAAATGCTCTTGTTGCTCAACTCTAGAGAGACGCTAGCATGATTGCACAATAGGAGGATACGAGACTTGTGCACAACCTACAAAGCAAAAATGCAACGACTTCTATCCCAAGTATGTTATATGTATGGTGTTCTGATGATATGATCCAAGATGATCGAGTATGACAATTTTAATGTAGTTTGATGCTATGGTTCTTGCTTAAAAGCTCTTTGCTTATCTTTTCCTTTTTCTTAAAAGCTTGTTTGGCTCTTTCTCTTTTGAGCTCTTTCTTTGGCCACTTATGCAAAACTTCATGAACCAAGGTAGCAATAGTGTATATGCGATGACAACCTTGTGACACAAGAGGTGATATCAAGATATAGATACCAAGATGATATGATATATGATACGAGATGATCATCACTAATGTGCACAAGTAACGTTGCCGGTAATACTCAAAGGCTAGTCTCGATAGGAAGGGTACGCAAAATGGTATATGGTGGTTATCAATGCAATGGCAAGGGAATACACCAAAGTGTCGTCGAAGTTGTCGTCCTTGCTTACGGTTGAGGGTGTCAAAATGGTGGAGTGGTCGTTGTTGATGACAAGTCCGTGGCGAAGATGAGCGGCGGTGGTGTCGATGTCGAACCGTACCTAAGTTGCTGAAACGCGTTAGGAAACAGAAACCGCAACTTAAATTCTCAAAACAAAGCGTGTCAAAATTATCGGAATTGGTAGCGTGTAAGTGGTGGTGGTATGCGGAAGTGATGGTGGTATGCCCGGTCAAAATTGGCGAGGGTTAGGCGGGAAACGGAGCGTTGGATGTGGCTGTTGCTGCCAAGGGCCGGATGTCCGGGCTAGCAGGCCGGATGTCCGGGGTGGTCGGATGTTCGGGGTCATGGGCCGGATGTCCGGGTCCTGGCTCCATGGACGAACTCGGTGGATCTCGTGGAAAGAGAAAATTTCGAGGCAAAATTCGAGAGATTTTGTGGATGAAAAGTGGGGAAAAGATGGGGGAAAGCTAGATCTACCTGCTACACACAAAATCCACTGATCAAATCCAACAAAACTTCATCACACTAACAAATCACAAAAAAATTGGGAGGGCTATTTTTGTGGGGATTTTCGAAATTGGGACAAAAAAATCAACAAAACAAGGCTAGAAAACAAAAGGCAGGGCTCCAATATAGCGACCAGACCTCAAACAGTCTGATCTCTGTGCTTCAGTGTCATCCCTGGATCAGTAATGCTGACACGCACAGTACTTGAAGGATTTATAACAGAGTAGCAATCACACACTTATTACAACGAGTGTCTCAAAAGAGAACTTATTACAAATAACATGGTTTAAGGTCATCTAATTACGATAACAGCAGAAGGCTTGGAAGATAAGCGAGTCCATCAACTCCAATGGCATCACTGAGTATAGAACCACGACCTAAAGGCACCTTACTCGTCGTCTGAAAAGTCTGCAACATGAACGTTGCAGCCCGAAAACGGGTCAGCACATGGAATATGCTGGCAATGTAACACATAGAGAGTAATGAACAGAAATAGGCTATACTACATGCATATATGGCTGGTGGAAAGCTCTATGGTTACAGTTTTGCGTAAAGCCAGTTTTTCCCTACTGCAAAGGGATAAATTTTATTTAACTATCATGGTGGTTGTTAAACATTGAGAGTGTAGACACCCTCTCAATCCCAATTAGGCATCATCATTAAAACCCAACAAAATTAATTAAAGTAACATGATGAGATTCACATGATAATCCAAGTACTAGATACTCAAAACGTCCATAACCGGGGACACGGCTAACCATGATTAGTTTATACACTCTGCAGAGGTTTGCGCACTTTTCCCCACAAGACTCGATCTCCTCCGTTGGGATTCTCGCACTACATGGTGTTTGAGAAACGGATGACCGAGACATAGTCTTTCAGAAGCGCTAGCACCTTACGATTGGGTAGACCGTTACACCTACTTTCCCCTACATCTGCTAGTCTACCACTGTAAGAGTTCGCACAACTTAATCAACTATGCTAGAGCCCATAGTAGCTTGTGGCTGCACACGGAAGTTTCTAGTATGAATAATCTCATGATCCCTTTGAGCCTGGATGGCGGTCCATAAAGAAAATAGGCAATCGCTGGAATACCAGGTGCCTCAATCCACCCAGATGTGTATTAAAGTTGCCACCTTAAATAAACCATTAATTAACAATCTCACATCTGTCATGGATACACTCACCCCATCCACGTCTACTAGCATAGCATGGCAATATAAGCAAACGTAGAAATAACTCCCAAGGGTTTGATAATAAAACAGGTTATAAGTACTACCTCATCTACTTCCCAAAACCCACAATTTAATTAGATCCTAATCATGCAATGTTTGGGGATTGATCTAATGCAACAAAACTGGGTAGTAAGAGGTATGATCAAAGCGTTACTTGCCTTGCTGATGATCCGTGAAACCTAGAGATTTGAAGTAGCAAGCGGCGCACTCCGGGTACTCTATCGCAAACAAACAAGCATACAATAAGCACTCATCTACTGCATAGGTAAAACTCAAATAAGTGAACTAACCATAAAGTTTAACTTAAGAACTCCGGTTTGCAAAAAGAAACAAATCAAACGAAGCAACGAAAGTCAAACGGTGAAAGAAATAAGCATCATTTACTAATCTGGATCTAAGTAAAATTTTACAGAAGCAAAAACTTGTTTGAGTTGGTTAAACGAAAAGATGGTTTCGAGACGAAACTCTAGGCGCTTGAATCGCCTGATTCCGATAAACGAGCGAAAAGTTATACTAAAACGAAAATCGGATCAGAAATCGCGATTGAAAATAATCGCGGATAATCCGAGAAAAAGAAAAATGGATGAACAGGCTAACGAACGAACATTCGCTGTCTGCGGCTAAACGACGAAAACCATTCGTTAAAACGAACGTACGGACGAACGTCCGCTAAATAACTAAACCGAAAAAAAACGATCTAAAAAAATCGGGTTCCTAAAAAAATAAACCGACAGTTTTCTCTTGAAAACCACGGCGGCGACGGGGTCTACCTCCGGTGGGTCAACGGCGGCGGCGGCGGGTCAACGGGCGGCGGCGACGGTCGGCTCCTGCGGGGCGGGTGGCTCCGGCGGCGGCGGCGCGGATCACGGGTGGCGGCGGTGGCTGGCTAGGGCAGTGGCGGGGCTAGGGTTTGGGGTGGGCTGGGGTGGGCTCGGGCACTATATAAAGGGGACAGGCTAGGGGAGTCCTGGCCGAATACGGCCCGAGGTCGGTTCGCGTTTAAAAAGAACATTACGCGCAGAAAAACAAATAAAAGAAACACTAAACGGACTCCAAAAATCCCGAAATAAATTTTCCCCCCCTTCTAAAATCAAGCCGGATAAGGTGAACATTTATTTAGGGCCTAAATACAATTTTGAAAAACATGCATTTTTCCTAAATTCAAATAAAACCGCGGAAAAACTCCAAAATAAAATCTTATTTGGTTTTTTATTAAATCCTCAATATTTCTTTATTTTGGGAAAGTAATTTTATTTCCTCTCACTTATTTTTATAATTGAAATAATTGAAGATAAAATAAATAAAATCAAATGATCCTATTTTCAAAATTTGAGAAAACTCAAATATGAAAATAACGAAATCCCCAACTCTCTCCGTGGGTCCTTGAGTTGCGTAGAATTTCTGGATCAGGCCAAAAGCAATAAAATATGATATGCAATGATGATCTAGTGTATAACATTCCAAATTGAAAATTTGGGATGTTACAAACCTACCCCCTTAAGATGAATCTCGCCCTCGAGATTCGGGTTGGCTAGAAAATAGGTGAGGGTGGTCCTTCAGCAAATCTTCCTCTCGCTCCCAGGTGGCTTCATCCTCGGTGTGGTGGCTCCACTGAACTTTACAAAACTTGATAACTTTGCTGCGGGTTACTCGGCTGGCATAATCGAGAATCTTAACTGGTTTCTCCTCATAGGTCAAATCACCTTCCAACTGAATTGCTTCCAACGGCGCTGTATCTCTCAGCGGTATATCGGCCATCTCTGTGTGGCAATTCTTCAACTGGTAAACGTGGAACACGTCGTGAACTCCTGACAATCCTTCGGGCAACTCTAATTTGTAAGCAACTTCTCCCATACGCTCCAAAACTTTGTATGGTCCCACAAAACGTGGCGCTAACTTTCCCTTAACTCCAAAGCGCTTAACTCCTCGAAGCGGGGATACACGAAGATAAACTCTGTCTCTGACTTTGTAAATCGTCTCCTTGCGTTTAGAATCTGCATAGCTCTTTTGCCTGGCCTGGACTACCTTGAGCCTATCGCGAATCAACTTCACCTTCTGTTCAGACTCCTTAATCAAATCCGGTCCAAACAACTGGCGGTCTCCAACTTCATCCCACGACAATGGTGTTCTGCACCTTCTTCCGTATGAAGCTTCAAAAGGGGCCATCTTCAAACTGGATTGATAACTGTTGTTGTAAGAGAACTCTGCATACGACAAATTGTTGTCCCAACTAGATCCATAATCTAGCGCACAAGCTCTCAGCATATCCTCCAAAATCTGATTGACTCTCTCGGTCTGTCCATCTGTCTGCGGATGAAAAGCTGTACTGAACTCTAGCCTGGTACCCAAAGTTTCGTACAACTAATTCCAGAACTTTGAGGTAAACTGGGTTCCTCTATCTGATACAATGCTCCTCGGAACTCCATGCAGACATACGATCCTGGTCATGTATATCTTAGCCAACTTGGCACTGCTGTAAGTAGTCTTCACTGGAATGAAATGAGCTACCTTCGTCAAACGATCGACTACAACCCATATTGAGTCATAGCCTGAACGGGTCCTGGGTAATCCCATGATAAAGTCCATGCCTAGCTTATCCCACTTCCATTCGGGTATCAGCAATGGCTGTGGCAACCCTGCTGGCTTCTGATGCTCTGCCTTTACTCTCTGACATACATCACAAACTGCTACATACTCCGCAATATCCTTCTTCATTCCAGTCCACCAGAAAGTATCCTTCAAATCCAAATACATCTTGGTATTTCCTGGGTGAATCGAGTATGGTGAATCATGGGCCTCTTGCAGAATCAACTTCCTGATCTCCAGATCATTAGGCACATAAACACGGTCCTCGGACCATAAGGTATCGTGCTCATCCTCACGAAATCCTTTAGCTTTTCCCTTGCTCATTTTCTCTTTAATAGAAGCAATCTCCTTGTCAGTCTTCTGAGCTTCTCTGATTTTATCCATCAAAGTAGACTGAACCTCCAATGCTGCTACATAGCCTCTCGGAACTATCTCCAAACATAGCTCACGAAGATCCTCGGCTAACTCCTTTGGTAACTCTCTGGTCATTTGTGTGTTGACATGGCTCTTGCGGCTCAACGCATCAGCTACTACGTTAGCCTTTCCGGGGTGATAATGCAATCTCATGTCATAATCCTTGATGAGCTCCAACCATCTTCTTTGCCTGAGATTCAACTCCTTCTGCGTGAAGATGTAGTTCAAGCTCTTGTGATCCGTGTACACCTCACAATGGTTTCCAATGAGAAAATGTCTCCACGTCTTTAAGGCGTGCACTACGGTTGCTAACTCCAAGTCGTGTGTAGCATAATTCAACTCATGGGGCTTAAGCTATCGTGAAGCATACGAAACAACTCTTCCCTCCTGCATAAGCACTGCTCCAAGTCCTTGACGTGAAGCGTCGCAATACACCTCATAATCCTTGCGCTGATCTGGTAGAATCAACACTAGCGAGGTAACCAAACGTTTCTTCAACTCCTGGAAACTGGCCTCACATTCCTCAGTCCATTTGAACTTGGTATCCTTCTTCAACAACTCTGTCATAGGTTTTGCAATCTTCGAGAAATTTTCAATGAATCTCCGGTAGTATCCTGCAAGTCCAAGAAAACTCTGAATCTCTCCAACTGTTGTTGGGGCTTCCCAATTTGTCACAGTGACAACCTTGGTGGGATCTACTGCTATTACTTCTCCGGATATAACATGTCCGAGGAATCCAACTTCCTTCAACCAAAACTCACATTTGCTAAACTTGGCGTATAACTGATGTTCTCTGAGCTTACCAAGTACCAAACGCAAATGTTCTTTATGTTCTTCTTCATTCTTCGAGTAAACCAGAATATCATCAATGAACACTTCGACGAACTTATCCAAAAACTCCATAAACACCTTGTTCATCATGTTCATAAAATAGGCAGGTGCGTTAGTCAGACCAAATGACATAACGGTATACTCATACATCCCATACCTCATAGTAAAAGCTGTCTTAGGTATGTCCTGCTCTCGAATCTTCAACTGGTGGTATCCTGATCGCAAATCGATCTTGGAAAATACCTTTGCTCCTTGCAATTGGTCAAACAGATCATTGATCATCGGTAGTGGGTACTTATTCTTGATCGTCACTTCATTCAATCCTCGATAATCAACAACCATCCTTAACGATCCATCCTTCTTTTCCACTAGAAGTACTGGTGATCCCCAAGTTGACGAACTTGGGCGAATATATCCCTTATCCAGTAACTCCTTAATCTGCTTCTTAATCTCCTCCAAATCCTTTGCAGGCATTCTATACGGTCTCTTAGATATTGGTCCTGTGCCTGGCAAAAGCTCAATCAAAAACTCAATGTCTCTATCCGGTGGCATGCCTGGCAACTCTTCTGGGAATACATCCGGAAAATCCTTTACCACCGGTACTTCCTCCTGTACAACTCCTGTTAAGGAATTTACTTGTGTCCTCTTCGGCTCATGCCGTGACACATACTTGATCCTTCTCCCTTCTGGGGTGGTAAGAAAAATTGACTTACTGGCGCAATCGATGTTTCCTCCATACATTGACAGCCAATCCATACCTAGAATCACATCCAAACCTTGCGATTCCAGAATGATTAAATCCGAGGGAAACACATGCCTACCTATACTCAATGGCACTTGAAAACATCCTCGGCTGGCCATATACTCCGCTCCTGGTGAGCTTACTAACATAGGTGTTTTAAGAACCTTGGTGGGCAGGTTATACTTATCCAAGAATTCCCTTAATATGTATGAATGTGATGCACCAGTATCAAAAAGAATGATTGCAGTAAAAGACTTAACCAAAAACTTATCGATTACTGCATCTGGCTGGGCTTCAACCTCATCCACGTTAACGTGGTTCACATGTCCCCTGTTGAAAGGGTTCGGCTCCTTCCCAGAGCTTCCATTGCCATTTCCATTCTGGGCTTCAGGACATTCATTGGCATAATGTCCGGTTTTCTGACACTTAAAGCAAGTGACTTGGCTCAGGTCTCTCTTGGCTGGGGTTGACGGGTTGGTACGGTTCTGGCCATTGCTTCCCCCATTCCCATTACCATTCTTGGGGCCATTATGATTATGAGAACTTCCTCCTCCATGGGTATGCTGAAAATGTCCTCCCGATTTCGGGGTAAAACGTGGCTTCTACTGAGCTCCTGAATTGTACTTCCCTTGTCCATACTTCCTCTTGTGGTTCTCAATCTGCTGCTGCTTCCCTTCAATCATAAGAGCATGATCTACCAACTCCTGGTAGTTGTTGAAGGTTGCTACCATCAACTGCATGCTCAACTCATCATTCAGTCCTTCTAGAAACTTCTCCTGCTTAGCTGCATCCGTAGCAACGTCATCCGGGGCATAACGTGCTAACTTACTAAAATCATCCACGTATTGGCCAATTGTCCGTCTTCCTTGGCGCAAGTTGCGAAACTCACGCTTCTTCATGGCCATCGCTCCTGCTGAAACATGGGTAGTACGGAAAGCCTGCTGAAATTGGTCCCATGTCACTGTGGCTATAGGGTAGATGACAGTGTAATTCTCCCACCATGATGTTGCTGGTCCATCCAACTGATGTGCGGCAAACCGCACCTTCTCAGCATCAGTACATCATGTAGTGGTTAACTCCCTTCCAATCTTGTGGAGCCAATCATCTGCTACTATAGGCTCGGTGCTACTAGAGAACACCGGCGGATTCAGTCTAAGGAAACGGGTTAAGTGATCAACGGGTGGAGGTGGTGGTGGGTTGTTGTTGTTGTTGTTCCCCTGATTCTGATTCTGGACTAGCAACTGCATCAATGCATTCTGCTGCTGGATCAACTGGGTGAGCTCCGGTGGGAAAGCAAATCCATTGTCACGTCTCGGAGGCATCTGATGGGTTTAGAGGGGAGAGATTAGAATAGAATGAGGTCTAATGAGAAAGCACTACCCCTATGCACATGAGACAAACACAAACAAAATCACTTCATTCAATTCAAATAAGGGCATACAATCGGTCTAGAACTATCGTTACAAAAGTGCTTGGACTATGCTATATACATGGTGGAATACTACTACTGATGTGGTGGTCTACTAGAAATATTCCTCGGTTGCAGACTCCATGATATCTGCTCTAGCTTCGTCTTCAAAGTCATCATCGCTCAGGTCAGAGTCGGTGTCGTTGATGATGATGTAGTCTTCCGGGCGAATCTCCTTGGGTTCTTCGTCTTCTTCTACTGGTGTAGGGTCTCCCATGAATATTCTAATCTTCTTAATCAGGTCGTCATTCTTCTCCACTAGTATGATGATTTCCTCCTCATAATCTTCACGTGTAGCCTTGAGTTCTTCCTCCAGCTCCGTGATACTTGTCATCGCCTTCTTCAGATCTATCATGCCTGCGCACATCTGGTTCTCCTGACATCGAATGTGCTGGTTTAACTCCTGAATAAAAGCTACGATTGATCTATCCTTCCTGGTGCTGATCATCTCCCAATGCTCATCTCGGCGCCCACAAATCTGGTAGATAGTATCCTTGAGATCATTGCGGTAAAATTCTCCAATACGTCCCATGGTGATGTGGGCTGACATACTCTTTCCTAGACTCCAGGTTGGTGCATCAAAGGAAAACTCTATGGGTTCAGTGACTAGCGTGAATGTCCTTCCTGGAACTTGAACTTGAATCATCCAGCGCTCCTCCTCGGGTAAAGTGGCGTTGTAGGTCCCGGTGAAGCTTGGTACTCCGATGTTCAGGTACTTAGTGACTTCCTTCAGGTGGCGTCCAAAGGGTGTATCTTCATCCGGTTGCGTGAACTTGTTCCTTGCATCTGCCATCCTAAAAGAGTAGAAAAGATGAGAAGTCAGAAATGAGAAGAGAGTAGTGATCTAGGTTTTTTAGCTTAGTGGTCGTGTCCTACAGTCAGCGTGTGCTCTGATACCATCTTGTAGCGACCAGACCTCAAATAGTCTGATCTCCGTGCTTCATTGCCATCCCTGGATCAGTAATGCTGACACACACAGTACTTGAAGGATTTATAACAGAGTAGCAATCACACACTTATTACAACGAGTGTCTCAAAAGAGAACTTATTACAAATAACATGGTTCAAGGTCATCTAATTACGATAACAGCAAAAGGCTTGGAAGATAAGCGAGTCCATCAACTCCAATGGCATCACTGAGTATAGAACCACGACCTAAAGGCGCCTTACTCGTCGTCTGAAAAGTCTGCAACATGAACGTTGCAGCCCGAAAACGGGTCAGCACATGAAATATGCTGGCAATGTAACACATAGAGAGTAATGAACAAAAATAGGCTATACTACATGCATATATGGCTGGTGGAAAGCTCTATGGTTACAGTTTTGCATAAAGCCAGTTTTTCCCTACTGCAAAGGGATAAATTTTATTTAACTATCATGGTGGTTGTTAAATATTGAGAGTGTAGACACCCTCTCAATCCCAATTAGGCATCATCATTAAAACCCAACAAAATTAATTAAAGTAACATGATGAGATTCACATGATAATCCAAGTACTAGATACTCAAAACGTCCATAACCGGGGACACGGCTAACCATGATTAGTTTATACACTCTGCAGAGGTTTGCGCACTTTTCCCCACAAGACTCGATCTCCTCCGTTGGGATTCTCGCACTACATGGTGTTTGAGAAACGGATGACCGAGACATAGTCTTTCAGAAGCGCTAGCACCTTACGATCGGGTAGACCGTTACACCTACTTTCCCCTACATCTGCTAGTCTACCACTGTAAGAGTTCGCACAACTTAATCAACTATGCTAGAGCCCATAGTAGCTTGTGGCTGCACACGGAAGTTTCTAGTATGAATAATCTCATGATCCTTTTGAGCCTGGATGGCGGTCCATAAAGAAAACAGGCAATCGCTGGAATACCAGGTGCCTCAATCCACCCAGATGTGTATTAAAGTTGCCACCTTAAATAAACCATTAATTAACAATCTCACATCTGTCATGGATACACTCACCCAATCCACGTCTACTAGCATAGCATGGCAATATAAGCAAACGTAGAAATAACTCCCAAGGGTTCGATAATAAAACAGGTAATAGGTACTACCTCATCTACTTCCCAAAACCCACAATTTAATTAGATCATAATCATGCAATGTTTGGGGATTGATCTAATGCAACAAAACTAGGTAGTAAGAGGTATGATCAAAGTGTTACTTGCCTTGCTGATGATCCATGAAACCTAGAGATTCGAAGTAGCAAGCGGCGCACTCCAGGTACTCTATCGCAAACAAACAAGCATACAATAAGCACTCATCTAATGCACAGATAAAACTCAAATAAGCGAACTAACCAGAAAGTTCAACTTAAGAAATCCGGTTTGCAAAAAGAAACAAATTAAACGAAGCAACGAAAGTCAAACGGCGAAAGAAACAAGCATTGTTTACTAATCTGGATCTAAGTAAAATTTTACAGAAGCAAAAACTTGTTTGATTTGGTTAAACGGAAAGAGGGTTTCGAGACGAAACTCTAGGCGCTTGAATCGCCTGATTCCGATAAACGAGCGAAAAGTTATACTAAAACGAAAATCAGATCAGAAATCGCGATTGAAAATAATCGCGGATAATCCGAGAAAAAGAAAAACGGACGAACAGGCTAATGAACGAACGTTCACTGTCTACGGCTAAACGACGAAAACCGTTCGTTAAAACGAACGTCCGCTAAATAACTAAACCGAGAAAAAAACCGATCTAAAAAAATAAACCGGGTTCCTAAAATAAAATAAACCGACGGTTTTCTCTCGAAAACCGCGGCGACGGGGTCTACCTCCAGCGGGTCAACGGCGGCGGCGACGGGTCAACGGGCGGCGGCGGCGGCGGTCGGCTCCGGCGGGGCGGGTGGCTCCGGCGGCGGCGGCGGCGGCTGGCTAGGGCGGCGGTGGGGCTAGGGTTTGGGGTGGGCTAGGGTGGGCTCGGGCGCTATATAAAGGGGGCAGGCCAGGGGAGTCCTGGCCGAATACGGCCCGAGGTCGGTTCGCGTTTTTTTTAGAAAAAAACATTACGCGCAGAAAAACAGATAAAAGAAATACTAAACGGACTCCAAAAATCCCGAAATAAATTTTTCCCGACTTCTAAAATCAAGCCGGATAAGGTGAACATTTATTTGGGGCCTAAATGCAATTTTGAAAAACGCGCATTTTTCCTAAATTCAAATAAAACCGCGGAAAAACTCCAAAATAAAATCTTATTTGATTTTTTATTAAATCCTCAATATTTCTTTATTTTGGGAAAGTCATTTTATTCCCTCTCACTTATTTTTATAATTTAAATAATTAAAGATAAAATAAATAAAATCAAATGATCCTATTTTCAAAATTTGAGAAAACTCAAATATGAAAATAACGAAATCCCGAACTCTCTCTGTGGGTCCTTGAGTTGCGTAGAATTTCTGGATCAGGCCAAAAGCAATAAAATATGATATGCAATGATGATCTAGTGTATAATATTCTAAATTGAAAATTTGGGATGTTATATCCAAATTCGTGATCAACCAAGGCTCATGATACCAAGATGATGTAGAGTGGAAACCCTAGGGCCGATATTTCATGAAATGGAGAGGATCCTACAAAAAACATGAAGAACACAAGGGGAAAACACGAGAGAAAGACACTCAAATCAATGAGAACAATCACACATGTGCTAGATCCATGAACATAAAGGGTGATACAAGATCCAAACGCAACAAAGGATGATACAAGAGGCGGTAGTTCTTCTCCGTAAGGAGGTCTTGAAGGGTCTTCCCGTTAGGGGTCTTGAATCCACTTGGGGGATCTTCTCCGTAGAGGTCGTGAAGGAAGAGGGAGGAGGAGGGGCTTATATAGTCTAAGGGGCGAAGGGGTACATGGGCCTCAACCCTTTCACTATGTACAGACACGCAGAGCCGGACGTCCGGGCGTCGGGCCGGATGTCCGGGCCTTCACGAGGAGCCGGATGTCCAGGCAGGGGGGGCAGTTGTCCGGGCTGGCGGGGTCGCTTCTGAGCTCTTTGGATAGACGGGGTTCGGATTTCCGGGCCAGGGGCCGGATGTCCGGCGGCTCACGAAGAGCCGGATGTCCGGGCCTTTTGCCAGATGTCCGGGCTAGCGGGGTCCAAGTTCAGTGGTGTTCTGTGATGGGCGTCGGATTTCCGGGCGGGGGCCGGATGTCCGGGATGGAGTCGGGCCGGATGTCCGGGCCCTGTAGCTTCGGTTGTTGGGCGGCGGCTGCGGTTGATGCTCCAGGGACCGGATGTCCGGGGCTTGGGGCCGGATGTACGGTCCTGGGGGCTTCTTCGGTTCCTTCCGTCGTTCCTCTTCACCCTTGTACTTGTGGACTTGTCCGTCTTCACATGCATCTTCGGGAGGGGCCTCTTGGTACCTAATCATGCATAACATTCCGGACTTAGGTAGTAGCCATGTCTCGAGTGGGTCATACGGAATATCACTAACGAGAGATGTCACCTCGGTCTCGAGAGCTCTAGCTCATGCTCGTGTCATTGGTCCTCTTGTCACTTGATGAGATGATGGTAGATTCATGGGGGTGACCATAGGATGCTCCGCATCACAAGGGAATATAATAACCCTTGGATCTGTGCAGGAGACTTCAACGAAGTATTAGAGATTGAAGAGCAATTTGGTGGTTTGGGGAGACAAGAATGGAAGATGGAGAGATTTAGGGAGATGATGGAGAAGTATAGATTCTCTGACTTGGGGTTCCAGGTGCTGCCTTACACTTGGGACAACAGGCAGCAAGGTGACAGAAATATTAAGGTCAGACTAGACGGAGCGCTAGGTGACGACAAATTCTTTGAGTGTTTTGACAATGCGCTGGTTAAACACATACAGTATGTGGAATCATATCATTGTGACCTGCTTATTATAGTAAGAAAATCTAAATGGATTGATACAAAGATAGGGGGTAAACCTTTCGGGTTCGTTAATGCGGACGAGGCATGAGAAATATAAGCAGGTTGTGGAGGAGACATGGAAGCCCGGGGTTAGTAATCTGAAAGAGATGTCAGATCATCTAAATAATATGAGAGTACAACTACAGTCCTGGATCAAAACTCAGTTTGGCTCAATTAAAAAAGCAACTCTCCTCCTTGTGGGCTCGTCTAGAAGGAGTACGGAGGGAGTCGGTCCATTCTGGTCCTACGAAGGAAGAAACAGACCTGATGAAACAGATCTCAGAATTATTGGCTAGAGAGGAATCTTTGGCAAAGCAATAGTCTAGAGATCTATGGCTAAAGGAGGGCGATTGCAATACAGGTTTTTTCCATGCAAAAGCAAAGGAGAGAGCTCATATTAACAAGATTAAATCTATCAAGAGGCCCGACGATACGGTGGTAAGTTCACAGGCGGATTTGGAGATGGGAGCTAATAATTTTTACAAGGCTTTGTTCACGGCCCAGGGTGATACAGAGCCAACCTTAGTCACTGATTGGGTGACTCCAAAAAAAACTGATGCTATGAATAGCAAGCTTTGTGCCCCAGTTACAAATAATGAGATTGAAGAAGCTCTTTTTATGATGCATCTAGATCGATCGCCTGGACCCAATGGGTTCACAGATGGGTTTTACATACATCACTGGAGTATACTGAAAGATTCAGTGTCTGCGGCAATTAGGAACTTTCTAGATGGTGGAGACATGCCTGAACTTGTGAACTCTATTGTTCTGGTACTGATTCCGAAAGTTAAGAACCCTCAAGAATTTTCATAGTATCGACCTATCTCCTTGTGTAATGTGTTATACAAAATAGCATCAAAGGTTCTAGCCTTGAGATTAAGACCTTTGTTGGAGGAACTTATTGCTGAGGAACAAAGTGCCTTTGGTCCGGGCCGCCTTATAACGGATAATGTGCTTTTAGCTTACGAATGTGTCCATTACTTGAGGAGGAAAAAAGGTAAATCTGTGAATTGCGCGATCAAACTAGATATGGCCAAAGCATATGATCGTGTTGAGTGGTCATATATGAGGGCAGTTATGAACAAACTCGGCTTAAGGGAGGAGTGGGCTGATAGAGTCATGTGCTGTGTGGAATCAATCACTTTTTCCGTCAGAGTTAATGGTAATTTTTCACAAACCTTCAAATCTACAAAAGGCATCAGACAAGGTGATCTGATTTCACCCTATCTTTTTTGCATTTGTGCTGAAGGATTCTCATGTTTGCTGAAAAACTATGGGGCTAATTACCTATGCAAAGGAGTAAGAGTTGGAATTCACTGTCCTTGGATTTATCACTTGCTATTTGCAGACGATTGTATGATGTTTACTCAAGCTAGTGCAGAGGGAGCCAACAGGATCCAAGAGGTTTTGGAGAGATATCGTGCAGGATCTGGTCAAATGGTTAACAAACAAAAATCTGCCATATTTTTAGCACCAATACTGGAGATGTCGTGAAAGCGGTAGTTCATCAAGGACTAGACATACCCACCGAAGCACTGGGGGAGAGATACCTGGGGCTTCCTACAGCTCTGGGACGTTCTACAGATCAGCATTTTGATCATATTCTTGTTACAATGAAGAAGCTTGTTGCAGGTTGGACCCCAAAACTACTCAATAGTGCGGGGAGGGAGGTGTTCATCAAGGCAATATGTCAAGCAATTCCAACATATTTGATGAGCTGTTTTAAGCTTTCCAAAAAGCTTTGTAAGAAAATTACAACAACTATTGCACGTTTTTGGTGGAGAGGAGATGAGACCAAGAGGGAAATGCACTAGGTTAAATGGGATGAGTTGGCAATTCCTAAAGCATGTGGAGGTATGGGCTTTAAAGATTTCGTACTCTTGAATAAAGCTATGCTAGCGAAACAAGGCTGGCGGTTAATCAGCAAGCCTGAATCATTATGTGCTTGAGTCTTGAAAGGGAAATATTACCATGACAGTAATATCATATCTATTGGCTGCAAAAGAAATGCATGTCACATATGGGGAGTCATATTGTCAGGAAGAGAAGCCCTTAACCTTGGATTGATAAGAAGAATTGGACATGGTGCTAATACAAGAATTTGGGAGGATCCTTGGATCCAAATCCGGGATGGAAGCCAATTGTTAGAATGCCCAATTATGGGGTTACACTGGTTCAGGAACTGTTAAGACAAGATAATGGTGTTTGGGATGAAGCTCTAATTAATAACATCTTCCTACCAGTTGACTCCCAAGCTATAATGCAAATACCTGTTGGCAGTATGAATGTGGATATATGGGCATGGCAGTTGGAGCGACATGGTAATTTCTCTGTTCGCTCTGCCTACAGAGCTCTGCTAACAGCAAAGAATGCCATTGGGAACACAGTCGGTTCTTCAGGAGAAGAACGCACGCTTTGGAGAATGCGATTTGATGAGCTGTTTTGGCGACTAAAGGTCCCGCCAAAGGTCCGCAATTTTTGGTGGCAAGTTATCAAGAAATTCATTCCATGCCGGTCAATTCTCAAGGATAGACATGTTGAGAAAATCCCTTTATGCCAGTCCTATGGCAGGGAAGAAAGCATTAAGCATGCTATGTTTGAGTGCACTTGGGCCAAAAAAAATTGGCACCACCTCAAGCAGGTGTCCTCGGTAAAAATTCCAGAACTGCATCCAACTACATGGGTCATGGACATAATTGATAGCAGCACAGTGTCTGCTTATGATGTACCTTATATATTGTGTGGAGCTTGGGCAGTCTGGACAGAGATAAATGCTAGGGAGTATGAAGGTAGCACCGGGTCGGTGGATGAATCAGTTAAATGGGTTTCAGATATTGCTATAGACCTTTCTATGTCAGCTCACGCATCTACAGAAAGTGCATGGAAGAAATGGGAGCAATGGACTACACCGGCGGAAGGCTTGCTGAAAATTAATGTTGATGCAAGCTTCAGTTCCAATACAACCGAGGGTGCTAGGGTGCTACAGAGGCCCTAATAAGGAACCATCAAGGAATTATGACAAGGGGCCAAGCTATTTGGTATGGGCAGGCTGCTAGTGCTCTGATCATGGAAGCATTTGCGATCCAAGATGGCATCAAATTAGCATGTGATATTGGTCTTTCCAAGATGAATCTGACGCAGAAGAGGTGGTCAATCTTTGGAGGAACAGAAGCGGAGGTAGATCAGAGATTGCATCCATCCTTCAAGAAATAGAAGAGCTTAGCGGGAATCTGAGGCATTCCAGTTAACCTTTGCTGGTCATGATGCCAATGAAGGGGCACATCTTTGCGCTAAGCAAGCCTTGGAGAATAGAAGATTTTTGTGGATTAATTATGTACCAAACTTCTTAGTTCCCTGCTTGCTGAACGATTGTAATCCTATTGTTTAAATGAATGAATTATCTTGATTTGCAAAAAAAAAAAAAAAAAAGCAGTCACCCAGTTTCCATTACACATACCACAAGAAGGTAGTACAAACAAATTAATGCTATACTATCAGAGGATAATAGTAGATCACTGGCGGGAAACTGGGACAGTAAAAGCATTCGTTATTATTTTACACAGCTTACACCCTACTGTTTTTCATCAGCTGCAAAATAAAATGATACACCAGAAATGCTAATGCTAAGTAATCAGCCACTTTTATACTGCTGCTACTCCCTAACACACAGATGTACTACAGTTGAAGCATTCGAGTTCACCCACTTATTCAGAAGAACAGAAGGCCTTCTGTGGGGCCGTGAGCTATATACAGACGGAGATGCTCATTTATTTGCTCAAGAATCTGGTCCTGAGTTGTCCTTCCTTGACAAGAAACTGAATGAACCTGCAGGATCCGAAGAGGCAGGGACACCATTTGGTTGGACCAGACTGCCAGCTACCACTGAATCACTAACCATGTCAAAGTTTATTCGAGTGTTGATTCTCCTGCTGGTGCTGCAGGTTAGAGTGAAATGAGTGATGGCAATGTGTTGTCAACACAACTCCATGTAGCAAGAAAAATGCCTTATATTTTTTAAGAAAGTTGACATACTAATTTAGACAATTATTTATAGCGGCCAAATCTTCAGATGGGCTCTGATAAGCATGTGTGCTTTCGCCGATGCAAGCATAAAAACTCCTCGAACTTGGTGAAAGCAATGCATCCTTCTGTCAAGTGGAATAGAGAAACACATGTTGCAAAGAGTTAGTTCACAAAGATACATTAATAACTTATATGTTTCACTGCACTCATACAGTCAGGGTTTTAGCAGAGACCACTTGCAAGTGGAATTGCAGTTTATAGACCTAAATAACTCGGAAGTGGCTGTTATGGCAAACACGTGTGGTTCTGGTGTTAAAGCAGACCATGCTATAGCAGACAAGAGTCTAGCAGCACCAAAATGGTTCAGTTTTGTTTTGTTTTTGTCACTGGTATATACTCCCTCCGTTCCTAAATATAAGTCTTTTTAAACATTTCAAATAGACTACAACATATGGATGTATGTAAACATATTTTAGAGTGTAGATTCACTCATTTTGCTCTGTATGTAGTCACCTGTTGGAATCTCTAGAAAGACTTATATTTGGAAACGGAGGGAATATGTCTTCATGATTTTTTTGGGGAACACGCCTTGACTACCCGTAAGTCTCTGCTTTGCATGGATATAAGTAATCACTTTGCTTCTGAAAACATCAAGCTTGGTGTGCTCATCACAGCTGGGTCATATGCTAGTGCTGCCCATCCCTGAGACTAATTTTCTGTACTCCTTGGAGTATGTACGCCCACATTTAATATACCCTTAAACTAAGTTATTATACCTCTTCATCATACTCAATTATTAATTATTCTAAGATGCCTCGAAACAAGTTTTACGAAAAAATATCGTCAGAGCCCTCGGTTTATGCAATATAAAACTGTAGTCCCTCCGTTCACAAATATAAGATGTTTTGGATATTACAATATGGACTACTTCCGGACTGAAATGAGTGAACAAAAACACTAAAACGTGTCTATATACAACGGGTTCAGAAAAAAGTTAAGAGCATCTTATATTTGTGAAGAGAGGGAGTAACATACAAAAAAACAGTTTAGGTGTAAATAATATAAAATATGTGGTCTGAAATAGAATTTTTCATGAAACTCGCTTTGGGTATCTAGTACAACCTCTGTGCCAAAATGTAAGACGTCTTTTGGTTTTGCATAGGGCATAAAAAACGTGTTACATTTTGTTATGGAGGGAGTAACATTTAATGAAGTATATTAAAAATGATTAAGGGGTATACTCAATGCATCGATGTGGTATATATATCAGGAGTGGGAGTACATACTCCCAGGAGTATCGAATCTTTTTCCTATATATATTATACCACAGCTTTCAGGTTTACATGTTTAACAATATATATAATAGCAGTAACACAGGTTGGAATTTCGGGCATCATTCAGAACATACGGGTATGTCAATTGAACCTAAGTTACATTAAGTGCTTATAGATGCATTGTGCAACCTCCAACAGCCACTAGCTCTACACCGCAAAAAAGAACAACCACGAGCTCTGTGTTTCCTCAGTAACTACAAGAAAAGCTTGTCTTTTCATAGTAGTCTCATGGGCAGTTCAACTACTGCAACCTTTTCTTATATATCAACTCAATGTTATCTTTTCTGTGCCAGTAAAGAAAATCCAGTCAGGAATATAAACGTTTACTTGATGAGTTGCTTTCCACACTATGATTTGAACCGTAGGCAACTTTCCTAGGCTTTTCCAAGAATGGACCTATTAGCCTGAGCATACTTAGAGCAACTCTAGCAGACCCCGCAAAAATACGACCCGCAAAACGCGTTTGCGGGTTCGCGAAAATCGCTTTTGCGGGTCAAAAACATACGCGTCCGAGCAGAACCCGTATCTAAACCTGCATAATT
Organism: Triticum urartu; assembly: GCF_056163025.1. Lineage (NCBI taxonomy): Eukaryota > Viridiplantae > Streptophyta > Magnoliopsida > Poales > Poaceae > Triticum > Triticum urartu. The sequence continues at coordinate 327,775,086 of NC_141876.1, forward strand.
TGAAAAACTTCTTTCGCGGGAGAAATTGCGCAAACACAGTTCATCACACATACTACATTGTTCATCGCATACTACATAGTTCATCAAACTACAAGCATGGTTATACTACATACTACGTTAAACTAGTACTAGGGGGTAATGGCGGCGAGGTCGCGGCAACCGGACGACGCCGTGGAGGAGCCAGACGCTCACTCGTCCTCACCGGAGCTGCAGAGATCGATGAACTTCTCCGCCTACTCCGCGCGGATGCGGCGCCACTCCTCAGCCTTCTCCTTGGCGGCGAGGTTGGCGGCGACTGCCTGTCGCCACTCGAGGGCTTCGAGCTCCTCGGCGTGGCACCGGCGCTCCTCCTCGCGCACGCTCCGCTCGGCGATGGCGGCGACGACGGCGTCAAACTCCGTGACGAAGTCCTCGGGCCCGACGACTCCGCGGCGGCCGAGCGGAGCGGGGTCCTCGGGCTCCTCCTTCACCGGCGTGAAGGGGAACGGCGCCGGCGGCTCCTCCTCCTTGTCCGACCACTCCCTCTTCACGGGGAGGAAGCCCGCGGCGGAGGAGGAGGATCCGGCGTACGAAGACCGCGCGGAGGAGAACGACGCGCGCCGGCGGTCGTACTCCACCGTCTCGCGGCGGTCGAAGCTCGCCGGCGGCGAAACCCCGCGGTTCGTCCACCTCCGCGCGCCGCGCTTCCTCGCGCCGTCGGACCGGACGCGCTGCTCGCGCTCCGGGTCCCTCTCACGGCCGGATCGGCTGCCGGAGCCGCGTCCGGAGCTCCACATTCGCCCCCACATGGCGGCTGGAGGCGGGGCGGAGGGTCGCCGGCGGCGAGAAATTGGGAGAGGAGAAAGGGGAATTGGATGGCTCGCGGCGGCGGGGGGATAGGGTTTGGAACCGCACTTATAGTGCTCGGGGCGTGCGGTTTGCGGGCTGCGGCAAAAGTTTTTGCGGGCCGGGCGAGTATGCGGGCTCTGTTCTGGCCGCAAAATTGGCCCGAGCCCGCATACTCGCCGGAATTTTTGCGGGCCGAGCGTTATGCGGGGTCTGCTAGAGATGCTCTTAAGTGAAGCGTCCCGCAAACAAAAGAATTAAGTGAAATGTGGCAACACGGGAAATAACAGCAGTAGGAAGTGTTACAACTTACACGCTCTTTAACAGTATAAAAGGTAGTCTGATGACCTGTATTGCTAGAATTGCCACAGTTATTGATTCAAAAGCAAAGAGTACTATTATGGTCCTGCTAGAAGGAGGGCGCGAGAGGGCCGGCCGGGGGCCTTTTTGCCCACGGCCGGGCAAGAGGGAAGGGATTTCCTTCTTAATTCTTGCTTGATTAGATTGATACATCTCCTCCCCTTATATAGAGGTTTACTTGACTCCCCAGCAAGGCTGACTTGACCCCTAAGCAAGCGACCCTTATCTCTAATTAACCCTAAGACTAACGGGCTATGCCGCCAGCCCAGGCCCATTAGGCCCATTACATATTCTAACACTACACCCCACCTGGACATGCAACTTGTCCTCGAGCTGCAACCTAACCAACTTATAACCATGACTCGACGCAACACAAACCTAACACCTAAAAACAAGCCTTTTACATCTCGGCTTGTTTTATTACTCTCAACCTGAAATGGACTGGGACTTTTTATTTTGGACCCTTGAACATAAAGTGGACACCATCCGCACGTTGGACGTGCACGTGTACAGCCACCTGGATCCCATGGACACCATCTGGACAAAAGGAGTGCATGTGTATGGCCACCTGGAAGTGGTCGCAAGAGCGACCAACAGAGGCGCCCTCGCGGCGGCCGAATGCAGTGGTGCTACGCCATGCGCTCCTGTCGGTGACACCATGCCTTCTCCCCGCCGGATGGTTGTTGGTCTGCACCGCACAGAGAAGAGTGGAGGGCTTTCAATGGAGAATGGCGAGGAGGGGTGCGCACCCCCAACCGCCGATGTCACAGACTTTGAGATCGCTGTCCGTGGGGAAAACAGCATGCCCGCCGCCCGTGGGGAAAACCGCATGCCCAAGATCCCCGACGCAGCGAACGAGATCGAGGTCCTTTGCGCAACGAAGCGCAACTGGGAGGAGCGGCAGCTGCAGACCACGCATCTCCCGCACACGCCGACGCGCTAGGAGGCCGCGCGCAGCAGCCTGCAGCCTCACCGCCGCTGACACGTGGCGGGTAGCGATCCAAGCCAGATGCGGTGACAGCAACGGCAGGAACTTGATCTGCTGGATGGGGACGCCCTGGGACAGCGGCGGCGCTGATGGGAACGAGGCCGTCGCAGTCCCGTCGTAGGGCATCCCATACTGGTACGAGATAACCGGCGTCGTGGTCGCGTCCGAGGGCGGCGACGGCGGGGGTAGCTGCTGTTGGTGTGGCGGCGAGGGAGGTGGCTGTTGGGGATGCGGCTGGGGCGCATAGGGCCCGACGACGAAGGCCCTGATGCCCGCCACGGCCTGCCGTAATTCCAGGATTGCGGCTGTCATCTGCTCCGGGGTGAGGACGAGGGCGGACGGCGCCGGGGCAGAGGGTGCAATCGCCCTTGAGGACGCCAGCACGCCCAATGCCGGCGCGCCTGCTGTGTGGGGCAGCAGCGCCGATGAAGACGCTGGTGGCGGCGGGTAGGTGTGCGGCGGCGGCGGGTGGGAAGAACTCGGTGGAGGGCTGGACATGATCAAATCCGGGAAAGCTGATACCAAATTGTTATGGTCCTGCTAGAAGGAGGGTGCGAGAGGGCCGGCCGGGGGCCTTTTTGCCCACGGCCGGGCAAGAGGGAAGGGATTTCCTTCTTGATTCTTGCTTGATTAGATTGATACATCTCCTCCCCTTATATAGAGAGGTTTACTTGACTCCCCAGCAAGGCTTACTTGACCCCTAAGCAAGCGACCCTTATCTCTAATTAACCCCAAGAGTAACGGGCTATACCGCCAGCCCAGGCCCATTACGTACTCTAACAAGTACCCTAAAATGGTCCTATGGAGAATTTAGAACATGAACACGCTATATGGAAATATCATGCATAAACCTATCAAACTAAAGGCACACTGACAGACAGCATATATAGGTATATAGTTCAGCCTAACAATTTAAATATACTAGACAAAGAAAAGCAGAAAAAAAAAGTAAAGCAATTGAACATGGAAATGAGCAAACACAAAAATCACACCTTGGTTTGCCGCAGAGGAGAAATATAAACATTATGGGAAGATGAGACTTTCTTTGGGGACATATCTGGTAGATTTGAGAAGGGGGGTGACTTTGGTGATCCAGGAATTTGGCCTACAATGAAGGTGATTAAAATGGTATTAGTTAATTATAAGTTAATAGACACAAGATAAAACTAAAGAGCAGAGCAAATACTATTAGGATTCTTCTTGTTGTCTGGATGAGCACCACCAGAAGGGATTAATGCCACCAGGAAAGGCTTGATCGCTGGAACAAACACCTCGTTATAAAAAACAATGATGTCAACATGGCGTGATCCAAGTCCCTGACAGAAAGAACAAGAATTGTCAGAAGAGAAGAACAACAAAGATGAAACCAGAAGTTCAGGAAAGAATTATCAGAAGAAAAGAAAAATAAAGTGAAATTTCATGTTCATGTACATACTCCATTGTGATTTGTATTCACAACAAAGACACTTCTAAAAACTTCTGGTATACATTGCTGTTCCCTTTTGTAATTGTTGACAATCTCCTTGAACGTCAGTGTTAACTGAGAAACCTGTCAGAAGAGCTGTTGTCAGCAGAGAGAACTCGAAAGAAGTAATATAGAGCTAATTGGCTAGCATAAGCAAGACCTTTGCAACACCATAGAGAGAACAAAGAATAAGCTGATCAATGTGTCGATTAAAAAATAAAGTTGTCTGTTGATCAAGAATCTGCTTGAAGATATTATAGACACGCTCTGTCTGTTCCACATGCCGAAGCCTTTCACACAGGTTCCTTATTCTAATAGCAGCCAACTTCAAGATCTACAAAAGTTCAACCCAGAATCAGAAATATGAAAACAGAATTAAATGGTCGAAAATGAAGATTAAATTACAAGACCCGCACTTTGGAGAAGAAGATGTGAACCCCTACTTCAGCACATTTTTCATTCCCGCCAACCGGATTGCTGACAGTGGGACTGCACAAGAAACAAGTATAAATATAACCTTCAGAAAAATTATGAATGTTTGGTTAACATAAAAATACTATGTCTGAAAACTAGGAAAAACTGAAATGTGAGACAGGCCTTGCAAATGTCGACTGGAGAGGACGCCATTTCGCTTTCAAAGTATAGCTTTGTTTTGCTGGTGGTGTCTGTGAAATTTGGTCTACCAGTGTGCTCCTCGGTTCAATGCATAATCTCTTTGGTGACCTACTGTCACCATTCTCATCTACATTGAATATGTGAAGCAATTAACAGAAGAACTTAAAACCATTGGCAGCTATGTAAGATTGCAGAACTGCTTGTTTCAAATAAAATCACAATTAGATTCTTATGGTTATTGAACTTCAAAGATCTTGCATGATGACCCCATATTGGCATACCATTCACTCTGCAGGCATGTCTCAGCTAGAAGCAATCATACTACAAGTTCATATAAACAAAAATAAGGCCACCGGACTACTCTTTGAAAATTTCAGTACATGACATGTACTAGTTAATGGACCAGCTGCAATAAGCTGAACATACTGTCATGAATAACCAAGTTTATAGCAACCTCAGGTTTTATTGACGCATACTACTTTTTCACAATTGTAGAAAGGCTAGTTTTAGATTCTGGGGACCGTAGTCTGTCAAGAACAAACCGCCCAACCAAACTTGCACTAGAAGGATCTACTACTGACATAACCCTAATTACTGAAAAGTGGAAAAAGTAAATGACAAAATTCTTCTCTGCTTTATTGAGAGGGTCGGCCCCTTTATATGGTAGACAAGACTTGACCATCCAGCCAGTAAATCTATTCAAGCTCTAATAAGATCTGGATGAGGATTTGGAGCTCTGGGGTGCTCCACCCCCCTATATAAATATTAAATTAAAAAACTGGAATTTTGGGATATCAAACCTGGGTGCCCAATCTACTCCTGTGTTAAGTTTCATTAAGAAATGACATCCGTGGTATTCTCAGTAAAAAAGTCAAAAAATTCCTAATGTATAGAGAAAAACTGTTTGGATGGATCGTAGGTCGGACTGTATTTTCTTCGCCGTGTATGCCATTTCTTATAACATTACTAAACATGGGAGTAGAATGGGCACCCACGGTTGATATCCCAAAATTCCAGATTTTTTTTAAATTTCCTGGTATTTTTTGAATTGAATATTCATACAGGGGGGGGGGGGGGGGGGGACAGGGATTCGGTGACTTCATTGAGCAAAGTCTCATCGTGACTTTACCTAGGTGAGGGCCATCGGATCAAGATCTAATGGACAAGATTGGTCTAAATTTTATGCTCAAAATTCAAACTGTTTAGAAAAAATTGAAAAAATTCAGCTAAGTCATATATGTTCCATTGAATATTCTGGGAAATTTTCGTTCCATTTGGATAAATGGTTTAGCAGCTAATTGTGTTTTGAGCTTGAAATATAAAACCCTATTTAATCATAGACCGTTTATCCAAATGAAACAAAAATTTCACAGAATATGGAATGGAACATGTATGACTTACCTGAATTTTTTCTGGGCAGTTTTAGTTTTGAGTACAAAATTTGAATCAATCTTGCCCGCTGGATCTTGATCCGATGGCACTCACCTAGGTAAAGTCACGATGAGACTTTGCTTCGTGAAGTCACCGGATCCCTGTCCGCGGCGGGGGGGGGGGGGGGGGGGGGGGGGGGGTGAGCACCGAGGAGCTCATGTGTGTTTTCCCTAAACTGACTGGACTCTTTCCTAACAAAGTTGCTTAATCAACCAGGACTCTACTTGAGGGATAAGACTGACGTAAGGAGCATGAGCACTGTGCAATCAAATTGGCAGATGGACATCTCAAAATACCAAAATAGACAAAATTGATAAGAAGATGAACAATCTGCAAGGAGCAACCTCAATACCAGGACTACTCGGTTTGAAGTTTCTGAAGAGTTGGTCTCAGAAAACTTCAGATGAAGTCAAGGCCGAGTAGCAATGTACCTGAATAGGCAGCCCGTTTTTTAGATGGTGTAGCTGGCAAGTCTTCAGCATGGAAATTCTGCCTTGCTACTATGTCATCAAGAGATGGCATTGATTCAGCCAAAAGACCAAGGCGATTTATTTCCGAAGCAAGTGATGGCCTGGCAACAACCAATGAATTATACAGTGATGAACCTTTCTCCCACGCCATGCTTTCCAAAAGCTGTTCTTCTAATGAATTTAAATGTCTTTTCAATTCTCTTGGAAGGCTTTCTTCATGTCTCACGAAGTTCTCAATTATCTTGCTCAAATCAAATGCAGTTAGACCAGTACTCTCCAAGACAGCAGGGAACATCATGATAACTGTCTTATGTGTTGCCAAAACCAGTTCGGCTGAACATGCAATCAAGCATCGGTGAAAACGCTCATTTGACAACAATGGAGTCAGATTATTTACATTAGTATTGAGTGATTCTGCTCTGCAAATTGCCTCCAACACCCTATAGTACAACTTGGAGGCCTCCATTTTTCTTGCTTGGGCCCATGGAATATCGAAGGCATTTGTACAATTCAGGCCCATGGAACCACTCCAATGGCCAGAAGGCTTAGTTGGAAAAATTGCTTCCAAAATTATGCTGACCCTTTTTGTTACATCACTTGTCAAATCTGTATCACAAGACGAAAGAAATTTCTCAAGCTTAGACGAAGGCTTCTCTGGCAACAAAGATATCACCTCACGAAGCCACTTAGCAGTTGTCATGGCAGAGGTCACTGGTGTCATCTGCACTACCTTAACTGAACCACCATTGGCAGGTGATGAAGGGGAACTAGGGACAGTCAACATGTTCTTTATTGTCTTTGTAGGCGACGCTAATGTTTCAAAGACACGCTGCAAAATGAGAGGGTCAAAATCATGTGCGGAAGGAATTCAGTCTAGACTACTGACATAATTATGAATTACTGAGGATACCTTTGGGCAGCTTAGATTAGTGAAATCTCTAGAAGAGTTCTCCGCACTGATTATATTGTCATTATTGATCAAAAACCTTTTCAAATCAAGCTCCCCTTCCCAGCTAGTGGTACTACTTAGCTTCTCCAACTTCTCAAAATTTGAATGAAAACACTCCTTATCAAGGAGATCTCTGAAATAAATTAGACCATCTGCCACCATAACAAACACAATACTTAAGCTAATTAAACATAGCAAAATAACCAAAACTCAATAGATCTGTGTGCATGCGAGAGAATGATTATACGGGCCATGCCTGTATCTATTTTGTCCAAAGTTTCTGTTTTGCACTCTGAAGCCCTTACTGCTTTCATGCTGAAAAACTCCTCTATAGCCTTGTGGAACTTCCCCATCATTTCTCTCAAGCGGTCTTCAGAGGTATGATAGTTATGACATAACGAAGCAAGGAGATCAACACCCCTCACCGTTTGTTTTACTGAATTGGATTAGAACAGCAAAACAAAATTGTAACTATGTCTTGCATAATGACAACTAAATTAAGGAGTGTGCCTTAAAGAAATAACTGATATAAAGGTGGGAATATTTACTTAAGTGAGAAGAACCTTCGATTGTGAAGCTCCTAAATTTAGCAGGTACATGAATTAAAAGTATGGCCTGCCACAGATTAAACAATTTTGACAAATTAAGCCCAAGAAAGGATAGAAAGATAAGAGAAAGTGGTGGCTATTTGGGAAACTGCTCACTTGAACATAAATACCAGCTCAACAACAACAACAACAACAAAGCCTTTAGTCCCAAACAAGTTGGGGTAGGCTAGAGGTGAAACCCATAAAATCTGGCAACCAACTCATGGCTCTGGCACATGGATAGCAAGCTTCCACGCACCCCTGTCCATAGCTAGCTCTTTGGTGATACTCCAATCCTTCAGGTCTCTATTAACGGACTCCTCCCATGTCAAATTCGGTCTATCCCGCCCTCTCTTGACATTCTCCGCATGCTTTAGCCGTCCGCTATGCACTGGAGCTTCTAGAGGCCTGCGCTGAATATGCCCAAACCATCTCAGACGATGTTGGACAAGCTTCTCTTCAATTGGTGCTACCCCAACTCTATCTCGTATATCATCATTCCGGACTCGATCCTTCCTTGTGTGCCCACACATCCATCTCAACACACGCATCTCTGCCACACCTAACTGTTGAACATGTCGCCTTTTAGTCAGCCAACACTCAGCGCCATACAACATTGCGGGTCGAACCGTCATCCTGTAGAACTTGCCTTTTAGCTTTTGTGGCACTCTCTTGTCACAGAGAATGCCAAAAGCTTGGCGCCACTTCATCCATCCGGCTTTGATTCGATGGTTCACATCTTCATCAATACCCCCATCCTCCTGCAGCATTGAACCCAAATATCAAAAGGTGTCCTGAGGTACCACCTGGCCATCAAGGCTAACCTCCTCCTCGCACCTAGTAGTACTGAAACCACACATCATGTACTCGGTTTTAGTTCTACTAAGCCTAAACCCTTTCGATTCCAAGGTTTGTCTCCATAACTCTAACTTCCTGTTTACCCCTGTCCGACTATCGTCAACTAGCACCACATCATCCACAAAGAGCATACACCATGGGATATCTTCGTGTATATCCCTTGTGACCTCATCCATCACCAATGCAAAAAGATAAGGGCTCAAAGCTGACCCCTGATGCAGTCCTATCTTTAATCAGGAAGTCGTCAGTGTCGACATCACTTGTTCGAACACTTGTCAAAACATTATCATACATGTCCTTGATGAGGGTAATGTACTTTGCTGGGACTTTGTGTTTCTCCAAGGCCCACCACATGCCATTCTGCGGTATCTTATCATAGGCCTTCTCCAAGTCAATGAAAACCATATGCAAGTCCTTCTTTTGCTCCCTATATCTCTCCATAAGTTGTCGTGCCAAGAAAATGGCTTCCATGGTCGACCTCCCAGGCATGAAACCAAACTGATTTTTGGTCACGTTTGTCATTCTTCTTAAACGGTGCTCAATGACTCTCCCATAGCTTCATTGTATGGCCCACCAGCTTAATTCCACGGTAATTAGTACAAACTCTGAACATCCCCCTTGTTCTTGAAGATTGGTACTAATATACTCCGTCTCCATTCTTCTGGCATCTTGTTTGCCCGAAAAATGAGGTTGAAAAGCTTGGTTAGCCATACTATCGCTATGTCCCCAAGACCTTTCCACACCTCAATGGGGATACAATCAGGGCCCATCGCCTTGCCTCCTTTCATCCTTTTTAAAGCCTCCTTGACCTCAGACTCCCGGATTCGCCACACAAAACGCATGTTGGTCTCATCAAAGGAGTCGTCCAGTTCAATGGTAGAACTTTCATTCTCCCCATTGAACAGCTTGTCGAAGTACTCCCGCCACCTATGCTTAATCTCCTCGTCCTTCACCAAGAGTTGGCCTGCTCCGTCCTTGATGCATTTGACTTGGCCAATATCCCTCGTCTTCCTCTCTCGGATCTTGGCCATCTTATAGATGTCCCTTTCGCCTTCCTTCGTGCCTAACCGTTGGTAGAGGTCCTCGTATGCCCGACCCCTTGCTTCACTAACAGCTCGCTTTGCAGCCTTCTTCGCCATCTTGTACTTCTCTATGTTGTCTACACTCCTATCCAGGTATAGGTGTCTGAAGCAATCTTTCTTCTCTTTAATCGCCTTCTGGACATCATCATACCACCACCAGGTATCCTTATCTTCGCTTCTCCTTCCCCTGGACACTCCAAACTCCTCTGAGGCCACCTTACTAATGCAAGTCGCCATCTTCATCCACACATTGTCCGCATCCCCCCTTCCTCCCAATGGGCCCTCCTTAATGACCCTCTCCTTGAACACCTGAGCTACCTCCCCCTTGAGCTTCCACCACTTCGTTCTAGCGACTTTGGCACGCTTATCCCACTGGACACGAATCCGAAAGCGGAAGTCAGCAACCACCAGCTTATGTTGGGGTACAACACTCTCTCCAGGTATCATCTTTCAGTCTAGGCACACACGCCTATCTTCTCTTCTCGAGAGGATGAAATCAATCTGGCTAGAGTGTTGGCCACTACTAAAAGTCACCAAATGTGATTCTCTCTTTCTAAAGAGGGTGCTAGCTACAATCAAGTCGTAGGCTAGAGCAAAGCTTAAGACCTCTTCTCCTTCTTGACTCCTGATGCCATAGCCAAAGCCCCCATGCGCCTCTTCAAAACCTGTGTTAGATGTACCCACGTGGCCATTGAGGTCTCCTCCTATGAAGAGCTTCTCACCAATCGGTACACTCCTAACCATGTCTTCCAGGCCTTCCCAGAACTCCCTCTTGGTGTTCTCATTGTGGCCTATTGCGGGGCATACGCGTTGATAACATTGAGAACCAAGTCCTCAACTACCAGCTTGACCAGGATAATCCGGTCCCCACGTCTCTTGACGTCTACCACTCCATACTTGAGGCTCTTGTTGATCAAGATGCCTACGCCATTTCTATTTGCAGCCGTCCCCGTATACCACAACTTGAAGCCGGTATCCTCCACCTCCTTTGCCTTCTGTCCTCACCATTTGGTTTCTTGGACGCAAAGGATATCAACACGTCTCCTCACCGCTACATCAACTAGCTCCCGAAGCTTCCCTGTCAGAGACCCTACGTTCCAGCTACCTAAGCGAATCCTCCTAGGCTCGGCTAGCTTCCTTACCCTTCGCACTCGTCGAGTCAAATGCGAAGACCCTTGCTCATTTTCCACTACATCCGGGCGTTGATGTAGCGCGCCACTAAGGATGCGACGACCCGATCCTCGCTCACTTGCCACCGTATCCGGATCAAGATACGGCACGCCACCTGGGGGGTGACAGCCCGGCCCTTGCCTTATATTAAATTATTATTTTGAACTGTACCAGCTCGTATTACTAAAGGCTGAATAGTATATAACAAAATCAAAACAAAAGGGGGGGGGGGGGGGGGACTGACCAATATGGCAACTAATCCATGGATGCAGGATACCAAGTCCTTAAACAATTCTGGTGATTTTGAACGGAGGGCTAAGAAAATTAGCCACCCAAAACAAAAATATTCAGGATTACTTTTAGTCGATCCAGGCTCCTGGCCAGTACTAGCACTTAAGAATAGCTCATTAAATGCTTTACAATAGAACCTGTCATATTGAGCATATGTTAAAATTAGAATTACCATGCAGAACAAATAAGAAAATCAATTATATATTATTTTTAACGAAATTATGAACACCCCATCCTTCTGAAGGAGAAGAAAATCCACTGGTTATACTATTATCAAACTGAAGGTGATCTTATGGTACGTGGAGGTTTTCACCTGCTTGCATCTGCCAACAGATTTACCAAACTCTGCAGTTGTTTCAGCTGGAACCACAAGTTACAACACCAGTACAGAAATAAGCAAGTTAGCACCTGCACCTCATGAAGATCTCATCTCAGTCTGTTGAAAACGAAACAGGACTGACCATCAACCCACCTCTAGCTGATCTTCCCAATCCGTCCCATACCGGCCGCGTAAAACATGGTCAATCTTCGAAAGAAGCTGCTGTGATTCCTTGAAGAAATCATTGTACCTGCAAAGAAAACAAAAGGAAACCGCAACCAATTCAACCAAACGCTAATATTTACTAAACCAGAATCACAACCATCATAACAGACATCACGCACTTGAGTTTGCATCCCTCCAAGATCTTCCACAGCCTAAACCTGGAGCTCTCCTGCTTCATCCCCTTTCCCTTCAGCTTAGCCACGCAGTAAAGCACGAAAGCAAAACATAGCCTCTCCACATCCTCGGGCTGCAAGGATCCAATCCAGAACTTAGCAAGAAATCGCGTAAGAATTGAGAATTTCAGCACAAAAGAGAGCATTCCTTACCGATTTGCTCCCAAACGAAGGGGACGTGAGAAACACGCCCTTCCCCTCCTCCAGCAACGCCGCGGCCTCGCTAGCGACGCCCTCGTCCACTTCCAATTCCTGCATCAAACCTTCAGTAATTAGTAAGAGAATTCCCACCCCGGACGTCAGAGGATTTCAGCAGCGGCGAAGAAATATCTGACCTTGCAGAGATCGGCGAAGTGCGTCTCCACGGCGGGAGGCGGCGGAGGTTGCCGCTCCATGGATTATACGAATTGTGCGGTCAATCACGAGGCTTCAGAGGCATCAAACGGCGTAGGCTAAGAGGCCGACGCCTCGTATTGAACCGCTTGATAATTCACCGGATTGCGCAGCTCCGGCGAGCTAGGGTTTGGGGATTTGGGGATCGGGATTTTAAGAAATAACTTGTTCAAAGGGGTCTATGGAGAAACTTCGGTTGTCCGTCTTGCCCCGCTTATGAACTGTGGGGCTTGCTAGATATTTGCGAATTGTGTGATTCGAAAGGGGCTGGACTGCAAAAGTGTGCGCTATTGTTTTCATTTTGGACACCCGTGCTCCCAACGTATCTCTACTATTTAAAAAGAATGTAAGGTTGCGAATCAACCTTTGGTTGAGACGGTTAGGTGGACAGTGGTATCCCCAACCCATTAGGGTTCAAATCCTGGTGCTCGCATTTATATAGGGGTAGGGTGTGCGTGTGTGCGTTTATAGGGGTGAGTGTATGCGCGTTTATATGAGCGCTTGCGTCTATACTATGTTCAAAAAAAAAGAATGTAAGGTTTTCATTTCACCTTTGTTTCTACTACCCTTCATCCAACCTTCTATACATGTGATAATCAATTACCTTAATTTACTTACCTTCTGAATCAATTTCACTTTAAGTTATTTACCAAACTTCTAAACAAAGTATAAGATAATTCATGGGCAGAATTTGATGAATATTTATTTACATAATTATATTATTATTGACATGTAATCACAAGCTAACGTACTGAATATTTATATCCCTAATATCATGGAAGCAAAAACCTGCACCCTTGTACTAAAGGGCATAATATATAAGATGCGAGAGTCGATCTCTACTTAGTGAGACTCATTCATCGTCAATGCTAATGTGTGTTTCAAATCAGTTGCTGAGAGGCACGATCTTTACATCATGATATGTTTGATAATGTAAAAGAGCTCAATGCTACTATTAAATACATAAACAACTTGTTTAGGATTTTTTATTATTATAGGAATTAGAAATATATGAAAAAATGGATACATATGCAAACTATCTCCAAACATATCAATATATCACATCGAGATAAAAAAGGACTATTGTTGTGAAAAATGTTTAGAAAATTAAAAACAAATGATAGTCATGCGTGCTTGTATAATGAGACACATAATTCTTTTTACCACTCACCCGAGGCATTAATAGGTTGTAAACATTTTGGATGTACCCAACTCAAAATCTATTTCAACATTGTAAATGGTATAGTTGATTCTGAACCAATATCATACCACCAATAATTATATTAGCATATTTTTTAGAATAACATATTATCAAATATATGTATTGACCGAGCAAATAATAAAAATTAAGGGAAATACTTTACTCCATATATATGTCTATATATATGCATGCGAATTTGTGGGGGAAATGTAGTTATCAGAATGAATGCATAATAAAGATGACGATAAGATCAGTGCTACATATTCAGAAATTAAGAAATTCCTTAATATTTAGACCATCAAATTTTCAGAAACCATATAGGAATCCAATGAAAATTCAGAAATATGATTGTCACTAGAGACACATTTTTAGGATTGTACAAAACACTGATATATCGAATCAAATTAACATTACTACCATATAATGAATAGCCATAATTCAAGAAAAGAAACCTAAGAACATGGACTGCCAAACCATAATGATTTCTACCAAGATTGATACAGGAGTCATCACGCCGACTGCAACGAAGTTAAGTTCAAAATAACAACATCTTAACTACCTCGACGACACTGCTAACATACCATCTACTAAGGGGAACTCACAATCAAACAACTCTGATTACATTGCCACAACACCAGCTGACAGAGCTTTGTGATGTAGAGGACACACTCATGGATGGTGAATTTCGCGATCTATTGCGGCATTGTTTGATTGGATGGTGGCCACATCTCTTTTGCCGACGCTTTGTCGATGGCACAACTGGACGATTAGCTATTGCTGCGCTGTCAGGCATACCCCATTACACTAATACTCTCAAACATTGTCATTTTGTTTAGAATCTACCTATGTTCATATCTTCAGAACCTGAAGGATGAACTCCATGGCCAACTGAACCTCTCGTATGATGCTCCGGGGTAGAGTGCACACACACCACACCTGGCACATCATCTGCACATCATTCATCAAATAGACACTCTAACATCTTATGACGCATCTTACCTCTCTACCTCAACAGCTTCCATATTGTTGTTTGCTGCTTTCTTACCTGTCCCGCATTATCATTTTTTTTCATTAGTGAATGCTTGGGAAAAATTATTGCTCACATCAACATTTTTTGCAAAATGTACTCCCTCAGTTTCTTTTTAGTCTGCATATAAGGTTTGGTCAAAGTCAACCTTCGTAGAGTTTGACTAACTTTATATTAAAAAATATAAACATTCACAATATGAAACCAATATTATCATATGCACCATGAAACGTATTTTCATACTATATAGTTTTAGTATTGTAGATGTTCATATTTTTTATATAAATTTGGTCAAACTTTGTGTAGTTTGACTTTCACCAAATCTTATATGCGGAGTAAAAAGAAACGGAGGGAGTACCTCCAGTGTCAACAGCTGGAGATACCCCCCCCAGCTGGTTGTACTCCATCATGTCGATTGCCCACATGTTGAATTACAGTGTTTTCTAGTGTAGAACTCATATATCGGACACCTGGTGAGGCAAGCAATGAGAAAACAATTTGTCATTAGATCTGGAAAACGGTACTTTGATCACATTCTATTTTCGCATGCATATCAATGTGTGCAGTACTTACTGTCTATCTCAGCTTCAAACTTTAGGTCAGGTTTGCAGTCCATTTGCTCGAGCGCTTCATCACTTTCAATACTTACTACATAACCATACTAACTGTGTGTCCGAGGAGAGAGGTCGCATTGTTCTGATGCATTCAGGTTCGCATTCTACAGAGATGTGCAGTTTATCTTTTAGTACCACACATAATTTATCACGGAGCAATAGAAGGACAAAACAATATCGGTTCATATAGGTACTTGCAGTGAAGATTATGAGTCCCAAATGTAAACAAACAACCACTGGATTGGCATTACTGAAGGAAATATGCCCTAGAGGCAATAATAAAGTTATTATTTATTTCCTTATATCATGATAAATGTTTATTATTCGTGTTAGAATTGTATTAACCGGAAACATGATACATGTGTGAATACATAGACAAACAGATTGTCACTAGTATGCCTCTACTTGACTAGCTCGTTGATCAAAGATGGTTATGTTTCCTAACCATAGACATGAGTTGTCATTTGATAAACGGGATCACATCATTAGGAGAATGATATGATTGACTTGACCCATTTCTTTAGCTTAGCACTTGATCCTTTTAGTTTACTTCCATTGCTTTCTTCATGACTTATACATGTTCCTATGACTATGAGATTATGTAACTCCCGATTACCGGAGGAACACTTTATGTGCTACCAAACATCACAACGTAACTGGGTAATTATAAAGGTGCTCTACAAGTGTCTCCGATGGTACTTGTCGAGTTGACATAGATCAAGATTAGGATTTTTCACTCCGATTGTCAGAGAGATATCTCTGGGCCCACTCGGTAATACACATCACTATAAGCCTTGCTGTAACACCCACGATGCGGCTATATCTCCCACGTGTCGGAGCACGACTTAGAGGCATAACCACATAGTAGGCATGTCGCAAGAGGGGTAATCTTTACACATCCCATGTACTGAATTAGAGGGGGATAAAGAGTTGGCTTACAATCGCCACTTCACACAATACATAAATATAGCATTACATCATCTAGATACAATCAAGGTCCGACTACGGAACCAAATAAATAAAGACAACCCCTAATGCAAAAGATCCCCGATCGCCCCAACTGGGCTCCCCTACTGATCGTATGGAAAGTAAACATAGTAACGTCCTGAATCCTCGTCGAACCCCCACTTGAGTTCGGTCGCATCCCCTGTACTGGCATCATCGGCACCTGCATCTGGTTTTGGAAGTAATCTGTGAGTCACGGGGACTCAGCAATCTCACACCCTCGTGATCAAGACTATTTAAGCTTATGGGTAGGAAAAGGTAGTGAGGTGGATCTGCAGCAAGCACTAGCATATATGGTGGCTAACTTACACAAATGAGAGCAAGAAGAGAAGCAAAGCATGGGCGAGAAGCTATAAGATCAAGAAGTGATCCTGAAACTACTTACGTTCAAGCATAACACGAAACCGTGTTCTCTTCCCGGACTCCGCCGAAAAGAGACCATCACGGCTACACATGCGGTTGATTCATTTTAATTAAGTTAAGTGCCAAGTTCTGTACAACCGGATATTAACAAATTCCTATCTGTCCATAACCGCGGGCACGACTTTCGAAAGTTCAAAACCCTGCAGGGGTGTCCCAACTTAGCCCATCACAAACTCTCACGGTCAAGAAGGATATTCCTTCTCCCAGGACGACCCGATCAGACTCGGAATCCCGGTTACAAGACATTTCGACAATGGTAAAACAAGACCAGCAAAGCCACCCGAATATGCTGACAAATTCCGATAGGAGCTGCACATATCTCGTTCTCAGGGCACACCGGATTGTCCAAACTTCCGGTAGGCCAACCCAGAGTTGCCACTGGTGGCCACCGGCGGCTAACAAGTTGGACCAACACTCAGAGGAGCACTGGCCCGGGGGTTTAAAATAAAGATGACCCTTGAGTCCGCAAAACCCAAGGGAAAAAGGCTTAGGTGGAAAATGATAAAACCAAGGTTGGGCCTTGCTGGAGGAGTTCTATTCAAGGCGAACTGTCAAGGGGTTCCCATTATAACCCAACCTCGTAAGGAATGCAAAATCAAGGAACATAACACCGGTATGACGGAAACTAGGGCGGCAAGAGTGGAACAAAACACCAGGCATAAGGCCGAGCCTTCCACCCTTTACCAAGTATATAGGTGCATAAAAGTAAACAAGATATAATAATGATATCCCAACAATAAACATTTTCCAACAAGGAACAAACTCCATCTTCACCTGCAACTAGCAACGCTATAAGAGGGGCTGATCAAAGCGATAACATAGCCAAACAACGGTTTGCTAGGACAAGGTGGGTTAGAGGTTTGACATGGAAATAAGGGAGGCATGATATCGCAAGTGGTAGGTATCGCGGCATAGCAATAGAGCAAGCAACTAGCAAGCAAAGATAGAAGTGATTTCGACGGTATGGTCATCTTGCCTGCAAAGTTCTCCGAGTTGACGTAAGCTTGATCCTCGTAAGCGTACTCAACGGGTTCCTCGATTACATACTCGTCTCCCGGCTCTACCCAAGGCAAGAACACAAGCAAAGGAAACTACAATCAACCACGGTGCAATGTGCAAGCAACATGATGCAAAACATGGCATGATATGTGGGATGTGATATGCAATGCATATGCGTGCTTCAGAAAGGAAAGATTGATCAAGGAATCAAATTGGCAAACCAAGTGGGCTGCTGGAAAGATGAGTTGATTTCGGTCGAAATCGATATAAATATCACCGGAATCGGATGCACGGTTTGCAAATGGCAAGCAAAACAAGAATGGCACAATTCTGCGATAAACAGCACGATGCCATCTAGAATGCAACAAGAAACTAAGCTACTGCACTCCAACATAGCAAAAAAGCACATGGCAGTGATTTACTCAAGATACTTGACAAAAGATGAACACTGAGCTACGGCTAAATCACACAATAGCAGGTTCAAACAAGCATGGCAAAAGTGCAAAAGATATCAGCATCACAGACTTAGTGAAAATACTAACATGCCAGGAATTGACATCAGGAAGCAATGTTTAGAGCAAGTTAACAACATGCTACAGGATCAGATCATAGCAATACAAGGCATGGCGAGAATCTACTCAAAGCATATAACAAAAGTCCCTTACTGACCATAAGCCAAAAAGGATCATAAGATATGATGGCACCCATGTAAACATAGCAAGTTTCGTTAACAAATTTATACTTAGCAGAAAACTGGACATGGCAAAAACAGAATTATGAAGGCATGTTTGCGAGCTCGATTCACTCAACACAAGGCATTGCATGACAAGATAAGCATACTAACAGCAATAAGACATGATCAAGAAGCCAACCATGGTAAGAACAATCTCATAGCATGCATGGATCAACTACAACAACCTTGGCAAAATTGATTAACACGTAAACAATCTGCCAGGAACATTTTATAGCAAAAGTAGAGCAAGATTGAGTCATGCTAGGGCACTCCATAAATGCAAACAGGGGCATGTATGGATCGAGCATAACCATATACCCAAATCATCCTTACTGAACATACTCAAAAGAAGCATGGATCTCTCTGTAGCAACATGAATACATGGCATAAAAATAACAGTAGAGCAAAGATTTAGTGAAATTCTAAGTCCTTGTAATCAGCAATATTACGAGAGCTACTTTGCATGCTTGTGCTAGTCACCACATTGATCACAAAAAAACACGACATACACCCCTGTAAAGATGGCATGGCCTAGCCCAAAACACATGTAGAGCTCAAGTCCATATGCAACACACAATAATCATGGCAAAAATGGCAAATGCTCAAGATCTGCTAAGTAACAAGAACTAACATTTTATAGCACTCTTGCAACAGTCATTAGGGTATCAATATGGACTCAAACAAGCATGGTGCAATGGAACAAAATAAAGAGCACATCATGATGAACATTTTGATATATGGCACGCACAAAATGGAGCTACGGATGAGGAGATATGGCATGTAGAACAGGGCTAGAAAATATAGCCGAAAAGAGACTTAGAGGAAAAAGAGAGGTCAACCTAGGGTTTACTGTAGCACGTGGATCGAGGCAGATCCGGGCTCGCCGGAGTTGGACCGTGCGGCGACCGGAGCGAGGAGGAGATCGCCAGAGAGGGCGGAGCTGGGGTCGGGGCCGTCGGATCTGGCCGGATCCGGGGCAGGCGCGGCTCCCGCGGCGGATCTGGGCGGCGGAGGCGGCGGGGCAATGCACGGGGCGGCGACCGGAGTTGTCGGCGGGGACGGCGCGCCGGCGAGTTTGGTGGCGGAGGCTGCGGGGCGGCCGTCACGGGCGCGGTCGCGCGGGCGCCGAGCGGGCGGCGGTGGAGGCGACCGGGCCTCGGGGGTCCGCTACGGTCCGGCGGCGGAGGCGGCGGCGCGGGACACGTGGCAGCAGCGGATTGGACGGGCGGCGGTGGCGGACGCGTCCGGCTGCACCTGGACGTGTCCGGCGGCGGAGAGGGACTAGGTCTAGGGTTTGGACCCGAAAATTCGGAGGAGTGCACATATTTATAGGTAGAGGGAGCTAGGAGAGTCCAAATGAGGTGCGGTTTTCGGCCACGCGATCGTGATCGAGCGGCCGAGAGGATGGAGGGGGTTTGGATGGGTTTTGGGCCACTTTGGAGGGGTGTTGGGCTGCAACACACACGAGGCCTTTACGGTTCCCCGGTTAACCGTTGGAGTATCAAACGGACTCCAAATGGCACGAAACTTGACAGGCGGTCTACCGGTGGTGTACCAAGGCCGCTTGGCAAATCTCGGTCCATTACGAGAAAGTTTAACACCCGCACATGAAAAGAGGCAAAAGGGGGCGCTGGAGGACATAGGAGTGCCGGATTGCAAAATAGACAACGGGGAAAATGCTCGGATGCATGAGACGAACACGTATGCAAATGAGATGCACATGATGACATGATATGAAATGCATGACATGAAAAAAAAGCAAAACGAAGGCAAAACCCAACCACGAGGGAATATCATAACTTAGTGCTGAAAATGGCAAGAGTTGGAATACAAATATGGCAAGTTACATATGGGGTGTTACACTTGCAAGCATTGTAACTAATGAGTTAGTTGTGGGACGATGCATTACAGAACGAGTAAAGAGACTTTCCGGTAACGAGATTGAACTAGGTATTGAGATACCGACGATTGAATCTCGGACAAGTAACATACCGATGACAAAGGGAACAATGTATGCTGTTATGCGGTTTGACTGATAAAGATCTTCGTAGAATATGTGGGAGCCTATATGAACATCCAGGTTCCGCTATTGGTTATTGACCAGAGACGTGTCTCGGTCATGTCTACGTAGTTCTCGAACCTATAGGGTCCACACGCTTAAAGTTCGGTGACGTTCGGTATTATGAGTTTTTGTGTTTTGATGTACCGAAGGTAATTCGAAGTCCCGGATATGATCACGGACATGACGAGGAGTCTCTATATGGTCGAGACATAAAGATCGATATATTGGACGACTATATTCGGACACTGGAAGTGTTCCGGGTGATTTCGGAGAAAACCGGAGTGCCGAAGGGTTACCGGAACCCCCCGGGAGAAATAATGGGCCTTATGGGCCTTTGTGGAGAGAGAGAGGGCTGGCCTAGGGCAGGCCGCGTGCCCCTCCCCCTCTGGCCCAAATTGGACTAGGAGAGGGGGGGCCCCTTTCCTTCTCCCTCTCCCCCTTCCTTTCCCCCTCCTAGTAGGAGTAGGAAAGAGGGGAGTCCTACTCCTACTAGGAGGAGGAGGACTCCTCCTGGCGCGCCATAGAGGGCCGGCCGGCCTCCCCCTTGCTCCTTTATATACGGGGGCAGGGGGGCTGTCAGTGTCAAAACCAGCGGATCTCGGGTAGGGGGTCCCAAACCATGCGTCTAAGACGGATGGTAACAAGAGGCAGGGACACAATGTTTACCCAGGTTCGGGCCCTCTCGATGGAGGTAATACCCTACGTCCTGCTTGATTGATCTTGATGATATGAGTATTACAAGAGTTGATCTACCACGAGATCGTAGAGGCTAAACCATAGAAACTAGCCTATGATTCTGATTGTTGTTGTCCTACGGACTAAACCCTCCGGTTTATATAGATACCGGAGGGGGCTAGGGTTACACAAAGTCGGTTACAAGGGAGGAGATCTACATATCCGAATTGCCAAGCTTTCCTTCCACGCAAAGGAGAGTCCCACCCGGACACGGGACGAAGTCTTCAATCTTGTATCTTCATAGTCCAACAGTCCGACCAAAGTATATAGTCCGGCTGTCCGAGGACCCCGTAATCCAGGACTCCCTCAGTAGCCCCTGAACCTGGCTTCAATGACGATGAGTCCGGCGCGCAGATTGTCTTTCGGCATTGCAAGGCGGGTTCCTCCTCTGAATACTCCACAAAAGATTTTTGAACACAAGGGTCGTGTCCGGCTCTGCAAAACAAATTCCACGTACTACCATAGAGAGTATAATATTTCCACAAATCTAATCTACTGACAACTTTTCATAACGTGACATCACGCCATGGCCTGGTCATTATGCCAACCGTTTTTCTCAACCAGCTACTACACGTATTGCGAGGCGGTTTTCTTGGCACGTCTTGTCGAAGCAGAGATCGTGTCCCCTTATCACGGGATTCTCATCAATACGGGTGTGGGTAACCCAACCGTGCCATCAATTGCGGTGCTTGGGGAATAAGTGAGTTTACCAGGCAGGTGGGGAGGCGCATAGCTTCTTCCACCCTTATAAAGGGACAAGGACTCCTCCTTTTCACCTACACCTTCTTCTTCCCTGCCCATCCATTCTTGCGCACTCGAGCTCCAGCGCCCAACTTCGCATTCTCTCCGTAAAACCACTCCAAACATGTCCGGAGCAGGAGGCAAGTGGATGGTCTCCTCCGTTACGGAGGAGAACATTACGAAGCTCTGGGAAGCCGGATACCTGGCCGCAGACATCGTGCACCGACTCCCAGACGAGGGGCATATCGTCCCTACTCGAAGACCCCATGAGAGGGTTGTATTCCTCCCCCACTTCGTCCGCGGGTTGGGATTTCCCCTCCACCCGTTCGTCCGCGGGCTCATGTTCTACTACGGGCTGGACTTCCATGATCTGGCCCCCAATTTCATCCTCAACATTTCAGCGTTTATCGTCATGTGCGAGGCCTTCCTCCGCGTCAAGCCCCACTTCGGCCTGTGGCTGAAGACCTTCGACGTGAAACCGAAGGTGGTGGTCGGCCAGCAAGCGGAGTGCGGAGGCGCCATATTGGGCAAAATGCCTAATGTCACCTGGCTCGAGGGCTCCTATGTGGAGACCGTGAAGGGGTGGCAATCGGGGTGGTTCTACATCACCGAGCCGCGCGACGCCAACTGGGCGCCGGCCCCCGAATTTCGATCCGGCATCCCCACACGGCTCAGCACCTGGAAATAGAAGGGCCTATCCTGGGGTTCATCGGTGGAGCTGACCGGACTCCAGAACTACGTAAGAAATATGATAAGCAAGAAAATCAAGCTCATCAACCTAGTCCAGGTCATGCTCTTTCGCCGGATCCTTCCATGTCAAGGACGAGCATTCAATATGTGGGAGTTCGACCCGGCCAAGCACCAGACGCTGCGAGAACTTTTTGACACGACGCACCAAGACGTTTGGAGGGTGCTATTCAAGGCTGCAGAGGTACCTCCTCCCCTTACCGAGGATCAGACTCAGCGCAAAGCGCCCTGCCAACCCGGTAAGCTCTTTATAACTCATAAGATGTTTCTTTCCCCGGTATAATCATGTGGGGGATCTAAGCCTCCGTGCCATTTGACAGGAATGGGTCGCGACAACGGAGCAGATCGATTATCCGACCCCACTGCCCGAGGATCCAGCAAGTGCCCTCTTAACTGAGATGCTGGCTCCGGCGCCCTATGAGGCGCCGGAGAAGAAGGCCACGGGGACCAGGAAAGGTCTCCGGCGCAAGGTCATATCGGACTCATCGTCCAATAACACCGAGGCGCCCTCCTCCCATGAAAACGAGGAGGAGGAAGAGGAAAGTTCTCCCACCTAGCCGTGGGGGGACAAGAAAAGGAAGGCCGCCCCATCAGGGGAAGCCGAAGGGGCCAAGAAGGGAAGGACTCTCCTTCCGTACGGCTCCACGGCGGCCGCTGTTAGCGACGAGGAGTGGTTACCCAGGGACAAGCCCATGGCGACGTCGTAAGTATCCGGATACCATAATAGTTCTTGTATGTTTTATTTTATTGCTTCTTATCATGCCGAACATGATCATGCAGCCCATCCAAAGCCCATATCGGATGTATCCTCTTCAGATGGGTCTTTGGGCCTGTCAGAGATGAATAGCGATTCACTCCCGACCGCCTCCTCCCCTCGCCCTACGGACGACGTCGAGGTGCTGTCTCAAAGGGTACCGAACCAAGGGGAGACAGTTCCGGAAGCGCCCCAAGGTGACATTCCAGACGCTGGACGCATGAGGGGCAAGACACCCATGGGCTCTAACGCCGGGGGCAGCAAGTTTGTGCCGATGGCCTCTGTCCATCCAGGGTCATCGGACAATTTGCTGGAAGCGCTTCGCGACGCTTCCATTGACGAAGAGCACCGCACTATCATGAGTGCGGTGGTCAAGAAGATTCAATCCGCTAAAAGTGGACTAACTGAAGCCTGGGCCAGCCTCCTAACAGGCTTTGAGGTAAGTAATCAAATTATGAGAAAATGTTATAGCATAGACAGTAGCCCCTGATGCTCTGTTTGGTGTTCGGAAGAAAAGCCGAACAGAGGATCAAATAATAACCACAGGAGTCTAATCAGAATATGTCTATGTGAATAAGCAGGCTTCACTGCTAGCCGCTGCCGCTCACACGGCGGAGGTCTCCGCACTGAAGCGGGACCTTGAGCGGTTTGAGGAAGAGCTCGGCCTTACCAAGAGGTAGCTCGAAGAGAACAAAGGTAAGTGATACCGAGTCCAGAATTTCCTGGCTGATTCTCCTGGCTGTTGGGTTATGTGACTCAAGTCATCGGCATCTGGTGGTTGCACATAAGTGCCCTGGAAGTTGTCAAGGAATGCATCTTCCAAATTCGCCCAACTGCTAAAGGAGTTTGTCGGCAGGCTATTGAGCCAATGCCGAGAAGGCCCTTTGAGTTTTAATGGAAGGTACTTGATGGCATGTAGATCGTCACCGCGGGCCATGTGGATATGGAGGAGGAAATCTTCGATCCATGCCGCGGGGTATGTTGTGCCATCATATGATTCGATATTCATGGGTTTAAAATCTTCTGGGAACTCATGATCCATTACTTCATCAGTGAAGCATAGGGGGTGTGCGGCGCCTCTGTGCCGGGCTATATCATGACGCAGTTCATATGAGTCTTGTCTACTGTGTTCGGCCTGGCCGGATTTGCTTTTAGTGTATCCGGCATGATGGTCGTCGTCACGCGTTGGGGCGCGCCCCCGTGATCCATAGATCGATCTTGTAAGTCCTGCTTTGTTTTCCAATACGTCTCGCAGGTCCTGCGTGTTGTCCCGGGCCTTTGTGTTTTTAATTGACTAGCGACGGGGTGCGAGCTGGACTTCGGCCTGATATGTCGCTTTGTCTCGGCCACGAGGTGGTCGGTCAGCTGCATCATATGCTGGGAGCGTAGGCTTTAATGCTTCCTCCTCGAGTTGGGGTAGAAACCTGTGCTTTGGGTAACTTTTGGTTGGGCGTTCGAGTTCGTATTCCTCGGCCGCCAGGACCTCAGTCCATCTATTCGCTAGCAGATCTTGGTCAGCTTGAAGCTGTTGTTGCTTTTTCTTCAGGCCTTTTGCTGTGGTATAAGCCGGTGCTTGAAGCGCTCTTGTTCGGCGGGATCCTCAGGCACGATAAATTCGTCGTCACCGAGGCTCACCTCGCCTTCGGAGAGAGGCATGTAATTGTCATCCTCTGATTCTCCGTCTACTGCCTGTTCCTTAGGGATGGCTTGCCCATCCTCCCGCTCGAGGCCTAGCTGGAGGGGATTGTATTCATCTTCGGCGCTATCCGCAGCGTTATTGTCTCTTGTGCCGGTATCGCCGTTTTTGCTATGGCGGGGCTTAGAGCGGCCCCGTTGACGCTGGTGCTTAGATTGCTTCTCGGAGGGATTATCCTCTGTTGCCTTATTGCCATCGCTTTCTTTGGGGATGTCCACCATGTATATATCATATGATGAGGTGGCGGTCCAGCGCCCTGTGGGTGGTGGTTCCTGCTCTTCTTCATCGTCGTCCATACCGTCGATGTCTTCAGAGCCAAAATCAAGCATGTCGGTTAAGTCGTCGACAGTGGCTATTAAGTGGGTGGTGGGTGGGGAATGAGTTTCTTCATCGTCCGCTTCCCACTCAAGCCGGACATAGTTCGACAAAGGGTCTCCTGACAAGGAGAGAGATTTCAATGAGTTTAGCAAGTCGCCCAAGGGCGAGTGCTGAAAGATATCCGCGGAGGTGAACTCCATGATCGGTGCCCAATCAGATTCGATAGGCACGGACGCGGGCGGTTCAGAGCCTATGGCCGGGGATGAATCCAAGGGTCCGGCAACACAGGTCTCATAGGGAGTGAAGTCAGTATTCGGCTCTATCGCCGCTGAGTGCGCGGCCTCCGTGGCGGGGTCTATCCACCCGTCCTCGGACGGCACGATCCGTTCCGGATCAAAGGCGGGAGTAGCCATAGGTGTGATATCCCGAACACCGTCCGACAGCAGAGCTAAGTCATGCTTGTTGAGACTGTGCGGCGCACCTGACATGGGCTCGAATCCGTCGAAGATCAAGTCTCCACGGATGTCGGCAGTGTAGTTTAAGCTTCCAAACCTGACCTGATGGCTAGGGGCGTAGCTCTCGATCTGCTCCAGATGGCCAAGCGAGTTGGCCCGCAGTACAAAGCCGTCGAATAAGAAAATCTGCCCGGGGAGAAAAACCTCACCCTGGATCGTATCATTGCTGATGATCAAAGGAGCCATCAAGCCTTATGGCGACGACACAGCAGAACTCTCAATGAAAGCACCAATGTCGGTGTCAAAACCGGCGGATCTTGGGTAGGGGGTCCCGAACTATGCGTCTAAGACGGATGGTAACAGGAGGCAGGGGACACAATGTTTACCCAGGTTCGGGCCCTCTCGATGGAGGTAATACCCTACGTCCTGCTTGATTGATCTTGATGATATGAGTATTAGAAGAGTTGATCTACCACGAGATCGTAGAGGCTAAACCCTAGAAGCTAGTCTATGTTTCTGATTGTTGTTGTCCTACGGACTAAACCCTCCGGTTTATATAGACACCGGAGGGGGGTAGGGTTACACAGAGTCGGTTACAAGGGAGGAGATCTACATATCCGAATTGCCAAGCTTGCCTTCCACGCAAAGGAGAGTCCCACCCGGACACGGGACGAAGTCTTCAATCTTGTATCTTCATAGTCCAACAGTCCGGCCAAAGTATATAGTCCGGCTGTATGAGGACCCCCTAATCCCGGACTCCCTGGGGGGCACCTCTAGATACACAAGTTGATCATTGATCCCTTAGCCGTGTGCGGTGCCCCCCTCCACCATAATCCACCTCGATCATATCGTAGCGGTGCTTAGGCGAAGCCCTGCGTCGGTAGCGACATCATCACCGCCAACACGCCGTCGTGCTAACGGAACTCTCCCGTGAAGATCTGCTGGACCGGAGTTCGTGGGACGTCATCGAGTTGAACATTTGCTGAACTCAGAGGTGCAGTGCGTTCAGTACTTGGATCCGTCAGATCGTGAAGACATTCGACTACATCAACTGCGTTCTCATAACGCTTCCGCTTACGAGGGTACATGGATGATACTCTTCCCTCTTGTTGCTATGCATCACCATGATCTTGCGTGTGCGTAGGATTTTTTTGAAATTACTACGTCCCCCAACAGTGGCATCCGAGCCTAGGTTTTATGCGTAGATGTCATGATCACCAGGGCATAGATGTTATATGCACGAGTAGAACACAAGTGAGTTGTGGACGATATAAGTCATACTGCTCACCAGCATGTCACACTTTGGTTCGGCGGTATTGTTGGATGAAGCGGCCCGGACCGACATTACGCGTAAGGTTACGCGAGACTGGTTCTACCGACGTGCTTTGCACACAGGTGGCTGGCGGGTGTCAGTTTCTCCAACTTTAGTTGAATCAAGTGTCGCTACGCCCGGTCCTTGAGAAGGTTAAAACAAAACTAACTTGACAAACTATCGTTGTGGTTTTGATGCGTAGGTAAGAACGGTTCTTGCTCAGCCCGTAGCAGCCACGTAAAACTTGCGACAACAAAGTAGTGGACGTCTAACTTGTTTTTGCAGGGCATGTTGTGAT
This sequence comes from Triticum urartu, assembly GCF_056163025.1. Taxonomy (NCBI): domain Eukaryota; kingdom Viridiplantae; phylum Streptophyta; class Magnoliopsida; order Poales; family Poaceae; genus Triticum; species Triticum urartu. The sequence continues at coordinate 327,802,407 of NC_141876.1, forward strand.
GTGATATGGTCAAGACATGATGCTATATTTTGTTGTATGAGATGATCATGTTTTGTAACCGAGTTATCGGCAACTGGTAGGAGCCATATGGTTGTCGCTTTATTGTATGCAATGCAATCACCCTGTAATTGCTTTACTTTATCACTAAGCGGTAGTGATAGTCGTAGAAGCAATAATTGGCGAGACGACATCGATGCTACGATGGAGATCAAGGTGTCGCGCCGGTGACAATGGTGATCATGACGGTGCTTCGGAGATGGAGATCACAAGCACAAGATGATGATGGCCATATCATATCACTTATATTGATTGCATGTGATGTTTATCTTTTATGCACCTTATTTTGCGTAGATCGATGATAGCACTATAAGATGATCTCTCACTAAATTTCAAGGTACAAGTGTTCTCCCTGAGTATGCACCGTTGCGAAAGTTCGTCGTGCCGAGACACCACGTGATGATCGGGTGTGATAAGCTCTACGTTCCCATACAACAGGTGCAAGCCAGTTTTGCACATGCAGAATACTCGTGTTAAACTTGACGAGCCTAGCATATGCAGATATGGCCTCGGAACACTGGAGACCGAAAGGTCGAGCATGAATCATAGTTCCTTTTTATTTTTGTTTCGAATTGGTCGGGTGCTCTTTTACCTTGGAAAATTATAGAGTTACCCCATGGGGAATTAGCAGCGCCCACGAATGACCATTGAAAACTATTCCATCTCACGTGATGATCGGACATGGTTTAGTTGATATGGATCACGTGATCACTTAGATGATTAGAGGGATGTCTATCTAAGTGGGAGTTCTTTAATAATTTGATTACTTGAACCTTAATTTATCATGAACTTAGTACCTGATAGTATTTTGCATGTCTATGTTGTTGTAGATAGATGGCCTGTGCTGTTGTTCCGTTGAATTTTAATGCGTTCCTTGAGAAAGCAAAGTTGAAAGATGATGGTAGCAATTACACGGACTGGGTCCGTAACTTGAGGATTATCCTCATTGCTGCATAGAAGAATTACGTCCTGGAAGCACCGCTAAGTGCCAAACCTACTGCAGGAGCAACACTAGATGTTATGAACGTCTGGCAGAGCAAAACTGATGACTACTCGATAGTTCAGTGTGCCATGCTTTACGGCTTAGAACCGGGACTTCAACGACGTTTTGAACGTCATGGAGCATATGAGATGTTCCAGGAGTTGAAGTTAATATTTCAAGCAAATGCCCGGATTGAGAGATATGAAGTCTCCAATAAGTTCTACAGCTGCAAGATGGAGGAGAATAGTTCTGTCAGTGAACATATACTCAGAATGTCTGGGTACCATAACCACTTGACTCAACTGGGAGTTAATCTTCCTGTTGATAGTGTCATTGACAGAGTTCTTCAATCACTGCCACCAAGTTACAAGAGCTTCATGATGAACTATAACATGCAAGGGATGAATAAAACAATTCCAGAGCTCTTCGCAATGCTAAAGGCTGCGGAGGTAGAAATCAAGAAGGAGCATCAAGTGTTGATGGTTAACAAGACCACCAGTTTCAAGAAAAAAGGTAAAGGGAAGAAGAAAGGGAACTTCAAGAAGAACGGCAAACAAGTTGCTGCTCAAGAGAAGAAACCCAAGTCTGGATCTAAGCCTAAGACTGAGTGCTTCTACTGCAAACAGACTGGTCACTGGAAGCGGAACTGCCCCGAGTATTTGGCGGATAAGAAGGATGGCAAGGTGAACAAAGGTATATGTGATATACATGTTATTGATGTGTACCTTACTAATTCTCGCAGTAGTGCATGGGTATTTGATACTGGTTCTGTTCCTAATATTTGCAACTCAAAACAGGGACTACGGATTAAGCAAAGATTGGCAAAGGACGAGGTGACGATGCGCGTGGGAAATGGTTCCAAAGTCGATGTGATCGCAGTCGGCACACTACCTCTACATCTACCTTCGGGATTAGTATTAGACCTGAATAATTGTTATTTGGTGCCAGTGTTAAGCATGAACATTATATTCGGATCTTGTTTGATGCGAGACGGTTATTCATTTAAATCAGAGAATAATGGTTGTTCTATTTATATGAGTAATATCTTTTATGGTCATGCACCCTTAAAGAGTGGTCTATTCTTTTTGAATCTCGATAGTGGAGATACACATATTCATAGTATTGAAGCTAAAAGATGCAGAGTTGATAATGATAGTGCAACTTATTTGTGGCACTGCCGTTTAGGTCATATTGGTAGAAAGCGCAGGAAGAAACTTCATTCTGATGGACTTTTGGAATCACTTGATTATGAATCACTTGGTACTTGCGAACCGTGCCTCATGGGCAAGATGACTAAAACGCCGTTCGCTGGAACTATGGAGCGAGCAACAGATTTTTTGGAAATCATACTGATGTATGTGGTCCGGTGAATATTGAGGCTCGCGGCGGGTATCGTTATTTTCTCACCTTCACAGATGATTTGAACAGATATGGGTATATCTACTTGATGAAACATAAGTCTGAAACATTTGAAAAGTTCAAAGAATTTTAGAGTGAAGTGGAAAATCATCGTAACAAGAAAATAAAGTTTCTACGGTCTGATCGTGGAGGAGAATATTTGAGTTACGAGTTTGGTCTTCATTTGAAACAATGCAGAATAGTTTCGCAACTCATGCATCCCGGAACACCACAGCGTAATGGTGTGTCGGAACATCGTAATCGTACTTTACTAGATATGGTGCGATCTATGATGTCTCTTACTAATTTACCGCTATCATTTTGGGGTTATGCTTTAGAGACGGTTGCATTCACGTTAAATAGGGCACCATCTAAATCCGTTGAGACGACTCCTTATGAACTGTGGTTTGGCAAGAAACCGAAGTTGTCGTTTCTTAAAGTTTGGGGCTGCGATGCTTATGTGAAAAAGCTTCAACGTGATAAGCTCGAACCCAAATTGGAGAAATGTGTCTTCATAGGATACCCAAAAGAGACAGTTGGGCACACCTTCTATCACAGAACCGAAGGCAAGACTTTTGTTGCTAAGAATGGATCCTTTCTAAAGAAGGAGTTTCTCTCGAAAGAAGTGAGTGGGACAAAAGTAGAACTTGATGAGGTAATTGTACCTGCTCCCTTATTGGAAAGTAGTTCATCACAGAAACCGGTTTCTGTGACACCTACACCAATTAGTGAGGAAGCTAGTGATGATGATCATGAAACTTCAGATCAAGTTACTACTGAACCTCGTAGGTCAACCAGAGTAAGATCCGCACCAGAGTGGTACGATAATCCTGTTCTGGAAGTCATGTTACTAGACCATGACGAACCTACGAACTATGAGGAAGCGATGATGAGCCCAGATTCCGCAAAATGGCTTGAGGCCATGAAATCTGAGATGGGATCCATGTATGAGAACAAAGTGTGGACTTTGGTTGACTTACCCGATGATCGGCAAGCCATCGAGAATAAATGGATTTTCAAGAAGAAGACATACGCTGATGGTAATGTTACTATCTACAAAGCTCGACTTGTTGCGAAAGGTTTTCGACAAGTTCAAGGAGTTGACTACATGAGACCTTCTCACCCGTAGCGCTTAAGTCCGTCCGAATCATGTTAGCTATTGTCGCATTTTATGATTATGAAATTTGGCAAATGGATGTAAAGACTGCATTCCTGAATGGATTTCTGGAAGAAGAGTTGTATATGATGCAACCTGAAGGTTTTATCAATCCAAAGGGTGCTAACAAAGTGTGCAAGCTCCATCGATCCATTTATGGACTGGTGCAAGCCTTTCGGAGTTGGAATAAACGTTTTGATAGTGTGATCAAAGCATATGGTTTTATACAGACTTTCGGAGAAGCCTGTATTTACAAGAAAGTGAGTGGGAGCTCTGTAGCATTTCTAATATTATATGTGGATGACATATTGTTAACTGGAAATGATATAGAATTTCTGGATAGCATAAAAGGATACTTGAATAAGAGTTTTTCAATGAAAGACCTCGGTGAAGCTGCTTACATATTGGGCATCAAGATCTATAGATATAGATCAAGACACTTAATTGGACTTTCACAAAGCACATACCTTGACAAAGTTTTGAAGAAGTTCAAAATGGATCATGCATAGAAAGGATTCTTTCATGTGTTACAAGGTGTGAAGTTGAGTAAGACTCAATGCCCGACCACTGCAGAAGGTAGAGAGAAAATGAAAGATGTTCCCTATGCTTCAGCCATAGGCTCTATCATGTATGCAATGCTGTGTACCAGACCTGATATGTGCCTTTCTATCAGTTTAGCAGGGAGGTACCAAAGTAATCCAGGAGTGGATCACTGGACAATGGTCAAGAACATCCTGAAGTACCTGAAAAGGACCAAGGATATGTTTCTCATTTATGGAGGTGACAAAGAGCTCATCGTAAATGGTTACGTTGATGCAAGCTTTGACACTGATCCGGACGATTCTAAATCGCAAACCGGATACGTGTTTATATTGAACGGTGGAGCTGTTAGTTGGAGCAGTTCCAAACAGAGTGTCGTGGCGGGATCTACATGTGAAGCGGAGTACATTGCTGCTTCAGAAGAAGCAAATGATGGAGTCTAGATGAAGGAGTTCATATCCGATCTAGGTGTCATACCTAGTGCATCGGGTCTAATGAAAATCTTTTATGACAATACTGGTGCAATTGCCTTGGTAAAGGAGTCCAGATTTCACAAGAGAACCAAACACATCAAGAGACGCTTCAATTCCATCCGTGATCAAGTCTAGGTGGGAGACATAGAGATTTGCAAGATACATACGGATCTGAATGTTGCAGACCCGTTGACTAAGCCTCTCTCACGAGCAAAACATGATCAGCACCAAGACTCCATGGGTGTTAGAATCATTACTATGTAATCTAGATTATTGACTCTAGTGCAACTGGGAGACTGAAGGAAATATGCCCTAGAGGCAATAATAAAGTCATTATTTATTTCCTTATATCATGATAAATGTTTATTATTCATGCTAGAATTGTATTAACCGGAAACATGATACATGTGTGAATACATAGACAAACAGATTCTCACTAGTATGCCTCTTCTTGACTAGCTCGTTGATCAAAGATGGTTATGTTTCCTAACCATAGACATGAGTTGTCATTTGATAAATGGGATCACATCATTAGGAGAATGATGTGATTGACTTGACCCATTTCGTCAGCTTAGCACTTGATCATTTTAGTTTACTGCTATTGCTTTCTTCATGACTTATACATGTTCCTATGACTATGAGATTATGTAACTCCCGATTACCGGAGGAACACTTTGTGTGCTATCAAATGTCACAACATAACTGGGTGATTATAAAGGTGCTCTACAGGTGTCTCTGATGGTACTTGTTGAGTTGACATAGATCAAGATTAGGATTTGTCACTCCGATTGTCGGAGATGTATCTCTGGGCCCACTCGGTAATACACATCACTATAAGCCTTGCAAGCATTGTAACTAATGAGTTAGTTGCGGGATGATGCATTATAGAACGAGTAAAGAGACTTGCCGGTAACGAGATTGAACTAGGTATTGAGATACCGACGATCGAATCTCGGACAAGTAACATACCGATGACAAAGGGAACAACGCATGCTGTTATGCGGTTTGACCGATAAAGATCTTCATAGAATATGTGGGAGCCAATATGAACATCCAGGTTCCGCTATTGGTTATTGACGGGAGACATGTCTCGGTCATGTCTACATAGTTTTGGAACCCGTAGGGTCCGCATGCTTAAAGTTCGGTGATGATCAGTATTATGAGTTTTTGTGTTTTGATGTACCGAAGGTAGTTTGGAGTCCCGGATATGATCACGAACATGATGAGGAGTCTCGAAATGGTCAAGACATAAAGATCGATATATTGGACAACTATATTCGGACACCACAAGTGTTCCGGGTGATTTCGGAGAAAACTGGAGTGCCGGAGGGTTACCGGAACCCCCCCGAGAGAAATAATGGGCCTTATGGGCCTTAGTGGAGAGAGAGGGCTGGCCTAGGGCAGGCCGCGCGCCCCTCCCCTTCTGGTCCGAATTGGACTAGGAGAGGGGGGGGGCGCCCCCCTTTCTTTCTCCCTCTCCCCCTTCCTTTCCCCCTCCTAGTAGGAGTAGGAAAGAGGGGAGTCCTACTCCTACTAGGAGGAGGACTCCTCCTCCTGGCGCACCATAGAGGGCCAGTTGGCCTCCACCCTTCCTCCTTTATATACGGGGGCAGGGGGCACCTCTAGATACACAAGTTGATCATTGATCCCTTAGCCGTGTGCGGTGCCCCCCCTCCACCATAATCCACCTCGATCATATCATAGCGATGCTTAGGTGAAGCCCTGCGTCGGTAGCAACATCATCACCATCAACACGCCGTCATGCAGACGGAACTCTCCCGTGAAGCTCTGCTGGATCGGAGTTCGTGGGACGTCATCGAGTTGAGCGTGTGCTGAACTCGGAGGTGCCGTGCGTTCGGTACTTGGATCGGTCGGATCATGAAGACGTTCGACTACATCAACCGCATTCTCATAATGCTTCCGCTTACAGTCTACGAGGGTACATGGACGATACTCTTCCCTCTCGTTGCTATGCATCACCATGATCTTGCATGTGCGTAGGATTTTGTTTGAAATTACTACGTTCCCCAACAATTACCAGATGACACAGCAGAGTAGAGCTATCGGCAACTAAAACTCTAAAGCTCTCTTACCTTTGCATCCATGGCTGACCCATCTTATCAATCACCGATACCATTGAGATTCACATGTACAAACATTGCAGTGGTTGTACAAGTGTAGCGCCTGTTGGGGATATGGTTACTGGAGGTAAGCCGGCTAGGCGTGGCCGGGTTAGCTCCATGAAGATTGAAGCCCATGAAGATGAGAAGATATTGGCGCTTTACGAAGGCCCAAGGCCCAAAGGTGGGTTAAAGCCTGTAGATGTGAACTGACTTTATTATATAAACTTGTATTGTAAGTTAGAGGAATAGAGACCGAGCCGGACATATCTATGATCCGGCCTCGGGACTCTGTAAACCGGCGGGTGTCAACCTGTGTATATAAAGGGACGACCCGACCGTGGTTTGAGGACAAGAAACAACAACTCGAGAGCCAGGCAAAGCAGATTCGCTCCCTGGTCATCGAAACCCTAGCAATACCAATCACAACTAGACGTAGGCTTTTACCTTCATCGAAGGGGCCGAACTAGTATAAAACCCCTCATGTCCCCTTGTCCGGTTTAACCCCTTTAAGCTAACCCGTTGCGATGGCTCCACGACTAAGTCCTTTCATGAGGACATCTGTCGTGACAAACCCACGATAGTTGGCTCCCACCGTGGGGCTATCGCACGATGGTTTCAAGTTCTTGAAGGGCAGCTTTGATGGACTCAAGGGATACGCTGTGGGCCGGATGACGAAGAGTCGTCGCGGCAAGCTCTACATCGACGACGCAGGATGGGGCCCCGAGGCCGGTTCAATCGAATACGGGTACCGGGTCCCCTTTGGTGGGATTCACGTCTTCATCGGCAAGATCGGCGAACCGGGCCCTGAGCCGGACACCTGCACCGACATCATCGAGACGGCTCAGCGTGCAAGCCCTTCCCCGGTTCAGCCTGTGGCAAGGCATGTTTTCTTAGGTGTCATCCATGGAGCAGAATATGAGGATGGACCGGCATCTGATGGAGAAACCGTTGTCTGCTCCGACGACGAGTCTTCTGGAGAAACCGAATCGCTATATCAGTTGCAGGACGGCCGGATTAGCGGAGGTTCCGAGGGCAACAGTATTCCGGACTCCCTTGATCCGCCAAACCGGGTCGCTATCTTCATGGCCGGTACATAATCATCGCCCCACTCATCAACCGCCGCAGCAATGCTCTCTGGTTCAGCAACAGCCACGCCGGCAGGAGCAGGGGGCTCTACGCCACCTCCGGCTCAAGTTCTGTCTGACTTGTTCGATGCTTTGGCAACATTGATGGCCGCAGAGGTGGACGCAGCAGCCCGGGATCAGCATAACGCGGAGATCGCAATGGTGAAAGATCAGATAACTCAGGCTAAAGCGGACCTAGCAGCAGAGAACGCTAGGATGGCTACAGAACGGGCCGAGTTGGAAGCTCAGGCCTACCGGCTTAGGCTGGATCAGAATGCCTCAGAGGAAGTCATGAGAAGAAGATACCGGTCGCATCTCCCTCCGAGTTATGAGCCAAGAAATCTCTTCAACACGCCAGGAGCAGGAACTAGTAACCAACCAGTATTAAACCGGGCGGAGGCGCCGGGAACAGGAGCCCCGGTTCAGCCGCGCACGATGGACCCGCCTCGTCAGAATAACATTGTGCCACAGTATGTTCCAACACCCCTGGGGCATTACTCCAACCCGTTGGACAACATTGTGGCCGCCGCTTCACGATTGGCAGCCCTCCCAACCAACGGCGAATCACCAGTTGCGATTGAGGCATGACGGGCCAGAGAGCTCCTTCAAACAGCTTTAAACCAGCAGCAGGCTTATTCGCATAGTCATGAGAGGATTCATTCCACCCCCCCATCCGAGCCGGAGCTACATCAGGCACGTTGAGGATGAACCGGTCATATCAAGCAGTGCACGTCGCCGTAACTCGCTGCGAGGGCACAACCCGACAGGGGGAGGTGCTAATGCGCAGGATGTGGTGGATCATGGTCGTGCACGTCGAAAGGCCGAGTTAGCAGCTCTGCATGGAGCCCGTCAACCTACTTCGGTTCACCCTTCCGCTTCAGTGGAGCTAGGTGTGGTATTCAGTTCCTTAGGGGTGCCATGTCTCACCCCCGCTTTGCGTAATGTGCGACTGCCCAAGGATTTCAAAGGCCCTCGTAAGGTACCCAATTACACCGCCGACCTGCAACTAGAGGCATGGGTTGAAAACTACGAGATGGCAATGGAGATGCTAGATGTGGATGAAGCAGTATGTGCTAAATACTTCACCATGATGTTGGAAGGGACAACTCGTACTTGGTTGAAGAGCTTAACAACTAACTCTGTCGGATCATGGGCCAAATTGAAGGACCGGTTTATCCAGAACTTTAAGGATACTTGTAAGAAGCCTATGTCAATTGTGGATCTGGCCGGTTGTGTCCAAGAGGATGGGGAGTCTACAACCCATTGGGTGAAACGGGTCTCACCTATTCTACATTCATCGGATCGCATCAATGCAGATACCGCAGTGCTAACGTTGGAGGGCAATTGCCGTTTTCTGCCGCTCAAACAGAAGTTAGGAAGGCTCAAACGTCACTGCAACGATATGTCAACGCTTATGGCCGCTTTGGTTAAGTATGCCGATTTAGATAACATCAGAGACCCTGACTCAGAGGAGGACAAACCGGGGAAAGGGAAAAAGAACGGCAACACCAAGGGACAACAGCATAATCTGGCAGGCCATGGAATAATGGTAAGTGCAGGGCTGACAACAGTTTGGACTTTGTGGCTAACAACAATGCTCAGGAGAATGGTCAGCGCCGTAAGGGCAAGCAGCCCCAGAGGGACGGAGGTTCAGGCCCCAATTTGGAGCACCTGTTAAATCAACCTTGTCCAAAGCATGGACCAAAGGAGAAGCCAGCGGCGCATCTTTGGAAGGACTATTATATCATGCGAGAGTTCAAGAACTCCAATATGTTTCGGTACGATAATGGTCCGCCCGGCGGTTCAGGAGGTGGTTTTCACGGGCTGGGTTACGGAGGCGGCAGCTCCGGTTCAGGATTTCAGGGCAATCAAACCGGACACAGCAATCAAGGGAACCAGGGCAACCAGGGAGGTTACAACCATTAGGGGAACCAGCAGCAGCAGTAGTAGTCGGGTTATCAAAGCAATCCGAAGCAGTTAAATAGTGGGCAGTATCATGTCTTCACCACTAGCTTGTGCAAGCGTGATCAGAAGCTTCACAAGAGGGCTGTGAACTCTGTTGAACCGGCGGTGCTTCAGTATTTCTGCTGGTCTAAGCAACCCATTTTATGGAGTAGAGAGGATCACCCGCCCCGGGTTGACAATCCGGGTCATCTGGCCTTAGTGGTGGCTCCTCAAGTTGGGGGGTATAAGTTCACCAAGGTGCTCATGGATGGGGGAAGTAGTATCAACATTCTATATTATGATACCTTCCGTCGTATGGGGTTGACAGATAAGAATCTTAAAACGTCAAACACCGTTTTCCATGGTGTGGTGCCTGGTAAGTCTGCATATCCAGTGGGCAAGATAGCCTTAGAGGTGGCTTTTGGAGATGTCATGATTCAAGATCAGAAACATTGACTTTTGAGGTGGTAAAAATCAAAAGTCCGTATCACACTCTGTTTGGGCGACCAGCTTACGCTAAGTTCATGGCGAGGTCGTGTTATCTTTATCTGCAGCTTAAAATGCCAGGTCATAAGGGGACCATCACAGTACGTGGGAGCAGGAAGATCGCTTTGGAATGTGAGGAAGGTGATGCGGCTTATGTTGAGTCAGTTTGTGCCACGGAGGAGCTGAAGTTTTACAAAGACAAGGTTGATCTGACAGATATGACTTCTTTGAAAAAGCCAACTACGGAACGCGATCTAGCGTTGAAATTTAAATCGGCTGCAGATACTAAGATGGTTGATTTTGTTCCTGGTGATTCATCCAAGCAGTTCAGCATCAGTGCTAACCTGGATCCCAAATAGGAAAGCGCGCTCATCGAGTTCATCCGTGAGAACCGAGACATCTTTGCATGGAAGCCTTCTGACATGCCAGGTGTACCGAGGGAACTCGCTGAGCACACACTTAACATTGATCCTAGGTTTAAACCGGTCCGATAGTTTCTCCGCTGCTTCCATGAAGAAAGGCGCAAGGCTATTGGTGAAGAGGTAGCTCGGTTGTTGGCCGCAGGGTTTATCGTGGAGGTCTTTCACCCGGAGTGGTTGGCTAATCCGGTACTGGTTCTCAAGAAAAACGGCACTTGGCGTATGTGTGTAGATTACACAGACTTGAACAAGGCTTGCCCAGCAGATCCCTTTGCCCTCCCTCGTATTGATCAGATTATTGATGCTACGGCGGGTTGTGACCATTTGTGTTTTTTGGACACTTATTCTGGCTATCATCAGATCAAAATGGCAGTTAAGGACCAGGAGAAGACAACTTTTATAACTCCCTTTGGAGCCTTCTGCTATGTCTCCATGCCCTTTGGGCTCAAGAGTGCCTAGGCGACTTATCAACGCTGTGTTCAGAATTGTCTTCATAAGCAGATTGGGCGCAATGTTCATGCATATGTGGATGATATTGTGATAAAGTCCAGGAAGGAGGAAACATTGCTAGATGATCTGAGAGAAACCTTTCACAACCTCCGGGTTTACAAGATGATGCTCAATTCGGACAAATGTGTCTTTGGTGTCCCGGCAGGCAAACTCTTGGGTTTTCTGGTGTCAAACAGGGGCATTGAGACTAATCCGGAAAAAAAATTCAGCAATTACATCTTTGGCTAAATCGGTGTATATCAATGACGTTCAACCTTTGGCCGGCTGGATTGCGGCTTTGAGCCGGTTTATCAGTCGTCTCGGGGAGAAGGCTATCCCTTTATACCATATGCTAAAGAAAATAGATGATTTTGTCTGGAGCGAGGCGACTGATAAAGCGTTTGAGGATCTGAAGAGGCAGTTAGCTGAACCGCCTGTGCTTGCAGCTCCGATCAATAAAGAGCCTTTATTGTTGTATGTGGCTGCTAATGCCCGAGCTGTTAGCGTGGCTATTGTGGTGGAGCGCAAGGAAGCTGGAAAGGAATATCCGGTTCAACGGCCGTTTTATTATATCAGTGAGGTGCTCATTGAATCAAAGCAGAGGTATCCACATTGGCAGAAGCTGGTGTATGGAGTTTTTATGGCAAGCCGGAAGCTCAAACATTATTTTCAGGGTCATCCTATCACAGTGGTAAGTTCAGCCCCTCTGGGAGATATCATTCAAAACAGAGAAGCAACTGGCCGGATTGCCAAGTGGGCTATTGAGCTTGGACCTCACGGGCTCAAATACACACCTCGCACAGCGATTAAATCCCAAGCACTCGTGGACTTCATCAATGATTGGACAGAGTTGCAGGCACCAGAGGAAAAGCCAGATAACATGTATTGGACTATTCACTTTGATGGATCCAGACAGTTGGAGGGCTCGGGGGTTGGAGTCATACTAGCTTCCCCACGAGGTGACAAGTTTTGTTATGTCCTCCATTTAATGTTCCCTTGTACTAACAATGCAGCTGAATACGAGGCCTTACTCCATGGTCTTCGAATGGCAAAGGAGATGAACTTAAGCCGGGTTAAGTGCTTTGGTGACTCGGATCTGGTGGCTCAACAGGTGTCTGGCACTTGGGATTCCAAAGACCCACTCATGGCTGCATACCGATGAGAGGTGGACATGGTGGCTGGCCACTTCAAGGGTTGTCAAGTTGACCATATAGACCGACGAAGGAATGAAGCGGCGGACGCTTTAATCCGCCTTGGCTCTCAGCGTAAACCGGTCCTACCAAATGTCTTCCTTGATGTACTGCATAATCCGTCGATCAAGGTACCAACAGAGGAGGAGTTGGCTATTCCTGATCTGGAGGCTCAATTGGTGGTAGCTTTGCATGTCATACCGGATTGGACAATCCCATACCTGGCTTACATGAACCGGGGCGAGTTACCGGAGGATGAAACCTTGGCCCGGCAGGTAATCCGGCATTCCAAGTCCATGACCATAATCAACGAGGAGTTACATCGTTACAGCGTCACAGGGGCAATTCAGCATTGTGTCTCTCCTCAAGAGGGTTGTGAGATTTTGCGAGAAATCCATGAAGGGGATTGTGGTCACCACGTCGGTTCAAAGTCTTTGGTAGCTAAAGCTTTTCACCACGGTTTCTATTGGTTAACAGCTCACGCTGATGCGGAGGATTTAGTCAAAAAATGTGACGGTTGTCAAAAATTCGCACGCCATCCTCATATTCCGGCTCAGGAGTTGAGGATGATTCCAATAACTTGGCCGTTTGCGACTTGGGGGCTCGATATGGTTGGACCCTTTAAGCGATCCAAGGACAAAAAGACCCACTTGTTAGTGGCAGTTGACAAGTTCACCAAATGGGTGGAAGCAGAGCCAGTCAGTAAGTGTGATGCGGCCACGGCGGTTCAGTTCATCAAAAAGGTGATATTCCAGTTTGGCTTTCCACACAGTATTATAACTGATAATGGTACTAATCTGTCAAATGGAGAGATGGAGGATTTTTGCCAACGTGAGCACATCCGGCTTGATATAGCATCGGTGGCTCACCCCCAATCTAATGGTCAAGCGGAGAGGGTAAATCAAGAAATTTTGAGAGGTATTAAACCCTGGCTTATGGTTCCTTTAAAGCGGACACCGGGTTGTTGGGTGGAGGAGTTACCTTCTGTGTTATGGAGCATCAACACCACGCCTAACAGATCTACGGGTTACACACCTTTCTTCATGGTTTATGGAGCAGAGGCGGTTCTTCCGAGTGACATCCGTCATGACTCGTCCCATGTGGCAGCTTATGTTGAAGCTGATAATGAGAAGGCACGTCAGTATTCACTGGACCTGTTAGATGAGGAGCGTGATCTCGCAGCAGCATGTTCGGCGATCTATCAACAAGATCTCCGACGTTATAACAGCCGCCGGGTTAAGACCAGAACTTTTCAAGAGGGCGATCTGGTGCTTCGGCTCATCCAGGAGACCGATATGCACAAGTTGTCCCCACCTTGGGAAGGACCTTTTGCGGTCAGCAAGAATCTGCACAACGGGTCATATTACCTCATTGATGTTCGAGAGCACAAAGACTCACGTAAATCGGAGGAGGAGACCAAGCGGCCGTGGAATATAGCTCTTCTTCGGCCTTACTATACTTGAGCCACAGGCTCCTCTTATGTACATATTTATGACAATGTATATATTATATAATAAAGCGGAGCCTCGATAAAGCGGGGTCTCTGTTCCTTTTACATCATGTGTGAGCCTACAAGAGCTTCTATTGTCAAAACGGAGTTTTGTTAAACCGGCCTATACGGCCACACAGAGATAAAGAAAATCACTAGGGGGCTTGGTCGTGTCCGAACCATAGCTACTCCTCTTGATCGGTTTAAAACCACAAAGGGATATCACTAGGGGGCTTGGTTGTTTTCACACCATAACTACACCTCTTGATAGGCTTTAAGCCAAAAGGAAATTATATGGGGCCAAAGAGAGTCTGTTGCATTAAGCACAACTCAAACATAGGTAACCACCTAGCACAGCTCACATATTACCTGGGGGCTCTTTGCTTCTCAAAGAACAATGAGTTTGAACCCTTGTAATAGGCTATCAAGCCAGGCTTGGAAGCCAGGTGTATTCACCTAAAACCCCGGGTTATCCTGCCTCTTTAAGTAAGCCACTCCGTCCAGGTAAACCTGGTATGACCCATCGAACGTTTGATAAGTCAATCCCATGGACCCTGAACTTGTCAAAGTTAAATCGATGATTGGTTAAAGATTGAGGTCCATCTTAAAAGGCTTTGCAAAATGGTTTAACTCAGCGGCCTGGCAGCCCATGAAAAGCCTCGATTTAGGGCCTGGCAGCCCATGAAAAGCCTTGCATATTTCTTTTGTTTTTGCTATTTTTATGATAAGGGATTTATAAATATTCTTTTGACAAACCGGTGTTCATTACAACCCGGCTTGACTTTCAGCGCTTAGTTGTCAGTACACGATCAGATTCTAAACCGGTAGCGAACTGCTCCGGTCTGGTTTTGACTAGATGTCACCATCCTTATACGAACAACTCAACGGATTTTTAGCCCAATATGATTTCTACATGAAACGGCAAGAGGGCTAGGAGTTATCAATACTCCGGATTGGTGTTTTCACCTCTACCATACAAGCAGTTGGTCAACCAACGAGGTATGTCGCAGATATTATTTATTTTATCTGATTAATACAAACTTTGATTATTCATCCAAGTCCTGTATATTTTTGGGCATCATGACCCGTCCAGTGGTAACCCACTAGGACACTTTCAAGTTCTTGTATCCAGGAACACAAATCATCATGGACTATGCATAAATAGATCCCAAAAGTGAAACAAGTTTTCCAAATATCAAGCAACATAAACATGCTCGATGGCATGACAGATAATGGCGTTTTTGCTATCCTATTACAAGAAGCTTCAAAACGGCTCCAATTGAATAATTGTTTCAAGTAGTGGCACACAGTAGCTGGTAAACCGGCTGCCGGTTTAGGATGCTTCGTCGGGACAGCTTGATGATTTAGGGTCATTTGGTGCAATCACCTCTTCTTCATCCCTCCCCAGACGCTGGAAATCAATCGTTGACCAATCGATTCCGGTTAAAGCTTGAAACACGTCTTCTTCATGGATAAGGCTGGAGGGGTTAATGTCAGGAGTGTAAGTATGCTTACGGATTGGAGGCACAAGTTCTTCGACTTCATGGATTTCGGCAGGCTGTCTCTTCCCTTCAGCGTCGTAAGCCGGCTGGAAATGAGATAAGTCTGTGTCTTCCGCCAATTTGCTGGCTATTGGTCGCATCTCCTTTGTCAGCCTTTGCAAATCATCATTGTTGAAGTTTGAACTGTCGTCCTTCACACCTGGATATCCTTTAATGATGTCATCCGCTTCAAGATCCGGAATCCATGCCTTGGCCCGAATTAGTGCGGTTAGCGCTCCTGATCTTGCGACTTCCTTCTTCAATTCAGTAATCCGGGCTGGTAGCATGGCCAGTTTCTCAAGGGTTTCTTTTATCAGTGATGGTGCCGACTTATTGTAGGCTGCAGTGCATATAGCACGCTGGGATCCAGAGTAAAGCTGTTCTATTAAGGTGTAAGCCGCTTTAAGCTTCATCCGCATATCAGTGCCCAGATGAGTGATAACCCACAAGTATAGGGGATCGCAACATTTTTCGAGGGTAGAGTATTCAACCCAAATTTATTGATTCGACACAAGGGGAGCCAAAGAATATTCTCAAGTATTAGCAACTGAGTTGTCAATTCAACCACACCTGGAAACTTAATATCTGCAGCAAAGTGTTCAGTAGCAAAGTAATATGATAGTGGTGATAACGGTAACAAAAGGTAACAGTAGTAAAAGCAATGTTTTTGGTATTTTGTAATGATGATAGCAATAGCAACGGAAAAGTTAATAAGCGGAGAACAATATATGGAAAGCTCGTAGGCAATGGATCGGTGATGGAGAATTATGCCGGATGCGGTTCATCATGTAACAGTCATAACCTAGGGTGACATAGAACTAGCTCCAGTTCATTGATAAAATGTAGGCATGTATTCCGAATATAGTCATACGTGCTTATGGAAAAGAACTTGCATGACATCTTTTGTCCTACCCTCCCGTGGCAGCGGGGTCCTTACGGAAACTAAGGGATATTAAGGCCTCCTTTTAATAGAGAACCGGAACAAAGCATTAACACATAGTGAATACATGAACTCCTCAAACTACGGTCATCACCGGTAAGTATCCCGATTATTATCACTTCGGGGTTAACGGATCATAACACATAATAGGTGACTATAGACTTGCAAGATAGGATCAAGAACACTCATATATTGATGAAAACATAATAGGTTCAGATCTGAAATCATGGCACTCGGGCCCTAGTGACAAGAATTAAGCATAGCAAAGTCATAGCAACATCAATCTCAGAACATAGTGGACACTAGGGATCAAACCCTAACAAAACTAACTCGATTACATGATAGATCTCATCCAACCCATCACCGTCCAGCAAGCCTACGATGGAATTACTCACGCACGACGGTGAGCATCATGAAATTGGTGATGGAGGATGGTTGATGATGACAAGGCGACGGATTCCCCTCTCCGGAGCCCCGAACGGACTCCAGATCAACCCTCCCGAGAGGTTTTAGGGCTTGGCGGCAGCTCTGTATCATAAAACGCGATGATTTCTTCTCTCTGATTTTTCTCTCCCCGAAACTCAATATATGGAGGTGGAGTTCGAGTCGGAGAGGCAACAGGGGGCCCACGAGGTAGGGGGCGCGCCCTAGGGGGGCAGGCACGCCCCCTACCCTCGTGGCAAGGTGGTGGCCCCCCTGGTCTTCATCTTTGGCAGGTATTTTTCTTATTTTCTGAAAAGTGTCTCCGTGAAGTTTCAGGTCATTCCGAGAACGTTTGCTCATGCACATAAATAACACCATGGTAGTTCTGCTGAAAACAACGTCAGTCCGGGTTAGTTCCATTCAAATCATGCAAGTTAGAGTCCAAAACAAGGGCAAAAGTGTTTGGAAAAGTAGATACGTTGGAGACGTATCAACTCCCCCAAGCTTAAATCTTTGCTTGTCCTCCAGCAATTCAGTTGACAAACTGAAAGTGATAAAGAAAAACTTTTACAAACTCTGTTTGCTCTTGTTGTTGTAAATATGTAAAGCCAACATTCAAGTTTTCAGCAAAGATATAACTAACCACATTCGTAATAACGCATAGGTCTCAAGTTACTCATATCAATAGCATAATCAACTAGCGAGCCATAATAATAAAACTCGGATGACAACACTTTCTCAAAACAATCATAATATGATATAACAGGATGGTATCTCGCTAGCCCTTTCTGAGACCGCAAAACATAAATGCAAAGCACCTTTAAAGACCAAGGACTGACTAGACATTGTAATTCATGGTAAAACAGATCCAGTCAAGTCATACTCAATGTAAACTAATAATAATGAATGCAAATGACAGCGGTGCTCTCCAACTGGTGCTTTTTAATAAGAGGATGATGACTTAGCATAAAGGTAAATAGATAGGCCCTTCACAGAGGGAAGCAGGGGTTTGTAGAGGTGCCAGAGCTCGGTTTTGAAACAGAGGTGAATAATATTTTGAGCGGTATACTTTCATTGTCAACATAACAACCAAGAGATGGCGATATCTTCCATTCTACACACATTATAGGCGGTTCCCAAACAGAATGGTAAAGTTTATACTCCCCCTTCCACCACAAGCATCAATCCATGGCTTGCTCGAAACAACGAGTGCCTCCAACTAACAAGAGTCCCAGGGGGAGTTCTGTTTGCAATTATTTTGATTTAGTTTGCATAAAGCATGGGACTGGGCATCCCGGTGACCAGCCATTTATCTCGTGAGTGAGGAGCGGAGTCCACTCCTCTTGAGAATAACCCGCCTAACATGGAAGATACAGACAACCCTAGTTGATACATGAGCTATTCGAGCATACAAAACAGGATATTTATTTGAAGGTTTAGAGTTTGGCACATACAAATTTACTTGGAATGGCAGGTAGATACCGTATATAGGTAGGTATAGTGGACTCATGTGGAATAACTTTGGGGTTTAAGGAGTTTGGATGCACAAGCAGTATTCCCGCTTAGTATAGGTGAAGGCCAGCAAAAGACTGGGAAGCGACCAGCTAGAGAGCGACAATAGTCATGAACATGCATTAAAATTAATCAACATCGAATGCAAGCATGAGTAGGATATAATCCACCATGAACATAAATATCGTGAAGGCTATGTTGATTTTGTTTCAACTACATGCGTGAACATGTGCCAAGTCAAGTCACTTAAATCATTCAAAGGAGGATACCACCCTATCATACCACATCATAACCATTTTCATAGCATGTTGGCACGCAAGGTAAACCATTATAACTCATAGCTAATCAAGCATGGCACAAGAAACTATGATCTCTAGTTCTCATTGCAAACATGTTTATTCATAATAGGCTGAATCAAGAACGATGAACTAATGATATTTACAAAAACAAAAGAGGTCGAGTTCATACCAGCTTTTCTCATCTCAGCCAGTCCATCATATATCATCATAATTGCCCTTCACTTGCACGACCGAACGATGTGAATAATAATAATAGTGCACGTGCATTGGACTAAGCTGGAATCTGCAGGCATTCAATAAACAGGAGAAGACAAGGCAATATGGGCTCTTTTGTCAGATCAACAATAATGCATACAAGAGTCATTTCAACAATTTAATTATGGTCTTCTCCTATCGACCCCCAAAGAAAAGAAAAGAAATAAAACTATTTACACGGGAAAGCTCCCAACAAGCAAAAGAAGAACATGAAATCTTCTTGGGTTTTCTTTTTAATTAATACTACAAGCATGGAAATTAAACTGATTAAAAGCTACAACTAATTTTTTTTGGTTTTTCTTAAGGTTTATTAAACACACAAGAAGAAAGCATAAAAAGGAAAATAAACTAGCATGGATGATACAATGAAAAAGTATGAGCACCGACATTTAGCAATGAGTGTGTGAACATGAATATAATCTCGTTGGGAAATACATACTCCCCCAAGCTTAGGCTTTTGGCCTAAGTTGGTCTATGGCCACGGCTGGCCTGGCTGATATCCATAATAATAGTTGTTGGGGTCGTACTGTGATGCAGCAGCTATCGCCTGCTGAGCTGTAGCGTGGCGACGAGCAGCCTCCTCTCTCCTCTTGTACTCATCTGCCTCCTCTCTGGTAATAGCATATCTTCCTCTTGCCTGATAATCAAAGAAGGCAGGAGCAGGGAGATTAATACAGACAACACGACGTCTGTCAAAGATTAGTCGATACTGGAGAGGTGATTCATTCCTCTCGACAAACTGGTGGTGAACCATAGCATTAAAATCTAGATATGCAGGAGGTAATTTAATATCATCTTCGCGTATGGCTACACCAAGAAAATTAGCTATGCGGGTTGCATAAATTCCACCAAAGAAATCTCTATTAAGTCTATTAAGATGCAACCTACGTGCAACAATGGCTCCCAAATTATAAGATTTGTCTCCTAACACAGCACTCCAAAGAATACTGAGATCGGGGACACACAGGTGACATGCCTCATCTTTACCGTTTATGCATCTACCTATGAAGAGAGCAAAATAATGTATGGCAGGAAAGTGAATGCTCCCTATGGTAGCTTGTGTAATATCTCTAGATTCTCCCACAGTTATATTAGCAAGAAAATCTCTAAATTCAGATTTGCGAGGATCCCTTATACTACCCCATTGCGGAAGTTTGCATGCAGTGGAAAAATCCTCTAAGTCCATGGTATAAATTATCATATAGATCAAATAGGACATTTGGAGAATTACGTAAGTTGAAAATTCAAACCTCCTCACAAAGGAACTAGTGAGATTATGATATTGACTGCACTTCTCTTCCTCAAATCCCACAAGATCAGCGTTACGCAAATATGCATTGAATTATTCTTTTATTCCCGCTCGATCCATAAAATTTTCAGAAGGCCACTCACAAGGACGCACTGGAGCATCTCTTGGTGGCTCTTCGTCAGCATCACGCGTTGCAAGCCTGGGTCCTTGCTTCTTGGAAGAACCACCTTGGAACATTTTCCTAAGCATTTTTCTACCTCTGAAAAATTCTGAATTTTTTAGTAACTTCAAAATAAAAGTAAACCAAACTCAATAATATTGATAGCAACTACTCCTACAAGTGCCTAGGGCCTATATCATGCATCAAAACTACTTTTGACCATATAAATTTGACATGCAAGCTCAAGAACAGGGTCACCTAAGCAGCAAAAATTTGCAATGAATAAAGCACTAGAACAAAAACTAATTGGACCAATGGAGGAGTCACATACCAAGGAACAATCTCCCCAAGAAGTTTTGTGAGAGGTGCTTTGAGCAAGGAGATCAAAAATGGCAGCAGAATGAGCTAGAACTCGTGCTTGAGCTGGTTATTCGTGTTTGGGGGAGGAAGGAGTGTATGGGTGAAAGGATAAGTGGATGAGGGCCACCATGGGCCCACAAGGCAGGGGGCGCGCCCTAAGGGGGTGGGCGCGCCCTCCACCCTCGTGGGCAGGTGGTTGACCCCCCTGGTGTGTTCTCAGTTTCATAAATCCTCAAATATTCTAGAAAAAAAATCATATTTAATTATCAGGGCATTTGGAGAACTTTTATTTTCGAGGTATTTTTATATTGCACAGATAATCAGATAGCAGACAGAAAAATATTTATTTTTGTTTCACCTAATATAAATAACAGAAAGTAAAAGTGGGGTATAGAAGGTTGTGCCTTCTAGTTTCATCCATGTCATGATCATCAAAAGGAATCCACTAACAAGGTTGATCAAGTCTTGTTAACGAACTCATTCCGAATAACATGGAACCGGAGAAATTTCGAATAACACTATGTTACCTCAACGGGGATATGCACATCCCCAATAATAAGAATATCATATTTCTTCTTGACAGTAGGAAGGAAATTCAGAACCTCCAAATATAATCGATGGAATTTTTCCAATAGAGTTGATACTATGAACTTGAGGTTGTTTCTTCGGAAAGTGTACCGTATGCTCATTACCATTAACATGAAAAGTGACATTGCCTTTAGTGCAATCAATAACAACCCCTGCAGTATTCAAAAAGGGTCTTCCAAGAATAGTAGACATACTATCATCCTCGGGAATATCAAGAATGACAAAGTCCGTTAAAATAGTAACATTTGCAACTACAACAGGCACATCCTCACAAATACCGACAGGTATAGCAGTTGATTTATCAGCCATTTGCAAAGATATTTCAGTAGGTGTCAACTTATTCAAATCAAGTCTACGATATAAAGAGAGAGGCATAACACTAACACCGGCTCCAAGATCACACAAAGCAGTTTTAACATAGTTTCTTTTAATGGAGCATGGTATAGTGGGTACTCCTGGATCTCCAAGTTTCTTTGGTATTCCACCCTTAAAAGTATAATTAGCAAGCATGGTGGAAATTTCAGCTTCCGGTATCTTTCTTTTATTTGTAATAATATCTTTCATATACTTAGCATAAGGATTGGTTTTGAGCATATCAGTTAATGGCATACGTAAAAAGATAGGTCTAATCATTTCAGCAAAGCGCTCAAAATCCTCATCATCCTTTTTCTTGGATGGTTTAGGAGGAAAGGGCATGGGTTTCTGAAGCCATGGATCTCTTTCTTTACCATGTTTCCTAGCAATGAAGTCTTTCTTAGCATAACGTTGATTCTTTGATTGTGGGTTATCAAGATCAACAACAGGTTCAATTTCTATATCATTATCATTACTAGGTTGAGCATCATCATGAACATTATCATTAACATTATCACTAGTTTCAGGTTCATTACCAGATTGAGTTTCAGCATCAGAAATAGAAATATCATTTGGATTCTCAGGGTGTTTCAACAATAGGATCACTAGAAGCATGCAAAGTCCTATCATTTTTCTTTTTCTTATTTTTAGAAGAGCTAGGTGCATCTATATTATTTCTCTGAGAATCTTGCTCAATTCTCTTAGGATGGCCTTCAGGATAGAAAGGTTCCCGAGTCATTCTACCACCTCTAGTCATAACTCTAACAGCATTATCATTATTCTTACTATTCAATTCATTGAGCAAATCATTTTGAGCTTTAAGTACTTGTTCTACTTAAGTGGTAACCATAGAAGCATGTTTACTAATAAGTTTAAGTTCACCTTTAACATTAGCCATATAATCACCCAAGTGTCCAAGCATATTTGAATTGTATTTCAATTGTCTACCAAAATAAGCATTAAAATCTTCTTGCTTAGCCATAAATTTATCAAACTCATCTAAGCATGGGCTAGCAATTTTAGTAAATGGGATTACAACTTTATCATATCTATAGAGAGAATTTACCTTTGCTACCTGTGTTGTGTTATCAAGACCATGAGTTTCTTCAATAGGTAAAGGATTAAGATTATATGTTTCTTCAACAGGCGGTAAATTAAGACCATGCATTTCTTCAATAGGAGGTAAATTCTTAACATCTTCAGCTTTAATACCCTTTTCTTTCATAGATTTCTTTGCCTCTTGCATATCTTCAGGACTGAGAAATAGAATACCCCTCTTCTTCGGAGTTGGTTTAGGAATAGGCTTAGGAATTGGCTCCGGAGGTGTCCAATTATTTTCATTTGTCAACATATTATTCAATAGAATTTCAGCTTCATCCGGTGTCCTTTCCCTGAAAACAGAACCAACACAACTATCCAGGTAATCTCTGGAGGCATCGGTTAGTCCATTATAAAAGATACCAAGTATTTAATTTTTCTTAAGAGGATGATCAGGCAAAGCATTAAGTAATTGGAGAAGCCTCCCCCAAGCTTGTGGGAGACTCTCTTCTTCAATTTGCACAAAATTATATATATCCCTTAAAGCAACTTGTTTCTTATGAGTAGGGAAATATTTAGCAGAGAAGTAATAAATCATATCCTGGGGATTACGCACACAACCAGGATCAAGAGAATTAAACCATATCTTAGCATCACCCTTTAATGAGAACGAAAATATTTTAAGGATATAAAAGTAGCGAGTTTTCTCATCTTTAGTGAACAGGGTAGCTATATCATTCAGTTTAGTAAGATGTGTCACAACAGTTTCAGATTCATAACCATGAAAAGGATCAGATTCAACCAAATTAATTATATCAGGATCAACAGAGAATTCATAATCCTTATCAGTAACAAAGATAGGTGAAGTAGCAAAAGCAGGGTCAGGTTTCATTCCAGCATTTAGAGATTGCTTACTCCATTTAGCTAATAATCTTTTAAGTTCAGTTCTATTTCTGCAAGCTAAAATGGCTAAAGAAGCATCTTGATCAAATACATAACCCTTAGGAATAGCAAGTGGTTCTTCATCATCACTTTCATCAGTATCATCAGATTCAATATTTTCAATTTCCCTAGCCCTAGCAAGTTGTTCATCAAGAAAATCACTAAGTGGCATAGTAGTATCAGGCATAGAGGTAGTTTCATCATTGGTATCATGCATAGCAGAAGTGGCATCATCAATAACATGCGACATATCAGAACAAATAGCAGAAGCAGGTGTAGGTGTCGCAAGCTTACTCAAAACAGAAGGTGAATCAAGTGCAGAGCTAGATGGCAGTTCCTTACCTCCCCTCGTAGTTGAGGGATAGATCTTGGTTTTTGGATCTCTCAAGTTCTTCATAATGATAAGCAGATATATATCCCAAGTGACTCAAAGAATAGAGCTATGCTCCCTGGCAACGGCGCCAGAAAATGGTCTTGATAACCCACAAGTATAGGGGATCGCAACAGTTTTCGAGGGTAGAGTATTCAACCCAAATTTATTGATTCGACACAAGGGGAGCCAAAGAATATTCTCAAGTATTAGCAGCTGAGTTGTCAATTCAACCACACCTGGAAACTTAATATCTGCAGCAAAGTGTTCAGTAGCAAAGTAATATGATAGTGGTGATAACGGTAACAAAAGGTAATAGTAGTAAAAGCAATGTCTTTGGTATTTTGTAATGATGATAGCAATAGCAACGGAAAAGTAAATAAGCGAAGAACAATATATGGAAAGCTCGTAGGCAATGGACCGGTGATGGAGAATTATGTCGGATGCGGTTCATCATGTAACAGTCATAACCTAGGGTGACACAGAACTAGCTCCAGTTCATTGATATAATGTAGGCATGTATTCCGAATATAGTCATACATGCTTATGGAAAAGAACTTGCATGTCATCTTTTGTCCTACCCTCCCGTGGCAGCGGGGTCCTTACGGAAACTAAGGGATATTAAGGCCTCCTTTTAATAGAGAACCGGAACAAAGCATTAACACATAGTGAATACATGAACTCCTCAAACTACAGTCATCACCGGTAAGTATCACGATTATTGTCACTTCGGGGTTAACGGATCATAACACATAATAGGTGACTATAGACTTGCAATATAGGATCAAGAACACTCATATATTGATGAAAACATAATAGGTTCAGATCTGAAATCATGGCACTCGGGCCCTAGTGACAAGCATTAAGCATAGCAAAGTCATAACAACATCAATCTCAGAACATAGTGGACACTAGGGATCAAACCCTAACAAAACTAACCCGATTACATGATAGATCTCATCCAACCCATCACCGTCCAGCAAGCCTACGATGGAATTACTCACGCACGGCGGTGAGCATCATGAAATTGGTGATGGAGGATGGTTGATGATGACGATGGCGACGGATTCCCCTCTCCGGAGCCCCGAACGGACTCCAGATCAGCCCTCCCGAGAGGTTTTAGGGCTTGGCGGCGGCTCCGTATCGTAAAACGCGATGATTTCTTCTCTCTGATTTTTTTCTCCCCGAAACTCAATATATGGAGGTGGAGTTCGAGTTGGAGAGGCAACAGGGGGCCCACGAGGTAGGGGGGCGCACCCTAGGGGGGCAGGCGCTCCCCCCACCCTCGTGGAAAGGTGGTGGGCCCCTTGGTCTTCATCTTTGGTAGGTATTTTTCTTATTTTCTGAAAAGTGTCTCTGTGAAGTTTCAGGTCATTTCGAGAACGTTTGCTCCTGCACATAAATAACACCATGGTAGTTCTGCTGAAAACAGCGTTAGTCCGGGTTAGTTCCATTCAAATCATGCAAGTTAGAGTCCAAAACAAGGGAAAAAGTGTTTGGAAAAGTAGATACGTTGGAGACGTATCAATGAGTAATACGAGTGCCTGTCATGGTTTAATATTAGCCAACTGGTAAATAATAAGATCTCATGAATTGGACAAACAGCATAAGGAGATACTTACCAAACACAGTGGACGTCATGGCGTCGATCTGCTGCTTCAAGCCAGTTAGTTCATCTGCAACTGGCTTCAGGGTTGCTTCTGCATCCTCGGCTCTATTGGTTAAATCGGCCTTTTCGGTTTCCCAGTCAGCGTGCTCCTTGTTAAAAGTCTCCTTTAACTTTTCCATAGCTGTGAGGGCATTGGTCAGCTCCTCCTTGGCTTTCGAAGCCTCTGCTTGTTGGGACTTCACATTCTCTTGAAGATCAGCGGTTCGAGCATCCCTATTACTTAACTCGGCCTGCAACAGCGAAGATATGTCAACAACAGGATATGTATTTTCTAAGTACTAAGCGTATAACAAGTTATGCACTTCGTACTTGGGGGCTAATGCCTATTTTCTCTATTATCAACAAATCTTTTACAAGTCTCAAGTATAATGCAAGCATTATCCTTAACACTTGGGGGCTAATGTACATCTGTTCAAAACTGACGCATGGATTCAAGACCCGGATTACCTCTCAAAGCTAAACCGGCCCTTGGGGGCTACACTGATGAAAGCTACATAACTACATTGATAAAGTATCAGTTTTGTTTTTGCTAAGGACCTGACATATTGAGGATCAGCATGTAAGGATTAAAGTATTACAAAGTCCCAGTTTAAGATTAACATCATAAAACAGCCCTTGGGGGCTACTTGGGCTGATGTTTCGACTTTGGAATCAATAAATAAAGGGAGATGAAAATACCTCATAGCGTTCCTTCATCAGGTTCACCAAACCGGCCTCATAATCACGGTTTGAGTGCAGACGGTTTAAAAAAGTGGAGTGGAGTTCTTCAGCGTTGAGATGAGCATAACCTGACAAATCAGTGCTCCATTTACCCTTCTCCATGGCAGCACGCGCTTCTTTAGCGTGATGTTTGGCCAAGATTACAGGATGGCCAGGAGAGCTGTGGCCCATGCCAGTAATGATAACGTCATCTCCTTGGCCTCCAGTAGTTTTTATGGGTGATGGTGGAGTGCCAGTAACTCTCACCAGACTAGCCCAGATTGGAGTTGCCGGTTCAGTATCAGGAACAACAGTATCAGCTTCTGTTTGTTCGTCGATATTCCGGTCTTGAGGGGGTGGCTCATCAAAGGTAGCTTCAGGATGGGGACCCTCCGGTTCACGAGTTTGGTCCGGTTCATCTGTTTGTTCATGTTCAAGAACCACCTGGTCTTCAGACGGATTATTCACCCGAGCTTTTTTGCTGGGTCCGGCTTTGGCTCCGCAAACAAAAATAAAAGAGGTGAAAATTTAGCATATTATTCAGAATATGTAGAACATTCGAAGAAAGGGTTTAAGTACTTACCCAACTACAGTTTTGAGAGGAGGGAGTTGGGTCGTTGTTGACTCACCGGAGGATGAGGAAGGTGTCACCTGATAATTCGAGTCAGATGGATTAAGAGGTTGTCGGAAATAACCTGCCTTGGGATAAGAATTGTCAGAAGTGGGGGAGACCTCAGATCGGCGCTTTCGAACCGGGGTGTCAGGTAAACCGGCCGAAGTGACCCGTTGGCCGCTGTGCCGGGTTGTCCGGCGAGCCTCGTGCTGCTGCGTCTTCAAAATAAATGTTGGATCCAAGTAAGCAAGAGGATGAGAAAAGCTTACTTTCCGAACCGCTTGATGGGTTTTTTGTGTTGGCATAGAGTCTGAACCGGAGGAAAGGGTAATTACCTCTACGTCATCAGCCTGGCTGCCTTCCACATCCTCCTGATAAAGATCATTGTTAATGAGGTGCATGAAAAGGGAGCCAAGTGAGTCAAGTTCTACCTCAACTTCCGGTTCATTTGCATCTTCATCAAGTTCCATGTTGATACGTTCAGCTTTTCCGCTTTGAGGTTCGCTTGACGGCTTTTGTTTTGGGACGGGATGGCTTTGCCGCTTTATCTGCGGATTTCCGCTTCCAGAATGCATCATCACCCTGTTTATAAACAAATAGAAGAAAGTTTACGGGTTGAACAATTTTAAAAAAAGATGTCGAAGATAAAAAGGAAGGATAGTACTTACAACAGGCGGTTTATTTTGTGTGTAGAAGGGGTTCAAGCCGGTTTGGCGATAGACAGATTCCGATTCATTCAAAATTTTCTTAACACCTTCAGTGACCTCTTCATCGGTTAACTGAATGTTGATGTGGCGTTGGGGGTCTTCTAATTCACTGGTGTACTCACACATTAAACCGGAGTGGCGGCTTAATGGCAAGATGCTCCAAGATATCCAGCAACGCACAAAGTCGACGCCCGATAAACCGTTGGCTATAAAGGCCCGGAGCTTGGCGAGTTGAGGGGCATATGCGGCCCGTTCCGCAGAACTTAAACGTTGGGGCAATGGATGAGTCTTGGAAAGCCAGTGCTCACGATAGCCTGGCAGAGGGTTCTCATCTTCAAGAGAGGTATCCTTGCAGTAGAACCAAGTCTGGTTCCAGTCCTTAGGGTGACTGTGCAGCTTGGCATGAGGGAACTCAACTTCTTTCTGCTTTTGAATAGAGACGCCACCGAGTTCAGTGTTGGGACCATTTACAAATTATGTGCGCCGCTTCAGATGAAAAAAATCCCGGAACAGCTCAGCAGTTGGTTCTTCTTGTAAGTACACTTCACAAAAGACTTGGAAGTTGCATAGATTGGACACCGAGTTGGGTCCAATATCTTGAGGATGGAGTTGGAAACTGGCAAGAACATCTCGGAAAAACATCGACCGGGCGGTTTGAAAACACGGCCTATGTGGTCGACAAAGACCACTCCTCACCCTGCCTTGGGGTAGGAGGATTCTCTGTTCCTGGAACTCGCCATCGAATCTCAGTTTTCTTGGGCAAAGTGTCGATATTGACCATTCCGTTCAACTATTCTTCGGTAACCTGGGAAGGAGCCCAGTTGCAAGCGTAAAACAGTTTGGCCATTGCAAACGAAAAGCTGAAAAGGAAATACCGGTTTACAAATCTGTAGGATCGAAAGTATGTCTAGAGGG
Organism: Triticum urartu; assembly: GCF_056163025.1. Lineage (NCBI taxonomy): Eukaryota > Viridiplantae > Streptophyta > Magnoliopsida > Poales > Poaceae > Triticum > Triticum urartu. The sequence continues at coordinate 327,830,911 of NC_141876.1, forward strand.
GAGGTGATTAGACTACTTGACCAAATAAAAACTTAACCTTTTCCCAATTTTAGTTCTTGGCAGATTTTAGCTATTCTAGGACAAGTCAAGCAATCATCACACAATTCAAGCAAGCATGCAAAGAGTTTATGGGCAGCGGAAAGTAAAGCATGCAACTTGCGAGAATGTAAAGGGAAGGGTTTGGAGAATTCAAACGCTATTGGAGACACGGATGTTTTTCCCGTGGTTCGGATACGTGGTGCTATCCTACATCCACGTTGATGGAGACTTCAACTCACGAAGGGTAACGGTTGCGCGAGTCCACACAGGGCTCCACCCAAGGGCAACGGTTGCGCGAGTCCACACAGGGCTCCACCCACGAAGGGTCCATGAAGAAGCAACCACCCACAAAGGGTCCACGAAGTAGCAACCTTTTCTATCCCACCATGGCCATCGCCCACGAAGGACTTGCCTCACTAGCGGTAGATCTTCACGAAGTAGGCGATCTCCTTGCCCCTATAAACTCCTTGGTTCAACTCCACAATCTTGTCGGAGGCTCCCAAGTGACACCTAGCCAATCTAGGAGACACCACTCTCCAAGAAGTAACAAATGGTGTGTAGGTAATGAACTCCTTGCTCTTGTGCTTCAAATGATAGTCTCCCCAACACTCAACTCTCTCTCATAGGATTTGGATTTGGTGGAAAGAAGATTTGAGTGGAAAGCAACTTGGGAAGGATAGAGATCAAGATTCATATGGTAGGAATGGAATGTCTTGGTCTCAACACATGAGTAGGTGGTTCTCTCTCAGAACATATGAGTTGGAATGATGTGTGTGTTCTGATGGCTCTCTCTCTGAATGAGAAAGAGGTGGAGGGGTATATATAGCCTCCACACAAAATCCAACCGTTACACAGTTTTCCAATCTCGGTGGGACCGAATCAATAAACTCGGTCGGACCGAAAATGTAAACCTAGTGACCATTAGTGATTTCGGTGGGACTGACATGCAACTCGGTAGGACCGATTTGGTTAGGGTTTGGGCATAATGTAATCTCGGTGAGACCGATTACACAAACTCGGTGAGACCGAATTTGGTAATTAGCTAACCAGAGAGTTGGTGAGGCAAACTCGGTGGGACCGATTTGCTCTTTCGGTGAGACCAAGTGGAACTCGGTGAGACCGAAAAGTTACAAAGGGGAAACACTGAGTTTACATTGCAATCTCGGTGGGACCGATTCGCTCTTTCGGTGGGACCGAAAAGTTACGAAAGGGAAACAGAGAGTTTGCAACCCCATCTCGGTGGGACCGAGATCCTTATCGGTAGAACCGAATTGCTAGGGTCTGGCAGTGGCTAATGACAAGTGAAACTCGGTGGCGCCGGATAGGAAGAATCGGTAGGACCGAGTTTGGCTTAGAGTTTAGGTCATATGTGGATATGGGAAAGTAGTTGAGGGTTTTGGAGCATATCACTAAGCACATGAAGCAAGAGGCTCATTAAGCAACACCTCATCCCTCCTTAATAGTATTGGCTTTTCCTAAAGACTCAATGTGATCTTGGATCACTAAAATATAAAATGAAGAGTCTTGAGCTTTTGAGCTTGAGCCAATCCTTTGTCCTTAGCATTTTGAGGGTTCCACTTTCACATCCATGCCATGCCAATCATTGAGCTCTCCTGAAATAATCATCTTGGAATAGCATTAGCTCAATGAGCTATATGTTGTTATGAATTACCAAAACCACCTAGGGATAGTTGCACTTTCAATCTCCCCCTTTTTGGTAATTGATGACAACATATAGATCAAAGCTTCGACAAATGATAATAAGCATGAAATATATCGTCGCTTTGAGAAGTATGTGATAAGTAAGAGCTCCCCCTAAATTTGTGCATATTTAAAATTTGCTTTGGAATGCAAATGCACAAAGAATTACAATTATGGGTTACTCTTCCATGTCACATACATCTTGGTGGAGCGCTCAAAAATGATAAGATTGAAATACATGCACTCATCACCAAGAATAGTGAATGATCACAAACGATAGATAGAATGATGATATTTAAGCAAGCATTAAGCAAACATTAAGTGTAACTTATGATCAAACACATGATCATCGATGTCTCACAGGCATAAGGACGTAGTATCTCACACACAAGCAAACAAAGTCGAAAAACCACCAAATAAAGCAAGAGAGAAAAGCAACACTCTCTCTCTTGAAGCCTATGATCTATACATCTTCTCCCTCTTTGGCAACAAGTTACCAAAAAGTTCCTAGAAAATGCATAGCACTAGATCGACGCTCAGGCTTGATCTTCAAGTGGTGGTGGAGTCCGGATCACTCCAAGGATGAAGCCTTCGGTAGACGTGGTTGGAGTGGAAGCTGAAGTGGATGCTGGAGCTGGTGGAATTGAGGCTGTGGCTGGTGCAGACGTTGTAGCTCTAGTGTCAGCAACTGGCAGTGCAGACGACCTCGGACCTCGTGGCACCCTCGCAAAAGCATGAGTCGTGGTCCTGCCTCTCCTCTCATTCATGTCCTCCTGGAGCTGCTCCACGGCAGTCTGTATCTCTGTCACCTTGATGTCCAAGTCATAGAATCTCTGTTCCATGATCCTCTCTAAGCTCGCCTGGTTCTGAGTCAGGGTGGCTATACTCTGCTCAATCCGCAGGGTGGACGCAATCAAGTAACTGAGCTGCTCTTGTTTGGTTTTCAGGAAGTAATCAGATGCCTCCGCTTGAGTAGGCATCCTGGCAGCTTTCTCCTTCTTCGCCTTCTCCTTCTGAGCTTGTGCATGGACAGATGATGGTTCATTCTCAGTCATAACAACTTCATTATTCTCAAAATCTGGACGGATGGGCAGGTGTTCCTTATCCAACAAATATACGCCCGTGCCCATCTTGGAGTTGATGAGCTCCTGAATCTGAGGGGCATATCCACAGCTCCTCTTCTGATCTGTCGCAGTCCTTTTGATTGTTTCCACTATGAGGCTCATGACTTTGAATTTCTGTGGCACGTCAAAGACATGAAGCAAATTGATCGCGTGACCTCTGATCATCTTGTGATCTCCAGACTTGGGCAGAAGGGTGTGCCTTAGGATCCAGTTGATCGTAGGCAATCCTGATAGCAGATAATGCACTGAGCCAAACTTGAACGTGTCAAGTGCTTCATTCGGAATCTCCTTGTACATGTTGGACATGGAGTTGTGGTCCATCTTTTTCTTGGCATAAATGTCCAAGTCATCTGCTTGCTCCTCTGGGGCATTGATCAGCTTCGCCCATTCCTCAACAGTAGAGTGGTACCTCGTACCCTCAGACATCCATGCAATCCTCCCATCTGGATAAAAGTGAGCTGTGGAGTAGAACTGCATGATGAGTTCCTCGTTCCACTTTGTGAGCTTCTGCCCAACAAAGTCCTCTACTCCACATGCCTTGAAGCTGTCCTGAACTCCTGGGTAGTACTCTTCATTGTCCTTGATATAGGTCCAGTCGACCCATCTCATGTCACATACAATTAGCTTCTTGTCAAGTAGCACTGTCTCATAGAAATCCTGTTGCTCCTTGGTATGAAACCTGTAGTCCACTGCAGTCCTTCTCCTAGAAGCATATGGATCTGCTTCTCTCCATTTCCCGAGCCCTGAGTCTCTCCTGAGCTTCATATCCTCAGCCACAAGATGAGCATCGTTGTGGTCTGGGATCTTGGGCTTGAGCTTTCGAAGGACATTTTCTTCTTCTTCCTCTGCAACAGTCTCAGGCACTGGGGCCTTGTTCTTCTCAGTAGCTGGGATGCTTCTTGTGTTTCTCTTTGGTGCACTCTTAGGCTTAGATGCAGCCTTAGGTGCTTCCTTGGGCTTGGATGCAGCTCCCCCTTCTTCCTCCTCCTCTTCTACCATGATGGAGGCCTTCCCAAGCACTCTAGCCACAGTCTTCTTCACTCTTTCTTCCCTTTTCTTGCCCTCAGCTGCAACGGGCTCAATGGGAGCAGGCTTCTCAGTTGAGGCTCTAGCCTTTGACATGGGCTGCCTGCCTGCTGGCCTTTTGATTTTCAGGCCTGGCTTTGAGCCTTGAGCTGGCTCAACTCTCTTGGAAGTGGCCTCTTCCTCTGCCACATAGTCCTCATCTTCAGAATCTGAGGTTTTCTTCTTCCTTTGTCTCGTGGCAGCTTTAGGCAGGTTGCTGGGTGTGCTCCTGCTGCCATCATCTGAGGAACTTGAGGGGCTAGTGCCCTCACTCAGCTGCACTTGCTGCTCTGACAAGTTTTGGCTGTCACTCTGGTCTGACATGTTGCAAACTGACTACTGACCCTGTGAATAGATTATAGAGGAGATAGAGTGGATGAGCATCACAAAATGCAGAGATTTTTGCAAAAAGAATGATCCAAAAACTTAGTTTTAGTTTCCCACTGAAATCATCTCGGATCTACCGATTTTCAAACTCGGTGATACCGAAGCAGTTTTGGAACCTAAACTAGTGAACTCGGTAGGACCGAGTCACAGTTCGGTGGCACCGAGACTGCTAGGGTTTCACTGAGTTCAAAAATCGGTCACACTGATAAGTAATTCTCGGTCAGACCGAGTCTCACTTATGCAATGGCATAAGCCAAATCGGTGGGACCGAGTCTTTCAACTCGGTGGGTCCGAGATGGTTTCGGCGGAAACCTAAACCTAGAATTTTCGTATCAAACCTAATCTATGAGCGTTTTGACTGGATAGGAGTTTCTCAATCGTGGCAAGAATCAATACGATCACAATGTGCTAGGAATCAGATTGAGGAATAGCACAGAGATCAAGTCCATACCCTAGTTCGGCGGGGACTTGCTACAGCGGCAACGGCGGGGCAGAATTCCCGTTGACAGCGACGGAGACCAGCGACTGGAGGCTGCTGGCGGCGAGAAGACGATCCGGAGACCTCAAGGGCAGAGCAGGCTATCGCGCGGGCGAAGGGGTTCGGAGAAATTTCCAAATTTTGCCCGTGACTATATATAGCCCGACCCTGTCGGTGTGACCGAGTTGAACAACTCGGTGGCACCGAGATTCATAACTGCGTGTAGTTACTGAAACTCGGTGAGACCGAAAGGTTCAAACCGGTTGCACCGAGGTCGAAAACCTAGATCAACTTAATGATCTTGGTAGGACCGAAAGTGGAGTATCGGTCAGACCGAGAATCATAAAGAGGTTTTGGAAGTTTAAGTCTATGACGAATCGGGGACTCCGAGCGCTCCTCACACAGAGTGGTTCGAATCTGACTTGATCAAATTTTGTGATGCAGCATGAATAGAGTTTGAGACGAGAAAAGCATAGATAGCTAGAGGAGGTTCTTAGGCATTCTTGTCCATCCACTTGGCAAAAGAAGATAAAGCCAAACAATCAAAACAACAAGTGGATGTCCTCGAATGAGTAAAATATGCAACCAGCATGCTCACACGATAAGATAGCAAATGAAATATGTGGCAAAGCATGCACAACCAGTTCTAGCATCTATCAAGCAATTTGCGATGACTAGGTCATCTATATATGAGTATATTGACTTAGGAGTCAAGTGAGAACACTTGATCGTAGGTCATACTCATCGTTTAAGCTCAAGTGGGGTTACCACTTTTACATAAAGCATTGTTTTGTTCACATCTTTAGAGTTGCTTTAGCTCAAGTCTTAGAGTAAAGCTCCCCCTAGATGTGATATCCCCCCTAAGAGGGATGAACTAACCTTGGGTTTTGTCGATGATGACTTCATGTAGATATCGAAGATGTGGATGCTCAATGTTGATGTAGATCTCTTGGAGCTATCCATTTGAGTGAATTGCACTTTCAATACCTACATGGGTTAGTCCCACAAGGAACAAACAAGGATATCCATAGACATAGAGTGATGCACACAAAAGATGATGTCCATGAAAACTTTTAGGTTACCTTGTCCCTTGTCTTACCAACAAGAGGGTTTGTGACTCCTTGAACTAGTGCAAGATGTGGAAGTTGATTGCACTTGTTCTTGCCAAAATGATAAGAGTGAAGTATGTTGGCGGAGTCACCCTCAAGAACTCTCTAGTTCTTCTTCTTTTGGATCCACATCATCTTGATGGGAATCCTTGGAGTTGTAGTCGTACTTGATGAAGTGGAACTTGAAGAAGTCTTGGGAATCCACTTGACTAAGGTCTTAGGAGCTTCTTCAAATGCATCAATTTCCTCTTGAAGCTCGTAGTCTTGTGGTGGAAGATCATCTTGAGCTTGTGTCCCCTTGAAAGAAGTATACTTCTCTTGTTGAGGGACAAACTTTGTCTTGGGGTATTGATCTTCTTCCCACTCAACTCCATTGGCATTGAACTTTCGTTCAAAACCAATACCTTGATTCTTCCGGTGCATTCCTTGCTTGCGCACAATTTCCTCGAATTGCTTACTCCCGGCAAGGCTTTTGTACACTCCTTTCTCTATAATTCCCTTCAATAAGTTATTTTCTTGCTCAAGTGTAACTTGGCTAAGAGAATCATTAGTGGAATCAAGAGAACTACTAGAAGCAACAATATTGGATTTAGCATGATCATTGTTACTACTAGAGGAAGAATCTTTCTTGTTAGACTTGACTTGAGGCAAGTAAGTGGATAAGAGTAAACGCTTGGCAATGTAAGAAGAACTTTTCTTGCGGAGATCATCATTGATTGCCTTTAAGAACTCATGCTCTTGCTCAAGATTGAGCTTTTCAAAGCGTAGTTTCTCATGAGCTCTTGAAAGTTCTCGATGATCTTTGAAGATAGTGTCATGAGCTAACTTAAGAGTTTTTAGTTCTTTAGTTAGAGCCTCAATCTTCTCCTTATCATTGTCATTCATTTTATCTTGATTAGCATGATTAATAGGTCTTTCATCATAGTATTCATCACTAGAGTTGTCACCAAGCAAATCATCACCTAACAAGTCATCTTCATCACTATTGAAATCAACATACTCGGGGTGTGTTACCTTAGGACCTTTGGCCATGAAGCATCTTCCAATTCCTTCATTTGGTGAGTCAAATATGTCATAGGAGTTGGTTGACACAAGTGCTAGACCGACAACACCTTCATCTTGAGTATCTTCGGAGTCGGAGTGATAACTTCTCTCGGAGTGGCTATCGGAGTCGGAGCTGGATACCCATTCACCAACATGAGCTTGATGTCTTCGTCTTGTGTAGCTCCTTGATGATTTTTCCTTCCTTTCTGAATCCTTGCTTCTCCGTGAGTATCTTCGTTCATAACGATCATATCTACTCCTTCTCTCTCTTGGTGGTGATCCTTTGCTTCTTCTTTTTGGAGAATCTTCTCTTCTCTTGTAGGGAGCCGTACACTCATTGGAATAGTGTCCGGGTCTTCCACAATTGTAACAGTTTCGCTCTCGACTAGAAGATCTTTTGTCATTGTAGGACCTTGACTTGGAGCTTCTATCTTTGCTTCTACTCTTGTAGAACTTGTTGAAGTTCTTCACCATTAAGCTCAATTCTTCATTGAAGTCTTGTTTCTCACTTGATGATGTAGGGGCTTCACATGAGGCTTTATAGGCACCACTTAACTTGTTGTGAAGTTCCTCTTTATCCTTAAGTGACATCTCATGAGCAACAATTCTTCCAATCACTTTCGTTGGCTTGAGATCTTTGTAATTGGGCATCATTTGGATCAATGTGCACACGGTATCATATTTTCCATCCAAGGCTCTTAGGATCTTCTTGATGATGAATTTATCGGTCATCTCTTCACTTCCTAAGCCGGCAATCTCATTTGTGATGAGAGCAAGCCTAGAGTACATTTCAGCGACACCTTCACCATCCTTCATCTTGAACTTGTCAAGTTGGCTTTGAAGCACATCCAACTTGGATTCCTTGACGGAGTCGGTACCTTCGTGCATATCAATCAAAGTGTCCCAAATTTCCTTTGCATTCTCAAGGCGACTGATTTTGTTGAATTCTTCGGGGCACAATCCGTTGAAGAGAATATCACAAGCTTGAGCATTGTATTGCAACATCTTCAACTCATCCGCGGTAGCTTCACGGTTTGGTTCTCTCCCATCAAAGAAGTCACCTTGCAAACCAACACACACAATAGCCCAAACAGCGGGGTTATGTCCAAGAATATGCATTTTCATTTTATGCTTCCAACTAGCAAAATTAGTACCATCAAAGTAAGGACCTCTACGGTGATAATTTCCCTCGCTAGACGCCATACTCTCCTAGGTTGTGAAACCAAGGCTATGACCACCAAAAGCTATGGAGATCAAGCAAATGGAGACCAAAGCTCTGATACCACTTGTAGGATCGAAAGTATGTCTAGAGGGGGGTGATTAGACTACTTGACCAAATAAAAACTTAACCTTTTCCCAATTTTAGTTCTTGGCAGATTTTAGCTATTCTAGGACAAGTCAAGCAATCATCACACAATTCAAGCAAGCATGCAAAGAGTTTATGGGCAGCAGAAAGTAAAGCATGCAACTTGCGAGAATGTAAAGGGAAGGGTTTGGAGAATTCAAACGCTATTGGAGACACGGATGTTTTTCCCGTGGTTCGGATACGTGGTGCTATCCTACATCCACGTTGATGGAGACTTCAACCCACGAAGGGTAACGGTTGCGCGAGTCCACACAGGGCTCCACCCACGAAGGGTCCACGAAGAAGCAACCACCCACAAAGGGTCCACGAAGTAGCAACCTTGTCTATCCCACCATGGCCATCGCCCACGAAGGACTTGCCTCACTAGCGGTAGATCTTCAGGAAGTAGGCGATCTCCTTGCCCTTACAAACTCCTTGGTTCAACTCCACAATCTTGTCGGAGGCTCCCAAGTGACACCTAGCCAATCTAGGAGACACCACTCTCCAAGAAGTAACAAATGGTGTGTAGGTAATGAACTCCTTGCTCTTGTGCTTCAAATGATAGTCTCCCCAACACTCAACTCTCTCTCATAGGATTTGGATTTGGTGGAAAGAAGATTTGAGTGGAAAGCAACTTGGGAAGGCTAGAGATCAAGATTCATATGGTAGGAATGGAATGTCTTGGTCTCAACACATGAGTAGGTGGTTCTCTCTCAGAACATATGAGTTGGAATGATGTGTGTGTTCTGATGGCTCTCTCTGAATGAGAAAGAGGTGGAGGGGTATATATAGCCTCCACACAAAATCCAACCGTTACACAGTTTTCCAATCTCGGTGGGACCGAATCAATAAACTCGGTCGGACCGAAAATGTAAACCTAGTGACCGTTAGTGATTTCGGTGGGACTGACATGCAACTCGGTAGGACCGATTTGGTTAGGGTTTGGGCATAACGTAATCTCGGTGAGACCGATTACACAAACTCGGTGAGACCGAATTTGGTAATTAGCTAACCAGAGAGTTGGTCAGGCAAACTCGGTGGGACCGATTTGCTCTTTCGGTGAGACCGAGTGGAACTCGGTGAGACCGAAAAGTTACAAAGGGGAAACACTGAGTTTACATTGCAATCTCGGTGGGACCGATTCACTCTTTCGGTGGGACCTAAAAGTTACGAAAGGGAAACAGAGAGTTTGCAACCCCATCTCGGTGGGACCAAGATCCTTATCGGTAGAACCGAATTGCTAGGGTTTGGCAGTGGCTAATGACAAGTGAAACTCGGTGGCGCCGGATAGGAAGAATCGGTAGGACCGAGTTTGGCTTTGAGTTTAGGTCATATGTGGATATGGGAAAGTAGTTGAGGGTTTTGGAGCATATCACTAAGCACATGAAGCAAGAGGCTCATTAAGCAACACCTCATCCCTCCTTAATAGTATTGGCTTTTCCTAAAGACTCAATGTGATCTTGGATCACTAAAATATAAAATGAAGAGTCTTGAGCTTTTGAGCTTGAGCCAATCCTTTGTCCTTAGCATTTTGAGGGTTCCACTTTCACATCCATGCCATGCCAATCATTGAGCTCTCCTGAAATAATCATCTTGGAATAGCATTAGCTCAATGAGCTATATGTTGTTATGAATTACCAAAACCACCTAGGGATAGTTGCACTTTCAAAATCATTAATGGTGGTACGCAAGATGCGATAGGATAAAGATATACAACTATGTGAAATTGCGTAAACCGGAGGCTGATACAATAATGAATGACAAGGTCATATCGGAACAAGGGTATACACATTTTGTTAAAGCGGACTATCACAACGGATGTAAAAGGGTTTTCCGGTTTACCAGGGGACTAATGGTATGTGATAGATTGTTTTTACAAAGGTAAACCGCCTGTGTGGTAAAGAGGATACAGATCCTAGGTAAAATGACTAAGTAAGGGGAAACAAGTTCCGCAAGAGGACGTGGAAATTTTGGATCTACTGAAAGACAGGAAAGCAAAAATATTTTGACCTAAAAAGGGTTGGACCCAAAGCAGTTCGTAATGCTTCAGATCGGTTTTTCACATACAAAGGGTTTGTTGTGGTAGCGGAAAGTAAGATATTACAGGCAATATATCAAGCTTGAAGTTTTTAATCCATAGATAAGGAGGAATAGAGCCGCACTGGAGCCTTGATGAACTTTGATAAACTGCGAAGAATGAAGGAACCCTTAAAATATCTACAAAGGGGGAAAGGGAAAGACTTACAGAGGATGAAGCAACAAAGGAGCGCCATAGCTTTCTGGCACAACCAGGTTGATGCAGCGGCCGGCGGAGGAATCGTGGCAAAGCTCGGTGGCAGCGGCGGTGCTCAGTGATAGAGATGTCGCAAGGAGGAAGAAGAGGGAAACGGAGACGAGGGGGAAAAGAGAGGGGCCCATGGTCCTATTTATAAGGTGAGCCGATAAGTGACAGGTGCGTAAATCGAGGAGCTGGAAATGGATAGTTAATAAGGATGACGCCTCGAGGGTTGAATATTCATTAATGAAGGGTATCTTCGGCTTCAACAGGTAGATGACGTCATAACGATTTACTGCGGATTTAAAGGATGACGTCACATCGATTTACCAGATTTATACAAAGGTGCCAAAGCAAGACTTTTTCTAAGTCTTGGAGATTGACATGAACAGGTTCAAATCAATCTGGGGCCTAATGTTGGGGATATGGTTACTAGAGGTAAACCAGCTAGGCGTGGCCGGGTTAGCTCCATGAAGATTGAAGCCAATGAAGATGAGCAGATATTGGCGCTTTACGAAGGCCCAAGGCCCAAAGGTGGGTTAAAGCCTGTAGATGTGAACCGATTTTTATTATATAAACTTGTATTGTAAGTTAGAGGAATAGAGAGCGAGCCGAACACCTCTATGATCCGGCCTCGGGACTCTGTAAACCGCCGGGTGTCAACCCGTGTATATAAAGGGACGACCCGCCGCGGTTTGAGGACAAGAAACAACAACTCGAGAGCCAGGCAAAGCGGATTCGCTCCCTGGTCATCGAAACCCTAGCAATACCAATCACAACTAGACGTAGGCTTTTACCTTCATCGAAGGGGCCGAACTAGTATAAAACCCCTCATGTCCCCTTGTCCGGTTTAACCTCTTTAAGCTAACCCGTTGCGATAGCTCCACAACTAAGTCCTTTCATGAGGACATCTGCCGTGACAAACCCACGTCAGCGCCCAAGATGCAATTCTATCTCAATCACGTGATGAATTCATGATTGGGGCACAATCGCATTTCGAGCGCATGGCAAGGTGGATATCATTACAACATACCATGTACTGAACATATGAGAATACAAGATAAAGGCTTACACTCGCCACAAGCTACAACATGAATACAACAGTTCATCAATACATAGCAATCATCATACAGAAGAGCGAGATCTGACTACGGATGAAATCAAACGGAAAAGAAGAACGACATCCACCCTTCTAATCCCGGGCTCCCCGACCCAGAACCTATCCCTTGATCGAAGAAGAAGAAGTAGAAGAACTCCAAAATAAGTAAACATCGCTCTCACGTCATGATCATCGTGTTACCTGTACCTGCAACTGTCGTTGTAGTAACCTGTGAGGCACGAGGACTCATCAATCCCATTACCACGGGTATCAAGACTAGAAAAGCTTAATGGGTATGAAATGGATAAGTGGTGAGGTTGCAGCAGCAATAAGCATTGTATGGTGGCTAACTTATGAGTACAAGAATAAGATGAGAAACTACGCAACGACCACAAACTAGTAATGATCAAGAAGTGATCCTGGACTACTTATGTTCAAACATAACCCAAACCGTGTTCTCTTCCCGAACCTTGTCGAAAAGAGACAGTCATGGTTACACACACGATTGGTGTATTTCAATGGAGTTTACTTCAAGTTCACTACAACCGGATGTTAACAAATTCCCATCTGTCACATAACCGCGAGCACGGCTCTCGAAAGTTTAAACCCTGCAGGGGTGTCCCAACTTAGCCCACGACAAGCATACGATCCACGGAGACAATCCTCCATCTCGAGACCCTTGACAATGGTAAAACAAAACCAGCAAGACCACCCGGTGCGTCGATACCCTGATAGGAGCCGTGCGTATCTCGTTCTTAGGACAACACCGTCTATGCTAAGTGGACGATAGCCAAATACCTCGAGTTGCCCTGAGGTGGCACCGCCGACTGCTAGGTAAGTGGACCAACACTCATGCGGAGCACTGGCCCGGGGGGGGGGAGGGTGGGTTGATTAAGAGACCTCGGGGGCCGGCATGTCCCTATGCAAGTTTTAGTTGTTATTAGGAAAATGGTAAAATCAATGTTGGGCTTTGCTGGAAGAGTTTAATTCAAAGCGAACTGTCAAGAGGGGCCCATAAACCCTCACCGTGTTAGGGACGCAAAATCAAGGAACATAACACCGGTATGACAGAAACTAAGGCGGCAAGAGTGGAACAAAACACCAGGCAAAAGGCCGGGCCTTCCACCCTTCACCAAGTATATAGATGCATTAAATAAATAAGAGATATTGTGATATCCCATGATATCCATGTCCCAACATGGAACAACCTGCAACTGCACCTGCAACTAGCAACGCTGTAAGAGGGGTTGAGCAAATAGGTAACATAGCCAAACAACGGTTTGCTAGGATGGTGGAAAAGGTTAGATGCTATCATGGCAATTTGGGAGGCTTGATAAACAAGTGGTAGGTAGCGCGACATAGCGATAGCATCGAGACGACTAGCATAGCAAAGATAGTAGTGAGATCGAAGGTGTTGGGGAACGTAGTAATTTCAAAAAAATTCCTACGCACACACAAGATCATGGTGATGCATAGCTACGAGAGGGGAGAGTGTCGTCCATGTACCCTCGTAGACCGTTAAGCGGAAGCGCTATGACAATACGGTTGATGTAGTCGTACGTCTTCATGATCGTCCGATCCTCAGCACCGAACGTACGACACCTCTGCGTTCAGCACACCTTCAACTCAGTGACGTCCCGCGAACTCACGATCTAGTAGAGCTTGGGGAAGAGTTTCATCAGCACGACGACGTGATGACGATGTTGATGAAGCTACCGCAGTAGGGCTTCGCCTAAACACCGCTACAGTATGACCGAGGTGGATTATGGTGGAGGGGGCACCGCACACGGCTGGAGAGATCTCAATGATCAACTTGTGTGTCTAGAGGTGCCCCCCTGCCCTCGTATATAAAGGAGCAAGGGGGGAGAGGCGGCCGGCCAGGAGGAGGTGCGCCAGGAGGAGTCCTACTCCCATTGGGAGTAGGACTCCCTCCTTTCCTAGTTGGAATAGGAGAAGGGGGAAGGAGGAAGGAGAGAGGAAGGAAAGGGGGGCGCCGCCCCCCTTCCTTGTCCAATTCGGACAAGAGGGAGAGGGGGCACGCGGCCTGCCCTGGCAGCCCCTCCTCTCTTCCAGTAAGGCCCATCATGGCCCATTAAACCCCCCCGGGGGGAGGGTCCGGTAACCCCCGGTACTCCGGTAAAATCCCGATTTCACCCGGAACACTTCCAGTATCCAAATATAGGCTTACAATATATAAATCTTTATGTCTCGACCATTTCGAGACTCCTTGTTATGTCCGTGATCACATCCGGGACTCCAAACTACCTTCGGTACATCAAAACATATAAACTCATAAAACCGATCGTCACAGAACTTTAAGCGTGCGGACCCTACGGGTTCGATAACTATGTAGACATGACCGAGATACGTCTCCGGCCAATAACCAATAGCGGAACCTGGATGCTCATATTAGTTCCTACATATTCTACGAAGATCTTTATCGGTCAAACCGCACAACACTATACGTTGTTCTCTTTGTCATCGGTATGTTACTTGCCCGAGATTCGATCGTCGGTATCCAATACCTAGTTCAATCTCGTTACTGGCAAGTCTCTTTACTCGTTCCGTAATACATCATCCCGTAACTAACTCATTAGTTATCATGCTTGCAAGGCTTATAGTGATGTGTATTACCGAGAGGGCCCAGACATACCTCTCCGACAATCAGAGTGACAAATCCTAATCTTGATCTATGCCAACTCAACAAGTACCATTGGAAACACCTGTAGAGCACCTTTATGATCACCCAGTTACGTTGTGACGTTTGGTAGCACACAAAGTGTTCCTCCGGTATTTGGGAGTTGCATAATCTCAGTCATAAGAATGTGTATAAGTCATGAAGAAAGCAATAGCAGTAAACAAACAATCAAGTGCTAAGCTAACGGGATGGGTCAAGTCAATCACATCATTCTCCTAATGATGTGATCCCATTGATCAAATAACAACTCATGTCAATGGTTAGGAAACTTAACCATCTTTGATCAATGAGCTAGTCAAGTAGAGGCATACTAGTGACACTATGATTGTCTATGTATTCACACATGTATTATGTTTCCGGTTAATACAATTCTAGCATGAATAATAAACATTTATTATGAAATAAGGAAATAAATAATAACTGTATTATTGCCTCTAGGGCATATTTCCTTCACAAGGTGACGGTCATCTTGCCTGAAATCCCGCTAGGAAGAAGACCGAATCCATGAAGAAGACGAACCAACATAGTCGAATGGATCCTCACAATCGCAATGTAACCAGAACTATCAAGGAGAAGCACAACCGGAAAGAAGCAAATGACATAGTAAACAACCATCACATAAACATGGAATGATGCACAATCAAGTATGATGCATGTCCATTTAATGAGGCATGGCATGGCAAAGTGCACAAACAATACTACAAGTTAAGTGGAGCTCAATATGTAACGAGTTACATATTGATGAAACACCACATTTGAATTATTTAGTTTGCTCTCGTTTAATTACCCAACAATATTAAATGTTATTAAACATGGCAAGGGGTGAAGCATAATAAAACTACCTATCCAGGCAAGTTTAAATGAGGCCGAAACAACAAGCAACAATTCCGGAAAATCCTCATGTCCATATTTTGAATTTGGTATTGTTCTTCCCTAAACCATATTTTATTGTTTTTAACATGCAAAGTAAGTGCACCATGTTAATATATGAATTTTTCTACCCCATTTACATATAAAGTTTATTTAATTTGGAGCTACGGTTATTAAGTTAAGGAATACATCATTTTAGCATGTCATTTATACAAATTAATGCAAACAACAAGTTAAACATTTTTAACATGGATGAAAGCAGCACATTGTGAAACTAGATGAAATTCTATGCATTTTACATATATAAAACATTTTAATCCGATGCACGGTTTGTGATATATTAAATGCATGATCTAGAGGGACTTTTGTGTAAAACTGGTAATTCCAGGAATGATAGACAAAATCGTCCAGAGCAGGAAAAAACACATCGGGCCGAAACTAGCTGGCCCAACTGTGCACAAAGTGGGTGCTGGATCTGGTGCTTACCATGGGCCCAGGCCCAGGTCGGTGGAGATGGGAGCTGGGCCACGGTCAACGGGCGAAGGGGAGATGGCCCAGGCACGTGGAGGTGGTCGCGGTCAACACCGTCAGCCTCTCGCTCCTGAAGACATGGCGAGGCGACGACTCTAGCACCTTGGAGGTGGACTGCGGGCGACAGCAGCGCATGAAGTGGGACGGCGAAGGCGCAACAGCGACGAAACTTGGGGGAGGCGGCGGAGACGAGCGGATCCAGGCGCGTGACGGCGTTCTCCGGCAAGGTGGCGTGCGGGCGGAGCTGTAGGAGGCGGCGCATGTTCTCTGTTCAATCGACAGAGAAGGTTTCAGAGAGGGAAAGAAATCGGGGAGGAAACAGGGAGGCCACGAGGGGGGCTTGCTGACCGACGGCAACACAGCGGCAGGGTGAGCGGCGCGGGGACTTGGAGCTCGGGGAGGAAACATGGCGGCTCGGGCATCCATGTTGGCTGCTGGCGGTACACCACTCGGAGAAGACGAGGCCATGCACAGTGGTGCACGATGCAGGGAGGAAGGCAGCAGGGGAATGGTGGTGTCTTGGCTCGGAACTACCGGATCCAAGCAGGAAGGAGGCGTGGGCATCAGGGATGGATGGATCAAGCGCCGGGCGAGGACTAGGCGAGGTCCGATGGCATGGGACGATGTTCATGGTGTGGTACTCCTGCAAGGGAACACGGGGAAGAGAGAGAGGTTAGAGTAGAGAGTGAAGAAGAACGGGGGGAAGGATGGCGTGAGGAGGCCAAGCCTGCTGGAGGTCGTTGCCGGCGGCGACAGCGCTCCTGCTCGGGGCCTCAAACAACTTCACGATCCAAGGGGATCGAGGGGAGGAGAGGTAGGCTTCGGGCGCCTAGGGAAGAAGCAGCGGAGGAGCTCGGGAGGTGGCTGCTGCGGGTAGGAGCGGTGGCGGAAATCAAGGATGGTCAGAGCGAGGTGGATCAAAGGGCGTGCTGGTTGGCCTGGTGCTGAAAATGAGGGACGGGGAGAGTGGATGCGGGTTGGATCCCGAGGAAGAGGAGTGGCGGCGGCGAGGAGTGTTGGTGGATTGGACAGGATAGGTTAGGGTTTGACTTTTTAAATAGGTAGGGTGGCTAGACTAGGGGCTAAAAGGACCCTCTAATTTAGATCAGACGGTTGAGATAATTAGGTTGGGGGAGTCCAATGAAGAAAACAAAGATATCTTTGGGGATGTTTGGGGATGATCCGGACCCATTAGCCATGACCATGCAGTTCGGGTACGGAGAGGTTTTGGACGTGCACGCGAGGGGGGCTGAGAGAGGCCGACAAAGACAAGCGGGCCTGACAAAAGGTCAATGGAGACGAAGCGAGAAGCGGCAACTACGAGCAGATGCAAGTTTTGAAAACAATGATGGCAACAGAGTGCCAATGCAATGCAGATGATGCGATGATGAATGCAACAAACAAATAATTAACACAGTTGACACGCAAAACATGGAAGGCATCTGGAGAGTCGGTCTCGGGTCGTCACAACACTCCCCCACTTACAAGAGATCTCATCCCGAGATCTAAGGATGGCACCGGAGAGAAGTGGAATAGGTAAAACAAAGTTGCTTCTTTGACAAACGAGTGAAACCACGAGCCGAGGTTGAACAAATTGAAAGAAAGAATACCATTGAGATGAACAGGATTGCAAACAGTCCGTTGGACAAGAGGAAAAAGGAATACGACGAGAACCAAGAGCTCGAGGGAGAAGTTAGGCTTTGAAATCACTCCGGTAGAAAGGAGAAGGAAAACTTGATAAGATGAAAAGAACTTGAAAAGAGAACACCACACTCTGGTTAAATGGATAAGCAAGGAAAAAACATGATCTTGGCAAAACGAGATGATGGAACGAAGAGAGCAACATCACAATGCCTCCGGAAGAAATGAAAGAATGGAATGGAATGAACGGAGAAAATAACAACATAGTGTACCACCAAGAACTTGAAAGAGCATGCTTACGAGAAATGCTGGAACGGAGTTGTTGGATTATCAACAACGAAAGGATATGATCCTCGTGGGCTTATGGAGACATCTCAAAACTTGAGGTGAAATTCTGCCACTAACGGAAACAATTGCTTGCTTTGAGATGAATGAGGAGATGAACACTTCTTTCGCCAAGATGTAGGAGAAAACTTGAATCATTGTTAAGCACCACAATTAGCAACATTCTTTAGGGAAGGCTTTAGGTGAAATATAACCCAAGATAACTCCAACAAAGAAATTGTTGGGTTGAAAAGGTCTCATGAACGAAGGGAAAATGATGGGTTTAAATATCTCATTCTTGATAACTTGTGAATCATGGAACGCGAAGAGAAATTGTCAAGAATGACATAACACCACCTCGAAAGATAAGATAGAAAGAATTGCACTTCAAAATGCAAGATGAAGAATGCTTGAGCTCCTCCAACAAGAATCTTGAACAACACTTCGAGAATGAATTAAATCCTTGATGAACCACCATGAAGAACCTCTTGGAAGATCTCCGGAAAGAAATGATTATGGAGAAGAATTGGAGGTTGAAGAGAACCAGAATTGAAGCCTTGCAATGATTTATATGGAGCTTCGCGACGAGATAACCGAGAGATCTTGGAACTCCGGGAACAAAAGATGAACAACTTAGAACTGAGAAATTGATATCATGAACGAACTCCGGAAGAAGGAATTAAATCACCCTGATGAAATAAGAATAAGAATTATGTCATGCTTACCCTTCATCAACTTAAATTGATGACAAGCAATAGATTGGCATGCCACTTATTCTCATTGAAAAAGATTAAGGAGAGATATAGCGCAAACTTGGGAAAGTCTTCAACGAACCGCCGGTAGGACTTTGAAAAGAACAAATGAATTGATACGAACACAAGGGAAAATAAATCTTGAACGAACCGCCGTAAGAATTAAAAAGAACGGATGAAGATCCTTAAGGGAATTCAGATACGGGAGAAAGAAGAGATCATGAACTGATTAGAGGATACTTGAGCGAAGCACCAGAAGAATTGGAGATGAATGAAGAGGCATCAATTTCGAATAATTGGATAACGAAGCCGAATGAGAAGGGAGAGAAATCTTGAATGCAACACTAGAAGAATTGGAGAACAAGAGCTAAAAGCTGAGAATGGGTAATATTCAGAAATGATGGCCTTCAAATGATCGTGAAAGGAAAGCAACTCCTGAAATGCGTCGGATGGTTGAAAAGAATTCTTACAATCGAAAACAATTATGAGAGGACAACATCAAGCTTGAACTACGCATCTTTGGAAGAACGGGTAAGGATTTAAGAGGAACTCTTCTTCGGTATTCAAAATCCAAGAATGACAACGAGAAACACCACCCTAAATTGTTGAGGCACTCCGGAATGAAGAATAGAAAGGTTGAACCAACGATGAAAAGAATTTGAAAGATCTTGGAGAAAGACATATGACTGATGATACTTCATTCTTACGTCACACCTTGAAAGGAATTTGGGAATAACTCCAAAAAATTAGAAGAGTCGGGTAAGATCCTGGGAAAAGACCTGTGGGTTAGGGCCCACTCAAAATAAAACACCGTTGAACGATTTTAAAAGAGAGATTGCACCAGTTGAATTAAATGGCTTGAATAGATAACAATCTCGAAATAGGTTGAACTGATTAAGAATTGAAATACGAATCTTCTGAGATATCTTCAGCACTCTGAAACAAATGAATAGTGAGAGGTGAATGATTAGGGGGTGCACCGGCATGGAAAAACATTTGAAACAAGGAAAGGGATATGATCAACATCAATGCTTGAATTGAATCCACCAGAGAAGAAACAAGAAAGAAGGACGATGAACTTGAAACTGTTGCACATCTTCACGAGAGATCACCGGTTAAGAATATTGAAGGAAAATAATGAAAAGACTTCACACAATAAATGGACACTTGATTAAGTATTCTGGCTCCATGAAGAAAAAGGGTGGGAGGGTGGGAAAATAAAGGCAACTTGGGATGGATGAAACGAATGTTGTTGAGAAAACTGAGAATTGATCTTGTGAATGTTGAAATGATTGAATCCACTTGAAGAGAAGGACGCCAGTTGGAAAAGAATTAACATGACAACCTCGATGATCAAGAAGGATTAGTACTCACATAGAAGTATGAGAACACCGCTTAGGAAAGGTATGGAGTCAACACTTGACATAGAAGTAACTTGAATACCACAACTCAAAACAAAACAAAGGATTGGCTTGGGGAATAAGCTGAAAAAAATACATAACCCCTCATGCATTTGTTGGAAGGATATCCTAGGCAACTACTTGAATTCCCACCTAAGAACTCCCGAAACTTTCTGGTTATGCAATCTGGTGTTGGGGATACAGGGAGGCACAAATATCTCACACAACTAACAAATCCTACACTCCAATTGTATCCATCCGTCAACACATAACCAAGAAAACCTCGGAAATTATGTACCTTAGACCTTCAAAAACATCCGATATACTAGATGTGGCAATACATCTGATCGCTCTCCCCAGTACTGGGTGTCATCAAACTACTCTCACCACAAATAGTATAGAAGCATTTTCGATGTCGGCGTCCTCTGGTATTCCGAAACGAAATGATAAGCACTGTGACAAAAGCACCTTGGAGCTCAACTCCCCGGGACACTGCCACAACCCCTAAATGTCAGGAGGCACCAAGACAGAATTCCCGTCACAATGATATCGGACCGATTCCCAAATACCTGCGTGTTCCTAAAAAAATTTGAGTGAAAAGGAGGAGAGTGAAGTCAAAGCATCTATGTCACGAGTCCTCACCAGAGCGACGAAGGGGATAAGGAGTAAAAAGAATTCCTACTCTCTGATATATAACTAGACTCAAAATAGTTTTTTGCTTCTAGACTCAACAACGTCAGCGGTTCGATCAAGCAGGGGCTCCTAAGGTCCATAAGGATCTGATACCAACTTGTAGCGCCCAAGATGCGATTCTATCTCAATCACGTGATGAATTCATGATTGGGGCAGAATCGCATTTCGAGCGCATAGCAATGTGGATATCATTACAACATACCATGTACTGAACATATGAGAATACAAGATAAAGGCTTACACTCGCCACAAGCTAGAACATGAATACAACAATTCATCAATACATAGAAATCATCATACAGAAGAGCAGGATCTGACTACGGATGAAATCAAACAAAAAAGAAGAACGACATCCACCCTGCTAATCCCAGGCTCCCCGACCCGGAACCTATCCCTTGATGAAAGAAGAAGAAGAAGAACTCCAAAACAAGTAAACATCACTCTCATGTCATGATCATCGCGTTACATGTACCTGCAATTGTCGTTGTAGTAATCTGTGAGACACGAGGACTCAGCAATCCCATTACCACGGGTATCGAGACTAGCAAAGCTTAATGGATATGAAATGGATAAGTGGCGAGGTTACATCAGCAATAAGCATTGTATGGTGGCCAACTTACGAGTACAGAATAAGATGAGAAACTACGCAACGATCGCAAACTAGTAATTGTAAGTGCATCTAGTGCCACCCCTAGTTGGTTTTGGAGTATTGATGACAAACCTGGTTGAGGAACTAATGTGTTTGTGAGAATTGCAGGATAACACAGGTAGTAGTCCCTCATTGATTCAGTTTTCCTACCGGAGATAACCCCTAAAAATGTATGAAGACATTGAAGACAAAGGTGGTATGTGAAGATATTCACATTGAAGACTATGACAAGAGAAGACATCGCGTGAAGACTATGGAGCGCGAAGACTTAGCTGTTTCGTTGTTTCCTTTTCTTGTTTGTTGAGTCATAGGAACCACCGTACTGTTAAGTGGGGTCCCAGTGAACAAAGTCAGAGTGACTGAAGTGATGCTTAACCAAAATCCTATGTCTTCGAGCGAAGACTATGAGAGCAAATCTTATCCAGACCTGGATGAGTCAGCTTTACTTGTAGCCCAAGTAAAGTTGCCGCGTGTGTTTGAAATCTGACCGTTGGAACACATGTCAGTTCCTTAGTGACCCAGGGTCATTTCGGACAAATCAGGTCGGGTTGCCTAGTGGCTATAAATAGCCCCCCTACACCATAAATTGGTTGGCTGCTCAGAGTTAGTGCACGGCTTTTGTCGTTTGAGAGAAACCCACCTCGAAGCCTTTGAGAGAGAAATCCTTGCGAGGACAAAGCCCTAAACACCCAGAGCCAAAGAGTGTTAGGCATCACTGAAGTCTTCCTATCTGTGTGATCTGAAGACTTGTTACACTTGAGGACTATGAATCCTCTAGCCGGTTAGGCGTCGTGTTCTGAGCATCCAAGAGTCATTATGGATCGCCGGTGAACGAAGTCTATGAAGGTTTGGAAGTCTACCTTGAAGACTTACCAGATTAATTGGGCGAGGACTGGGTGTCCTTAGCTCAAGGGGAATAAGGTGAAGACGCGGTCTTCTGAGTTGAATCTCAACCTCCCTAACCAGACGTACAGTTGTCACAGCAACTGGAACTGGTCCAACAAATCATTCTCTTCTACGAGCAACTGGTTCTATCCTTCCCATCTCCTTATTTACAGTTGGTCCTTGTGAAGTCATTGCCTATTTGCATTATCTATTTGTCTTCACTGTGTGACTGCTTGTTCTGATTGGCTTCATACTGTCTTCCATCCTAATCCATACTGCCTAGCTGCTATTAGTCTTTGTGCTTTCACTTCATTGAATACTTGACTATGGCTTGCCTAGTGTAGTCTACTGATATGTCTCCAACGTATCTATAATTTTTGATTGCTCCATGCTATATTATCTACTGTTTTGGACTATATTGGGCTTTATTTTCCACTTTTATATTATTTTTGGGACTAAACTATTAACCGGAGGCCCAACCCAGAATTGTTGTTTTTTTGCCTATTTTAGTGTTTCGGAGAAACGGAATATCAAACGGAGTCCAAACGGAATAAACCTTTCTGGAACGTGATTTTCTTCCCGAATATGACCCATGAGACTTGGACCCTACGCCAAGGAAGCTTCGAGGTGGGCACGAGGTAGGGGGCGCGCCCTATACCCCCAGGCGCGCCCCCACCCTCGTGGGCCCACCGAAGCTCCACCGACGTACTTCTTCTTCCTATATATACCTATGTACCCCCAAACGAACAGAAGGGGAGCCAAAAACCTAATTCCACCGCCGCAACTTTCTGTATCCACGAGATCCCATCTCGGGGCCTATTTCGGAGCTCCGCCGGAGAGGGTCGTCATCACGGAGGGCTTCTACACTATCATAGCCTCTCCGATGAAGTGTGAGTATTTTACCTCAGACCTTCGGGTCCATAGTTAGTAGCTAGATGGCTTCTTCTCTCTTTTTGGATCTCAATACAAAGTTCTCCCCCTCTCTTGTGGAGATCTATTCGATGTAATCTTTTTCTTTTTGCAGTGTGTTTGTTGAGACCGATGAATTGCGGGTTTACGATCAAGTCTATCTATTAATAATATTTGAATCTTCTCTGAATTCTTTTATGCATGATTGGTTATCTTTGCAAGTCTCTTCGAATTATCCGTTTGGTTTGGCCAACTAGATTGGTAGTTCTTGCCATGGGAGAAGTGCTTAGCTTTGGGTTCGATCTTGCGGTGTCCTTTCCCAGTGACAGAAGGGGCAGCAAGGCACGTATTGCATCGTTGCCACCGAGGATAACTAGATGGCGTTTATTTCATATTGCATGAATTTATCTCTCTACTTCATGTCATCTTGCTTAAAGCGTTACTCTATTTTTAACCTAATAATCTAGATGCATGCTGGATAGCGGTCGATGAGTGGAGTAATAGTAGTAGATGCAGAATCGTTTCGGTCTACTTGTCACGGGCGTGATGCCTATATACATGATCATGCCTAGATATTCTCATAACTATGCTCAATTTTGTCAATTTCTCAACAGTAATTTGTTCACCCACTGTAGGATACTTATGCTCTTGAGACAAGCCACTAGTGAAACCTATGGCCCCTGGGTCTATTCTCATCATATCAATCTCCATCACTTTAATCTTGCTTTGCTTTTTTACTTTGCCTTTTACTTTTCACTTTGCATCTCTATACCAAAAATACCAAACATATTATATCTATCAGATCTCACTCTCGTAAGTGACCGTGAAGGGATTGACAACCCCTAATCGCATTGGTTGCGAGTAGCTATCGTTTTGTGCAGGTACGAGGGACTTGAGCGTGGCCTCCTACTGGATTGATACCTTGGTTCTCAAAAACTGAGGGAAATACTTACGCTACTCTGCTGCATCATCCTTTCCTCTCGGGGAAATCCAACGCAAGCTCAAGAGGTAGCAAGAAGAATTTCTGGCGCCATTGCCGGGGAGTCTACGCAAAAAGTCAACATACCAAGTACCCATCACAATCCCTATCTGTCGCATTACATTATTTGCCATTTGCCTCTCGTTTTCCTCTCCCCCACTTCACCCTTGCCGTTTTATTCGCCCTCTCCTTCTCCCTCTCTCTCTCTATCCTCCCTCTCTATTTGCCTCTTTTTGCCCGCTTGCTTTTTGTTTGCTCATGTGTTGAATTGCTTGTTTGTCACGATGGCTCAACCGAGATTTGGTGATCTTCAGCTTAAAAGGTTAGAGGAGATCGAAAACAATGTTAGGAAGTTTATGGTTTTGCAATTTGAGCATAATAATTTCTTTAGAAACAAGCTTAAGGAACAAAAAAGTTTTATGAGTTATATGAATAAAGAGCTTGATGATATGTCTAAAGAATTTGATGGTATAAGATCCCAAATTGCTCGTCTAGAAAAGATGACTGCTGAAATTTCGGATATGCAAGCCACTTTAGTCAATAAGATGGCCGGTAAACTGAATTCCTATGAAAATCAAGATGAAGATCTAAAAGTTATTGATGTGTCTCCTATTAAATCTTTGTTTTGCAATATGAATCTTGATGAAACTGAATATGATCTTCCTTTACCTAGAAGGCGTTCTAAAAATTCGGAGTATTTAGATCTTTATGATGAAATTGATGAAAGTGGGATTGAAAGAAATAAAAATCTAGATGTTTCTAAACCCACTATATTGGATTTAAAGGAATTTAATTATGAAAGTTGCTCTTTAATTGATTGTATTTCCTTGTTGCAATCCGTGCTAAATACTCCACATGCTTATAGTCAAAAGAAAGCCTTCACCGAACATATTGTTGATGCCTTGATGCAATCTTATGAATAAAAACTTGAGTTGAAAGTTTCTATCCCTAGAAAACTCTATGATGAGTGGGAACCAACTATTAAAATTAAAATTAAAGATCATGAGTTTTATGCTTTGTGTGATTTGGGTGCTAGTGTCTCTACTATTCCCAAGACTTTGTGTGATTTGCTAGATTTCCGTAATCTTGATGATTGCTCTCTAAACTTACATCTTGCGGATTCCACTATTAAGAAACCTATGGGAAGAATTAATGATGTTCTTATTGTTGCAAATAGGAATTATGTGCCCGTAGATTTCATTGTTCTTGATATAGATTGCAATCCTTCTTGCCCTATTATTCTTGGTAGACCTTTCCTTAGAACGGTTGGTGTGATTATTGATATGAAGGAAGGGAATATTAGATTTCAATTTCCATTAAAAAAGGGCATGGAACAATTTCCAAGAAAGAAAATAAAATTGCCATATGAAACTATCATGAGAGCCACTTATGGATTGCCTACCAAAGATGGCAATACCTAGATCTATTCTCGCTTTTATGCCTACCTAGGGGCGTTAAACGATAGCGCTTGTTGGGAGGCAACCCAATTTAATTTTATTCCTTGCTTTTTGCTCCTGTTTAGTAATGAATAATTTATTTAGCCTCTGTTTTTATTGTGTTTTTTGTGTTTAATTAGTGTTTGTGCCAAGTAGAACCGTTGGGAAGACTTGGGGAAAGTCTTGTTGAACTTGCTGTAAAAAACAGAAACTTTAGCGCTCACAAGAACTGCTGTCATTTTTATTTGGAGAGTGATATTTAGTTAATTCTTTTTGCAAATGATTAATAGATAAATTACTCACGTCCAGCAATTTATTTTAGAATTTTTTGGGTTCCATAAGTTTGCGTTAGTTACAGATTACTACAGACTGTTCTGTTTTTGACAGATTCTGTTTTTCGTGTGTTGTTTGCTTATTTTGATGAATCTATGGTTAGTAAAATAGTTTATAATCCATAGAGAAGTTGGAATACAGTAGGTTTAACACCAATATAAATAAAGAATGATTTCATTACAGTACCTTGAAGTGGTCTTCTGTTTTCTTTCTCTAACGGAGCTCACGAGATTTCTATTGAGTTTTGTGTTGTGAAGTTTTCAAGTTTTGGGTGAATTCTTTTGATGGATTATGGAACAAGGAGTGGCAAGAGCCTAAGATTGGGGATGCCCATGGAACACCCAAGATAATCCAAGGACACCAAAAAGTCAAAGCTTGGGGATGCCCCGGAAGGCATTCCCTCTTTCGTCCACTTCCATCGGTAATTCACTTGGAGCTATATTTTTATTCACCAACATGATATGTGTTTTTCTTGGAGAATCTTGTATTATTTGTGTCTTCGTGTTTTAGTGTGCCACAATCATCCTTGCTGTACACACCTTTTGAGAGAGCCATACATGAATTAGAATTTCATAGAATACTCTATGTGCTTCACTTATATCTTTTGAGCGTTATAATTTTGCTCTATGTGCTTCACTTATATCTTTTGAGCTATGTAATTTTGCTCTATGTGCTTCACTTATATCTTTTGAGCTATGTAGTTTTGCTCTATGTGCTTCACTTATATCTTTTGAGCGTTATAATTTTGCTCTATGTGCTTCACTTAGATCTTTTAGAGCACGGTGGTGGATTTGTTTTAAAGAAACTATTGATCTCTCATGCTTCACTTAAATTATTTTGAGAGTCTCTTCATAGCATGGTAATTTGATTAATAATAATATGTTTGGTATTCAAGATTTGTGAAACTTTCTTTTGAGTGCATTGAATACTAAGAAAAGATTGAAGCATGATAATTTTTTTGAGATATGGAGGTGATAATATTAGAGTCATGCTACTTGAAGTAGTTGTGAATTTAAAGAATACTTGTGTTAAAGTTTGTGATTCCCGTAGCATGCACGTATGGTGAACCGTTATGTGATGAAGTCGGAGCATGATTTATTTATTGATTGTCTTCCTTATGAGTGGCGGTCGGGGACGAGCGATGGTTTTTTCCTACCAATCTATCCCCCTAGGAGCATGCGCGTAATACTTTGCTTTGATAACTTCTAGATTTTTGCATTAAGTATATGAGTTCTTTATGACTAATGTTGAGTCCATGGATTATATGCACTTTTCCCCATCCTTCCACCATTGCTAGCCTCTCTAATACTGCGCACTTTTCGCCGGTATCATACACCTACCATATACCTTCCTCAAAACAGCCACCATACCTACCTATCATGAAATTTCCATAGCCATTCCGAGATATATTGCCATGCAACTTTCCACCGTTCCATTTATTATGACATGCTCCATCATTGTCATATTGCTAGCATGATCATGTAGTAGACATCATATTTGTGGCAAAGCCACCATTCATAATTCTTTCATACATGTCACTCTTGATTCATTGCATATCCTAGTACACCGCCGGAGGCATTCATATAGAGTCATATTTTGTTCTAAGTATCGAGTTGTTGAGTTGTAAGAAAAATAAAAGTGTGATGATCATCATTTTTAGAGCATTTTCCCAAGTGAGGAAAGAATGATGGAGACTATGATTCCCCCATAAGTCGGGATGAGACTCCGGACGAAAAATAAAAAAGAAGAAGAGAAAAAAAAGAGAGGCCAAAAAAGAGAGAAAAGGCCCAAATAAAAAAAATGAGAGAAAAAGAGAGAAGGGACAATGTTACTATCCTTTTACCACACTTGTGCTTCAAAGTAGCACCATGATCTTCATGATAGTGAGTCTCTCGTTATGTCACTTTCATATACTAGTGGGAATTTTACATTATAGAACTTGGCTTGTATATTCCAATGATGGGCTTCCTCAAAATGCCCTAGGTCTTCGTGAGCAAGCAAGTTGGATGCACACCCACTTAGTTTCTTTTGATGAGCTTTCATATACTTATAGCTCTAGTGCATCCGTTGCATGGCAATCCCTACTCACTTACATTGATATCTATTGATGGGCATCTCCATAGCCCGTTGATAAGCCTAGTTGATGTGAGACTATCTTCCCCTCTTTTTGTCTTCTCCACAACCACCATTCTATTCCCCATATAGTGCTATATCCATGGCTCACGCTCATGTATTGCGTGAAGTTTGAAAAAGTTCTGAAAAAGTTAGAGTATGAAACAATTACTTGGCTTGTCATCGGGGTTGTGCATGATTTAAATACTTTGTGTGGTGAAGATAGAGCATAGCCAGACTATATGATTTTGTAGGGATAACTTTCTTTGGCCATGTTATTTTGAGAAGACATGATTGCTTTGTTAGTATGCTTGAAGTATTATTATTTTTATGTCAATATAAACTTTTGTCTTGAATCTTTCGAATCTGAATATTCATATCACAATTAAGAAGATTTGCATTGAAATTATGCCAAGTAGCACTCCGCATCAAAAATTCTCTTTTTATCATTTACCAACTCGAGGACGAGCAGGAATTAAGCTTGGGGATGGCTGATACGTCTCCAACGTATCTATAATTTTTGATTGCTCCATGCTATATTATCTACTGTTTTGGACTATATTGGGCTTTATTTTCCACTTTTATATTATTTTTGGGACTAACCTATTAACCGGAGGCCCAGCCCAAAATTGCTGTTTTTTTGCCTATTTCAGTGTTTCGAAGAAACGGAATATCAAACGGAGTCCAAACGGAATAAACCTTTCTGGAACGTGATTTTCTTCCCGAATATGACCTAGGAGACTTGGACCCAACGCCAAGGAAGCTTCGAGGTGAGCACGAGGTATGGGGGCGCGCCCTATACCCCCAGGCGCGCCCCCACCCTCATGGGCCCATCGAAGCTCCACCGACGTACTTCTTCCTCCTATATATACCTACGTACCCCCAAACGAACAGAAGGGGAGCCAAAAACCTAATTCCACCGCCGCAACTTTCTGTATCCACGAGATCCCATCTTGGGGCCTCTTCCGGAGCTCCGCCGGAGAGGGTCGTCATCACGAAGGGCTTCTACATCATCATAGCCTCTCCGATGAAGTGTGAGTAGTTTACCTCAGACCTTCGGGTCCATAGTTAGTAGCTAGATGGCTTCTTCTCTCTTTTTGGATCTCAATACAAAGTTCTCCCCCTCTCTTGTGGAGATCTATTCGATGTAATCTTCTTCTTTTTGCGGTGTGTTTGTTGAGACCGATGAATTGTGGGTTTATGATCAAGTCTATCTATGAATAATATTTGAATCTTATATGAATTCTTTTATGTATGATTGGTTATCTTTGCAAGTCTCTTCGAATTATCCATTTGGTTTGTCCAACTAGATTGGTAGTTCTTGCCATGGGAGAAGTGCTTAGCTTTGGGTTCGATCTTGCGGTGTCCTTTCCCAGTGACAGAAGGGGCAGCAAGGCACGTATTGCATCGTTGCCATCGAGGATAACAAGATGGGGTTTATTTCATATTGCATGAATTTATCTCTCTACTTCATGTCATCTTGCTTAAAGCGTTACTCTGTTTTTAACTTAATACTCTAGATGCATGCTGGATAGCGGTCGATGAGTGGAGTAATAGTAGTAGATGCAGAATCGTTTCGGTCTACTTATCACGGACGTGATGCCTATATACATGATCATGCCTAGATATTCTCATAACTATGCTTAATTCTGTCAATTGCTCAACAGTAATTTGTTCATCCACCGTAGGATACTTATGCTCTTGAGAGAAGCCACTAGTGAAACCTATGGCCCCCGGGTCTATTCTCATCATATCAATCTCCATCACTTTAATGTTGCTTTGCTTTTTTACTTTGCCTTTTACTTTTCACTTTGCATCTCTATACCAAAAATACCAAAAATATTATATCTATCAGATCTCACTCTCGTAAGTGACCGTGAAGGGATTGACAACCCCTAATCGCGTTGGTTGCGAGTAGCTATCGTTTTGTGCAGGTACGAGGGAATTGAGCGTGGCCTCCTACTGGATTGATAACTTGGTTCTCAAAAACTGAGGGAAATACTTACGCTACTCTGCTGCATCATCCTTTCCTCTTCGGGGAAATCCAACGCAAGCTCAAGAGGTAGCATCTACCTTCCGCTGCATGTTAATAGGTTCATTTCTATCGATTGTCTTCGAAACTTCCATGTTTTGAAGACTTTCATAAAAATCGCCTATTCATCCCCCTCTAGTCGATAACTAGCACTTTCAATTGGTATCAGAGCAAGGTACTCCCTTGTTTTGTGTGATTCGGTTTAACCACCTGGAGTTTTAGCTATGTCGACTACAGGGATAATTAAAGTCTCCGCTGCCTGCCCCGTCTTTGATGGAACTGAATATCCCTACTGGAAGAATAAGATGCGCATGCATCTTGAAGCCATTGATGTCGACCTCTGGTATGTCGTCAAGAATGGTGTTCCCAAGGCTGGTGAAGGTGTCACCGCTGCTGATGTCAAGAAGTTCGTTCAACTGGATTCCACCGCCAAGAACATCATCTATGGTCATCTGACCAAAGGGCAGTATGGCCGTGTGAGTGCTCTAGAAACATCTAAGCTAGTCTGGGACTGGCTCTCCAAGGTCAACGAAGGTGTCTCAACCCAGAGAGATCAAAGGATCAGTGTCCTTCGCAACCTCTTCAACCGCTTCAAGAGAAACAACAATGAGAATGTTCAGCTCACATTTGATCGCCTCACTGACATCACCAATGAACTTCAAGCTCTCGGCGCCACTGAGATCACCAAGCATGAAATCGTCAAGACACTCCTGAGATCACTTGACAGCTCGTTTGACACCCTAGCCCTGATGATTCAAGAACTCCCTGACTTCAAGAGACTCATCCGTCTGACATACTTGAAAGGCTCAACACACATGAGTTTCAGCTTTCTGAGAAAAGAGATATCTATGGTCCCAACTATGGTCGAACTCGTGCCTTGAGGGCAAAAGCTGTTTCCTCATCTGAAGAAGAATCTGACTGCAGTTCTGATGATCCTGAAGACATTGGAAAGGAGCTTGCTATGCTTGTGAAGAAGTTCCAAAAATTCACCAAGAAGAAAGGCTTCAGAAAGTCTTCACGATCCAACTCAAGGAATGATGAAGCTTCTGCTCATGAGTACAAGAAGAGAACATGCCACAAGTGCAAGAAACCTGGTCACTACATCTCTGAGTGTCCGCAGTGGGACAATGAGAACAACAACAACAACAAGAAGAAGAGCAAGGAATATGATTCTGACGACAAGAAGAAGAAGAAATACTCAAAGTCTTCTTCCAAGTCTTCCTCAAAGTCTTCATCACACAAGAAGAGCTCATCTGGCAAGGCTTGTGCGTTTGTTGGCAAGGAAATGGATTCGTAGGAGGAGTCCGATTCTGGCGTTGCAAGTCTAGCTACAGCCTACATTGCCAAGTCCATCTTCAACACCGAAGACAATGACTTCGTCACCGACGCCGATGCTAATGACAAGGACAACTCCGCTCCCACCTATTGCTTCATGGCACGCGGTGCCAAGGTAAACTCACGCAATACTCACTATGAAACATCCAGTGAAGATGAATCTGATTGTGATTCCAAACCCAGCTACAAAACACTTGCTAAAATTGCAACTGAACAACAGAAAGCTATGTAACATATTCAAAAACTGTTAGACAAAAGCGATGACCTGTTGGACGCTGAAATGACTCGATCTCAGTCCTTAATTGAAGACATAAAAAATCTTCATGTTAAGTATGAGGAACTTGAAAGTCATCATGAAACGCTCTCAACAACTCATGAAAAGATTTCCTATGATTATCTTCAAAGGAAGCAAGAACTTGAGAAATTGAGAGCAGCTCATGAAGATCTTCAAAAGGAAAACGAGTCACTTCACACCGAACAGATCAGTCCCGCTCAGGAAGGATTTGAACTACCATGTCTTAAATGCCTTGAGCGTGATAACGCTACTTCTGTTGCGGAATGTTGTATTGCTGCTACTGTTGCAATATCTTCAACTGTTGATGTGGAAACTAACCCCTCTGCTGAGGATGCCACTGCTATTGCTGATGAAAATGCTAGGTTGAAGACATTGCTTGAAACAGGGATGTACAAAAGTCTCAAAGGGCATCAGACACTATGTGATGTCCTCAAAAGGCAGATTCTGAACCGAAACCCTAGGAAAAAGGGTGTTGGGTTCGAAAGGAAAATGAATGTTGATGGCTCTTACTGGAAACCTGAGCAGTACCCCAAAACCACATGGGTTGCTGCAAAGGAACCTTCAGTGGATCCATCCACCCTATCTGGCTTCACTTGTGCTAATCCCATCATCATTGATGAATACTTTGATGCAAACTATAAACTGTTTAAGAATCAGAATGGTGAAGTGTTTGCCAGGTATATTGGTACTAACTGCAGGAATGGGCCACCTATGAAGAAAGTCTGGGTGCCGAAAAGGTGTCTGGAGGATCTTCCTTTGAATGTCGTCGTGACACCACAAGGGAAGAAGACAAACCCCAGACCACAGGCTTCATATGGTCCAAAGGCTTCATACAAACAGAGGATTCACCTGAGTCGCACTAACACAAATGTTTTACAGGGAAACCGTACTCAGGCCTATGAATATGAGCATGTTTCATCAAACCGCCATGTTCATAAGACCCAGAACTACTCTGCTTATTCTTATGAGTACTATTCTCCACCTGCAAGACTATTTGCTAGGGCTCCAAAGCCAAAGTACTCAGATGCTGCACTTAGACTCATTGCTTCGAAGCCACCCTTGAAGATGTGGGTGGCTAAGAAAGCTTAACTCTCTTTTGCAAGGAAAGGTCTCCAGCCAAAAATCAAATGCGTCTGAAGCTATTGCTGGGGACCTAAAACATATTGTAGGGTGCAAGATCAAATGCCCAAATGGTCTTATTATGTATTTTGTTCCTGAGTCGCTTGCTACTTTTCCTATCAGTCCTAACCTCGATCTAAGCTTTAATAATCCTCTTGCTCGTCAAATGTTTATGCTTCACAATGCTCTTCGTGAAGCCTATCCCCCTAACTGCACTGTAGGGTATGACACCAGCTGCTTCAGAATGGATTATTGATAGTGGATGTACTAATCACATGACTGGCAAATGAAGTCTTCTCATGGACTCAACCCTACATCCATCTAACAAAAGTCACATCACATTTGCTGATACTGGTAAAAGCAAGGTATTGGGTCTAGGTAGAGTTGCAATCTCAAAGGATCAGCACATGGATAAAGTGATGCTTGTTGAATCCCTTGGTTTAAACTTAATGTCTGTCTCAATGCTTTGCGATTTGAACATGATTGTGATATTTGGAAAATATCGTTGCCTTGTTCTAATGGAATCTGACAAGTCTCTAGTCTTTGAAGGGTATCGGAAAGATGATTTGTACATGGTAGATTTCTCAGCAGGACCACAGCTTGCCATATGTCTTCTTGCAAAAGCTTCAGAATGCTGGCTCTGGCATCGGAGGCTAGGGCATGCTGGCATGACGAACTTGCATACTCTTGCAAAGAAGAAGCACTTCATAGGCATCGAGGGCGTCAAGTTCAAGAAGGATCACTTATGCAGTGCCTGCGAAGCTGGAAAGATGACGAGGGCCAAGCATCCCTCGAAGACAATCATGACAATGACTCAACCCTTCGAACTGCTACACATGGACCTCTTCGGCCCTACTCACTACTCTACCCTTACTACTACTGCTTGTCTCTATGGCTTCGTCATTGTTGATGACTATTCAAGATATACTTGGGTGCATATAATCCTCTACAAGACTGAAGTGCAGTATGTCTTCAGACGCTTCGCCAATCGAGCCATGAACAACTATGGCGTCAAGATCAAGCACATCAGAAGTGACAATGGCACTGAATTCAAGAACACCGGCCTCGACACTTATCTCGATACATTAGGCATCACTCATGAGTTCTCAGCTCCGTACATGCCGTAGCAGAGTGGCATCGTGGAACGCAAGAACAGAACACTCATTGAGATGGCTTGGACGATGCTCGATGAATACAAAACACCAAGAAAGTTTTGGTCTGAAGCTATTGATACTGCATGCCATGTCATCAACCGTGTTTATCTTCACAAGCTTCTGAAGAAAACATCCTATGAACTCCTCACTGGTAAGAAGCCAAATGTCAGTTACTTCAGAGTATTTGGTGCTAGGTGCTGGATCAAGGATCCACATCACACTTCAAAATTTGCACCGAAAGCACATGAAGGTTTTATGCTTGGTTACGGAAAGGATTCACACTCCTACAGAGTCTTCAACCTCTTTCACTATAAAGTGGTTGAAACTATGGATGTGCGGTTTGATGAGACTAACGGCTCGCAAAGAGAGCACTTGCCAAATGTGCTAGATGAAATCCCGCCCAGTGAATCCATCAAGCTTATGGGAACTGGAGAAATCATACCGTCCGAAGTACAGCCTGAAGAGGAACTTATCATCTCTACACCTAATCAACCTGAAGACAATGCTCAACCTGAAGACAATTCTTCAAACGATGACAATGATCAACAAGAGCAAAATCTTCGTCCAGTTCATCCTTGTGTTGCAAATGAATTACAGATTGAGAAGATAATTCATAGCATCAATGCACCTGGTCCACTCACTCGTTCAAGGGCAACACAACTAGCAAATTTCTGTGGGCACTTTGCATTCGTCTCAATATCTGAACCCAGGAAAGTTGATGAAGCCTTCATGGAACCTGAATGGATTCAAGCTATGCAAGAAGAGCTTCAATAGTTCGAGCTGAATAATGTATGGGAACTGGTCAAGTGTCCTGATCCTCGTAAACACAATATCATAGGAACTAAATGGATATATCGCAACAAGCAAGATGAGCATGGTCAAGTTGTCAGAAACAAGGCTCGTCTCGTTGCTCAAGGATACACTCAACTTGAAGGAATTGACTTCGATGAAACATTTGCTCCTGTGGCTAGGCTTGAAGCTATACGCATACTGCTAGCCTATGCAAATCATCATAACATCCTTCTGTATCAAATGGATGTGAAGAGCGCCTTTCTCAATGGCAAGATTGAAGAAGAAGTGTATGTTGCACAACCGCCTGGTTTTGAAGATCCAAAACATCCTGACAGGGTTTACAAGCTCAACAAGGCACTGTATGGCCTCAAACAAGCCCCTCGTGCTTGGTATGACACACTCAAAGACTTCCTGAAGAGCAAAGGCTTCAAACCTGGTTCCCTGGATCCCACACTCTTCACGAAGACATATGATGGTGATCTGTTTGTGTGCCAAATATATGTGGATGACATTATCTTTAGCTGCACTAATCAGAAATACAGTGACGAGTTTGGATACATGATGCAAGAGCAATATCAGATGTCTGTGATGGGTGAGCTGAAGTTCTTCCTTGGTCTTCAAATATGGCAGAAATGCAATGGCATCTTCATATCCCAAGAGAAATATCTCAAAGATTGCCTGAAGAAGTTTGGAATGCAAGACTGCAAAGGGTATACGACGCCAATGCCTACCAAGAGTCATCTGGATCCTGACGCCAATGGTAAAGAGTTCGATCAAAAGGTATACCGCTCCATGATTGGTTCTTTGCTTTATTTATGTGCATCTAGGCCAGATATCATGCTTAGTGTTTGCATGTGTGCCCGATTCCAAGCGGCACCAAAGGAATCGCATCACTTAGCTGTGAAGCGAATTCTTCGATATTTGGCTTACACCCCAACACTAGGATTATGGTATCCAAAGGGCTCAGAGTTTGATCTAGTTGGATTCTCGGATGCTGATTATGCTGGTGACAAGGTGGATCGCAAGTCTACATCAGGCACATGTCACTTTCTGGGACGATCACTTGTGTGTTGGTCTTCAAAGAAACAGAACTATGTATCTCTCTCCACTGCTGAATCTGAATACATTGTTGCTGAATCTTGCTGCGCTCAGCTTCTCTGGATGAAGCAAACACTGAAGGACTATGACATTCATCTGAAGCAAGTGCCACTCTACTGCGACAATGAAAGCGCCATCAAGATCGCCAACAACCCAGTTCAGCACTCAAAGACAAAGCACATTCAGATCCATCATCACTTTCTCAGAGATCATGTCATGAAGGAAGATATTGATATCATTCACGTCAACACTGAAGAGCAACTGGCTGATATCTTCACAAAGCCCTTGGATGAGAAAAGGTTTTGCAAGTTGCGGTGTGAGCTAAATATCTTGGAATCCTCAAATGTCCTGTGATCATGCACACATCCTAACACTTATGCATGTTGATGACTTAGATGTGCAACACACGAAGTAACGTATATCTTCAACTAATGAAGACCTACACTCTAAGTGTGAATACATTAACACGGAATTTGACTTTAGAGCGCCACGATAATTGTGCGCCGTGTCTGGGTCTGATACTTCCTATACGGCGGGTATTGCCACCACCAAACTTTTGTTTGGAGTATTTTCTGTTGGCGTTATATTTGCAAGGTCTTCGCATTTGGTTTGTCTTCAATAGTAACATGGCTTCATGTTTATCTTCACAATTGATTTGGTCTCATTCGGATATATTCATGTATTTGCGTTCTGTCCTCTACATCATTCACTTATAGCTATGTCTTCTCGTTGGATCTTTTGAACTAAGTGAATGTGATCGGACCCTAACCTTTCTATGCTCCCGTCTCAAATCTATCTATCCAAATCATATGCATTCTATTGAAACTGTCGAATGTCTTCGCTGCGTCCTTGTCAGCAGAAGATACAAAGACAAACATCAAATCTGTTTTAAATGCTCAATCCTTTTTGCCTGAAACCCGGAGAAGCGGGAACAACCACCCGACAATCCAGGCGTACGTGGGAATGTGGAACAACCTCCAATGAGTTGCATGATCGCCACGTGTCCTTCAGATGTGAACCGCCAGGGCACCTGCATAATAACGCTGCACCGTCCCTGTCCTTATAAATACACGCCACACCCCAGTCATTATCTCTTCTTCCACTTCTCTCTCTCGCACAAACCCTAGCGCCACCGCTAGCCCTCGACGACGCTGGCGACGAAGCGCTTAGCTGTCGTGACCTCACCGACATCGTCCTCATGCCGGCCGCGGACATCGTCTTCTCCATCATCGCCGTAGGTGTCCTCCGTCGCCAAGTTAGGGCACGGAAGATCGAACTGATCGGCCTCATCTCCTACTCCATCTAGCATTTCCTCGAGTGGTAAATAAGAACTCTTTTTACAGTCCTTTTTGATCCGATAGATTCATCTTTTTCAACCACAAGTTGTTTCTGTCCCTACAAAGTTGAATCTATCCGGTTCTGCATCTCATAACATGCCTAGTATGTTCACTTATGCTTCACAAAGTAGTTAGATTCCTCACTTGTACTTATTCTTGGATTCGTACAAATCTGGAACCAACTCTCAACATGTGAGTGAATGTCTTCGCACTATGAGGTCAATGTCTTCTAAACTGATTTATCTTCAAAATCTTCTGAGAATGCATATGACCTCTTCCCCTTTCCCTCGCATCTCTAATGCTGTCACAGGTACATGTCCGTGGGAGAATCCCTTGGTTCTCATAGTCTGCATTCATTTGCAGAGTTCTTACAGCATCACATAAATTCTCCCGAAGCCAGTTCCTGTCTGACCAGCAGACGGAAGACTTTGAAAGTGTTGAAGCCTTTCAGTCTAAACCTCATGGAAACAGAGAAATTAGCAAGGAAGGGTGGTAGACAGCGCCGTGGGGGTACATCAATGGATCTGCCCGAAGATCTCTATGAACTATACAAAACTGACCCCGAAGAAAGCTATGGTCAGCGCAAGACGCGAATCCAATGGATTCGAAGATATTGGGCCGAGCAATGGTTCAAGTACAGATTCGTCACCAAGGAGTATGCTGAGAAGAATGCTATCACGCGTCCTTGGGGAGATATTCTCTATAAAAATCTTCAACCCAAGACCAGAACTGAAGCCATTGCTCAAGGATTCTACCCTTGCATGGTCCGAGGGCCACAGCCTACTGATGCCGACCCATTGTCATTGCTATGGTGTCGAGATGACAATCTGTTCAAGCGCAACTTTCAGTTTGCCAAGAACTCGGCCAGGGAAAACAAGAAGTCCTGGGGATTTGATTTCAACCCAGGCCCCTCTACGCCACGTGCCGATGGCACACGCAAAGCTGAACCCAATCTTGTTGGGCCCTTCTACAACCTTGAAGGTCTTATCACTCACATTCAGGTTCAAGGGGCAGCTGTGGATCACTCTGCAGATGACGCTGAATCTGACGAAGCGCCTGCACCACCGAAGCCAGTGAAGCAAAAGAAACCAAAGGCTTCAAAGCCCTCCTCTGCACCAAAGGTCTCGCGGGCGAAGCCTCTGGCCGCTGCACCTCCTGAAACCAGTGTGCAGTCTGAAGATCTTTCTCGCATCTCCAAGTCTGACAAGTTGAAGAAGCCCATGCAACCAACTAGTCAAGCATTGACTCCTGCTGCTGTTTTGAGAAACAAGAATGACGCCATTGATCTGTCTAGCGACGACGATCTTGGTGATGATGCTCTTGAGCAATTGATAAAGAGCAAGCAAGAGGCGGAAATCTTCAATGATCTTCCCCTCTTTGATGTGGAGATCCTGTACAAGTTTATTGATGAGTGGTTTTGTAAGTGCATCTAGTGCCACCCCTAGTTGGTTTTGGAGTATTGACGACAAACCTGGTTGAGGGACTAATGTGTTTGTGAGAATTGCAGGATAACACAGGT